>NC_054756.1:29695939-31190146 GCF_018143015.1 Lytechinus variegatus | reverse complement strand
GCATCATGGTTTACTGCAGCATGTTGGTTGTTTCGTCACCCAGGGGTGCGCATCCCGAAAAATGACGTCATAGTGTTAAAAGAGGCAAAACTGCATGGCTAGATAATGTCTAGAAATGCCAACGGATACATCTTTCGACACCATGCCGTCCGTCCGTCCGCTAAATGAGATTGCTGCCATCTTGCGGCATACGTTTTTTGGCCGGCCTCTCAGGAGACGGAATTGGCAGGTAATATCTGCAAAGTCCAGTTGAAATGATAGAAAAGAAATGAGCAACATTTTAAAGCGGATTTCCAATGTTTCGTAGGTAGGGCTAAGTATAGAAAGACTCTAAAGGCATTGGCTAACATTGATTTGACTTTAAAAAAAATCTAATGTGTGCGAGGTCCCCCTTGTCACCTGTGTCTCTGACATGTTACAGAAATGAAGCCCAGACTAAAATCGCGTCCGAAAAATAGGCATTCAGTGCTTCAAAAAGTGAAACATGAAATAAAGTGAGAGGAAACAACATCTTAATATCATCACCTACGCTTATGTGTTGCTATTATTATCGGAACGATAGACATGACACAAAATATTCGATTATAACGAATCAAAAAAAATTCTCTTGACTTTGGATTTCTTTTGGCTTTAGAGTTTTTATATAGGTTGATAGAAAAGCATCCATGTACCTATTCAATCTCTACTCGGTTTCTTTGCTTTGCTTTTTTTTTGAATTACATACGTCTATAACGCTAACTTATGACAACGAATTAATACCAGGGACTTGAAAGCCGATGACGTCATAACCCGCCTGACCATTTAAATAGCTTGAATTTTAACAAGCAAGAGCCTACGACCATACCATGCTGAATATACCGGTTCTCGTCCGATCACCGAAGTCAAGCAGCATAGGGCTCGGTTAGTACTTGGATGGGAGACCGCCTGGGAATACCGGGTGTTGTAGGCTTTTTTCATTTTCAATTCATCTATTATTTATTTTATTTTATTTTCTATGAAGTGCCTCTTTGTTCGTTTCTTCGCTTCTATTCGTTTAAAGAATGCTTTCCTTATAGTATCACTTTTGCCTCTCTTCTTTTCCCGTCTCCTTCTTGACAGAGCAGGAAAAAAAGACAAACCAAAAAAGAAATAAGAAAGAAACCACGAGGACGAATAGAAGATTTCTTGTTTTACCCACCCGTTCCCTCCTTGTTGTCTGCATGATGGAAAACGAAATAGCTGATTGATCCTCCATTTTTTGTCTATTTGTTTGGTCGCTCGCTCGTTCACTAGGACGTCCACTTGATACTCCATCCATCTCCTTCTAATCCAATTCCATTGTTGGTATCCGTTTTTCTTCCCGTTCGATGCCCGCCAGTAAAGGCAATGTTTGCGAGATCAAGAGGTCTCCAGGGAACGAGGAGCGCGCATCATGGTTTACTGCAGCATGTTGGTTGTTTCGTCACCCAGGGGTGCGCATCCCGAAAAATGACGTCATAGTGTTAAAAGAGGCAAAACTGCAGGGCTAGATAATGTCTAGAAATGCCAACGGATACATCTTTCGACACCATGCCGTCCGTCCGTCCGCTAAATGAGATTGCTGCCATCTTGCGGCATACGTTTTTTGGCCGGCCTCTCAGGAGACGGAATTGGCAGGTAATATCTGCAAAGTCCAGTTGAAATGATAGAAAAGAAATGAGCAACATTTTAAAGCGATTTCCAATGTTTCGTAGGTAGGGCTAAGTATAGAAAGACTCTAAAGGCATTGGCTAACATTGATTTGACTTTAAAAAAAATCTAATGTGTGCGAGGTCCCCCTTGTCACCTGTGTCTCTGACATGTTACAGAAATGAAGCCCAGACTAAAATCGCGTCCGAAAATCGGCATTCAGTGCTTCAAAAAGTGAAACATGAAATAAAGTGAGAGGAAACAACATCTTAATATCATCACCTACGCTTATGTGTTGCTATTATTATCGGAACGATAGACATGACACAAAATATTCGATTATAACGAATCAAAAAAAAATTCTCTTGACTTTTGGATTTCTTTTGGCTTTAGAGTTTTTATATAGGTTGATAGAAAAGCATCCATGTACCTATTCAATCTCTACTCGGTTTCTTTGCTTTGCTTTTTTTTTTGAATTACATACGTCTATAACGCTAACTATGACAACGAATTAATACCAGGGACTTGAAAGCCGATGACGTCATAACCCGCCTGACCATTTAAATAGCTTGAATTTTAACAAGCAAGAGCCTACGACCATACCATGCTGAATATACCGGTTCTCGTCCGATCACCGAAGTCAAGCAGCATAGGGCTCGGTTAGTACTTGGATGGGAGACCGCCTGGGAATACCGGGTGTTGTAGGCTTTTTTCATTTTCAATTCATCTATTTATTTATTTTATTTTATTTTCTATGAAGTGCCTCTTTGTTCGTTTCTTCGCTTCTATTCGTTTAAAGAATGCTTTCCTTATAGTATCACTTTTGCCTCTCTTCTTTTCCCGTCTCCTTCTTGACAGAGCAGGAAAAAAAGACAAACCAAAAAAGAAATAAGAAAGAAACCACGAGGACGAATAGAAGATTTCTTGTTTTACCCACCCGTTCCCTCCTTGTTGTCTGCATGATGGAAAACGAAATAGCTGATTGATCCTCCATTTTTGTCTATTTGTTTGGTCGCTCGCTCGTTCACTAGGACGTCCACTTGATATCCATCCATCTCCTTCTAATCCAATTCCATTGTTGGTATCCGTTTTTCTTCCCGTTCGATGCCCGCCAGTAAAGGCAATGTTTGCGAGATCAAGAGGTCTCCAGGGAACGAGGAGCGCGCATCATGGTTTACTGCAGCATGTTGGTTGTTTCGTCACCCAGGGGTGCGCATCCCGAAAAATGACGTCATAGTGTTAAAAGAGGCAAAACTGCAGGGCTAGATAATGTCTAGAAATGCCAACGGATACATCTTTCGACACCATGCCGTCCGTCCGTCCGCTAAATGAGATTGCTGCCATCTTGCGGCATACGTTTTTTGGCCGGCTCTCAGGAGACGGAATTGGCAGGTAATATCTGCAAAGTCCAGTTGAAATGATAGAAAAGAAATGAGCAACATTTTAAAGCGATTTCCAATGTTTCGTAGGTAGGGCTAAGTATAGAAAGACTCTAAAGGCATTGGCTAACATTGATTTGACTTTAAAAAAAATCTAATGTGTGCGAGGTCCCCCTTGTCACCTGTGTCTCTGACATGTTACAGAAATGAAGCCCAGACTAAAATCGCGTCCGAAAATCGGCATTCAGTGCTTCAAAAAGTGAAACATGAAATAAAGTGAGAGGAAACAACATCTTAATATCATCACCTACGCTTATGTGTTGCTATTATTATCGGAACGATAGACATGACACAAAATATTCGATTATAACGAATCAAAAAAAAATTCTCTTGACTTTTGGATTTCTTTTGGCTTTAGAGTTTTTATATAGGTTGATAGAAAAGCATCCATGTACCTATTCAATCTCTACTCGGTTTCTTTGCTTTGCTTTTTTTTTGAATTACATACGTCTATAACGCTAACTTATGACAACGAATTAATACCAGGGACTTGAAAGCCGATGACGTCATAACCCGCCTGACCATTTAAATAGCTTGAATTTTAACAAGCAAGAGCCTACGACCATACCATGCTGAATATACCGGTTCTCGTCCGATCACCGAAGTCAAGCAGCATAGGGCTCGGTTAGTACTTGGATGGGAGACCGCCTGGGAATACCGGGTGTTGTAGGCTTTTTTCATTTTCAATTCATCTATTTATTTATTTTATTTTATTTTCTATGAAGTGCCTCTTTGTTCGTTTCTTCGCTTCTATTCGTTTAAAGAATGCTTTCCTTATAGTATCACTTTTGCCTCTCTTCTTTTCCCGTCTCCTTCTTGACAGAGCAGGAAAAAAAAGACAAACCAAAAAAGAAATAAGAAAGAAACCACGAGGACGAATAGAAGATTTCTTGTTTTACCCACCCGTTCCCTCCTTGTTGTCTGCATGATGGAAAACGAAATAGCTGATTGATCCTCCATTTTTTGTCTATTTGTTTGGTCGCTCGCTCGTTCACTAGGACGTCCACTTGATACTCCATCCATCTCCTTCTAATCCAATTCCATTGTTGGTATCCGTTTTTCTTCCCGTTCGATGCCCGCCAGTAAAGGCAATGTTTGCGAGATCAAGAGGTCTCCAGGGAACGAGGAGCGCGCATCATGGTTTACTGCAGCATGTTGGTTGTTTCGTCACCCAGGGGTGCGCATCCCGAAAAATGACGTCATAGTGTTAAAAGAGGCAAAACTGCAGGGCTAGATAATGTCTAGAAATGCCAACGGATACATCTTTCGACACCATGCCGTCCGTCCGTCCGCTAAATGAGATTGCTGCCATCTTGCGGCATACGTTTTTTGGCCGGCTCTCAGGAGACGGAATTGGCAGGTAATATCTGCAAAGTCCAGTTGAAATGATAGAAAAGAAATGAGCAACATTTTAAAGCGATTTCCAATGTTTCGTAGGTAGGGCTAAGTATAGAAAGACTCTAAAGGCATTGGCTAACATTGATTTGACTTTAAAAAAAATCTAATGTGTGCGAGGTCCCCCTTGTCACCTGTGTCTCTGACATGTTACAGAAATGAAGCCCAGACTAAAATCGCGTCCGAAAATCGGCATTCAGTGCTTCAAAAAGTGAAACATGAAATAAAGTGAGAGGAAACAACATATTAATATCATCACCTACGCTTATGTGTTGCTATTATTATCGGAACGATAGACATGACACAAAATATTCGATTATAACGAATCAAAAAAAAATTCTCTTGACTTTTGGATTTCTTTTGGCTTTAGAGTTTTTATATAGGTTGATAGAAAAGCATCCATGTACCTATTCAATCTCTACTCGGTTTCTTTGCTTTGCTTTTTTTTTTGAATTACATACGTCTATAACGCTAACTTATGACAACGAATTAATACCAGGGACTTGAAAGCCGATGACGTCATAACCCGCCTGACCATTTAAATAGCTTGAATTTTAACAAGCAAGAGCCTACGACCATACCATGCTGAATATACCGGTTCTCGTCCGATCACCGAAGTCAAGCAGCATAGGGCTCGGTTAGTACTTGGATGGGAGACCGCCTGGGAATACCGGTGTTGTAGGCTTTTTTCATTTTCAATTCATCTATTTATTTATTTTATTTTATTTTCTATGAAGTGCCTCTTTGTTCGTTTCTTCGCTTCTATTCGTTTAAAGAATGCTTTCCTTATAGTATCACTTTTGCCTCTCTTCTTTTCCCGTCTCCTTCTTGACAGAGCAAGAAAAAAAGACAAACCAAAAAAGAAATAAGAAAGAAACCACGAGGACGAATAGAAGATTTCTTGTTTTACCCACCCGTTCCCTCCTTGTTGTCTGCATGATGGAAAACGAAATAGCTGATTGATCCTCCATTTTTTGTCTATTTGTTTGGTCGCTCGCTCGTTCACTAGGACGTCCACTTGATACTCCATCCATCTCCTTCTAATCCAATTCCATTGTTGGTATCCGTTTTTCTTCCCGTTCGATGCCCGCCAGTAAAGGCAATGTTTGCGAGATCAAGAGGTCTCCAGGGAACGAGGAGCGCGCATCATGGTTTACTGCAGCATGTTGGTTGTTTCGTCACCCAGGGGTGCGCATCCCGAAAAATGACGTCATAGTGTTAAAAGAGGCAAAACTGCAGGCTAGATAATGTCTAGAAATGCCAACGGATACATCTTTCGACACCATGCCGTCCGTCCGTCCGCTAAATGAGATTGCTGCCATCTTGCGGCATACGTTTTTTGGCCGGCCTCTCAGGAGACGGAATTGGCAGGTAATATCTGCAAAGTCCAGTTGAAATGATAGAAAAGAAATGAGCAACATTTTAAAGCGATTTCCAATGTTTCGTAGGTAGGGCTAAGTATAGAAAGACTCTAAAGGCATTGGCTAACATTGATTTGACTTTAAAAAAAATCTAATGTGTGCGAGGTCCCCCTTGTCACCTGTGTCTCTGACATGTTACAGAAATGAAGCCCAGACTAAAATCGCGTCCGAAAATCGGCATTCAGTGCTTCAAAAAGTGAAACATGAAATAAAGTGAGAGGAAACAACATCTTAATATCATCACCTACGCTTATGTGTTGCTATTATTATCGGAACGATAGACATGACACAAAATATTCGATTATAACGAATCAAAAAAAAATTCTCTTGACTTTTGGATTTCTTTTGGCTTTAGAGTTTTTTATATAGGTTGATAGAAAAGCATCCATGTACCTATTCAATCTCTACTCGGTTTCTTTGCTTTGCTTTTTTTTTTGAATTACATACGTCTATAACGCTAACTTATGACAACGAATTAATACCAGGGACTTGAAAGCCGATGACGTCATAACCGCCTGACCATTTAAATAGCTTGAATTTTAACAAGCAAGAGCCTACGACCATACCAGCTGTAATATACCGTTCTCGTCCGATCACCGAAGTCATGCAGCATAGGGATCGGTTTAGTACTTGGATGGGGACCGCCTGGGAATACCGGGTGTTGTAGGCTTTTTTCATTTTCAATTCATCTATTTATTTATTTTATTTTATTTTCTATGAAGTGCCTCTTTGTTCGTTTCTTCGCTTCTATTCGTTTAAAGAATGCTTTCCTTTAGTATCACTTTTGCCTCTCTTCTTTTCCCGTCTCCTTCTTGACAGAGCAGGAAAAAAAAGACAAACCAAAAAAGAAATAAGAAAGAAACCACGAGGACGAATAGAGATTTCTTGTTTTACCCACCCGTTCCCTCCTTGTTGTCTGCTATGATGGAAAACGAAATAGCTGATTGATCCTCCTTTTTTTGGTCTATTTGTTTGGTCGCTCGCTCGTTCACTAGGACGTCCACTTGATACTCCATCCATCTCCTTCTAATCCAATTCCATTGTTGGTATCCGTTTTTCTTCCCGTTCGATGCCCGCCAGTAAAGGCAATGTTTGCGAGATCAAGAGGTCTCCAGGGAACGAGGAGCGCGCATCATGGTTTACTGCAGCATGTTGGTTGTTTCGTCACCCAGGGGTGCGCCATCCGAAAAAATGACGTCATAGTGTTAAAAGAGGCAAAACTGCAGGGCTAGATAATGTCTAGAAATGCCAACGGATACATCTTTCGACACCATGCCGTCCGTCCGTCCGCTAAATGAGATTGCTGCCATCTTGCGGCATACGTTTTTTGGCGGCCTTCTGGAGACGGAATTGGCAGGTAATATCTGCAAAGTCCAGTTGAAATGATAGAAAAGAAATGAGCAACATTTTAAAGCGATTTCCAATGTTTCGTAGGTAGGGCTAAGTATAGAAAGACTCTAAAGGCATTGGCTAACATTGATTTGACTTTAAAAAAAATCTAATGTGTGCGAGGTCCCCCTTGTCACCTGTGTCTCTGACATGTTACAGAAATGAAGCCCAGACTAAATTCGCCCGTCCGAAAATCGGCATTCAGTGCTTCAAAAAGTGAAACATGAAATATAGTGAGAGGAAACAACATCTTAATATCACACCTACGCTTATGTGTTGCTATTATTATCGGAACGATAGACATGACACAAAATATTCGATTATAACGAATCAAAAAAAAAATTTCTTGACTTTTGGATTTCTTTTGGCTTTAGAGTTTTTATATAGGTTGATAGAAAAGCATCCATGTACCTATTCAATCTCTACTCGGTTTCTTTGCTTTGCTTTTTTTTTGAATTACATACGTCTATAACGCTAAATTATGACAACGAATTAATACCAGGGACTTGAAAGCCGATGACGTCATAACCCGCCTGACCATTTAAATAGCTTGAATTTTAACAAGCAAGAGCCTACGACCATTCCATGCTGATATACCGGTTCTCGTCCGATCACCGAAGTCAAGCAGCATAGGCTCGGTTAGTACTTGGGATGGGAGACCGCCTGGGAATACCGGGTGTTGTAGGCTTTTTTCATTTTCAATTCATCTATTTATTTATTTTATTTTATTTTCTATGAAGTGCCTCTTTGTTCGTTTCTTCGCTTCTATTCGTTTAAAGAATGCTTTCCTTATAGTATCACTTTTGCCTCTCTTCTTTTCCCGTCTCCTTCTTGACAGAGCAGGAAAAAAAAGACAAACCAAAAAGAAATAAGAAAGAAACCACGAGGACGAATAGAAGATTTCTTGTTTTACCCACCCGTTCCCTCCTTGTTGTCTGCATGATGGAAAACGAAATAGCTGATTGATCCTCCATTTTTTGTCTATTTGTTTGGTCGCTCGCTCGTTCACTAGGACGTCCACTTGATACTCCATCCATCTCCTTCTAATCCAATTCCATTGTTGGTATCCGTTTTTCTTCCCGTTCGATGCCCGCCAGTAAAGGCAATGTTTGCGAGATCAAGAGGTCTCCAGGGAACGAGGAGCGCGCATCATGGTTTACTGCAGCATGTTGGTTGTTTCGTCACCTGGGGTGCGCCATCCCGAAAAATGACGTCATAGTGTTTAAAAGAGGCAAAACTGCATGGCTAGATAATGTCTAGAAATGCCAACGGATACATCTTTCGACACCATGCGTCCGTCCGTCCGCTAAATGAGATTGCTGCCATCTTGCGGCATACGTTTTTTGGCCGGCCTCTCAGGAGACGGAATTGGCAGGTAATATCTGCAAAGTCCAGTTGAAATGATAGAAAAGAAATGAGCAACATTTTAAAGCGATTTCCAATGTTCGTAGGTAGGGCTAAGTATAGAAAGACTCTAAAGGCATTGGCTAACATTGATTTGACTTTAAAAAAAATCTAATGTGTGCGAGGTCCCCCTTGTCACCTGTGTCTCTGACATGTTACAGAAATGAAGCCCAGACTAAAATCGCGTCCGAAAATCGGCATTCAGTGCTTCAAAAAGTGAAACATGAAATAAAGTGAGAGGAAACAACATCTTAATATCATCACCTACGCTTATGTGTTGCTATTATTATCGGAACGATAGACATGACACAAAATATTCGATTATAACGAATCAAAAAAAAATTCTCTTGACTTTTGGATTTCTTTTGGCTTTAGAGTTTTTATATAGGTTGATAGAAAAGCATCCATGTACCTATTCAATCTCTACTCGGTTTCTTTGCTTTGCTTTTTTTTGAATTACATACGTCTATAACGCTAACTTATGACAACGAATTAATACCAGGGACTTGAAAGCCGATGACGTCATAACCCGCCTGACCATTTAAATAGCTTGAATTTTAACAAGCAAGAGCCTACGACCATACCATGCTGAATATACCGGTTCTCGTCCGATCACCGAAGTCAAGCAGCATAGGGCTCGGTTAGTACTTGGATGGGAGACCGCCTGGGAATACCGGGTGTTGTAGGCTTTTTTTCATTTCCATTCATCTATTTATTTTATTTTATTTTATTTTCTATGAAGTGCCTCTTTGTTCGTTTCTTCGCTTCTATTCGTTTAAAGAATGCTTTCCTTATAGTATCACTTTTGCCTCTCTTCTTTTCCCGTCTCCTTCTTGACAGAGCAGGAAAAAAAGACAAACCAAAAAAAAAGAAATAAGAAAGAAACCACGAGGACGAATAGAAGATTTCTTGTTTTACCCACCCGTTCCCTCCTTGTTGTCTGCATGATGGAAAACGAAATAGCTGATTGATCCTCCATTTTTTGTCTATTTGTTTGGTCGCTCGCTCGTTCACTAGGACGTCCACTTGATACTCCATCCATCTCCTTCTAATCCAATTCCATTGTTGGTATCCGTTTTCTTCCCGTTCGATGCCCGCCAGTAAAGGCAATGTTTGCGAGATCAAGAGGTCTCCAGGGAACGAGGAGCGCGCATCATGGTTTACTGCAGCATGTTGGTTGTTTCGTCACCCAGGGGTGCGCATCCCGAAAAATGACGTCATAGTGTTTAAGAGGCAAAACTGCAGGGCTAGATAATGTCTAGAAATGCCAACGGATACATCTTTCGACACCATGCCGTCCGTCCGTCCGCTAAATGAGATTGCTGCCATCTTGCGGCATACGTTTTTTGGCCGGCCTCTCAGGAGACGGAATGGCAGGTAATATCTGCAAAGTCCAGTTGAAATGATAGAAGAAGAAATGAGCAACATTTTAAAGCGATTTCCAATGTTTCGTAGGTAGGGCTAAGTATAGAAAGGACTCTAAAGGCATTGGCTAACATTGATTTGACTTTAAAAAAAATCTAATGTGTGCGAGGTCCCCCTTGTCACCTGTGTCTCTGACATGTTACAGAAATGAAGCCCAGACTAAAATCGCGTCCGAAAATCGGCATTCAGTGCTTCAAAAAGTGAAACATGAAATAAAGTGAGAGGAAACAACATCTTAATATCATCACCTACGCTTATGTGTTGCTATTATTATCGGAACGATAGACATGACACAAAATATTCGATTATAACGAATCAAAAAAAAAATTCTCTTGACTTTTGGATTTCTTTTGGCTTTAGAGTTTTTATATAGGTTGATAGAAAAGCATCCATGTACCTATTCAATCTCTACTCGGTTTCTTTGCTTTGCTTTTTTTTTTTGGAATTACATACGTCTTAACGCTAACTTATGACAACGAATAATACCAGGGACTTGAAAGCCGATGACGTCATAACCCGCCTGACCATTAAATAGCTTGAATTTTAACAAGCAAGAGCCTACGACCATACCATGCTGAATATACCGGTTCTCGTCCGATCACCGAAGTCAAGCAGCATAGGGCTCGGTTAGTACTTGGATGGGAGACCGCCTGGGAATACCGGGTGTTGTAGGCTTTTTTCATTTTCAATTCATCTATTTATTTATTTTATTTTATTTTCTATGAAGTGCCTCTTTGTTCGTTTCTTCGCTTCTATTCGTTTAAAGAATGCTTTCCTTATAGTATCACTTTTGCCTCTCTTCTTTTCCCGTCTCCTTCTTGACAGAGCAGGAAAAAAAAGACAAACAAAAAAGAAATAAGAAAGAAACCACGAGGACGAATAGAAGATTTCTTGTTTTACCCACCCGTTCCCTCCTTGTTGTCTGCATGATGGAAAACGAAATAGCTGATTGATCCTCCATTTTTTGTCTATTTGTTTGGTCGCTCGCTCGTTCACTAGGACGTCCACTTGATACTCCATCCATCTCCTTCTAATCCAATTCCATTGTTGGTATCCGTTTTTCTTCCCGTTCGATGCCCGCCAGTAAAGGCAATGTTTGCGAGATCAAGAGGTCTCCAGGGAACGAGGAGCGCGCATCATGTGTTTACTGCAGCATGTTGGTTGTTTCGTCACCCAGGGGTGCGCATCCCGAAAAATGACGTCATAGTGTTAAAAGAGGCAAAACTGCAGGGCTAGATAATGTCTAGAAATGCCAACGGATACATCTTTCGACATTGCACTGCCGTCCGTCCGCTAAATGAGATTGCTGCCATCTTGCGGCATACGTTTTTTGGCCGGCCTCTCAGGAGACGGAATTGGCAGGTAATATCTGCAAAGTCCAGTTGAAATGATAGAAAAGAAATGAGCAACATTTTAAAGCGATTTCCAATGTTTCGTAGGTAGGGCTAAGTATAGAAAGACTCTAAAGGCATTGGCTAACATTGATTTGACTTTAAAAAAAATCTAATGTGTGCGAGGTCCCCCTTGTCACCTGTGTCTCTGACATGTTACAGAAATGAAGCCCAGACTAAAATCGCGTCCGAAAATCGGCATTCAGTGCTTCAAAAAGTGAAACATGAAATAAAGTGAGAGGAAACAACATCTTAATATCATCACCTACGCTTATGTGTTGCTTTATTATCGGAACGATAGACATGACACAAAATATTCGATTATAACGAATCAAAAAAAAATTCTCTTGACTTTTGGATTTCTTTTGGCTTTAGAGTTTTTATATAGGTTGATAGAAAAGCATCCATGTACCTATTCAATCTCTACTCGGTTTCTTTGCTTTGCTTTTTTTTTTTATTACATACGTCTATAACGCTAACTTATGACAACGAATTAATACCAGGGACTTGAAAGCCGATGACGTCATAACCCGCCTGACCATTTAAATAGCTTGAATTTTAACAAGCAAGAGCCTACGACCATACCATGCTGAATATACCGGTTCTCGTCCGATCACCGAAGTCAAGCAGCATAGGGCTCGGTTAGTACTTGGATGGGGAGACCGCCTGGGAATACCGGGTGTTGTAGGCTTTTTTTCATTTTTCCATTCATCTATTTATTTATTTTATTTTATTTTCTATGAAGTGCCTCTTTGTTCGTTTCTTCGCTTCTATTCGTTTTAAAGAATGCTTTCCTTATAGTATCCACTTTTGCCTCTCTTCTTTTCCCGTCTCCTTCTTGACAGAGCAGGAAAAAAAGACAAACCAAAAAAGAAATAAGAAAGAAAACACGAGGACGAATAGAAGATTTCTTGTTTTACCCACCCGTTCCCTCCTTGTTGTCTGCATGATGGAAAACGAAATAGCTGATTGATCCTCCATTTTTTGTCTATTTGTTTGGTCGCTCGCTCGTTCACTAGGACGTCCACTTGATACTCCATCCATCTCCTTCTAATCCAATTCCATTGTTGGTATCCGTTTTTCTTCCCGTTCGATGCCCGCCAGTAAAGGCAATGTTTGCGAGATCAAGAGGTCTCCAGGGAACGAGGAGCGCGCATCATGGTTTACTGCATGTTGGTTGGTTGTTTCGTCACCCAGGGGTGCGCATCCCGAAAAATGACGTCATAGTGTTAAAAGAGGCAAAACTGCAGGGCTAGATAATGTCTAGAAATGCCAACGGATACATCTTTCGACACCATGCCGTCCGTCCGTCCGCTAAATGAGATTGCTGCCATCTTGCGGCATACGTTTTTTGGCCGGCCTCTCAGGAGACGGAATTGGCAGGTAATATCTGCAAAGTCCAGTTGAAATGATAGAAAGAAATGAGCAACATTTTAAAGCGATTTCCAATGTTTCGTAGGTAGGGCTAAGTATAGAAAGACTCTAAAGGCATTGGCTAACATTGATTTGACTTTAAAAAAAATCTAATGTGTGCGAGGTCCCCCTTGTCACCTGTGTCTCTGACATGTTACAGAAATGAAGCCCAGACTAAAATCGCGTCCGAAAATCGGCATTCAGTGCTTCAAAAAGTGAAACATGAAATAAAGTGAGAGGAAACAACATCTTAATATCATCACCTACGCTTATGTGTTGCTATTATTATCGGAACGATAGACATGACACAAAATATTCGATTATAACGAATCAAAAAAAAATTCTCTTGACTTTTGGATTTCTTTTGGCTTTAGAGTTTTTATATAGGTTGATAGAAAAGCATCCATGTACCTATTCAATCTCTACTCGGTTTCTTTGCTTTGCTTTTTTTTTTGAATTACATACGTCTATAACGCTAACTTATGACAACGAATTAATACCAGGGACTTGAAAGCCGATGACGTCATAACCCGCCTGACCATTTAAATAGCTTGAATTTTAACAAGCAAGAGCCTACGACCATACCATGCTGAATATACCGGTTCTCGTCCGATCACCGAAGTCAAGCAGCATAGGGCTCGGTTAGTACTTGGATGGGAGACCGCCTGGGAATACCGGGTGTTGTAGGCTTTTTTCATTTTCAATTCATCTATTTATTTATTTTATTTTATTTTCTATGAAGTGCCTCTTTGTTCGTTTCTTCGCTTCTATTCGTTTAAAGAATGCTTTCCTTATAGTATCACTTTTGCCTCTCTTCTTTTCCCGTCTCCTTCTTGACAGAGCAGGAAAAAAAGACAAACCAAAAAAGAAATAAGAAAGAAACCACGAGGACGAATAGAAGATTTCTTGTTTTACCCACCCGTTCCCTCCTTGTTGTCTGCATGATGGAAAACGAAATAGCTGATTGATCCTCCATTTTTTGTCTATTTGTTTGGTCGCTCGCTCGTTCACTAGGACGTCCACTTGATACTCCATCCATCTCCTTCTAATCCAATTCCATTGTTGGTATCCGTTTTTCTTCCCGTTCGATGCCCGCCAGTAAAGGCAATGTTTGCGAGATCAAGAGGTCTCCAGGGAACGAGGAGCGCGCATCATGGTTTACTGCAGCATGTTGGTTGTTTCGTCACCCAGGGGTGCGCATCCCGAAAAATGACGTCATAGTGTTTAAAGAGGGCAAAACTGCAGGGCTTGATAATGTCTAGAAATGCCAACGGATACATCTTTCGACACCATGCCGTCCGTCCGTCCGCTAAATGAGATTGCTGCCATCTTGCGGCATACGTTTTTTGGCCGGCCTCTCAGGAGACGGAATTGGCAGGTAATATCTGCAAAGTCCAGTTGAAATGATAGAAAAGAAATGAGCAACATTTTAAAGCGATTTCCAATGTTTCGTAGGTAGGGCTAAGTATAGAAAGACTCTAAAGGCATTGGCTAACATTGATTTGACTTTAAAAAAAATCTAATGTGTGCGAGGTCCCCCTTGTCACCTGTGTCTCTGACATGTTACAGAAATGAAGCCCAGACTAAAATCGCGTCCGAAAATCGGCATTCAGTGCTTCAAAAAGTGAAACATGAAATAAAGTGAGAGGAAACAACATCTTAATATCATCACCTACGCTTATGTGTTGCTATTATTATCGGAACGATAGACATGACACAAAATATTCGATTATAACGAATCAAAAAAAAATTCTCTTGACTTTTGGATTTCTTTTGGCTTTAGAGTTTTTATATAGGTTGATAGAAAAGCATCCATGTACCTATTCAATCTCTACTCGGTTTCTTTGCTTTGCTTTTTTTTTGAATTACATACGTCTATAACGCTAACTTATGACAACGAATTAATACCAGGGACTTGAAAGCCGATGACGTCATAACCCGCCTGACCATTTAAATAGCTTGAATTTTAACAAGCAAGAGCCTACGACCATACCATGCTGAATATACCGGTTCTCGTCCGATCACCGAAGTCAAGCAGCATAGGGCTCGGTTAGTACTTGGATGGGAGACCGCCTGGGAATACCGGGTGTTGTAGGCTTTTTTCATTTTCAATTCATCTATTTATTTATTTTATTTTATTTTCTATGAAGTGCCTCTTTGTTCGTTTCTTCGCTTCTATTCGTTTAAAGAATGCTTTCCTTATAGTATCACTTTTGCCTCTCTTCTTTTCCCGTCTCCTTCTTGACAGAGCAGGAAAAAAAGACAAACCAAAAAAGAAATAAGAAAGAAACCACGAGGACGAATAGAAGATTTCTTGTTTTACCCACCCGTTCCCTCCTTGTTGTCTGCATGATGGAAAATGAAATAGCTGATTGATCCTCCATTTTTTGTCTATTTGTTTGGTCGCTCGCTCGTTCACTAGGACGTCCACTTGATACTCCATCCATCTCCTTCTAATCCAATTCCATTGTTGGTATCCGTTTTTCTTCCCGTTCGATGCCCGCCAGTAAAGGCAATGTTTGCGAGATCAAGAGGTCTCCAGGGAACGAGGAGCGCGCATCATGGTTTACTGCAGCATGTTGGTTGTTTCGTCACCCAGGGGTGCGCATCCCGAAAAATGACGTCATAGTGTTAAAAGAGGCAAAACTGCAGGGCTAGATAATGTCTAGAAATGCCAACGGATACATCTTTCGACACCATGCCGTCCGTCCGTCCGCTAAATGAGATTGCTGCCATCTTGCGGCATACGTTTTTGGCCGGCCTCTCAGGAGACGGAATTGGCAGGTAATATCTGCAAAGTCCAGTTGAAATGATAGAAAAGAAATGAGCAACATTTTAAAGCGATTTCCAATGTTTCGTAGGTAGGGCTAAGTATAGAAAGACTCTAAAGGCATTGGCTAACATTGATTTGACTTTAAAAAAAAATCTAATGTGTGCGAGGTCCCCCTTGTCACCTGTGTCTCTGACATGTTACAGAAATGAAGCCCAGACTAAAATCGCGTCCGAAAATCGGCATTCAGTGCTCCAAAAAGTGAAACATGAAATAAAGTGAGAGGAAACAACATCTTAATATCATCACCTACGCTTATGTGTTGCTATTATTATCGGAACGATAGACATGACACAAAATATTCGATTATAACGAATCAAAAAAAAATTCTCTTGACTTTTGGATTTCTTTTGGCTTTAGAGTTTTTTATATAGGTTGATAGAAAAGCATCCATGTACCTATTCAATCTCTACTCGGTTTCTTTGCTTTGCTTTTTTTTTGAATTACATACGTCTATAACGCTAACTTATGACATGACTGAAGACATCAATCAACGAATTAATACCAGGGACTTGAAAGCCGACGACGTCATAACCCGCTTCACCATTATGACTGGCAAACCCCTTCTACTTTTGTGACTGGCGACCCCTTTTAGTATTATGACTGGCTACCCTCATCCATTATTATAACTGACGAACCCGTTCTCCTATTATGACTGGCGACCCTCATCCATTATTTGACTGGCGACCCTTTCTACTATTATGAATAGCGACCCTCATCTACCATTATGACTGGCGAACCCCTTCTACTTTTATGACTGGCGAACCCCTTTTAGTATTATGACTGGCGACCCTCATCTAAATATTATGACTGGCGAACCCTTTCTACTATTATGAATAGCGACCCTCATCTACCATTATGACTGGCGAACCCTTCTAGTATTATGGCTGGCGACCCTCATCCATTATTATGACTGGCGAACCCTTTCTCCTATTATGAATAGCGACCCTCATCTACCATTATGACTGGCGAACCCTTTCACTATTATGAATACCGACCCTCTTCTACCATTATGACTGGCGAACCCTTCTACTATTATGACTGCCGACCCTCATCTATTATTATGACTGGCGAACCCTTTCTACTATTATGAATAAAGACAGTCATCTACCATTATGAATGGCGAACCCCTTCTACTATTATGAAGAGCGACCCTTATCTACCATTATGACTGGCAAACCCTTCTACTTTTGTGACTGGCGAACCCCTTTTAGTATTATGACTGGCTACCCTCATCCATTATTATGACTGGCAAACCCTTTCTCCTATTATGACTGGCGACCCTCATCCATTATTATAACTGACGAACCCGTTCTCCTATTATGACTGGCGACCCTCATCTATTATTATGACTGGCGAACCCTTTCTACTATTATGAATAGCGACCCTCATCTACCATTATGACTGGCGAACCCCTTCTAGTATTATGGCTGGCGACCCTCACCCATTATTATGACTGGCGAACCCTTTCTACTATTATGAATAGCGACCCTCATCTACCATTCTGACTGGCGTACACTTTCTACTATTATGAATAGCGACCCTCATCTACCATTATGACTGGCGAACCCCTTCTACTATTATGAATAGCGACCCTCATCTACCATTATGACTGGCGAACCCCTTCCACTATTATGAAATAGCGACCCTAATCCTACCTTTATGACTGGCGAACCCCTTCTACTATTATGAATACCGACCCTCTTCTACCATTATGACTGGCGAACCCCTTCTACTATTATGACTGCCGACCCTCATCTATTTATTATGACTGGCGAACCCTTTCTACTATTATGAATAATAGACAGTTATTTACCATTATGAATGGCGATCCCCTTCTACTATTATTATGAATACTACCCTCTTCTACATTATGACTGGCGAACCCCTTCTACTATTATGACTGCCGACCCTCATCTATTATTATGACTGGCGAACCCTTTCTACTATTATGAATAGCGAGCCCTCATCTACCATTATGACTGGCGAGCCCCTTCTAATATTATGAATAGCGACCCTCATCTACCATTATGACTGGCGAACCCCTTCTACTTTTATGACTGGCGAACCCCTTTTAGTATTATGACTGGCGACCCTCATCTATAATTATGACTGGCGAACCCTTTCTACTATTATGAATAGCGACCCTCATCTACCGTTATGACTGGCGAACCCCTTCTAGTATTATGGCTGGCGACCCTCACCCATTATTATGACTGGCGAACCTTTCTACTATTATGAATAGCGACCCTCATCTACCATTATGACTGGCGAACCTTTTCTACTATTATGACTGCCGACCCTCATGTAGTATTATGACTGGCGAACCTTTTCTACTGTTATGAATAGCGACCCTCATCTACCATTATGACTGGCGAACCCCTTCTACTATTATGAATACCGACCCTCTTCTACCATTATGACTGGCGAACCCTTTCTACTATTATGAATAGCGACCCCCATCTACCATTTTGACTGGCCAACCCTTCTACTATTTTGAATAGCGACCCTCATCCACCATTATGACTGGCGAACCACTTCTAGTATTATGACTGGCGAACTCCTTTAAGTATTATGACTGGCGACCCTCATCCATTGTTATGACTGGCAAACCCTTTCTCCTATTATGACAAGCGACCCTCATCCATTATTATAACTGGCGACCCTCACCCATCATTATGACTGGCGAACCCTTTCTACTATTATGAATAGCGACCCTCATCTACCATTCTGACTGGCGAACCCTTCTACTATTATGAATAGCGACCCTCATCTACCATTATGACTGGCGAACCCTTCTAGTATTATGGCTGGCGACCCTCATCCATTATTATGACTGGCGAACCCTTTCTACTATTATGAATAGCGACCCTCATCTACCATTCTGACTGGCGTACACTTTCTACTATTATGAATAGCGACCCTCATCTACCATTATGACTGGCGAACCCTTCTACTATTATGAATAGCGACCCTCATCTACCATCATGACTGGCGAACCCCTTCCACTATTATGAATAGCGACCCTCATCCTACCATTATGACTGGCGAACCCCTTCTACTATTATGAATACCGACCCTCTTCTACCATTATGACTGGCGAACCCTTTCTACTATTATGAATAAAGACAGTTTTTTACCATTATGAATGGCGAACCCCTCTACTATTATGAATACCGACCCTCTTCTACCATTATGACTGGCGAACCCCTTCTACTATTATGACTGCCGACCCTCATCTATTATTATGACTGGCGAACCCTTTCTACTATTATGAATAGCGAGCCTCATCTACCATTATGACTAGCGAGCCCCTTCTAATATTATGAATAGCGACCCTCATCTACCATTATGACTGGCGAACCCCTTCTATTTTATGACTGGCGAACCCCTTTAGTATTATGACTGGCGACCCTCATCTACTATTATGACTGGCGAACCCTTTCTACTATTATGAATAGCGACCCTCATCTACCGTTATGACTGGCGAACCCCTTCTAGTATTATGGCTGGCGACCCTCACCCATTATTATGACTGGCGAACCCTTTCTACTATTATGAATAGCGACCCTCATCTACCATTATGACTGGCGAACCTTTTCTACTATTATGACTGCCGACCCTCATGTAGTATTATGACTGGCGAACCTTTTCTACTGTTATGAATAGCGACCCTCATCTACCATTATGATTGGCGAACCCCTTCTACTATTATGAATACCGACCCTCTTCTACCATTATGACTGGCGAACCCTTTCTACTATTATGAATAGCGACCCTCATCTACCATTATGACTGGCCAACCCCTTCTACTATTATGAATAGCGACCCTCATCCACCATTATGACTGGCGAACCACTTCTAGTATTATGACTGGCGAACTCCTTTAAGTATTATGACTGGCGACCCTCATCCATTGTTATGACTGGCAAACCCTTTCTCCTATTATGACAAGCGACCCTCATCCATTATTATAACTGGCGACCCTCACCCATCATTATGACTGGCGAACCCTTTCTACTATTATGAATAGCGACCCTCATCTACCATTCTGACTGGCGTACACTTTCTACTATTATGAATAGCGACCCTCATCTACCATTATGACTGGCGAACCCCTTCTAGTATTATGGCTGGCGACCCTCACCCATTATTATGACTGGCGAACCCTTTCTACTATTATGAATAGCGACCCTCATCTACCATTCTGACTGGCGTACACTTTCTACTATTATGAATAGCGACCCTCATCTACCATTATGACTGGCGAACCCCTTCTACTATTATGAATAGCGACCCTCATCTACCATCATGACTGGCGAACCCCTTCCACTATTATGAATAGCGACCCTCATCCTACCATTATGACTGGCGAACCCCTTCTACTATTATGAATACCGACCCTCTTCTACCATTATGACTGGCGAACCCCTTCTACTATTATGACTGCCGACCCTCATCTATTATTATGACTGGCGAACCCTTTCTACTATTATGAATAAAGACAGTTATCTACCATTATGAATGGCGAACCCCTTCTACTATTATGAATACCGACCCTCTTCTACCATTATGACTGGCGAACCCCTTCTACTATTATGACTGCCGACCCTCATCTATTATTATGACTGGCGAACCCTTTCTACTATTATGAATAGCGAGCCTCATCTACCATTATGACTAGCGAGCCCTTCTAATATTATGAATAGCGACCCTCATCTACCATTATGACTGGCGAACCCCTTCTACTTTTATGACTGGCGAACCCCTTTTAGTATTATGACTGGCGACCCTCATCTAAAATTATGACTGGCGAACCCTTTCTACTATTATGAATAGCGACCCTCATCTACCGTTATGACTGGCGAACCCCTTCTAGTATTATGGCTGGCGACCCTCACCCATTATTATGACTGGCGAACCCTTTCTACTATTATGAATAGCGACCCTCATCTACCATTATGACTGGCGAACCCCTTCTAGTATTATGGCTGGCGACCCTCACCCATTATTATGACTGGCGAACCCTTTCTACTATTATGAATAGCGACCCTCATCTACCATTCTGACTGGCGTACACTTTCTACTATTATGAATAGCGACCCTCATCTACCATTATGACTGGCGAACCTTTTCTACTATTATGACTGCCGACCCTCATGTAGTATTATGACTGGCGAACCCTTTCTACTGTTATGAATAGCGACCCTCATCTACCATTATGATTGGCGAACCCCTTCTACTATTATGAATACCGACCTCTTCTACCATTATGACTGGCGAACCCCTTCTACTATTATGACTGCCGACCCTCATCTATCATTATGACTGGCGAACCCTTTCTACTATTATGAATAAAGACAGTCATCTACCATTATGAATGGCGAACCCCTTCTACTATTATGAATGGCGACCCTCATCTAAAATTATGACTGGCGAACCCTTTCTACTATTATGAATAGCGACCCTCATCTACCATTATGACTGGCGAACCCCTTCTAGTATTATGGCTGGCGACCCTCACCCATTATTATGACTGGCGAACCCTTTCTACTATTATGAATAGCGACCCTCATCTACCATTATGACTGGCGAACCCTTTCTACTATTATGACTGCCGACCCTCATGTAGTATTATGACTGGCGAACCCTTTCTACTGTTATGAATAGCGACCCTCATCTACCATTATGATTGGCGAACCCCTTCTACTATTATGAATACCGACCCTCTTCTACCATTATGACTGGCGAACCCTTTCTACTATTATGAATAGCGACCCTCATCTACCATTATGACTGGCGAACCCCTTCTACTATTATGAATAGCGACCCTCATCCACCATTATGACTGGCAAACCCCTTCTACTTTTATGACCGGTGAACCCCTTTTAGTATTATGACTGGCGACCCTCATCTACAATTATGACTGGCGAACCCTTTCTACTATTATGAATAGCGACCCTCATCTACCGTTATGACTGGCGAACCACTTCTAGTATTATGACTGGCGAACTCCTTTAAGTATTATGACTGGCGACCCTCATCCATTGTTATGACTGGCAAACCCTTTCTCCTATTATGACAAGCGACCCTCATCCATTATTATAACTGGCGACCCTCACCCATCATTATGACTGGCGAACCCTTTCTACTATTATGAATAGCGACCCTCATCTACCATTATGACTGGCGAACCCCTTCCACTATTATGAATAGCGACCCTCATCCTACCATTATGACTGGCGAACCCTTCTACTATTATGAATACCGACCCTCTTCTACCATTATGACTGGCGAACCCCTTCTACTATTATGAATAGCGACCCTCATCTACCATTATGACTGGCGAACCCCTTCCACTATTATGAATAGCGACCCTCATCCTACCATTATGACTGGCGAACCCCTTCTACTATTATGAATACCGACCCTCTTCTACCATTATGACTGGCGTACACTTTCTACTATTATGAATAGCGACCCTCATCTACCATTATGACTGGCGAACCCCTTCTACTATTATGAATAGCGACCCTCATCTACCATTATGACTGGCGAACCCTTTCTACTATTATGAATAGCGACCCTCATCTACCATTCTGACTGGCGTACACTTTCTACTATTATGAATAGCGACCCTCATCTACCATTATGACTGGCGAACCCCTTCTACTATTATGAATAGCGACCCTCATCTACCATTATGACTGGCGAACCCCTTCCACTATTATGAATAGCGACCCTCATCCTACCATTATGACTGGCGAACCCCTTCTACTATTATGAATACCGACCCTCTTCTACCATTATGACTGGCGAACCCCTTCTACTATTATGAATAGCGACCCTCATCTACCATTATGACTGGCAAACCCCTTCTACTATTATGAATAGCGACCCTCATCCTACCATTATGACTGGCGAACCCCTTCTACTATTATGAATACCGACCCTCTTCTACCATTATGACTGGCGTACACTTTCTACTATTATGATAGCGACCCTCATCTACCATTATGACTGGCGAACCCCTTCTACTATTATGAATAGCGACCCTCATCTACCATTATGACTGGCGAACCCCTTCCACTATTATGAATAGCGACCCTCATCCTACCATTATGACTGGCGAACCCCTTCTACTATTATGAATACCGACCCTCTTCTACCATTATGACTGGCGAACCCCTTCTACTATTATGAATAGCGACCCTCATCTACCATTATGACTGGCGAACCCCTTCCACTATTATGAATAGCGACCCTCATCTACCATTATGACTGGCGAACCCCTTCTACTATTATGAATGGCGACCCTCTTCTCCTATTATGACTGGCGACCCTCATCCATTATTATGACTGACGAACCCGTTCTCCTATTATGACTGGCGACCCTCATCTATTATTATGACTGGCGAACCCTTTATACTATTATGAATAGCGACCCTCATCTACCATTATGACTGGCGAACCCCTTCTAGTATTATGGCTGGCGACCCTCACCCATTATTATGACTGGCGAACCCTTTCTACTATTATGAATAGCGACCCTCATCTACCATTCTGACTGGCGTACACTTTCTACTATTATGAATAGCGACCCTCATCTACCATTATGACTGGCGAACCCCTTCTACTATTATGAATAGCGACCCTCATCTACCATTATGACTGGCGAACCCCTTCCACTATTATGAATACACACATACACAGACATACATACACTCCAAAAGACACACACGCAATATACACACATCAGACACACAACAAACATACACACACAGTGGACATACACACATGCATACACACAAACACAGGCACATAGAATCAACATACATACATACATACACAAAAATACACAACAGACACACACAGACACGTAGCAGACACACACACAAACACGCATATTACACACACATCAGACACACATACACAGACATACATACACTCCAAAAGACACACATGCAATATACACACATCAGACACACAACAAACAAATTCAATAATGCAATCAATTTTAAAGAGAGGAAATCAAATCAATAATCATAAGCAATATTTACATCAGTGTTCTCATCTTTTAATTAATTAAATATCTTTGCTTCGGTCACTCTTTGATAATCGATTTCTGTATTCATGTATGTACCTGTACAAAACTAATTCAAATAAATTCATGGCCATACACAAAAGGAGGGGGGTGGGGCAACCACTAAAGCATACCCCCCCCCCAACTGTGTAGAGCCATGGATTAGTGCGTTCTTTCTTTCCGTAAGAAATTGTGTAACTGATGACAAATTTGCAAAATAAGCATGGCAATTGAGAAAAATGTTCAGTCTTTTTCCAATCAACAATTCATCGTCCACATGTGCATATCTGTGTGATTCCTGAAGCAGAGTGAAAAGCACCATTACAGGTACATAGCGTAAATAGGGCTCGCGTCTGGTCCATGCTGAGTAGCACGATGAAAAACGTATTTCAATCATTAAACGCAATAGTTGCACAACATCACATCGTACTGTTCCATCGGTCCGAATGAAATTGCTTAGGTCTCGGGCCTACTCGAAACATGGTATCGACGTTCCACTTCCAAGAGTCCTCGGTATTCGTACTGTCGATGAGGTCCACAGCGACAGACATATCACCTATGATGCTCTCATCGTCGTCATTGGCACTGTCCTCTTCAGCTCTCTGGTTATTTTCCAGCACTGGACAAAAATAAAATAGGGAGAGGGAATAGAAAATAAAATAAATATGATTATCCTTTCATTCAGTGCCATCTTTCATCACCATAATCTCAAACCTTCTCTCTCTCCTTCTCTATGCACTGATAGAAAAAAATAAACAGGGAAAAGTCATTAGCTTCTCAAAAGGCATATAAGACATCTGTATGTATGTATCTTGTTTTGTTTTAACTTCCAACTGTATCAATGCAGCGATGCATTACAGTGTATAGTGACATACAGTGTATAATTAATAATGTACAGTACAGTTTTAAGGTATTTCAATGTATACAGTGATATACACAGAGTATTCTGTGTACGGTGTTTACAGTATACTGTGTGTATACAGTTTACAATGTACATCAATAATGCGTTATTGTATAACGTATATCACTACTGTATCTTTTTGTTTAAATTTTAACCATATCAAGAGTGTAATACAGTGACACACTAACCTTGAATGCATGGCGATATCCTATACCGCTCCGCAGAGATGCAGTTCACCAGAGTCTAGTCTCACCACAGTTCATTCCCCTGCAGCAACGGTATCTGCTGACGTTGACGCTGTGGATGGTGCATCCTGTCATTGTGGATTTTACGATGCCTGGTCAAGTTTGACGTACCAGATCCCACAGTCTGGGTGTGTGTATACTGTACAGCACCATGGTATCTACATGGAAAAAAAAATGTGTACACGCCCAACGTTAGTTTAAATTAGAACAAAAAAATTATCTACATGCCTAGTTTGAATTTCCTGTTTACCATCGTACGCATTACTGATTAGTCTGCAACTCTACGGAGCATCCTGAATGGCTCGGTTTTAAAAACAAAGATCTAGGTAGCTAGGCTATTTGTAATTAAAGCCATCGTACAAATTCATGTATCGTAATTAGGCTGAACTACAGTTAAGTACAGACATATTTACATGTAAAGAGGGGGTTACTATATTGTGAACACCCCCAGAAACCCAGATAATTTGACCGGGGGTGTAGCGGGCTAGCAGCTCCATGGAGCTTCCGCACATTTCTGCGGAACAACTTTTCATCTCGTTTTAAGCAAATAGTGAAACTTGTCATGAGCAAGGGGACCTTTGACACATAAATTCAAATATCACCATGAGTCAAGATGTACTATGAATGTTTCTTTTTAATCCAGAAGCCATATTACAAGCGATATCACTCTTAAATTGCTTGCAATCAAGCTGAATCTACTCCTTGAACACCCACGGAAACCCAAAGGATTTGACCGGGAGCGTAGCGGGCTGGCTCCGTGGAGCTTCCGTACATTTCAGCAGAGCACTCATTTCATCTCATTTTTCAACAAATATAGCAACTTATACGTTTCTACTCACCATACATGCGAAGAATGATCACAATTTCCACGTCCATATGTAAACAACATCCAAAAGTCCTCAAAAGGGTGGATTTATCGATGAAACAGTGCTCGATTTGGCAGTGAATTCGAAGGTTCCGCCGAAGAGATGAATATTCATATTTTACGGTGACGTAGCGGTGAGGTAATCATAAATATTCATGTCCAGTCGGACAACGAGACAACGTGATTGGTCTGTTGGCCAACTCTGGCGACGCCCACATTCTCAGTGATCGCCATTAGGCCAATGAGAGAGCTCTGATGGCCAACTCAGCCGGCTGACGAGGCATAGTGATTGGACAGTTGGCCAAGAAATCGGCCAGCTCTAGTACCAGGCCGAAACATTCGCTCCCCCCGGGCTTGGGCCCCCGGCGGTACTATTCACCTGCTGAGCAGAGCCGCTGATCACCAGCGCAGCCGGTGATCGGCGGCCTGGCGCCATCTGCGTCGGAAAAGAGAGAGGCAGCCCTTTCGTCTGCTACGTCGCGATGTTGTACCTGGGTCTTTAAGGGTGTGTTTGTCTGTTGAGTGTGTTTGTCCGTGTCTGATGGTGTGTGGAGAGTGTGTTTGTGTGTGTGGGTACTGTGGGTGTGTTTTAATTCCAAAACACACACACAAACAGACATAAACACACTCAAAAGACACACATGCACGCAATATACACACAAAAGACACACAACAAACATACACACAAAATGGACATACACACATGCATACACACAAAAATACACAACAGACACACACACACACAGACACGTAGCAGACATTCACAATAAGACACAAACACGCATATTACACACACATCAGACACACACACACATACACAGACATACATACACTCCAAAAGACACACATGCAATATACACACATCAGACACACAACAAACATACACACACAGTGGACATACACACATGCATACACACAAACACAGGCACATAGAATCAACATACATACATACATACAAACACACACAAAAATACACAACAGACACACACACAGACACGTAGCAGACATTCACAATAAGACACACACACAAACACGCATATTACACACACATCAGACACACACACACAGACATACATACACTCCAAAAGACACACATGCAATATACACACATCAGACACACAACAAACATACACACACAGTGGACATACACACATGCATACACACAAACACAGGCACATAGAATCAACATACATACATACATACAAACACACACAAAAATACACAACAGACACACACACACACAGACACGTAGCAGACACACACACAAACACGCATATTACACACACATCAGACACACACACACAGACACACATACACTCCAAAAGACACACATGCAATATACACACATCAGACACACAACAAACAAATTCAATAATGCAATCAATTTTAAAGAGAGGAAATCAAATCAATAATCATAAGCAATATTTACATCAGTGTTCTCATCTTTTAATTAATTAAATATCTTTGCTTCGGTCACTCTTTGATAATCGATTTCTGTATTCATGTATGTACCTGTACAAAACTAATTCAAATAAATTCATGGCCATACACAAAAGGAGGGGGGTGGGGCAACCACTAAAGCATACCCCCCCCCCCCAACTGTGTAGAGCCATGGATTAGTGCGTTCTTTCTTTCCGTAAGAAATTGTGTAATTGATGACAAATTTGCAAAATAAGCATGGCAATTGAGAAAAATGTTCAGTCTTTTTCCAATCAACAATTCATCGTCCACATGTGCATATCTGTGTGATTCCTGAAGCAGAGTGAAAAGCACCATTACAGGTACATAGCGTAAATAGGGCTCGCGTCTGGTCCATGCTGAGTAGCACGATGAAAAACGTATTTCAATCATTAAACGCAATAGTTGCACAACATCACATCGTACTGTTCCATCGGTCCGAATGAAATTGCTTAGGTCTCGGGCCTACTCGAAACATGGTATCGACGTTCCACTTCCAAGAGTCCTCGGTATTCGTACTGTCGATGAGGTCCACAGCGACAGACATATCACCTATGATGCTCTCATCGTCGTCATTGGCACTGTCCTCTTCAGCTCTCTGGTTATTTTCCAGCACTGGACAAAAATAAAATAGGGAGAGGGAATAGAAAATAAAATAAATATGATTATCCTTTCATTCAGTGCCATCTTTCATCACCATAATCTCAAACCTTCTCTCTCTCCTTCTCTATGCACTGATAGAAAAAAATAAACAGGGAAAAGTCATTAGCTTCTCAAAAGGCATATAAGACATCTGTATGTATGTATCTTGTTTTGTTTTAACTTCCAACTGTATCAATGCAGCGATGCATTACAGTGTATAGTGACATACAGTGTATAATTAATAATGTACAGTACAGTTTTAAGGTATTTCAATGTATACAGTGATATACACAGAGTATTCTGTGTACGGTGTTTACAGTATACTGTGTGTATACAGTTTACAATGTACATCAATAATGCGTTATTGTATAACGTATATCACTACTGTATCTTTTTGTTTAAATTTTAACCATATCAAGAGTGTAATACAGTGACACACTAACCTTGAATGCATGGCGATATCCTATACCGCTCCGCAGAGATGCAGTTCACCAGAGTCTAGTCTCACCACAGTTCATTCCCCTGCAGCAACGGTATCTGCTGACGTTGACGCTGTGGATGGTGCATCCTGTCATTGTGGATTTTACGATGCCTGGTCAAGTTTGACGTACCAGATCCCACAGTCTGGGTGTGTGTATACTGTACAGCACCATGGTATCTACATGGAAAAAAAAATGTGTACACGCCCAACGTTAGTTTAAATTAGAACAAAAAAATTATCTACATGCCTAGTTTGAATTTCCTGTTTACCATCGTACGCATTACTGATTAGTCTGCAACTCTACGGAGCATCCTGAATGGCTCGGTTTTAAAAACAAAGATCTAGGTAGCTAGGCTATTTGTAATTAAAGCCATCGTACAAATTCATGTATCGTAATTAGGCTGAACTACAGTAAAGTACAGACATATTTACATGTAAAGAGGGGGTTACTATATTGTGAACACCCCCAGAAACCCAGATAATTTGACCGGGGGTGTAGCGGGCTAGCAGCTCCATGGAGCTTCCGCACATTTCTGCGGAACAACTTTTCATCTCGTTTTAAGCAAATAGTGAAACTTGTCATGAGCAAGGGGACCTTTGACACATAAATTCAAATATCACCATGAGTCAAGATGTACTATGAATGTTTCTTTTTAATCCAGAAGCCATATTACAAGCGATATCACTCTTAAATTGCTTGCAATCAAGCTGAATCTACTCCTTGAACACCCACGGAAACCCAAAGGATTTGACCGGGAGCGTAGCGGGCTGGCTCCGTGGAGCTTCCGTACATTTCAGCAGAGCACTCATTTCATCTCATTTTTCAACAAATATAGCAACTTATACGTTTCTACTCACCATACATGCGAAGAATGATCGCAATTTCCACGTCCATATGTAAAAATTATCCAAAAGTCCTCAAAAGGGTGGATTTATCGATGAAACAGTGCTCGATTTGGCAGTGAATTCGAAGGTTCCGCCGAAGAGATGAATATTCATATTTTACGGTGACGTAGCGGTGAGGTAATCATAAATATTCATGTCCAGTCGGACAACGAGACAACGTGATTGGTCTGTTGGCCAACTCTGGCGACGCCCACATTCTCAGTGATCGCCATTAGGCCAATGAGAGAGCTCTGATGGCCAACTCAGCCGGCTGACGAGGCATAGTGATTGGACAGTTGGCCAAGAAATCGGCCAGCTCTAGTACCAGGCCGAAACATTCGCTTGGAGTACGGGTGTTGTAGGCTTTTTTCATTTTCAATTCATCTATTTATTTATTTTATTTTATTTTCTATGAAGTGCCTCTTTGTTCGTTTCTTCGCTTCTATTCGTTTAAAGAATGCTTTCCTTATAGTATCACTTTTGCCTCTCTTCTTTTCCCGTCTCCTTCTTGACAGAGCAGGAAAAAAAGACAAACCAAAAAAGAAATAAGAAAGAAACCACGAGGACGAATAGAAGATTTCTTGTTTTACCCACCCGTTCCCTCCTTGTTGTCTGCATGATGGAAAACGAAATAGCTGATTGATCCTCCATTTTTTGTCTATTTGTTTGGTCGCTCGCTCGTTCACTAGGACGTCCACTTGATACTCCATCCATCTCCTTCTAATCCAATTCCATTGTTGGTATCCGTTTTTCTTCCCGTTCGATGCCCGCCAGTAAAGGCAATGTTTGCGAGATCAAGAGGTCTCCAGGGAACGAGGAGCGCGCATCATGGTTTACTGCAGCATGTTGGTTGTTTCGTCACCCAGGGGTGCGCATCCCGAAAAATGACGTCATAGTGTTAAAAGAGGCAAAACTGCAGGGCTAGATAATGTCTAGAAATGCCAACGGATACATCTTTCGACACCATGCCGTCCGTCCGTCCGCTAAATGAGATTGCTGCCATCTTGCGGCATACGTTTTTTGGCCGGCCTCTCAGGAGACGGAATTGGCAGGTAATATCTGCAAAGTCCAGTTGAAATGATAGAAAAGAAATGAGCAACATTTTAAAGCGATTTCCAATGTTTCGTAGGTAGGGCTAAGTATAGAAAGACTCTAAAGGCATTGGCTAACATTGATTTGACTTTAAAAAAAATCTAATGTGTGCGAGGTCCCCCTTGTCACCTGTGTCTCTGACATGTTACAGAAATGAAGCCCAGACTAAAATCGCGTCCGAAAATCGGCATTCAGTGCTTCAAAAAGTGAAACATGAAATAAAGTGAGAGGAAACAACATCTTAATATCATCACCTACGCTTATGTGTTGCTATTATTATCGGAACGATAGACATGACACAAAATATTCGATTATAACGAATCAAAAAAAATTCTCTTGACTTTTGGATTTCTTTTGGCTTTAGAGTTTTTATATAGGTTGATAGAAAAGCATCCATGTACCTATTCAATCTCTACTCGGTTTCTTTGCTTTGCTTTTTTTTTTTAATTACATACGTCTATAACGCTAACTTATGACATGACTGAAGACATCAATCAACGAATTAATTCCAGGGACTTGAAAGCCGATGACGTCATAACCCTTATCTACCATTATGACTGGCAAACCCCTTCTACTTTTGTGACTGGCGAACCCCTTTTAGTATTATGACTGGCTACCCTCATCCATTATTATAACTGACGAACCCGTTCTCCTATTATGACTGGCGACCCTCATCCATTATTATGACTGGCGAACCCTTTCTACTATTATGAATAGCGAACCTCATCTACCATTATGACTGGCGAACCCCTTCTACTTTTATGACTGGCGAACCCCTTTTAGTATTATGACTGGCGACCCTCATCTAAAATTATGACTTGCGAACCCTTTCTACTATTATGAATAGCGACCCTCATCTACCATTATGACTGGCGAACCCCTTCTAGTATTATGGCTGGCGACCCTCATCCATTATTATGACTGGCGAACCCTTTCTCCTATTATGAATAGCGACCCTCATCTACCATTATGACTGGCGAACCCTTTCCACTATTATGAATACCGACCCTCTTCTACCATTATGACTGGCGAACCCCTTCTACTATTATGACTGCCGACCCTCATCTATTATTATGACTGGCGAACCCTTTCTACTATTATGAATAAAGACAGTCATCTACCATTATGAATGGCGAACCCCTTCTACTATTATGAAGAGCGACCCTTATCTACCATTATGACTGGCAAACCCCTTCTACTTTTGTGACTGGCGAACCCCTTTTAGTATTATGACTGGCTACCCTCATCCATTATTATGACTGGCAAACCCTTTCTCCTATTATGACTGGCGACCCTCATCCATTATTATAACTGACGAACCCGTTCTCCTATTATGACTGGCGACCCTCATCTATTATTATGACTGGCGAACCCTTTCTACTATTATGAATAGCGACCCTCATCTACCATTATGACTGGCGAACCCCTTCTAGTATTATGGCTGGCGACCCTCACCCATTATTATGACTGGCGAACCCTTTCTACTATTATGAATAGCGACCCTCATCTACCATTCTGACTGGCGTACACTTTCTACTATTATGAATAGCGACCCTCATCTACCATTATGACTGGCGAACCCCTTCTACTATTATGAATAGCGACCCTCATCTACCATTATGACTGGCGAACCCCTTCCACTATTATGAATAGCGACCCTCATCCTACCATTATGACTGGCGAACCCCTTCTACTATTATGAATACCGACCCTCTTCTACCATTATGACTGGCGAACCCCTTCTACTATTATGACTGCCGACCCTCATCTATTATTATGACTGGCGAACCCTTTCTACTATTATGAATAAAGACAGTTATTTACCATTATGAATGGCGAACCCCTTCTACTATTATGAATACCGACCCTCTTCTACCATTATGACTGGCGAACCCCTTCTACTATTATGACTGCCGACCCTCATCTATTATTATGACTGGCGAACCCTTTCTACTATTATGAATAGCGAGCCTCATCTACCATTATGACTAGCGAGCCCCTTCTAATATTATGAATAGCGACCCTCATCTACCATTATGACTGGCGAACCCCTTCTACTTTTATGACTGGCGAACCCCTTTTAGTATTATGACTGGCGACCCTCATCTAAAATTATGACTGGCGAACCCTTTCTACTATTATGAATAGCGACCCTCATCTACCGTTATGACTGGCGAACCCCTTCTAGTATTATGGCTGGCGACCCTCACCCATTATTATGACTGGCGAACCCTTTCTACTATTATGAATAGCGACCCTCATCTACCATTATGACTGGCGAACCTTTTCTACTATTATGACTGCCGACCCTCATGTAGTATTATGACTGGCGAACCTTTTCTACTGTTATGAATAGCGACCCTCATCTACCATTATGATTGGCGAACCCCTTCTACTATTATGAATACCGACCCTCTTCTACCATTATGACTGGCGAACCCTTTCTACTATTATGAATAGCGACCCTCATCTACCATTATGACTGGCCAACCCCTTCTACTATTATGAATAGCGACCCTCATCCACCATTATGACTGGCGAACCACTTCTAGTATTATGACTGGCGAACTCCTTTAAGTATTATGACTGGCGACCCTCATCCATTGTTATGACTGGCAAACCCTTTCTCCTATTATGACAAGCGACCCTCATCCATTATTATAACTGGCGACCCTCACCCATCATTATGACTGGCGAACCCTTTCTACTATTATGAATAGCGACCCTCATCTACCATTCTGACTGGCGTACACTTTCTACTATTATGAATAGCGACCCTCATCTACCATTATGACTGGCGAACCCCTTCTAGTATTATGGCTGGCGACCCTCACCCATTATTATGACTGGCGAACCCTTTCTACTATTATGAATAGCGACCCTCATCTACCATTCTGACTGGCGTACACTTTCTACTATTATGAATAGCGACCCTCATCTACCATTATGACTGGCGAACCCCTTCTACTATTATGAATAGCGACCCTCATCTACCATCATGACTGGCGAACCCCTTCCACTATTATGAATAGCGACCCTCATCCTACCATTATGACTGGCGAACCCCTTCTACTATTATGAATACCGACCCTCTTCTACCATTATGACTGGCGAACCCCTTCTACTATTATGACTGCCGACCCTCATCTATTATTATGACTGGCGAACCCTTTCTACTATTATGAATAAAGACAGTTATCTACCATTATGAATGGCGAACCCCTTCTACTATTATGAATACCGACCCTCTTCTACCATTATGACTGGCGAACCCCTTCTACTATTATGACTGCCGACCCTCATCTATTATTATGACTGGCGAACCCTTTCTACTATTATGAATAGCGAGCCTCATCTACCATTATGACTAGCGAGCCCCTTCTAATATTATGAATAGCGACCCTCATCTACCATTATGACTGGCGAACCCCTTCTACTTTTATGACTGGCGAACCCCTTTTAGTATTATGACTGGCGACCCTCATCTAAAATTATGACTGGCGAACCCTTTCTACTATTATGAATAGCGACCCTCATCTACCGTTATGACTGGCGAACCCCTTCTAGTATTATGGCTGGCGACCCTCACCCATTATTATGACTGGCGAACCCTTTCTACTATTATGAATAGCGACCCTCATCTACCATTATGACTGGCGAACCCCTTCTAGTATTATGGCTGGCGACCCTCACCCATTATTATGACTGGCGAACCCTTTCTACTATTATGAATAGCGACCCTCATCTACCATTCTGACTGGCGTACACTTTCTACTATTATGAATAGCGACCCTCATCTACCATTATGACTGGCGAACCTTTTCTACTATTATGACTGCCGACCCTCATGTAGTATTATGACTGGCGAACCCTTTCTACTGTTATGAATAGCGACCCTCATCTACCATTATGATTGGCGAACCCCTTCTACTATTATGAATACCGACCCTCTTCTACCATTATGACTGGCGAACCCCTTCTACTATTATGACTGCCGACCCTCATCTATCATTATGACTGGCGAACCCTTTCTACTATTATGAATAAAGACAGTCATCTACCATTATGAATGGCGAACCCCTTCTACTATTATGAATAGCGACCCTCATCTACCATTATGACTGGCGAACCCCTTCTAGTATTATGGCTGGCGACCCTCACCCATTATTATGACTGGCGAACCCTTTCTACTATTATGAATAGCGACCCTCATCTACCATTATGACTGGCGAACCTTTTCTACTATTATGACTGCCGACCCTCATGTAGTATTATGACTGGCGAACCTTTTCTACTGTTATGAATAGCGACCCTCATCTACCATTATGATTGGCGAACCCCTTCTACTATTATGAATACCGACCCTCTTCTACCATTATGACTGGCGAACCCTTTCTACTATTATGAATAGCGACCCTCATCTACCATTATGACTGGCGAACCCCTTCTACTATTATGAATAGCGACCCTCATCCACCATTATGACTGGCAAACCCCTTCTACTTTTATGACCGGTGAACCCCTTTTAGTATTATGACTGGCGACCCTCATCTACAATTATGACTGGCGAACCCTTTCTACTATTATGAATAGCGACCCTCATCTACCGTTATGACTGGCGAACCACTTCTAGTATTATGACTGGCGAACTCCTTTAAGTATTATGACTGGCGACCCTCATCCATTGTTATGACTGGCAAACCCTTTCTCCTATTATGACAAGCGACCCTCATCCATTATTATAACTGGCGACCCTCACCCATCATTATGACTGGCGAACCCTTTCTACTATTATGAATAGCGACCCTCATCTACCATTATGACTGGCGAACCCCTTCCACTATTATGAATAGCGACCCTCATCCTACCATTATGACTGGCGAACCCCTTCTACTATTATGAATACCGACCCTCTTCTACCATTATGACTGGCGAACCCCTTCTACTATTATGAATAGCGACCCTCATCTACCATTATGACTGGCGAACCCCTTCCACTATTATGAATAGCGACCCTCATCCTACCATTATGACTGGCGAACCCCTTCTACTATTATGAATACCGACCCTCATCTACCATTATGACTGGCGAACCCCTTCTACTATTATGAATAGCGACCCTCATCTACCATTATGACTGGCGAACCCCTTCCACTATTATGAATAGCGACCCTCATCCTACCATTATGACTGGCGAACCCCTTCTACTATTATGAATACCGACCCTCTTCTACCATTATGACTGGCGAACCCCTTCTACTATTATGAATAGCGACCCTCATCTACCATTATGACTGGCAAACCCCTTCCACTATTATGAATAGCGACCCTCATCCTACCATTATGACTGGCGAACCCCTTCTACTATTATGAATAGCGACCCTCATCTACCATTATGACTGGCGTACACTTTCTACTATTATGAATAGCGACCCTCATCTACCATTATGACTGGCGAACCCCTTCTACTATTATGAATAGCGACCCTCATCTACCATTATGACTGGCGAACCCCTTCCACTATTATGAATAGCGACCCTCATCCTACCATTATGACTGGCGAACCCCTTCTACTATTATGAATACCGACCCTCTTCTACCATTATGACTGGCGAACCCCTTCTACTATTATGAATAGCGACCCTCATCTACCATTATGACTGGCGAACCCCTTCCACTATTATGAATAGCGACCCTCATCCTACCATTATGACTGGCGAACCCCTTCTACTATTATGAATACCGACCCTCTTCTACTATTATGACTGGCGACCCTCATCCATTATTATAACTGACGAACCCGTTCTCCTATTATGACTGGCGACCCTCATCTATTATTATGACTGGCGAACCCTTTATACTATTATGAATAGCGACCCTCATCTACCATTATGACTGGCGAACCCCTTCTAGTATTATGGCTGGCGACCCTCACCCATTATTATGACTGGCGAACCCTTTCTACTATTATGAATAGCGACCCTCATCTACCATTCTGACTGGCGTACACTTTCTACTATTATGAATAGCGACCCTCATCTACCATTATGACTGGCGAACCCCTTCTACTATTATGAATAGCGACCCTCATCTACCATTATGACTGGCGAACCCCTTCCACTATTATGAATACACACATACACAGACATACATACACTCCAAAAGACACACACGCAATATACACACATCAGACACACAACAAACATACACACACAGTGGACATACACACATGCATACACACAAACACAGGCACATAGAATCAACATACATACATACATACACAAAAATACACAACAGACACACACAGACACGTAGCAGACACACACACAAACACGCATATTACACACACATCAGACACACATACACAGACACACATACACTCCAAAAGACACACATGCAATATACACACATCAGACACACAACAAACAAATTCAATAATGCAATCAATTTTAAAGAGAGGAAATCAAATCAATAATCATAAGCAATATTTACATCAGTGTTCTCATCTTTTAATTAATTAAATATCTTTGCTTCGGTCACTCTTTGATAATCGATTTCTGTATTCATGTATGTACCTGTACAAAACTAATTCAAATAAATTCATGGCCATACACAAAAGGAGGGGGGTGGGGCAACCACTAAAGCATACCCCCCCCCCCCAACTGTGTAGAGCCATGGATTAGTGCGTTCTTTCTTTCCGTAAGAAATTGTGTAACTGATGACAAATTTGCAAAATAAGCATGGCAATTGAGAAAAATGTTCAGTCTTTTTCCAATCAACAATTCATCGTCCACATGTGCATATCTGTGTGATTCCTGAAGCAGAGTGAAAAGCACCATTACAGTACATAGCGTTAATAGGGCTCGCGTCTGGTCCATGCTGAGTAGCACGATGAAAAACGTATTTCAATCATTAAACGCAATAGTTGCACAACATCACATCGTACTGTTCCATCGGTCCGAATGAAATTGCTTAGGTCTCGGGCCTACTCGAAACATGGTATCGACGTTCCACTTCCAAGAGTCCTCGGTATTCGTACTGTCGATGAGGTCCACAGCGACAGACATATCACCTATGATGCTCTCATCGTCGTCATTGGCACTGTCCTCTTCAGCTCTCTGGTTATTTTCCAGCACTGGACAAAAATAAAATAGGGAGAGGGAATAGAAAATAAAATAAATATGATTATCCTTTCATTCAGTGCCATCTTTCATCACCATAATCTCAAACCTTCTCTCTCTCCTTCTCTATGCACTGATAGAAAAAAATAAACAGGGAAAAGTCATTAGCTTCTCAAAAGGCATATAAGACATCTGTATGTATGTATCTTGTTTTGTTTTAACTTCCAACTGTATCAATGCAGCGATGCATTACAGTGTATAGTGACATACAGTGTATAATTAATAATGTACAGTACAGTTTTAAGGTATTTCAATGTATACAGTGATATACACAGAGTATTCTGTGTACGGTGTTTACAGTATACTGTGTGTATACAGTTTACAATGTACATCAATAATGCGTTATTGTATAACGTATATCACTACTGTATCTTTTTGTTTAAATTTTAACCATATCAAGAGTGTAATACAGTGACACACTAACCTTGAATGCATGGCGATATCCTATACCGCTCCGCAGAGATGCAGTTCACCAGAGTCTAGTCTCACCACAGTTCATTCCCCTGCAGCAACGGTATCTGCTGACGTTGACGCTGTGGATGGTGCATCCTGTCATTGTGGATTTTACGATGCCTGGTCAAGTTTGACGTACCAGATCCCACAGTCTGGGTGTGTGTATACTGTACAGCACCATGGTATCTACATGGAAAAAAAAATGTGTACACGCCCAACGTTAGTTTAAATTAGAACAAAAAAATTATCTACATGCCTAGTTTGAATTTCCTGTTTACCATCGTACGCATTACTGATTAGTCTGCAACTCTACGGAGCATCCTGAATGGCTCGGTTTTAAAAACAAAGATCTAGGTAGCTAGGCTATTTGTAATTAAAGCCATCGTACAAATTCATGTATCGTAATTAGGCTGAACTACAGTTAAGTACAGACATATTTACATGTAAAGAGGGGGTTACTATATTGTGAACACCCCCAGAAACCCAGATAATTTGACCGGGGGTGTAGCGGGCTAGCAGCTCCATGGAGCTTCCGCACATTTCTGCGGAACAACTTTTCATCTCGTTTTAAGCAAATAGTGAAACTTGTCATGAGCAAGGGGACCTTTGACACATAAATTCAAATATCACCATGAGTCAAGATGTACTATGAATGTTTCTTTTTAATCCAGAAGCCATATTACAAGCGATATCACTCTTAAATTGCTTGCAATCAAGCTGAATCTACTCCTTGAACACCCACGGAAACCCAAAGGATTTGACCGGGAGCGTAGCGGGCTGGCTCCGTGGAGCTTCCGTACATTTCAGCAGAGCACTCATTTCATCTCATTTTTCAACAAATATAGCAACTTATACGTTTCTACTCACCATACATGCGAAGAATGATCACAATTTCCACGTCCATATGTAAACAACATCCAAAAGTCCTCAAAAGGGTGGATTTATCGATGAAACAGTGCTCGATTTGGCAGTGAATTCGAAGGTTCCGCCGAAGAGATGAATATTCATATTTTACGGTGACGTAGCGGTGAGGTAATCATAAATATTCATGTCCAGTCGGACAACGAGACAACGTGATTGGTCTGTTGGCCAACTCTGGCGACGCCCACATTCTCAGTGATCGCCATTAGGCCAATGAGAGAGCTCTGATGGCCAACTCAGCCGGCTGACGAGGCATAGTGATTGGACAGTTGGCCAAGAAATCGGCCAGCTCTAGTACCAGGCCGAAACATTCGCTGGGAGTGGGCAAGGGCCCCTGGCGGTACTATTCACCTGCTGAGCAGAGCCCTGATCACCGGCGCAAGCCGGTGATCGGCGGCCTGGCGCCATCTGCGTCGGAAAAGAGAGAGGCAGCCCTTTCGTCTGCTACGTCGCGATGTTGTACCTGGGTCTTTAAGGGTGTGTTTGTCTGTTGAGTTTGTTTGTCCGTGTCTGATGGTGTGTGGAGAGTGTGTTTGTGTGTGTGGGTACTGTGGGTGTGTTTTAATTCCAAAACACACACACAAACAGACATAAACACACTCAAAAGACACACATACACGCAATATACACACAAAAGACACACAACAAACATACACACATGCATACACACAAACACAGGCACATAGAATCAACATACATACATACAAACACACACACACAAATACACAACAGACACACACACAGACACGTAGCAGACATTCACAATAAGACACACACACACAAACACGCATATTACACACACATCAGACACACACACAGACATACATACACTCCAAAAGACACACATGCAATATACACACATCAGACACACAACAAACATACACACACAGTGGACATACACACATGCATACACACATACACAGACATACATACACTCCAAAAGACACACATGCAATATACACACATCAGACACACAACAAACATACACACACAGTGGACATACACACATGCATACACACAAACACAGGCACATAGAATCAACATACATACATACATACACAAAAATACACAACAGACACACACAGACACGTAGCAGACACACACACAAACACGCATATTACACACACATCAGACACACATACACAGACATACATACACTCCAAAAGACACACATGCAATATACACACATCAGACACACAACAAACAAATTCAATAATGCAATCAATTTTAAAGAGAGGAAATCAAATCAATAATCATAAGCAATATTTACATCAGTGTTCTCATCTTTTAATTAATTAAATATCTTTGCTTCGGTCACTCTTTGATAATCGATTTCTGTATTCATGTATGTACCTGTACAAAACTAATTCAAATAAATTCATGGCCATACACAAAAGGAGGGGGGTGGGGCAACCACTAAAGCATACCCCCCCCCCCAACTGTGTAGAGCCATGGATTAGTGCGTTCTTTCTTTCCGTAAGAAATTGTGTAATTGATGACAAATTTGCAAAATAAGCATGGCAATTGAGAAAAATGTTCAGTCTTTTTCCAATCAACAATTCATCGTCCACATGTGCATATCTGTGTGATTCCTGAAGCAGAGTGAAAAGCACCATTACAGGTACATAGCGTAAATAGGGCTCGCGTCTGGTCCATGCTGAGTAGCACGATGAAAAACGTATTTCAATCATTAAACGCAATAGTTGCACAACATCACATCGTACTGTTCCATCGGTCCGAATGAAATTGCTTAGGTCTCGGGCCTACTCGAAACATGGTATCGACGTTCCACTTCCAAGAGTCCTCGGTATTCGTACTGTCGATGAGGTCCACAGCGACAGACATATCACCTATGATGCTCTCATCGTCGTCATTGGCACTGTCCTCTTCAGCTCTCTGGTTATTTTCCAGCACTGGACAAAAATAAAATAGGGAGAGGGAATAGAAAATAAAATAAATATGATTATCCTTTCATTCAGTGCCATCTTTCATCACCATAATCTCAAACCTTCTCTCTCTCCTTCTCTATGCACTGATAGAAAAAAATAAACAGGGAAAAGTCATTAGCTTCTCAAAAGGCATATAAGACATCTGTATGTATGTATCTTGTTTTGTTTTAACTTCCAACTGTATCAATGCAGCGATGCATTACAGTGTATAGTGACATACAGTGTATAATTAATAATGTACAGTACAGTTTTAAGGTATTTCAATGTATACAGTGATATACACAGAGTATTCTGTGTACGGTGTTTACAGTATACTGTGTGTATACAGTTTACAATGTACATCAATAATGCGTTATTGTATAACGTATATCACTACTGTATCTTTTTGATTAAATTTTAACCATATCAAGAGTGTAATACAGTGACACACTAACCTTGAATGCATGGCGATATCCTATACCACTCCGCAGAGATGCAGTTCACCAGAGTCTAGTCTCACCACAGTTCATTCCCCTGCAGCAACGGTATCTGCTGACGTTGACGCTGTGGATGGTGCATCCTGTCATTGTGGATTTTACGATGCCTGGTCAAGTTTGACGTACCAGATCCCACAGTCTGGGTGTGTGTATACTGTACAGCACCATGGTATCTACATGGAAAAAAAAATGTGTACACGCCCAACGTTAGTTTAAATTAGAACAAAAAAATTATCTACATGCCTAGTTTGAATTTCCTGTTTACCATCGTACGCATTACTGATTAGTCTGCAACTCTACGGAGCATCCTGAATGGCTCGGTTTTAAAAACAAAGATCTAGGTAGCTAGGCTATTTGTAATTAAAGCCATCGTACAAATTCATGTATCGTAATTAGGCTGAACTACAGTTAAGTACAGACATATTTACATGTAAAGAGGGGGTTACTATATTGTGAACACCCCCAGAAACCCAGATAATTTGACCGGGGGTGTAGCGGGCTAGCAGCTCCATGGAGCTTCCGCACATTTCTGCGGAACAACTTTTCATCTCGTTTTAAGCAAATAGTGAAACTTGTCATGAGCAAGGGGACCTTTGACACATAAATTCAAATATCACCATGAGTCAAGATGTACTATGAATGTTTCTTTTTAATCCAGAAGCCATATTACAAGCGATATCACTCTTAAATTGCTTGCAATCAAGCTGGATCTACTCCTTGAACACCCACGGAAACCCAAAGGATTTGACCGGGAGCGTAGCGGGCTGGCTCCGTGGAGCTTCCGTACATTTCAGCAGAGCACTCATTTCATCTCATTTTTCAACAAATATAGCAACTTATACGTTTCTACTCACCATACATGCGAAGAATGATCACAATTTCCACGTCCATATGTAAACAACATCCAAAAGTCCTCAAAAGGGTGGATTTATCGATGAAACAGTGCTCGATTTGGCAGTGAATTCGAAGGTTCCGCCGAAGAGATGAATATTCATATTTTACGGTGACGTAGCGGTGAGGTAATCATAAATATTCATGTCCAGTCGGACAACGAGACAACGTGATTGGTCTGTTGGCCAACTCTGGCGACGCCCACATTCTCAGTGATCGCCATTAGGCCAATGAGAGAGCTCTGATGGCCAACTCAGCCGGCTGACGAGGCATAGTGATTGGACAGTTGGCCAAGAAATCGGCCAGCTCTAGTACCAGGCCGAAACAGGCCCCTGGCGGTACTATTCACCTGCTGAGCAGAGCCCTGATCACCAGCGCAAGCCGGTGATCGGCGGCCTGGCGCCATCTGCGTCGGAAAAGAGAGAGGCAGCCCTTTCGTCTGCTACGTCGCGATGTTGTACCTGGGTCTTTAAGGGTGTGTTTGTCTGTTGAGTGTGTTTGTCCGTGTCTGATGGTGTGTGGAGAGTGTGTTTGTGTGTGTGGGTACTGTGGGTGTGTTTTAATTCCAAAACACACACACAAACAGACATAAACACACTCAAAAGACACACATGCACGCAATATACACACAAAAGACACACAACAAACATACACACAAAATGGACATACACACATGCATACACACAAACACACACAACAGACACACACACACACAGACACGTAGCAGACATTCACAATAAGACACAAACACGCATATTACACACACATCAGACACACACACACATACACAGACATACATACACTCCAAAAGACACACATGCAATATACACACATCAGACACACAACAAACATACACACACAGTGGACATACACACATGCATACACACAAACACAGGCACATAGAATCAACATACATACATACATACAAACACACACAAAAATACACAACAGACACACACACAGACACGTAGCAGACATTCACAATAAGACACACACACAAACACGCATATTACACACACATCAGACACACACACACAGACATACATACACTCCAAAAGACACACATGCAATATACACACATCAGACACACAACAAACATACACACACAGTGGACATACACACATGCATACACACAAACACAGGCACATAGAATCAACATACATACATACATACAAACACACACAAAAATACACAACAGACACACACACACACAGACACGTAGCAGACACACACACAAACACGCATATTACACACACATCAGACACACACACACAGACACACATACACTCCAAAAGACACACATGCAATATACACACATCAGACACACAACAAACAAATTCAATAATGCAATCAATTTTAAAGAGAGGAAATCAAATCAATAATCATAAGCAATATTTACATCAGTGTTCTCATCTTTTAATTAATTAAATATCTTTGCTTCGGTCACTCTTTGATAATCGATTTCTGTATTCATGTATGTACCTGTACAAAACTAATTCAAATAAATTCATGGCCATACACAAAAGGAGGGGGGTGGGGCAACCACTAAAGCATACCCCCCCCCCCCCCAACTGTGTAGAGCCATGGATTAGTGCGTTCTTTCTTTCCGTAAGAAATTGTGTAATTGATGACAAATTTGCAAAATAAGCATGGCAATTGAGAAAAATGTTCAGTCTTTTTCCAATCAACAATTCATCGTCCACATGTGCATATCTGTGTGATTCCTGAAGCAGAGTGAAAAGCACCATTACAGGTACATAGCGTAAATAGGGCTCGCGTCTGGTCCATGCTGAGTAGCACGATGAAAAACGTATTTCAATCATTAAACGCAATAGTTGCACAACATCACATCGTACTGTTCCATCGGTCCGAATGAAATTGCTTAGGTCTCGGGCCTACTCGAAACATGGTATCGACGTTCCACTTCCAAGAGTCCTCGGTATTCGTACTGTCGATGAGGTCCACAGCGACAGACATATCACCTATGATGCTCTCATCGTCGTCATTGGCACTGTCCTCTTCAGCTCTCTGGTTATTTTCCAGCACTGGACAAAAATAAAATAGGGAGAGGGAATAGAAAATAAAATAAATATGATTATCCTTTCATTCAGTGCCATCTTTCATCACCATAATCTCAAACCTTCTCTCTCTCCTTCTCTATGCACTGATAGAAAAAAATAAACAGGGAAAAGTCATTAGCTTCTCAAAAGGCATATAAGACATCTGTATGTATGTATCTTGTTTTGTTTTAACTTCCAACTGTATCAATGCAGCGATGCATTACAGTGTATAGTGACATACAGTGTATAATTAATAATGTACAGTACAGTTTTAAGGTATTTCAATGTATACAGTGATATACACAGAGTATTCTGTGTACGGTGTTTACAGTATACTGTGTGTATACAGTTTACAATGTACATCAATAATGCGTTATTGTATAACGTATATCACTACTGTATCTTTTTGTTTAAATTTTAACCATATCAAGAGTGTAATACAGTGACACACTAACCTTGAATGCATGGCGATATCCTATACCGCTCCGCAGAGATGCAGTTCACCAGAGTCTAGTCTCACCACAGTTCATTCCCCTGCAGCAACGGTATCTGCTGACGTTGACGCTGTGGATGGTGCATCCTGTCATTGTGGATTTTACGATGCCTGGTCAAGTTTGACGTACCAGATCCCACAGTCTGGGTGTGTGTATACTGTACAGCACCATGGTATCTACATGGAAAAAAAAATGTGTACACGCCCAACGTTAGTTTAAATTAGAACAAAAAAATTATCTACATGCCTAGTTTGAATTTCCTGTTTACCATCGTACGCATTACTGATTAGTCTGCAACTCTACGGAGCATCCTGAATGGCTCGGTTTTAAAAACAAAGATCTAGGTAGCTAGGCTATTTGTAATTAAAGCCATCGTACAAATTCATGTATCGTAATTAGGCTGAACTACAGTAAAGTACAGACATATTTACATGTAAAGAGGGGGTTACTATATTGTGAACACCCCCAGAAACCCAGATAATTTGACCGGGGGTGTAGCGGGCTAGCAGCTCCATGGAGCTTCCGCACATTTCTGCGGAACAACTTTTCATCTCGTTTTAACAAAATTTAAGCAAATAGTGAAACTTGTCATGAGCAAGGGGACCTTTGACACATAAATTCAAATATCACCATGAGTCAAGATGTACTATGAATGTTTCTTTTTAATCCAGAAGCCATATTACAAGCGATATCACTCTTAAATTGCTTGCAATCAAGCTGAATCTACTCCTTGAACACCCACGGAAACCCAAAGGATTTGACCGGGAGCGTAGCGGGCTGGCTCCGTGGAGCTTCCGTACATTTCAGCAGAGCACTCATTTCATCTCATTTTTCAACAAATATAGCAACTTATACGTTTCTACTCACCATACATGCGAAGAATGATCACAATTTCCACGTCCATATGTAAACAACATCCAAAAGTCCTCAAAAGGGTGGATTTATCGATGAAACAGTGCTCGATTTGGCAGTGAATTCGAAGGTTCCGCCGAAGAGATGAATATTCATATTTTACGGTGACGTAGCGGTGAGGTAATCATAAATATTCATGTCCAGTCGGACAACGAGACAACGTGATTGGTCTGTTGGCCAACTCTGGCGACGCCCACATTCTCAGTGATCGCCATTAGGCCAATGAGAGAGCTCTGATGGCCAACTCAGCCGGCTGACGAGGCATAGTGATTGGACAGTTGGCCAAGAAATCGGCCAGCTCTAGTACCAGGCCGAAACATTCGCTGGGAGTACCGGGTGTTGTAGGCTTTTTTCATTTTCAATTCATCTATTTATTTATTTTATTTTATTTTCTATGAAGTGCCTCTTTGTTCGTTTCTTCGCTTCTATTCGTTTAAAGAATGCTTTCCTTATAGTATCACTTTTGCCTCTCTTCTTTTCCCGTCTCCTTCTTGACAGAGCAGGAAAAAAAGACAAACCAAAAAAGAAATAAGAAAGAAACCACGAGGACGAATAGAAGATTTCTTGTTTTACCCACCCGTTCCCTCCTTGTTGTCTGCATGATGGAAAACGAAATAGCTGATTGATCCTCCATTTTTTGTCTATTTGTTTGGTCGCTCGCTCGTTCACTAGGACGTCCACTTGATACTCCATCCATCTCCTTCTACCCTTATAAAAAAAATTGAATGGTATACCATTGACTACCATTTATCATACACCATTGATATACCATTGGAATACCATTCGCACAGCACCCACCATACACCAATGGTATACCATTCAAGCCTCAATGGTATACCATTCAAACTAATTTAAATAATTCGGACGTTACTATTACCATATTCATGAGCACCATTTACCATTCATATACCATTGATCAAACACCATTCACCATTCATCTACCATATGGCCACTATAGACAGGTTTACCATTGACCACCATTCACCATTCAGCCACCATTCACTGGCCTACCATTTACCATTCAGCCACCATTCACTGGACACCATTGGCCTACCAATTGCCTTTCACCATACACCATTCGCCTACCATTGACCATACACCATTCATGTACCATTCACCATCCGCATACCATACACTGTACACCATTCGCGTACCATTGACCGTACACCATTCGCGTACCATTCAACGTACACCATTCGTGTACCATTCATCGCTCACCATTCAACTACCATTCGCCGTACACCATACACCGTTCACCATTGATTGACCATTCACTTTACACCATTCTACCATACACCGTACACCATTGACCTACCATTTACAGTACACCATTGGCCTACCATACACCATACTACTATTCACCGTACACCGTAGGCTTACCATACACCATACAACATTGGCTTACCATACACTGTACACCATTGACCTACCATTTACCATACAATACTGTCATACCATACACTCTATACTATTAGTCAACCATTCAAATAACACCATTGGTCATACACTATAGACCACAAGTGTACATTCAATGGTAGACCAATGGTAGACAGTAGAACAAAGATGTGCAATGTATAGTAAGCCAATAAAGTACAGTGAATGGTAGACCAATGGTGTACAGCATATATCTGGGGTTAATGGTAGGCTTAATAATGGAATAAGTATACACAAGAAAAATAATTAAAGCAGTTATTTCAAGAACGTCATTAAAATGCTTTTACTATAAGAAGTTTAAGTACAGCATAAATGGCACAGAGTATTCACAAGTATAGACTTTATAATTAAAGCACATAAGTTATTAATATATATGACTTAGCTACTCGTTGATATCTCTGTCAATCTTGTTATGAAAAAAATAAACATGTATCAAGACAGATCGAGTTTGATTGAAAAACACAACAAATGAAGACTAACATTTCCAAGAATAAACCTGTTCTCTCTTATTGCTTTTTACATGGATTGAGTACTTGGCAAAACCACTGTTCTGCATACAAATCTGATACTTGATGTTAAATCTGTTGTGTGAATTGCTTTCAACAATATTAATAAACATTTTTTTACTAATAAGTTCAAGTACAAAAGAGTATTGACAGGAATGGTATAAAAGCACCATATTATGAATACATGTGACTGCGCGACACTACAAGAGATCAATGATTGCACTCCACATAGGTATTATGTTAATCTTCCTATAAACGAATTTACATGCAAGACAGAATTTGGACAACAAACTAATGAACACCAAATTTCGAAGATTAAACTCAAAATGTGCGATAGCCTTCACATGGCCAAATGAATAAAGGGTACCACACCTAGAAGAAATGAAATATCTCAAAAGGGGGGGGGAAATAGTACCCCCGTCCCCCAAATTGTTCTTTTTTTTCTTTTCACCTAAAAAGATATATCAATGGCGTGTTTCTACAAAGAATTGTTAAAAAGTATTACCCGCCTAAGTATCCAGAATCCTGGATAAGTTTCCTGTAGAAATAGATGCGATGTGGTTAATTGATTAATTGCATCGCGCAAAATATGGTTTCACATAACCATCTTTGAGAGGTGGTTATTGCCATGTTAATCCGTTTAACTTTTCTGTAAACATGGGGCAAAATAGCATTCATGTCTGGCTTAAGTGCTTGAACCCAGAAGTGCGATCTCACAGTATACATATATTCTGGCCTGTTTAATCTCGCCAGCTGATCGCGAAACATATATACCTGCTACAATGAGTGAGATGTACCATGAATTTTGAAAATTTTCCTAACGAGATGCAATTTTTGACATACCAAAATGCAATGTTGATGTTATAGTTTGAATTTTCCGATTTCTGCCGTATTTGCGAAGCGAAATGCAAGTTGATCAGATTATTTGGTCTGTAGAAACAGCTTGGTTTAAGAGCGATATGGTTATTCGAGTCCGGAAAAGATAAACTGTTTTTAATGATTTACTGTAGAAACACGCCAAAAGTTTATCATAAATACAATAAAGATAAATTAAGAAATAAATAATATATCACACATAGAAAGAAAATATAATGAAAATAGGGAAAGAAAATTATTCAATTTGGAACACTAAAAAACATAAAAAATAGAGACCTCTTTTTGCAAAATATATAGAAAATAATATATACAAGATACCCACTTATTTCTTTTCTGTCTAATTTTGCTGTGCTGAATCAGATGAATAACTCAACTATGTGTGAGAAATAATATGATTATTGTCTTACACAGAATCAGTAGTCAATTGTAAGTTTTTACAACCTAGCTTGGACAAAATTTGAATTCATATAATACAAAAAATATATAAATTGTGATTTTGTATATTCACGAGGACTTGAAGAGAACAGTTTTACCAAAAAATAACAACTTTAATTCGTCATAACTTCGTTAATCCGCAACAAATTTTGATGAAATTTTCAGTGCTTTTTGTTTGTCTGATGTACACTTTGAATTGTATCACATAACTTTCAGTCTCGAGTACCTCTAGCCCTCCAATCAAATGGGTTGGACGACCGGTTACATTTTACACATGAAATAGTTATAAGGAGAATGAAGGGGACCATAGAAAGAAAGCATGAGAAAATGGCAGATTTTGGTAAGGAGAGAATGAATCAGAAAAGCATCATGCTGAAAATTTCATTAACATCTAATAATAACAAAGTTATTGAATTTGAAATTTTAACAATATTTTGGTAAAAATTAACCTAATGTACACATGATCGTCAGGAATATTTGCTAGGCTTATTGTATAAAATGAAATCATAATTATTTAATATTTTCATACATGTGTGTATGATATGTCCCAAGTATCATATCATTATTTCCAGCAATGCATATCTTCACATTAAAGGTCAAGTCCACCACAGAAAAGGTTGTTTTGAATCAACAGAGAAAAATCAGGCAAGCATCATGCAAAATATTTCATCAAAATCGGATGCAAAATAAGAAAGTTATGACATTTTGAAATTTCGCTTATATTTCACAAAATAGTTATATGCACAATTTACCCACATGCATATGAGAGAATCGATGATGTCCCTCACTTTTTGTTTTGTTTTTCATTGTTTGAATTCTACAATATTTCAAATTTTACAGATTTGACAATAAGGACCAACTGGACTGAACCAAATAATGTTAAGCAATGGTAACTCCACATGTTCAGTGAGAAATAAAACTTTATTTCATAGGTCAATGGGGAGAAAATTATATTTCATATTTAAAAAAACAAAAGAAAAGTGAATGAGTGATGTCATCAGTTCCCTCATTTGCATACCGACCAGGATATGCATATAACTATTAAGTGAAATTGAGTGAAACTTAAAAATGTCATACCTTTCTTATTTTTCATCCGATTTTTATGTTTGATTTTTCTCTTTTTAATCAAATCAACTTTTTGTTAGGGTGGACATGTCTTTGAAATAAATTTTCACTCCATTTTTTAGAGTTCTCGGAGGACAAAGTGTAAATAAGCACGACTTCTTGTAATAAAATACAAAAGAACAAGTGGGGATATAACATCAGCTTGGGTATGTCGTGGTCTAGTGGTTCTGACTCTCACCTTACAAACAGAGGGTCATGAATTTGAGTCCTAGCCATGGTGTGTTTTCCTTCAGCCCAAAATTTATCCGCACTGTGCTGCACTAGACCCAGGTGAAGTGAATGGGTACCCGGCAGGATCAATTCCTTGAAGCTGTAATAAGAAATATTGGATGAAAACAATGCAAAGGACAGTATGTTAGCTAAGGGTTCAAAACATCAATGCTTGTCGTGTGTGTAAGCTTTCTTTAGAAGTTCATATATTTTTTTAAATATCGAGAAATTTGCAGTATACACTACCATTCAATTGAATGGTACCAATTAACAAATATCAACAAAACATTTTGTAAAATATGATAAATAAATTTATGTTTAACCATAGATGGGAAGAAAATAACCTATTATCTCATGGGAGGCCCCAATGCTGACAAATACCACAACAAATGAATACCTGAGGACAAAGTGTCCACCCCTCCCCCTCAGCCAACATACTGATTTTTTTTCAGCTATGCCACTGCAGGAATACAATCTGTTTTATCTCATGAAGCTTTGCAATTTTTCCTACTGAAGAAAATTCTTACACACATACCTTTCATAAACTCCATTCTTTTCTTGTACAGGGCACGTTTTCTGTGTTCAACACCCGTCGTGTCACTCCCAGATAAGGCTGGACTATAAGGTTAACCTTATCATCCAGTGTATCCGTCGTCCAAACTTTGAAAATGAAATAAAATCAATTTGAGTGTTGTAAAATCTGCATGTATGTGCAGAATGCAGATACAAGCAAAAATAGAATACTAATATAGTAAAAGAAAAAGAATGATCTTAGAACTTTAATTTTAGAGATATTTTTCATGGATCTCTGATTATCAGCCCAGAATTCAGGAAAACAATAAGGAAATGTGATATTGTTCAGCTTAGTTCAGACAAGGCTGTATTATAACTATGCATGCTTTATACTAGTAATAGCTATGTCATCTGAAATCAAATTTCCAGAGCAGCAATTTTCAAAAGGAGGGTAATCGATGACATAAATTCCATTTCCCTGGTATTGACAATCGCAGAAGCGGATCCAAGTGGGCACATTTGACCTGGAGTCTGTTGTATATTTAGAGTTGCAATAAATCGCAACTCTAAATATCATGCGCAACTTGATTTTCAACCAATCAACAGCGCGCATTTGGGACTTGCGATTGATTTTTTACCTGCGTTTAAACGCAACTCTTTCTGCAATGGACCCCTGTGCCCCCACCTTGAGAGCAAGATAAAAATGTGGCTTTCTTACACAAGTGTTCACCCCCCCCTCGATAGTTACAGCAAATATTTATATTGAAAATATTGTCTCATACAAGAGGATCTCTTTTTTGGTTTGCTTGTTATTTAAAGTTTCCTTGGGGAAAATCTGCCCCACTACCCCCTTTGAGAAATCATGGATCCGTTCATGGAAAATCATATGCCAGTGGATGAATTCCAGACATTGTTTTAGGCAAGTTTTGATCAGTAAATAAATAAAAACAGATAAAATGTGATCACAGGACAAACTTAAAAAAGGGATAAAATTTACTTTAAAAATTGATATGCCTAGCCCCATGAAAAGATCTAATAATATCCTCCCGCATTAATGCTTCACAAGTTTCACACAAGCCAAATGCGAGCAAAACTCCCCACCAGAAATTGTCTACACACATTTTTCAAAATATTGCGGATCGCTTGGATTTGCCGTCATGTTGATATGGACCGAAGTTATGCGACCAAAAGATTCGCATGCGGCATGTTGGCTGTTTGTTCGCCACATGTAAACATCATTTGTTCGCTAGCTTCAGTCCCAATAAACATTACAGCGAATCCAAGCAATCCGCGAAGTGATGTCTACGGATTAGATCAACGCGTCGAGATCGAAGACTAAATACAGCCGTTCCAGATATTTTGAAAAGCGGTGGTATTCACAACGAACAACTGTGTACAACAGATAGCGGAGCGTGAACGTAGCGGTCGTGTACAGTTTTGCTTATTACATGACGTCATCCAGCCCCTGCCGAGAACCAATTTATGAATGAAAATATAGTAAGCATGCGCAGTGCAAGCCTTTTATTTCCTCACACAGAATTCCACCAAAACAAGTGTGCAATTCTCTATCACCTCGTACCAAAATCGACCTAGAATTTCACTTTCCCGTATTTTATATGAATTATGAAAGGTATTCTCGGAGGATCTATTTTCTCACCGATACTGCACAGGTAAGCAAATTTCGATTACTTCTTGCTTTTCCGTCAAAATATTACGAATTAGCGTCTATATGCCATCGTGTTCGTTGGAATTTGTAGAGTCTATCGCAACGTGCACAAAGTCAATTGGCTTCCGGGTTTCGGAGCGTCGCCTGAATATGCATGAAATTGCAGAGTTTCGATAATTTTCTATCAATACCGGAGCGATCCGATCACGAACCAAAACTATTTACGGCGTACACAAAGTGACCGGATATCGTTATCGCTATCGATACTTCCGCACGCAGTCCGAAGGAATTATTTTTGGGACCACGTGGTCATGACGTGATCTGCGCGATTGACCAATCAGCGGTCTTCGATTCGCTGTGCGGAGACGATCTATCCGTTGTACACAGTCTATGGACAATTGTTCGTTGTGGTATTAACATCGAAATGTGACTGAGAGACCTGTCATGACATTTGGGAACAAATTTTGGTGATGAGGTATGCTGGTAATCGGCCGGTGCAAAACTGCATTAGCGCCACTGCATAATTATTGCAGCCTCTGTAGAAAAATTGAATAGGAATCGTTTGTCACTATGTCCAGTCACAGTTCCACACACAAAGTGCTCATTTCACCATATGTGCCATGAGTGGTACAGTGTAACTTTATAGGGGCTGCGTAGCCTTTATCATTTTTTAAACTTTAGGACCCCTTCCATGTTTCACCTCCATTTTATCTCATTTACCAACATCTATCAACAACAACAAATTATAGACCTAATTCCAACACTATTTGTCGGCAAGTTTTCAATTTCAGTGAATTAACGTTGTGCAGTGTTTCACAATTAACGCTTTGACAGTCTTGACATTAGATTAACAAATCATTCATTCGTGAATTCAACGTATTCAGAGATGGTTTTTGTAAAACATTGACAATAAACATCAGGCAATATGAGCGAATTACTAATCTATTCAATGCTCGCCGAGCTAAACTCAGCCAACACAAAGCATAAGCACTCCCTATCGCCATAGCCACGTCCCGGCAAGTAGAGCAGCGGCCAGCGCCAACGGGGCAATGGCGGTGGCAGTGCAGTGGTCGTGGCAGTACACCGACATCTAACATTTTGAGACAATTTGAGAAATAAATCAAAGAAAATTGTTATAGAACTTACTGTTTAGCCTTCTACAAATGACTTTGAAGTCGCTGTCCGAATCTGACCCGTGTTCCTGTATTAGTTTTTGATGAATTATCGACGGACTTATCAACAGCAAAACGGCGGTCCCGGTAGATGGAGTTTTCTTTTTCAAATATTGCAATCGGCGGTTAGACGTGCGCGCGCGCGTGCGTGCGATAGAGCTAGCTAGCAAGCAGCCAAGCGGCCCTGCTTGCCAACGCATATGGGGGGGAGGGGGTGAATTAAAACCAAATTAGGGGTGTCTCCTTTTTCCTCTCGATTGGTTCTGGGTTGGAAACCATGATGGCGTGAGTGCCACTGTTTTCCTTGGATCTTGGAATCTATGAAAAAAGTTTTCGATCCCTTCACTTTTTTTTCCTGTTCTCTCTCTTATATTTTCTTTTTTATTTTCGCTGTCTTTTTTTCTTTTCTGTTGATTTTCTTTTCTTCTTTGCCTTTTTTCTTTTCTTGTTTTTTCCCCTTTATATATATATTATTTAATCACTCCTCTTCCCTTTTAATTTGCTTTTGTAATGATTGAAATTGAGATTTCATTCAGTAGATTTCTTTTCTGTTACATTGTTCTATACCCTGTATGGCGGCAGGGAATTTTGATAGGGGTGAGGGAGCAAGACCATGTGGATAAATCATTTCAATCAAGTATAATGACCGGCCTATAGAATAGCTCTCCTCTTTATGAACGCCGTCCACAAGTGGGAAAGAATATTTAGGGCCTAAAAAATTTTTAAAATATCATTTGTAAAAAAGAGAGAAATAATTCATGATTGGAAGCAGCTATAATAGCGTACAAATGGGTTCAGAGGGGTTTTGACGTTGCAGACAGACCAAATCAGGGTTGCGAATGGGAATTTGATAGAGGTTAGGGGACCAAGACAACCAACAGTGAATTCATTTTGAGCAAAATATGGGGCATTGCAAGAAACTTGCAATCGAAGCAATCGAACGCAAATCAATTTCAGACTCCAAAATCATGAGAGTCATACTTTTCATTGCAAACTTGCAACTGATCCATAAAAAATCCAAATTGATATGTTCTATAGATAAACTTAATGTATCATCACCTGTAAATTTGCATCTGATCGAATTTTGGGATTGATTGCCAATATCTTCTTGGAACACTCAATACATAGTTCTCTTTATAAAAAGCGGCCATAAACAAGCAAAATGATTATAAAAATAGAATAAAACTTATTAATTAAAAATTAAAACCCTTTTTATCAAAAAGATTCATTGACCGATTGATTTTGTTTTTGCACCCATTGCATCAGATTTAAATTTAGAAGGTAATATGTACAATTGTAAAATATAACAAATTTATGATATTGTATCATAACCACTGGATCAATAATATTTAAACACATATAGACCTTTTACTTTAAATAAGGACAAAGGCAATTTAAAAGAATGCAAGAGATCATGTTTACAATCATGAGCGATTACACTTGATTTGGGGAAGCTGCTCGCATAAAAGTCACAGCTCAAATATTTAATTAACTCTAAATACCTTTTAATCTTTGATACATTTTCTTTAAACCTTCGGAATTATGTTATGGGTAATGCAATTGGGCATACCATTCACCATTAACACAAATGGCATTCATTAGGCAAACACCACTAAGCCACTATGGCTTTACAATTATCCAACATGATTATATATACCACTAGGCACTTACTACTAAGACACCATATTGATACCAATCATACCATTATAGAGGCACATACTACTGAGACACCATTGAATACCACTGAGACACCATTGTATACCACTGAGACACCATTGGGTATATAATGGTATACCATGCAGTCATACCATTAGAGGCACTTACTACTCGGACACCATTTGACACCACTGAGACACCATTGGGATATGGTATACAATTCATCATACCAGTCATACCATTATAGAGACACATACTACTGAGACACCATTGAATACCACTGAGACACCATTGTATACCACTGAGACACCATTGGTGCATGGTATACCATTCATTATACCAGTCATACCATTAGAGGCATATACTACTGAGACAATATGGAATACCACTGAGACACCATTGTATACCACTGATCACCATTCGTGTATGGTATACCATTGATCATACCAATCATACCATTACAGGCACATACTACTGAGACACCATTGAATACCACTGAGACACCATTGTATACCACTGAGACACCATTGGTGCATGGTATACCATTCATATACCAGTCATACCATTAGAGGCATATACTACTGAGACAATATGGAATACCACTGAGACACCATTGTATACCACTGATACACCATTCGTGTATGGTATACCATTGATCATACCAATCATACCATTACAGGCACATACTACTGAGACACCATTGAATACCACTGAGACACCATTGTATACCACTGAGACACCATTGGATGTATGGTATACCATTCATTATACCAGTCACACCATTAGAGGCATATACTACTGAGACACTATTGAATACCACTGAGACACCATTGTATACCACTGATACACCATTCGTGTATGGTATACCATTGATCATACCAATCATACCATTACAGGCACATACTACTGAGACACCATTGAATACCACTGAGACACCATTGTATACCATGAGACACCACTGGATGTATGGTATACTATCATACCAATCATACCATTACAGGCACATACTACTGAGACACCATTGAATACCACTGAGACACCATTGTATACCACCGAGGGTACATCGATGTATGGTATACTATTCATCATACCATCATACCATTACAAGCACATACCACTGAGACACCATTGAATACACTGAGACACCATTGGGTAAATGTATACCATTCATCATACCAATCATTTCATTAGTCACATACCACTGAAACAACATTGGGTATATGGTATACCATTTACCATTAAATAAACATTACCATTAAGAACTTACCATTGAAACACCACTTAAATACCATTCGCGTACCATTTACCATTCAGATCACCATTCAACTACCATTCGGCACCATTCAAATACCATTGGCGATTTCTATAAGGGTAATCCAATTCCTTTGTTACCAATGTTCACCCCCCCCCCTCGATAGTACAGCAAATATTTTTGATCAAGAGGTCTCCAGGGAAGAGGATCTCTTTTTTGGTTTGCTTGTTATTTAAAGTTTCCTTGGGGAAAATCTGCCCACTACCCCCTTTGAGAAATCATGGATCCGTTCATGGAAAATCATATGCCAGTGGATGAATTCCAGACATTGTTTTAGGCAAGTTTTGATCAGTAAATAAATAAAAACAGATAAAATGTGATCACAGGACAAACTTAAAAAGGGATAAAATTTACTTTAAAAATTGATATGCCTAGCCCCATGAAAAGATCTAATAATATCCTCCCGCATTAATGCTTCACAAGTTTCACACAAGCCAAATGCGAGCAAAACTCCCCACCAGAAATTGTCTACACACATTTTTCAAAATATTGCGGATCGCTTGGATTTGCCGTCATGTTGATATGGACCGAAGTTATGCGACCAAAAGATTCGCATGCGGCATGTTGGCTGTTTGTTCGCCACATGTAAACATTATTTGTTCGCTAGCTTCAGTCCCAATAAACATTACAGCGAATCCAAGCAATCTCGCGAAGTGATGTCTACGGATTAGATCAACGCGTCGAGATCGAAGACTAAATACAGCCGTTCCAGATATTTTGAAAAGCGGTGGTATTCACAACGAACAACTGTGTACAACAGATAGCGGAGCGTGAACGTAGCGGTCGTGTACAGTTTTGCTTATTACATGACGTCATCCAGCCCCTGCCGAGAACCAATTTATGAATGAAAATATAGTAAGCATGCGCAGTGCAAGCCTTTTATTTCCTCACACAGAATTCCACCAAAACAAGTGTGCAATTCTCTATCACTCGTACCAAATCGACCTAGAATTTCACTTTCCCGTATTTTATATGAATTATGAAAGGTATTCTCGGAGGATCTATTTTCTCACCGATACTGCACAGGTAAGCAAATTCAATTACTTCTTGCTTTCCGTCAAAATATTACGAATTAGCGTCTATATGCCATCGTGTTCGTTGGAATTTGTAGAGTCTATCGCAACGTGCACAAAGTCAATTGGCTTCCGGGTTTCGGAGCGTCGCCTGAATATGCATGAAATTGCAGAGTTTCGATAATTTTCGATCGATACCGGAGCGATCCGATCACGAACCAAAACTATTTACGGCGTACACAAAGTGACCGGATATCGTTATCGCTATCGATACTTCCGCACGCAGTCCGAAGGAATTATTTTTGGGACCACGTGGTCATGACGTGATCTGCGCGATTGACCATTCAGCGGTCTTCGATTCGCTGTGCGGAGACGATCTATCCGTTGTACACAGTCTATGGACAATTGTTCGTTGTGGTATTAACATCGAAATGACTGAGAGACCTGTCATGACATTTGGGAACAAATTTTGGTGATGAGGTATGCTGGTAATCGGCCGGTGCAAAACTGCATTAGCGCCACTGCATAATTATTGCAGCCTCTGTAGAAAATTGAATAGGAATCGTTTGTCACTATGTCCAGTCACAGTTCTACACACAAAGTGCTCATTTCACCATATGTGCCATGAGTGGTACAGTGTAACTTTATAGGGGCTGCATAGCCTTTATCATTTTTTAAACTTTAGGACCCCTTCCATGTTCACCTCCATTTTATCTCATTTACCAACATCTATCAACAACAATAAATTATAGACCTAATTCCAACACTATTTGTCGGCAAGTTTCAATTTCAGTGAATTAACGTTGTGCAGTGTTTCACAATTAACGCTTTGACAGTCTTGACATTAGATTAACAAATCATTCATTCGTGAATTCAACGTATTCAGAGATGGTTTTTGTAAAACATTGACAATAAACATCAGGCAATATGAGCGAATTACTAATCTATTCAATGCTCGCCGAGCTAAACTCAGCCAACACAAAGCATAAGCACTCCCTATCGCGCATAGCCACGTCCCGGCAAGTAGAGCAGCGGCCAGCGCCAACGGGGCAATGGCGGTGGCAGTGCAGGGTCGTGGCAGTACACCGACATCTAACATTTTGAGACAATTTGAGAAATAAATCAAAGAAATTGTTATAGAACTTACTGTTTAGCCTTCTACAAATGACTTTGAAGTCGCTGTCCGAATCTGACCCGTGTTCCTGTATTAGTTTTTGATGAATTATCGACGGACTTATCAACAGCAAAACGGCGGTCCCGTAGATGGAGTTTTCTTTTTCAAATATTGCAATCGGCGGTTAGACGTGCGCGCGCGCGTGCGTGCGATAGAGCTAGCTAGCAAGCAGCCAAGCGGCCCTGCTTGCCAACGCATATGGGGGGGAGGGGGTGAATTAAAACCAAATTAGGGGTGTCTCCTTTTTCCTCTCGATTGGTTCTGGGTTGGAAACCATGATGGCGTGAGTGCCACTGTTTTCCTTGGATCTTGGAATCTATGAAAAAAGTTTTCGATCCCTTCACTTTTTTTTCCTGTTCTCTCTCTTATATTTTCTTTTTTATTTTCGCTGTCTTTTTTTCTTTTCTGTTGATTTTTCTTTTCTTCTTTGCCTTTTTTCTTTTCTTGTTTTTTCCCCTTTATATATATATTATTTAATCACTCCTCTTCCCTTTTAATTTGCTTTTGTAATGATTGAAATTGAGATTTCATTCAGTAGATTTCTTTTCTGTTACATTGTTCTATACCCTGTATGGCGGCAGGGAATTTTGATAGGGGTGAGGGAGCAAGACCATGTGGATAAATCATTTCAATCAAGTATAATGACCGGCCTATAGAATAGCTCTCCTCTTTATGAACGCCGTCCACAAGTGGGAAAGAATATTTAGGGCCTAAAAAATTTTAAAATATCATTTGTAAAAAAGAGAGAAATAATTCATGATTGGAAGCAGCTATAATAGCGTACAAATGGGTTCAGAGGGGGTTTTGACGTTGCAGACAGACCAAATCAGGGTTGCGAATGGGAATTTGATAGAGGTTAGGGGACCAAGACAACCAACAGTGAATTCATTTTGAGCAAAATATGGGGCATTGCAAGAAACTTGCAATCGAAGCAATCGAACGCAAATCAATTTCAGACTCCAAAATCATGAGAGTCATACTTTTCATTGCAAACTTGCAACTGATCCATAAAAAATCCAAATTGATATGTTCTATAGATAAACTTAATGTATCATCACCTGTAAATTTGCATCTGATCGAATTTTGGGATTGATTGCCAATATCTTCTTGGAACACTCAATACATAGTTCTCTTTATAAAAAGCGGCCATAAACAAGCAAAATGATTATAAAAATAGAATAAAACTTATTAATTAAAAATTAAAACCCTTTTTATCAAAAAAGATTCATTGACCGATTGATTTTGTTTTTGCACCCATTGCATCAGATTTAAATTTAGAAGGTAATATGTACAATTGTAAAATATAACAAATTTATGATATTGTATCATAACCACTGGATCAATAATATTTAAACACATATAGACCTTTTACTTTAAATAAGGACAAAGGCAATTTAAAAGAATGCAAGAGATCATGTTTACAATCATGAGCGATTACACTTGATTTGGGGAAGCTGCTCGCATAAAAGTCACAGCTCAAATATTTAATTAACTCTAAATACCTTTTAATCTTTGATACATTTTCTTTAAACCTTCGGAATTATGTTAATGGGTAATGCAATTGGGCATACCATTCACCATTAACACAAATGGCATTCATTAGGCAAACACCACTAAGCCACTATGGCTTTACAATTATCCAACATGATTATATATACCACTAGGCACTTACTACTAAGACACCATATTGATACCAATCATACCATTATAGAGGCACATACTACTGAGACACCATTGAATACCACTGAGACACCATTGTATACCACTGAGACACCATTGGGTATATAATGGTATACCATGCAGTCATACCATTAGAGGCACTTACTACTCGGACACCATTTGACACCACTGAGACACCATTGGGTATATGGTATACAATTCATCATACCAGTCATACCATTATAGAGACACATACTACTGAGACACCATTGAATACCACTGAGACACCATTGTATACCACTGAGACACCATTGGTGCATGGTATACCATTCATTATACCAGTCATACCATTAGAGGCATATACTACTGAGACAATATGGAATACCACTGAGACACCATTGTATACCACTGATACACCATTCGTGTATGGTATACCATTGATCATACCAATCATACCATTACAGGCACATACTACTGAGACACCATTGAATACCACTGAGACACCATTGTATACCACTGAGACACCATTGGTGCATGGTATACCATTCATTATACCAGTCATACCATTAGAGGCATATACTACTGAGACAATATGGAATACCACTGAGACACCATTGTATACCACTGATACACCATTCGTGTATGGTATACCATTGATCATACCAATCATACCATTACAGGCACATACTACTGAGACACCATTGAATACCACTGAGACACCATTGTATACCACTGAGACACCATTGGATGTATGGTATACCATTCATTATACCAGTCACACCATTAGAGGCATATACTACTGAGACACTATTGAATACCACTGAGACACCATTGTATACCACTGATACACCATTCGTGTATGGTATACCATTGATCATACCAATCATACCATTACAGGCACATACTACTGAGACACCATTGAATACCACCGAGACACCATTGTATACCACTGAGACACCACTGGATGTATGGTATACTATTCATCATACCAATCATACCATTACAGGCACATACTACTGAGACACCATTGAATACCACTGAGACACCATTGTATACCACTGAGACACCATTGGATGTATGGTATACTATTCATCATACCAATCATACCATTACAAGCACATACCACTGAGACACCATTGAATACCACTGAGACACCATTGGGTAAATGTATACCATTCATCATACCAATCATATCATTAGTCACATACCACTGAAACACCATTGGGTATATGGTATACCATTTACCATTAAATAAACTACCAATTACCATTAAGAACTTACCATTGAAACACCACTTAAATACCATTCGCGTACCATTTACCATTCAGATCACCATTCAACTACCATTCGGCACCATTCAAATACCATTGGCGATTTCTATAAGGGTAATCCAATTCCATTGTTGGTATCCGTTTTTCTTCCCGTTCGATGCCCGCCAGTAAAGGCAATGTTTGCGAGATCAAGAGGTCTCCAGGGAACGAGGAGCGCGCATCATGGTTTACTGCAGCATGTTGGTTGTTTCGTCACCCAGGGGTGCGCATCCCGAAAAATGACGTCATAGTGTTAAAAGAGGCAAAACTGCAGGGCTAGATAATGTCTAGAAATGCCAACGGATACATCTTTCGACACCATGCCGTCCGTCCGTCCGCTAAATGAGATTGCTGCCATCTTGCGGCATACGTTTTTTGGCCGGCCTCTCAGGAGACGGAATTGGCAGGTAATATCTGCAAAGTCCAGTTGAAATGATAGAAAAGAAATGAGCAACATTTTAAAGCGATTTCCAATGTTTCGTAGGTAGGGCTAAGTATAGAAAGACTCTAAAGGCATTGGCTAACATTGATTTGACTTTAAAAAAAATCTAATGTGTGCGAGGTCCCCCTTGTCACCTGTGTCTCTGACATGTTACAGAAATGAAGCCCAGACTAAAATCGCGTCCGAAAATCGGCATTCAGTGCTTCAAAAAGTGAAACATGAAATAAAGTGAGAGGAAACAACATCTTAATATCATCACCTACGCTTATGTGTTGCTATTATTATCGGAACGATAGACATGACACAAAATATTCGATTATAACGAATCAAAAAAAAATTCTCTTGACTTTTGGATTTCTTTTGGCTTTAGAGTTTTTATATAGGTTGATAGAAAAGCATCCATGTACCTATTCAATCTCTACTCGGTTTCTTTGCTTTGCTTTTTTTTTGAATTACATACGTCTATAACGCTAACTTATGACATGACTGAAGACATCAATCAACGAATTAATACCAGGGACTTGAAAGCCGACGACGTCATAACCCTTATCTACCATTATGACTGGCAAACCCCTTCTACTTTTGTGACTGGCGAACCCCTTTTAGTATTATGACTGGCTACCCTCATCCATTATTATAACTGACGAACCCGTTCTCCTATTATGACTGGCGACCCTCATCCATTATTATGACTGGCGAACCCTTTCTACTATTATGAATAGCGACCCTCATCTACCATTATGACTGGCGAACCCTTCTACTTTTATGACTGGCGAACCCCTTTTAGTATTATGACTGGCGACCCTCATCTAAAATTATGACTGGCGAACCCTTTCTACTATTATGAATAGCGACCCTCATCTACCATTATGACTGGCGAACCCCTTCTAGTATTATGGCTGGCGACCCTCATCCATTATTATGACTGGCGAACCCTTTCTCCTATTATGAATAGCGACCCTCATCTACCATTATGACTGGCGAACCCTTTCCACTATTATGAATACCGACCCTCTTCTACCATTATGACTGGCGAACCCCTTCTACTATTATGACTGCCGACCCTCATCTATTATTATGACTGGCGAACCCTTTCTACTATTATGAATAAAGACAGTCATCTACCATTATGAATGGCGAACCCCTTCTACTATTATGAAGAGCGACCCTTATCTACCATTATGACTGGCAAACCCCTTCTACTTTTGTGACTGGCGAACCCCTTTTAGTATTATGACTGGCTACCCTCATCCATTATTATGACTGGCAAACCCTTTCTCCTATTATGACTGGCGACCCTCATCCATTATTATAACTGACGAACCCGTTCTCCTATTATGACTGGCGACCCTCATCTATTATTATGACTGGCGAACCCTTTCTACTATTATGAATAGCGACCCTCATCTACCATTATGACTGGCGAACCCCTTCTAGTATTATGGCTGGCGACCCTCACCCATTATTATGACTGGCGAACCCTTTCTACTATTATGAATAGCGACCCTCATCTACCATTCTGACTGGCGTACACTTTCTACTATTATGAATAGCGACCCTCATCTACCATTATGACTGGCGAACCCCTTCTACTATTATGAATAGCGACCCTCATCTACCATTATGACTGGCGAACCCCTTCCACTATTATGAATAGCGACCCTCATCTACCATTATGACTGGCGAACCCCTTCTACTATTATGAATACCGACCCTCTTCTACCATTATGACTGGCGAACCCCTTCTACTATTATGACTGCCGACCCTCATCTATTATTATGACTGGCGAACCCTTTCTACTATTATGAATAAAGACAGTTATTTACCATTATGAATGGCGAACCCCTTCTACTATTATGAATACCGACCCTCTTCTACCATTATGACTGGCGAACCCCTTCTACTATTATGACTGCCGACCCTCATCTATTATTATGACTGGCGAACCCTTTCTACTATTATGAATAGCGAGCCTCATCTACCATTATGACTAGCGAGCCCCTTCTAATATTATGAATAGCGACCCTCATCTACCATTATGACTGGCGAACCCCTTCTACTTTTATGACTGGCGAACCCCTTTTAGTATTATGACTGGCGACCCTCATCTAAAATTATGACTGGCGAACCCTTTCTACTATTATGAATAGCGACCCTCATCTACCGTTATGACTGGCGAACCCCTTCTAGTATTATGGCTGGCGACCCTCACCCATTATTATGACTGGCGAACCCTTTCTACTATTATGAATAGCGACCCTCATCTACCATTATGACTGGCGAACCTTTTCTACTATTATGACTGCCGACCCTCATGTAGTATTATGACTGGCGAACCTTTTCTACTGTTATGAATAGCGACCCTCATCTACCATTATGATTGGCGAACCCCTTCTACTATTATGAATACCGACCCTCTTCTACCATTATGACTGGCGAACCCTTTCTACTATTATGAATAGCGACCCTCATCTACCATTATGACTGGCCAACCCCTTCTACTATTATGAATAGCGACCCTCATCCACCATTATGACTGGCGAACCACTTCTAGTATTATGACTGGCGAACTCCTTTAAGTATTATGACTGGCGACCCTCATCCATTGTTATGACTGGCAAACCCTTTCTCCTATTATGACAAGCGACCCTCATCCATTATTATAACTGGCGACCCTCACCCATCATTATGACTGGCGAACCCTTTCTACTATTATGAATAGCGACCCTCATCTACCATTCTGACTGGCGTACACTTTCTACTATTATGAATAGCGACCCTCATCTACCATTATGACTGGCGAACCCCTTCTAGTATTATGGCTGGCGACCCTCACCCATTATTATGACTGGCGAACCCTTTCTACTATTATGAATAGCGACCCTCATCTACCATTCTGACTGGCGTACACTTTCTACTATTATGAATAGCGACCCTCATCTACCATTATGACTGGCGAACCCCTTCTACTATTATGAATAGCGACCCTCATCTACCATCATGACTGGCGAACCCCTTCCACTATTATGAATAGCGACCCTCATCCTACCATTATGACTGGCGAACCCCTTCTACTATTATGAATACCGACCCTCTTCTACCATTATGACTGGCGAACCCCTTCTACTATTATGACTGCCGACCCTCATCTATTATTATGACTGGCGAACCCTTTCTACTATTATGAATAAAGACAGTTATCTACCATTATGAATGGCGAACCCCTTCTACTATTATGAATACCGACCCTCTTCTACCATTATGACTGGCGAACCCCTTCTACTATTATGACTGCCGACCCTCATCTATTATTATGACTGGCGAACCCTTTCTACTATTATGAATAGCGAGCCTCATCTACCATTATGACTAGCGAGCCCCTTCTAATATTATGAATAGCGACCCTCATCTACCATTATGACTGGCGAACCCCTTCTACTTTTATGACTGGCGAACCCCTTTTAGTATTATGACTGGCGACCCTCATCTAAAATTATGACTGGCGAACCCTTTCTACTATTATGAATAGCGACCCTCATCTACCGTTATGACTGGCGAACCCCTTCTAGTATTATGGCTGGCGACCCTCACCCATTATTATGACTGGCGAACCCTTTCTACTATTATGAATAGCGACCCTCATCTACCATTATGACTGGCGAACCCCTTCTAGTATTATGGCTGGCGACCCTCACCCATTATTATGACTGGCGAACCCTTTCTACTATTATGAATAGCGACCCTCATCTACCATTCTGACTGGCGTACACTTTCTACTATTATGAATAGCGACCCTCATCTACCATTATGACTGGCGAACCTTTTCTACTATTATGACTGCCGACCCTCATGTAGTATTATGACTGGCGAACCCTTTCTACTGTTATGAATAGCGACCCTCATCTACCATTATGATTGGCGAACCCCTTCTACTATTATGAATACCGACCCTCTTCTACCATTATGACTGGCGAACCCCTTCTACTATTATGACTGCCGACCCTCATCTATCATTATGACTGGCGAACCCTTTCTACTATTATGAATAAAGACAGTCATCTACCATTATGAATGGCGAACCCCTTCTACTATTATGAATGGCGACCCTCATCTAAAATTATGACTGGCGAACCCTTTCTACTATTATGAATAGCGACCCTCATCTACCATTATGACTGGCGAACCCCTTCTAGTATTATATGGCTGGCGACCCTCACCCATTATTATGACTGGCGAACCCTTTCTACTATTATGAATAGCGACCCTCATCTACCATTATGACTGGCGAACCTTTTCTACTATTATGACTGCCGACCCTCATGTAGTATTATGACTGGCGAACCTTTTCTACTGTTATGAATAGCGACCCTCATCTACCATTATGATTGGCGAACCCCTTCTACTATTATGAATACCGACCCTCTTCTACCATTATGACTGGCGAACCCTTTCTACTATTATGAATAGCGACCCTCATCTACCATTATGACTGGCGAACCCCTTCTACTATTATGAATAGCGACCCTCATCCACCATTATGACTGGCAAACCCCTTCTACTTTTATGACCGGTGAACCCCTTTTAGTATTATGACTGGCGACCCTCATCTACAATTATGACTGGCGAACCCTTTCTACTATTATGAATAGCGACCCTCATCTACCGTTATGACTGGCGAACCACTTCTAGTATTATGACTGGCGAACTCCTTTAAGTATTATGACTGGCGACCCTCATCCATTGTTATGACTGGCAAACCCTTTCTCCTATTATGACAAGCGACCCTCATCCATTATTATAACTGGCGACCCTCACCCATCATTATGACTGGCGAACCCTTTCTACTATTATGAATAGCGACCCTCATCTACCATTATGACTGGCGAACCCCTTCCACTATTATGAATAGCGACCCTCATCCTACCATTATGACTGGCGAACCCCTTCTACTATTATGAATACCGACCCTCTTCTACCATTATGACTGGCGAACCCCTTCTACTATTATGAATAGCGACCCTCATCTACCATTATGACTGGCGAACCCCTTCCACTATTATGAATAGCGACCCTCATCCTACCATTATGACTGGCGAACCCCTTCTACTATTATGAATACCGACCCTCTTCTACCATTATGACTGGCGTACCCTTTCTACTATTATGAATAGCGACCCTCATCTACCATTATGACTGGCGAACCCCTTCTACTATTATGAATAGCGACCCTCATCTACCATTATGACTGGCGAACCCTTTCTACTATTATGAATAGCGACCCTCATCTACCATTCTGACTGGCGTACACTTTCTACTATTATGAATAGCGACCCTCATCTACCATTATGACTGGCGAACCCCTTCTACTATTATGAATAGCGACCCTCATCTACCATTATGACTGGCGAACCCCTTCCACTATTATGAATAGCGACCCTCATCCTACCATTATGACTGGCGAACCCCTTCTACTATTATGAATACCGACCCTCTTCTACCATTATGACTGGCGAACCCCTTCTACTATTATGAATAGCGACCCTCATCTACCATTATGACTGGCAAACCCCTTCCACTATTATGAATAGCGACCCTCATCCTACCATTATGACTGGCGAACCCCTTCTACTATTATGAATAGCGACCCTCTTCTACCATTATGACTGGCGTACACTTTCTACTATTATGAATAGCGACCCTCATCTACCATTATGACTGGCGAACCCCTTCTACTATTATGAATAGCGACCCTCATCTACCATTATGACTGGCGAACCCCTTCCACTATTATGAATAGCGACCCTCATCCTACCATTATGACTGGCGAACCCCTTCTACTATTATGAATACCGACCCTCTTCTACCATTATGACTGGCGAACCCCTTCTACTATTATGAATAGCGACCCTCATCTACCATTATGACTGGCGAACCCCTTCCACTATTATGAATAGCGACCCTCATCTACCATTATGACTGGCGAACCCCTTCTACTATTATGAATACCGACCCTCTTCTCCTATTATGACTGGCGACCCTCATCCATTATTATAACTGACGAACCCGTTCTCCTATTATGACTGGCGACCCTCATCTATTATTATGACTGGCGAACCCTTTATACTATTATGAATAGCGACCCTCATCTACCATTATGACTGGCGAACCCCTTCTAGTATTATGGCTGGCGACCCTCACCCATTATTATGACTGGCGAACCCTTTCTACTATTATGAATAGCGACCCTCATCTACCATTCTGACTGGCGTACACTTTCTACTATTATGAATAGCGACCCTCATCTACCATTATGACTGGCGAACCCCTTCTACTATTATGAATAGCGACCCTCATCTACCATTATGACTGGCGAACCCCTTCCACTATTATGAATACACACATACACAGACATACATACACTCCAAAAGACACACACGCAATATACACACATCAGACACACAACAAACATACACACACAGTGGACATACACACATGCATACACACAAACACAGGCACATAGAATCAACATACATACATACATACACAAAAATACACAACAGACACACACAGACACGTAGCAGACACACACACAAACACGCATATTACACACACATCAGACACACATACACAGACACACATACACTCCAAAAGACACACATGCAATACACATCAGACACACAACAAACAAATTCAATAATGCAATCAATTTTAAAGAGAGGAAATCAAATCAATAATCATAAGCAATATTTACATCAGTGTTCTCATCTTTTAATTAATTAAATATCTTTGCTTCGGTCACTCTTTGATAATCGATTTCTGTATTCATGTATGTACCTGTACAAAACTAATTCAAATAAATTCATGGCCATACACAAAAGGAGGGGGGTGGGGCAACCACTAAAGCATACCCCCCCCCCCCCCAACTGTGTAGAGCCATGGATTAGTGCGTTCTTTCTTTCCGTAAGAAATTGTGTAATTGATGACAAATTTGCAAAATAAGCATGGCAATTGAGAAAAATGTTCAGTCTTTTTCCAATCAACAATTCATCGTCCACATGTGCATATCTGTGTGATTCCTGAAGCAGAGTGAAAAGCACCATTACAGTACATAGCGTTAATAGGGCTCGCGTCTGGTCCATGCTGAGTAGCACGATGAAAAACGTATTTCAATCATTAAACGCAATAGTTGCACAACATCACATCGTACTGTTCCATCGGTCCGAATGAAATTGCTTAGGTCTCGGGCCTACTCGAAACATGGTATCGACGTTCCACTTCCAAGAGTCCTCGGTATTCGTACTGTCGATGAGGTCCACAGCGACAGACATATCACCTATGATGCTCTCATCGTCGTCATTGGCACTGTCCTCTTCAGCTCTCTGGTTATTTTCCAGCACTGGACAAAAATAAAATAGGGAGAGGGAATAGAAAATAAAATAAATATGATTATCCTTTCATTCAGTGCCATCTTTCATCACCATAATCTCAAACCTTCTCTCTCTCCTTCTCTATGCACTGATAGAAAAAAATAAACAGGGAAAAGTCATTAGCTTCTCAAAAGGCATATAAGACATCTGTATGTATGTATCTTGTTTTGTTTTAACTTCCAACTGTATCAATGCAGCGATGCATTACAGTGTATAGTGACATACAGTGTATAATTAATAATGTACAGTACAGTTTTAAGGTATTTCAATGTATACAGTGATATACACAGAGTATTCTGTGTACGGTGTTTACAGTATACTGTGTGTATACAGTTTACAATGTACATCAATAATGCGTTATTGTATAACGTATATCACTACTGTATCTTTTTGTTTAAATTTTAACCATATCAAGAGTGTAATACAGTGACACACTAACCTTGAATGCATGGCGATATCCTATACCACTCCGCAGAGATGCAGTTCACCAGAGTCTAGTCTCACCACAGTTCATTCCCCTGCAGCAACGGTATCTGCTGACGTTGACGCTGTGGATGGTGCATCCTGTCATTGTGGATTTTACGATGCCTGGTCAAGTTTGACGTACCAGATCCCACAGTCTGGGTGTGTGTATACTGTACAGCACCATGGTATCTACATGGAAAAAAAAATGTGTACACGCCCAACGTTAGTTTAAATTAGAACAAAAAAATTATCTACATGCCTAGTTTGAATTTCCTGTTTACCATCGTACGCATTACTGATTAGTCTGCAACTCTACGGAGCATCCTGAATGGCTCGGTTTTAAAAACAAAGATCTAGGTAGCTAGGCTATTTGTAATTAAAGCCATCGTACAAATTCATGTATCGTAATTAGGCTGAACTACAGTAAAGTACAGACATATTTACATGTAAAGAGGGGGTTACTATATTGTGAACACCCCCAGAAACCCAGATAATTTGACCGGGGGTGTAGCGGGCTAGCAGCTCCATGGAGCTTCCGCACATTTCTGCGGAACAACTTTTCATCTCGTTTTAAGCAAATAGTGAAACTTGTCATGAGCAAGGGGACCTTTGACACATAAATTCAAATATCACCATGAGTCAAGATGTACTATGAATGTTTCTTTTTAATCCAGAAGCCATATTACAAGCGATATCACTCTTAAATTGCTTGCAATCAAGCTGAATCTACTCCTTGAACACCCACGGAAACCCAAAGGATTTGACCGGGAGCGTAGCGGGCTGGCTCCGTGGAGCTTCCGTACATTTCAGCAGAGCACTCATTTCATCTCATTTTTCAACAAATATAGCAACTTATACGTTTCTACTCACCATACATGCGAAGAATGATCACAATTTCCACGTCCATATGTAAACAACATCCAAAAGTCCTCAAAAGGGTGGATTTATCGATGAAACAGTGCTCGATTTGGCAGTGAATTCGAAGGTTCCGCCGAAGAGATGAATATTCATATTTTACGGTGACGTAGCGGTGAGGTAATCATAAATATTCATGTCCAGTCGGACAACGAGACAACGTGATTGGTCTGTTGGCCAACTCTGGCGACGCCCACATTCTCAGTGATCGCCATTAGGCCAATGAGAGAGCTCTGATGGCCAACTCAGCCGGCTGACGAGGCATAGTGATTGGACAGTTGGCCAAGAAATCGGCCAGCTCTAGTACCAGGCCGAAACATTCGCTCGGAGTGGGCATGGGCCCCCGGCGGTACTAATAATCGGCTGACCAGAGCCGCTGATCACCAGCGCAGCCGGTGATCGGCGGCCTGGCGCCATCTGCGTCGGAAAAGAGAGAGGCAGCCCTTTCGTCTGCTACGTCGCGATGTTGTACCTGGGTTTTTAAGGGTGTGTTTGTCTGTTGAGTGTGTTTGTCCGTGTCTGATGGTGTGTGGAGAGTGTGTTTGTGTGTGTGGGTACTGTGGGTGTGTTTTAATTCCAAAACACACACACAAACAGACATAAACACACTCAAAAGACACACATGCACGCAATATACACACAAAAGACACACAACAAACATACACACAAAATGGACATACACACATGCATACACACAAAAATACACAACAGACACACACACACACAGACACGTAGCAGACATTCACAATAAGACACAAACACGCATATTACACACACATCAGACACACACACACATACACAGACATACATACACTCCAAAAGACACACATGCAATATACACACATCAGACACACAACAAACATACACACACAGTGGACATACACACATGCATACACACAAACACAGGCACATAGAATCAACATACATACATACATACAAACACACACAAAAATACACAACAGACACACACACAGACACGTAGCAGACATTCACAATAAGACACACACACAAACACGCATATTACACACACATCAGACACACACACACAGACATACATACACTCCAAAAGACACACATGCAATATACACACATCAGACACACAACAAACATACACACACAGTGGACATACACACATGCATACACACAAACACAGGCACATAGAATCAACATACATACATACATACAAACACACACAAAAATACACAACAGACACACACACACACAGACACGTAGCAGACACACACACAAACACGCATATTACACACACATCAGACACACATACACAGACACACATACACTCCAAAAGACACACATGCAATATACACACATCAGACACACAACAAACAAATTCAATAATGCAATCAATTTTAAAGAGAGGAAATCAAATCAATAATCATAAGCATTATTTACATCAGTGTTCTCATCTTTTAATTAATTAAATATCTTTGCTTCGGTCACTCTTTGATAATCGATTTCTGTATTCATGTATGTACCTGTACAAAACTAATTCAAATAAATTCATGGCCATACACAAAAGGAGGGGGGTGGGGCAACCACTAAAGCATACCCCCCCCCCCAACTGTGTAGAGCCATGGATTAGTGCGTTCTTTCTTTCCGTAAGAAATTGTGTAACTGATGACAAATTTGCAAAATAAGCATGGCAATTGAGAAAAATGTTCAGTCTTTTTCCAATCAACAATTCATCGTCCACATGTGCATATCTGTGTGATTCCTGAAGCAGAGTGAAAAGCACCATTACAGGTACATAGCGTAAATAGGGCTCGCGTCTGGTCCATGCTGAGTAGCACGATGAAAAACGTATTTCAATCATTAAACGCAATAGTTGCACAACATCACATCGTACTGTTCCATCGGTCCGAATGAAATTGCTTAGGTCTCGGGCCTACTCGAAACATGGTATCGACGTTCCACTTCCAAGAGTCCTCGGTATTCGTACTGTCGATGAGGTCCACAGCGACAGACATATCACCTATGATGCTCTCATCGTCGTCATTGGCACTGTCCTCTTCAGCTCTCTGGTTATTTTCCAGCACTGGACAAAAATAAAATAGGGAGAGGGAATAGAAAATAAAATAAATATGATTATCCTTTCATTCAGTGCCATCTTTCATCACCATAATCTCAAACCTTCTCTCTCTCCTTCTCTATGCACTGATAGAAAAAAATAAACAGGGAAAAGTCATTAGCTTCTCAAAAGGCATATAAGACATCTGTATGTATGTATCTTGTTTTGTTTTAACTTCCAACTGTATCAATGCAGCGATGCATTACAGTGTATAGTGACATACAGTGTATAATTAATAATGTACAGTACAGTTTTAAGGTATTTCAATGTATACAGTGATATACACAGAGTATTCTGTGTACGGTGTTTACAGTATACTGTGTGTATACAGTTTACAATGTACATCAATAATGCGTTATTGTATAACGTATATCACTACTGTATCTTTTTGTTTAAATTTTAACCATATCAAGAGTGTAATACAGTGACACACTAACCTTGAATGCATGGCGATATCCTATACCGCTCCGCAGAGATGCAGTTCACCAGAGTCTAGTCTCACCACAGTTCATTCCCCTGCAGCAACGGTATCTGCTGACGTTGACGCTGTGGATGGTGCATCCTGTCATTGTGGATTTTACGATGCCTGGTCAAGTTTGACGTACCAGATCCCACAGTCTGGGTGTGTGTATACTGTACAGCACCATGGTATCTACATGGAAAAAAAAATGTGTACACGCCCAACGTTAGTTTAAATTAGAACAAAAAAATTATCTACATGCCTAGTTTGAATTTCCTGTTTACCATCGTACGCATTACTGATTAGTCTGCAACTCTACGGAGCATCCTGAATGGCTCGGTTTTAAAAACAAAGATCTAGGTAGCTAGGCTATTTGTAATTAAAGCCATCGTACAAATTCATGTATCGTAATTAGGCTGAACTACAGTAAAGTACAGACATATTTACATGTAAAGAGGGGGTTACTATATTGTGAACACCCCCAGAAACCCAGATAATTTGACCGGGGGTGTAGCGGGCTAGCAGCTCCATGGAGCTTCCGCACATTTCTGCGGAACAACTTTTCATCTCGTTTTAAGCAAATAGTGAAACTTGTCATGAGCAAGGGGACCTTTGACACATAAATTCAAATATCACCATGAGTCAAGATGTACTATGAATGTTTCTTTTTAATCCAGAAGCCATATTACAAGCGATATCACTCTTAAATTGCTTGCAATCAAGCTGAATCTACTCCTTGAACACCCACGGAAACCCAAAGGATTTGACCGGGAGCGTAGCGGGCTGGCTCCGTGGAGCTTCCGTACATTTCAGCAGAGCACTCATTTCATCTCATTTTTCAACAAATATAGCAACTTATACGTTTCTACTCACCATACATGCGAAGAATGATCACAATTTCCACGTCCATATGTAAACAACATCCAAAAGTCCTCAAAAGGGTGGATTTATCGATGAAACAGTGCTCGATTTGGCAGTGAATTCGAAGGTTCCGCCGAAGAGATGAATATTCATATTTTACGGTGACGTAGCGGTGAGGTAATCATAAATATTCATGTCCAGTCGGACAACGAGACAACGTGATTGGTCTGTTGGCCAACTCTGGCGACGCCCACATTCTCAGTGATCGCCATTAGGCCAATGAGAGAGCTCTGATGGCCAACTCAGCCGGCTGACGAGGCATAGTGATTGGACAGTTGGCCAAGAAATCGGCCAGCTCTAGTACCAGGCCGAAACATTCGCTTGGAGTACCGGGTGTTGTAGGCTTTTTTCATTTTCAATTCATCTATTTATTTATTTTATTTTATTTTCTATGAAGTGCCTCTTTGTTCGTTTCTTCGCTTCTATTCGTTTAAAGAATGCTTTCCTTATAGTATCACTTTTGCCTCTCTTCTTTTCCCGTCTCCTTCTTGACAGAGCAGGAAAAAAAGACAAACCAAAAAAGAAATAAGAAAGAAACCACGAGGACGAATAGAAGATTTCTTGTTTTACCCACCCGTTCCCTCCTTGTTGTCTGCATGATGGAAAACGAAATAGCTGATTGATCCTCCATTTTTTGTCTATTTGTTTGGTCGCTCGCTCGTTCACTAGGACGTCCACTTGATACTCCATCCATCTCCTTCTAATCCAATTCCATTGTTGGTATCCGTTTTTCTTCCCGTTCGATGCCCGCCAGTAAAGGCAATGTTTGCGAGATCAAGAGGTCTCCAGGGAACGAGGAGCGCGCATCATGGTTTACTGCAGCATGTTGGTTGTTTCGTCACCCAGGGGTGCGCATCCCGAAAAATGACGTCATAGTGTTAAAAGAGGCAAAACTGCAGGGCTAGATAATGTCTAGAAATGCCAACGGATACATCTTTCGACACCATGCCGTCCGTCCGTCCGCTAAATGAGATTGCTGCCATCTTGCGGCATACGTTTTTTGGCCGGCCTCTCAGGAGACGGAATTGGCAGGTAATATCTGCAAAGTCCAGTTGAAATGATAGAAAAGAAATGAGCAACATTTTAAAGCGATTTCCAATGTTTCGTAGGTAGGGCTAAGTATAGAAAGACTCTAAAGGCATTGGCTAACATTGATTTGACTTTAAAAAAAATCTAATGTGTGCGAGGTCCCCCTTGTCACCTGTGTCTCTGACATGTTACAGAAATGAAGCCCAGACTAAAATCGCGTCCGAAAATCGGCATTCAGTGCTTCAAAAAGTGAAACATGAAATAAAGTGAGAGGAAACAACATCTTAATATCATCACCTACGCTTATGTGTTGCTATTATTATCGGAACGATAGACATGACACAAAATATTCGATTATAACGAATCAAAAAAAATTCTCTTGACTTTTGGATTTCTTTTGGCTTTAGAGTTTTTATATAGGTTGATAGAAAAGCATCCATGTACCTATTCAATCTCTACTCGGTTTCTTTGCTTTGCTTTTTTTTTTGAATTACATACGTCTATAACGCTAACTTATGACATGACTGAAGACATCAATCAACGAATTAATTCCAGGGACTTGAAAGCCGATGACGTCATAACCCTTATCTACCATTATGACTGGCAAACCCCTTCTACTTTTGTGACTGGCGAACCCCTTTTAGTATTATGACTGGCTACCCTCATCCATTATTATAACTGACGAACCCGTTCTCCTATTATGACTGGCGACCCTCATCCATTATTATGACTGGCGAACCCTTTCTACTATTATGAATAGCGAACCTCATCTACCATTATGACTGGCGAACCCCTTCTACTTTTATGACTGGCGAACCCCTTTTAGTATTATGACTGGCGACCCTCATCTAAAATTATGACTTGCGAACCCTTTCTACTATTATGAATAGCGACCCTCATCTACCATTATGACTGGCGAACCCCTTCTAGTATTATGGCTGGCGACCCTCATCCATTATTATGACTGGCGAACCCTTTCTCCTATTATGAATAGCGACCCTCATCTACCATTATGACTGGCGAACCCTTTCCACTATTATGAATACCGACCCTCTTCTACCATTATGACTGGCGAACCCCTTCTACTATTATGACTGCCGACCCTCATCTATTATTATGACTGGCGAACCCTTTCTACTATTATGAATAAAGACAGTCATCTACCATTATGAATGGCGAACCCCTTCTACTATTATGAAGAGCGACCCTTATCTACCATTATGACTGGCAAACCCCTTCTACTTTTGTGACTGGCGAACCCCTTTTAGTATTATGACTGGCTACCCTCATCCATTATTATGACTGGCAAACCCTTTCTCCTATTATGACTGGCGACCCTCATCCATTATTATAACTGACGAACCCGTTCTCCTATTATGACTGGCGACCCTCATCTATTATTATGACTGGCGAACCCTTTCTACTATTATGAATAGCGACCCTCATCTACCATTATGACTGGCGAACCCCTTCTAGTATTATGGCTGGCGACCCTCACCCATTATTATGACTGGCGAACCCTTTCTACTATTATGAATAGCGACCCTCATCTACCATTCTGACTGGCGTACACTTTCTACTATTATGAATAGCGACCCTCATCTACCATTATGACTGGCGAACCCCTTCTACTATTATGAATAGCGACCCTCATCTACCATTATGACTGGCGAACCCCTTCCACTATTATGAATAGCGACCCTCATCCTACCATTATGACTGGCGAACCCCTTCTACTATTATGAATACCGACCCTCTTCTACCATTATGACTGGCGAACCCCTTCTACTATTATGACTGCCGACCCTCATCTATTATTATGACTGGCGAACCCTTTCTACTATTATGAATAAAGACAGTTATTTACCATTATGAATGGCGAACCCCTTCTACTATTATGAATACCGACCCTCTTCTACCATTATGACTGGCGAACCCCTTCTACTATTATGACTGCCGACCCTCATCTATTATTATGACTGGCGAACCCTTTCTACTATTATGAATAGCGAGCCTCATCTACCATTATGACTAGCGAGCCCCTTCTAATATTATGAATAGCGACCCTCATCTACCATTATGACTGGCGAACCCCTTCTACTTTTATGACTGGCGAACCCCTTTTAGTATTATGACTGGCGACCCTCATCTAAAATTATGACTGGCGAACCCTTTCTACTATTATGAATAGCGACCCTCATCTACCGTTATGACTGGCGAACCCCTTCTAGTATTATGGCTGGCGACCCTCACCCATTATTATGACTGGCGAACCCTTTCTACTATTATGAATAGCGACCCTCATCTACCATTATGACTGGCGAACCTTTTCTACTATTATGACTGCCGACCCTCATGTAGTATTATGACTGGCGAACCTTTTCTACTGTTATGAATAGCGACCCTCATCTACCATTATGATTGGCGAACCCCTTCTACTATTATGAATACCGACCCTCTTCTACCATTATGACTGGCGAACCCTTTCTACTATTATGAATAGCGACCCTCATCTACCATTATGACTGGCCAACCCCTTCTACTATTATGAATAGCGACCCTCATCCACCATTATGACTGGCGAACCACTTCTAGTATTATGACTGGCGAACTCCTTTAAGTATTATGACTGGCGACCCTCATCCATTGTTATGACTGGCAAACCCTTTCTCCTATTATGACAAGCGACCCTCATCCATTATTATAACTGGCGACCCTCACCCATCATTATGACTGGCGAACCCTTTCTACTATTATGAATAGCGACCCTCATCTACCATTCTGACTGGCGTACACTTTCTACTATTATGAATAGCGACCCTCATCTACCATTATGACTGGCGAACCCCTTCTAGTATTATGGCTGGCGACCCTCACCCATTATTATGACTGGCGAACCCTTTCTACTATTATGAATAGCGACCCTCATCTACCATTCTGACTGGCGTACACTTTCTACTATTATGAATAGCGACCCTCATCTACCATTATGACTGGCGAACCCCTTCTACTATTATGAATAGCGACCCTCATCTACCATCATGACTGGCGAACCCCTTCCACTATTATGAATAGCGACCCTCATCCTACCATTATGACTGGCGAACCCCTTCTACTATTATGAATACCGACCCTCTTCTACCATTATGACTGGCGAACCCCTTCTACTATTATGACTGCCGACCCTCATCTATTATTATGACTGGCGAACCCTTTCTACTATTATGAATAAAGACAGTTATCTACCATTATGAATGGCGAACCCCTTCTACTATTATGAATACCGACCCTCTTCTACCATTATGACTGGCGAACCCCTTCTACTATTATGACTGCCGACCCTCATCTATTATTATGACTGGCGAACCCTTTCTACTATTATGAATAGCGAGCCTCATCTACCATTATGACTAGCGAGCCCCTTCTAATATTATGAATAGCGACCCTCATCTACCATTATGACTGGCGAACCCCTTCTACTTTTATGACTGGCGAACCCCTTTTAGTATTATGACTGGCGACCCTCATCTAAAATTATGACTGGCGAACCCTTTCTACTATTATGAATAGCGACCCTCATCTACCGTTATGACTGGCGAACCCCTTCTAGTATTATGGCTGGCGACCCTCACCCATTATTATGACTGGCGAACCCTTTCTACTATTATGAATAGCGACCCTCATCTACCATTATGACTGGCGAACCCCTTCTAGTATTATGGCTGGCGACCCTCACCCATTATTATGACTGGCGAACCCTTTCTACTATTATGAATAGCGACCCTCATCTACCATTCTGACTGGCGTACACTTTCTACTATTATGAATAGCGACCCTCATCTACCATTATGACTGGCGAACCTTTTCTACTATTATGACTGCCGACCCTCATGTAGTATTATGACTGGCGAACCCTTTCTACTGTTATGAATAGCGACCCTCATCTACCATTATGATTGGCGAACCCCTTCTACTATTATGAATACCGACCCTCTTCTACCATTATGACTGGCGAACCCCTTCTACTATTATGACTGCCGACCCTCATCTATCATTATGACTGGCGAACCCTTTCTACTATTATGAATAAAGACAGTCATCTACCATTATGAATGGCGAACCCCTTCTACTATTATGAATGGCGACCCTCATCTAAAATTATGACTGGCGAACCCTTTCTACTATTATGAATAGCGACCCTCATCTACCGTTATGACTGGCGAACCCCTTCTAGTATTATGGCTGGCGACCCTCACCCATTATTATGACTGGCGAACCCTTTCTACTATTATGAATAGCGACCCTCATCTACCATTATGACTGGCGAACCCCTTCTAGTATTATATGGCTGGCGACCCTCACCCATTATTATGACTGGCGAACCCTTTCTACTATTATGAATAGCGACCCTCATCTACCATTATGACTGGCGAACCTTTTCTACTATTATGACTGCCGACCCTCATGTAGTATTATGACTGGCGAACCTTTTCTACTGTTATGAATAGCGACCCTCATCTACCATTATGATTGGCGAACCCCTTCTACTATTATGAATACCGACCCTCTTCTACCATTATGACTGGCGAACCCTTTCTACTATTATGAATAGCGACCCTCATCTACCATTATGACTGGCGAACCCCTTCTACTATTATGAATAGCGACCCTCATCCACCATTATGACTGGCAAACCCCTTCTACTTTTATGACCGGTGAACCCCTTTTAGTATTATGACTGGCGACCCTCATCTACAATTATGACTGGCGAACCCTTTCTACTATTATGAATAGCGACCCTCATCTACCGTTATGACTGGCGAACCACTTCTAGTATTATGACTGGCGAACTCCTTTAAGTATTATGACTGGCGACCCTCATCCATTGTTATGACTGGCAAACCCTTTCTCCTATTATGACAAGCGACCCTCATCCATTATTATAACTGGCGACCCTCACCCATCATTATGACTGGCGAACCCTTTCTACTATTATGAATAGCGACCCTCATCTACCATTATGACTGGCAAACCCCTTCCACTATTATGAATAGCGACCCTCATCTACCATTATGACTGGCGAACCCCTTCTACTATTATGAATACCGACCCTCTTCTACCATTATGACTGGCGAACCCCTTCAACTATTATGAATAGCGACCCTCATCTACCATTATGACTGGCGAACCCCTTCTACTATTATGAATAGCGACCATCATCTACCATTATGACTGGCGAACCCCTTCTACTATTATGAATACCGACCCTCTTCTACCATTATGACTGGCGAACCCCTTCTACTATTATGAATAGCGACCCTCATCTACCATTATGACTGGCGAACCCCTTCCACTATTATGAATAGCGACCCTCATCCTACCATTATGACTGGCGAACCCCTTCTACTATTATGAATACCGACCCTCTTCTACCATTATGACTGGCGTACACTTTCTACTATTATGAATAGCGACCCTCATCTACCATTATGACTGGCGAACCCCTTCTACTATTATGAATAGCGACCCTCATCTACCATTATGACTGGCGAACCCTTTCTACTATTATGAATAGCGACCCTCATCTACCATTCTGACTGGCGTACACTTTCTACTATTATGAATAGCGACCCTCATCTACCATTATGACTGGCGAACCCCTTCTACTATTATGAATAGCGACCCTCATCTACCATTATGACTGGCGAACCCCTTCCACTATTATGAATAGCGACCCTCATCCTACCATTATGACTGGCGAACCCCTTCTACTATTATGAATACCGACCCTCTTCTACCATTATGACTGGCGAACCCCTTCTACTATTATGAATAGCGACCCTCATCTACCATTATGACTGGCGAACCCCTTCCACTATTATGAATAGCGACCCTCATCCTACCATTATGACTGGCGAACCCCTTCTACTATTATGAATACCGACCCTCATCTACCATTATGACTGGCGTACACTTTCTACTATTATGAATAGCGACCCTCATCTACCATTATGACTGGCGAACCCCTTCTACTATTATGAATAGCGACCCTCATCTACCATTATGACTGGCGAACCCCTTCCACTATTATGAATAGCGACCCTCATCTACCATTATGACTGGCGAACCCCTTCTACTATTATGAATACCGACCCTCTTCTACCATTATGACTGGCGAACCCCTTCTACTATTATGAATAGCGACCCTCATCTACCATTATGACTGGCGAACCCCTTCCACTATTATGAATAGCGACCCTCATCCTACCATTATGACTGGCGAACCCCTTCTACTATTATGAATAGCGACCCTCTTCTCCTATTATGACTGGCGACCCTCATCCATTATTATAACTGACGAACCCGTTCTCCTATTATGACTGGCGACCCTCATCTATTATTATGACTGGCGAACCCTTTATACTATTATGAATAGCGACCCTCATCTACCATTATGACTGGCGAACCCCTTCTAGTATTATGGCTGGCGACCCTCACCCATTATTATGACTGGCGAACCCTTTCTACTATTATGAATAGCGACCCTCATCTACCATTCTGACTGGCGTACACTTTCTACTATTATGAATAGCGACCCTCATCTACCATTATGACTGGCGAACCCCTTCTACTATTATGAATAGCGACCCTCATCTACCATTATGACTGGCGAACCCCTTCCACTATTATGAATAGCGACCCTCATCCTACCATTATGACTGGCGAACCCCTTCTACTATTATGAATACCGACCCTCTTCTACCATTATGACTGGCGAACCCCTTCTACTATTATGACTGCCGACCCTCATCTATTATTATGACTGGCGAACCCTTTCTACTATTATGAATAAAGACAGTTATCTACCATTATGAATGGCGAACCCCTTCTACTATTATGAATACCGACCCTCTTCTACCATTATGACTGGCGAACCCCTTCTACTATTATGACTGCCGACCCTCATCTATTATTATGACTGGCGAACCCTTTCTACCATTATGACTAGCGAGCCCCTTCTAATATTATGAATAGCGACCCTCATCTACCATTATGACTGGCGAACCCCTTCTACTTTTATGACTGGCGAACCCCTTTTAGTATTATGACTGGCGACCCTCATCTAAAATTATGACTGGCGAACCCTTTCTACTATTATGAATAGCGACCCTCATCTACCGTTATGACTGGCGAACCCCTTCTAGTATTATGGCTGGCGACCCTCACCCATTATTATGACTGGCGAACCCTTTCTACTATTATGAATAGCGACCCTCATCTACCATTCTGACTGGCGTACACTTTCTACTATTATGAATAGCGACCCTCATCTACCATTATGACTGGCGAACCCCTTCTACTATTATGAATAGCGACCCTCATCTACCATCATGACTGGCGAACCCCTTCCACTATTATGAATAGCGACCCTCATCCTACCATTATGACTGGCGAACCCCTTCTACTATTATGAATACCGACCCTCTTCTACCATTATGACTGGCGAACCCCTTCTACTATTATGACTGCCGACCCTCATCTATTATTATGACTGGCGAACCCTTTCTACTATTATGAATAAAGACAGTTATCTACCATTATGAATGGCGAACCCCTTCTACTATTATGAATACCGACCCTCTTCTACCATTATGACTGGCGAACCCCTTCTACTATTATGACTGCCGACCCTCATCTATTATTATGACTGGCGAACCCTTTCTACTATTATGAATAGCGAGCCTCATCTACCATTATGACTGGCGAACCCCTTCTACTTTTATGACTGGCGAACCCCTTTTAGTATTATGACTGGCGACCCTCATCTAAAATTATGACTGGCGAACCCTTTCTACTATTATGAATAGCGACCCTCATCTACCGTTATGACTGGCGAACCCCTTCTAGTATTATGGCTGGCGACCCTCACCCATTATTATGACTGGCGAACCCTTTCTACTATTATGAATAGCGACCCTCATCTACCATTATGACTGGCGAACCCCTTCTAGTATTATGGCTGGCGACCCTCACCCATTATTATGACTGGCGAACCCTTTCTACTATTATGAATAGCGACCCTCATCTACCATTCTGACTGGCGTACACTTTCTACTATTATGAATAGCGACCCTCATCTACCATTCTGACTGGCGTACACTTTCTACTATTATAAATAGCGACCCTCATCTACCATTATGACTGGCGAACCTTTTCTACTATTATGACTGCCGACCCTCATGTAGTATTATGACTGGCGAACATTTTCTACTGTTATGAATAGCGACCCTCATCTACCATTATGATTGGCTAACCCCTTCTACTATTATGAATACCGACCCTCTTCTACCATTATGACTGGCGAACCCCTTCTACTATTATGACTGCCGACCCTCATCTATCATTATGACTGGCGAACCCTTTCTACTATTATGAATAAAGACAGTCATCTACCATTATGACTGGCGAACCCCTTCTACTATTATGACTGCCGACCCTCATCTATTATTATGACTGGCGAACCCTTTCTACTATTATGAATAAAGACAGTTATCTACCATTATGAATGGCGAACCCCTTCTACTATTATGAATACCGACCCTCTTCTACCATTATGACTGGCGAACCCCTTCTACTATTATGACTGCCGACCCTCATCTATTATTATGACTGGCGAACCCTTTCTACTATTATGAATAGCGAGCCTCATCTACCATTATGACTGGCGAACCCCTTCTACTTTTATGACTGGCGAACCCCTTTTAGTATTATGACTGGCGACCCTCATCTAAAATTATGACTGGCGAACCCTTTCTACTATTATGAATAGCGACCCTCATCTACCGTTATGACTGGCGAACCCCTTCTAGTATTATGGCTGGCGACCCTCACCCATTATTATGACTGGCGAACCCTTTCTACTATTATGAATAGCGACCCTCATCTACCATTATGACTGGCGAACCCCTTCTAGTATTATGGCTGGCGACCCTCACCCATTATTATGACTGGCGAACCCTTTCTACTATTATGAATAGCGACCCTCATCTACCATTCTGACTGGCGTACACTTTCTACTATTATGAATAGCGACCCTCATCTACCATTCTGACTGGCGTACACTTTCTACTATTATAAATAGCGACCCTCATCTACCATTATGACTGGCGAACCTTTTCTACTATTATGACTGCCGACCCTCATGTAGTATTATGACTGGCGAACATTTTCTACTGTTATGAATAGCGACCCTCATCTACCATTATGATTGGCTAACCCCTTCTACTATTATGAATACCGACCCTCTTCTACCATTATGACTGGCGAACCCCTTCTACTATTATGACTGCCGACCCTCATCTATCATTATGACTGGCGAACCCTTTCTACTATTATGAATAAAGACAGTCATCTACCATTATGAATGGCGAACCCCTTCTACTATTATGAAGAGCGACCCTCATCTACCATTATGACTGGCGAACCCCTTCTACTATTATGAATAGCGACCCTCATCTACTTTTATGAGTGGCGAACCCCTTTCTACTATTATGAAAAGCGACCCTCATTTACCATTATGACTGGCGAACCCTTTCTACTATTATGAATAGCGACCCTCATCTACCATTATGACTGGCGAACCCCTTCTACTATTATGACTGGCGACCCTCATCCATTATTATGACTGGCGAACCCTTTCTCCTATTATGACTGGCGACCCTCATCCATTATTATGACTGGCGAACCCTTTCCACTATTATGACTAGCGACCCTCATCTACCATTATGACTGGCGAACCCCTTCTACTATTATGAGTGGCGACCCTCATCTATTATTATGACTGGCGAACCCTTTCTACTATTATGAATAGCGACCCTCATCCACCATTATGACTGGCAAACCCCTTCTACTTTTATGACCGGTGAACCCCTTTTAGTATTATGACTGGCGACCCTCATCTACCATTATGACTGGCGAACCCCTTCTAGTATTATGACTGGCGAACTCCATTAAGTATTATGACTGGCGACCCTCATCCATTGTTATGACTGGCAAACCCTTTCTCCTATTATGACAAGCGACCCTCATCCATTATTATAACTGGCGACCCTCACCCATCATTATGACTGGCGAACCCTTTCTACTATTATGAATAAAGACAGTCATCTACCATTATGAATGGCGAACCCCTTCTACTATTATGAAGAGCGACCCTTATCTACCATTATGACTGGCAAACCCCTTCTACTTTTGTGACTGGCGAACCCCTTTTAGTATTATGACTGGCTACCCTCATCCATTATTATGACTGGCAAACCCTTTCTACTATTATGAAAAGCGAACCTCATCTACCATTATGACTGGCGAACCCTTTCTACTATTATGAATAGCGACCCTCATCTACCGTTATGACTGGCGAACCCCTTCTAGTATTATGACTGGCGAACTCCTTTAAGTATTATGACTGGCGACCCTCATCCATTGTTATGACTGGCAAACCCTTTCTCCTATTATGACAAGCGACCCTCATCCATTATTATAACTGGCGACCCTCACCCATCATTATGACTGGCGAACCCTTTCTACTATTATGAATAGCGACCCTCATCTACCATTCTGACTGGCGTACACTTTCTACTATTATCAATAGCGACCCTCATCTGCCATTATGACTGGCGAACTCCTTCTACTATTATGACTGCCGACCTTCATGGCGAACCCTTTCTACTGTTATGAATAGCGACCCTCATCTACCATTATGACTGGCGAACCCCTTCTACTATTATGAATACCGACCCTCTTCTACCATTATGACTGGCGAACCCCTTCTACTATTATGACTGCCGACCCTCATCTATTATTATGACTGGCGAACCCTTTCTACTATTATGAATAAAGACAGTCATCTACCATTATGAATGGCGAACCCCTTCTACTATTATGAAGAGCGACCCTTATCTACCATTATGACTGGCAAACCCCTTCTACTTTTGTGACTGGCGAACCCCTTTTAGTATTATGACTGGCTACCCTCATCCGTTATTATGACTGGTAAACCCTTTCTACTATTATGAATAGCGAACCTCATCTACCATTCTGACTGGCGAACCCTTCTAGTATTATGGCTGGCGACCCTCATCCATTATTATGACTGGCGAACCCTTTCTCCTATTATGAATAGCGACCCTCATCTACCATTATGACTGGCGAACCCTTTCCACTATTATTAATAGCGACCCTCATCTACCATTATGACTGGCGAACCCTTTCCACTATTATTAATAGCGACCCTCATCTACCATTATGACTGGCGAACCCCTTCTACTTTTCTGACTGGCGAACCCTTTCTCCTATTATGACTGGCGACCCTCATCCATTATTATGACTGGCGAACCCTTTCTACTATTATGAAAAGCGACCGTCATCTACCATTATGACTGGCGAACACCTTCTAGTATTATGGCTGGCGACCCTCATCCATTATTATGACTGGCGAACCCTTTCTCCTATTATGACTGGCGACCCTCATCTATTATTATGACTGGCGAACCCTTTCTACTATTATGAATAGCGACCCTCATCTAAAATTATGACTGGCGAACCCTTTCTACTATTATGAATAGCGACCCTCATCTACCATTATGACTGGCGAACCCCTTCTAGTATTATGGCTGGCGACCCTCATCCATTATTATGACTGGCGAACCCTTTCTCCTATTATGAATAGCGACCCTCATCTACCATTATGACTGGCGAACCCCTTCCACTATTATGAATAGCGACCCTCATCTACTTTTATGAGTGGCGAACCCCTTTCTACTATTATGAAAAGCGACCCTCATTTACCATTATGACTGGCGAACCCTTTCTACTATTAGAATAGCGACCCTCATCTACCATTATGACTGGCGAACACCTTCTAGTATTATGGCTGGCGACCCTCATCCATTATTATGACTGGCGAACCCTTTCTACTATTATGTTTAATTAGCCGATAGACAACCAACTGTTGTGCGACGATACTCCGTGGAGGTTTATGCACACTACTGGAAGAAGAAGAAGAATAGCGACCCTCATCTACCATTATGACTGGCGAACCCCTTCTAGTATTATGGCTGGCGACCCTCATAATAATAATAATAATAGGTCCATTTATATAGCGCAGCTACTATGTGCATATACTCTACTGCGCTTTGATAATTGGTATCATATTATTACCCCGGCTGTAGCTGAGCCGCCATATTAATAGGCGCTAAAGCGTTCAAGGAAAAATCCTACCGGGTACCCATTCACCACACTTCGGTCGAGTGCAGCACAATGTGGATAAATTTCTTGCTGAAGGAAATTACGCCATGGCTGGGATTCGAACCCACGACCCTCTGTTTCAAAGTCCGAAGACTAATCCACTGGGCCACAACGCTCCCTCATCCATTATTATGACTGGCGAACCCTTTCTCCTATTATCTATAGCGACCCTCATCTACCATTATGACTGGCGAACCCTTTCCACTATTATGAATAGCGACCCTCATCTACTTTTATGAGTGGCGAACCCCTTTCTACTATTATGAAAAGCGACCCTCATTTACCATTATGACTGGCGAACCCTTTCTGCTATTATGAATAGCGACCCTCATCGACCATTATGACTGGCGAACCCCTTCTACTATTATGACTGGCGACCGTCATCCATTATTATGACTGGCGAATCCTTTCTCCTATTATGACTGGCGACCCTCATCCATTATTATGACTGGCGAACCCTTTCTCCTTTTATGAATAGCGACCCTCATCTACCATTATGACTGGCGAACCCTTTCCACTATTATGAATAGCGACCCTCATCTACCATTATGACTGGTGAACCCATTCTACTATTATGAAAAGCGACCCTCATCCATTATTATGACTGGCGAACCCTTTCTCCTATTATGACTGGCGACCCTCATCCATTATTATGACTGGCGAACCCTTTCTCCTATTATAAATAGCGACCCTCATCTACCATTATGACTGGCGAACCCTTTCCACTATTATGAATAGCGACCCTCATCTACTTTTATGAGTGGCGAACCCCTTTCTACTATTATGAAAAGCGACCCTCATTTACTATTATGACTGGCGAACCCTTTTTACTATTATGAATAGCGACCCTCATCTACCATTATGACTGGCGAACCCCTTCTACTATTATGACTGCCGACCCTCATCCATTGTTATGACTGGCGAACCCTTTCTCCTATTATGACTGGCGACCCTCATCCATTATTATGACTGGCGAACCCTTTCTCCTATTATGACTTGCGACCCTCATTCATTATTATGACTGGCGAACCCTTTCTACTATTATGAATAGCGACCCTCATCTACCATTATGACTGGCGAACCCCTTCTACTATTATGAGTGGCGACCCTCATCTATTATTATGACTGGCGAACCCTTTCTACTATTATGAATAGCGACCCTCATCTACCATTATGACTGGCGAACCCCTTCTACTATTATTAATAGCGACCCTCATCCACCATTATGACTGGCAAACCCCTTCTACTTTTATGACCGGTGAACCCCTTTTAGTATTATGACTGGCGACCCTCATCTACAATTATGACTGGCTAACCCTTTCTACTATTATGAATAGCGACCCTCATCTACCGTTATGACTGGCGAACCACTTCTAGTATTATGACTGGCGAACTCCTTTAAGTATTATGACTGGCGACCCTCATCCATTGTTATGACTGGCAAACCCTTTCTCCTATTATGACAAGCGACCCTCATCCATTATTATAACTGGCGACCCTCACCCATCATTATGACTGGCGAACCCTTTCTACTATTATGAATAGCGACCCTCATCTACCATTATGACTGGCGAACCCCTTCTACTATTATGACTGCCGACCTTCATGTAGTATTATGACTGGCGAACCCTTTCTACTGTTATGAATAGCGACCCTCATCTACCATTTTGACTGGCGAACCCCTTCTACTATTATGAATACCGACCCTCTTCTACCATTATGACTGGCGAACCCCTTCTACTATTATGACTGCCGACCCTCATCTATTATTATGACTGGCGAACCCTTTGTACTATTATGAATAAAGACAGTCATCTACCATTATGACTGGCGAACCCCTTCTACTATTATGAATACCGACCCTCTTCTACCATTATGACTGGCGAACCCCTTCTACTATTATGACTGCCGACCCTCATCTATTATTATGACTGGCGAACCCTTTCTACTATTATGAATAAAGACAGTCATCTACCATTATGACTGGCGAACCCCTTCTACTATTATGACTGGCGACCCTCATCTATTATTATGACTGGCAAACCCCTTCTACTTTTGTGACTGGCGAACCCCTTTTAGTATTATGACTGGCTACCCTCATCCATTATTATGACTGGCAAACCCTTTCTCCTATTATGACTGGCGACCCTCATCCATTATTATAACTGACGAACCCGTTCTCCTATTATGACTGGCGACCCTCATCCATTATTATGACTGGCGACCCTTTCTCCTATTATGACTGGCGACCCTCATCCATTATTATGACTGGCGAACCCTTTCTACTATTATGAATAAAGACAGTTATCTACCATTATGAATGGCGAACCCCTTCTACTATTATGAATACCGACCCTCTTCTACCATTATGACTGGCGAACCCCTTCTACTATTATGACTGCCGACCCTCATCTATTATTATGACTGGCGAACCCTTTCTACTATTATGAATAGCGAGCCTCATCTACCATTATGACTGGCGAACCCCTTCTACTTTTATGACTGGCGAACCCCTTTTAGTATTATGACTGGCGACCCTCATCTAAAATTATGACTGGCGAACCCTTTCTACTATTATGAATAGCGACCCTCATCTACCGTTATGACTGGCGAACCCCTTCTAGTATTATGGCTGGCGACCCTCACCCATTATTATGACTGGCGAACCCTTTCTACTATTATGAATAGCGACCCTCATCTACCATTATGACTGGCGAACCCCTTCTAGTATTATGGCTGGCGACCCTCACCCATTATTATGACTGGCGAACCCTTTCTACTATTATGAATAGCGACCCTCATCTACCATTCTGACTGGCGTACACTTTCTACTATTATGAATAGCGACCCTCATCTACCATTCTGACTGGCGTACACTTTCTACTATTATAAATAGCGACCCTCATCTACCATTATGACTGGCGAACCTTTTCTACTATTATGACTGCCGACCCTCATGTAGTATTATGACTGGCGAACATTTTCTACTGTTATGAATAGCGACCCTCATCTACCATTATGATTGGCTAACCCCTTCTACTATTATGAATACCGACCCTCTTCTACCATTATGACTGGCGAACCCCTTCTACTATTATGACTGCCGACCCTCATCTATCATTATGACTGGCGAACCCTTTCTACTATTATGAATAAAGACAGTCATCTACCATTATGAATGGCGAACCCCTTCTACTATTATGAAGAGCGACCCTCATCTACCATTATGACTGGCGAACCCCTTCTACTATTATGAATAGCGACCCTCATCTACTTTTATGAGTGGCGAACCCCTTTCTACTATTATGAAAAGCGACCCTCATTTACCATTATGACTGGCGAACCCTTTCTACTATTATGAATAGCGACCCTCATCTACCATTATGACTGGCGAACCCCTTCTACTATTATGACTGGCGACCCTCATCCATTATTATGACTGGCGAACCCTTTCTCCTATTATGACTGGCGACCCTCATCCATTATTATGACTGGCGAACCCTTTCCACTATTATGACTAGCGACCCTCATCTACCATTATGACTGGCGAACCCCTTCTACTATTATGAGTGGCGACCCTCATCTATTATTATGACTGGCGAACCCTTTCTACTATTATGAATAGCGACCCTCATCCACCATTATGACTGGCAAACCCCTTCTACTTTTATGACCGGTGAACCCCTTTTAGTATTATGACTGGCGACCCTCATCTACCATTATGACTGGCGAACCCCTTCTAGTATTATGACTGGCGAACTCCATTAAGTATTATGACTGGCGACCCTCATCCATTGTTATGACTGGCAAACCCTTTCTCCTATTATGACAAGCGACCCTCATCCATTATTATAACTGGCGACCCTCACCCATCATTATGACTGGCGAACCCTTTCTACTATTATGAATAAAGACAGTCATCTACCATTATGAATGGCGAACCCCTTCTACTATTATGAAGAGCGACCCTTATCTACCATTATGACTGGCAAACCCCTTCTACTTTTGTGACTGGCGAACCCCTTTTAGTATTATGACTGGCTACCCTCATCCATTATTATGACTGGCAAACCCTTTCTACTATTATGAAAAGCGAACCTCATCTACCATTATGACTGGCGAACCCTTTCTACTATTATGAATAGCGACCCTCATCTACCGTTATGACTGGCGAACCCCTTCTAGTATTATGACTGGCGAACTCCTTTAAGTATTATGACTGGCGACCCTCATCCATTGTTATGACTGGCAAACCCTTTCTCCTATTATGACAAGCGACCCTCATCCATTATTATAACTGGCGACCCTCACCCATCATTATGACTGGCGAACCCTTTCTACTATTATGAATAGCGACCCTCATCTACCATTCTGACTGGCGTACACTTTCTACTATTATCAATAGCGACCCTCATCTGCCATTATGACTGGCGAACTCCTTCTACTATTATGACTGCCGACCTTCATGGCGAACCCTTTCTACTGTTATGAATAGCGACCCTCATCTACCATTATGACTGGCGAACCCCTTCTACTATTATGAATACCGACCCTCTTCTACCATTATGACTGGCGAACCCCTTCTACTATTATGACTGCCGACCCTCATCTATTATTATGACTGGCGAACCCTTTCTACTATTATGAATAAAGACAGTCATCTACCATTATGAATGGCGAACCCCTTCTACTATTATGAAGAGCGACCCTTATCTACCATTATGACTGGCAAACCCCTTCTACTTTTGTGACTGGCGAACCCCTTTTAGTATTATGACTGGCTACCCTCATCCGTTATTATGACTGGTAAACCCTTTCTACTATTATGAATAGCGAACCTCATCTACCATTCTGACTGGCGAACCCTTCTAGTATTATGGCTGGCGACCCTCATCCATTATTATGACTGGCGAACCCTTTCTCCTATTATGAATAGCGACCCTCATCTACCATTATGACTGGCGAACCCTTTCCACTATTATTAATAGCGACCCTCATCTACCATTATGACTGGCGAACCCTTTCCACTATTATTAATAGCGACCCTCATCTACCATTATGACTGGCGAACCCTTCTACTTTTCTGACTGGCGAACCCTTTCTCCTATTATGACTGGCGACCCTCATCCATTATTATGACTGGCGAACCCTTTCTACTATTATGAAAAGCGACCGTCATCTACCATTATGACTGGCGAACACCTTCTAGTATTATGGCTGGCGACCCTCATCCATTATTATGACTGGCGAACCCTTTCTCCTATTATGACTGGCGACCCTCATCTATTATTATGACTGGCGAACCCTTTCTACTATTATGAATAGCGACCCTCATCTAAAATTATGACTGGCGAACCCTTTCTACTATTATGAATAGCGACCCTCATCTACCATTATGACTGGCGAACCCCTTCTAGTATTATGGCTGGCGACCCTCATCCATTATTATGACTGGCGAACCCTTTCTCCTATTATGAATAGCGACCCTCATCTACCATTATGACTGGCGAACCCCTTCCACTATTATGAATAGCGACCCTCATCTACTTTTATGAGTGGCGAACCCCTTTCTACTATTATGAAAAGCGACCCTCATTTACCATTATGACTGGCGAACCCTTTCTACTATTAGAATAGCGACCCTCATCTACCATTATGACTGGCGAACACCTTCTAGTATTATGGCTGGCGACCCTCATCCATTATTATGACTGGCGAACCCTTTCTACTATTATGTTTAAGTAGCCGATAGACAACCAACTGTTGTGCGACGATACTCCGTGGAGGTTTATGCACACTACTGGAAGAAGAAGATGAATAGCGACCCTCATCTACCATTATGACTGGCGAACCCCTTCTAGTATTATGGCTGGCGACCCTCATAATAATAATAATAATAGGTCCATTTATATAGCGCAGCTACTATGTGCATATACTCTACTGCGCTTTGATAATTGGTATCATATTATTACCCCGGCTGTAGCTGAGCCGCCATATTAATAGGCGCTAAAGCGTTCAAGGAAAAATCCTACCGGGTACCCATTCACCACACTTCGGTCGAGTGCAGCACAATGTGGATAAATTTCTTGCTGAAGGAAATTACGCCATGGCTGGGATTCGAACCCACGACCCTCTGTTTCAAAGTCCGAAGACTAATCCACTGGGCCACAACGCTCCCTCATCCATTATTATGACTGGCGAACCCTTTCTCCTATTATCTATAGCGACCCTCATCTACCATTATGACTGGCGAACCCTTTCCACTATTATGAATAGCGACCCTCATCTACTTTTATGAGTGGCGAACCCCTTTCTACTATTATGAAAAGCGACCCTCATTTACCATTATGACTGGCGAACCCTTTCTGCTATTATGAATAGCGACCCTCATCGACCATTATGACTGGCGAACCCCTTCTACTATTATGACTGGCGACCGTCATCCATTATTATGACTGGCGAATCCTTTCTCCTATTATGACTGGCGACCCTCATCCATTATTATGACTGGCGAACCCTTTCTCCTTTTATGAATAGCGACCCTCATCTACCATTATGACTGGCGAACCCTTTCCACTATTATGAATAGCGACCCTCATCTACCATTATGACTGGTGAACCCATTCTACTATTATGAAAAGCGACCCTCATCCATTATTATGACTGGCGAACCCTTTCTCCTATTATGACTGGCGACCCTCATCCATTATTATGACTGGCGAACCCTTTCTCCTATTATAAATAGCGACCCTCATCTACCATTATGACTGGCGAACCCTTTCCACTATTATGAATAGCGACCCTCATCTACTTTTATGAGTGGCGAACCCCTTTCTACTATTATGAAAAGCGACCCTCATTTACTATTATGACTGGCGAACCCTTTTTACTATTATGAATAGCGACCCTCATCTACCATTATGACTGGCGAACCCCTTCTACTATTATGACTGCCGACCCTCATCCATTGTTATGACTGGCGAACCCTTTCTCCTATTATGACTGGCGACCCTCATCCATTATTATGACTGGCGAACCCTTTCTCCTATTATGACTTGCGACCCTCATTCATTATTATGACTGGCGAACCCTTTCTACTATTATGAATAGCGACCCTCATCTACCATTATGACTGGCGAACCCCTTCTACTATTATGAGTGGCGACCCTCATCTATTATTATGACTGGCGAACCCTTTCTACTATTATGAATAGCGACCCTCATCTACCATTATGACTGGCGAACCCCTTCTACTATTATTAATAGCGACCCTCATCCACCATTATGACTGGCAAACCCCTTCTACTTTTATGACCGGTGAACCCCTTTTAGTATTATGACTGGCGACCCTCATCTACAATTATGACTGGCTAACCCTTTCTACTATTATGAATAGCGACCCTCATCTACCGTTATGACTGGCGAACCACTTCTAGTATTATGACTGGCGAACTCCTTTAAGTATTATGACTGGCGACCCTCATCCATTGTTATGACTGGCAAACCCTTTCTCCTATTATGACAAGCGACCCTCATCCATTATTATAACTGGCGACCCTCACCCATCATTATGACTGGCGAACCCTTTCTACTATTATGAATAGCGACCCTCATCTACCATTATGACTGGCGAACCCCTTCTACTATTATGACTGCCGACCTTCATGTAGTATTATGACTGGCGAACCCTTTCTACTGTTATGAATAGCGACCCTCATCTACCATTTTGACTGGCGAACCCCTTCTACTATTATGAATACCGACCCTCTTCTACCATTATGACTGGCGAACCCCTTCTACTATTATGACTGCCGACCCTCATCTATTATTATGACTGGCGAACCCTTTGTACTATTATGAATAAAGACAGTCATCTACCATTATGACTGGCGAACCCCTTCTACTATTATGAATACCGACCCTCTTCTACCATTATGACTGGCGAACCCCTTCTACTATTATGACTGCCGACCCTCATCTATTATTATGACTGGCGAACCCTTTCTACTATTATGAATAAAGACAGTCATCTACCATTATGACTGGCGAACCCCTTCTACTATTATGACTGCCGACCCTCATCTATTATTATGACTGGCAAACCCCTTCTACTTTTGTGACTGGCGAACCCCTTTTAGTATTATGACTGGCTACCCTCATCCATTATTATGACTGGCAAACCCTTTCTCCTATTATGACTGGCGACCCTCATCCATTATTATAACTGACGAACCCGTTCTCCTATTATGACTGGCGACCCTCATCCATTATTATGACTGGCGAACCCTTTCTCCTATTATGACTGGCGACCCTCATCCATTATTATGACTGGCGAACCCTTTCTCCTATTATGAATAGCGACCCTCATCTACCATTATGACTGGCGAACCCTTTCCACTATTATGAAAAGCGACCCTCATCCATTATTATGACTGGCGAACCCTTTCTCCTATTATGACTGGCGACCCTCATCCATTATTATGACTGGCGAACCCTTTCTCCTATTATGACTTGCGACCCTCATTCATTATTATGACTGGCGAACCCTTTCTACTATTATGAATAGCGACCCTCATCTACCATTATGACTGGCGAACCCCTTCTACTATTATGAGTGGCGACCCTCATCTATTATTATGACTGGCGAACCCTTTCTACTATTATGAATAGCGACCCCCATCTACCATTATGACTGGCCAACCCCTTCTACTATTATGAATAGCGACCCTCATCCACCATTATGACTGGCAAACCCCTTCTACTTTTATGACCGGTGAACCCCTTTTAGTATTATGACTGGCGACCCTCATCTACAATTATGACTGGCTAACCCTTTCTACTATTATGAATAGCGACCCTCATCTACCGTTATGACTGGCGAACCACTTCTAGTATTATGACTGGCGAACTCCTTTAAGTATTATGACTGGCGACCCTCATCCATTGTTATGACTGGCAAACCCTTTCTCCTATTATGACAAGCGACCCTCATCCATTATTATAACTGGCGACCCTCACCCATCATTATGACTGGCGAACCCTTTCTACTATTATGAATAGCGACCCTCATCTACCATTCTGACTGGCGTACACTTTCTACTATTATCAATTGCGACCCTCATCTACCATTATGACTGGCGAACCCCTTCTACTATTATGACTGCCGACCTTCATGTAGTATTATGACTGGCGAACCCTTTCTACTGTTATGAATAAAGACAGTCATCTACCATTATGACTGGCGAACCCCTTCTACTATTATGAATACCGACCCTCTTCTACCATTATGACTGGCGAACCCCTTCTACTATTATGACTGCCGACCCTCATCTATTATTATGACTGGCGAACCCTTTCTACTATTATGAATAAAGACAGTCATCTACCATTATGAATGGCGAACCCCTTCTACTATTATGAAGAGCGACCCTTATCTACCATTATGACTGGCAAACCCCTTCTACTTTTGTGACTGGCGAACCCCTTTTAGTATTATGACTGGCTACCCTCATCCATTATTATGACTGGCAAACCCTTTCTCCTATTATGACTGGCGACCCTCATCCATTATTATAACTGACGAACCCGTTCTCCTATTATGACTGGCGACCCTCATCCATTATTATGACTGGCGAACCCTTTCTACTATTATGAATAGCGAGCCTCATCTACCATTATGACTGGCGAGCCCCTTCTACTATTATGAATAGCGACCCTCATCTACCATTATGACTGGCAAACCCCTTCTACTTTTCTGACTGGCGAACCCCTTTTAGTATTATGACTGGCTACCCTCATCCGTTATTATGACTGGCAAACCCTTTCTACTATTATGAATAGCGAACCTCATCTACCATTATGACTGGCGAGCCCCTTCTACTATTATGAATAGCGACCCTCATCTATTATTATGACTGGCGAACCCTTTCTACTATTATGAATAGCGAACCCCTTTTAGTATTATGACTGGCGACCCTCATCTAAAATTATGACTGGCGAACCCTTTCTACTATTATGAATAGCGACCCTCATCTACCATTCTGACTGGCGAACCCCTTCTAGTATTATGGCTGGCGACCCTCATCCATTATTATGACTGGCGAACCCTTTCTACTATTATGAAAGGCGACCCTCATTTACCATTATGACTGGCGAACCCTTTCTACTATTATTAATAGCGACCCTCATCTACCATTATGACTGGCGAACACTTTCTAGTATTATGGCTGGCGACCCTCATCCATTATTATGACTGGCGAACCCTTTCTCCTATTATGACTGGCGACCCTCATCCATTATTATGACTGGCGAACCCTTTCTCCTATTATGAATAGCAACCCTCATCTACCATTATGACTGGCGAACCCTTTCCACTATTATGAATAGCGACCCTCATCTACCATTATGACTGGTGAACCCCTTCTACTATTATGAAAAGCGACCCTCATCCATTATTATGACTGGCGAACCCTTTCTACTATTATGAATAAAGACAGTCATCTACCATTATGACTGGCGAGCCCCTTCTACTATTATGAATAGCGACCCTCATCTACCATTATGACTGGCGAACCCCTTCTACTTTTATGACTGGCGAACCCCTTTTAGTATTATGACTGGCGACCCTCATCTAAAATAATGACTGGCGAACCCTTTCTACTATTATGAATAGCGACCCTCATCTACCATTATGACTGGCGAACCCCTTCTAGTATTATGGCTGGCGACCCTCATCCATTAATATGACTGGCGAACCCTTTCTCCTATTATGAATAGCGACCCTCATCTACCATTATGACTGGCGAACCCTTTCCACTATTATGAATAGCGACCCTCATCTACCATTATGACTGGCGAACCCTTTCCACTATTATGAATAGCGACCCTCATCTACCATTATGACTGGTGAACCCCTTCTACTATTATGAAAAGCGACCCTCATCCATTATTATGACTGGCGAACCCTTTCTCCTATTATGAATAGCGACCCTCATCTACCATTATGACTGGTGAACCCCTTCTACTATTATGAAAAGCGACCCTCATCCATTATTATGACTGGCGAACCCTTTCTCCTATTATGAATAGCGACCCTCATCTACCATTATGACTGGCGAACCCTTTCCACTATTATAAATAGCGACCCTCATCTACTTTTATGAGTGGCGAACCCCTTTCTACTATTATGAAAAGCGACCCTCATTTACCATTATGACTGGCGAACCCTTTCTACTATTATGAATAGCGACCCTCATCGACCATTATGACTGGCGAACCCCTTCTACTATTATGACTGCCGACCGTCATCCATTGTTATGACTGGCGAACCCTTTCTCCTATTATGACTGGCGACCCTCATCCATTATTATGACTGGCGAACCCTTTCTCCTATTATGACTTCCGACCCTCATTCATTATTATGACTGGCGAACCCTTTCTACTATTATGACTAGCGACCCTCATCTACCATTATGACTGGCGAACCCTTCTACTATTATGAGTGGCGACCCTCATCTATTATTATGACTGGCGAACCCTTTCTACTATTATGAATAGCGACCCTCATCTACCATTATGACTGGCGAACCCCTTCTACTATTATGAATAGCGACCCTCATCTACCATTATGACTGGCGAACCCCTTCTACTTTTTTGACTGGCGAACCCCTTTTAGTATTATGACTGGCGACCCTCATCTAAAATTATGACTGGCGAACCCTTTCTACTATTATGAATAGCGACCCTCATCTACCATTCTGACTGGCGAACCCCTTCTAGTATTATGGCTGGCGACCCTCATCCATTATTATGACTGGCGAACCCTTTCTCCTATTATGAAAAGCGACCCTCATCTACCATTATGACTGGCGAACCCTTTCCACTATTATTAATAGCGACCCTCATCTACCATTATGACTGGCGAACCCCTTCTACTTTTCTGACTGGCGAACCCTTTCTCCTATTATGACTGGCGACCCTCATCCATTATTATGACTGGCGAACCCTTTCTACTATTATGAAAGGCGACCCTCATTTACCATTATGACTGGCGAACCCTTTCTACTATTATTAATAGCGACCCTCATCTACCATTATGACTGGCGAACACCTTCTAGTATTATGGCTGGCGACCCTCATCCATTATTATGACTGGCGAACCCTTTCTCCTATTATGACTGGCGACCCTCATCCATTATTATGACTGGCGAACCCTTTCTCCTATTATGAATAGCGACCCTCATCTACCATTATGACTGGCGAACCCTTTCCACTATTATGAATAGCGACAATCATCTACCATTATGACTGGTGAACCCCTTCTACTATTATGAAAAGCGACCCTCATCCATTATTATGACTGGCGAACCCTTTCTACTATTATGAATAAAGACAGTCATCTACCATTATGACTGGCGAGCCCCTTCTACTATTATGAGTGGCGACCCTCATCTATTATTATGACTGGCGAACCCTTTCTACTATTATGAATAGCGACCCTCATCTACCATTATGACTGGCGAACCCCTTCTACTATTATGAATAGCGACCCTCATCCACCATTATGACTGGCAAACCCCTTCTACTTTTATGACCGGTGAACCCCTTTTAGTATTATGACTGGCGACCCTCATCTACAATTATGACTGGCTAACCCTTTCTACTATTATGAATAGCGACCCTCATCTACCGTTATGACTGGCGAACCACTTCTAGTATTATGACTGGCGAACTCCTTTAAGTATTATGACTGGCGACCCTCATCCATTGTTATGACTGGCAAACCCTTTCTCCTATTATGACAAGCGACCCTCATCCATTATTATAACTGGCGACCCTCACCCATCATTATGACTGGCGAACCCTTTCTACTATTATGAATAGCGACCCTCATCTACCATTCTGACTGGCGTACACTTTCTACTATTATCAATTGCGACCCTCATCTACCATTATGACTGGCGAACCCCTTCTACTATTATGACTGCCGACCTTCATGTAGTATTATGACTGGCGAACCCTTTCTACTGTTATGAATAAAGACAGTCATCTACCATTATGACTGGCGAACCCCTTCTACTATTATGAATACCGACCCTCTTCTACCATTATGACTGGCGAACCCCTTCTACTATTATGACTGCCGACCCTCATCTATTATTATGACTGGCGAACCCTTTCTACTATTATGAATAAAGACAGTCATCTACCATTATGAATGGCGAACCCCTTCTACTATTATGAAGAGCGACCCTTATCTACCATTATGACTGGCAAACCCCTTCTACTTTTGTGACTGGCGAACCCCTTTTAGTATTATGACTGGCTACCCTCATCCATTATTATGACTGGCAAACCCTTTCTCCTATTATGACTGGCGACCCTCATCCATTATTATAACTGACGAACCCGTTCTCCTATTATGACTGGCGACCCTCATCCATTATTATGACTGGCGAACCCTTTCTACTATTATGAATAGCGAGCCTCATCTACCATTATGACTGGCGAGCCCCTTCTACTATTATGAATAGCGACCCTCATCTACCATTATGACTGGCAAACCCCTTCTACTTTTCTGACTGGCGAACCCCTTTTAGTATTATGACTGGCTACCCTCATCCGTTATTATGACTGGCAAACCCTTTCTACTATTATGAATAGCGAACCTCATCTACCATTATGACTGGCGAGCCCCTTCTACTATTATGAATAGCGACCCTCATCTACCATTATGACTGGCGAACCCCTTCTACTTTTTTGACTGGCGAACCCCTTTTAGTATTATGACTGGCGACCCTCATCTAAAATTATGACTGGCGAACCCTTTCTACTATTATGAATAGCGACCCTCATCTACCATTCTGACTGGCGAACCCCTTCTAGTATTATGGCTGGCGACCCTCATCCATTATTATGACTGGCGAACCCTTTCTACTATTATGAAAGGCGACCCTCATTTACCATTATGACTGGCGAACCCTTTCTACTATTATTAATAGCGACCCTCATCTACCATTATGACTGGCGAACACTTTCTAGTATTATGGCTGGCGACCCTCATCCATTATTATGACTGGCGAACCCTTTCTCCTATTATGACTGGCGACCCTCATCCATTATTATGACTGGCGAACCCTTTCTCCTATTATGAATAGCGACCCTCATCTACCATTATGACTGGCGAACCCTTTCCACTATTATGAATAGCGACCCTCATCTACCATTATGACTGGTGAACCCCTTCTACTATTATGAAAAGCGACCCTCATCCATTATTATGACTGGCGAACCCTTTCTACTATTATGAATAAAGACAGTCATCTACCATTATGACTGGCGAGCCCCTTCTACTATTATGAATAGCGACCCTCATCTACCATTATGACTGGCGAACCCCTTCTACTTTTATGACTGGCGAACCCCTTTTAGTATTATGACTGGCGACCCTCATCTAAAATAATGACTGGCGAACCCTTTCTACTATTATGAATAGCGACCCTCATCTACCATTATGACTGGCGAACCCCTTCTAGTATTATGGCTGGCGACCCTCATCCATTAATATGACTGGCGAACCCTTTCTCCTATTATGAATAGCGACCCTCATCTACCATTATGACTGGCGAACCCTTTCCACTATTATGAATAGCGACCCTCATCTACCATTATGACTGGCGAACCCTTTCCACTATTATGAATAGCGACCCTCATCTACCATTATGACTGGCGAACCCCTTCTACTATTATGACTGCCGACCGTCATCCATTGTTATGACTGGCGAACCCTTTCTCCTATTATGACTGGCGACCCTCATCCATTATTATGACTGGCGAACCCTTTCTCCTATTATGACTTCCGACCCTCATTCATTATTATGACTGGCGAACCCTTTCTACTATTATGACTAGCGACCCTCATCTACCATTATGACTGGCGAACCCCTTCTACTATTATGAGTGGCGACCCTCATCTATTATTATGACTGGCGAACCCTTTCTACTATTATGAATAGCGACCCTCATCTACCATTATGACTGGCGAACCCCTTCTACTATTATGAATAGCGACCCTCATCCACCATTATGACTGGCAAACCCCTTCTACTTTTATGACCGGTGAACCCCTTTTAGTATTATGACTGGCGACCCTCATCTACAATTATGACTGGCGAACCCTTTCTACTATTATGAATAGCGACCCTCATCTACCGTTATGACTGGCGAACCACTTCTAGTATTATGACTGGCGAACTCCTTTAAGTATTATGACTGGTGACCCTCATCCATTGTTATGACTGGCAAACCCTTTCTCCTATTATGACAAGCGACCCTCATCCATTATTATAACTCGCGACCCTTACCCATCATTATGACTGGCGAACCCTTTCTACTATTATGACTTCCGACCTTCATGTAGTATTATGACTGGCGAACCCTTTCTACTGTTATGAATAGCGACCCTCATCTACCATTATGACTGGCGAACCCCTTCTACTATTATGAATACCGACCCTCTTCTACCATTATGACTGGCGAACCCCTTCTACTATTATGAATAGCGACCCTCATCTACCATTATGACTGGCGAACCCTTTCCACTATTATGAATAGCGACCCTCATCTACCATTATGACTGGTGAACCCCTTCTACTTTTCTGACTGGCGAACCCCTTCTACTATTATGAATACCGACCCTCTTCTACCATTATGACTGGCGAACCCCTTCTACTATTATGACTGCCGACCCTCATCTATTATTATGACTGGCGAACCCTTTCTACTATTATGAATAAAGACAGTCATCTACCATTATGAATGGCGAACCCCTTCTACTATTATGAAGAGCGACCCTTATCTACCATTATGACTGGCAAACCCCTTCTACTTTTGTGACTGGCGAACCCTTTCTCCTATTATGACTGGCTACCCTCATCCGTTATTATGACTGGCAAACCCTTTCTACTATTATGAATAGCGAACCTCATCTACCATTATGACTGGCGAACCCCTTCTACTTTTTTGACTGGCGAACCCCTTTTAGTATTATGACTGGCGACCCTCATCTAAAATTATGACTGGCGAACCCTTTCTACTATTATGAATAGCGACCCTCATCTACCATTCTGACTGGCGAACCCCTTCTAGTATTATGGCTGGCGACCCTCATCCATTATTATGACTGGCGAACCCTTTCTCCTATTATGAAAAGCGACCCTCATCTACCATTATGACTGGCGAACCCTTTCCACTATTATTAATAGCGACCCTCATCTACCATTATGACTGGCGAACCCCTTCTACTTTTCTGACTGGCGAACCCTTTCTCCTATTATGACTGGCGACCCTCATCCATTATTATGACTGGCGAACCCTTTCTACTATTATGAAAGGCGACCCTCATTTACCATTATGACTGGCGAACCCTTTCTACTATTATTAATAGCGACCCTCATCTACCATTATGACTGGCGAACACCTTCTAGTATTATGGCTGGCGACCCTCATCCATTATTATGACTGGCGAACCCTTTCTCCTATTATGACTGGCGACCCTCATCCATTATTATGACTGGCGAACCCTTTCTCCTATTATGAATAGCGACCCTCATCTACCATTATGACTGGCGAACCCTTTCCACTATTATGAATAGCGACAATCATCTACCATTATGACTGGTGAACCCCTTCTACTATTATGAAAAGCGACCCTCATCCATTATTATGACTGGCGAACCCTTTCTCCTATTATGAATAGCGACCCTCATCTACCATTATGACTGGCGAACCCTTTCCACTATTATGAATAGCGACCCTCATCTACTTTTATGAGTGGCGAACCCCTTTCTACTATTATGAAAAGTGACCCTCATTTACCATTATGACTGGCGAACCCTTTCTACTATTATGAATAGCGACCCTCATCGACCATTATGACTGGCGAACCCCTTCTACTATTATGACTGCCGACCGTCATCCATTGTTATGACTGGCGAACCCTTTCTCCTATTATGACTGGCGACCCTCATCCATTATTATGACTGGCGAACCCTTTCTCCTATTATGACTTGCGACCCTCATTCATTATTATGACTGGCGAACCCTTTCTACTATTATGACTAGCGACCCTCATCTACCATTATGACTGGCGAACCCCTTCTACTATTATGAGTGGCGACCCTCATCTATTATTATGACTGGCGAACCCTTTCTACTATTATGAATAGCGACCCTCATCTACCATTATGACTGGCGAACCACTTCTAGTATTATGACTGGCGAACTCCTTTAAGTATTATGACTGGCGACCCTCATCCATTGTTATGACTGGCAAACCCTTTCTCCTATTATGACAAGCGACCCTCATCCATTATTATAACTGGCGACCCTCACCCATCATTATGACTGGCGAACCCTTTCTACTATTATGACTTCCGACCTTCATGTAGTATTATGACTGGCGAACCCTTTCTACTGTTATGAATAGCGACCCTCATCTACCATTATGACTGGCGAACCCCTTCTACTATTATGAATACCGACCTTCATCTACCATTCTGACTGGCGAACCCTTTCTACTGTTATGAATAGCGACCCTCATCTACCATTATGACTGGCGAACCCCTTCTACTATTATGAATACCGACCCTCTTCTACCATTATGACTGGCGAACCCCTTCTACTATTATGAGTGGCGACCCTCATCTATTATTATGACTGGCGAACCCTTTCTACTATTATGAATAGCGACCCTCATCTACCATTATGACTGGCGAACCCCTTCTACTATTATGAGTGGCGACCCTCATCTATTATTATGACTGGCGAACCCTTTCTACTATTATGAATAGCGACCCTCATCTACCATTATGACTGGCGAACCACTTCTAGTATTATGACTGGCGAACTCCTTTAAGTATTATGACTGGCGACCCTCATCCATTGTTATGACTGGCAAACCCTTTCTCCTATTATGACAAGCGACCCTCATCCATTATTATAACTGGCGACCCTCACCCATCATTATGACTGGCGAACCCTTTCTACTATTATGACTTCCGACCTTCATGTAGTATTATGACTGGCGAACCCTTTCTACTGTTATGAATAGCGACCCTCATCTACCATTATGACTGGCGAACCCCTTCTACTATTATGAATACCGACCTTCATCTACCATTCTGACTGGCGAACCCTTTCTACTGTTATGAATAGCGACCCTCATCTACCATTATGACTGGCGAACCCCTTCTACTATTATGAATACCGACCCTCTTCTACCATTATGACTGGCGAACCCCTTCTACTATTATGACTGCCGACCCTCATCTATTATTATGACTGGCGAACCCTTTCTACTATTATGAATAAAGACAGTCATCTACCATTATGACTGGCAAACCCCTTCTACTTTTGTGACTGGCGAACCCCTTTTAGTATTATGACTGGCGACGCTCATCTATTATTATGACTGGCGAACCCTTTCTCCAAATATGAATAGCGACCCTCATCTACCATTATGACTTGCAAACCCCTTCTACTATTATGACTGGCGACGCTCATCTATTATTATGACTGGCGAACCCTTTCTACTAAATATTAGTAGCGACCCTCATCTACCATTTATGGGTTTCAGTACCAAATGTATGCTGACGATATACAAGTGTATGAAAAATTCAACATAAATGAGGCAGATGTGACTCTCAGCCGACTATCTGATTGTTTGAAGGATATCCAGAATTGGTTGCAAATAAATAAACTTCACCTTAATCGTGAGAAAACTGACGTCATCATTTTTTCGTCACCAAGCATTATCGTACTCTTCAAAACGTCTCTTTGAGCATTGATGAACATTCCATATCTCAATCAGACTCTATTCGTATTCTTTGTTGTGTTCTAGATAAACATATGACAATGTCAGATCAAGTTACTAGTGTGTCTAAGTCAGTTAACTACCACCTTCGAAATATTAATAGAATCAGAAAGGTTATTGATAATGATACATGTCATACTGCTGTTAGGTCGCTTGTTACATTTAGATTGGATTATTGTAATTCTCTCTATAATGGTGTCACCTCTCAGAACCTAGATCGTCTTCAGAAATTACAGAACAAAGCAGCTAGGGTAATTTACTGTCAACCATCATATACACAGACAACCCCCTGATAAGAGAATTACACTGGCTGAAAGTAAAAAATCGAATTGAGCATAAATCTCTATCACATTCAAATGTCTTAATGATCAAGCTCCATCATACCTGTCAAACCTCCTAACAGTTCGCCAATCAACGTACAACACTCGGTCATCATCACATATCCCTCTTCACATCCCCCGGAATTCAAATTAGTAGGTGATAGGTCATTTGCTGTGTTTGCCCCCAAATATTGGAATAGATTGCCCCATAAACTTAGGCAATGTTCTACTGATGTGTTTAAGAAGAATGGTATTATGACTGGCGACCCTCATCTATTATTATGACTGGCGAACCCTTTCTACTATTATGAATAGCGACCCTCATCTACCATTATGACTGGCGAACCCCTTCTACTATTATGAATAGCGACCCTCATCAACCATTATGACTGGCAAACCCCTTCTACTTTTATGACCGGCGAACCACTTTTAGTATTATGACTGGCGACCCTCATCTACCATTATGACTGGCGAACCCTTTCTACTATTATGAATAGCGACCCACATCTACCATTATGACTGGCGAACCCCTTCTAGTATTATGGCTGGCGACCCTCATCCATTATTATGACTGGCGAACCCTTTCTCCTATTATGACTGGCGACCCTTATGATTAATGTAGCCTCTTCCTTTTTATGACTAGCGACCCTTATCTAGTATTATGAATACCGACCCTCATTGTTGATTATGACTAGCGATCCTTATGATCAATCACCCTTATGGTCCATTATGAATAGCGACCCTTATCTTGCATTATGAAAATCGGACCTTATGACCCATGGTCCTTATGACCTTATGACTAGCGACCCCTTTTGCCTATTATGACTAGTGAGTTTTGGGTATAGGATTTTACACGTTATGACTAGCGGTCCTTATGACCAGTTAGTATTATGACTTATGGTCCTGATGACTGACGGGCTTATCCCAATTAGTATATACTAAACAATTCTGAGAACCTAGTATTTCAAGCACTGTTTTAAACATAATTACGCGAGCGCAAAGCACGAGTTGATCTTATTTTGGGGGGGTTACAGACTTGAAGGAGGAATATTTCATTCATTTTCTACTGATCTGAAAAGTGGACTTTCCAAATATTTCTTGCAATAGTTACGCTGGCAATGATGCGAGCAGATTATTTTGTTCTGCACTGAACATAAAAAGATGTTTCATGCAACGTTTGATTATGAACTAGATTATGTTAATGTACTCGACTGAAAAAGGAACCGTATAGGCAGCGCTTGACTTTACAAATAGGACAAATATCATAACAAAATTAATAATACAGGTGTAGATTTCAAACTGGATTTTAAGTTTATATTCCTATTACATTTTAAGCACTTTGTTAGATCATGAATGAGGTGTCATTAATAATAATAATTATAAATGAGAGCAAGTTTATAAATATTGCTTTTCTCAGAACGACTCAAAACGATTTACAGCAGGGGCAAAACGATTTACCCAGGATTCATTTCAATCCAGCATGAAAAGTGCCCTATTTCCGCACCCTGGGAAGCCCCTGTCGCCCCTGTCCCCCTGGGATGTCCACCAATGTATGCAATTTGATTTGAAATAAAAGAAAATCCTATATAGTCTTTGTAGTCGAAGAAAACCCAAATAACACCCCTAAATTCATTAAAAAAGATATATGAATAATAATTTTCATGGATTATTCGCAAGTTGTCCGATTGTCCTAGTCCTTGAATTTACCACTCGTGACGTTGTCCTAAATGTCTCCGATTCTGTCCTAATACGATCTGCATGCTGTCCGCACCGAACACCGACAAATTTATTTAGATATTCTTGTCCTAGGACAGTCCCAGGGATGTCCTACGACAATACGCAGACAGTCCTGGTTGTGTCATAGGACAAGATCAGTTGCATAATCTTTTCCGGAATTTGGTTGCGGACAGCATGCCGAAATGACAAAAGTAGCTTCCGCAACCCTTCCTGGTCTTGTCCGCGCCCTAGTGGAAAACCGCCTTTACGGGTTGGCAAGGAGCCAATATGCCGCTTACACTTGATCTTCTATATTTTGCGTATATTGACTATTTTGGATGCTTACAACACCATTCCAAACGATTAGAGCTAGTTTGGGCGGGTTTTAGGCTCAAATTTATGAAAATATGTTTTTTTACTAAATTTGGGCCAATTAAGCCCGCTCACGTGCTGGCGAAAGAGCCTAAATGCCGCTCAGAATGGATGTTTTTCATTTTGCGTAAATTAACTTCTTTGGATGCTAGAACACCCATTGAAACGATTACAGCTAGAATGGGCTTGTTTTGGGCTCAACTTTAGTAAATACGTGTTTTGCTCAGTTTTGACCAATTAGGCTCTCTTACGGTGTGGCGAAGGAGCCTAAATGCCGCTTACACTTGATCTTCTATATTTTGCGTATATTGACTTGTTTGGATGTTAGGACACCCTTCGAAACGATTACAGCTAGATTGGGCTTGTTTCGGGCTCAATTTGGTACATACGTATTTTGCTCAATTTCGGCAAAAAAGGCTCTCTCACGAGTTGACGAAAAAGCCTAATTGCAGCTCAGAATGGATGTTCTTCATTTTGCGTATTTTAACGCCTTTGGATGCTACAACACCCTTCGAAACGATTACAGCAGCTAGATTGGTATTGTTTCGGGCTCAACTTTGGTAAATACGTATTTTGCTCGATTTCGGCGAATTATGGCTTTCTCATGGGTTGGCGAAAGAGCCTAAATGCCGCTCAGAAATGGATCTTCCTTATTTTGCATGTATTGACCTTTTTGGATGATAGAACACCCTTCGAAACGATTACAGCTAGTTTAGGTGGGTTTAGATCTCAATTTGGAAAATACATATTTTGCACAATTTTGGCCAATTAGGCTCTCTTACGGGTTGGCAAGGAGCCAATATGCCGCTTACACTTGATCTTCTATATTTTGCGTATATTGACTATTTTGGATGCTTACAACACCATTCCAAACGATTAGAGCTAGTTTGGGCGGGTTTTAGGCTCAATTATATGAAAAAACGTTTTTTACTAAATTTGGGCCAATTCAGCTCGCTCACGTGCTGGCGAAAGAGCCTAAATGCCGCTCAGAATGGATCTTCCTTATTTTGCATGTATTGACCTTTTTGGATGATAGAACACCCTTCGAAACGATTACAGCTAGTTTAGGTGGGTTTAGATCTCAATTTGGAAAATACATATTTTGCACAATTTTGGCCAATTAGGCTCTCTTACGGGTTGGCAAGGAGCCAATATGCCGCTGACACTTGATCTTCTACATTTTGCGCATATTGACTTATTTGGATGCTAGAACGCCATTCTAAACGATTACGGCTAGTTTGGGCGGGTTTCGGGCACAATTTTGGAAAATACGTTTTTTACTCAATTTGGGATGATTAAACTCTCTTACGTGCTGGCGAAAGAGCCAATATGCCGCCTACACTTGATCTTCTATATTTTGCGTGTATTGAAGTGTTTGGATGCTAGAACACCCTTCGAAACGATTTCAGCTAGATTGGGCTTGTTTCGGGCTAAAATTTGGTAAATACGTATTTTGCTCAATTTCGGCAAACAAGGATCTCTCATGCTTTGACGAAGGAGATTAAATGCATCTCAGAATGGATCTTCTTTATTTTGCGTCTATTGACCTGTTTATATGATAGAACAAAATTTAGAACGATGTTGGCTGGTTTTGGGCTGAAATTAGGAAAATACGTATTTTGGTCAATTTTGGCCAATTAGGCTATCTTGCGGTTTGGCAAAGGAGCCAATATGCCGCTGTCACTTGATCTTCTACATTTTGCGTATATTGACTTTTTTGGATGTTAAAACACCATTCGAAATGATTACAGCTAGTTTAGGCGGGTTTAGATCTCAAATTTTGAAAATACGTTTTTTGAACAATTTGGGCCAATAAAGATCTCTCACGTACTGGCAAAAGAGCCTAAATCCCGCTCAGAATGGATGTTCTTCATTTTGTGTATTTTGAGGCCTTTGGATGCTAGAACAGCCTTCGAAACGATTACAGCTAGATTGAGCTTGTTTCGGGCTCAAATTTGGTAAACATCTTTTTTGCTCAATTTCGGGGAATTATGACTCTCTCATGGGTGGGCGAAAGAGAATAATTGCCGCTAAGAATCGATCTTGTTTATTTTGCGTCAATTGACTTGACTGGATGCCAAAACACCATTCGAAACGATTACAGCTAGTTTAGGCGGGTTTAGATCTCAAATTTTGAAAATACGTTTTTTGAACAATTTTGGCCAATTAGGCTCTCTTACGGGTTGGCAAGGAGCCAATATGCCGCTTACACTTGATCTTCTATATTTTGCTTATATTGACTATTTCGGATGCTTACAACACCATTCCAAACGATTAGAGCTAGTTTGGGAGGGTTTTAGGCTCAATTATATGAAAAAATGTTTTTTACTAAATTTGGGCCAATTAAGCTCTCTCACGTGCTGGCGAAAGAGCCTAAATGCCGAAATTAGGAAAATACGTATTTTGCTTAATTTCGGCAAATAAGGCTCTCTCACGGATTGACGAAGGAGCCTAAATGCCGCTAAGAATGGATCTTCTATTTTTGGCGTCTAATGACTTGTTTGGATGTTAGGACACCCTTCGAAACGATTACAGCGAGTTTAGGCGGGTTAAATCTCAAATTTGGAAAATACGATTTTTACCCAATTTATTCCAATTAAGGTCTCTCACGTGCTGGCAAAAGAGCCTAAATGCCGCTCAGAATGGATGTTCTTCATTTTGCGTATTTTGACGCCTTTGAATGCTAGAACACCCTTTGAAACGATTACAGCTAGATTGAGCTTGTTTCGGGTTCAAATTTGGTAAAAATATTTTTTGCCCAATTTCGGGGAATTATGACTCTCTCATGGGTTGGCGAAAGAGCCTAAATGCAGCTCAGAATGGATCTTCAATATATTGCGTATATTGACTTGTTTAGACTCTTGAACACCCTTCGAAACGATTACAGATAGTTTAGGCGGGTTTAGATCTCAAATTTGGAAAATACGTATTTTGCACAATTTTGGCCAATTAGGCTCTCTTAAGGGTTGGCAAGGAGCCAATATGCCGCTGACACTTGATCTTCTACATTTTGCGTATATTGACTTGTTTGGATGTTAAAATACCATTCGAAATGATTACAGCGAGTTTGGGTGGATTTCGGGATAAATGTTGGAAAATACGTTTTTTTTAACCCAATTTGGGCCAATTTGCCAGCTCTCTCACGTGCTGGCAAAAGAGCCTAAATTCCGCTCAGAATGGATGTTCTTCATTTTGCGTATTTTGAGGCATTTAGATGCTAGAACACCCTTTGAAACGATTACAGCTAGATTGGGCTTGTTTCTTGTTCAAATCTGGTAAATACGTATTTTGCTTAATTTCGGCAAATAAGGCTACATTTTGCGGTTATTGGCCTTTTTGGATGCTAGAACGCCATTCTAAACGATTAGAGCTAGTTTGGGCGGGTTTCAGGCTCAATTTTATGAAAATACGTTTTTTTTTACTTAATTTGGGCCAATTAAGCTCGCTCATGTGCTGGCGAAAGAGCTTAAATGCCGCTCAGAATGGATGTTCTTCATTTTGCGTATTTTGGCGCCTTTGGATCCTAGAACACCTTCCAAATCGTTTACAGCTAGTTTAGATCTCAAATTTTGAAAATACGTTTTTTACCCAATTTAGGCCAATTAAGCTCTCTCACAGGTTGACAAAAGAGCCAATATGCCGCTGTAACTTGATCTTCTATATTTTGCGTATACTGACTTGTTTGGATGTTAAAACACCATTCGAAATGATAACAGCGAGTTTGGGTGGATTTCGGGATAAATGTTGGAAAATACGTTTTTTACCCAATTTGGGCCAATAAAGCTCTCTCACGTGCTGGCAAAAGAGCCTAAATTCCGCTCAGAATGGATGTTCTTCATTTTGCGTATTTTGAGGCCTTTGGATGCTAGAACACCCTTCAAAACGATTACAGCTAGTTTGGGCGGGTTTCGGGCTCAATTTCGGAAAATACGTTTTTTACTCAATTTGGAATAATTAAGCTCTCTTACGTGCTGGCGGAAGAGCCTAAATGCCACTCAGAATGGATGTTCTCCATTTTGCGTATTTTGACGCCTTTGGATGCTAGAACACCCTTCGAAACGAATACAGCTAGATTAGGTTTGTTTCGGGCTCAAATTTGGTTAATACGTATTTTGCTCAATTTCGGCAAATAAGGATCTCTGACGTGTTGACGAAGGAGCCTAAATGCATCTCAGAATGGATCTTCTTTATTTTGCGTCTATTGACCTGGTTATATCATAGAACACAATTTAAAATGATGATGGCTGGTTTTAGGCTGAAATTAGGAAAATACGTATTTTGGTCAATTTTGGCCAATTAGGCTATCTTACGGGTTGGCAAGGAGCCAATATGCCGCTTACACTTAATCTTGTACATTCTGCGTATATTGACTTGTTTGGATGTTAAAACATCATTCGAAATGATAACAGCGAGTTTGAGTGGATTTCGGGATAAATGTTGGAAAATACTTTTTTACCCAATTTGGGCCAATAAAGCTCTCTCACGTGCTGGCAAAAGAGCCTAAATTCCGCTCAGAACGGATGTTCTTCATTTTGCGTATTTTAACGCCTTTGGATGCTAGAACACCCTTCGAAACGATTACAGCGAGATTGGTATTGTTTCGGGCTCAACTTTGGTAAATACGTATTATGCTCGATTTCGGCGAATTATGGCTTCCTCACAGGTTGGCGAAAGAGCCTAAATGCAGCTCAGAATGGATCTTCAATATATTACGTATATTGACTTGTTTAGACTCTTGAACACCCTTCGAAACGAATACAGCTAGACTGAGCTTGTTTCGGGTTCAAATTTGGAAAAAAAAAAAATTTGCCCAATTTCGGGGAATTATGACTCTCTCATGGGTTGGCGAAAGAGCCTAAATGACGATCAGAATGGATCTTGTTTATTTTGCGTCAATTGGCTTGTTTGGATGCTAGAATACCCTTCGAAACGATTACAGCTAGTTTAGTCGGGTTTAGATCTAAAATTCGGAAAATACATTTTTTACCCAATTTAGGCCAATTAAGCTCTCTCACGTGCTGGCGAAAGAGCCTAAATTCCGCTCAGAATGGATGTTCTTCATTTTGCGTATTTTCAGGCCTTTAGATGCTAGAACACCCTTCGAAACGATTACAGCTAGATTGGGCTTGTTTCTTGTTCAACTTTAGTAAATACGTGTTATGCTCGATTTCGGCGAATTATGGCTTTCTCACAGGTTGGCGAAAGAGCCTAAATGCAGCTCAGAATGGATCTTCAATATATTACGTATATGGACTTGTTTAGACTCTTGAACACCCTTCGAAACGATTACAGCTAGTTTAGGCGGGTTTAGATCTCAAATTTTGAAAATACGTATTTTGCACAATTTATGCCAATTAGGCTCTCTTAAGGGTTGGCAAGGAGCCAATATGCCGCTGTCACTTGATCTTCTACATTTTGCGTATATTGACTTGTTTGGATGTTAAAACACCATTCGAAATGATTACAGCGAGTTTGGGTGGATTTCGGGCTAAATGTTGGAAAATACGTTTTTTTACCCAATTTGGGCCAATTAAGCTCTCTCACGTGCTGGCAAAAGAGCCTAAATTCCGCTCAGAATGGATGTTCTTCATTTTGCGTATTTTGAGGCCTTTAGATGCTAGAACACCCTTCGAAACGATTACAGCTAGATTGGGCTTGTTTCTTGTTCAAATCTGGTGAATACGTATTTTGCTTAATTTCGGCAAATAAGGCTCTCTCACGGATTGACGAAAAAGCCTAAATGCCGCTAAAAATGGATCTTCTATTTTTGGCGTCTAATGACTTGTTTGGATGCTAGGACACCCTTCGAAACGATTACAGCGAGTTTAGGCGGGTTAAATCTCAAATTTGGAAAATACGTTTTTTACCCAATTTATTCCAATTAAGGTCTCTCACGTGCTGGCAAAAGAGCCTAAATGCCGCTCAGAATGGATGTTCTCAATTTTGCGTATTTTGAGGCCTTTGGATGCTAGAACACCCTTCAAAACGTTTACAGCTAGTTTAGGCGGGTGTAGATCTCAAATTTGGAAAATACGTATTTTGCACAATTTTGGCCAATTAGGCTCTCTTAAGGGTTGGCAAGGAGCCAATATGCCGCTGACACTTGATCTTCTACATTTTGCGTATATTGACTTGTTTGGATGTTAAAATACCATTCGAAATGATTACAGCGAGTTTGGGTGGATTTCGGGATAAATGTTGGAAAATACGTTTTTTACCCAATTTGGGCCAATAAAGCTCTCTCACGTGCTGGCAAAAGAGCCTAAATTCCGCTCAGAATGGATGTTCTTCATTTTGCGTATTTTGAGGCATTTGGATGCTAGAACACCCTTCGAAACGATTACAGCTAGATTGGGCTTGTTTCTTGTTCAAATCTGGTAAATACGTATTTTGCTTAATTTCGGCAAATAAGGCTCTCTCACGGATTGACGAAAGAGCCTAAATGCCGCTAAGAATGGATCTTCTATTTTTTGCGTCTAATGACTTAATTGGATGTTAGGACACCCTTCGAAACGATTACAGCGAGTTTAGGCGGGTTAAATCTCAAATTTGGAAAATTCGATTGTTTACCCAAATTATTCCAATTAAGGTCTCTCACGTGCTGGCAAAAGAGCCTAAATGCCGCTCAGAATGGATCTTGATTATTTTGCGTCAATTGGCTTGTTTGGATGCTAGAATACCCTTCGAAACGATTGCAGCTAGTTTGGGCGGGTTTCGGGCTCAATTGTAGAAAATACGTTTTTTACTCAATATTAAGCTCTCTTACGTGCTGGCGAAAGAGCCAATATGCCGCTGTCACTTGATCTTCTACATTTTGCGTATATTGACTTGTTTGGATGTTAAAACACCATTCGAAATGATTACAGCTAGTTTAGGCGGGTTTAGATCTCAAATTTGAAAAATATGTGTTTTACACAATTTTGGCCAATTAGGCTCTCATGTGCTGGCAAAAGAGCCAAAATCCCGCTCAGAATGGATATTTTTTATTTTGCGTATTTTGAGGCCTTTGGACGCTAGAACACCCTTCGAAACGATTACAGCTAGATTGGGCTTGTTTCGGGCTCAAATCGGTAAATACGTATGTTGCTCAATTTCGGCAAATAAGGATCTCTCACGTGTTGACTATAGAGCCTAAATATGCATCTAAGAATGGATCTTCTTTATTTTCCGTCTATTGACCTGTTTATATAATAGAACACAATTTAAAACGATGATGGCTGGTTTTTGGCTGAAATTTGGAAAATACGTATTTTGGTCAATTTTGGCCAATCTTACGGGTTGGCAAGGAGCCATTATGTCGCTTACACTTAATCTTGTACATTTTGCTTGTTTGGATGTTAAAACACCATTCGAAATGATAACAGCTAGTTTGGGTGGATTTCGGACTAAATGTTGGAAAATACGTTTTTTACCCAATTTGGGCCAATAAAGCTCTCTCACGTGCTGGCAAAAGAGCCTGAATTCCGCTCAGAATGGATGTTCTTCATTTTGCGTATTTTGAGGCTTTGGATGCTAGAACACCCTCCGAAACGATTACAGCTAGATTGGGCTTGTTTCTTGTTCAAATCTGGTAAATACGTATTTTGCTTAATTTCGGCAAATAAGGCTCTCTCACGGATTGACGAAAGAGCCTAAATGCCGCTAAGAATGGATCTTTTATTTTTTGCGTCTAATGACTTAATTGGATGTTAGGACACCCTTCGAAACGATTACAGCGAGTTTAGGCGGGTTAAATCTCAAATTTGGAAAATTCGATTTTTTACCCAAATTATTCCAATTAAGGTCTCTCACGTGCTGGCAAAAGAGCCTAAATGCCGCTCAGAATGGATCTTGTTTATTTTGCGTCAATTGGCTTGTTTGGATGCTAGAATACCCTTCGAAACGATTACAGCTAGTTTAGTCGGGTTTAGATCTAAAATTCGGAAAATACATTTTTTACCCAATTTAGGCCAATTAAGCTCTCTCACGTGCTGGCGAAAGAGCCTAAATTCCGCTCAGAATGGATGTTCTTCATTTTGCGTATTTTCAGGCCTTTAGATGCTAGAACACCCTTCGAAACGATTACAGCTAGATTGGGCTTGTTTCTTGTTCAACTTTAGTAAATACGTGTTATGCTCGATTTCGGCGAATTATGGCTTTCTCACAGGTTGGCGAAAGAGCCTAAATGCAGCTCAGAATGGATCTTCAATATATTACGTATATGGACTTGTTTAGACTCTTGAACACCCTTCGAAACGATTACAGCTAGTTTAGGCGGGTTTAGATCTCAAATTTTGAAAATACGTATTTTGCACAATTTATGCCAATTAGGCTCTCTTAAGGGTTGGCAAGGAGCCAATATGCCGCTGTCACTTGATCTTCTACATTTTGCGTATATTGACTTGTTTGGATGTTAAAACACCATTCGAAATGATTACAGCGAGTTTGGGTGGATTTCGGGCTAAATGTTGGAAAATACGTTTTTTTACCCAATTTGGGCCAATTAAGCTCTCTCACGTGCTGGCAAAAGAGCCTAAATTCCGCTCAGAATGGATGTTCTTCATTTTGCGTATTTTGAGGCCTTTAGATGCTAGAACACCCTTCGAAACGATTACAGCTAGATTGGGCTTGTTTCTTGTTCAAATCTGGTGAATACGTATTTTGCTTAATTTCGGCAAATAAGGCTCTCTCACGGATTGACGAAAAAGCCTAAATGCCGCTAAAAATGGATCTTCTATTTTTGGCGTCTAATGACTTGTTTGGATGCTAGGACACCCTTCGAAACGATTACAGCGAGTTTAGGCGGGTTAAATCTCAAATTTGGAAAATACGTTTTTTACCCAATTTATTCCAATTAAGGTCTCTCACGTGCTGGCAAAAGAGCCTAAATGCCGCTCAGAATGGATGTTCTCAATTTTGCGTATTTTGAGGCCTTTGGATGCTAGAACACCCTTCAAAACGTTTACAGCTAGTTTAGGCGGGTGTAGATCTCAAATTTGGAAAATACGTATTTTGCACAATTTTGGCCAATTAGGCTCTCTTAAGGGTTGGCAAGGAGCCAATATGCCGCTGACACTTGATCTTCTACATTTTGCGTATATTGACTTGTTTGGATGTTAAAATACCATTCGAAATGATTACAGCGAGTTTGGGTGGATTTCGGGATAAATGTTGGAAAATACGTTTTTTACCCAATTTGGGCCAATAAAGCTCTCTCACGTGCTGGCAAAAGAGCCTGAATTCCGCTCAGAATGGATGTTCTTCATTTTGCGTATTTTGAGGCCTTTGGATGCTAGAACACCCTTCGAAACGACTACAGCTAGATTGGGCTTGTTTCTTGTTCAAATCTGGTAAATACGTATTTTGCTTAATTTCGGCAAATAAGGCTCTCTCACGGATTGACGAAAGAGCCTAAATGCCGCTAAGAATGGATCTTCTATTTTTTGCGTCTAATGACTTAATTGGATGTTAGGACACCCTTCGAAACGATTACAGCGAGTTTAGGCGGGTTAAATCTCAAATTTGGAAAATTCGATTGTTTACCCAAATTATTCCAATTAAGGTCTCTCACGTGCTGGCAAAAGAGCCTAAATGCCGCTCAGAATGGATCTTGATTATTTTGCGTCAATTGGCTTGTTTGGATGCTAGAATACCCTTCGAAACGATTGCAGCTAGTTTGGGCGGGTTTCGGGCTCAATTGTAGAAAATACGTTTTTTACTCAATATTAAGCTCTCTTACGTGCTGGCGAAAGAGCCAATATGCCGCTGTCACTTGATCTTCTACATTTTGCGTATATTGACTTGTTTGGATGTTAAAACACCATTCGAAATGATTACAGCTAGTTTAGGCGGGTTTAGATCTCAAATTTGAAAAATATGTGTTTTACACAATTTTGGCCAATTAGGCTCTCATGTGCTGGCAAAAGAGCCAAAATCCCGCTCAGAATGGATATTTTTTATTTTGCGTATTTTGAGGCCTTTGGACGCTAGAACACCCTTCGAAACGATTACAGCTAGATTGGGCTTGTTTCGGGCTCAAATCGGTAAATACGTATGTTGCTCAATTTCGGCAAATAAGGATCTCTCACGTGTTGACTATAGAGCCTAAATATGCATCTAAGAATGGATCTTCTTTATTTTCCGTCTATTGACCTGTTTATATAATAGAACACAATTTAAAACGATGATGGCTGGTTTTTGGCTGAAATTTGGAAAATACGTATTTTGGTCAATTTTGGCCAATCTTACGGGTTGGCAAGGAGCCATTATGTCGCTTACACTTAATCTTGTACATTTTGCTTGTTTGGATGTTAAAACACCATTCGAAATGATAACAGCTAGTTTGGGTGGATTTCGGACTAAATGTTGGAAAATACGTTTTTTACCCAATTTGGGCCAATAAAGCTCTCTCACGTGCTGGCAAAAGAGCCTGAATTCCGCTCAGAATGGATGTTCTTCATTTTGCGTATTTTGAGGCTTTGGATGCTAGAACACCCTCCGAAACGATTACAGCTAGATTGGGCTTGTTTCTTGTTCAAATCTGGTAAATACGTATTTTGCTTAATTTCGGCAAATAAGGCTCTCTCACGGATTGACGAAAGAGCCTAAATGCCGCTAAGAATGGATCTTTTATTTTTTGCGTCTAATGACTTAATTGGATGTTAGGACACCCTTCGAAACGATTACAGCGAGTTTAGGCGGGTTAAATCTCAAATTTGGAAAATTCGATTTTTTACCCAAATTATTCCAATTAAGGTCTCTCACGTGCTGGCAAAAGAGCCTAAATGCCGCTCAGAATGGATCTTGATTATTTTGCGTCAATTGGCTTGTTTGGATGCTAGAATACCCTTCGAAACGATTGCAGCTAGTTTGGGCGGGTTTCGGGCTCAATTGTAGAAAATACGTTTTTTACTCAATATTAAGCTCTCTTACGTGCTGGCGAAAGAGCCTAAATGCAGCTCAGAATGGATCTTCAATATATTGCATATATTGACTTGTTTAGACTTTTGAACACCCTTCGAAACGATTACAGCTAGTTTAGGCGGGTTTAGATCTCAAATTTGGAAAATACGTATTTTACACAATTTTGGCCAATTAGGCTCTCTTACGGGTTGGCAAGGAGCCAATATGCCGCTGTCACTTGATCTTCTACATTTTGCGTATATTGACTTGTTTGGATGCTAGAACGCCATTCGAAATGATTACAGCTAGTTTAGGCGGGTTTAGATCTCAAATTTGAAAAATATGTGTTTTACCCAATTTGGGCCAATAAAGATCTCTCATGTGCTGGCAAAAGAGCCAAAATCCCGCTCAGAATGGATGTTCTCCATTTTGCGTATTTTGACGCCTTTGGATGCTAGAACACCCTTCGAAACGAATACAGCTAGATTAGGTTTGTTTCGGGCTCAAATGTGGTTAATACGTATTTTGCTCAATTTCGGCAAATAAGGATCTCTGACGTGTTGACGAAGGAGCCTAAATGCATCTCAGAATGGATCTTCTTTATTTTGCGTCTATTGACCTGGTTATATCATAGAACACAATTTAAAATGATGATGGCTGGTTTTAGGCTGAAATTAGGAAAATACGTATTTTGGTCAATTTTGGCCAATTAGGCTATCTTACGGGTTGGCAAGGAGCCAATATGCCGCTTACACTTAATCTTGTACATTCTGCGTATATTGACTTGTTTGGATGTTAAAACATCATTCGAAATGATAACAGCGAGTTTGAGTGGATTTCGGGATAAATGTTGGAAAATACTTTTTTACCCAATTTGGGCCAATAAAGCTCTCTCACGTGCTGGCAAAAGAGCCTAAATTCCGCTCAGAACGGATGTTCTTCATTTTGCGTATTTTAACGCCTTTGGATGCTAGAACACCCTTCGAAACGATTACAGCGAGATTGGTATTGTTTCGGGCTCAACTTTGGTAAATACGTATTATGCTCGATTTCGGCGAATTATGGCTTCCTCACAGGTTGGCGAAAGAGCCTAAATGCAGCTCAGAATGGATCTTCAATATATTACGTATATTGACTTGTTTAGACTCTTGAACACCCTTCGAAACGAATACAGCTAGACTGAGCTTGTTTCGGGTTCAAATTTGGAAAAAAAAAAAATTTGCCCAATTTCGGGGAATTATGACTCTCTCATGGGTTGGCGAAAGAGCCTAAATGACGATCAGAATGGATCTTGTTTATTTTGCGTCAATTGGCTTGTTTGGATGCTAGAATACCCTTCGAAACGATTACAGCTAGTTTAGTCGGGTTTAGATCTAAAATTCGGAAAATACATTTTTTACCCAATTTAGGCCAATTAAGCTCTCTCACGTGCTGGCGAAAGAGCCTAAATTCCGCTCAGAATAGATGTTCTTCATTTTGCGTATTTTGAGGCCTTTAGATGCTAGAACACCCTTCGAAACGATTACAGCTAGATTGGGCTTGTTTCTTGTTCAAATCTGGTGAATACGTATTTTGCTTAATTTCGGCAAATAAGGCTCTCTCACGGATTGACGAAAAAGCCTAAATGCCGCTAAAAATGGATCTTCTATTTTTGGCGTCTAATGACTTGTTTGGATGCTAGGACACCCTTCGAAACGATTACAGCGAGTTTAGGCGGGTTAAATCTCAAATTTGGAAAATACGTTTTTTACCCAATTTATTCCAATTAAGGTCTCTCACGTGCTGGCAAAAGAGCCTAAATGCCGCTCAGAATGGATGTTCTCAATTTTGCGTATTTTGAGGCCTTTGGATGCTAGAACACCCTTCAAAACGTTTACAGCTAGTTTAGGCGGGTGTAGATCTCAAATTTGGAAAATACGTATTTTGCTCCATTTCGGCAAATAAGGATCTCTCACGTGTTGACTATAGAGCCTAAATATGCATCTCAGAATGGATCTTCTTTATTTTCCGTCTATTGACCTGTTTATATAATAGAACACAATTTAAAACGATGATGGCTGGTTTTTGGCTGAAATTTGGAAAATACGTATTTTGGTCAATTTTGGCCAATCTTACGGGTTGGCAAGGAGCCATTATGTCGCTTACACTTAATCTTGTACATTTTGCTTGTTTGGATGTTAAAACACCATTCGAAATGATAACAGCTAGTTTGGGTGGATTTCGGACTAAATGTTGGAAAATACGTTTTTTACCCAATTTGGGCCAATAAAGCTCTCTCACGTGCTGGCAAAAGAGCCTGAATTCCGCTCAGAATGGATGTTCTTCATTTTGCGTATTTTGAGGCTTTGGATGCTAGAACACCCTCCGAAACGATTACAGCTAGATTGGGCTTGTTTCTTGTTCAAATCTGGTAAATACGTATTTTGCTTAATTTCGGCAAATAAGGCTCTCTCACGGATTGACGAAAGAGCCTAAATGCCGCTAAGAATGGATCTTCTATTTTTTGCGTCTAATGACTTAATTGGATGTTAGGACACCCTTCGAAACGATTACAGCGAGTTTAGGCGGGTTAAATCTCAAATTTGGAAAATTCGATTTTTTACCCAAATTATTCCAATTAAGGTCTCTCACGTGCTGGCAAAAGAGCCTAAATGCCGCTCAGAATGGATCTTGATTATTTTGCGTCAATTGGCTTGTTTGGATGCTAGAATACCCTTCGAAACGATTGCAGCTAGTTTGGGCGGGTTTCGGGCTCAATTGTAGAAAATACGTTTTTTACTCAATATTAAGCTCTCTTACGTGCTGGCGAAAGAGCCTAAATGCAGCTCAGAATGGATCTTCAATATATTGCATATATTGACTTGTTTAGACTTTTGAACACCCTTCGAAACGATTACAGCTAGTTTAGGCGGGTTTAGATCTCAAATTTGGAAAATACGTATTTTACACAATTTTGGCCAATTAGGCTCTCTTACGGGTTGGCAAGGAGCCAATATGCCGCTGTCACTTGATCTTCTACATTTTGCGTATATTGACTTGTTTGGATGTTAGAACACCATTCGAAATGATTACAGCTAGTTTAGGCGGGTTTAGATCTCAAATTTGGAAAATACGTATTTTACCCAATTTTGGCCAATAAAGATCTCTCGTGTGCTGGCAAAAGAGCCACAATCCCGCTCAGAATGGATATTTTTTATTTTGCGTATTTTGAGGCCTTTGGACGCTAGAACACCCTTCGAAACGATTACAGCTAGATTGGGCTTGTTTCGGGCTCAAATCTGGTAAATACGTATGTTGCTCAATTTCGGCAAATAAGGCTCTCCCACGGATTGACGAAAGAGCCTAAATGCCGATCAGAATGGATCTTCTATTTTTTGCGTCTAATGACTTGTTTGGATGCTACGACCCCCTTCAAAACGTTTACTGCTAGTTTAGTCGGGTTAAGATCTCAAATTCGGATAATACATTTTTTACCCAATTTAGGCCAATTAAAGCTCTCTCACGTGCTGGCGAATTAGCCAATATGCCGCTTACACTTGATCTTCTACATTTTGCGCTTATTGGCCTTTTTGGATGCTAGAACGCCATTCTAAACGATTAGAGCTAGTTTGGGCGGGTTTCGGGCTCAATTTTGGAAAATACGTTTTATACTCAATTTGGAATAATTAAGCTCTCTTACGTGCTGGCGGAAGAGCCTAAATGCCACTCAGAATGGATGTTCTTCATTTTGCGTATTTTGAGGCCTTTGGATGCTAGAACACCCTTCAAAACGTTTACGGCTAGTTTAGATCTCAGCGGGTGTAGATCTCAAATTTGGAAAATACGTATTTTGCTCAATTTCGGCAAATAAGGATCTCTCACGTGTTGACTTATAGAGCCTAAATATGCATCTCAGAATGGACCTTTATTTTCCGTCTATTGACCTGTTTATATGATTTAAAACACAATTTAAAACGATGATGGCTGGTTTTAGGCTGATATTAGGAAAATACGTATTTGGTCAATTTTGGCCAATTAGGCTATCTTACGGGTTGGTAAGGAGCCAATATGCCGCTTACACTTGATCTATATTTTGCGTGTATTGAATTGTTTGGATGCTAGAACACCCTTCGAAACGAATACAGCTAGATTGGGTTTGTTTCGGGCTCAATTTGGTTAATACGTATTTTGCTTAATTTCGGCTAATAAGGATCTCTGACGTGTTGACGAAAGAGCCTAAATGCATCTCAGAATGGATCTTCTGGTCACGGCAGGTCTCTCTATAGATCTATACACCAAAGAGAGCACCCCCTGACCAAAGAGCCTAAATGCATCTCAGAATGGATATTCTTTATTTTGCGTCTATTGACCTGTTTATATGATAGAACACAATTTAAATCGATGATGGCTGGGTTTGGGCTGATATTAGGAAAATACGTATTTTGGTCCATTTTGGCCAATTAGGCTATCTTACGGGTTGGCAAGGAGCCAATATACCGCTTACACTTGATCTTCTATATTCAAAACGATTACTGCTAGTTTGGGTCGATTTCTGGCTCAATTTTGGAAAATAGGTTTTTTGCTCTATTTCGGCGAATTATGGCTGTCTCATTGGTTGGCAAAAGAGCCTAAATGCCCTTCAGAATGGATCTTGTTTATTTTGCTTTAATTCACTTCTTTGGATGCTAGAAAACCCTTCGAAACGATTATAGCTAGTTTAGGCGGGTTTAGATCTCAAATTTTGCTCAATTTCGGAAAATAAGGCTCCCTCACGGGTTGACAAAAGAGCCTAAATGCAGCTCAGAATGGATCTTCTTTTTTTGCGTCTATTGAGCTGTTTTAGTGCTAGAACACCCTTCGAAACGTTTACAGCTAGTTTAGATGGGTTTAGATCTTAAATTTGGAAAATACGTTTTTTACCCAATTTAGGCCAATTAAGCTCTCTCACGTGCTGGCGAAAGAGCCAATATGCCGCTTACACTTGATCTTCTATATTTTGCGTATAATGACTTGTTTGGATGTTAGGACACCCTTCGAAACGATTGCAGCTAGATTGGGCTTGTTTCGGGCTCAAATATTGTAAATACGTATTTTGCTTAATTACGGCAAATAAGGCTCTCTCACGGGTTGACGAAAGAGCCTAAATGCAGCTCAGAATGGATCTTCTTTATTTTGTGTGTATTGACCTGTTTGGATTATAGAACACAATTTAAAACGATGATGGCTGGTTTTGGGCTGAAATTATGAAAATACGTATTTTGATCAATTTTTTGCAAAGTAAGCTCTCTTATGGGTTGGCGAAGGAGCCAATATGCCGCTTACACTTGATCTTCTATATTATGCGTATATTGACTTGTTTTGATGCTAGAACACCCTTCGAAACGATTAGTGCTAGTTTGGGCGGGTTTCGGGCTCAATTTTGATAAATAGGTATTTTGCTCAATTTTGGCCAATAAGGCTCTCTCATGGGTTGACGAAAGAATGGATGTTCCTCATTTTGCGTATTTCGACGCTTTTGGATGCTAGAACACCCTTCGGAATGATTACGGCTAGATTGGTATTGTTTCGGGCTCAACTTTGGTAAATTCGTATTTTGCTCGATTTCGGCGAATTATGGCTCTTTCATTGGATGGTCCATGCTGAAAATAATTAATACTGTCACGCATTTTGGTTGATGTTCGATATTCTCTTATCATGTTTATGAATATATTCCATTCTTATGCTTTAATTAGTAGTGATTATTATATTAAATTGTATTATACTCATTTATGTAATGAATGTCTTACTAAGATCAATTGTGAATGTCACTTTCAACTTGCCCAGTAACCTGCACACAGCCAAGCCCTCTCTTGTACTGTAACTTGTTCAGGGTCAAACTCTTCTGGTCTGTCCACTCTGTATTCTTTTTGACTTTCCTTCATCTTTCAGAAATTGCGAACAGTGCATCTCCCTTCTTTACGACCTTGCATCTACTTTCAGATAGTTTTACTCTCCTCACTTTCTCTTTCCAGTGACTTTCAACCCTCCTCACTTCTCCCAGTAACTTTCATCCCTCCTCTCTTTCCCTTTTCAGTGACTTTTAAACCTGTGTGTAATTCCCTTTAACCTTGCGACTACTTTCAGAAACTCGTTCTTGTTTATTACCATAGCTACACATTTATGTTCAGTAACTCCCTCCACTTTCTCTGTCCTCAATTCGACTTTGCCCTGCCCTTCAGACATCTCTCCCTAGATCTTCTCCTTGCGTCCAAACTCCTAGTTGAACCTTGTGGTCAGTGTATTGGTCATTATGTGCTTATTCTATTACTTGACTTTATCCTATCCTTGTTTGGAATGATTTATCCTCTCTCTCTCCCCCCCCTCTCTGAATCTGGGTTTTCGCTGTGTGCTTGGGATGACCTTCATGCTATGTCCAGAAAGTGTATATAAGCGAGCAGCATCTCAGTCAAGTTTAGTTTTTAGTTTTAGTTTTTAGTTCAGAGTTTCCTTCATGATTCCAGTCGTATGTATACTTCAGAATTATCACAAGTAAAATTCTTATGATTGTTCCAGCATCGCTCGACGTTATCTCAGTTATCATATTCAATGTATCGCTGGAGTTTGTTTAATTGTAATCATCACATACTCTGTTGCACCTTCATTAAGTTTTGAGCAGTAATAAACTACTGAACTTTAATTTCCTGTGTAATGACTGTTATTCGCTTCAACTGTGTTATTTATGCTCTGGCCATCCTCGACATTTATTTTAGACTCTTATAGCGAGACTCGTAGGACAAACCGAGCCGTCATTACAATACATAGAGTAGAATTCACTGAGCAAAACGCCGAAAATTTCATCAAAATCGGATAACAAATAATAAAGTTATTGAAGTTTAAAGTTTAGCAATATTTTGTGAAAACAGTCGTCATGAATATTCATTAGGCGAGCTGATGATGTCACATCTCCACTTTCCGTTTTCTTATGTTATTACATAGAATCATGTTTTTTTCATTATTTCATACTTGTGTGAATGATATGTCTCCTTATAATTAAATGAGTTGCAGCAATAAATATCTCATGCACTAAATCAGTTGTCAATCCAATTTTTCTAGTTCTTGGAGGAAAAAAATGGATATTTCATACAATAAAATACAAAAAACAAGTGGAGATGTGATATCATCAGCCCACCTAATGAATATTCATGACTACTGTTTTTACAAAATATTACTAAACTTTAAAATTCAATAATTTTGCTTTTTGTTATCCGATTTTGACGAAATTTTCGGCATTTTGCTCATTGAATTCTACTCCATTTATTGAGCTATAATTACTTCTAACCTGTACCATCCCTTTAAATGAGCGTAGTCCTGATAGATGAGTACTCCTGCTCTGCACTCAATTCGCCGACTAAAGCTAGCATCATCTCATTTATCCAATAATCCAACTACTCAAGCCTTTTTAACTATATAGTCAGGCAGCATATGTCATGATTTACCGGCTACTTCGACAAAGTGGCTAAGTCTGATTTTTCACTTTTATGTGATTGATGACATCACAAGGAACAACTTTCAACTTGGTGACAAATTTCTCATGGTCATCTTGACCATGTTACGGGTCAAAATAAGGTCAATAGGGGTCAATTTTTTAAATTGCCCCAATTCTGTTGAATGACACATCAAATTGTTTGTCTTGTTATGCTGAACAAAAAAGTGTACACAATGATATACTCGTGACCTTTCGTTAAAAAGTTATGACCGGAAATGTCAAAAGGTCAACGAACTTTCGTTAAATGGCAAATTACACTAAAGGTGTTAAGGAAGCTCGTTTTCCCGTGATTTTATGCGTATGTGTACTTCTTTATTTTCGATTTTTGATTAGTCCATCGTCAGAAGTCCTTATTCAGAAGATATAAAGTGTCAAGACAAGGTCATAGAAAGGTCAAAAGGTCAACAAACTTTCATTGGAAGCCAAAATACACGTCTAAAAGTGGTTAGAAGTCTTATTTTTCGTGGGTTCTTAATTTTAAAAAGTCTATATCTAAGAAGACATTATATGAAAAAAAATGAAAATGAAAAGCCATAATTTATTGTTCGAAATAGACATGAAATGAAATACTCCGAAAATTTGCTTTGCCCAATTGATTGTGGGCCCGTGCAGCGCCAGAGCGACGAGGCTCTATCCCTTTAAATGTTGAACGCCAAACAGGGTAGCAGCAATTAACGTCTTTTGGTCTGACGCGGCCGGGGTTTGAACTCCCGACCTCCCGGTTGTGAGACGGACGCTCTACCAACTGAGCCAACACACCGGTGTTATATATAAAGGAATCCAATGTGCTTATTTAGGAACAAAATAGATAAACAGAGATAGACGTCAAATTCATTCAGTGGAGTATCATGTTATTGCATGAATTGATAAACCGTCTTGACAAACCCTTATATGCCCTTAAAATCTTGTCATCTTCATGATGTGATAATTAAGTGCATCCAGGGAGTTTAGGAATTCAATTCAAGTTCAATTCATTTTCAATAATAACTTGTCTCTGATATGTAAAGAAGCATTTCCTTCATTTGCTTTGTACAGAATATTCTAATTAACAGAAATTATTGTAATGTATTGGGTGCATGTGCTGTTCTGAGCTTACCATTGGGGCCCTTTTGTATTTTGTAAAGTGAAATTTAAGGATTTCGTTCATACTTTTGGTCAATTATTTTTATTTTTCAGTAAAAATGCAAGTCTTCACAATGTCTAGGGGCAGCTGCCCCCTAAGCCGTGGTTTACTTCAATGACATAACTTATGTGATCATTCTTTCTAGTAACATCCAGGTAGTTCAGCAAGTAGGAAAAAAATAAGAACGACAAAAGAACAAAAACAAAATCTGCATCTAGCATCTATGCACATCACTATCGTGAAAACTGTATTAAGTTTAGTTTCACGTTGTATGCATGCTCTGGAAAAAAAATACTTGACAAAATAGTACAAGCCGTTTTAATATCAGTACATAATCAGGAATGTGTAGTCCAGAGATCGAGTAACGGTCAGAATATATCACATCAGCATGATGGACACACATGACTGACTACAAACATCATGCTTGCACGATGTTGCCTCTTTGTCAGAAATGATAGAAATAATACAACCGTCACGCATTAGAATTAGTAAAGGGGCAATTGGAGTCTAACTTATCGTATCATCCTCAATCCTAATTACCTCTTTATCTTATTCGTAAGTTAATCCAAATAAGATGTTAGGCATCTTTCTTAGGACCTGAGAGCACTGATCAATCGCATAGTGCACATAATCAGACCCCAATACATTATAATATCTATTTTTTAAAATATTATGCACAAAGCAAATGAATGAAATGTATCTTTACAACTCAAAGACTTGTAAATTAAAAATGAATTGAACTTGAATTGAATTTCTACATCAAGGAACTCGGAAAGAGCACTTGTAACATTATTAAGATGATAAGACTTTTAAGGGCATTAGGATGATAAGACTTTCAAGTCGTTTCAAGGCATTCCTGTAATACCATGATACCACACTGAATGTATTCGACGTCTATCTCTATGTATTTTGTTCCTAAATAAGCACATTGGACCCCTTCCTAGATGGAGATTTTTCAAAAAAAAAACCCAAGAAAAACAAGACTTCTAACCCTTTTAGACGTGTATTTTGGCTTCCAATGAAAGTTTGTTGACCTTTTGACCTTTCTATGACCTTATCTTCACCCTTTATATCTTCTGAATAAGGACTTCTGACGATGGACTAATCAAAAATCGAAAATAAAGAAGTACACACATGCATAAAAAGAAGGGAAAATGAGCTTCCTTAACACCTTTAGTGTAATTTGCCATTAACGAAAGTTCGTTGACCTTTTGACATTTCCGGTCATAACTTTTTAACGAAAGGTCAAGAGTATATCATTGTGTACACTTTTTTGTTCTGCATAACAAGACAAACAATTTGATGTGTCATTCAACAGAATCTGGGCAATTCAAAAAATTGACCCCTATTGACCTTATTTTGAACCCTAACATGGTCAAGATGACCATTAGAAATTTGTCACCAAGTTGAAAGTTGTTCCTTGCGATGTCACCAATCACATAAAAGTGAAAAATCAGACTTAGCCAATTTGTCGAAGTAAATTACATCTGCTGCCTGACTAATAACCTTTTTCTATTTTACAGTCATTTTCAGAACTACACACATTTTCAAGAAATATAAGTAAAACTGATCGGCGAGAAATTGGAAAATTGAGAGTAGATCCTAGAGTAATATATGACGACGTCGAGAAGTTATGGTTTCTGGGCCTGACAGCTATGACATAGATTCCATATGTTGCTCGAGTAACAAGCGTTCACGCGCGTTAGTGATATCGGGTCCGGTCTGAGCGTTTCTGGGCGACCGCGCGTTTGTTAGCCGACAAAGCCAGCATTTTGTAAACCACTTTCAATTTGCCATTCGGTTTTAGTCTGAAATGTATCAATTAAAAGGTTAAACATTATCACACTGTAATAAGATGGAAAAGGGGCTTACAAAAGGTATGTTTCACAGAGGGACATGTTCGTCAAAAGACACGAGGCTTACTGTGATAGGTAATTGCCCAGTCAGGGGCGAAATTTTTTCATTATTGACAATTGAAATGACAATTTTTTGGCAGAAAAGTGCCTTCATCGTTTACTTTTGTCCTTAAATGATTTACATTTTTGTACTTTTTTTTTTGGGGGGGGCTGTTACACCCAAAAATGTAATAATCGCCCACAAATGTAATAACACTTTACCCACAAATGTAATAATTTCGCCCACAAATGTAATAATGCACTTTGCCCACAAATGTAATAATTTTTGATCGCCCACAAATGTAATAATGACTTTACCCACAAATGTAATAAATTTGAAGGGATTTTTGACGAATCCGTTCTAAACTAAAATCCTATAGGAATGCATTCATACAGCACAAAAGTGCAAAGTCTTTCTTGGGGATAAGTCCAAAGAATTTTTTTCAGACCCGATTAATTAAAAAATTATCATATAAGTCCAAAGTCTCTTTTCCAGACCCGGTTGTTTCAAAAACTAGTATATAAGTCCAAAGTCTTTTTTCCAGACCCAGTTTTTTTTAAATTGTTATATGAGTCCAGTCTTTTTTCCAGACCCAGTTAATTAAAAAATTATAATATCAGTTCAAAGTCTTTTTTCCAGACCCAGTTGTTTAAAAAATTATTGTATAAGTCCAAAGTCTTTTTTCCAAACCCGGTTGATCGAAAAATTAATATATCAGTCCAAAGTCTTTTTTTCCAGACCCAGTTAATTCAAAAATTATAATATCAGTCCAAAGGTTTTTTTTTTCCAGACCCAGATAATTAAAAAAATATTATATAAGTCAAAAGTCTTTTTTTCCAGACCCAATTAATTAAAAAATTATAATATCAGTCCAAAGTCTTTTTTCCAGACCCGATTAATTCCAAAATTACAATATCAGTCCAAAGTCTTTTTTCCAGACCCAGTTGTTTCAAAAATTATTATATAAGTCCAAAGTCCTTTTTCCAGACCTGTTTATTTCAAAAATTATAATATAGGTCCAAACTAACATACGATAATGATATTCTAGTGGAATAAATATGAGAATCGAGCATAGTTTTTTCTCCAGACACAGTTATTTAAAAATGGTGGAATCAGGCAAAAACTAACCCAACTCTCTTATTAATGTTTCATAACATGGAAATATAGCATAGTCTTTTATCCAGACCTAGATCTTTCAAATAACACATGATGAATAATAATTGTTGGTCCTTTTCAGGACCAACATTTGCCCAAGAAAGATACACGGTGTACCGTGAAACCTACTACACTATTGTTCTTCGCCATGGAAACCTTCAGAAGCTATATGAATAATAATAATAAATTAGTAATAATAAAAAAAGAAAAGCAAACAAAGACCCACGATCCTATTTATGTTGAGTAACATGGAAATATAGCGTGGTCTTTCCTCCAGACCCAGTTATAAAAATCATTAAAAACACAACAACCAACAACAAAACAAAGACCCTGTAATCTTATCAACATTGAATAGCATGGAAATATAGTGTAGTCTTTCTCCAGACCCAATTATTTCAAAATAACAAAAATTATTTTAAAAAAGAACAACAGAAACTAAAACCCAACTATCCTTCAAACTAATAACTTTCAATAAATAAAAGTTTAGAGAGTTTTCTTTATTCCAGACCTTGTCATTTTCAAATATAAGATAAATGAAATCTTCATAACTAAGACTCAATCTTATTCTCGTGCCTGTTCAACATGAATAAGATGATTGTGGGAGTATTTCATCAACATTTATGTCCGACCTTGATGTTGATTGGCTAAGATGCAGTGTTCCATGGTTAGTGTCGGATAAAATGGGACTTGTCGGATTAAACGTCAGATAACTCCTTTCATGAATTGCTCCCCGGGCTCTAAGTTTCGATGGTTTTTATTAATTATAAATTTCTTTTGTCTGGAAGAAAAAGTGAATGTTTAAATACATTATATATTACAGGATCTTAGGCTGCAAGAGGGTTTTAATTTTAAATGTTTGTTTTGTTGTTCTGTTTTTTTTTAATAAGCTGGTCTGGTCAAATTAAGTATGCGTTATCACGAGGGTTTTATAGTTTGGAAGATGTTGGGGTCTAAGTTTTAAGATTAATGTTTCGCTTAATTTGTATTTTTAAGAGAACTAGGTGAGGGGTAAAGACATTATTCTAAGCCCAAGCATTTATACTGGGTTTAATTTTGAAGATTGGTCTTAGCTGTGATTTTTTTTCAATATTTGTTTATCTGTTAAATAACCGGGTTTTGAAAAAAGACTAAGCATGATACTCGTTTTATTCCACAAGAATAAGAATATGACAGTCTTATGTTTTTAAGATTTTTTCATTTTTAAATGACTGGGTCTGGAATAAAGTCAACGCTCTAAACATGTGCTTTTCTACATGCCTGGTCTTAATTTGGAGGATTGTTGGTTCTTAGATGCGTTGTTGGGGGTTGGGTTTTATTGATTTTTTATTCTTGAAATAATTGTGTCTGGATGAAAGTCGATCTTCGACAAGTGGTCTTCGTGTTATTCCACAGTAATCAGATTATTGGGTCTTCGTTTTAGAATATTTGTAAAAACTATGTCATTTTTTTTTCAAATAATAACCAAGTCATGAGGAAGGATGTTTGCTTTACCCATGCACTATTGCAATGATTTGTTGGGGTCTTAGTATTATTAAAAACTGGGTGTGGGGTAAAGACATATTTCTTTACTGGGTGTAACTTTGGAAGATTGGTCTTAGATTTGAAGTTTTGGAAATTCATTTTTTAAATAGCCGGGTCTGGAGAAAAGAGTACGTTTTAAAACTCGCGTTATTCCACAAGAATAAGAATATGATAGGGTCTTATGTAAGAAGATTTTTTTGCGTATTTGTTTTAATGATTAGGTCTGGACTAAAGACAACGCTCTAAACCTCTTTTAAAAACATTTCTTAGGTTGAAGGGTCGTTTGGTCTTAATTTTTGAATTTTTTTTTATTATTACTTTTAGCGTAATTTTGAAAAATAAAACTGGGTCGGGTTGAAAGACTTGCTACATGTATATGTCCATGTTATCCAGCATTAATAAGATTATGGGGTCTTTATACTGTTTTGAAAATGTACATGTAATTCATAATTTTGAATAACTGGGTTTGGAGGAAAGACTATGCTATATTTTCATGGAATTCAACATTACAAAGAGTGGAGGATCTTTTTTTTTTCAATCATTTCTTATTTTGAAATAATCTGGTCTGGATGAATGTCTAGACTTTTTCATGTTATTCAACATCAATAGATTGTGTGTTCTTTTTTTAAAAAAATTGATGAATATTTTAAATGACCCGAAGAAATGCCTTTGTGCTATATGAATGCATTAATATAGGGTTTAGTTTTTAGTTTTAAGTAACCGGGTCGAGAGAAAAGACTTTGCATTTTTGTGCTACATGAACGCTTACTATAGGGCTTAGTTTTTAGTTTTAAATAACCAGGTCAAGATTATGCTTGATTCTCAATTTACTCTTAGCGCATATATTCACAATAATACACCAAATAAGTTGAAACAACTACAGACATTAATTCCACCAGTCTTCATTAACTGGGTCTGGAAAAAAGACTAAGCTCGATTCTCATTTTTATTCCACTGGAATATCATTATCGTATCTTAGTTTGGACTTATATTATAATTTTTGAAATTCCCGGGTCTGAAAAAAGACATTGGACATATGGTATAATTTGTTTAACAACTGGGTTTGGAAAAAAGACTTTGGACTTATATTTCAATTTTTGAATTAACCGGATCTGGAAAAAGACTATGCTTGATTCTCAATTTACTCTTAGCACATGTATTCACAATAATACACCAAATAAGTTGAAACAACTACAGACATTAATTCCACCAGTCTTCATTAACTGGGTCTGGAGAAAAGACTAAGCTCGATTCTCATTTTTATTCCACTGGAATATCTTAGTTTGGACTTATATTATAATTTTTGAAATACCCGGGTCTGAAAAAAGACTTTGGACATATCGTATAATTTGTTTAACAACTGGGTCTAGAAAAAAGACTTTGGACTTATATTTCAATTTTTGAATTAACCGGGTCTGGAAAAAAGACTGCACTTTTGTGCTATATGAACACATTACTATGTGGTTTAGTTTTTAGTTTTAAGTAACCGGGTCTGAAGAAAAGACTACGCTTGATTCTCAATTTACTCTTAGCGCATATATCCACAATATAAGCCGTGTAAGTTGAAACAACAACAAAGACAGTAATTCCACCAGTCTTAATTAACTGGGTCTGGAGAAAAGACTAAGCTCGATTCTCATTTTTATTCCACTGGAATATCGTTATCGTGTCTTAGTTTAGACTTAAATTGTATATTTTTTTAATTAACCGGCTCTGGAAAAAAGACTGGACTTTTGTGCTATATGAAAACATTAGGGTTTTAGTTATTAGTTTTGAAGACACCAGGTCTGGAGAAAAGACTACGCTTGCTTCTCGATTTACTCTTATCGCATATATTCACAATATAAGCCATATAAGTTGAAACAACAACAATGACATTAATTCTACCGGTCTTAATTAACTGGGTCTGGAGAAAAGACTACGCTCGATTCTCATTTTTATTCCACTGGAATATCATTATCGTATCTTAGATTGGACTTATATTATAATTTTTTGAAATAACCGGGTCTGGAAAAAGACTTTGGACTTATATAATAATTTTTTAAACAACCGGGACGGAAAAAAGACTTTGGACTTATATAATAATTTTTTAAACAACCTGCTCTGGAAAAAGACTTTGGACTTATCTCCAACAAAGACTTTGCACTTTGTGCTATATGAACGCATTACTATAGGATTTTAGTTTAGAACGGATTCGCCAGAAATCCCTTCAAATTTATTACATTTGTGGGTAAAGTCATTATTACATTTGTGGGCGATCAAAACTTATTACATTTGTGGGCAAAGTGCATTATTACATTTGTGGGTGAAATTATTACATTTGTGGGTAAAGTGTTATTACATTTGTGGGCGTTAATACATTTGTGGGTGCAACAGGAGCAAAATCTCGTTTGCCCCCCAAAAAATTTTATTGGGGGGGGGGGGAAGTGCCCTCATGCACCCCCCGCTTCCGGCGCCCTTGGTCAACAAGGAAATCCGTGATCACTCTCGCAAAAAGTGTTCACTAGCTTGCCTTCAAATTCGTGATCACTCTCGCAAAAAAGTATTCATGAGCTTACAAGTTCACGAGCTTTCACTTATTTATCGAAATATTTGATTCAAAAGAATAATAATAATAATAATAATACATATAATTTATATATCGTCTTTTCCATTTTGATTAAATGCTCAAGGCGCTTAAGAGAGTAAGACATAAAAGTAAAGAGAAGAGAAGTACAAAAAGAGGGCAAATTTAAAAATGAGGAAAAATTACTGTCTTCAAACCTAGTACCTGCTGGTGAACAAAAGCGATTTTAGGTTGCAGAGTTTGAGTTCTTCAGCTCCTGTGGTAGTGAATTCCACAGGGCTGGTCCGGCATGAGCAAAGGCTCGATCGCCCCAGGATTTTTTAGATAGTGGGATATGCAAGAGACTAGATTGGGATGATCGCAGTGTGCGTGCAGGTTGATAGCGGTGTATAAGAGATTTGTTGTAATCGGGTGCGGATCCATTGATGATATGATGGACCAAAAGTAGAATTTTGAAAACTATGCGATCCTTTATGGGCAACCAATGGAGGTCTTTAAGAACAGGAGTGATGTGATCGCGTTTATTTGACAGAGAAACAATGCGAGCTGCTGAATTCTGAAGTTTTTGAAGTCGGGTAATTTTGGAGTTAGGTATATTAAAGAGAAGACTATTACCGAAATCGAGACGTGAGGAAATGAGTGAGTGCACAAGTTTCTCTGTTGCAGAACGAGTTAAATATTTTCGAATGAAACCAATGTTGCGCAATTGATAGCGGACAGATTTACAAATAGTTGTGACCTGATTTGACATTGACATTTGGGAATCAAAAATGACACCAAGATTGCGGCATGAATCAGAAAGAGGAACAGGATTACCGGCAATGAAGATGGAGTCTATGTTAAGTTTACTTAATTGAGATTTGGAGCCAAAAAGCATGAACTCACATTTACTGTGGTTTAGTTGCAGTGAGTTTGATTTCATCCAGGTGTCAATGGCAGAAATGCAATTTTCCAAAATGCGCAAAGCTTGGGAAGCTTGAGTTTGGTCCGGAGGAAAAGAGACGAAAACCTGTATATCATCGGCATATATATGGTAATGAACAGGGTGATTTTGAAAAATATGCCGAAGACCGAGTAGGTAAATTGAAAATAAGGTCGGTCCGCCTACAGAGCCCTGCGGTACTCCACAACCTAATGACTGTGAGGAGGATGTGAAACCATCAAGAACGACAGACTGTGAATGGTATGATAGGTAAGATCTAAACCATTCAAGAGCCTGGTCATGGATACCTAAGCTTGCAAGAGTATTCAGAAGTATCTTGTGATCTACAGTATCGAAGGCCGAAGACAGATCTAATAGGACCATTGCTGTAGTAGATCCAGAGTCCATTTTCTGCAATATGAAACTAGAAACGTTTATGAGTAGAGTCTCAACACTGTGGTGGGGTCGGTAAGCCGACTGAAAAGGGTTAAGTAAATTGTGTTCTAACAAATAATCGTTCAGTCTAGTGAACACAACTCTCTCAAGGATCTTAAACAGAAAGGGAAGATTGCAAACTGGACGATAATTCGTCAGGGTTTCCCGATCCAAGGAGGGTTTTTTCAACAGAGGACGAATAAGAGCAGATTTTAAAACAGAGGGCACAGTAGCTTGATCTATACTGAGGTTAACAATTTGACAAATAATTGGGGCAAAAGTGGAAGCGCAGTCCTTAACTAGAATTGTAGGAACAGGATCTAACTGGCAAGATTTGGGAGGCAGTTTACGTATAAGTGAAAGAATTTCGTCTGCGCTGGTATGTTGAAAAGACCCGAGCTGGGAAGAGGTGACTGGCTCTAATTCAGGCGGCACATTATGAAGTAGACTATTTCGGATTTTATTAACCTTAGAGTGGAAAAACTTAATAAATGTTTCAGCCATCGAACTACCATCGGTGTAAGTCGGTAGAGGAGCAGACTGTTTCCGGTTCAGAAGTCGATTTGCAACGTTGAACAGTTTCTTGTGATCATTCCCACAGTTCTCGATGAGTCTGGTGTGATATGAGCGCTTGGCTTGTGAAACAAGGTAGTTCACACGGTCACGCTGAGCACAGAATGACTGACGGTCTGCTTGGAGCTTGCCGTTGTTGCGCCATCTCCTTTCAAGTCTCCGCCGCATCTTCTTTGCATCTGAGATATCAGAGTTATACCAGGGACTCTCCTTATGTGATTTGACTTTGCGAGTCCTGGCTGGGGCATGAGTGTCAAGTAATCTGCAGAGTACTGAATTGTAACGGGTGACAGCGTCATCAACGCCTTCTGTACATGAAGCCATAATGTTACTACTTGAGATATCGTTGGCGAATGAAGTTCTATCAATGCCCTTGATATTGCGAGAAGAAAAAGTTACATCTTTCCGTTTCGGCATGTCGAAGCGTAACTTGTAGGTTACAGCGGAGTGGTCGGAAATTCCTGTGAAGACTCCTGGGTGGGAAAACAACAGCCTGTCAGAGTTCCGAACCAGAATAACGTCGAGAATATGACCATGATCATGTGTGGGTGTAGTCACCAGCTGGGAGAATCCATGGCCATCTATGAGATCGTTGAATTTCTGGGTGTGCGGGGATGAAGAGACATCTAAATGTATATTAAGATCTCCAGTAATAATCAATGGAGACAATTTATACAATTTCTCATCCAATAAATCCGAAAAATCATTAAGAAAGAAAGAAAATGATTGAAATCCTGGTGGTCTATACATTACTAAAATCTCAAAACTAGTAGTGCCATTAGATACCATAACTGACATAGATTCAAAAGATGTACAGACATTAGATGAATTAATGGCAACTGAGAGATTATCTCTGAATAAGAGCCCAACACCTCCTCCACGCCCGGAGACTCTTGGGTGATGCAGAAAAGCAAAACCAGGGGGAGTGAGATCTGCAATGATGGCATCATCTAACTGAGTCAGCCATGTCTCTGTAATAGCAACTATATCAAAATAATTATCAGAAACAAAGTCTTGAAAGATGGTGGACTTATTACGCAGGGAGCGTGCATTTAAAGTACATATTTTTAGAGAGTTCTTGAATCTGTCCTGACCAGCTCTTTTTCCTCGATGTGTCTTCGGCCCTCGAGCAATACCTAGGGACAAAATCCTCTTCCAGGCTGTGATGTTCTCTTCACGCCATTTTTCAGATTTATTACCTGGATTACAAGAATGCAGAAATTCATTAGTATAACTAATCTTACCAGGATCCAGACTTGGGTTGGGAACATCAATAGGAGGACCTGGATTGGGATTAATGTCCCCACAAATTAGTAATCTAACTTGGAAAGTAGAAACAGAGTTGGTATAGTACAATATGGGAGTCCCAATGTACTTTCCCTTTGAGCCTGTAGAGAAGCCACTGGATACATACTGAAAGCAACATGGTGTTATGTGACAATAGGTCTGTAATAGCTGAGTGCTACTATACAAAAGAAACACAGTAAGTACAAAAGAATGCAATTTCAATGGCAACATTGTGCCAGTGAGAGTGAACTACAACACACAGTATAATACACATGTAATGCACACAAGCAGTACAAAATGGCTATAGGCCTGCAGTGTGGCAAAAATTGAAAAAGAATCTACTCAAACTACAAAGAAACCACACGGTAAAAAATCCTCAAATTTGTCCAGCAGGTACTTGAAGACAGGTATAGAACAGTAAAATACAAATCACAATAGATAATTACTCAAAAAACAAATAATCGAACACAAAATCAAGAGCTCTGTAGGAGGGCCGCCGCCGGGCGCGCAACCTACAAAAAAAAAAAAAAAAAAAAAAAAAAAAAAAGAAATAACCAATATAAAATAATGACATTTATTATTTCCTATGGTGCAAAAATAATCAATATTACTGAAGGAGATAGTTGTTTAATTCTTAGAGAAAGACAGTCTCACAATTCACGAAATTTTGCAGGGACATGAATTCAGCCACGAGCATGACGGGAGGGCTTGGATAAATCTTGCTCATTTTCTATTTCATAGCAAAACTGTCGTGTGTTGCTGCCCTCTACGTTCTTTTGTGGAAGTACGGTCGTTTAATATTCGCCGACGGCTGCACAAAACATTAGCACCATGTTATGGAACATCAATAACATTTTACAAACCCCCACATTTCAGTCCTATAGAAGGATGAACATTTATTTGATTTGAGTGAGCGAAAATCCCTCCATAGGGTGCGATCATGTCTATTCATGAGAATATTACTCCCGAAGGGGCTTGGGATCCGCCCCCATTTTTTCCAAAACCGTGAACAAGAACGTAAAATGACCATATGAATGCGAGTTTTGCATCGTCAGCACCCCCCTTTTGGCTCAGCCCCTGTTACACCCACAAATGTATAAATCGCCCACAAATGTAAAAACACTTTATCCACAAATGTAATAATTTCACCCACAAATGTAATAATGCACTTTACCCACAAATATAATAATTTTTGATCGCCCACAAATGTAATAATGACTTTACACGCAAATGGAATAAATTTTAAGGGAATTTTGGCGAATCCGTTCTAACTAAAATCCTATAGTAATGCGTTCATATAGCACCAAAGTGCAAAGTCTTTTCTCCAGACACGGTCAATTAAAACAAAAATTAACGCAAGTCCAAAGTCTCTTTTCCAGACCCGGTTAATTCAAAAATTATAATGCAAGTCCAAAGTCCAATTTTTTTCAGACCCGGTTGTTTTAAAAATTACTATATAAGTCCAAAGTCTTTTTTCCAGACCCGGTTAATTCAAAAATTATAATATACGTCCAAAGTCTTTTTTTTCAGACCCAGTTGTTTCAAAAATTATGTTGTTGTTGTTTTAGCTTATACGGCGCGTGTCATTCAGTAGTGAACATTTGCGGACTTATATAATATAAGTCCAAATTCTTTTTTCCAGACCCGGTTAATTAAAAATTTATAATTGTATCTTAGTATGGAAAAAAGACTTTGGATTTATATTACAATTTTTGAAACAACCGGGTCTGGAAAAAAGACTTTCGATGTATATCATAATTTTTGTAACAACCGGGTCTGAAAAAAAGACTTTGGGCTTGCATTAAAAATTTTTAATCAACCGGGTCTGGAAAAAAGACTTTGGACTTGAACTATAATGTTTTATTCGCCGGGTCTGGAAAAAAGACTTTGCACTTTTGTGCTATATGAACGCATTACTATGGGATTTTAGTTTAGAACGGATTCGTCAAAAATCCCTTAAAATTTATTACATTTGTGGGTAAAGTGCATTATTACATTTGTGGGTGAAATTATTACATTTGTGGGTAAAGTGATTTTATATTTGTGGGTGCAACAGCCCCCCCCCACTTTGAAAACCGTTCCGCTGCCCCTGCCCCCAATTTGTAAACACGTACAGTCAGCTAATCGCATCGAAGGTCATTCCTTACCCCGTTTGCCGGCCCGTTTGTGAGCTCGAAATGAGTGGATTTCTGGAGCGATTTTTTTTTTGTCGTAAACAGGCCAAAATGTTTCATAATGTTTATCTGATCCGACAAACTTCAATGGAAACCTCATGTTTTTTTACCTCATATTTTTTTTTTTAGAGAGCGCAATCCATGCACTTAAGATTTCATTACTGCATTCTGTTACAATTGCGTTTACCTTTCAAGAACCTGAAAAAAACGTATTACCAAACTCGAAATTGTGTCGATATACATCATTATGTATGGTGTGTTTGTGTAAATAGCTTACGTCAATTTGTGAAGCTGTTTGCAAATCACTCATTTATTCACCTTTGGACTTTAGAATCGGTCCTCTAGATTGCTTGTCATATCTATTTTATTCAAAACACGAATTTGATTGAAAACAAAATAGAAATAGTAATACCTCCACTAATAATAAAAATATATTTTATATGTGTGCTGCAAAGCGGCTCACTCTGAAACCGTTACTGTTTGGAAAAAAAATATTATTTTTTATCAAGTATGTAAACAATGACAAATATAACAAAAATAAGAACAATATCTTAGACTAACAAATAAAATGATCATTTTCTCATGGTTATTTCTATTTAAAAAAACCCCTCCAAAACAAAGCAAACAAAAACGCGCACATTGATTTCCTATGGCAGATGTGAGGCATGGGTACGCCCCTGTCGTCATGAAGGACACGAGGTGGGGGGGTTCTTTTATTGAAAAGGCTTATATCTGTCTATAAACCTATAACTCAAAGCCTTGCGTTCGATTGTAAATATGAGATAAAACTATTTGATTGGTCTTTGGAAAACTTGAAACAAAGTACGCATGCAACTGGCAATGTTGACATTCATTGGGTATTACCAATCGGTAATTGATTAAAAGCTTTCGGGTAACAAGCCTTCATCCAAAGCTTACATAAGATTTCACTCCACGGTCTGATCATGATATTGTATTATCTCAGTCACAGTGACGATCAAAGTTATATGAACGTCCATTTACTGCAGTCAGTCGATAATGATCTTTCGGTTCTGTTGTGTTTGACTGCATCATTAGCTTGCTGTTTGGAAGTAAAAATTAAACACAGTGTACATTTTGCTCGAATACATGTCTACAAATCGGATATTTCATTTAACGGTACAGAGAAATAATAACATTTTCCATTTTCGTTATACCACGGAGCCATTATGAATCTTCCAGCTAGGTCTACGACTAGGATCAAAGGTGAGATATTTTGTTTTACCCATTACCCGGGCCCATTACAGAACCTTGGAATGTTAGAAATAAACTTCTGGATATATAACCAACGCAAATTTAAACGTAAGCACGGTAATCTTATATTTCAAGAATCATGACAAACATGGTTACTCAATTCTTTTCTTTTGTTGGAGTTCCGTGTACTATTGGAAACTATACCGACTTTTCGCAAACCTCGGGGATGCACCATTAGGGTCCGATAATTAACACAAGAGTTAACGAATAGTTATACACTCGATTTTTAAAGATTGATTGTACATTATAGTCAATGTAATCAAACGTACAGAATTGCTCTACAATCATTATTAAGCTTTATGTTTTAGACTCTGTAGATCTGCTTTTCGTCTGCAAAATCTTTCATGCGACACCCGCACCATGCTGCGAGATTAAATCCCGCTTTAATGCAATATGTACGACTGGTCATCAGCGTATGCCTCCTGAGCCGGTGGCGCGTTTCCGTTTTACACCCTGGCGAAGAATTTTGCTCCTCCTACACAATATAACGGGCATTATGTTTTACTTTCCCCAGAAATGGGGGATTAGATTTAAATTCCCGGAGGGGGGGGGGGGACCACTTCCATCAGTGACAAGTGGATAACAGGCGCGACCATGGGGTTTTGAAAAGCACCCTAAACAAGGGAAGCAAGTCTTTTCGTGATTATGAAAATGCATCCCTTAACAAGTATTTGGCATGTGAAACCCTACAAGTTTTGGAAATATAACCACTTTTTCAGTATTTTGAACATCGTTTTTGACACCCTTATAACGTTACATCCCGTGTTTTTTTTTTTACGTGTGGTCGCGCCTGGTATCCACTCGTCAGTGGAAGTTGGGCCCCCGGGTGGAACCTCGTTCGAGCTCTGTGAGGACCCAAATGTGGCTCTGGAACTCGTCCTAAATCGGATATATCGCTGTTACCATAGCAACCAGAATATTGCACACGAAACGCACATTGAATGTTTCCATTGCAGATGCGCAACGAAAATAAACTTCATGTCACACAATTGCATTGCAGGACAGAGTTTTACGACCGTGACGACGGGCCCCAAAGTCTCTTCCAAAATCAATATACCGTCGTAAAGTCCGTTTGCGTTGCACAGGCGAAAAGTTGGAGTATTTCACAGTACGCACAGCTAGTGAAACGTAATAACATATTTGTTCAGTGACCGCTTAAATGCAGCAAAAGGTGGATAAGGCAGGGAGGAGCCTTTAAATCTGAAGGCCTTTTTTGTAGCTTCATAAATGAAGAGAGGGCGCTGTCGTGATTACGGTTACACTTCGTAATTCCAAAGGTTCGTAATTCCGAAGGTTCTTTATTCCGAAGGTTCGTAATTTCGAAACACGTAATTTGCCTATACCTCGATGTTCGTTAATCTTAAAACGTAAAAGGGTTCGTTAATCCAAACATTTGTTGCGTTATTCCGAAGGTTCGATTATCCAAAAACGAAATAAGGTTCGATGTTCCGAAGGTTCGTTAGTCCGAAAACGAAATAATGTTCGTTGTCCCGAAGGTTCGTTAATCCGAAAACGAAATAAGGTTCGTTAGTCCGAAAACGAAATAAGGTCCGTTAATCATTACGTTTTGGACTAATGAACCTTTGGAATTACGAACCTCATTTCGTTTTCAGACTAACGAACCTTCGGAATAACGAACCTCATTTCGTTTTCGGACTTACGAACCTTTGGAAATACGAACCTTCGGAATAACAAACCTTCGGAATGTCCGAACCTTCGGAATAACGAAGCTTCGGAATTACGAATGTAGGCGGTGATTACGATCTAGACACGTCTTTCCCAGAATTGGAGTTTAATTGATATTTATTTTTACCTTTGCATATCGGTAAGCAGGCGCGGATCCAGGAGGGGGCCGAGCCGGCCCCGGCCACCCCCCTATTTTTTGACAACCTGCAGAAAAAGTGTACTCTTTATCTTTATAGAAACTACGAAAAACAGAAAGAAAAGTAAGAAAGAGGTATTATACCCATGATGTGTAACTTACAGTCTCGTAACGGCCGGCCCGACCCCGAAAGGAAACAAGAAAAAGTTTAGGGAAACAATTGTAAAATAGACTTTATATGAAAAATTTCGCTCGCGCTTCGCGCTCGCATTGCCTGTGTAATGAATCCCATTCAAGAGGATTAAATGACACTTCCTATTATATCCACTTCTGAAATCAATATGCACACAATATTCGCACATCAAGCTTTCATTATTTTGTTTGATTTACACAAATTATATCAAAATTCTCAGCTCGCGCTGCGCGCTCGCATTGTTTGATTTGTGAGATACCTACACTGTTAGAAAAAATAAAAGAAGTTCCTGCAGCAGAGTCTCGAGAACACCTGTAATCTTACCGAATTGCGTAATAATCATTCTGTAAATTCAAAAACAAGAATTTTTCTGCAATTTAACAGAACAGGTCTGTTTAAAAAGGGGGAAAAGGGTGTTTTATTCAAGGAAATTTGTAAGATTCCATACATCAAATACCAATTTCCTGTAAGATTACGCAATTCGGTAAGATTACAGGTGTTCTCGAGACTCTGCTGCAGGAACTTCTTTTATTTTTTCTAACAGTGTATCTTCTTTGGAAATTCTTTCCAAAATTTGTCAAAATGCTCTTTTATCATGTCAGTATATCAAAAAATTAAGCTCAGATGCTTCGCGCTCGCATTTAATTGCTTGAGACACACAGCTTGTTCTTTATTTAAATAAAAACGCGCTTAGACAGTCCAGTTTTCAGGTTGGAATATATCAAAAATTTTGAGCTCGAGCTTCGCACTCTCATTATTTATTGTTGATATCCTCTTCATTAATCACTAAAAAAACAGTCCTAATTGAGTCCCTTTTCACGTTACTATAATCAAATTTCGGCTCGCGCTTCGCGCTCGCATTGTTTAGTTGGATACTTATCTGTTTTTCATGATTATAAAAACTGCTCAGAATATTCAGTTCTAAGGACATAAAATATCAAAGAATTTTAGCTCGCGCTTCGCGCTCGCAATATATATTAAGACCACATGAGATACCTTATCTTGTTTATAACAATAAAAACTAACATATATTTAAAACTTCAGTCTTTAGTTAGGACTACCCCCTGAAAAACCAAAAAAAAAAAATCAAATTATAGCGGCTAATCAAGAAATAATTTTGATGAAAATATTTTCGGCCCCCCCCCTATTGGCGATAGCTGGATCCGCCCCTGGTAAGTGAAATTTTTGAGACTGATAATTCAATGATATCATTCAGCTTCGAAAGGAACCTGAATATAGTAATTTGATAAAGAGGTATAAGGAAAGTCATAAAAGAAAGCAACGACTCAACCTGGCCTGTTCAGTCTGGTGCGTTGTCGGATGCAACGTATACAGGCCCCACCAAAACAGCGGCACGTACGTGATACGGGCGTTGAGGACGGGGTCGAACCTGTCTTCCTTAAGAACGGGGACGTAGTCCAGGAAAAAAAAAAGATTTTGGAGGTCAACCGCAAACAAATTGCAAATTTTCCACAATTCATTTTTCTGAAATCCCTAAAATATATACTATAAGTCCAGAAAATTCCAGGAGTGGAAAGACGTCTAATTTACATAAATCGAAAATAGCCAGCATATTTTCAAAACATTTAATTGCCACGAAATAAGTGTCATATGACTGAGAAATAAATTTCCTACAATTTTGTATTATTCATAGGATATGAATAGATAAATGAGATTTTAAGTAGAAAACTGAATTTTTGTATCCCCCAATTTAAAATTTTGTAAATACATGATTTTACATAAATCCAAGAAAAAGAGAGCAATTACCTTGAAATCTTCCTGAAAACTTTATTGATATACTGTTATCATGTGGATGCAATTCTAACTTAGTTTCATTCTATTTAATAAATTCATAAGGTATCAAAGTTGATTGCTCAAATTTCACGAATGTCGAGTATTGTATGCATTTTCCTTTTGTACTATATGTAGTGTATGTATACTGATTGTAGTGTGTAGTATGAATTTACGCTTTTTAACCATTTAGATAATTAAGATTAGGCCTTTCTCTATCTGCTACATAAAAAGGGCCGACACATTGACACCTATCATTCTCAGGAGGCTGTCGAAGTCATGCCCCTGGCTATATCTTGTTGTTTGGTGTGTATAAAAATAAACGCAACCACCATTCATTTCAAATTTGTGGAAATTTTATTAGTTTTATAATCCAGGAAAAATTGCTGATTTGGGGGGTTAACCACAAACAAATTGCAACATAATTTTTTAACCGCAATGCATTTCCTTGGAGTATTCATTCATTATTCCGTATTCATTACTCAACATCATAACATTTAAGTATTTCCAAGTCGTTTCTCCCTCATAGTCTTTGTTTATATCATTTCCGCCACCATCCAAAATAAGTATGATCTCCGACACCTCCGACAGCTCAACCACTGATGCATGCAACAATGAAGGGGGAAGCTCGACCTTTCGCTGATGAAGCAAGCACTACGTTAACAACAATAGAGACTTCCAACCTTTGTCACGGCTCTCTATTCATTTTTAAGCAGGATTAGCACTTGGACTGAAAGCCAGGACTCCTATTTTGTTCACACGGTTTATTTATCCAGCGTCCATTGCAAAATAATATAATTAGAGACACGGTCGTCCGTCGGCTGTACTTTTCCCCCGTTACCTCACTGACTTTACTTAACTTAATCTTTTTTTGGAATTTTCTAACTATTTTTTTTAACCCCCATATTCATCTACTCGTCTTATATGAGACTGTATCATAGGCTCCCCTAAATGGAGTTCAGTATGTACAAATACCCATGTGCCTGTTGTATGAAACCAGTTAAGAACAATCAGAAGGGACTTAAGTGTACTAAATGCAACCAATGGCTACATATCATTTGTGCTGGTATTCCTGAAGAGATCTACAATGACAAGTTAGAGAACTTTTTCGGTTGGCAATGCAACATTTGTATTTTTAAAGACATGCCCTTCTATAATGAATCGGAAAATATTACCATTCCGGAGTCAGATAATGTCAGTAGAAACACTACCAACCGAAACATTACTTGTGTGCACGGTTTATACTACCAAGAATTACGTGGTAATGGCCTCAAGATCGTCCATTTAAATGTTAACAGCCTACTGAGACACATTGAAGAAGTGAGAACATTTGTTAAGACTAACAAGGTTCAGATATTCGCAGTTAATGAAACCAAAATAGATGAATCTATCTATGATATGGAAATCATGATTGACGATTATAATTTGATTCGTAAAGACAGAGTTCGACAGGGTGGTGGAGTAGCCATTTATCTCCACAAATCATTACATTTTGAAAAAATAAGTCATGAATTTCTTGATGATTTAGAAGCACTTGTTATTAAAGTTTATCTCAAGTTTTCAAAACCTCTTATCGTATCAACTTGGTATAGACCACCATCTTCAGATATTGGAATCTTTAATTTGTATGAAAGATTTCTTAGCGTTATTGACACAATGAATTGTGACATAGTTATAGCAGGTGATGTAAACTGTGATATCCTAGCTAAACCCTTATCAAGTATGACCAAGAAATATGTTGATATAAATAATGTTTATTCTCTGGTTCAAATTAATACCAAAGAAGCAACAAGAATCACAAATGTTTCTGCTACACTGATAGATCATTTATTAACAAACAACACTAAAAACGTAGTCAATCATGGTGTAATTCATAACGGGATGAGTGACCATTCGATTAACTTCCTGACCTGGAACTCTAAGATCTGTGCTCAGCCCAAATTTATCTCTTTCAGAAGTTGCAGCAAGCTCAATAGTGATGACTTTAGAAATGATATTCGTAACCAGAATTGGGAAAATATAGATCAATGTAATTCAGTTGATGATGCTGTCGAATTATGGCAAAATATGTTTTTACATGTTGTTGACAAACACATGCCAAATCGTTCAAAAAGAATAAGTACAAAGGGTCTCCTTGGATGAATGCAAATATTTGTAAACTCATGAAAAAACGTGACAAAATTAAAAGAAAAGCTTGCAAACTGAAAGATGAAAAACTTATGTGCGAGTACAGAATATTACGAAATAAGGTAACAAATGAAGTAAGGAAATCAAAGAAACGGTATTACTCTGATAAATTTACACATTTTGAGGTAAACCCAAAGCAGACTTGGAAAACCTTAAAGTCCATTATTCCGAATAAAAAACGTGAAATACCTACCGTTTCGTCTAATTCGGATTGTAATACTGAAACTGCTAACATATTCAACACTTACTTTGCAAACGTAGGGAGGCAATTAGCCAGTGAAATACCTGATATGAACCCCCATACAGAAAATGATAATCATACAAATGAGAATTTTGCATTTACTCAGGTGAACGAACATGATGTTTTGAAAATCATAAGAAATCTTAAAAACACTAAGTCTGTCGGCGTTGACAAGATATCTGTCTTTGTTTTGAAGGCATGCTCTGTGGAGATATCAATGAGCATTGCTAAGTTGATTAACTTGTCTTTGTCAAGCGGTATAATTCCGCAACAATGGAAAAAAGCCAAGATTATCCCAATTCACAAAGGTGGCGATAAAAATTCTCCTTCGAACATTTCAATTCTGCCCTGCGTATCTAAAATACTGGAAAGGGTTGTTCAACGGCAAGTTTTAGATTTTTTGCGAAAGAATGATATTTTGACACCTGCCCAATCCGGTTTTCGGCCACGGCACTCAACTATTACCACTCTCCTAAAGGTAACCGATGACTGGTTTCACTCGGTCGATCTGAAACATTACATTGGGGCCGTCTTCGTCGATTTAAAAAAAGCATTCGACACCGTGAATTGTGATATTCTTATGAAAAAAATGAATAACCTAGGTATTTCTGGTACACCATCCTTATGGTTTCGAAGTTACATGTCAAACCGGGTCTGTAGGACTCTTATTAATTCGGAACTCTCGTATGAATCAGTTATTAGACTGCGGTGTGCCCCAGGGATCACTCCTGGGGCCACTGCTCTTTATTTTATATGTCAACGATTTAGTGAAATGTATTAATACATGTCATATCCAATTGTATGCGGATGACACCGTTTTGTATTTTTCACACCCCTCCATTGATAGAATCAATGAGGCTCTCAACTCAGATTTAGAAAATATGTACCAATGGATGTGCCAGAACAAGTTAAGTGTTAACTGTCAAAAAACGGTCTGTATGCTCATTGGAGGCAAGAATATGATTTCCAAACAAAACGCCCTTCATGTTTCCTTAAATAATACCCCATTAACTTGTTCTAACAAGTTCATCATGTTAAATACCTAGGCATCATAGTTGATGATTATTTGAATTTTAATCTGCATATAGACAACATGTTGCAAAAAATAGGTCAATTAGTCGGCTTTCTGAGAAGATTGCGGCGATCCCTAAGTGAATCGATTCTGAAATTAATATATAGTTCATTGATCCTACCCTACTTTGATTATGGCGATGTTGTTTACGATGCATCCTTTAAGAAATACACAGACCGCCTCCAAAAACTACAAAACAGAGCAGGTCGTATTATACTTCAGATTAAACCCGAATCTCATATATCTACTTTGGAAATGCACAATACACTAAATTGGCAATTGTTGGACAAAAGAAGAAGCGATCATTCCCTTATTCTCATGTATAAGATCATGAATAATCTTTCTCCAAAATATTTAAGAAATGAATTTGAGTTAGTATCACATACGTATCCCTCCCGTTTCGGAACCAAATTTAAATTACCCAAACCAAGAAAAAATTTCCTCAAAAGATCCTTCAAGTATAAAAGCGCCATGGCTTATAATTCCCTTCCTCCTCACATTAAATCATCCCCTAGTATTAATATCTTCAAATCTAAGATTATTGATCTGTAGCCACATGGACTCCGATATACCCCCCCTCATCCCCTATTAGGTTTGCACCCTATACTTTTTTTTTCTTTTTTTTTTCGGTGTTTTATCTAAATATGTTAACTGTTAATATTTGTATTTTTAACCATTTATGTTCGTCACTATTTTATTTTATCTTCTGTACATCTATTATTTTAATCTTGTTATACTGTGTCTACAACTTATATGTTAATGTTAAATGTTTTGGACCCCACGGAAGACCAGCGTCACTGTGCCAGTCACGCTGAATGTGGGCTATCCACCGTATTTTATTGTATATAATTGTGCTTTTAATACGGAAATAAATACTACTACTACTACTACCTAAATAGCAAGTATTAAAATGATACTGGATGATAGGCCCAGTGATACGACAAAATTTCCGAATGAAAATCTATATATCGTGATAATTTTCAAACAAAGTTTACATTGCAAATGCTGATGACCAAGCTCAATTCTCAGATGAATGTTACTGTACTAAGTATTCCCATTCATTTGAAATGAATAAAGTAATGGATGGACTTATGTCGCAGTTTTTTGTTGTATTATTTAACTTCAATTTAATGAAATTCAGTTAAATATCTATTTTATTCCAATTGACATTAAAATCAACTTTCATGTATAGTATACAAATCAATAATATTATTAATATAGCAGAGAAAACAATGAATGTAAAAAAAGTATATAAGTTGTACATGGAAGAATGCGTAAAAACCCAGAAAACAGGTGCCTTTGTCGGAAATCGGGATACCTTTAAAACCATGAGTAAACAACAATGAAAAAAAAGGGCTAAGAAAGAGAAAGAAAGAGAATAGAGGACAAGAAAAGAGCATAGAGAGGCGAGCAAGCAAGTAGAATAAGAATGGGCATGAACCTATGTTGCAAGTGACCTAGGAGTAGATATAACGCATATTGTAGTGAAGCAGCTTTTCTATTTTTCTTGATCTCCTGCAAATTATTGAGGAAATATTTGCTCATATTATCCTGGCATATTAAAGCCCATTTTTACAGGAACGTGTTAAAAGTTACCTCACCCTTTTTCGTACTTGACATGTCTTTTGAGTAATTTTGGCAGCCCACTGAGGGAGTATAGGCTCCAATTTCCCAGCACTTCTTTATATGTAGCTAATAGTGAAATAAATCTGTTATCCTCAAGTAGTTTTGACATGTTTAAGATGATCTGGTGGATTGCTTTACAGCGGAAACAGCCTTTCGCCTCAATGGGGGCTCCAGAATTAACGATTTTCCCATAAATAGGCAAAATACAAAAAAGGGGTGAGTAATTTCGGCAGCCCCCTAAGGGCGTAGGCTCCAATTTCCTAGCAATTCCTTATAGTAGCTGATAAAAAAGACTTCTCTTTCATTTCCAAATAGTCGTTAAGATAATGAAGGTGGCTTGCTTCATAACGGAACAGTTTTTTCCTCAATCATGACAATAGGGGCTTCAAAATGACAGATTTTCCCATCAATTAAATCAATTAATTCTTTACAAAATCTTATTATCTTTCAGGTCTTAATATTTTGAAGCGAATGTGCCCTGAAATACAGCCATTACGAGCTCTTAGTTTCCTGAGGCAAACTGGCCCTGATTATGATGGAGAGTACACCCATATCATCGTTGGAGCAGGGTCTGCAGGATGTGTTCTGGCCAATCGTCTATCTGCCCGACCCAGTAACAAGATTCTTCTCCTGGAAGCTGGTCCTAAAGATAACTCTTGGAAAATAAAAATGCCTGCAGCCCTTCAGTACCCTGTAAGTCAGAAGACATACAACTGGTATTACCACACAGTTCCTCAAAGGCACATGAATAACAGAGAGATGTTCTGGCCAAGAGGTAAGGTCCTAGGTGGATCATCCTCTATCAATGCAATGTGTTATGTTAGAGGACATGCTTATGATTACGATAGATGGGAACAGGAGGGCGCTTTAGGATGGTCTTACGCAGATTGTTTGCCTTACTTTAAACTGTCCCAGTGTCATGAATTTGGTGAAGATGACTACCGTGGAGGAGATGGCCCTCTTCATGTATCTAGAGGTACTTCAAAAAATCCATTATTTGATACATTCATCAAAGCTGGTGAAGAATGCGGATATCCAGTCACATCAGATATGAATGGATATCAACAGGAGGGGTTTGGGTACATGGATATGACAATATACAAGGGTTTAAGGTGGAATACTGCAAATGCCTTCCTTAGAACGGGCGATGTCCTCCAGAGAAAGAACCTCACTGTACACCCAAGGTCTTTTGTTAACAGGGTTGTATTCGAAGGAGAAAAAGCTGTGGGGATTGAGTACATTCGTAAAAATACAACGCTGATTGCCAGAGCATCCGACGAGGTGATTTTATGTGGGGGCGCAGTGAACTCACCACAATTATTGATGTTATCCGGTGTTGGAAATGCAGATGATTTGAACGAACTCGGCATTCCAGTGGTAACTCACCTTCCAGGCGTTGGGCAGAATCTCCAAGATCACCTGGAAATCATACTCCAGTATAGTTGCACCAAACCTGTGACACTATATAAGGCACAGTGGAAGTTTCCTCATGTCATGTTAGCGATCGGTCTGCAATGGTTTATGTTTCAAACTGGACTTGGTGCTTCTAATCATTTCGAAGCAGGTGCGTTCTTCAGGAGCCGAGCATTTATCGAGCATCCAGATATCCAGCTACATTTCCTACCTTCAGCAGCCTTCGATCACGGACAGGTTGAAGGAAATTGTCATGCATTCCAGGCTCATATAAATACGCTGAGAGCAACCAGCAGAGGTTTCATAAAACTCAAGTCACGTAATCCAAAGGAGCAGCCCCTGATTGACCCCAACTATCTAGAGACTGAGATTGACCGTTGGGAGCTCCGAGAAGGAATTAAGCTAACAAGAGAGATCTTCCAGCAGCCAGCGTTCGACGATTACCGTGGAGAGGAAATCATGCCGGGTTCTTCCGTTCAGTCTGATTCTGACTTGGATGCCTATATCCGATCAACTGGAAGCACAATTTACCACCCATCTTGCACATGCAAGATGGGTTCGGAAGATGATTCCATGGCCGTAGTTGACCACAGTACGCGAGTCTTTGGCCTAGAGAATCTCAGGGTTGTTGACGCATCCATCATGCCCAGCGTTGTCAGCGGAAACACCAATGCCCCAACGATCATGATAGCTGAGAAGGCAGCTGACATCATCCTTGGTAACAAACCTCTTGAGAGAATCAACCCACCAGTCTGGAACCCTGCATCCTTACAAACTCAGAGAGACTTTATACCGATGTCCTCATCACAATAACGTATTCAAGAATCGGATTTATCTGGTTTACTCAACTACCGAAACATTAGATATTGTTTTAGTGCATTCTTTGCTCTTACACACAATATTTGGAAATTTTTGAGCGGTATTCACGCAATACTTTCCTTAGTTCAAAAGGTTGCCAAAGAAAGTGACCAGTCTTCTAGTACGGTTGGTTTGTTCATAGATTTTTCTAAAGCATTACGGTTTTCGGGGAAAACCATTGATATGGTTTAGGCATTATCTTAAAGGGCGCTCCCAGTTCGTTTCACTTAATGACAATTTCTCTGATCACAAGCCTGTCCTTTGCGGAGTTCCACAGGGCAGTATTCTTGGTCCACTTTTGTTTATAATTTATATAAATGACATTGAAAAGTCGTCTAGATTACTTCAATTCATTCTTTTTGCTGATGATTCAAATATATTTTTCTCACATCATGATCCAAAACAATTGACGCAAATGTTAAATCAAGAACTTAAAAACGATGCAAATTGGATAAAAGCAAACAAATTATCACTAAACCTTGATAAAACTAGTTATATGCTGTTTAGTAATAAAGTTGAAGCTTTACCAAGTGATGTAATTTTTGATGGTACTGTCATCCAAAGGGTCCGATCATCTCGATTCCTTGGACAAATCATAGATGACAAGCTTTCTTGGAAACCGCACATTGATAATGTCTGCAAAATCATTGCTCGAAATACTGGCATCCTTGGTAAATTAAAACAATTCTTACCACACACTATTATGCCATCCTTGTATTCTACATTAATCCTCCCTTACTTAAATTATGGACTTATCGCTTGGGGTAATCCAACAAATTGGCTGATCGATAGAATATTCATATTACAAAAAAGAGCTATTCGTGTAATAAATGATGCAGATTTCCTTGCACATACAAATAATCTATTCTTAAAAAATAAAATTCTGAAAATTAAAGAATTGTACACTTTTCAACTTGGACAGTTTATGTTCAAGCTCGATACTAAACAACTACCTTTGCCTCTAATTGATATGTTTTTCAAAAATAGTTCGATTCATAGTCACTTCACTCGCCAAGCAAACTCTTTTCATTTGCCATTGAACAGAACATCATTTGCTAAAAAACGTTTATATTTATGGGTCCTAAACTATGGAATTCCTTTACAATTGATATAACACAATGCAATTCTATACAAATGTTCAAAAAACGACTTAAATTATTTCTCCTGAATTATTACTAAATATTTAATTCATCAATTTCAAATTAAGCCTTCAGTGTTAAGTGGGAAACCTTTAATAATTTGTATACACTGTGAATGATTCATATATATAATTTTTTGATATGATGCATATGATTTGTATAATAATGTATATATTACATAATGTAAATATTGTTACGTTTTTTTTTTGTTTGTTTTGTTTCGTTTTTTACAAAAAAAAGGCAATTCAGTTGCTATAAAAAAGTAATTAAATAAAAAAGGGGGGCCTACATTTTACAAGCTCTGCTTTTCAGTTGGCCCTCCCTCCCTTTCAAATATTTATATATCTCGATCTGATGATTGTGTATTGTAATTTTAGAATGTAATTTATTTTTTTGTATGTACTTCAAATGTAATTATAATATGTTACTATGTCAATTGAATCATAATTGTAAATATGAAATTGAAAGTGGAAAATAAATAATTGAATTGAAAAATTGAATTGAAAAAAATTGAAAATGTCAATGTCAAGAGCCGTGGTGTAGTGGTTCTGACTCTCGCCTTGTAAACAGAGGGTCGTGTGTTCGTATCCGACCGCGGTCTAGCGTCCTTTGGCACTCTCGACCCAGGTGCTAAATGGGTACCCTGTAGGATGCGAAAGATATTGTATATTTGAATTTGCCAGCGCCATGATGAGGCTGCAATGAATGCAAGGAATGCTCCCCGGGAGTAGATATTGTGCACTTTTCGTGCGGGATTGAAATGAATCCAATGGCCGGGGTAATAATATGCTGTAAAGCGCTTTGGGCCATTCTGGGAAAAGCGCTATATAATACATGGCTGTTTTTATCATTAAATTTCATACGCAAACTTTTACATGCTTTGGCATATGTCTATATCGAAAAAAAGAGAACCAAAGAACAATTTCATGTGAAATCGCAAAATTTATCATTTATTTATGTATTAACTATTTCATTATCTTTTAGTTGATAATCATCTCGGTGCATACATAATCATATCACTAATTGTAATAGTAATAAACATACTTACCAACCCTTTTAGTGTACTGAACGCTCCTATATGTACGTTAGTTATGTAAAACTCATTAAGAATTTTTATTTACGCTGAAAACACCAACACCCTTTCCTTTGATATGAAATATAATGTTTATGATTCTTATATACAAAGTAGTAATGTTCACTATTGCGATTAAGATATAGGCCTAAATATATCACAACTTTTTTTCAACTCTAGGATTCCAATCATTTAAACTTACAAAACATTACCATGACAACTATTTACAACACGTACATAGTATATGTTTTAATATTAGGGGGGGGGTCAATGATTAGTATAAATTTGATGTCCATTTGTTTTCGAAATCATTCCCTATTTTGATATTTCATGTGAAACTTTTCGTATTCATTCCGTATTTTAATCTTTCACTTAAAACTGGGCTTCCTTTTTCTTTCATAAAACAAATGTTACTCTGAATTCGACTTCCACGTTTGTTTTTATTCCGCAAATCATATATGGCAGAGATATCAACACTTTTGTTCTTGGCAAAACGTTGGGATTTGAATTAGATGAGCAAAAAATGAATTAGTTAAACGACAGCGATTTTGTAGACCTCCAAGTGCGTTCTGGGCCTCGTCTTATGAAAAGTCACGATCGATACAATCAATCGTAATTCTATGGAAATCATCAGTGTCATAATTCTTTTCCACAGAAAATTTGCACAATGTCCTCTGTAAACAAATTTAGAAGCACGGTGAATTTTCAAGAAAACAATTAATGCATGAATATACACTATAGTTAGAAAATTCTTTGAACAAACATGTATTGTATATGTTGGCGTTGCTGGCCGTACATAGTTGTGATTGAGCTGATCAATTGTAACTCTTTTTAAGAAGAGACCTAGGTCTATCCTCATTATTATTATTATTATTTGTTTGGCGTCACCTGTGCCTGGGAGGCGAAAAGCGAACTGAATCACTATGACCCGCAGGTCTCTCCTCCCGATATAACTGATTGGGGGGAATGCAGGTGGACCACTACACCGGGGTTTCCCCTACTCTTATACGAATAATGCAGTGGGTTCTTAACGTGCAAAGGTGGTTTTCCATTGTAACATAGCCTACATCTATGAAACATGGGAGAGACGTTTACACACAACGCACTGGCTTCAGTCATCCGCCCGGGGTGGACTCGAACCCACGATCTTTGGTTCGACGGGCAGACGCGTTACCTCAGTTGCCGATCCTGTCATATCTACCAATCGTCTTCTTACAGTGTGGACAAACGTGGTGTACATCCTTGAAGCCTTGAACACAGAATGGAATCAAACAACACATGAACCACCATCTAGGATAGATAATAAGAAACCAGAGAAAAAAAATGATACAATGACGTAGTATTTTTCGAATCGATCAGTGAAGATAGATGGGATAAGAACGGAACGGGAGATGAAGAAAATAATGCCTTTAATTTACACTCTAGACATGCTAGATGCAAGTTCTAATGCCTAATGATAGTAATGATAATAATGATAATTATAACAATAATTATAATAGAGATTATGATAATAGTCAGTTTTTATATGGCGCATAACACAGAATACATTTGTCTCTATGCGCTTCAAAATAAAGGAAAGAAAAGGAAATAATCAGATATGACTCATTTTTTCTCTTTGACATACATCCCTCTTTTGCTATTTAACATGTTTAACCTACAGTCAATCTGTAACTCGAATTTGGGTCTGTAGTAGAGAAATCAAAAGGCCCTTTCACACGGTAAAAATATCGTAATTTGAATGATGATTCCAGTGAAAAATAAGGTTTGTAACGAATTTTTAGCACGTGTGAAACCAAACTAGAACATGATTAAAATCACGAACGCTGATCACAGTCACGATTACAATAGCAATCATCATTACAATGATGATTCAAGATTCACGTGTGAAAAGGCCTTTTAAATCCCCCATGGCAGGCCCAAATTCGAGCTACAGTTTGACTTGATATGTGGTCATTAGACTAATTGGCTATTAGACCAAGTGGTCATTAGACCAAAAGAGAATTGGACTAAGTGGGTTTAGCCCGAATTTTGTGATACATGTATTTGACCAACCGTCAGTAAACCACATAACTGTGTGTGAATTCATTCAGTTGAGTTAAGGGAAGTAGTGAATCAATTGTTTTTAGGGTTTGTTCCATGAATCAGCGACTGCATGAGCTACTGAACGTTCACCATATGTTTTTGTTGATATTGGAGGAACGATTCATACATTCTTTGTGAACGTAGATGACGTGCTTGCTTAGAGACAGTAACTATAAATCATTTAGGTATAAAGGAGCAAGTCCATATAGGCATTGATATACTGTAGTAACAACATTTTAAATTGTATTCTAAACTGGACTGGTAACCAATTTAAATGCTGTAAAGACAAGGGATATTTCGTTATGTTTCTTTGTACGAGTAACAATTTGGCAATGGGGTCAGTGAATAAGTAAATTATAGCCCAAATCAAAGTGACACATTACAAAATAAATGGACTAGATGTTTCGTTGTTTTTTGTCATAAAATCGCGAATTTATGCAGAGCAAATTGTGTAATGCGACAGTTTGTGTAACGAGCTGTATTCCTCTTCCACCTCCCCCCCTTAAAAAGAGGACAAATCTACTTACAAAAGATGCGAAATCTCATTTACAAGAAATGAAATTGTTTCACTCTGTTAGGAGTGTCATTAGGAACCAGATTAAGCTTTTTGGTACTTAGAAAGTTTGCACACGTGATTGAGTGGGTCATTGAAAACGGGTACTGTATTCTTGAGAACTCACCCAAGCATTAAGAAGATACAGACCATGAGATATGTAAGCGCCCCTGGAACAAAAACCGTTACTGTCCTGACTTCTTCCCCGCAGGATGGGCAGATTGTGTAGATGGGTGTGGTTCCGAAATTACGACTGATTAACTGAGCTGCTGAAAAAAAATAAATGTACAATTCAAGATACATGTAGGCTATCCCAACTATCGACAAATAAAGAAATATTTGATTTTATTTCATTTCTGATACAACTCAAAGAAGCTAAACCAAATTACTCGTCTCTATCAAACTTTGATAAACACTGTGGTTTAGCGTAGATATGTAGTTTTTTTTGTCTCGCCTGCATAGCAAACACTATTGACACAGTTTTCCGCCACGGTTGTGTCGTCAACGATGAAATCTTAAACAAAGTTAAATGTCAATAATATTGTACCCCAGAAAAATTCTGTTTTGAATCAATAGAGTAAAATCTAATAAACACAACGCTGAAAAATTCATTATATCGGATCTAGAAAAAAGAGAAATTTATGACATCTAAAAATATAGTTGACAAAATATATGTGAACTCGGTGGCATTCAAATGAGAGACTTAATGATGTCAATTACTACTTAATTCTTTTTTATTGTTTGAATTGTACAGATTCTACTACAAGAACCACCACGACTGAACCATAAAATCTTATAACAATGGAAATAACAAATGCTCAAAGAGGATACAAATTTGACATTTCATATTTCATATAAAATGCATATACAAGTTGATGTCATCAGTCCCCTCAATTGCATACCGACCAGTACCGGCAGCACCCAAACGTTCTTAGCGCTAACAGAGACCAAACAGTAAGGCCTACTGTCAGGGAGGATTTGGCCGCACAAAAGCATTGTTAGCCGAATCAGACAGTCTGAGTTAAACATTTGTATGTTATAATTATGTTGTAAAAATGTATGCTTTCATGTTTGTACTTTCTATTCGTCCATCCTGTAAATGACTATCGTTATGTGGCATGGACCTGGGTTGAATGTGAAACGTAGTTTGATTAATAAAGATAAAACAAAAATAATTTGATCCGATTGCTTTCAATATTATTGGTTTTACTAAGGTTCTTTGAGTGTCTTAAAGTCTAATATTAAGATACACGTGGGTTTATTTGTCATTTGTGTGAAAAACGAAAGTGGGATAAATTTGGGTATTTACATTGACAGGCCAATAGCCTCTCTAAATCCCACGTCTTACACACCCTATCTTTTATAATGTTATCTTTGTTGTTTGAAGGTCAACCTGTCCGAAAGTCAACCTGTCCGAAAAGTCGAGTCTCTCTACTACTCATCATCTCTACTCGCCGACTCAAGCCAGCATGTCCTCATCAGCTCTACCACTCAAGCTGTTCTCACTCAACATTCCTTCTGGTTTACAGTCCTCTTCAGGACTATATTCAAGAAAGAATACTCTACTCTCAAATCTCCACTTTCTCGCCTATCCACTTCTTCTCTTCTTCTATCCACTGATTCTATAACACTCCACATGATGTACCGTAAACCACATCAGCAATGTTATCTTTGTCTTTTTTTTCTTTATGTGATTTGACATTGGCTTGTCAAATTTGATCGGGGAAATTTTCTTAAAAGATTTCTTAAATTAAGCCGGAGGGCATTAAATAAGTAGTAATTAAGTAGAAATCGTATGGTCGATTGCATCACTGTTCTGTTTCAAAGTAGAATAAGAAGTGACCACTGTCTTTGACTTACTTGGTGGCGTAAATGTTGATGCAGATGGTTCCCTTGGGCTCATAGTTTGAGGTACTGGTATCGGGTTGCTATCTTCATACGATGGGGGAGGTTCGGCTGGATACTCTCCCCCTCCTGCGTACGATGGTAACTTTAAGAGTCTATGATTTATTACCTGACCATCTGCATGAGTTACGCTTCCCCCTCCAATAACAGAAGTTTCATTGATGGTAGCCGATTCACCCACGAGGCCATTATCCAATGGCACTTCTGCTTGTGACTCGAGTCGAGAAAACTCTTCAGGAAACAGCTGTGATGTTTCAGTCGTACCTAATGGTGGATAGGGCATGGTTGTGGCATGATTTGGATTGATTTCTTGCTCAGACTCGGATGAGTGTGGATTTGGCTCATTTTGTTCCTGCGTCAACTGTATTGAAGTTGAATGTCCATTTGCTAACGTTCCTTCTTGATGACTCGCAACGTCATTCAGCCCAACAATCTCATTGTCATTATCAGAGATAGTATATTCATCTCGTTCGGCTTTATCTACAGGTTGCCTGATAGGTGCATCTACTAATGGAGTAGATTCGTAATAGGACGGGAGGTTAGAAACAAATGAATTATTTCCTTGTTCACCCACATCGTCATTAGCCGTTAGCGAGAGATCTGACGAGTTAATTTGGCTGTATGATTTGCTTTGCTGTTCTTCTGTAGTTGAGAAATTTGAGGCTGAAGTATCCATACTGTTTTCGGTATTGTTGTTTCCCCAGATCTGTGTGGCCTAGAGGATTATAATGATAAAAAAATCGTTCGTTTACATGTATAAAAGTGCATACTAAATGGATGTAACATCTACTTAGTGACACATGGAACCGATTTGTCTTCACACACATTCATACACATACACATATATAAACAAATAAATAAATGAATAAAATAAATATATATATATATTGTACATGCATTGCGTCCCATCAAAAAACTAAACCGAGATTTAGCGATGGTTTATCATATTTGAATCATAAATACAATAGGCAAATGTATGGTGGCCCTGAATGGACATCGCATATAGACTAAATCCCGAATATTCATGACGAAATTGGCGACGAAATTCACGACGTCGCCAATTTCGTCGCCAATTTGAATATTGACGACGAAATTCACGACGTCGTGAATTTCGTCGTCAATTTGATTTGCTTGCCTGGGCGGTATGCGGCCGGGTTAAAACCAACTCGCCTGCTGCTAATTCGTCCACTCACAACAGGGTCTACATTCATTTAGTATAATACAAGTCTGTCCATTAACTTTTCGCCTAACAACCATGCTCCAATAACCATTTGGTCCAGTCATCACTTCGTCTTATCACCAGTTCGTCTTTGACAATTTCGTCTCATAACTAGTTGGTCTAATATCAATTTTATTTTCCTTAATTTCGCCCAATTAACACTTGGCATTACTAACCTTGGCATTAGACCACTTGAAAATAAACCATCTAAACGACAGAACGATGTCCACTGCTATCAATATGACTAGCCGGATCCAGGGGGGACGAGGTGCCCGCCCCCCCCCCCCCCCATTGGCGGAGCAAAAAAGGAAAAAAGGAAAGAAAGAAAAAAAGAGGGAAAAGAGAATAGAGAAAAGGAAGAGGAGATCAGTGAATAGAATAAGATGAGGGAAGACATGGAAATAAAAATAATCTTTCATGTCACTATATGAATTTTCGGCTCGCGCTTCGCGCTCGCATCAATTGTTTAGCTACATAGCTATCCTGTTTACGATTACAAAAATTGATTAAAAATTTCCATTCTTTATGTAGAAATGTCCAAAGTTTTTTGCTCGCGCTTCGCGCTGACATCAATTGTTTATTATATACCTATTCTGTTAAGTTGCAAAAAGTCCTTAGAATTCTCATTTTTTAGGTAAAAATGTAAAAAAATCCTGCTCGCGCATCGCGCTCGCATTAATTGATTTTTAAATATATAACGTCTTCGTGACTAACTGCATGCAGTACCTTCAATTTCCACCAGTTCATTTCTGCTCGCGCTTCGCGTTCGTAATAATTATTTATTTGCATGCACATCTTTTTTAGGAAAACAAACATTGCAAAGAATGTTAAAATGTTTGAAAAAATACATAAGATTTCCAAAAAAATAAGCTCGCGCATCGCGCTCACATTATATAAATAAGGATTATGATATTATATATTTATGTTGATTTATAAGAATAAAGCTAAGAAGACTCCCTCTTCACAGAAACAAAAAATTATCTTCGAGCGGCCGATCGGGGAAAATATGACTGAAAAATGATCCCCCCCTATTGGCGAAGCCTGTTTTGCGTTCATTACTATAACACTGTAGCACACTATACACACATGACTGCTCTCTCTGCTGGTCAAGGAACAAGTGCTTTATTCATACATATGAAACATGTGGTACCACGCAGGGTCCAGGGTATTATATAACTCTCTAGAGGGTGGTGAGGGGTAACCATGGGAACATATTAGATAGGGTAGGGGATGGAATGTGCTAACCCAGGGAAAAGTCTGCTACTGGGAAATGATGACAATATGCCAATGCATGGAGGCCTATACAAACACAATAGGCTGGATCCGCCCCTGGAACACCTGTAGGCAATGCAAGCGCGAGCGAAAATTTGATATAGTGACATGAAAGATTCCTTTTATTTCCATGGCTTCCCCTCATCTTATTTTTTTCACTCGTCTTCCTCCTCTTTTTTTTCTCCTCTCTTTTAATTCCCTCTTTTTTTCTTTATTTCTTTCTTCCCTTTTTCATGTTTTATTGCTCCGTCAATGGGGGGGGGGGGGGGGGGGGGGAGGCGGACCCCTCCACCTGGATCCGCCTATGCATATGGATAGCAGTGGACATCGTTCTGTCGTTTCAATGGTTTACTTTCAATTGGCCAACTCGTCTGCTATCATTTGGTCTACCATCAGTTCGTCCACTATCCACATGGTCTAACTGCCATTTCGTCTAATAACCAAGTTGGTCCAATTGCCATTTATTCCATGTGCCATTTGGTCTAATTGAACTAAGTGTTAATTGGGCGAAATTAAGGAAAATAAAATTGATATTAGACCAACTAGTTATGAGACGAAATGGTCAAAGACGAACTGGTGATAAGACGAAGTGATGACTGGACCAAATGTTTATTGGACCGTGGTTATTAGGCGAAAAGTTAAATGACAGACTTGCATAAATACTAAATGAATGTAGATCCTGTTGTGAGTGGACGAATTAGCAGCAGGTGAGTTGGTTTCAACCCGGCCGCATACCGCCCAGGCAAGCAAAACAAATTCACGTCGTGAATAATTCGCGACGAAATTCACGATGTCGCGAATTTCGTCGTCAATATTCAAATTGGCGACGTCGTGAATTTCGTGAAAAATTGGCGACGAAATTGGCGACGAAATTCACGATGTCGTGAATTTCGTCGTGAATATCAAATTGACGACAAAATTCACGACGAAATTGGCGACGTCGTGAATTTCGTCGCCAATTTCGTCGTGAATATTCACGATTTCGTCTATATGCGATGTCCCTTCGGGGCTACCATACAAATGACCTACCCAATGCAAAGCTTAGGATCTCCTCTTTTATCTGAAATTCAGTATCTGTTCTTTTATTTGATACCTTAATCACAGAAAACGGTCAAGAAGTAAAACAAGATTTTCCCCCGTAACCAATGCTTGTATTTCCATAGTTTCATCATGTTCATGAAATGTTTTCAGCGGTTCCCCCACATACGCTATCGCATGGTTAACAAAAGACTTAATGCATTGCTGATCGTCAACAAAACGGAGTTTCGAATGAGTCTGAACGCTAGCCTGTAAAATATATATGTATATATATATATAGAGGAAAAAATGACTACGAAGTGGTCGTTGCTCCTTGCTTCTCCATTAAATCAAGCTTTCGATCAATGCATGATCTTCCTCAGGACTATAAATATATAAACAAAATACAAATACAATACAATAATATAATAATACAATATGATGGCCTCTAAAATAATCTAAACATGCGTCACGGTTACTTATAATTATTAATTATTTTACACTATATAAACAAGAGAACATATTATATGATATAAAAAGACTTATTTTGACAATTGCCAGATAAAGATATATATTTATAGAAAGAGATATTAATTTTAGGTAATTATATTACTACAATTGTCATATATATATATATATATATATACAGATATTTATTATAAATGTATACACGTGTAGGAGTCAACATATCTGAGGAATTATAAACAAGAGAACATATCATAAAAGGACTTATTTCTCACAATACATATTAAATACATTTTACTTTCAAATTAAGACATTTTTAGATTTTAGTAATTGCGAAACTAATCGGAACTTGCTAAAAACAACAGTTTTAGCACAGCGATCGATGGTAAATATGTATTTCAAATTTACAGGATATGTCACTGGAAATCAACGTATTTTTTTTACAACAAATTAAATACCACTAAACAATTGGATTATGCCATTGAATTAATCTTAAGATTTATCTTTGATGTTAATACTTTGATAAATTTGCAGTCGCTTACAGATTTTCTACATTACCTACTTATAGACATTACAGGTATAAATACCGCCAATGATTGCAGGGCACGCTGGGAGAACAGTTTTCGGAACTGATATATATAATATTACTTCCAGACAATGTATGTATGTGTGTGTCTATGTATGTATGCGTGTGTGTGCGTGTGTGTGTTTGTATATGTGTGTGTGCACATTTACTAGTCAACCCATCGAAAATAACTCTTAACTGACACGGGAACTTTGTTAGCTCTAACAGAGCATGCAACCCTAGTATTGGCCCTGGGCATCGCTACGACATTATCGGTTGTAACAGAGGCCTCTGTTAAGCCCCTTTCACAACTGACGTACGACCTGTTTACGACCGCCTGCAACAGTTTTTTTCCTGTTGTTGCACGATCGATCTCTTGGTGTCTTGCGAGCTCTCGCAGTCGTTGTAGACGAATGCACGAATTTGAGGTGGTCGGAGGTGGTCGTGACTGGTCGCATCTGAATTTGAACATGTTCAAAATCCAAACGCGATCAAATACGATTGATTTACTCGAGTCAGGTCGTACCATCGGTCTGGCGATCATCGTGTGAGTGTTGTTCAATATTGTACGACTTGGTGCGAGAGTTGGCACAGCTACGTATAGTCGCATTTAGTCGTCTGGAGGTCGTACAACACTTGCACATGTGCTAGAGACCAGTCTTGCGACTGGGTGCGATAATATAAGACTGTTGCAAGACAGATCGAAATAACGGCTTACAACATTCCACTACCGTCGCATTCGCATATATGCGACTGTTCAGCCCCTTTCACAATTGACGTCCGACCAGTTTACGACCGGCTGCAACAGTTTTTTCTTGCTGTTGCACGATCGATCTCTAAGTGTCTTGCGAGCACTCGCAGTCGTTGTAGACGGTCGCACGAACTCGAGGTGGTCGTGACTGGTCACTTCTGAACTTTGAACATGTTCAAAATCCGAACGCGATCAAATACGATCGATTCACTCGCATCAGGTCGTATCCGGGGTCGTACCATCGATCGGGTAATCATCGTGCGAGTGTTGTGCAACGTTGCACGACTTGGTGCGAGAGGTGGCACAATTAAATCTACTCGACTGGGGGTCGTACAACACTTGCACATGTGCTAGCGACCTACATGTACAGAGACCTGTCTTGCGTCTGGGTGCGATAATGTATGGGCCATAAGACTGTTGCAAGACCGATCGCAACGGCTTACAACATTGCACTACCGTTTCATTCGCATGTATGCGACCGTTCCCCTCGCAATCCCTCGTGCAACACACTCGCATGTAAACGCACGAGCACAATTGGATCATAAGCGACTTACTCGTGCAACGGGTTTTACTGGTTGTTTTTGTTGTACGACAGCTGTTGCAACTGTGAAAGCCTCTGTGCGATCCTATGAGATAACTGGCGATTGATGCCTGTTGCAGCCTGTCGCACGACCAAAAGGTCGCAAATGGTCGTACGTCAATTGTGAAAGGGGCTTTAGCCGGCCTCTACTGATAACTACTATCATTGCATGAAATATTTTTCATCGGTTTATTGTAAACCTTAATTAATAAAGATACATACCAGATCACACTTACCAGTTAGCATCTTCCGATATACATAAAAAAGACTGCAAAGACAACCTAGATGAGTTGAGTAGATGAGTAAAATGAACTCCTGTTAATCTCTCAATAATGTGTCACTTGTCTGAACTCCATCGTAGTAGTCTGGCAATTAATAGACAGAGATTATTGAATTCAATAATCGATAAGAACGTAACGTTTTCAGTTATCTTTAATGGAAGCGGTCTCTTCTTTCAGAATGTATAGAAGCAATGATGTGTGAATCCCACATACTTTCAAAATAGACTAGCGAATACTTGACTAGCTATTCAATTTGTTATTTCATAATGGGCTGCGACATTATCCATGTTATCAGACGTATATGATATGGGAGTTTAGGTTGAGCAAAGGTCTATTTTAATCTTAATGATCGGTTTAATAATCAACCAGGTTGTTTAAGTTTCTGTGATGTCATCGTCTGTGCCCCTTTTCCCAACAAGCAAAGTTAAGGAAATCACTAAATAATTCACACACACATCCAAGCACGCACATCCACAAACACACACACACATACATATGTATATATACAATTTTACAAGTTATTCAGTATTATATTCCATTTGCTATATATATATATATATATATATATATATATATATATATATGCGACATTATCTATGTTATAAGACGTATGTTTGATAATACAATTAACTCTCTCATCATATCTATTTTCCAGAACATTATCGATATTATCTTTAAATCATAAAAATTAACTTTTTCATCATAACTAATATTAACTTGTGACTATTGTTAATAGAAATTAATGCATAATACCATATTAAACAAATTTATTTTCTTTTCCATAAACAATGTGCCGAGGCTTCAAACAAAAATTATTTTGAACTAAACATCTTCGATGTATTTCCAAAACTTAAATTAATCTCTGTGCACAACCAAGATCAATCAGTTCATTGCTCTCTCTACAAATATCCATGTTTCTGAAATTCAATTGTTTTAGTAAGCGAGAGTGAGTTATAGAAAAAAATTGAACTTAAAACATTTTTTAGTTTAAGTGTCCAACCAAGATTTCTTATTGTCTTCATCTAAGATTTGTCTTCAAAATAATTCGGCCCTTCTCACGGTAAATTTGATGGTATACAGCGCTCAAAATTTAAAATTAAATTCATAAATTTTCTTAACAAAACAAATCTATTTTTGTTTTACCTGTTCTCCCCAGATGTCTGGTATTGACATGAAGCAAACCGATTATTCTGACAACCATTGTCCGCCAAAATTTACCATCTTTTATTCAAACTCATTTACAGTAAGAAAAGTATTCTTAGATACCAGATCACCAATGAACAACATATTTGACCATATCCAGATCCTAAATAACAACATCATTCCATTGAATCTGATATTGCTGTTCTTTGCAAATTTCCATAATTGAAATCATATTTTACTTTTGCTTAAGCATTTTCTCCTTTTTTCAAAGTAGACATATGACATTTTATGAAAAAAACTTTGGATTTTTTTTTCAATGACAGGATATAATTTGGATAACACACATAAATTATCAAACCAATAATCAAAGATCAATTCACAATTTGATTTGGTGTCATCAAAATATTTGAACAGCCACTTTAACTTAGAAGCGTTTAACTATAGGCCTACACCTAAATCTAACATATTTAATCCATAACTTCACAAATCATAATTACATTAGCTCGTTTTACTTTCTTAATCTCCCATCCCCAACGATTGTTTATCATTAAATTGTCTATTTTTTAACCAGGTCGTTTGGACAAAAGATGGTCTGAGCAGTGTATAAAAATTTAGAATGGATGATTTTAAAATAATTATCTTTCCTTTATATGTAAGATTCCATTGTTGGCAAATGTTTAGCAACATTTCTATTTGATTAATTTCATCCTTTGACCAATAGGCTCACAACTCACATATTCAAGGGCTTTAACATAATTTTCAGCGTATGGCATATTATTTATCATTTCTAAAGGTTTCTCTTTCCTAAACCATATGACTTTCTCTTTCCAAAACCAAATTAATTTCTGTTCCTTTTGTAAAACAACACCAGTAACTTTTACAATATCTGAAATATGTTCAATAGCCTTTATTTCGTTTTTTTTTCATAAATCACCTTTCATTCATAAAAAAAGGGAATCAATTACAATAAAGGGCCTAGCTTATTAATTATAAACGAACGTAATAAAGGGCAACATAAATTGAATACATTATAGGTATACATAAACAAACATAAAACAAGAGATAATAATTATCTACATATCAAACGTGTCAATTCAATTCAAACAAACTGATACTTAAAGTGATTAGAAGGGGAAGGAGGGGATGTGCTATCCCGTGGTTTAACTTCAGTTGTTCAAATTTTAAAATAAGTTCAATGTACTAACATATGGTATTACAAAAAATATACAAATCATGCAATTATAAATATATGAACAGATTAAGTGTAAATTCAAATAAGTAGGCCTAAATCTTGGGTTTATATTTTTTTATATATATAAAAGGTGTGATTTTGTTCCGCAAATTATTTTGCATAAAAAAAGTGTCATGTCGTCAGCTCGCTAACATAACTTTATTTCTTTAGATTTTTCTCCAACACATTTTCCTTTATATTCTTATCTCTTCTTATTTTGTTGCTGAGAAAACTCAACAGCTAAGATTTAAAAAAAAGGTAGAGCAGACAACAGGCAACCTTGCCAGGGATAACCATCTAGTGGGGTAAAATGTTTGTGAAAACAACCATGAAAATACGAAATTTGATATTTGCGTATACAGAATCGAAACCCATTTTCGAACAATATTTTAAAACCACATTTTTATAAACTTTAATTTATAAAATATTATATTTATGCCATCCTGTTTATATGTTTTTTACATGTTAAACTTAATGCTTGATTGATAATTGAATATTTTATGACTTTGTCATTTAAAATTTTAAACACTTCTTTAAACTGTACTAAATATATTAAACAGTGGTGCATTAATGTATTACACAGTGCGGTATTTGAACAAACACAGCATTTAATTGTGTAAGAATAATCACATTATTCTAGCAAGTGGAACGCTTGTGGCAGTCTCACCTGCACCGCGCGATTCAATTTAGCAGCAGTGCAAACGTTGAAAACTATTATAAAATGATTATTCACAAAAAGCACCATTCATATAAAATGAAAGCACCATTCATATAATGATACAATACTACGTTCATTGACAATAAATTTCATTTTACCTTGATCATGCGACCTAAGACTTGCCAGTTAAAAGTTATGACAGCAATTTAATAATTACCTCCAAAATGGCCAAAGTTCAATGACCTTAAAGGACCTTTGACTTTGGTCATGTGTCATGTGACCTAAAACTCGCACAGGATATTCAGTGACACTTGCTTATTCTTATGTCCAAATTTCAAGAATCAGATCCATAAACGTTCAAACTTATGATGCTACTTCAACAAATACCCCCAACTTGGCCAAAGTTTGTTGACCTTGGTCATGTGACCTGAAGCTTGCACAGGATGTTCAGTGTTCCTTGATTACTCATACGTACAAGTGTTTTGAAATAGACCAATACACTTACAGAGTTGTGATGGTAATTCAACAAATACTCCCAACATGGCCAAAGTTCGTTGACATTAAATGACCTTTGACCTTAGTCATGTGACCTTAAACTCGCACAGCATGTTTAGTGATACTTGATTACTCTTATGTCCAGGTTTCATGAATCGGATCCATGAGCGTTCAAAGTTATGATGGTAATTCAACAAATACCCCCAACTTGGCCAAAGTTCGTTGACCTAAATGATCTTTGACCTTGATCATGTGACGTGAAACTCGCACAGGATGTTCAGTGATACTTAATTACTCTTATGTCCAAGTTTTATGAACAAGATCAATACACTTACAGAGTTATAAAGGTAATCAACAAATACCCCCAACATAGCCAAAGTTAATCGACCTTTGACCTTGGTCATGTGACCTGAAATTCACAGGATATTAAGTAATACTTGATTACTCTTATATCCAAGTTTCATGAATCAGATCCATGAGCATTCAAAGTTATGATGGTAATTCAACAAATACCCCCAACTTTGCCAAAGTTCATTGACCCTACATGACCTTTGACCTTGGTCAAGTGACTTGAAACTCACGCAGGAAGTTCAGTCATATTAAATTAATCTTATATCCAAGTTTCATAAACTAGGTCCATATTGTCTCGCCTGCTTATAGCAGAGCGAGACATATATAGGCGTCGCTTTTCCAACTGCGACGGCGCGCCGCGGCGTCGTCAACATTGAAATTTTAACCCAGGATAAGTTTTTGAAATGTCATCATAACTTAAAAATCAAGTATTACCGAATATCTTGACTAAGTTTCAGTTCACATGACCAAGGTCAAAGGTCCTAAAGGTCAATAAACTTAGACCATGTTGGGGAAATCAATATCGAAATCTTAACAAAGGTTAAGTTTTTAAATGTTGTCATAACTTCGAAAGTATATGAACCTAGTTCATAAAACTTAGACATAAATGTAATAGTGTATCCCTAAAGATCCTGCCTGAGTTTCAGGTCACACGATCAAGGCCAAAGATCACTTTAGGTCAACGAACTTTGGCCATGTCGGGGTTATTTGTGGAATTGTCCTCATAACTTTAAAATTTTATGGATCCAGTTCATGAAACTTGAAAAAAAGAGCAATGGTATCCCTAAATATTATGTGCGAATTTCAGGTCACATGACCAAGGTCAAAGGTTATTTAGTGTCAATAAGCTTTTGAAATGTTCGGGGTATTTGAGGGATTGTCATCATAGCTTTAAAAGACTATAAATCTAGTTCATGAAACTTGGACATAAGAGCAGCAATGTATCACTGAATACCCTGTTTGTGTTTCAGGAACATGGCCAAGATCAAAGGTCACTTAAAGGTCAATGAACTCTGGTCGTATTGAGAGTATGTGTTGAATTGGCACAACTTGGGAAGTTTATGGATCTAGCTCATGATGCATCAACATAAGGGTAATCAAATATGAATGCTTGTTTTGCACACGTCTTAGGTCACATGATCATGGTCAAAGGTCATTTTGGGTTAATGGACATAATATTTTATCAGATTAGTGTTTTCTTCTGAAATTAATTATTCATCAGCTGTTTTCACAGCGAGCACTTCTGCTATATCGAATTGCTTAATGCAGGCGAGACTGCCAGAGGCGATCCTCTTGTATTTTTTGAGTTATGATGACATTTCAAAAACTTAACCTTAGGTAAAGATTTGATGTTGATTCTCAACATGGTCTAAGTTCATTGACACTAAATGACCTTTGACCTTGGCCAAGTGACTTGAAACTCAGGCAGGACAGTGATACACTATTTAAAAGACTAAACCTTCGGTTAAGATTTGGTGTTGACGCCGCTGCCGCCGCCGTCTGTGATGAGACAAATATTAGAATAAACTAAAAAAATAATCACATCATTTTATTTTTACTTTTTTATTTGGTACAACCATCTCATACAGAGTTGTCAGAGTAACACATTTCATAGTCAAGTCTAGTATCAATATAGAATAACAAATATACAGTATGAAAAAATTACATTTTTGATAAATAAAATACATAGGAAAAAAAAACCCAGAAAAGAAAGAAACATATGCAACACAAATTTGTCTATTATAATCCCAAATCTTAAAGATCCCATTTTAAAAACGAATCTAATAGTGTCCCTATAAGGAATGCATTTTTCTGTTTGGTATACTTGTTTTAAATTTACTGATAAACGGGTAAAAGAATGGGAGGGTATTAATATGTCTACATAGATCACATCACGCCTTGAATGATTGGCTGATGGAAGTAGCGGGTTAAGTAGTACTACTCTTTACATGAAATTCATAGATCCTCCTTTATCCCTGAATATGATGCTCATCTTTGTCTAAATTCATCATTATTTTATATACACACGCTTTGAATCGTTTGATACTATTACCAATCCATCCATTTTCACGGAACAGCACATTAAGAATGTCCACTCTTTTAAAGGCACTAAGAATGTATTTTTAAGACCCTTTTGCGAAAAAAGAGGTTAAAAGACTGCTATATAAAATGATTATTCACCCTCAAATCGATTATTGCACCACTAGTCGGATGAAAACAATTGTACAAATAACACATGATTATACATCATCGCAAAAAACTTCACATACGTCAAAATAGAGTGCTAATACTGACTATTCGCTGATTGTATGTCATCAATGAAAGACTTTTGTATGACACCATTTCGAGGGATTTTTCTCCGATTTTTCTGATAAAACAAATGAAAACCTGTTTATTGGGCTATTTAGATTAATAACAAATTTGCTCCCTAACCTGTAAAAAAATCAAAACACAGAAAAAAAGTTTTAACAAATCCTCCCTTGATCGGGCCGATCCTAGGGGCAGGGGGTAACAACGCCTCTATTTTTTGAAGCATCAAAAAATGTGTTTCTTTCAACCCAAGACAACAATACCCTCTTACATACATGTTCAGTTCATCAATTGTATAGTTATATACTTATGATGTTCATGATTACAAAAAGTGCTTAGAATGTCCAGTTTTTAATGTCGGAATGTCACAGTTTTTCAGCTCTTCTTCTTCTCTATAAGTACAGGCCACCGTCTGGCGTATTGTCGTACTGTCGCACGAATTATTTGATTGTTGAAATATGTATCGTCTTCAGGGGTAACTGCAAACAGTCCTTATTACAATTTTTTTTAGATCAGACCAGAAAGCATATTATTTTTTTGCTCGCTCTTATCGCACTCGCAACGATTTTTCTGTTACATATCTTGTTCAGGATTGCAAATATTGCGCAACATATTCGATTTTCATGACAAGATACCAGAAATTTCCAAAAATGTTAGATTGCGTTTCGCGCTTGCACTATCTATTCACATGTATATGCTCTTTTATAAGAATAAAGCTAAGGAGTAACTATCGTATTCATATTCATATTTATGTACATATATATATATATATATATATATATATATATATATATGATTGATTGTTATCATTTCTTTATTTCAAAGAAAAACAGTATACAAAAAAGAAAAAGTAACGAGCAAAACCAGGTATAATAATAATAATAATAATAATATAGGTGTATTTAAAAGACCCAGGGAAGCCACTTCAGTTCTGAAAACTGTTCTCCCAGCGGGGGGCCCTGCTATTATTATTACCCCAGCTTTATCTGGGCTGCCTAGTTGCTCAAGCATTCACGGAATTTCTATACTATACTATACTATACTATACTATACTATATAGGTTAACCTATACTGGTTCAAGGCAGTTTGAAATGTACATAAAAGGTAAAATTAAAAATATATAAGATATTGATTGCAAACAACAAGCAATCATGCAATAAATCAGAAAAATGGCTTAAAAAAAATTACATGCGCAAAGGCACATCGAAAATGGTATCAACATCGAGCATTTCATATACAGGTATATTGTGAAAGAATTGAATGAAGAGAACAATGGTAGGCGTAGCTTACATACATACAAACATACATACATACATACATAACAGGTACTTTTATAGCGCTTCACCAAAAATATGATCAAAGCGCTTTACAATAAATAACAAATAATAATAATAATATTATAATAATATTGTGCATATTAAAATTCAAGGAGCGTGCTTGAGAGGAAACATGATTTGACATAATCATATTATTATCAAAATAGACATTAAGATTAGGAACAGAATTGGATGGCTTTATTTGTGTACCACAAACATCCAAGGAAACATTATTAAGATAATTCATATTATGGGGAGAGCTGCAATAAAGAACTTTGTATTTTCCTCATGTAACTTCGGTTTATTTACAGTCATCCATGATTTTAATTCTCTTATACATACTTGAAGCTTATGCAATGCAATTACAGTGTCAGCAGGTATTTTTGGATCGAATTCTTTATATATCTAAGTGTCATCTGCATAGATATGGTATTTTAGGTTGTGACTCTCGATTATTTTACCAAGTGGATAGGTATAGTATGTAAACATTCATGGGCCAACCACAGATCCTTGTGGCACACCAAACTCTAAGGTATGTTCAGTTTAAGTACAAACTTGACTTTTACGGTTTTTAAAATCAGATAAAATCCAACTTTTTACATTTCCAAAACATTGTGCGAGTCTTTTTGCGGTTTTCCAAAGCACACAAGATGTCATTTTTAAATGTCAGCAGAATAGAGCTTAAATTAATGTTCCTCAGAGCTATCTGTATATATATATATGTGTGTGTATGGGGGGGGGATATGGTGGTGCTCCCTTGTGTGTGTATACAATTGCAGACTCGACTTTGTATTACTGGGAGAAAAATTACCGTGTCTGCCACGTGAGCGGGTGTAAGTTTGTCGCTTTTACACGCAAAAGAAGGCGAGTCTCCATCAGCTGTCGGGTCTACACCGCGAGCCGAGGAGGTGTGTTTAACACGCTATATAAATATCTAATTTTAGTCATTTGTGATCGAACCGCCTCTGAATCGCTTGCTTTTTTTAAAGTCGTAAATATGGATTCGCGTGAAAATTGGATGGAGAGTAAATTATATGAAAGTGCACGACTTTCGAGTTGAAGATATTTTCCCTGAATAGAATCCCAACATATTACATCAAGCCCGAGATGTAAACTGCATTAAAGAGCTAGCCTTCGTGTTTTCTTCTGTGATTTATTGTTACATTTCAAAAAGCGTTGAAGAGTATAGCATGTAAAAGACTTATGAAAGGCAAATCATAAAAAGTACGAAAAAAAGGTTTTTAGGTGTCAAAAATCAACTTTTGTTCAGATTGATTCGTTAAAATTTGTGTGCCTAGCTCCAACCGGTACCTGCTAATGAAATGCTGATTTTAGTAGCAAATCTTATCAAAATAATTGAAGAGATTTAAGCTTTTGTTTAAGATTACACTTTATTTAGTTAAAGGTTTCTGTTTATCATTATAGAGGGTCCCATCAAACAATGCTCTTTTTGTGGAGCGTTGTGGCCAAGAGGATTAGTCTTCGGACTTTGAAACAGAGGGTCGTGGGTTCGAATCTCAGCCATGGCGTAATTTCCTTCGGCAAGAAAATTGTCCACATTGTGCTGCAATCGACCCAGGTGAGGTAAATGGGTACCTGGCAAGAATTTATTCCTTGAAATGCCACCGCGCTGTAAAAGGCAGCGGGGCTAAAGCCAGGGTAATAATATCCAATGAAGCGCATAGGGACGCAGTTGGCAGTGATATGCGCTATATAAACATGTTGGTATTATTCTTGGGTGCATTTCCATTTTTATTTGTAAATTTTATATTCATTTGTTTTACTCGGGTGTTTAATTGAAAATAAACAGAGATAAATGCAATGAAATAACAACTTAATAAAAAGTATGAATGTGTCTTATTTCATGAATACGAAAACCCGTAGGAATAGTGAAAAATGTACAGCACGGTACCATGAGACAGAATTAGATTCAACATGTTTATACACACACATTTTTGCGATCTTATGATTTTAAAGCATATCAAGCACGGGATATGCAGTAAGTAATACAAATACAACTATTGATAATGAATATAAAATATTAAAGAAGCGTTCTTCAATTCTCAAAATATATAGACAAACTGTTTTGCTCTCATTTAAATGTTAGATTGGTTCTAAGTATTCATTATTAGCCGGAGGTTCAAGCGTTGTGTGTGAGGGAGCTTGATTTTTGCGAAGTTCCTGATAAGCCTGAATATCATTTTTTGTCAGCGATTGATATGGGGTTCCAGATCCTTGGTCAGGTAGCTCTTCATACTCCGCTTCCTGATTGGCTGGTGAATTGGCATCACGTGGCTTTGGCAATGGCGGTTGCGGACCATTGGTAGTAGCGTAGTAATAATTACCCTCGATGGTGGCATATCTGTGTGTATCATCATTCGAATGTGTACCCGGTGTGTCTCCCGTCTTGACAGTGACCCGTTCGCTATCCATATTATATGCAACGTTCGTTGAGGAGGTAACATCAACGTGACCAGCTGCGGCAGGCTTGGACCTATGAAAAGTATAAAACAAATGGAAATGCAGATAACTAGTTTCTATTATACAACTCCCAAGAATGTTCTTTAATCTGACTGGTCCAATCGGATCACATGATATTCAGCGAATTGCACTATTGAATCCAAACTGCACTATCCTGCACTCTGACGTCATACCAAAAGTGCTATCCTGCACTCTAACGTTAGAGTGCAGGATAGTGCAAGGTCTGGAATTATCTAGAATTTTCTAGAATTAAGATCAAACATAGCATTTGGGGCAACTCAGTAACATGGAGGAGGAGGAGGGGGTTGTATAAAACATTGCACGCATTCTAGTGTATAGAGGACCTACATAATAAACGCTGTGCCCTGCGGACCTCGCTGCGGTGTATCAATTGGCTCTTCTCACACATCGTTCATTATTTGGCCCTGCATGCACGCGCTTACGTGCATTATTTGTATACTATACCTAAAATAAAATAAAAATCTCTTTAAATAAAAACTTCGTGAACATTCGTCCAAATTGCTTTATCAAATGATTTATATAGCAAACATATATTGTTTCTGATGTCTATTCATTGTGTAATTGCGAGACAATGAGAAGAGATTTCATTTTTTATCATTTCGTTACGAGGCCTTTAATATAACAGTTTTCATTTTGGTTGAAACTAAATCTTAACATTATAAATCATTGCAAACCAATGTATAAATGACAATGTGAAGTTATTGCCCGAGATTCATAAATCATGTACATGTACATTTCTCGTTAATTAGCATGTTTTTGTATCTTGTAAAAACAAAATAATGAAAATAGAATCGCGAGCAGAATAATTTGTGCATTTGTGCAAACATTCCGATTGGGGAAAAAATATGACGATTTTCTTTTACAAACACAAATCGAGATTCTGATTTTTTAAAAATATCTTTCTTACCAATAGCGTAATTAAATACAAACGTTTTGGAGTGAAATTATCTATTGTTGCGCACTTACGTTACATCTGGAAAACATGTATCAGGTGTATTGAGTAAAGATTGACTTCCGAAATACTTTAACATTTAAAGAGGGACCATGGGCCTGTCTTACGAGAGTTGCGATTGATCCCACTAATCGCAAGCGTCATCAACATCTAAAATACGCGTTTGTTCACAATATTTTCTAGATATGATGTGTATTCATAAATTCAACGTTATCCTGACAATTAAGTATCTTTCTCTTTGTTTCCAAAGGACATTGAGCAAATTTCGTAAAGAAAAAAATTATGACATTGATAGATTTTTTAGATCGATCGGATCTGTAAGAAGGGCATACCTATTTCTCCTTGCCGTGATGAGAACACTCAATAAAGCTATGAATAAAAGAACAACGATCACTCCTGCTACTCCCACGCCTATGTACAAACCTGGGGAAAAGAAGAACAACAAAAAATCATCAATATTCTTAGATCAATATTTGGTGTCATTTTATCGCATTCACGAGTGGTTAATTCTAAGATTCATAATTATAACACACGTCAGAGACATCTTATTCACCAACCCTTTGCTAGAATTAATGCTACGCTGAATTCATTCAGAACAAATTGTGTTAAAGAATGGAATATGTGTCCTGCTGATATAAGAAATAGCAGTACCCTGTCTCGGTTTAGGAAATTATGTCATAAATATCTACTTGATAAATTTAAGACTAGTTGTTAGTTGCACCTGGGGGTGACATGTTTGGGGTGTGAATGTCTGTGTGAGTGTGCGAATGCTTGCGTGTGGGTTATGTTCCTGTTGTGATCTTTAAATTCCTTGTAATTTTTATCATTTTTTTTCTTCTCATAGTTGTACTATATCTAAGTAAATATCATATGCAGGGGCCCCTGATTACAAGCTGTGCTTCGTTGGGGTCCCAAACCTGTCATTTTCATCAGTTCTTTGTAATGTAACCATTTTATTTTGTTTGTACTTTTTTGTACTTTGTACTTGTTTTTGACTGGTTTGAATAAATTCAATTCAATTCAATGCATTTGGAGGTATTTGCGCTTAATCAATATTCTCGTTATATCCTCTTTCGTATGGAATGTTTTATTTTGCAATATTGGCTGATGTTAATGATAAAACAGAAAAATATTAATGCATAAGTATTCAAATAAATTTGCATGAATTCTCATATTTTTCAAAGAAACATTAATCACTGTCCAGAAAACGACTGCAATCGATTTCTACTATATAAATCATAGTGAAATACGTATTCATTTCTGAATTTCCCATTGCCATTGTGCAAAAGGAATATATGAAAATAATTGATTTGTAAGAAATATCCACGGTGGCCTCTAAAATTGCAAATTTTGAACCCTATGGGACAAGATTTGGCAAAGGGAACAACCCCATTTCAGACCTGATTAATAGTACTTCGGATAGAATTCAATGGATCACATTAATCATTACCTATGCAACACATTTTGTTGATATTTATCATCTTTCGGTGATATTCACTTATTTATCTGTTGTTTATTGCCATCTGGAATATCTAGTGAAGTAGTACTATCGTAGTATCACAACAACACCAGGGGTGGATGAATCTCTGGACATTTAAAAATAAGATCCGGGCTTCAATCCCATCGCGGCACTCATGTCATTTGGCAAGACATTAATCTACATTTTCAACAAGCATGACAAAGTGTATTAAATCAATAAGTGAGTATACATAGTAGGTAGGAGTTGCTTCAGCACCGTGATAAACCAGTACAATAGTACTACAACGTATATACAGGGGTATGAGTGTTCACATATTTGTAGCTGATATCAAGCGCAATATAAATGTTGCATATCAAATATCCACATCTATTGAACACTTTAAGAAAAATGAACGTACTTACCAACGTTGTTGGTAGGCGGAATTACAGTTACTGTAGCCATAGTCTCTGATGTTTGTTGTTGAGGGGTAGTGAATTCTTCGGGTGTACCATAGTCAGTGGTAAATGGGATAACTAGAAAAATATATGGAAATGAACGTTGGTAGTCACTTGGCAATTCCCAAAAAATAATCAACCTGTTTATACCTCCGACCCCCATTTTTTATCAAGTTTTAATTCACTTCATAAATTGACCAAGTCATGGTGATATGAGAGCATTACAGACTGTCGAAAGAACAAGAAATAAGAGACAGAACAAATTCTGAAGGTCCCACATTATAGGGGGTCGGACCGTCTCGGACGTACCTATTTTATGGAATTGCGCCACTGGAAAAACTGTGGTATTGAGAACCACACAATGCATTCATTGAATTCCTATGATAATTGTTGGTTGTTAGTTCGAAATATCAGGGTGTTATCAAAAACACAATTGGTTGTTACTCTTTATTATTTGGTGTTTAGTTAAATCGATATGGTGTCATTTTAACACCACAGGTAGTCCAGATACTGGCCCTTGATTGATTATTTTATTTCCATGCAACAATTGAACATACAACATAAAACGAATTAACAATATTTAAATATCAGAACAATCATTACATGGGAGGGGACAGTCATAAGCACAGAGGCTTGAAAAGGACACCCCTCAAGAAATGACTATACGGCCCTGAATGCGTCTTTTTTTTTCTAATAAAAATAAAATAACATTTACATTCTCCATATACGCAGCAGGGCCAAAATGAAAAACATCAAGCATGCCACAAAGACATAAAAATAAATAATATTACATAATTATAATGATGATATGTCAGCCGTGTATCGAAAGATAGTAATTTATTTATTTTTTGTAAGTATTAAAAAAAAAAAAAACAATGACTTAGATCGAATAGCTGTTAATAATAAAATGTTTGAAATCGAACTTAAATTTATTAAATGTAGAAGCGTAACGTATTGTTATGGGTATATTATTCCAGGTATCAGGACCAGTATGTCTTATTGACCTATGAGCTAAAGCAGTTATTGGGTTTAATAAATGAACATTTGTTGAAGTTCTCGTAGGATAATTATGAATGAAAGAATTTAAAACGAACATATGATTAAACGTGGTTGGTAATTGACGACAGTAAAATCGATACATAAACAAAGCAATTTGAAATATTTGTATGTCATCCATTTTCAAAGTTTTAAAACGATTAAAGAGGGGATCAGTATTTTCATAATAACCAACACCAGCACATAAACGAACAGCTTTCTTTTGCAATAAGAAGATATGATGATTTTTTGATTTGAATGAGCCCCAAACAATATTACAGTAAGTTACATGTGGCAGTAAAATAGAATTATAAATTGAGAATAATCTTGAATAGGCAAATAGTATTTTACTTTAAACATTATCCCTATGCATTTTGACATAGATGTGAGTATTTTAGATATATGATCATCCCACGTTAAGAACTCATCTATAATGACACCTAAAAACCTCACATTGTTTCTTTGCGCTATAGAAATATTACTTATTTTTATTTCTTCTGTATATTGATCAGATAATGCTTTAGAGCTCTTGAAATTAACATAATATGTTTTTTGCAAGTTTAACGATAATTTATTACTTTGGAAACACGTGGATATTTTGGGCAATTCATTATTCAAAATTTCAAAAAGCCTTTTTTTATCAGAGCTCGAAGAAATAACTGTAGTGTCATCAGCATAGAGGATATATTGCAATAGAGGTGAAGAATAAACAATATCATTAATATAAAGAAGAAATAAAAGGGGCCTAAGATTGAACCTTGTGGTACACCACAATTTATATACTGCAAACGAGAACTAACTGAATTTATACACGTAAATTGTTGCCTATTAGAAATATAACTTTTAAACCAATTGAGGGTAGTACCTCTGACTCCGAAATATTTTAATTTATAAAGTAAGATATTATGATCCAGGGTGTCGAAGGCTTTGCTTAGGTCCATGAAAACACAAATTACATGCTCCTTTTTTGCCAAAAGAGAAGATATTTTATCATAAAGATCAACAAGAGCTAAATCAGCAGAATGAAGTTTACGAAAACCATATTGGGATGGATTAAATAAATTATGTAATGACAAAAATGAGACTAACCTGTTGTAAACAAGGCGTTCTAATATTTTTGAAAATGATGAGAGAACAGAAATGGGGCGATAGTTCCCAATAAGTGTACGGTCGCCCTTTTTATATATAGGAGTGACTTTTGCAACTTTCATGTCACAAGGAAAAACTCCAGATGACATTGAAATATTACATATATGAGCAAAAGGAATTATGATTGTTAATATAATATTTTTAAGGAGATTGTTACTTATCTCATCATATCCATAGGAACGTCTGGTTTTAAGATTATTAACAATTTTTAATATTTCCTCAGAATTTGTTGGATTAAAAAATAATGTATGTTGACATGAATTCCGTAAGTAATCTGCAAAATTAGTAGTAGTATTAGGTATTTTTGATGCTTGTTCTTGCCCAACATTGATAAAATAATCATTAAAACCGTTAACAATATCATCCAATGTTTCATATACAACATCGCCATGTAAATATTTATGATTTACATTAACATCCTTTGTTTTTCCCAATAACTCGTTAATATTTTTCCAAGTAGCTGACATATCGCCTTTGGTATTTTCAAATTTTTGCGAATAATATAATTTCTTTGCATTTTTAATAGTACATGTTAAAACATTTCTATATCTTTTATATTTAGTAATATTTTCAGGAGAAGAATTCTTTAAACTAATCTTATAAAGTTTGTTTCTTTTTCGAATTGATTTTACAATCCCAAAAGTAATCCATGGTTTTCTGGGGGTTTTTGATGACTTTTTCATTCTAATTTTTGGAATGTTACGGTCTTAGTGATAATGCAATTTTTAAATGAATAATTTATATGCTGTGTCAGCAACGTTACAAGATAAAACATCTTCCCAATGTTCGGATTGAAGTTCGGTTACAAAAGTTTGAATATTTTCAGGAGACATCCTTCGAATGTATTTAGATTTTGCAATAGGCTTTTTGTTTTGTCCAAGTGTAGTGATCATGAAAATAGGAAGATGGTAAGAAATATCTGAATATAATATACCAGACGAAACATGTTGCTTGTCAGTGTTGGAAAAAATATTATCGATTAAAGAGGAACTTGCAACAGATATACGGGTAGGTTTATCTATAAAAGGGTATAATGCATACGAATTTAATAAGTTGACAAACGTTTGACTCTGTTTGTTTACATCCAGAATATCAATATTGAAATCACCAGATAAGTATATATCTTTATGTTCATTTGCAAGTTTATGAAGAACAATATCTAGATCAAAGAAAAAAGATTCAATATTTAAATGAGGTGGTCGATAAACAACACCTATCACTGAGTTTTTTGAATTACAGTTGTCAACCTCAATAAATAATGATTCAGCACTATTATTCTGAAAATTTAAGTCTTTCCTAATTAAAAATTGATATGTTTCCTTAATATATATAGTGTTACGTCCCCTAACTCGCCATCTCATGTCATTTGCCTACTTGTCATATACCGCCCTCCATACAGCCGGAAGAGGACGGGAAGCAGACCAGCCGTTTTCCTAGAGGAGTTTACTTCCTTACTTGAAAGTCTACAAGTAGCTTCACAAAAAATACTCTTCGTAGGAGACTTAAATTTCCATATGGATGTTAAAGACAATCCTGACAGTTTGGCTTTTAAAGATCTCTTAGACCTTTTCAACCTCCAGAACCATGTGACTTTTCCAACCCACTTGTCAGGCCATACATTAGACCTTGTTATATCCGATGCAGGTGATCATATCGTCTCCGGACTGGAGAAACACAGTCATCTGCCTTCGGATCACGCAGCGGTTATATGTACCCTTCGCCTAGGTCGGCCTCAAGAGGTTAGGAAACATCTTCTCTCACGCAACATGAAAAACATTAACTTCAATCTACTCCAGCGGGATCTGTCCAAGAGGCTCGAGGGGAACTATCCAGATGGTATCGATTTGTTAGTTGACCTGTATAACATGTCTCTGGAGGATGTATTGAATCAGCATGCACCAGTGAAAGATAGACATGTCATTCTTCGCCCAAATGCTCCCTACTACAATGAATCTCTACGGCTTGCAAAGCAGGAGCGGCGTCGTTGTGAGCGGCGAATGCTGAAGTCTAAAACTGAGATTGATCGACAGATTTACAGAACTAAGTGTAAACGTTACTACGAGAAATTAGCAGTCGTGCAATCATCATACTTCCGTGATAAGATAGAGTCTTGCGATTCACGTAAATTATTTCAGACTGTGGAGAAGCTAACTACCGTAAAACCAAACGTTCTGCCACCCCATTCATGTGCAGAATCATTAGCAAATGAATTTGCTGACTTTTTCCATCAGAAGATCTCTAATCTGTTGCTTGAAGTGGATACGGCACAGTCAGGGGATCATGGCAGTATTGAGCTTAATGAAACATGCCATTCTTCACTGTCTAAGTTTGAAACTCTCAATGAAGCTGATGTTTTGAAACTGATTAAGTCGTCGTCATCTGCAACGTCCCCTCTAGATCCCATGCCGACTACTATTACCAAGAAGTGTGCCCTTGTATTATTACCATTGATGAAGAAGATTATTAACACTAGTCTTGATACCGGAGTTTTTCCTACTTCATTAAAAAGAGCAGTCGTGACACCACTCATCAAGAAATCCAATATTTCGGCCGATAATCTGTCGAACTATCGTCCAATATCTAATCTCTGCTTCGTGGGAAAATTAATTGAGAAAGCTGTTGTCAAACAACTCCAGGAATACCTGTCCGAAAACGATTTGCACAACCACTTTCAAGCAGCTTATAAGCCACACAACAGTGTTGAAACTGCTCTGCTCAGGGTACAGAATGACATATTGGTCTCTCTGGATGATAGAAATGAAGTTCTGCTGGTGCTCTTAGATTTTAGTGCTGCATTTGATCTGATCAACCATGACATTTTGATAAATCGCTTGAAACATTTGTATGGTATCGATGGGTCTGTACGGAAATGGATATCATCCTACCTCTCACAGCGTACACATGTCGTAAAGGTGAAGGAGGCCGTTTCCAAACCAATCACTGACTCATGTGGGGTGCCTCAGGGATCGATAATTGGTCCATTGCTCTACACGCTATACAGCTCTCCAATATCAGCAATTATCAAGTCCCATGGCTTGGAAACAATGCTATATGCTGATGATACTCAAATGTATTTAGCATTCAAACCACATGACCTACATAATGTTACAAGCAGGATTAATGTTTGTCTCGCTGAAGTTCTGTCTTGGGCCCGGAGAAATAGTTTGAAAATCAACCCACAGAAGACTGAAGTGATTCATTCATCTAGGTTTAATCCTGCTTTAACACCAGCTTGTATTAAAATAGATGGGGTAGATGTACATGAGACAACCAAAGCACGCAACCTGGGCGTTCACATGGATCAACACCTTCAATTAAAAGAACATGTTAGGATTATGACTCAATCTGCAATGTGTTCACTGAGAAGAATTGCAAAAATTCGGAATTACTTGTGTAAAAAGACCACTGAAATGTTGATTCATGCTTTTGTTTCTTCCAGAATTGACTTTTGCAATTCACTTTTATATGGCCTGCCTGAAAAAGATATAAGAAAGATACAAATAGTGCAAAACAGCGCAGCCAGACTTATCATGCGTGCTAAAGGTAAAGATCCCATTACGCCCTTGTTGTCGCACTTGCATTGGTTGCCTGTACAGAAGAGGATTGTTTTCAAGATAATAGCGATATGTCATAAAACATTAGTTAGTAAGTCCCCATTGTACCTATATAATCTGATTACTGAATATGTCCCACAAAGGAATCTCCGTTCTTCTAGCCAGAATTTATTAACTGTACCAACATCTAAAACATGTTCGTTTGGTGATCGTGCCTTTCAGTTAGCAGCACCTGTACTATGGAATAAACTGCCTAATAATCTGAGGGCCATCACATGTACTTCCACCTTTCTTAAATCTTTAAAAACATACTTGTTCTCATGTTAGATCATTTGGTTTAGGATAGGTATGTTGCAATGTTTTGTTAATCTTTCATTTAGTATTTATGTATTTTATTCTAAGTATACTTGTATAAGACTCCATTACCTCCTTTGTAAAGCGCATAGAGATTCTGTAGAATATTATGCGCTATATAAGCATCTACTATTATTAACACCACCGCCTTTCGTATTATTTCTATCAACATGAAGAAGTGAATAACCACTGATATTAAATAATTCTGGAGATTTGTCATTTGACCATGTTTCAGTTACACATATAAGACTATATTCATATTTAACAGAAGAGAGCAATTCTTGAAAAGTATCAAAATTCTTACACAAACTTCTTGCATTGACATGAAGAATACTGAAGTGTTCATCTTTGAAAGTAATCTTATTTTTGAATTCATGGGGTAAATAATATTGGCGAGGAGAAACTTCAATAGTTTCATCTAGTTGCAAATCTGTGTTACTTTCCATCATGAAATAAACATTCATATAAAAAATACTTGCACATATTAATGAGAATGTGCATAAAGGCAATCACCTTCCTTGCATCTTGTAATAAATAATTGTAACAGTAATATTTATGAATCGATACACGACTGACACATAGATGTACTAAAATTACTTGCTGACTTGCGTTTATATAAGTAAAGTAATAATTATTGTAGATTATTTCAAGACTGATAATCAAATTAAGTACAAAAATATTGTGACATGCTAAAAATATGGCACAGCGATACGCAATAAGGCATTTATACGAATATAAGTACAGTAAAAAACAGTTTATCAGCAATTCGAATTGCAGCTGGCGTTTAATCAGTTTGTCATGAGCAACACAGTTTTGTTGTAATTGTTGCTAATCAGTGAAACTAAAATATAACTCAGCTCCATAGTATGCTGTAACAAATATGTTTAATGAAATAATCACTAATTTATTTTCCTACAAGGTCAATAACCAGCTGTTGTCGTTCATAACTGCATGAAATATAGTAACATCGTTTCTAGCAGGTGTAATATAGTCGTAGTCAGAGCGAGTTCAAAGAGTTAAATCAAATATTGTACTTATAGAGATCATTCATGTTTCGATAGTGAAACTGATTGCTTTCCCTTCGAGAATTTGTCTGCACTCTATGCCCTCCATCCACTGAACGTTTTCTTCCACACTGAACTGATCATCCGATAGTCAAGCTCAATATGTTGAGCCTTCGCTGGATATTCTTGGAGAAATTGGAGGAGTCAGAATAACAATGTTTCCATTTGCACCGTGCCCCGGCACCGTGCACGGAAATAAGCCCGTGGCAACAATACCTATATGGCTGCCATCTCGGATTTTACAGAATGGCCGCCATTTTTTTCCTAGGTAACCAGAAATTATGATTTTGGCACCTAAACTGCCATTTCTGAGGTCAAGGAAGCTATAGGTATCAAAATATATTCAGGAAATAAAATAATTTTCATTAAATGTCTTTTTTCCGCATTTCCAGACTCGATCAAACTCATATTAAAGATCAATTGAAGTGTTGCAAATTAGGCGACCTGAACGTTTCTTTATTCTCTTCAGTGAGGGAAATGTTAAACCAGTGTGTCATGCTTTTACAAATCATTTAGCATGTGACATTATCAAGGTTAAAGGTCACATAGGCTCAATGAACTTTGACCATGTTGAGGTATCAACCTGTTCGAAATCTTAAACAAGGTTAAGTTTTTGAAAATCATCATAACTTAGAGGATATGGGTAATAAAGTATAACTATCTTGCATGAGTTTCAGGTCACATGACCAAGGTCAAGGGTCATTAAGGATTAACCAATGCTAAGATTTTGAATTTTGAACATAATACTTACATTCTGAATAAAAGTAAATGACGAAGTAACCACGAGTACTTTGATACTCAGAACGGAAAATGAGATTGATTGAATGAGTCTCAAAGTTTGGTATGAAGATTGTCTCGAGACCAGTTCCACCTATCAGGGTTTTGTTTGTGAAAGCAGATAAAAATTGAAGTTGATCGCTGACATCTAGATCGTAGTTGATAACAATCTGAAGGTCTGTATCATTCAGGTTCACAGTTAGGTCATACTCACAGCTATAATCTGGCGGATATTTTGCAGGAAAATTCTGAAAAAATAACAAATATAACAATGTACAAATATTTGAATTACTTTGTTTTATGGGTAGTTCTAAAACAAAAGCTTGAAAATGCTTGATATTGGTCATTTCAATACAAGAAAAATAGCCTACAGTGGGCAGCGTAATTACATTTAATATCAGCCCCCCACAAAAAAAGATACAAACGAGTAACGGTAGAAATCCATTACAGTTACACATTCTGGAACAAATTGTTTAACTTGCATGTATATTCAGGTAGACATTTACATGTATATTTCATTTTTTATGTTGATTTTGTTTTAATATTAACATGAATGAGTGGCCATTAGGGGCTCGATGATCATGGATATTTTAGCTTGAAAATAGATTTTAAAAATCAGATAACAGTAACTTCCGTTACATACACAATCATTTGTAATTTGCGTTTTTCTTTGAATGTATCTTGTTACATGGTTTCTGTTATACAGTGCGTCCCAGAAAAAAGGAAACCGTAATTCAATGTAAATGTTTGTCATCGTAGTCATGAATATGCTTTGAGATGTACTCCAATTAAAAGAAATGATTGCCCTCTTGTATTTGAAGCCCATGTCAACGTCATTAATGCACGCATGACTGAGTTAGAACAATGGAAAGTCGTGCTACTCAATTTCCATTTGCACTAGCAATTTGATTTCTAAGTTAGTTGTTCTGGCCATATTTGTATAGTGCAGAAACTATGTTCACATATTCTACTGCGCTGTAATTAAGAGCTCATGAAATGCTTGAAAATATATTTAGAAAAAGGAAAAAATGAAAGGGGTTTAGTTAAAAAATAGATTTCCAGTTTAAGTTTGAACATTTCTTGTGATGGGAGCTGCGCAGGCGAAGGCACGATCTCCCTAAGTAATGAGTGGGGATGTGCAGGAGCAAATTATTATTAGAACTGCGCAGGTTGTGTGTCTCTGTGAACTTTTCTTGGTAAAGGCTCAGAATAGCTAGGCTTACCACTTTGTGCCTTGTATACCATTATAACAAAATCTGCGAGCTAAAATCCAGTGCAGATCGTGTAAGGTAGGGGTGATCCGGGGGGGGGGGGCACTCAGTATATAATGCATAGTGGTATATGTGCCGCGGAGGGGACCCCCATTTTTACACTCAATTTTCCGTTCCAAGGCATAGTATGTAGTCTTATTGAGAAAAAGAACAAAGAAAGCCGCTCTAAAGCATAGCATTTTCTTCTTATCGAGAAAGAAGAAGAAAGAAATTCGCTCCAAAGCTTCGCACATTTTTCGTTACGCCGTTCCGGTCGCATTGATCCGCTACAATCAGCTGCAATTTTGGTGAAAAAAAGCGGCCGCAGAGCACTGTCCGACCATTGCCTCTGCGCGAGCGCACCCCGCCGGGCTAGGTGCATAATACACGCATGCCCGTTATATATAGGGTAGCATACGCACTCACACGCTGGCGATTAGTCCAGTTTGGACCTTGTTGTTTGGAAGTGCCCTTTCCCCAAAGCTAACATAGAGGGCACATGTCTCCCAATCTCTAATCAGAAAGATGAGTGGTTTGGCGCTGATTAGAGATTGGGAGACATGTGCCCTCCATGTTAGCTTTGGGGAAAGGGCACTTCCAAACAACAAGGTCCAAACTGGACTAGCTGGCGATCCGCTCCAAGGACCCCCGTTTTCACAAACATTTGTAGTTCCGAAGCCCGTTCCGAGGATCCTCCTTTTTACAATAAGCCCGCTCCAAGGCCCCGTTTTTTGTCTAGCCCGCGGCACACCTACACCACTTTTTTGGTCGAGTGATGATTTTTTCAGCATTTTCTTTGTGAATTTTACTCTATTTATTTATACATACAAATATTTTCAGCCCGGACCATCCCTTTAATGTCTTTTGGTATGACGCGGTCAGTGTTTGGAACCGCGACCTCCCGATTGTGAGACGGACGCTGAGCCAACACACAGGTATTTAGTGACGAATGAACGTCTGAGAGAAGGGTAATTGCGTAAAATAATTAACCTTTTCGTACAACCGAACTCCATTTTTCTCAAGTTTTACCTTAACTTCATGAACTCGTCCAAGTCATGGTCATTTGAGAACACTACAGACTGTCATAACAGCCAGATATCAGAGATAAAACATGGGGTCGGACGTACATATTTTATGAAATTGAAGTTTCAGGAAGATAAAAGTAATCAAAATGATTACCATTGAATTATTGAACTCCCATAGACATAGACTCCAACCCGCAACAATAAATGATTTTTGATTTGATTTGATTTATTTTATTTCCACATTTCAAAACAAAAGCAATGTATATACAAGTATAATAATTTTTTTCAATATTACATCATAGGCAAATATTTTTTCAAACATAATGAATAATGTACATAAATCATTATAAAATATCAACTGTACTGTGAAAATTATATCTATACATACATTTTTCTTTAATTACTGAACATATATATATTTCTAGAAATGTGGGAGACCTCCATCTTAAGCTTGGAGCTTGAAAGTGATGGCGGTCCGGCCGGGGAACCATGGGTCACTTCTCAAAACTTCACCAAACAACAAACAATAAAGGATTTTCCTTCCCAGGACTGAACAATAGTCACCGTTAGCATGGCTAGCCTATTTTCTGCTGCTTGTTGGGAAAATGATACGCTTGTTTTTGACGATTCGTCGAATTAGTAGATTGGACATTTTTTCATGCAGCTTTTTCTCGACCATATGCGTAATTTACACTTAACGTCTCATACGGAAGAGGAAATTTATATTCAAGTTAGATAGCAGTAATGCGAGAAAACCAACTTAAAATCATCATTTGCTCACCCAAATGGAATTTTACTATCACCATTTTCCATTGTGATAGCTTCTAATTGGTCATGCGTGCATTAAAGACATTGAGATGGGCTTAAAATAAAAGAAGTATATTGTTTCATTTGACATGCACATTAAATTATTATCATGATAAGAAAAAAGTACACTGAATCACGGTTTCTATTTTTTCTCGGACGCCCTGAGAAATAACACGGATCAACGGCCAATACAACATACGAGCTGTATGGCTAGTGAAAATTTGGCTTGAAAGTGCGAACAGGTTTGTTAACTTTGATTTACCTGACCCTAAGACAGAACATTATCGCCGTAATATCCAATGCAGAGGTGCATGTCAATGTAATACTGTACACAATCACATGAAACTATTGGAAAATATCGACGCATTAAAAAAAGGCCTGTAAGACATGGTTGACATGGTAACCATATTATTGGTAAAACCTGTAAGTTCTGCTTTTTTCCAGTTTGTCATAACAGTTTGCACACAGAAACAATATTGGAAGGTAAAGCGAAGATGCCTATCATTTTTGGTGTTTTTTTATCGAATACTTAGAATTGATTTGGAAATAAAGGTTGCCTAATTTAACTACTTCACATTTTGTTAATGTTTTTTGTAAGTCAATTTTGATTTTCTTTCTTTCTTGCTTTTACACAGATATCGATACTAGGCGACACTAAAGAAATAAGGGAGATGGGAAACCAGTTACAGTAATAGCAATTTTATTACACCAACTTTAAGGCAAACCTCATTTAACGTGCGCGGCCATCGTAAGGGCCGATATGACAACATCTGTCGCAGAGGGCGACATTTCACGCTACACATCAAACATATTAACATATTGGCGCAACCACTTTTCTCTATCTTTCCATTGGAATTAAGTCAACCTCTAACCAATTGGCCTGGGGGACAATTACTTCCTAAACAACAAAATCAATTCAATGTTTTAAAAGGTAAAACAAAACTATATCTGTAGTTATCTCGTCAAACCATGGATTCCGGAGAACACACCAATAGACCTGCATTCCTGGAAGGTATCACATATTAATCAAAGTAAGTTAACAGATCAGTATCAATACAAAGTATTGGCCATTACCATGGTTACTACATAAAACAAACTAAAAGGCATAATGTACCTTTAACCATTACTAGTATATAACATGTACAACAAGCGTAAATAAATAACCGACATATTATCTACCCTTCTATCTGTAGGCAAAACAAATAAATAAATAACCAACCTCTCATCTACCCTTATACCTGTAGGCAAAACACACATCAAATAGTCAATCAGCATGACCTATTGTATATCAAGCCAACCAAAAAGAAAAAAAAACTCTAATAGCTTTGAAAACATCACTATGTATGCAAAAATAGCTAAAACCTGTAAAACAGTTAAATTCATGTAGCAACATCAATATTGCCAACACACAATGTAAAACAAACAGTTAAAGCATGACTAAGGATAAGAACTAAAAAAGCATTACTACATAGAACACATCCATTAACACAATCATTGTGGACACTGCAGATGCATAAAACTAAAAGGGCATAGCAATACACAATACATTCCTAAGTACAATGGACACTTGTGAGCCTATATGCACAAATAGATACATACCGAAAAATGTCAAATGCAACTTACAATTTTTTGTGTGTTTCATGCGAAATATAAATGCAAATGAATAACCTCACTGCTGTGCATACTGAAGAGAAACAATCCTATCATAGGAAGCACATAAAAATATCCAATGATATATTGACCAACTGTAAGAACATGTAAGGAAATGAAGGCCCACAATTCCTGCAAAGCAAAAGACAGTCTTTGCATGTACTAGTAATAACAAATGCTAAAACAAAGTGGCAAACAAATAGGCAAAGGGTCACTTAAAAACTGGGATAGGTAAAGTAAAAAAAATAAACGTGTACAAATTGTTCCATTAGTAAAAAAAAGGTGAAGGTTCAATGGCACTATCCAGACACCACAGCTCAGCTATGAAATGTGCACTGTCTAATTATAGGCAAACCAACAAAACATAACAAACGAAGAGCAGACTACTGGACTAGGGCAGCATTTTTTTTCCCGAAAATATGGAAAGTAAAATATGTATTTATGAAGTGCCAAAATAGTACTAACCTAAAATAGCTGATAAAAAGGGGCATGCAGGCTCACACTATACATCCTAATACTAATATCTCAACATCTAATAAAAAACAGTATGACATAAATACATGTAATTTAAAAACTAAAAGTAATCATAAATATCGGACTACCAACTCATCACTAAGATGGAAATTAACATAAAATAAACATGTAATTACTTTTAGTCATAAATAATTTATATATAAAAGGGAACAATCTGACACCTGAAAAACTGCATGGTAACCCAATATAACCAAAGGGATACAATTTATTTAGCAATAATCAAAACAATGATAATATGGTCCACTGGTACATTATATATACAAATGACAGCAAAGGCTAAATATATACAAAATAAAAAAAAATGCGCAAAGCATATCACAAAATAAGGCAAACAAAAGAGACAAAAGCATAATAGGAAACCGAAAAAAAAAGATTGGAGTATGTACTGTCCATATCAGAATGAAGAGCAAAGAATACCAGTTCACATACTGTCATGAATGAGTCTTCGATATCGAAGTCCATAGATAGGCGTCATTCTCAGAATGTTATGGAACATTAAAACAAAGTCTTTGCCCATCGACGTTCCTGAAAGGGCCTCTTGAAGAAGTGCATCAGTCGGTAATCTAGTAAGGGGTCCTGCATGACTTAAAGTCAATATCTGGAGGACGACCTGGGGGGAGTCCAATGTGTTCTCCAACGGGGTGACATGGCCGACTCTGTGGAGTCATCATGAGGGCAGAAGTGAAGGACACAACGGTGTCTGACCACCTGAACTGGGGATCCAACATCTTGTAGCTCCGGGGATCACTGGTAGGACCTGACGCATCACCGGGGACATCATCAGGAGAATCCGGGGGTCGACCAGGAGGGTCGTCAATCCGTAGGATACAAGGATGAGGAGCCATATGATGATGCACGGCAACGTTTTGCATGAGAGAAGGGCAATTAGAACCCTTGATCACAGGAGTAGAAGAAGGTAGGGCATTCAGGTAGCACCAACTGTTATCATACAACGTTGGCTCCAACGACTGACCACGATCTGGTTGAGATACAGAAACAATCTCAGATGAGGAGTCATGGACTGCACAGTTACTATGGTATAAAGATTGATGATCAGGAGTTGATGGCTGTTGAGGTGTTATAAGCTCACTGATAGGCTCTGTGGCTACAGGATGTCTGTCTGAGTCAGCAGAAGTTTCCATGTCTCCAAGGACTTCACTCGTAGGTGACTGGTCTGCAACAGCAGGATGGACTCGTTCGCGATTACAGGAGATCGAAGCTGAAACGAGGTGAGATCGATCAACGCCATCGGAAGCCGAGCCGGGTAAGCCTGCAGCAAGCGCATCGGATAGTGGGATAGCCGAAGGACCGTACGGATACGATGGTCCATCACCGAACGATACTACGCGCTTAGCTGGGCGGATAAATACATCATATAATTCCATGAACGGAATTCCAGCCTGTATAGCAACATCCAAAGACTCTACCACTAATCCTTTGAAGAGAAACTGTCTGTTGTCCCTTGTGAATGTGAGACAGGTCTCACCTACAATCGCAAAAGCAGAGGAATTGTCAGGAGGTTGAACTGATGGGGAAGTGGCGGTTATCTCACCCCCAAGATCTTGAACCGTAGAAAGTAGAATCAAATTCTCCGCAGACCCACTGACAATGCTCACACGGACACACTGATCACCATGGAACAGTTCCACAAAGGGAGTCACGGGGGCCTGATTAGGCACAACGAATGAACTAGCCACAGGCCTATGTGGCATACTGTGAGGACCTTGGACCTCATCTGACTCTAATGAAAGTCCATTGCACCAGTGAGGGTCTCCCTGAATCGCTGACTCTGACTTCGAGTCATCAAAGCAACCAAGATGTAACTTAGGATCGACAGAGGAACGATCCACAGCATACGATGAACAGTCAACGTCTTCACAAGGAATACAGCCTGGAACATGATCATAACCAGGGTCATGATCGACAATCAACTCATCGCAGGTATCACTACAAGTCTGGAAATTGGTGTAGCCAAGAATGCTAGCGGCCTTGCGAGCTCGAGTAATCATGCGCCTTTCATGGTCGGGCAAAAATGGACAGTCACCAATATGGTGGTGGTAACAATGCCGACTAGCATTAAGACAAAGTGGGCACACAACTTGGTTTATGTTAGGCTTACGATGAACTAAGGCGGGCCTAAGATTAGTCTGAATTGATGTAGGTGTCATGCTATAACTATCGGAAGCCTGGATATGTTCATCAGGACTCGACATATACTGATAGTAAGGTACATCACACCGGGCATCACACTTGCGGTCATTATTCATGTCATAATAGGCAAATCTATCATACATCTCTTTACTAGACCTACTACCGATATCATTATCTCTTGACTCATACTCATCGTACACGGCTTGATGATTATCACGCTTTTGGCTTAAGTGTACATGTAAAACTCGAATCTGAGGATATGATTGGCTATGTAGATCTAGATCTAGGCATGACTTTCGTCTGGAATTATTAAACTTATGACTAGCTTGATCACAATAAAAACTGACATAATCTTCTGGTTCAATCTCATCAACATAATCATCTTCTTGGTCATTCTCATAATCATCTTCTCGTTCATTCTCAACCTCATTCTTTTCATCATAACCATCTTGTTCTTGTTCATTCTCATCACCATAATCATGATAATCATCTGGTTCATTCTCCACGTCATACTCATTGGCTGGTTTATTCTCATTATCACAGCTACCATTATGACTGGCCATGTCACCGACACCGTCACTGTCGGCGACAGGTTCAACATCAGCCACACAATTAAATCTTCTGATTTTATTTTCACTATGTCTGACTCTAATTTCTTGATTTACTGTGTAATTTCTTGATCTACTAATTGTGTCATAGCTTGATTCAGTAATTGCATTACTAGAAAAGTTGGAAAAGTCTGACAGAAAAGTACAAGAACCAACTTGGCTGGGGCGGCCTCGCTCTCGGGCCTGGGGGCGAGGTCTTGACCTCGGTGAGGGAACAGCCATTCAAAGGACTGTATGTGGGACTACGGCACTGAGGTAGTAAAAAATTGTTACACCTATCACGACACATTTTTGCCGACCAACTGGTTGCTCGGATAGCATGAATCCCATCACTGTGCGGAGCAGGCAAGGTTTGAATCCCAGCTGTCACCACGACAATAAAGAAATAAGGGAGATGGGAAACCAGTTACAGTAATAGCAATTTTATTACACCAACTTTAAGGCAAACCTCATTTAACGTGCGCGGCCATCGTAAGGGCCGATATGACAACATCTGTCGCAGAGGGCGACATTTCACGCTACACATCAAACATAATAACATATTGGCTAGGGACCGCTCTGTAAATCAGCGTTATATTGTTATCGACACTGAATAGGGGCAATCTCTCCGTCTTTTTCCTTTTTTTTAATTGTAAATGATATGTAATTGTTGTTTTTAATTGACGGAAAATTAATGCAGCACCCATAACAATAACATCCATACAAAGAAAATAAAATGTAATCTGCATTCACATTCGAAACTAGGGGTAGTTGCTAGACACGGGAATTCGGATTCATTTGGAGGAGTTCATGCTTGTTTGGAGATGGGCCGTAAGATGGTTTTAGGCGTGATTTTTAAGAAATGTGACATTTTCTTACGAATGATCCCGCTTTCTTTATTGTTTTTTTTTGTTCACTCCTAAAGGCAAGTGAGGAATACATTGCACCTGTTAAAAGGAAAGTTCACCCTGATGAAAACTCTGTTGTAAAAATAGCCCCCCCCCAAAAAAAAAACAGTAAAAATATTGGTGAAGGTTGAGGACAATCCATATTTCATGTTTTGCATTTGTGACGTCATAAGCGAGCAGTTGCCCCATATGTTATGTATAATAAAATGCACAAATTCCATTTTTTTAATGGGTTGTGATGATTTATTTTGTTTTCTTTTTAGGAACGGGTGTAAAATTATTTGTCTACTTATATACTGAAGGTACAGAAAACACATTTTCAATTTTCTGTGAAAATGGCATTTCAATTATTTTTTTACCATTCGGTAAGAAGGCAAACTGCTCGCTTATTACGGCATAAATCAAATAATTATTCTGACTTGTTTATTGTTTGACGGATTTTCCTCAATCCTAGTGGGGATATTTTTTCTGCTATTTTCACAATAAACTTTTTGTCATGGTGAACTTCCCTTGAATGCGATGTCTATGAAAAGTGAATGAAAGGGAAGACATAGATTAAAAAAGAAAAGAGAATGTGAATAAGATGTAAAGGATGCTATGCCAATTTGAGTCGAGGGGTTCATAAAATGAAAGCAAAAGAATAAAGTAGGGGAAGGTGGGGTAAGTTGAGCATAGGGGCAAGTTGAGCCACCAGCCCCAGGCCAATAATGAATGAGTCAGACATTGTGGTGGTGTCATGTATTGATGACCCATAGCATAACCCCTAACCCCACCACATTGTTTTCAACTTTGAAACAAAAAGTAGTTTTTTAGAGGGAAAAATATGAATTTCAGCCAAAAAAGTAAAAAAGAGTGTGAAATAGATAAGTGCTTTATAAACAAACACATCTTTAAATATAATAAAGACATGATAACAACATTATTAGTCCAGGTATGGATCTTCATTCCTGTCATAGTCTTTTATATGATGGATGCATAATAAATGTGTGGATACAAAATTATCGCACTAAGTTCTGACTGGGGTAAGTTGAGCCAAACAGCATGGGGCAACTTGAGCCATGGTAATTCCTATGGTAATGCATCTTAAAAAACAAACAAACCATAAAAATCGATTGAAATGCTGGCTGAAAGGAGCAAATTTACATGACTGCTCTTTTCCTTTTAAAGGATGTTAGTATTAATAGAGAATTAGCAAGTGAAAAGACTTCAAACAAAAAATTGACATGCTGGTTCTCCCCTCATACATTTTGTACATAGTTTTTGTGGCTCAACTTACCCCAGAAGGTGGCTCAAACTTACCCCATATATGGGGCAAGTTGAGCCATTTGACATCGTTTTTTTTCAAAGGTCACGATGACTTTCAGTGTGGGGATAGAAAGTTATATATAGGTGGAAAATATTTCAGAAGAATTAAATTTCAAGGCAAGGTACTTATTTCGACAAGATTATTAATCATATCAATTCTAACATGCAAAAAGCAAAAACTGTCACAACTTACCCCGCCTTCCCCTATACATACCAGAGATGTGAAGTGTACCATACCACCGTCTTCAATTGTGCGATATAGATAACACTCGCCAAGGGATGCTATTGCAACCAAAGAAGAAAAAAAGACCGAGCAATAATACAGTACTGTTTCAAAATACGAATAATAGACATAGACCTATTTTCCTAAAGCTACTATCACTAACAGTTTTTACAGAAAAGTAATTACCAATTCAATTTTCGTAAATTGAATTTCAAGTCTCTTAAAATTTGATATAGAGAGTAACTAGGTCATGCTAGAGTAATTTTGAGGTTGTTCTTTCCTTTGTTTCTATCAGATTTTCATATATCATTCTTTACTCTTTTTTTTATGTAATATGTGCAGGAGTGATTCTTCTTGCTCGTCCACTTCTTTCTCGTTTTATTCTACTTTTTCTTTTCCGATATTCTTCCCAACTTTTCTCCAAATTCTTCAACTGTTATGCAATTTTATATGCAAATTAATTTTAATGGTACGTGATGTGATATTAAACATTTTGAATTTTCCTGTTCTTTTATATTTGTATTTCTCAATAATTTTGACGCCCATTGATTCTAAAACTTGTTCATTTATGTTGAAGCGGATTTCGTTACTGTTATGTTCTGTGATTGTTTCGTTTATCTGATGCTATGCAATGATTGTTGCTTTGTCCTATTATGGTATTGTACGTTACGTTGTTTCTTTTGATTTCAATCCATTATATTGCCAAAAAAACCTCTGTAATTTGGCTTTGTGCCACGATTCCTATTTTTTACCTGAATAAACCATTTTGAATTGAATTGAATTTTTATTATTAGTTTTATCATTATAACAACAATGATAATCTGAAAACCCTTTTTTGGGGGGGGGGGGTGGGGGAATAACAACATACAAGATATGATAAAATTACCTTCATAAACGCTGACAGCATTGGTTCCACCACATATTTGATCTGGATCTCCTTGACATCGTGTTTGACATGCTATCATTCCTAACTCTTCTCCTTCTGAAGGTTCATTGCTATCTGAACAGTGACATCTAGACCCGGTCACACCAAAGAATTGATGACCCAATGAATAACAATCGCGACCACAATCCTGAAGGGTCTGATCGAATTGTTGAGGAGGAGTGATGGTGAAGTAAGGATTATCATCTGTGCTTCTATAACATCCCGTGTAACCAGGTACTTTTTGAAGTAAACGGAAAAGAGACGATAATCATTCAGCAAGATTGAATCTTGGTGATACATCATAATTAATAAATTAATAAATTGAAATCATTGTCTAAATCATTTAAAAAGAAACATTATCATCAAGATGATGAAGTAGCCAACAAAAACATTGCCTGCTCGCATCATTTTGTAAGTGAAATACGCATTGTCTTCGTAAATTCCTACAAACAAGCCTTAAAATGCTTCTTTTCAGTTCTGAATTTTCCTAAATTTTTAGCACTCGCTTCGCGCTTGTAATATTTGATTAGTGAGTGTATTTTTATCGTGATTTTACTATCGGTACAAAAAGTGTTCCATGTTCTTAACAAAATCAGCAAGCGCTTTGCACTCAAATTAGATGAGTATGGTGAGATATGTATTCTATTATTTGATTCCTAAACATAGTCCTTAAATTGTCATTGTTTGGGGGTAAAATTTCAGCTCGCGCTTCGCGCTCGCATTTTGTAGCAAGACAGATATGTATTTTTTTAATTGCTTATTATGTCCCATTTAGGTCTGAATATCACAAATTTTCAGCTCGCGCTTCGCGATCGCATCATTTGATCAGTGAGATATCCGTTTAATGGCACAGTCCTTAACCCTATCTAAGCCGGATCCCCCCCTCAACGAGTCGCGCGATATTTTACAATAATAATAATATTAACTCTTATTTACACCGGGTAGTCACTCTCAGCTGTAAGCTGTTCTTCCAGCGGGCCCTGCATAACATAATATGTTTTTATTACCCTTTTCCATTCAATACGTCGAGCGCCAAGCAAGAAGGCAGAAGGTCCCATTTTTAAAAGTCTGGTATGACTCGGCCGGGGATCGAACCCACGACCTCCCGTTCATGAGGCGGGCACTCTACCACTGAGCCACCATGTCCGGTGATTACATGAAAAAAAATTGATATCAGATCAATGTCCTATATATTATATTGTTTTTTGCATTTTCTTATGTATATCATTTTTGGACCCTTTATTTTTCATTGTTTTTTTCAATGTTCGTTGGAGACACTTCTAAGTTCATAAACAGCATAAAATACATACAAAATTGAAATAATGATACATTTATAATTTTTGGAGTATTAATAATAATAACAAGAAGAATAACAATTACTGAGTGGCGTAACTACGGGGGGCATGGAAGCACGCTCCCCTCCCCCCCAAAAAAATCGGCTGGCAAAGGGGGGGAGAAGAAAAAGGAGAAAGGAAGGGAAACGTAGTGGGAAAGAAGATATTATTGTTCTTTATAATGTTGTATTATGGTATAATTATGTTATGTTATGTTACACCAGACTATTTTTTCCTTACTTTATGAAACATTATTTGCTCAGGGCCTATGTCTTTATTGTTTTTGGTGATCGCATTGTCTGTTTGACGAGATATTACCCAAGGAGCTATATCTGTTATTAGTCGCGCAATTTTTTTTGACCGCGCTGCTCGCTGAGTGTTTACTTTCAAATCTTGCGCAACTTTTGAGACCAATTTTGCGTCACACGGGTACGCAGTTCCGAAATTACGCAACGTTATGTAAGTGCATGTAAGACCAAAAATTGCTCAAAAACCTAATTTCGTGTACAAAGTCTATGCAAATTATGTTTTCAACCAAAAAATTATCATTATTTTTAGTTTTGCTGGTCTAAATGTATGTATTTTATGCTGTTCATGAACTTAGAAGTGTCTCCAACGAATTTCATTAAAAAAACAATGAAAAACAAAGGATATACATAAGAAATTGCAAAAAATCAATATAATACATAAGACATTGATCTGATATCACAATTTTTTCATGTAAACTTGCCAAGTACACCACAAAGAGTTGCTGTCCCAAAAATTAGAACACCTGGAGCTTTATTTATGGAGTTGAAGGAAAACGTATGATTTCGCATACTAATAACGCATAAATTAGTATAATTACTTAATAACATTTCGCATGAAATAAATTACAATACAATTTTCTAGATAATAACCAAGACAACCTGCGTGCCAATTTTCGGCGCGATCGCGCGATCGACGGGTGAGATCTCAAGGGGGGGGGGGGGGCGGGGCTTGGAGGGCCCCCCTGCCATCTGAACTCCCAAAATACCCCGACCTAGATAGGTTAAAATGGCTTCAATAGGCATATATACTTGGCTCACTGAGTGCATGCCTGACTCAAAAATTTTGCTGGTGCCCCCCATGCCATGACCCACGGTACGCCCACTGATTCAAGAAGTTCATGGTTCATGAAGGTAGAGCGCCCGTTTCATGAATGGAAGGTGGTGAGTTCGATCCGACAGAGCCATACCAAAGAATTTAAGAACAGCCTTCTCGTTGGGCGCTCGACGTAATAATAATAGTCAGTTCTTGCATAGAGCTATTTAATAGCTCCATGGTTCTTGTATAGCACCTAATACAATAACGTCTCTATGTGCTTCCAAAGGACTTGGAAATTATTACCCCGGCCTTTGATAGGCTACCTAGGCGCTCCAGCTTTGAAGGAATTTCTTCCTACCGCGGAACCATTCACCTCACCTGGGTTGAGAGCAGCACAGTGTGGATAAATTTCTTGCTGAAGGAAATTACGCCATGACTGGGATTCGAACCCTCGACCCTCTGTTTCAAATTCAGAAGACTTCTAGTAATCCACTGGGCCACAACGCTCCACAAGACTAATCAACTGGACAACAACGCTCCACGTGTGCAAATGGAGAAGGGTAATAATAACCTACATGGATAGCATCATGCATGGCCCTCTGTAAAAGCAGCTAATAACAGATGTAGCTCCTTGGTAATATCTCGTCAAACAGACAATGCGATCACCAGAAACAATAAAGACATAGGCCCTGAGCAAATGTTTCATAAAGTTATGAAAAAAATTGTCTGGTGTAACATAACATAATTATACTATAATACAACATTATAGTGAAAAATATCTTCTTTCAATAATTGAATTGAATGTATTTATTGTCCTGTGTAGGAAATTCATTTCACATCGGGTTTACAAAAAATACAAATACATATGCACATAGACAGATTGAAATAGACTTACAATACCGTGGGATTACATACACAATGCCGTCTACGTTATTTCAAATATAATAGAAAAAGTGCAATTGCAGATATATAAATTGATTAATTATTCAAATATTAATTGGTTTGTGATTCCATATCCAGCGAGAATACGGAGGGGGGGGGGATGGAACGAATATTGCGAGACGGTAAGTTAAAAGTGAGTATTAAAAGGGGGCGGGGTTCAGTGCAATTCCCCATTCTATGTGACAATTGTACTATTAAACACATGTTGAGAATTTGGGACAAAATACTGCCTATAATACGTACTTTGTTAGTACGGGAGACACAGAGGCGAACACCGGACCTATTGAAGTTGTAATAGCAATGTAGAGGGTGAGGTGGATCTTTTAGGATGGCCTGAACTTTAGCTAGTAATCTCTCGTTGTAGAGAGTTTCAATTGGGGGTAATTCCAGACCGATTATTTTCTGGGCAATTTTCCGTGGACGTTCAAGCTTCTCTTTGTTCGATTTAGTAAGGTTGCTATATAGAAGCAAATTACATTGAACATTACAACTGACTGGATGATAGACTTGTAAAACAGGGACAAAATCGACTGTTCCAAATGGATCTTTTTTAATTTGGCGAATGAAAAAGAGTCTTTGATTTGCCTTCCTTTGAATTGAGATTGTGTTTTCAGTCCAGTCAAGTGTATTCGTGATTGTGGTACCAAGGTACTTTTATTTGGTTACACTTCGTAATTCCGAAGGTTCTTTATTCCGAAGGTTCGTAATTCCGAAACACGTAAATTGCCTATACCTCGATATTCGTTAATCCGAAAACGAAAAAGGGTTCGTTAATCCGAACATTTGTGGCGTTATTCCGACGGTTCGTTATTCCGAAGGTTCGATAATCCGAAAACGAAATAAGGTTCGTTGTTCCGAAGGTTCGATAATCTGAAAACGAAATAGGGTTCGTTGTTCCGAAGGTTCGTTAATCCGAAAACGAAATAAGGTTCGTTTTTCCGAAGGTTCGATAATCCTAAAAACGAAATAAGGTTCGTTTTTCCGAAGGTTCGTTAATCCGAAAACGAAATAAGGTTCGTTAATCCGAAAACAAAATAAGGTTCGTTAATCCGAAAAATTAAAACGGGGAAGCAGAGGCAAGGGGGTGGACACTTGCCGTTCAATTGTTATGAGGATGGGAAGGCAAGGGCGGCCAAGCGAATTTTCGTTTGGGGGTAAAGCCAAAAAATGAAGCTCATACGTCAAAATGGGCACTTTGGTGATATTTTCACCTTAAGATTATAAAAAAAATCAAATGTGAAGTTGTAAAACTCGTTTTGGGGGTCAATTATTCTTTCAATGGCATTATTGCGAGGTGTTGCGAGCGTAAATCACAAGCTAAAACTTAAGGGTATTTCAATAAAAATGGAAATAAGTTTTTAAAAATCCGAGCAGATTTCTGCTGTCACTAAAAATATGTACATCTAACTAAAGAATTAACACGAGCGCAATACGCGAGCTTAAACATACTGACCAGAAAAGGAATCTTAAAGAAAGAATTTAGTGACCTCTTTAGAATACATATTTCACCAATCGAATAACTGAGAGTGCGAAGCGCAAGCTGAAAATTTGCAATATTCCAGCCTGAAAACTTTACTTTAAAAAGAGTATTTCATTTCGAAAACATGAAAAACAGCATATTTATTTTTGAAAAAGGATCTTTGAATCTTTCCCATTTTTGGAAAAATATGCATTTCCCTGTTTTTTATTTCATTTTTGGGGTGCAAGTGCCCCCTGCCTCCCTCCCGGCAGATCCAACTTTTGTCAAATGGGGGGGGGGGCAATTTTTTTTCGGCCATATTTTCCTCGATCGGCAGCTTAAAGTTGATTTTTGTTTGTTTTTTGAAAGGGTAGTCCTAACAGTCAATAATTAGCTTTATACTTATAAAATAAAGTAAATATGTAATAACATGATAAAACCTTTTTAAATAATGCAAGCACGAGGTATATATTTTTTTTAATACGATGGGCAATATGTTTGTGATCTTCAAAACGAGATGCCTATGTAGTAGATAATAACTGCGAGCAAGAAGCGCGAACAGAAATTTTAAATATAAGCTCCGACCTGATCTAAAGGGGACATTTTAAGAACTTTTTGCAGTTAGCCATGAAGACGATGCGTGTTTCAACCAGTGGCGGCGGAACGTATTTTCCTTTTTGGCGGGGGGAGCCAAAAAAGGGGCCAATAGGGGCATTTTGGTGCAAACTGATATTTTCGCGATAAGATTATCATCTGTGTAAAGAGGTTGTGTGTTTTGTAGTAATTAAGTTGAGCAAAAAAAAATTAAGTGATCTCTGATTGGTAAGTTATACAGTGCGTCCCAGAATAAACGAAACCGAGATTTAGCGATCATTTATCATAACTTAATCATAAATAGAATAGACAAATGACCTACCAATTTAAAGCTTAGAATCTCCTCTTTCATCTGATATTACTTAGGTTATTTCTTATTCACGCATGAGTGAGCAAAATCAATTTGAAGAAAGGATACCAAAAAATCATTTGGCGGGGGTATCTGGGTTTCAAAAAGAAAAACACATTTCTGAAAAGTTCAATATCTCCTCTTTAATTTGGTACCTTAATTGCAGAAAATGGTCAAGAAATAAAAAAGTTCTGGTCATTTGAAATAAGGCTTGTATTTCCATAATTTCATGAGATAAACGTGTTTTCACCGGTTTCGCAGAGAAGCTTTCGCATGGTGAACAAAAGATTTAGTGCATGGCTGATCGTCATCAAAACGGAGTGTCGAGTGAGTTTGAAAGCCAGCCTGGAGAACCTCTTCATTTTATGAAATTATTGAAATTCAAGCCTTATTTCAAATGACCAGAACTTTGTTATTTCTTGACCATTTTCTGTAATTTAGGTATCAAATTAAAGAGGAGATATTGAACTTTTCAAAGATGTGGTTTTCTTTTTAAAACCCAGATACCCCCCGCCAAATGATTTTTTGATATCCTTTCTTCAAATTGTATTTGCTCACTCATGCGTGAATATGAAATAATCTAAGTAATATCAGATGAAAGAGGAGATTCTAAGCTTTAAATTGGTAGGCCATTTGTCTATTTTATTTATGATTAAGTAATGATAAATGATCGCTAAATCTCGGTTTCGTTTTTTCTGGGACGCACTGTATATTACGTTTCATTTCTGCGAGCGTAGCGAGCAAGCGGTTTTTGGGAAAATGTAAAATTCGCCTATTTGGTCAATTACTGTAAAAAGGGCATCCTTGTGAGGTGTTGCCAGCGAATCACGTGCTGAAACTTTTGGAAATTTCATGTAGGAGAAAAATGATAAAAATTATATTATTTACCCAGGGAAGCCACTTCAGTTCTGAAAACTGTTCTCCCAGCTATTATTATTATTATCCGTGTTTGTTACCAAAATGAATAATTTTCATTTTCGGAAATACGAACCTTATTCAATTTTCGGATTAACGAACCTTATTTCGTTTTCGGATTAACGAACCTTATTTTGTTTTCGGATTAACGAACCTTCGGAATAACGAACCTTATTTCGTTTTCGGATTGACGAACCTTCGGAATTACGAACCTTATTTCGTTTTCGGATTGACGAACCTTCGGAATTACGAACCTTCGGAAATACGAACCTTCGGAAATACGAACCTTCGGAATAACCGAACCTTCGGAATTACGAAGCTTCGGAATTACGAATGTATGCGCTTTGGGTCCTTGACCTGGTCAATGGGCTTTCCATGTATTTCGAGTGGCATGTGCTCAGTAACATTTCTTCTAAAGTCAATGATTATTTCTTTTGTTTTTCCTACATTTAAAAGAAAATGATGAGTGTCACACCAATTGACGAAACGTGATATTTCTGAGAAGTAGCGGTTTGCATCCACGGAAAGGAACCCAGATATCACGGTATCATCAGCGTACTTAATAATCAAACAATCATTATTTGTGCTAACACAGTCGCTTGTATATATTGAGAACAGAGCAGGGGAAAGATCACATCCTTGGGGTACCCCGACATTGAGCTGAACTAACACCTGATTTAATCTGTCCAACTTTAACCATTTGTGGTCGGTTCAGCAAAGAGTCAAGGAGTAGAATTGATATAAACATTATATTCATCTAGTTTCTGAATTAGCAGATGTGGAACTAAAGTGTTAAATGTACTTGAAAAATCGATAAATGTCGATCTCACATACGTTTTAGACTTATCTAAATGAGACAATGTTTCGTGTAAGTGCAGTAAAACTGCATCTTCTACTCCCCTGTTTGATCTATAAGCAAACTGTAATGGATCTAAATGGGCCTCTGTTTGTTTCATCAGATATTTTAACATCAGTTTCTCGAAACATTTCTTTATACTGCATGTTAACGCAATCGGTCGATAATCATTCATATCAACCGGGTTCTTGACTTTTGGAATAGGAACTATGGATGATGTTTTCCAAAGTTCCAGAATAACACCGCAGTGGAATGCGATTTGAAACAGTTATCTGAAAATACCAGCGAGCTGGTCTTTACATGTTTTCAAAACTTTATTCGGGATACAATCTGGACCGGGTGACTTGTTGACCTTTACATGACCTTACAACACTCTCTTAAGTCATGTTCTGTCAAAACAATTCTATTGCTATCGTATTCATCCATCTTTTTTTCCACTACGTTTCTCTTTCTTTCTCATTCTTCTTCTTCTTCTCCTCCCCCCTTTTTTGGCCTGACGATTTTGGGAGGGGGACGTGCTCCCACGCCCCCCTCCCGTAGTTGCGCCACTCAGTTATTGGTATTCTTCTTATTATTATATTTATCATTATTGTTGTTATTATCATTATTATTTTGTATTATCATTACTACTACTATTACTATTATTAAGATTTGATATTATTATTATCATTATTATAATTGATATTTTTTAATAAAAATGTCGGATTTGACTAAGCAAGCATACATTCATCAACTTTCTGAAGATGGATTTGATTCGGATACTGTACTCCATTTTTAGTTCAACATTAGCGTAACGTAAGCTCCGGTCACAAAGAAAAAAGTCGTTCCTACGAATTCTGGTGATCGTAGAGGTTCGTAGAGGGGGCACATATAGATTCCAACGGCCTTTTTAGGAACAACTCAAGACCTTCTTAAGAAGTGAAATAATTTCCGGTTATAATGGCCCTAGAAATGTTACGAATTGCGAAAGAATGTCTATAGTTATTATTTCGTCAGACTTACGGAAATCTTACAATTTCTGGTGTCGGCAGATGGTATTACGTACAACTCACGGCACTCTGAAGTCATTCGTAAGAAGATTTTGTTTTTACAGTCGCACAAATTGTGTACCTAATTCGCCTTACTAGATCCTTACAAACGCCTTACAAACGCAATGAGTAGTTCGTAAGAGCGCCAAACGAATTTCCATTCGTAAGGCTCTCTTACGAATGTGGTAGGAGCCGATTATTAACACCTCAAGGCGTTCTTAGTACGATCATCGTAAGAATTTAATGCTTCTAGAATTATCTCTCGACCGTGGTTCATACTTTAACGACGTTCGCACGGCCACCCTATGAAGAGATAGGGATTCGTACGACGCAAAAAAAATCTTGGACAAGACCATCGACCAAGTTGCGAACTTAAAGAATGGTCTATGAAAGGTATGCTAATACTGGTCTCGTACGACCTTCTTGGGAAGAAATTGCAAGATGGCCTAGCAGCTCTTTTAATTTTCGCACAGTCACTTACTTAGTCTCGGCACTAATTAGTAAAACGTTTGTACTGTACTACAGACAATATATAAAAAATCTCGATATCGAATCCAATAGGCTGCAGCGATGGCAGTTGCGCATCATTCATGGAGGAATAACAAATGGTTTCACACTATAATCATGCTTATGAGGGTATATAAATATACCTAATATTTCATATAAATGAGAAAGTTTCAAAACTGATTCCCTCTGGTTGATTAACGTTATCGTCTTGTGAAATCAAGCAAACAGTTATAGATTATCTTATTTGTAGGGTTTTTTAGTAGTATGTATAAAATAATATTTACCCTGATATAAAGGGGGAAATCACTTCCGTTTCGTAGAATGGGTAAGCGCGGGAATTATGCTTTCACCACCTGCGGATCATGGATTATTTTTTTCAAATTTGTTTTGGCCCCAAAAAAAATTGACAGGAAAAAAAGAAGAAAAAGTGATCCATTCTATTTTTTTTTCTTTTTCTACAAATTTTTGAAGGTATGCAAGCACTCCTTCCCCCGTTGCAGTCCTGTTTAGTATATCGATACTCACTATGAAAAAGGGTTCAAATTTGCCCCTCTTGGGGCGCACCAGCAGACTGATATAATAGAAGCATTCTTTACTAGTGCACGTTTTCACCCTAAATGGTGTAAAGCATGTACTCTTGCACCCGCTAACCTTTCAGGTAGCAAAATATGCTCCCTGAATGTGTGTTGCTATTGTTTCAGTCTAGGCACTGGCGTACCTACGGGGGGGGGGCAGGGGGCCACAACCCATGCAAAGGACGTACCCCTGCCCCCCTGACGAGCTTGAAAGACCTTTTTTGCCCCCCCCCCTCAGACGAGTTTGAAGACCTTTATGCCCCCCCCCTCTGACGAGCTTGAAGACCCTTCTTTTATTTTTTTTTTTATTGTCAAATTTTTAGGCGGTCGGTTTTTGCCCCCTCCCCCTGTGTAAAATCCTAGGTACGCCACTGAGTCTAGCGGTGCAAATTGAACTTTCCCCCAGTGTGTTGATCGACTACTGATGATCAACTGTCTTGTTCTCTGTCTGAACATTCAACTAATAAGATTTCATTTATGAATTGAAATGACCCTGCTATCTACCCTCTTAGATAGATCAGAGGTTGTCAAGAGATAAAAACATTTTGCAACTTACAAAAACATGAAACCCTTGGTACTTGAGAGCAAGTGTTGGTTGTATTTTCTTGACAGGATAACGGGGGAGATGATGAATAATCTGGAACACATGATGCATGTCTTATTGGCTGGTTTAATGACGTCGTATCCACAAGCATAACTCCGCTAAATCCTAATTGCAAAGTAAAGGTAATTACAATGTTTTAAAAACGAACTTCAAACAGACGAGAAAATAAACTGATACAGTCTTAACTTAAAACAGAAAGATAAAAATACCATCATGATCTGTTAAATGTATTTTCCCGATCATTCATTTTTTTTACAAAATATTTTAATTTTAAAACTTACAGGCAAACAAGACAGAAACTTTAAAACTTACAGGCAAACAAGACAGAAACTTTAAAACTTACAGGCAAACAAGACAGAAACCTTAAAACTTACAGGCAGACAAGACAGAAATTCTAAAACTTACAGGCAAACAAGACAGAGATTCTAAAACTTACAGGCAAACAAGACAGAAATTCTAAAACTTACAGGCAAACAAGACAGAAATTCTAAAACTTACTGGCGAACAAGACAGAAATTCTAAAACTTACAGGCAAACAAGAGAGAAATTCTAAAACTTACAGGCAAACAAGACAGAAATTCTAAAACTTACAGGCAAACAAGACAGAAACTTTAAAACTTACAGGCAAACAAGACAGAAACTTTAAAACTTACAGGCAAACAAGACAGAAATTCTAAAACTTACTGGCGAACAAGACAGAAATTCTAAAACTTACAGGCAAACAAGAGAGAAATTCTAAAACTTACAGGCAAACAAGACAGAAATTCTAAAACTTACAGGCAAACAAGACAGAAACTTTAAAACTTACAGGCAAACAAGACAGAAACTTTAAAACTTACAGGCAAACAAGACAGAAACTTTAAAACTTACAGGCAAACAAGACAGAAACTTTAAAACTTACAGGCAAACAAGACAGAAACTTTAAAACTTACAGGCAAACAAGACAGAAACTTTAAAACTTATAGGCAAACAAGACAGAAAATTTAAAACTTATAGGCAAACAAGACAGAAACTTTAAAACTTACAGGCAAACAAGACAGAAACTTTAAAACTTATAGGCAAACAAGACAGATGGTAGAAAGGTGGAATTGAAGAGAGAGAGACAGGAAGAGACAAGGATTTATTCCGGGGGTGGGGAAAGAGCATTATGAAAAGAGTCCAACTTCTTCATTTCATGTGTTTCCATTTTGCCAGATCGTCTATAGGCTACTTATAAAACTCACCTCGATGGTAACATACTGCTCTTGCTACTTCGATATTCCATCTAGAGTCTGCGCAGATAGCAAACCAATTGTTGTTATTGTTGAATCTTACTTCCGGGGTCCCCTTCCATAAAGCCCCCGAATTGAATTTTGCTGCGCCTGTGAACAGATGTAAAATTGATTCATGCTACTTCCAAACGCTAGTGTTACTGCTTTGTCATAGTTACTGTACATGGAGTTTTCATAATCACGTGAATTTTTTTTCGCCAGTAAATATTTTTGCTAGTAATGATTTAAACTCTATTCGTTTTACAAAACAAGACTCAAGCCGGATGCGCGTTTCCGTTTTACACCCTGGCGAAGGCATTTTCCGGAAAAGTAGCCAAAAAGCGACTAGTGAAGAGTCTACGTCTACGTTTGTTTACATTATCAGCTGGGCGCGCGATCCAAAGTCCGCACTGAAGTTATCCACAGAACATACCGTACATGCAAATGCAGTTGAGCTTATAATATCCAGGTTCAATACGAATGTATGCCTTTTAATCATGTTAATTGATCATTTGCCTTGCCGATTTGCTGATGTCTGTCTTTCTATCTGTCTATACAGTGCGTATCAAAAAAAACGGGACAGATTTGAAAAGTCTATAAAATTTTAGTTTCAAATTATTATGTCTATATTTTGGTGTTAATAGGTGCTCTAAGGTCTTGTCTTTCAAATGCTATCAAAAAATTTAGTTTCGTTTATGCTTGAGCGAACACAGGACGTTTTTGTTGGGGGTTCAAAAAGAGGCTTGCGCCAGAATTGCAGAATATGAGTAATATGATGATCGGACTTCTTGCTTATTAGCAGACTTCCTCTTAACCTTTTCATTATCTTTGCCATAATTTTCAAATCATGCGGTCAAAATTCATTTTCAGATCTATTTATTTGCTTGAATTATTCTGTTATTTCTTTTTAATATGCTTTCTGTTAGCTTTGAATATTCCTTCTTCAAGCTAAAATTATTTTTTTCAACTGAATTATGGGAGAGCATGGATTTTTTTATTCAAATCCTTTCATTATGTGCTACAAAGATTATGGTGCCTTTTGAACAAAGCCACACAGATGGGTGGGCGCTCGGGTTGCTCCCCCCCATTAAAAAAAAATCATGACTAAAAAAGTGGAAAGGAAATAAAAGGACAGATAGAAAGTAAAATATGATATTATTTTCTGAATATTATGTCAAAATCTATCACAAAATTTGATATTGTAATTAAAAAAGTGGGAATATTTGCGTGCTCACTTCGCTCGCTCACAACTTTTTAATACATTTTACCCGATCTGCCATATCTAGCTCCTTCAAAATTGACTCAATACACCATTGTCATAGAAAGACATGAATCCCTTCCTGTGTTTCCTGTCAAGCAATTAAACTTGGTCAAGGAATTAAAGACCCATTGAAAAATAGATTCATGTCTCTTAAAGGTACATAACATTGTTTGTTTCACATAATAAAACGATTTTAATAATCACAAGTTTTCCCAATTAATCATTCAAATCTTCTTGCTTGGGTTGACAAAAAAATCTTCTTTTCTCAGTTACTTATGAAGGAAAATTAAAAGGTAAGAGAAGATTAAATGAAAAAACGAAATAATTCAATTAAATAAATAACTTTGTAAATGAAATTTGAGAGCATAATTCGAAAATTGTGGAACAGATAATGAAAAGGTGAAGAGGATTTCTCCTGATTAGCAAGAAGTCTGATCATTGTATTACACATATTCTGCCATTCTGGCGCAAGCCTCTTTTTGAACCCCAACAAAAATGTCCCGTGTTCGCTCAAGCATGAATAAAATTTATTTTTTTAAATTGCATTTCAAAGATAAGACCTTAGAGCATCTATTAACACCAAAATATAGACATCATTATTTGAAACAAAAATTTTATAGACTTTTCAAATCTGTCCCGTTTTTTTTGATACGCACTGTCATCTATCTCTCAAATTCTATCTCTATCTATCTATGTAACTGCAGTATCTATCTATCTAATAATCTTCTCTGTCTCTCATTCTTTATCTAACATCTATCTATCTCAAATTCTCTATCTATCTCTATCTATCCATCCATCTGTCTGTCTTTCTCTATTTCTCTCTCTCTACCTACCTATGTAACTACAGTATCTATCTGTTAATTTGTCGCTCTTCTCTCTCATTCTTGATCTATCTGACATCTATCTATCTCTCAAATTCTCCAGCTCTCTCTCTCTCTCTATCCATCCGTCTGTCTTCTATCTATTTGTCTATCTATGAAACTACAGTATCGGTTAATTTGTCTATCTTCTCTTTTTCTCTCATTCTTTATCTATTAACATCTATCTATCTCTCAAATCCTCTATCCATCTGTCTGTATTTCTATATTCTCTCTATCTATATATCTATCTATGTCTCTATCTATCTGTTAATTTCTCTATCCTGTCTCTCTCATTCTTTATCTTTCTATCTATCTATCTAACATCTATCTATCTGCCGTGTCTCTCAAATTCTCTATCTCCATCTCTCCCTCTTTCTCTCTCTTTCTATCTATCCACCTCTCTCTCTCTCTCTATGTATATCTATCTATCTGTCTATCTTGTCTCTATCTATTTGTCAGTCTTCTATATCTATCTTTCGGCAGCTTCTAAGGTATCAATCCATCAAACTTCAATTTGTCTTTCCATTATACGGTAAGTATCTGTTTATTTTGATTTTGTCTGTCATTCTATTCATTTTAATTTATTTTTAGAAAAAAAACTATCATAAACAACGCGACTGCAAAAGCATGTTCGGATTTCACTCATAGAGATGTATATTGATTTCACTCCTGACTGCCGCTCTCTCTGTACGTGAAGTGCCGAGGAACTCTGCGCTCTGATCAGTAACTGTGCAAATTGCATGCGGTGGTGGACTCGCCTGTGTCGCACGCTGCATGCAACCAGCGACGTGTGTAGACTCTTCACTAGTCGCTTTTTGGCTACTTTTCCGGAAAATGCCTTCGCCAGGGTGTAAAACGGAAACGCGCAAGCCGGATATCATATTAGTAAGTATAAAATCAATTAAATTAAAAGTCTGTATTCCCCTTTTGTCGATTCTCAGAAACATTCAATCCCATTATACACATTTTAAAGCAAAATACAATGAAAACAACACAATCAAGGAACAAAACGACATTCAATCATATAAGGCATATCTACAATGTATAGCCGAATACAAGAGGAATCAAAATATACCATAGTAAAAAATATAATTTCGATGGTGAGGTCTTCATAAAGCTCTTTGACTTCGTGAAGATTACGAGAAATGAGTGGGCGATAGGACAACTGATTATGCATGAATGGATTTCCTGACCTAGCAGTTTGTACCTCAAGAATTGAGAATCAGGATGATGTGATGCCTCTCTGTTTGATGTACATGTGAGAGGGGACGTGTCGACTCAGTATTTTTTATTACTGTCATGAGAAAATCTGATCAATTTAGCCTATATAACACTGTAAACGGAAGTATATTGAAGAAGATTTGTAGTGCGTGTTTTCCCTTTTTCCTATTTCCATTCTCATCTAAAATTGTAATAAGAATGAAATTCTGATTGTTCTATATAGCTTCCAATAGTATCCCCCCCAAAACAAAAAAACGTGATGAGAATAGAGATTTCTAGCATTCATCTTTTCTTTTTTCTTTTTTTACTGAAATGGAATAGTTTATTATAAATATTTCCTTTAGGGCGTTCGGACAGCATATTAAGAAGCATCTTGTCTGTGGATGACATGATGTTTAGTTATTGCAACATGAATTATTTACTACAATACGGAGATATGGTATGTATTCATCAGTTTTAACCCTATCTAGGCCTGGGTATTTTGTGAAGATCATAATGGCCAGGGCCCGAGGCCCCCTTCAAGATCTTCGAAATTGACACGCAGGTTGTCTGGGATATAATCTAAAATATTCTATATTAACTTATTTCATGCTAATTGCTTTTAATTGATCATGCTAATTTAGTGTTAATAAGTATGCAAATTCATACGTTTTCTTGTAACTCCCTAAATAAAGCTCCAAATGTTATGTTTGGTTTAGAAACTCTTTGTGGTGTTCTTAGCAAATTTACATGAAAAAAAATCGGATCAACTTTTTATTTTGTTTTTGCAATGTTTTATGTATTTTTTACCTTTTGCTTTTTTTAGTTTTGTCGGGGACTCTTGAGAGATAATAAAAGTGAAATAATCAATTTAGATCAGCAAAACAAAAATAAATCATACATTTATGATTTTTTGCTGAAAACACAATCTGTCTGGACCTGTCGGTGAGAAAAGCAATTTTGCACCCGGGTATCGCAAATTTGATCTCAAAAGATGTGCAAGACTTTAGAAGTCAGCGAGCGGCGCGGACAAAAAAAAAAAATCACGGCGAGCCCCCCCCCCCTGGCCTAGTTCGGGTTAATGGTAACATGAAACTAAAAGTAAGGGCGAGAACTTGGCACGATAAAAGAAATTGTAAAACATGAGATAATTCTTTCCATGGACTAACATGAACTCTGAACTGCAATCCATTTATCCTTCTTTTATTTATACAAATGATTGTCGTCAGGTAAACTTACTTGGTGTTTGAAAGCGAGCTAAGGTGTGGGTGACGTTCAAAGCGATGAAATAAACGACGAAAAAATAACGGCTACTCTCTCCCTTTCCGATCATGATTCTATTTACTGCACAATATTTGGTTGGATACCTAGAAATAAATATTGAATAAACAGATCATGATTATGAAATAAAATTATCAATACAAAGTTTAGTTTAAGTAAGGTTGACTACACAATATAGCCTACTGGATAGAACGGTAAGATGCACGTTTGTTAGATCTTTTATGAAGTAAAAAAAAAGGTTTTCCTGGTTAAGATTTTCCCAACATCGGGTACAAGTTATTTTAGCAAACACATGGGACGTGGGACGGTTTTGAAAGTATATAGGGGGGCTGAGCCGAAGGGGGGGGGGGCTGACCATGCAAACAAATCACAATCAGATGATCATCATTACGTTTTGTACACAGTTTTGGAGAAAAAAAAGTGGGGGCCAAACCCCCCGCAGCCCCCCCCCCCGTGAAACAAGCATGCATGTCCCCTCATTATCTCATAATATAGTGTTATATACGTATATACCATCTTAATTATAATAATAATAATATAGGGTATTTATATTGCGCACATGATATCCACCTTGTTAGGTGCTCAAGGCGCTCCTATTTTACCCGGCTAAGCTAGGCATTCATAGCGCACACAGCTTTTTAAGGAATTACTTCCTACCGGTACCCATTTATCTCACCTGGGTTGAGTGCAGCACATTGTGGATCAGTTTCTTGCTGAAGGAAATTACGCCATGGCTGGGATTCGAACCCACGACCCTCTGTTTCAAATTCCGAAGACTAATCCACTGGGCCACAACGCTCCACAATTATCACAGTCGATAATTCCAACGGCATATAGAATAGTATCAAGCTAACTGAAATATGTTTAATTTGACTGTTTCGCTATTATTCGTTTCGCTCTGTCGCACTCTAATCTCAGCAAAAAAGTAAGTCCCCCTAAATCAAAATGCTGTAACTTTTGAACGGAATATTTTTTCGATATTTTTTTTTCGTATGTAGATTTCTACACTCATTAAGAAACTGTGGAAAAATAGGATTGATTGGTCAAGTCAAAGATTGCATTAAATATGACAATTTGTTCGAGCCTAAAGAGTCATTTTTCAGATTTTGTAAATACAAATATAGGAGAAGGTTGTTTTTTGGTAAATTTTATCGTGCTAGTGCTGTTTTACTATCCATTATTTTGCCAATCCACACAAAGATTTGATAACGTATGTACATGGTTGAGTGACCACAATTTTCGGATGTATCATCATTGGGGCTTATGGTAGTATCATCTATAACTTGAAAAAACATGTTAGAAATGAAAAATGATAGTGGCTCCCTTCCTCTGATTTCTCGGCCCCCTCCCATTTTCAAATTCTGGATCCACCACTGATTAGTCCATTAATTCAACTGATCCTGAGATATTGTTAGGAAAGGAATGCATTTATGCAATATAAAGCGCATTCATTCCTAAGTTTTCGAGTGTGCTCGCTCAACCATGGAAATGTTTAAAGTTCGGAAAGTGTGTGGTGATGAAAATGATGGATCACAACAAACAACAGCAATCACAAAAATCAAATGAAATGAACTATGCAAGAAGGTTTGTGACAGATATCCACAATGAACAAATTGCATTTTTTCCATTAATGTATAAAAAAAAGCTCTTCATATTTCACGTGTTCATTCAAGCGTGAACATTTAATTGCCTTTTATCCATTGAAGCATGCTAATTGGTCGTGACCATAAAGAAAATAAGTTAAAATAATTTCAGTTCCCAAAATAAAATAATATTTGCCTATGATATTTGAAAATCGCATTTTTGTTTTCATTAGATATTGAACCGTGAAATGATGAATTTTGTTGGAAATACTCTTCACAAAAATAACTGTCATCACATTTGATCATTTGTCTTTTTGAAAGTACCTTTCCAAGCCTTCTGACGATTTTTCATGATGAGAATATGGAATTCTTTCCCATAAAATGGAATCAAACTCCTGATATTTGGCTTGTGACTTTTAAAGAATGACAATTTTGTCTTCTGGTGGTGCTCATTGAAGCACGACACAAAGGCATGGTCACACCATGGACTTTTTACGAATGGTCACACCGCCCGAGCGTTGTTGGAGCGGTCGTGGAGCGGAGAGAAAAAAATCATCACCGCTCGCTCCCTTTCACCATTTTCGATTTCTATTGTTTTATTTTGTTTTCGATTTTTTATTTTTTCCCCAAATTTTGTGAGCGAAATTCGACCCTCTTTCCCTTCCGCTCCACGACCGCTCCAACAACGCTCGGGCGGTGTGACCAGGCCTTAAAATAAGCCCTTAACATTCACTTGGAGGGTAGCTTATACATATATAACTGGGCGTTGTGGCGTGCGCCTGTAATCCAAGCTATGTGGGGAAGTTACAAATTGATGCAGCGGTTCGAGCCCTGGTCACGTCTTTCGGATGGTGACGTTAAAGGTCGGTCCCAGACGTAAATAATCATATCTGATTGATACACGTCTGACAAAACTCAAATACACACACACACTCTCTCTCAAATACACATGTACAATTACCTACACGCGCATGTAAAAATAGATTAAAAACTCCCAGTGGTTCAGAAATATTTAAGGGGGAGGGGACTTACTTTTTGTGTATAGTTTGCTGAATATTCTATTCATTGTCACCAAATGTCGCCATCATATCATCGAGCCCAATCATGAAATATATTTATGAAAATATTTAGTACGATGATCATGCTCATACTTTCTTTCTCTGCAACAATATTATACTTGCAAATGTTTACGAAAAATGCACTTGCTTTATTTCGTGTAATCATGGTATGTTAAACATCATCGAACAGAATATTCACGATAACAAATTTGTAGCAAAATTGATATGATGGACTGTGTATGTGATTCCTCTATTAATAATGCAATACAATAATATTCTGATAAATTGAGTCTATTATAAAATGTACGCCTGTTGACTCCACTGTTGTAGACCTTATAGTCGATTTGACAGTCTCATAGGCTCAATACACCAACCTAGAAATGTTCTTTCCGATGAAGTTTTTTTCTTGATTCGTGTTCCTATGGGGTCCTAGAACAAATTCAGCTTGGTTGCCAAAAGTTGCCGTTTGGGCAATTTTGCTAATTAGCATAAATCCAAAATGGCCGCCAGATGCCATCTTGAAAACCTAACTTTTGAACCCCTGTCCACAAAATGATGAGTAATGACTCGTTTTAGGGGTTTAGAGATGTGTAGAACCGATTTCTGTAATCATTTTTGCAATATAAGGTCATCTTCAGGTCAAATCCAAGATGGCCGCCAGATGCCATCTTGAAAAATTGACTTTTGATCCCCTTGCCCCAGAATGACGAGTAATACCTCTGTTTAGGGGTTTTGGCGTGTGCAGAATCTCTTTCTGCTTTCTATTTTGCAATATAATGTTATCTTCAGGTCAAATCCAAGATGGCCGCCATATGAAGCCATCTTGAAATATCAACTTTTGAACCCTTTTGCCCCAGAATCAAGAATAATAACTCTATTCGTGAGTCATTTGGTATGTTGATACAATTCATGCTGTAATTTTGCATAAAGGATAATCTTCAGATCAAATCCAAGATGGCCGCCAACCGCCATCTTGAAAAATTACTTTCCGAGGGTTATACGTGTTAGATCTAATTTCAGTAAGAATACTCATTTCTTTCATTAATACTAAGTTTTTGTCAAAGAATGATGAATAATCCCTCTTTTCGTGAGTTATTTGGTATGCTGATTCCATTTCTGTTAATAATTTTGCAATATAGGATCATCTCCAGGTCAAAATAATCCAACAGGACCACTAAACGCCATATTAAAAAAAAAAACTACTTCCGAGATTATTGAACATGAAGAAGTGCTCTCCCTAATAAGGTTGTTGTTATATGTATTGGAGCTCATGTAAGGAGATTTCAGTGAGAATGATTCATTTCTTTTAATCACTCCATTTTTAGTTCGAGGTCAAGTCATGTCTAATATGGTGAGATGGTTGATAGATTTCGTCATTAACCGCTTACTTTAGAATGAAACCATTCAAGGTTTGGGCTATGATTTCGGGAGTTTTGATCCTTTTTTATTTCTGTGCAATCATGCTTTTCCAGTGAAATGACTTTAAAGTATTATTTAAATAAAAAAGTGATTTCTCGGTAATATTAAGAAAAAATAGTTAACTTATTAACTTCCTTTATAATTATTATTAGACTTTTCCTCCTGACAAGAGCCATTGACTTGGTCAGCAGGAGTGCACTTTTTAGCCTCCTGCAGAAGATAGGCTCCCCCAAAACTGTTCCACGGTCAGGATTGTTCTCATTCGTGAAATGTTTTACGGAAACGATGTCGCCCTGCCTCTCAAGAAGTGGGAGTACAAGACCTAGTCATACATAACAGCTGCCTGTCCTGTGCATGTTAAGGGTTTGGATCATCCATCAGCCTTTGAGACAGTCAGAAATCCTGATAGACTCAAGACACCGACTGTCCTCCAAATACACACTCGTCTGGTTGTGGTGGACCCCTCACCTACCTTGGACCGACTACATGTCTCTTGCCCCCTTTCACAGGACAAGCATAGGGATTGTAAAATCTGTCACAGTCATGGCCAAGCTCCTGCACGGAAATAAGTCCTGGAAAACGTACGCAGACCAAGAAAAGTGGCGAAACACCTTCCATGTCAGCTGCCTCGGACGTATCATGCACGTCAAATGGCAGGACTAAGTGAAAAATGCAGAGGCCCTTTAGCATATGCTGGCATCAAAAGCTTATTCTCGCTCCTTAGTCAAGGGCACCTCAGGTGGTTGGGGCATGTTTGCCGCATGAAACCTTGGCGAATCCAAGAAGGGAATCGCCAAGGTAAGGTGAGCTATGTGATTGGTCTCACCCCATCGGTAGATCACACCTCCGTTATAAAGACACCTGCAAACGTGACATAAAACTTGCCGGCATAGACACTTACACTTATGAAAGTGTAGATGATAGTCGCCATTCTATGGAGAGCTACTAAGTACAGGGGTCAAGATGTCAGAAAATAATTGGAATGCTAAATTGGCAGGCCAAAGGCCTAGGAGGAAGGCTAGGGCAGCATATCTATATAAACGTGTCTCAGCGCCATCCTCCTTCATCTGTAAAAATTTGCTCTAGAGACTGCCACTCTAGAGTGGAGCTCTATAGTCACTCTCGAAAATGTAAGGCCGAGCGCTACACCATCGTCTTTTAAGGCGAACTGATGCCTACCAATCATTGGACACATTGATTTAGAAAAAAATATTGATAAAACACTTTCAAATTCAAATCAGACCCTAAAAGCCTCTTCAGTATAAAGGTATGGATGGACCTTAAAAAATAAAAATACACTCGGAATGGATCATGGCCCAAACCTGCAGAGGATTCATTCTAAGTTGAGCAATTAATGTTGAAATCTGACATCTAAGATGTAACTTCACTTGACTTTGAACTTGAGAATTGATAAAAGAAATATGTATTCTTACTGAAATCCCTTTACATTAGTTCTAACACGTATAAGCCTCGGACAGTAATTTTTCAAGATGGCGGTTGGCGGCCATCTTGGATTTGATCTGAAGATTATCCTTTGTGCAAAATAACTGCATGAATTGAATCATCATAACAAATGACTCATGAATAGAGTTATTATTCATAATTCTGGGGCAAAGTGTTCAACAATTGATATTTCAAGATGGCGTCATATGGCGGCCATCTTGGATTTGACCTGAAGATGAGATTATATTGCAAAATAGACAGCAGAAATGGATTCTGCACACCCCAAAACCCCTAAATAGAGGTATTACTCGTCATTCTGGAGCAAGGGGAACAAAAGTCAATTTTCAAGATGGCATCTGGCGGCCATCTTGGATTTGACCTGAAGATGACCTTATATTGCAAAAATGATTACAGAAATCGGTTCTACACATCTCTAAACCCCTAAAACGAGTCATTACTCATCATTTTGTGGACAGGGGTTCAAAAGTTAGGTTTTCAAGATGGCATCTGGCGGCCATTTTGGATTTATGCTAATTAGCAAAATTGCCCAAACGGCAACTTTTGGCAACCAAGCTGAATTTGTTCTAGGACCCCATAGGAACACGAATCAAGAAAAAAACTTCATCGGAAAGAACATTTCTAGGTTCGGAAAATGTCAAATCGACTATAAGTATCAAGAGAATAATCACTGTGGGACTATCGGTTACAATGCAACACAGCTACAATACGCTTCGTGAAGTTGTTTAAACTAAGGTCAAGTTCATCAACAAAACGGTTGCTTTGGATAAATAAAAAAAAATGCTAGTAGAGCAAATATAAGACTGAAGATTTTTTTAAAAAAGATAAATTTTTGCTTAATCTTTCACGAAAGAGTTTAACAACATGTTTAACGCACATCCTCGATATAAGGGACCCGATAAATTGCGATGGTGTCATCCAATCAATATTTCTTCTCTATTAAGTATTGTTAATGTTAGGGAGTTTGTTTTTTTTACTCGTAATAATGTGAAATGAGTTTTGATTTCTTCCTGAATATGTGGAATTGTTATTTTTACAACATTGTAAAGCATGGACATATTGTACATTTCATCAATTAAAATTCGAAATAAAAGTTATTGTTTGACATTATTCAATTTAATATTATTTTGCATACCACTCTGTTGCACTTATATTTTGTGAAAATAAGCACAATTTCACAATTCGATTACTTTCTTATCACATTGTGACATTTTCAGCGTTTTGTTAGCTTTTTCTTTGTCGGAAGAACGCAAAATTTAAAAATTAATGTACTTTGGTTATAATTAGCATTGATCTTTTATTTCCTTTTATTCGTCTCAATCTTATCAATGCTGCATAATTATCTCAAACTCACTAATCATCGATTTGTTATTATGCTCGGTATCATCTTTTATTGAAGTTATTATACTACATATATATCATACTACTTTGAGCAATTTCACATATCACAATGTAGGATCATAGGCAGGACAAATCCCCCCTAAATAGATGGAGGGGGCTGTCCCCCTAAAACAAAGAGAGAAAGTAAGAAAGGTCGAAAGAAATGAAGAAAGACTTAAACTCTCTAACTTTTCATGTCAAAAAATATATAACATAATTATCTCGCGCATCGCGCGCTCGCATAAATTGTTTAATCAGACACTCATCATGTTCTTCATAATTACCAAAACTGAATAAAATTTCAAGATCTAAAGCTAAAAAAATTCAGCTTACGCCTCGGCTGCTCGCTATACATTATCATGTTTATGTTTATCAAAAGAAAATAGAATCTTGTGTTTCATGGTCTTAGTTTTCTTCATTTTCTATTTTATACTAGCAATCAGGATTTGGAGAAAAAAAAACAATATTCATTGTATTGTTTCTGCAGATCAATTTTTCCTCTCATTCACAGCAAGGATTTTCTTATTGTCTCAAAAATCGAAGAGAAAATATAATACTTGTTCAAAGTAAATTAAAATTACATAGAACAATGACAGGACGCTATATGCATCAGCTGAATTAAAGAGATTGCATACATCATGCTTAGATGCAATACTCTAATTGATGCAGAAATAAAGAAATGAGAGTAAGTTGACATGTCCTCATATCATTTGACCTTCTTGTTTCCTCGATGCCTTTAACACCATCATCTTCATGGACACAAATGTAGTATTACACAAAGATCGTATGCACAAGGATGTGAGAATGATTGATGCAGAGATAGACAAATATAAAAGCAAATTGAATAAAAAGTTAACCTTTTGGCCCCTTGATGACCTTTGACCTCATCATATTTCAGACCACACATGTACCCAGGGATCATTTGAGCCAAGTGTGAGCAAAATTGATGCAGAAATTAAGAATCGAGAGCAAGTTGAACAAGAACTTATAAAAAAAGATGGACATTATGACCTCATATCATTTAACCTTTTTACCCCCTAGATGACCTATGACCCATTAAGGCCATCATTCTCATGGACACACCCAGTGATAATATGTACTAAGTGTAAACATAATTGATTAAGAAATGAATAAGTCACTGCAAGTTGAACCTTTTTTTGACAGACATGACCAACAGACTAACGGACCTACAGGAAAAGTAAATCACTAGGTTTCTGCTGAACTTCGTTTAGGTGAAACAAACTGAAAAAAAATCACCACTTTATTCAGTGCAGGTTTGAATGCAGTTGGAAAACACTCTGTCCATCGGAAAGGAGGCAAATGTTGGTCCCGTGTACAGGAGAGTCACGACCTATGCACTTTAAAACCAATACACTATTCGTCAAAGAGTACGCCCGGTGTATTGCACCTGCCAGTCACAGCAAACTTCAGGTCAAGTCTATCTTAACGTTATACCATAATAATCTACATAAATATTGTGGGCATTAACAGAATGATAATACAAGACAATTGTCATGAGCATGATGAGTGATGAGCAAAAAGGATAAAGAGAAAGGATGAGCAAATGGAATTTGTTATGATTTTTGGTGGTTATTATTGTATTATTTATTTGTATTAATTCTTTCATACTTGTTCCTTCCTACTTGTAGATATCCTTAATTTGAAAGTGCATGGTATACGAAATATCTGCACATAGAGTCCATTGTAGAAATGTTTTACTTGCACTGTACACGCAACACTTGACAAGCACAAGGTACATAGTACGCCAGTGGTGGACTGTACCAGACTGGAAGAAGAAGAAGAAGAAGATATACTTCACATAAGATCTAAATGCATGTCAATTCAAGATACATTACTTACAATGATTACGATCAAGGTAACTGAGGTTTGTCTGGATGACAGTTCGAATCACTCTCCAGCTCTGTTCATCATCTTGCCTCTAGCTTACAATCGTTTTACAAGATCATTCACAGCACGACTGGTTAGCTCAACAGCATAGTCTGACAATTTTATATTGCTATTCATTTTCAGAGCATCTACAGCGATCATTCTGTTCGGGGAAACCGTGTTGCTACTTGGAATATGTAGGCCTTATTAATGCAAAGTTCTTCATATATATTCAAAGGGGCCGAATAATGGACTTGCGTCATCCATGGTGTACGCAAACAACTCTGATGGGATTCTTTGTCTGGAGTCATTGAGGTGTGGTTCTCAAAGCAGACGACAGTCGGTCAAATAACCATGTACATGTTCAATGAATCTGATCTGTATCAAAGGCAGCTATAGGACCATTGGGCGTTATTTCATCGAAATCAGACAAAACATTTATAGCAGTTTCTTCATTTCATTTCGCACGATCTCGATGAAGCATGTATATATTGATGTTACACTAAAAGGCTAGAAGCAATGGGCATATCTTTTCTTCATATTGCGGTTAGGCTCATTCAATTACGAGAACAACATCAACAGTAATGCAATACAAGTAAATATCAAAGAACAAAAGTAAATAATTACAGAATCATATACATACATGTAATACATGCACTTACATTATGGGACATTGCAACTAACATTATAATGAAACAAGATGAAAAAGAATCGCGGGGACCTACTAAGAAGCTTCGCTTGTAGGCCATAGGCCACCAGAATGTTATTAACTTACATAATCACGTAAAACCTATGACAACAAGCAAACAAAAATGTGAAGCACAGCAAATTTGAGAAATTAGTTTTAATATACATATAAAATTTGAAAAAATCTAACAAATTCTATGTGACCAAATAAAATAATCTGAAATTAAACGACATTTAAATTCGTCATGTGGACGAATTAGGTGGTCTGTCAAACGGACATAATCAAACTGATATAGAAAGATAGATAGGTAGATAGGTAGGTAGGTAGATAGATAGATAGAAAGATAGATAGATCATGTAGACAGATAGTTAAACAGATATGTAGATTGATAGATGTAGACAGATAGATAGATAGATAGAAAGAAAGATAGATAGATAGAAAGATAGATAGATCATGTAGACAGATAGTTAGACAGATAGGTAGATTGATAGATGTAGATAGATAGATAGATAGATAGATAGGGAAAGAAAGGGAGAATGACAGACATATTGCAAATCACACCATGGATGAAGAGAGTGTGTCATGAAAGAAAGTTAATGTATCAGATATGGTTGTAAATCATAAATAGTGAAACAAATCAAAGAAATCAAGAGAGAGGGGGAGAGATAGATAGATAGATAATGATTGATGACAAATATTAAGATGATGATGATGATGAACAGCACATAATTATTCAAACGGATCAATACATATCAGATTCAATGATAAAAAGATAGACAGAGAGACATTTATATTTGGATATTTTAGTAACTTATCAACTGCATGATACCGGAGCAGTTTGAGCAATGTATACTAATGTATCGTCGATAGAGGCCTGGGAAAATCAAATGGTGAAGATGTCGGTGTAAAATGTAGAGATGAATGACATGTCCAATAGCATGAATAGATGTAAATGAGAGAAACTCACAAAAAGTTAACAAACTTAACATAAATTTAGTGTTCACGATAAATATAATGAAACTACAAAACTTACATTGTTCATTGTACCTTTTTGGAAAGGTTCAACTTGCGCATATAAGGTGCAGAATTGCACCACAAAGGTTCTTATTTGCACCTTCATGATAAGTACAAAGTTGTACCTTTCCGAGAAAAAAAAACTAGCTTGTACCGTAATTTAGTTTTTAGTATTTAGTTTTTTCTGAAGTTTCATTTTAATTTTCCCTATACAGTTTAGTTCGGTTTATTGTCTGGAGTTATTGAGGTGTGATTCTCAAAGCAGACGACAGTCGGTCAAATTACCATGTACATAATCTGACCTACAACAGTGGCAGCTATAGGACCAGTGGGTGTAATTTCATCGGAATCAGACAAAACATTTATGGCAGCTTCTTCATTTCATTTTGCACGATCTCGATGAAGTATTTATATTCATTTTACACTAAAAGATTGGCATTTCTTTTATTCATATTGTAGGCCTAGTAATGAATGAATGAATGATTCTTTATTTCGTTCAATTTCGATAACAACATCAACAGCAAATCTTTACAATACTAGCAAAGAACAAAGTAAATACTTACAGAATATTATATATAACACATGCACCTATATTATCACGGAACATAGCAACCAGCCTTAATGAGACAAGATGGAAAAGAAACGTGATGACCTACTTACTAGTAGGCCATAGCCCATAGGCCACCAGAATGTCAAAACTTACATAATCAATCATTTCAAACTTATGAGAACAAGCAAAGAAAATGTGAAGCAAACAAAATTTGAGTAAATATCCAAAGTATTGATATACATATCTAAAAGTTTTTTAAAAATCATAAAATTCTATTAGACCTTATAAAAATAAACTAATCTGAAATTCAACGAGATTTAATTCGTCATGCGGACGAATAAGATGGTCTGTCAGACGGACATATCTAAACAGATAAAAAAGATAGATATATAATTTTTGATGATAATAAAATATGATGATGATGATGATAAATATTAAGATGATGATGAACATCACACAATTATTTAAACAGATCAATAGATATCAGATTGAAAGATAAATAGATAGACAGACAATAGACATTTATATTTGGATAACTTAGTAACTCATCAACTGATTTGATGTACCCATAGATCATGATAACGCAACATGTACCGTCGACAGAGGCCTGGATAAAATCAAATGGTGAAGAAATCGGTGCAAAATGTAGAGATGAATGACATGTCCAAGAGATGTAAATGAGAGAAACTCACAAAAAAAGAATTAACAGAGAGGGTATTATTATTTTCATAGAACTAATGTTCACAATAAATACAATGAAACGAACAAAACTGTACCTTTTTGGAAATAGGTGCAACTTGCGCATATAAAGGTGCAGAATTGCACCCCAAAGGTTCTTGTATTATTTGCACCATCAAGAGACGTACAAGGATGTACCTTTCCAATAAGATACAAAGTTGCACGGTAAAGGTCCACAATGTGCTGCACTCAAACCAGGTGAGGTTATTGGGTACCGGTAGGAAGTAATTCCTTAAAAAGCTGTGTGCGCTATGAACGCCTAGCTTAGCCGGGTAATATAGGAGCGCCTTGAGCACCTAACAAGGTGGATATGTGCGCAATATAAATACCCTATATTATTATTATTATTATTATTAAAGGTGCTCCAAGTGTGACATCTAGTCTGCATCTTTAAAGGTTGGAACTATTAAGATATATTTTCACCGATATACGTACTATCCCGTGGGTACGCCCAGCCGAGTGTGCGCGCAAAACCGAGAACCTGATTACTCCGAGGAAAAATCAGGTTCTCGGTTTTGCGCGCACACTCGGCTGGGCGTATGCACATGATAGTAGTATATCGGTGAAATTGTGAAAATATATAGATTCTATTAAAATCGTCTAGAACTAGACTACTATTAAGACTGGGCGTTGTGGCGTGCGCCTGTAATCCAAGCTGTGGGGCAGTTACAAATTGATGGAGAGATTCGAGGTTCGATCCCTGGTCACGTCTTTCGGATGGTGACGTTAAAGGTCGGTCCCAGACGTAAATAATCATATCTGATTGATACACGTCTGACAAAACTCAAAAATACACACACACACACACACACATCCAACTTGCCTCGGTTTTCCTTCCAGGATGCCACCGTGCCTGGCCGTCCACTTCATCAATCTGGCCAAATTTTCAGATGGTTGCGGAATTCTTCTGCGATGCACATATAATCCTCGGAGTCAGTGATTTCTAACGCTTCCTTTAAAGGGATGGTCCGAGCTGATAATGTATTTATATCTTAGTAAATAGAGTAAAATCCACAGAGCAAAATGCTGAAAATTTAATAAAAATCGGAAAAAATAACAAAGTTATTGAATTTTAAAGTTTAACAATATTTTGTGAAAACGGTTATATACACATCGTCATTAGCATTCATTATAGGATGGCTGATGATGTCACACCCCCACTTTTCCTTTTCTTTTGTTATTACATAAAATCATTATTGTTTCATTTTATCATACATGTGTAAATGATGTGTCTCCATTATGATGAAATAAGTTGCGGCAATAAATAACTTGTGCACTTAATCAGTTGCCGATCCAATTGTGTTAATTCTTGAGAGAAAAGCTTTTTTTAATTATATAATAAAATACAGAAGAACAAGTGGGGACATGACATCATCAGCCCACATTATGCATATTCATAAAGACATGCCTAGAACTGTTCCACTGGAATAATGCAAATCTTTAAAATTCAATAAATTTGTTATTGTTATCCGATTTTGATCAAATGTTCTGAATTTTCCTTTGTGAGTTTTACTCTTTTTTTAATAGTTCCAGCCTGGACCATCCCTTTAATTCCGCAATAATTAATTGGCACAAACAGAAAAATAAAATGATGGATCGCGTGTACGGGGTAACACACCTCTACAGTGCATATAATGATAATAATAATACTCAATATTTATAACGCGCTTTTCCCAAATGGCCCAAAGCGCTCACAATTTCAATTGACATATTTATACAAACAAAAATCAGAATGATATATTTTTATAATGAAGGTAATTGCCTAGAACAAGAGAGTTTTAAGGGACTTCTTAAAGGACTTAGGACTTGATTGTTGGGAATTGTCTTATTGCGAGAGGGAGCTTGTTCCATTCCATAGAGGACGCAATGGTGAATGTTCTATCTCCAGTCTGTTTTCTTTTTGTTGGATATGTTAATTTAAGTGGGTCTTCAGAGGATCTAGTTTTCTACCTGGGACATAAATTTCTAAACAATCAGACAGGTATTTTGGGGCTTGTTTATAGAGTGATCTGTATACAAGGAGTAGTATATAACATAAAGCGGGACAGGTTTGAAAAGTCCATATTTTTTGTTTTAAATTATGATATCTATATTTTGGTGTCAATAGGTGCTCTTATCCTTCAAATGCCATTAAAATAATTTAATTTCGTTCATGCTTGAACGAACACGGAATGTTTTTGCATGGGGTTAAAAAGGAGGCTTGCGCCCAAATGGCATAAAATTGTAAATACGATGGTCGGACTTCTTGCTAATCAGCAGAACTCCTCTTAACCTTTTCATTATCTTTGCCATAATTTTCGAATTGTGCGGTCAAAATTCACTTCCAAATCTACTTATATGCTTGAATATATTTCTTGTTGTTCGTTTTTAATATGTTCTCTTTTAGCTTTGAATATTCCTTCTTTAGGTAAGAATTTTTTTTTAACTGAAGTATGGAAGAGCGTGTTTTTTTCAAATCCTTTCATTGTGTGCTATAAGGTTATGGTGGCTTTGAACAGTGGCATACTGATGGGTGGGGGCTCGGGTTGCTTCCACCCTCCCCCCACCAAATAAAAAAAAGTCATGACCAAGAAAAAAAAGTTGAGAGAAAAATAACAGAAAACGAAATATGATATCATTATCTGAATATTATGTCAAAATAAAAAAATTGGATATTTTAATAAAAAAGTGGAAATTTTTGCTTGCTCGCTTCACAGCTTTTTAATACATTTTACCCGATCTGCCATATCTTGCTCCTTCAAAATTAACTCATTACACCATTGCCATTGAAAGACATGAATCCATTCCTATTCGTCCTGTCAAGCATACAATTAAACTTGGTGAAGGATTCAATAACACCTTGAAAATAGAAGTAATGTCTTTTATAGATACCATAACGAATACGAAAATACTTTGACAATGAAAGCATGAAAACAATTGTCCATGCATGCATTATTAGTAAGGTAGATTACTTTAACAGTATGCTATATGGGCTCCCCTCTTCTCAAATTGGGCGTCTTCAGCGAGTACAGAACGCATGTGCACGGCTGATTTGTCAGGGTAGTCAATCTAGATTTTCAAGGATCACCACTGTCTTAAAAGATCTACACTGGCTTCCAGTTCCCCAACAAATATCTTTCAAGATTTTGTTAATTGTATACACGGCACTAAGTGGCCAAGCCCCCATTTATATATTTGAGCTTTTACAAAGAAAAGTTCACAGACACTCTCACAACCTGTGTAGTTCACATGATAATTTGCTTCTTCATATCCCCACTCGTAATACAAAAATAACTTTGGGAGATCGTGCTTTTGCCTGTGCAGCCCCAAAGTTATGGAATGGTTTGCCGTATATGTAGTGAGATCCTGTCCATCAGTAGAAACGTTCAAACTTAAATTAAAAACCTATCTATTCAAATAATTCTCGTACATTTCTTAACCCCCTTTTCTAATTTCATTTTCAAGCATTTCACCAGCTGTAAATTGCAGCGCAGTACAATATATGCACATAGATTCTGCGCTATATAAATCAGTATATATTATCATTATAACATATTTTGTTTCACATAATAAAATGATTTGAATGATTACAAATCCTCCCAATTAATAATGCAAATCTTCTTACTTGGGTTGACAAAAAGTCTTATCTTACTTATGAAGGAAAATTCAAAGGTAATAGAATTTTAAATGAAAAACAAAATAATTCAGGTAAATAAATAAAATTGTAAAAGAAATTTGACAGCATAATTCGAAAGATAATGAAAAGATTAAGAGAAAGTCTGCTGATAAGCCAAAAGACTAATCATCAAATTTCTAATTTCTGCCGTTTTGGCGCAAGCCTCTTTTTGAAACCCCGACAAAAACGTCCCGTGTTCGCTCAAGCATGAACAAAATTAATATTTTTTAATGGCTTTTGAAAGATAAGATCTAAGAGCATCTATTAACATCAAAATATAGATACAATATTTTGAAGAAAAAAATTATAGACTTTTCAAAACTTTCCCGTTTTTTTTATACGCACTGTATAATTGCAACGTTTGGTTCCCCGTATATTAGGATTTACAAAAAGCTTATTGGAACAGTTACTAGAATGACCTTTAACTCTTTGCCAAATGACCTGATTCCCAAAATAGGATTTTTAAACATACTTACACCACTTTTCTTACAATTACTTTTCCCAAAAAGTCATGACAAGCGCACGCAACATGTTTATAAAATTCGAATTATGCAATTTGTTAATTCACCGAACCCCTTCTCACGTACAATTTATATACGTAGATTGTTCCCTGACCCTCAAACTCTTTACGACATTATTTACATGTAGGAGCAATTCCACAAGTGAAAAAGTAGTTTTATTGTCATAACACGTATACAAGACGTACACTCTTACACGCAAACACGAAAAAAATCATTGCCGAGCAGGTTCAATTTTGAGAGCATTTTGATAAGGATGGAGTACATGTTTAACGTTATACTGGAACCTTGACTATACGCGAGGTTAAAACTTGCACCCCAGCCACCCGTTGCACCTTTTCCCACAAACCTGAACCTTTCTTGCACCCCTATTCCTTAGTGTGTATGATATGGGTCTTATTTCAGCTTCATATTCAGGTTAGCCTCAGAACTAAAAACAAGATGAATATGCTTACTTTCCTGACCAGCCCCTTTAAATTAAAAAGATTACAACTTATTCCCATCTTCAATCACCCGTAGGGGTTCAATTTAAAAATTAGGGGTGCAGTTTTGAACCCGCAGGGTGCAAAAATGAACCCCAACCGCAGGGTTCAATTTTTGAATCCCAAATCAGGGGTTCAATTTTTGAACCCATAGGGTGCTGATTTTGCATCGACCTTTCGGGATTCAATTTTGAACCTTTATTTCTTAGTGTATATTAGCCAAAATAGTCCATCCACGCCCCAGACACGCGCTCAAAACGCACGCACTCACATCCCCTTATCAATCATTCTGTCTGGCTCTCAATTCGACATTTGCCCCTGCGACAGTTGCTTATATAATGCTTTATATATCATAGGGCTAGAGTTAGGATTGTAATAGAGTTTTTGGTTAAGAATAATGTAAAGATAAGGGTTGGGGTTTATTCAGTTTGGGAAGTAAGCATTGGCTTCGGAAGCAAAAAAATTTAGGAGGGGACAACAAAAAAAATTTTGACAAGCAAAAAAAAACCAAAAGTTCTCAACCAAAAATTTTTAGGGACGTAGGAAAATGAATTGACAAGCAAAAAAAAAAAAAAAAAAAAAAAAAAAGGTTATCAACAACAAATTTACTCAAATTTAGGGGGGACACGTCCCCCCGCTTCCGCCGCCTATGGAAGTAAGGTTTTATATTTGACGTAATATGCAGATATTCCATCGGAGCAGTTGTCGTCCGAGCAAATGTTATTGAACTCTCAATTCTCTCTACCTCTCTCTCTCTGTAATATGTAACTACAACTTTATAGATTGATTCACTTCAAGTACTGATTTATCAAATTAAATTGATTTGACATGTCTGAGCTCAAGGCATACAGACAGATCTGATTTATTTGAATTGCATTATACTGCACTTTGCATTATCAGATAACATTTGATATCATCCAAGCCATATATACATATCGATAAGCAAAATAATAATCAAAACATATTGATAATACTATCGGAGGAGGAGGGTCTTTCTAAAGGCGACCACATAATGTACCCCACGATTGGTCTGCGACCCGATTTCAGAATAAAATGTAGTAGACTTTGATGCTAATATTGAGACACGGAGTATCTGATGCTAATATTGAGACACGGAGTGTAATGTTCTAAATCATCGTACGAATACCTAACGTATGTTCAAATATGTGACTATGCTATATGTATCTAGTCGTAATGACGTCATACAGTCGTATATTGGCTACGATTTTTAACTAATTTGGCCTTTACTCCAAAATAAAGGTTTGCTGTCTTTAAAAACTGTTATATTAGTATTCTTTCAATTAAATTTAACCTCAAATAAAATGGTATGTTCCATTCACATTTTCAGAAAATGAGCAAAATGCGATTTGTTCCAAAATCGGATCGCGAACAGTCGTAAAGTGTGCAGTGGCCTTGAGGGGATTGGCAGTGGCACTTTGGAAAGGCATTTCTCCCATTTCTCTTTGTTTTAAATGTGTATTAGTTTACAGAAAGAACCTAAATTCGAGTTGAATGGTAAACATGATAAAGGGATAGTAAAACGAGAGATAATCATGGCAACGAAATAGTAAAACACTAGTTGAATGGTAAGCATGCATGCTAAAGATATAATAAAACACGAGAGGAATGGTGAACATGGTAAAGAGATTGCGAAACGTGGATACATGGCAAATAGATAGTTAACCACTCAACCAGACCATCACATGTCATTAGTATTTTAATGAAACAAAGTAAAGGGTGTAAAAGTTTTGCATGCCAATGGTGAAAAAAAGATATCGAATTAACTGTTAATTAAAAGAAAGATGGAAAGAGAAAATCCGAAAACAAGTTTCACGAGAGAAAAGGCGTTGTTTAAATCCATACCGTTTCAATTGATGCAAGATGTTACGATCAGGTGGTCTTAGTTAATTGTATTATTCCAAAAAAATTGTACTTGTGCAAAATTCAGGTAATGCGCGTACATTTTGTTCCTTCCATGACGAAATTATTGAACATCTGTTCTTTGAATGCCTTTTGACAAGAGATTGTTTGAGAGATGCAAATTAGTATTAAAATTAGCTTCACGTATAGAAAATGTTCTTTTTGGAATTACTCCCATTGATTATAATAGAGCCTTAAATACACTTACCATTTGGGCGAAATGGATGATATATAAAATTAACTGGGCTGGAATTCGCCTTATGCCACAAAGAAATCCTCGACGAGATTAAAAATTATTTTTGGTACGTAAAAGCTATGTCATGTGAAAATATGAAGCGAGTTTTTTTCGAAAAATGTTGGTCAGATTTCATTAAGATTTTCGACTAATTTCGAAAAGATTTGTAATCGGTTTGTTCAATACGGTTTTGCATTATGTAATTATGTTTTTGTTTGTTATTGTATGAGCTGAAAATGACTCATTCATAACAAGATTTATATTATCATTTTTTCTTGTATTACTGTTAAACACTCACTAGCTGATTATTTTTGTACATTGAGTATGAAAGCAAATGTAAACTGAAGCCTTATTGAATAAAACGCCCAACTGTGGGGGGAGGGGGAAAGAAATTGAAAAAAGTCACAAGTTAGCATAGAAAATGAAAATTTAAGTTTTGATGAATTTTGACAAAGTATTTAAATTATTAATCTATTTCACTCTTTTCCTTTCTCCTTGTCCTCATTTCCTATTTTTCTCAATAATTCCTTTTCGTTGAACTCGTACTCATGGTTTCTACTTAGCATTTATCATTTGATCAAGGTATGTTGTAAAACATCGCCCAATTGTTACCCTCGTGGAGGAGAGAACGTGAGTTTAATCCCCCTACCTACCCATGACGAAAATATGACTTTATAGAAATGCGACCCTCTGCCTTCTAGCCAGGTAATCGGTATTTAAGAATTGAGAAGGGTGTGCCTATTTATGATATATCATGCTATGCAAAGTGGCTGCCCTGGATAAGAGATGCTATTATTTCTACCATTATCATCATTGTTATTACTACCATATGCCCACTAACTAAGAATGTACTAAGTCATCTTACCAAATAAGTTTTATTTGGCTTTTATTAATTCCATCACTTTGATCACAATGTTGTCTTGAGTTTCGATGGAACGTAGACGAAAATGCGAAATATTGCTGGTGATTAATATTCCTTTGAATTCTAATAAAGCTTTGAAAAATACACATTTCCAAGAAAAGCATAATTATTCATGGTTGTGATCAGGCTATGACTAGAGGTTGTCCATCTCTCTGGGTTTCTAGAGATGCAGGTCTCCATACTGGTAGATTGATTCTTTCAAGAGGTTTGTTACCAAGGATGATGTCAGCTGCTTTTTCGGCAATCATAATGGTGGGGCCATTAGTATTCGCACTGGTGATGCTTGGCATGATGGATGCATCAACAACTCTAAGATTCTCCAAGCCAAGGACACGGGTATTGCTGTCTACAACAGCCATTGGATCATCTTCAGAACCCATCTTGCAGGTGGAGGTTGGATGATAGATTGTTTCAGCTTTCTCTCGAAGGACAGCATCAATGTCAGAATCAGTTTGGGTGGATGATCCAGGTGTGACTTCATCTCCTCTAAACTCATCGAGTGGCCTCTGTCCAATTATTTCTCGAACGAGCTTGATGCTTTCCCTCTGATCCCTACGATCACTCTCCGTGTCAAGGTAATTGGGATCAATAAGGGGATGCTCCATGGGATCACGTGACTTAAGTTTGATAGATCCTCGACTGGTTGGTCTTAGTGTATTGACGTGAACTTGGAAACCATGGCAGTGACCTGGTATTTGTCCATGCTTATGAGTCATCGACGGCACGAAATGCATGTGGATATCAGGATGTTTTACTCCAACACGACTCCTAATGAAAGCTCCAGCATCCACATGATTGGTGGCTGCAAGACCAGTATTGAACATGAACCACTCAAGACCTATAGCGACCATGTTAAATGGATATTTCCACTGTGCTTTGTAAAGCGTAACAGGCTTTTTACAAGTATATTGGACATAGAGTTGCAAGTGATCTTGAAGGTTCCGACCAACACCGGGAAGGTGAACAACTACTGGAATACCTAGCTCTTTTAACTCGTCTGCATTACCTACACCTGAAAGCATTAACAGCTGCGGTGAATTCACTGCTCCACCACACAGAATTACTTCTTGGGACGCTCTGGAAACTTTCTTTTCTTTGTTGCACATGTACTCGATACCGATTGCTTTGGTTCCCTCAAACAAAACCCTATCGCATTGTGATCGTGAACGAATCGATAGGTTGTTTCTTTTTCGGACATCCCCCGACCGGAGATATGCATTAGATGTATTCCAGCGTATACCCTTGTGAATTGTTCTATCCATATATCCAAAGCCCTCCTGCTGATATCCATTCATGTCAGATGTATTTGGGTATCCGCACTCTTTTCCTGCATCGATGAATGCCTTGAAAAGTGGGTTTTGAGATTTTGCTTTGGAGATATGAAGAGGTCCACCGCCCCCTCGGTAGTCGTCTCCACCAAGTTCATGACACTCTGCACGTTTAAAGTACGGTAGACAATCTGAGTGAGACCATCCAATAGCACCCTCTCTTTCCCATCTATCGTAATCATCAGCATGCCCTGTTACGTATACCATTCCATTGATAGATGAACAACCGCCAAGGACCTTACCTCTTGGCCAGTACATCTCCCTGTTATTGAGATGCCGTTGAGGAACGGTGTGGTAATACCAATTGTAGGTTTTAGTACCAAGGGGGTACATTAGGGCTGACGGCATCTGAATCTTCCACGAGCTGTCATCAGGTCCTGCTTCCAGAAGTAAAACATTGTTGCTAGGTCGGGCAGATAGACGGTTTGCCAGAACACATCCTGCGGACCCTGCTCCAACGATGATATGAGAGAATTCTTCATCATATCCTCCTGTCTTGGTGTTGATGCTTCGTGAATTTAATTGCTGATGGTGTGATGCAACAGAAATGAAGCGCAACTGCCACAATCTGATCATACCTGGATGTAGAAATATATATATATTCTGTATTATTAAAGCAGTATTCCAGAAATTAATATTTAGATACGAAACTGAAGTAAATGGCAATATTTAATAAGCTCTTTGATCGACACCAAAGCGGTACAGATAATACTTCCTTCATGACTACAATGATAATTATACTTGCCTAGACAGTGCCTAATACTTTATCAACTCTATAGTAATACAGCATAATTACCCTGACTCTAGCAGAGCAGTTGTTACGCGCTCATGCGTTTCAAGGGATAAATTCCTACCAGGTACCCGTTTGCCTAATCTGGTTGAATGCAGGAAAGGAAAACACCTCAAAGGCCGGGATTCGAAACCACTTCTACCTGATTGAATGACGAGAGTCGCAACCATTAGACTACGACGTCCCTACTCCAGGAGGATCGAAACGTTTGAAAGCTAGTTCACACTGACAATAATTGTAAAATTAGCAGAAATAATGATTAAATTATTGTTTGAAGAAAATTCACCAAAGATTTAAACGTTATCAAAATTTGGTGACGTCATATGCGAGCATGTGCAAAAGTGTTATTGCATGACCTATGGTTCATCATACCAACTCATCAGCACAGGTATCATTTACTTACATACTATTAAAGAAGTTAAAAGTGATGGGATTAAACTCTACATGTATCGAGTTGTTACCATGCAGACAGTTCTCTCTAATTAACTGCCTACTATAAAGGAAGCATTTTAGGCCCCATTCTTATTATGTCTTACATCAATGATATGTGTACTTTTATTAACGGATCTAATTTAATTTCATATGCTGAAAATAGTGTCTTCCTGTGTTCAGATATAAATCTCAAGATAATTGAGAAAACAATACATATATGCGCAGATTTGGCACATTGCATTGACAACATGCTTAGTGTACATGTTGGGAAAACGGAAAGCATTCTATTTCCTTCGAACGAAAGTTAGGATATACACCCGATTTCAAGGTTTTATAAAATAATCAGGTACTTGTCAGAAAAGATTCAGTAAAAATATTTGGGAATTAACATCCCTTTAACTGATCAGCAAAAAACAAATTTCCAGACATGATCCATTCATAATTTCCGGGCAAAAACTAAAGCGGAACTTGCAAAGGATCCACTATAGGCCGAACTTCTCCAAATTTCTTATGAACATGAGTGTCGTTTTGCCGGTGTTCATGGCTGGGGGATGACCATAGTCATTTTTTTCTGGAGGGGGGGGGGAGCAAGACGTGTCAACTCTGCCTTTGCGGTACTTTCGCATTTTCTAAAGTGAAATTGAAGGATTTCGTGCACACTTATGATTAATTTCAGACGATTTTCAGTAAATATGTTATTTTTTTAGGGGGGGGGGGACTGTCTGTCTGCTCCCTACACCACTGCGTACGGCCAAGGGGTGACTGACAAAACTTTTGTTCTCTGTAAGGGATTTTTTGTTAGTTTGAAGGGGGTGATTGCGTAATTGGTCTACAATATTCATAGAGGGAAAGACATTACGTCATAGGAAAAAATGAATAATTAATTCGAGGAAGCATTTGACATTTTAATGCAATATTCATTGGACAGCGTAAAACAAACCCCTCCTCCTGTCTTTATTTCGTCCCTACTTCCTCTTCAATATAAATTGGCCTGCATAGCATGTGCCTGTTTTTGTTAAAGATCTGTCACGGCAAAAAGATATGTGTGAACATAATATTATCATGCATTAATAAAATGCGAAAAAATTAACATGTAACCGTTCAAAAAGACGCCTGGAGTAAAGATCGATGCTTGCTCCCATAGTTGAAAAAAAAAAGACCGACCCTTAAACTTCGCTACCTTTTTTTGTAACGGCACAACTGTCTTTAACAAATAGATTAATTCAAATCATTCAGAAAACAGGCACGATTCTAGACTAAACTTTTGGGGGAGGGGTAGTGCTTCTGGAGGACTGAAAAACGTTTGTGATATACATTCAAGGAAAATAGCCTATCCTGAATCTAGTAAATTTGGGAAAAAATATATTCCACAATAAGCTGGATTTTAGATAAAGATTGAGTTGTGGAACTCAATATTGGGAGTGTGAAACATATCGAACATTTTAACATTCTGACCCAAGAGGGAAAATGCAAGCACTGTTTAAAATGTAGGAACATTACGAAAAGGACACAAAGCTTTACTATTCGAATGGAGAGCGAGAGCTGATTTTTATCTCGCCTCCACAGCAGGCGGCGCGCCAACATTAAAATCTTAACCTAAGGTTAAGATTTTTAAATATCACCATAACTTGAAAAGCTGCATGTATCCCTCCGCATCTTTTCAGAGATACTAATAACATGCAGTAGATTGATATGTAGGCTAAAAATAAATGTTTACATGAACATGCCTACTGTCTCCCCATTTTTCTGGCCCGTCGGAAGGAATCTGAAAGTGGTAAATGCGAACACGATGCTCTAGCTAAATATTTTTATATATCTACCTAAAATGACATTTTTAAGGACATTTTGCAGAACTATATGGAGATCATATTTTAATAAAAGAATAATACAAGTGCGAATCGCGAGACAGATTCTTTTGGATATATTGACAATACATTTTGTAATCGTGACAATGAAACCTATTCCGGGGGGGGGGGTGGTAGTCTATCCGATATGCGTCGGGCTAGTGGGCAAACTACTGACGGGCGCCAGTAACTTGCCCACTATAGCCCGCGCATATCAGATAGGCTAGAGTGTGGGGGTCAAGGGAGAGGGAAATATTTTTAAGTACATTTTCCCTGATCGGCCGCTAAATTGATGGGATAGTATTTATGAAACGCTAAACTTTGTATATCTGAGTTGTTGTTCTTTCTTCATTTCTTTACAAACAATATACGGGTAACTCAGGCCTAAATTAATAATGCGAACGCAAAACCCAAGCTGAATTTTGTAATAAACCGATTCATCTGATCAGCGGATCCTGCTTTCTTAAAAAAGGAAAATGCTTTCATCCACAATTCGGATTGGCCGCGCCGGCGGGATCATGCGAAAGCCTATATATGCAGCATGTGCAGTAAGCCTTGCAATTTTCAAACTCATCTTATAATGCTCCTCAGTGTGTGAGGAGAGTGAATGCATTGTGTGCGGGCATATGCCAAAATCCGATGACCCCGCGATCGAGTCCCCTGAAGTATTGGGGGACATTCCCCGCCCCCCCCCCCCTGAATCGACACGCACTATGAAAGAGTGTTGTTAAATACCGACTAACGAAAATTATAAACGCCAGCCCGAAGTACACTACGAGCATGTGAATTAATTACTAATACTGCCGAGTACTAAACACCAAAGTGAGGCCGGTCAATAAGATCAAGTAATCGGAAGTCCGGATCTGAATCCGATATTTATTTTGAAATACTCGATCTCGTTCCGCAGCACCCATCACATGTACACACCACCCTCGTGTGAGTCATGTTAGTACTCACGTCCCTTGCAATAATACAACTATACACGTACCTCGTCTAAACGTTGACAATGATTGCATCATGTTGTCTTCAATCCTTCTACCTTGGTTAATGATCATTTAATGAAGTTATGACGACGTATTAAAGACGAATAAGTTGATAGATCTGAGGGTAACGCTACTAACATTGTAATATTTAACTTAAGTAGGCCTTTGTACCCAAACTGGAGGGTAATTGATCCCATTGAGTGTTTGTGTGTACGTGCTAGACGGGGTGCTAGATCACGGAGACAATTCGTGCTAGGTCATGTAGGTTGTCAATCCCTGAATAGAACATGATCAGCTCGTCCCAGAATTTGATACAGGTCGACGGCTAAATTAATTGTAAAAATAAGTAGGGGAAGGCGGGGTAAGTTGAGCATAGGGGCAAGTTGAGCCGCCAGCCCCAGGCCAATAATGAATGAGTCAGACATTGTAGTGGTGGCATGTATTGATGACCCATAGCAAGGCCCTTAACCCCACCACATTGTTTTCCACTTTGAAACAAAAAGTAGTTTTTCAGAGGGAAAAGTATGAATTTCAGCCAAAAAGTAAAAAAGAGTGTGAAATAGATAAGTGCTTTATTCACATACACACGTCTTTAAATATAGTAAAGACATGATAACAACATTGTTAGTCCAAGTATGGATCTTCATTCTTGTCATAGTCTTTTATATGATGGATGCATAATAAATGTGTGGATACAAAATTATCGCACTAAGTTCGGACTGGGGTAAGTTGAGCCAAACAGCATGAGGCAAGTTGAGCCATGGTAATTTTTATGGTAATGTATCTTAAAAAACAAACAAACAATAAAAATCGATTGAAATGCAGGCTGAAAGGAGCAAATTTACATGACTGCTTTTTTCCTTTTAAAGGATGTTAGTATTATAGAGAATTAGCAAGTGAAAAAACTTTAAACAAAAAATTGACATGCTGGTTCTTCCCCCATACATTTTGTACTTAGTTTTTGTGGCTCAACTTACCCCATATATGGGGCAAGTTGAGCCATTTGACATCGGTTTTTTCAAATGTCACGATGATTTTCAGTGTGGGAGTAGAAAGTTATATATGTAGGTGAAAAACATTTCCCAAGAATCAAATTTAAAGGCAAGGTACTTTTTTCCACAAGAGTACTAGTCATATCAATTCTAACATGCAAAATGCAAAAAGTGTCACAACTTACCCCACCTTCCCCTACTATTCACAATTCAATGTGCGGAATCAGTAAGTCCATTTCATATTCTGACTTCTTCAGCGGTTTTGAATAAACAATCTATAATGACGTATTTCAGCCTATTCGAAGTTGGCAGGCACACTGCAGAATGTTCTGCTTTATCTAACATATCGACCCCATTTGCTCATCTACAGGCTGACCTGGGAAATCTCCATGATCTAACAAGTTTCATCAAATCACGCCATTGTACATATTAAAAAGGGTAACATTAACTAGTACTTGACAATCCATTCTAATTTGATAATATGAAATGCACATTGAGGGACTCTTTGTCTTTGTCAGTCCTGTTTCATAGCTGATTCCAATGATTGATTTAGTTAAAATTTAATTTGTCATTTACCGAAGTTAATAATTCACTGTGTCTCTTTGAAAAAAAAAATTGCCACTGGTAATGTTTGCACTTGAAAGGTGTGATACGCTTGCCTTTCATTGTTCGGCCTATTGTATTCATCCATCATAAGGTTGGTGTACTGATTCTCCTAGAGAGAGGCGTATCACGGCGTCCCGGCCGGGGCAAGCTCTAACATTGCGCCCCTTTCAAAGTGTAATAAAGGCATATACAAATTTGATTTGATTCATTTATTTCTACATTCCAATAAAAATCATATACAAGTGAAATCATTTTTTCTCTTAGCATAACATAATAAGTAAATGATATAATTAATAACATATACATATGTACAATCTAATAATCTAATTGAAATATATTTATACCTGATCAATTTCTTCTTTTTTTAATTGTTACAAAAAATAGCAGGAAAAAAAATCATATACATATACATATATCAACATAGTAAATTTTGAAATGTGGGAGACCTTCATCTTAAGCTTAGAGCTTGAAATTGATGAAGGCCTCAAAATGAAAGGGGAAGGAAAATCAGACAAACAGTGCAATAAAAGAGACTTATCCTTCACTGCACAAAATAATAGGAATATTACCAAAAAAGTAGATAGGGAAAGAAAAATTAAAATGAGGAAGTTATAATCATGTTGATAAAAAGATAAGTGCAAGTGCGGGGGGGGGGGGTTGTTGTAATATTGGTTGGTATTATATACGTAACACACAGAGATTTTAGGTATCATATTTTAATAGTGTATTTCTCTTCAAATCAGCCTTAAATGAATAAAGTGTAGAGCATAACTTAGTGTCAGATGATAAATTATTCCATAAATCTGCACCATAATGTCTAATTGATTTTTGTGCTATTAGCTTTGGATTTGTGAGATGAAATTGTCAGAGTTTCGTTTTGGATAAGAGTGGATGGTGTTGTTGATTGTGAACATATTTTGAAAGGATGGAGGAAGTATTCCCTTTTTGTATTTGAACATGAAGATAGCAGCTTGATATGTATTTATATCTGAAATTTTTAAAGTTCTTAATTTGAAAAATAAAGGACTGGATCTAGCGAGATATTGTGATCCTGTACAAATACGAACTGCTTTTTTGTAACAAGAATATCGAATTAAGTTTTGTATTACCACAATTACCCCAAACTATGTTGCAATATGATATGTGAGGGAGAACTAAGACATTATAAAGAAGAAAAAGAGTTTTGGGGGTAATAAGTATTTTAATTTGGAAATTATCGCATCACCTCTGGATACGTAAGTGGTGATATGGCGTAAATGATAATTCCACAATAGATTTTCATCAATAGTTACTCCTAAAAACTTTGAATGTTGTTTATGTTGTAAGGTTACGCTGTCAATGTTTATCGTTATTTCTTCGTTAACTGCATGGGTATTATAATGTTTAAAGTGCATAAAATGTGTTTTGTTTATGTTTAGAGACAGTTTGTCGCTTTTGAACCAAGTAGACACTCTACATAATTCATCATTTAAAGTATTTACTACAATTTCAAGTTTTGGGTGGGAATAAAAAAATATTGGTATCATCTGCAAATAGGATAAAAGATATCAAGGGGGAAGTTTTCGATATATCATTGACGTATAGTAGGAAAAGGAGCGGTCCCAAAATGACCCCTGCGGCACACCACATTCTACAGTTTTAAAGGTTGAATCTATTCCATTAAATGTAACATATTGTTGTCTATTTGATAAATAATCTTCTATCCATCGATGTCCCGTATTCCGTACAAATGTAGTTTATGAAGTAATATTTTGTGATTAAGTGTATCGGAAGCTTTGCTTAAGTCCAAAAATATTCCAATAACATGTTCCTTGTTAGCAATCGCTTTTGTGATGTTGATATAAATGATTACTAGAGCTAAAACTGTTGAGTGATTTTGTCTAAAACTGTATTGATTTGGATTTGATAAAATTATGCAAGTTTAAACATTTGTATAATCTTGTGTATATTATTTTTTCTAAGATTTTTGATATGCTACAGAGGATAGAAATTGGGCGGTAATTACTTATTTCATGAGGATCATCTTTTTTGTAGATAGGGGTAACTTTTGCAATTTTGCGTAAATTCGGACAAATCCCTGATGAAATAGATTGATTAAAAATAAAAGTTAATGGATCAACAACAGCATGTACAATTTCTTTAAGCATGGATGAACTTATCCTATCGTGACCTTGTGACCTACTAGAGTTCAACGATTTTGTAATATTATTATTTCAGTAGGGTTGTGGGATTGAGAAAAAGAGAATGTTCGAATGGCGTTGAAACGAAATCAGTAAAATGGGCGTTGTTGCAATTACCTATTTGATTTGCCAGTTGGGGTCGATGTTACTATAAAAAAAAAAGAATTAAAGGATGAAGCATATTTGGATTGATGTGGGATTTTAAACCATGTAAAGTTAATTCATCTTCAGGTAATGGAGTATTTTTTCCCAATAATATTTATAATCCGCCAGTGGCCTTAGAATTAGAACTTTAGATAATTTGTCTGAATAATACATCTTTCGAGATATTCGTATCAGGTTTGTAAGTTTGTTACGATATTTCTTATATTTTTGTGTGTTTGTAGTTGCAGGTTTCTTTAAATGAAGTTTCTAAAGACGGTTTCTAGTATGAATTGATTTTAGAATCCTTTTGATATCGTATGTTTATGGTTGAGTGAGCACAATATATCGTGACGATATGAATTTATGGTAGTATCCTCTACAACTTGTAAGAACATGTTAAAATTTTAAAATGTTGGTGGCTCCCCGATTCTAAAATTCTGGATCCACCAATGATTTGTCCATAAATTGAACTGATCCTGAGAAATTGTGAGGAAAATAATACATTTATGCAGTATAAGGAGTATTCATTCCCAAGTTTTCGAATGTGCTCGCACAACCATAAAAATTCCAAAAGTTCGGAAAGTGTGTGGTGATAGAAATGATGGATGATAAAAACAACAGCAATGAAGTCACATTTGAAACAGAATTTGCCCCCAATATTCACTTTATTACCCTTTAAAATGAGTCTGTGACATTGAAAATACCCATTTTCCCACTCTGATGCGTGCTCACTCATCCATAAATAAACAAATCAATTTCATTTTTGCGCAGAATTCTGCCCATAGGTTGATAAACATTACTGCCAAACTGAATGACATTGCTAAAGACAGCCTTGAAAAAAGTTCCACCGTATTGAATAAGGGGTTCCTTATTCTTAAACTTAATGCACCCATAATGTACACAAGGCTATGAGAGAGGAAGTCAAAATTTTTACAAATGTGAAATGAGGGTTTATTTCATGGACGGTTTTGTTACTTCTGCTAACAGTTATTTCATGAAACTTCGCACATGGCTTCAGACAGAGTGCACTATCCAATAGGTGCGCACACCAAAATAACCATTCAACACGGCACAGAAAGGGGCCAAGGCCTTGAACTTTCTTCTCATTTGCATAATTTTCGAATATCGTGTGCTCACTGAGGCATTAGACATCGGGAATTTCATAAAAATCAATTCAAATGAACTATGCAAGGAGGTTTGTGACAGATATCCATAGTTAGCAATTGCATTTTTTTTCGATAACGTAAAAAAGAGCTAATCACATTCCACATGTTAATTCAAGCGTGAATATTTAATTAAACGCGTTTGAATCATCGAAGCATGTTAACTGGTCATGAACATCACGAAAAACATGAGAAAAGATTATTTTCAGTTACCAAAATGAAACAATACTTGCCTATGATATTTGAAAATCGTTTTTTTTTTCAATAAATGTTCATTGAACCGTGAAATGATGAATACTGTTAAAGATACTCTTGCCAAAAATAATTGTCATCATATTCGATCATTTTTATCGATAGAAATTTGTAAAATATCCATTTATAGCAAATTTGGACTTGTGTTTATTCAACCGTGAAATTTAGCCAAATAAGTTGTATTGTCTGTTTACAGAAAGTACCTTTTACAAGCCTTCTGACTATTTTTCATGATGAGAATGTGGAATTCGTTCCAATGAAGTGGAACCAAAGTTAATGATATTTGGCATGGGACTTTTGAAAAGTGATATTTTTGCCTTCTGGCGGTGCTCACTGAAGCATGACGTAAAACACGTCCATAACATTTACTCAGAGGGTAGCTTATAAAATAACCTACACGCTCATGTAGAAATATATTAAGAACTCGCACTGGTTTGGAAATTATTGATGTTTGTTTAAGGGGGACTTACTTTTTTTGCTTTTTTTGTTGTATATATATATATAGAGAGAGAAATAGTCTGCTTCGGCATATGGAATAAAATAATCATAAAAGGTATAGTAAATGCCGTAGAAATAAAATCATAGATTTTAAAAGGAGCATAGCTCTAAAAAATGAAAGGTAAAGTCACACTCTTCGTCAGTGCCCATGATGTGACAAAAAAGAGAATTCAAAATCCGTTTCTGAAACAGTCGTGAAAAACACGTCTGTTCATGGGCATACGGATTGTGAAACTCACCTTTCAAAGAAATCAATGCGCTGAAGATGGAGGAAGCGCACTGTAAAAGACGCATCTAAAGACGCGTTGCCATGACTGCAAGATGACAATGGCGAATCTCCGGCTCCAAAACAGGAAAATCTGAAAAGGGCCTCACCGCCAACAGTCGAAGTTTAGCAGTAAAAAGTACCTGAGTAAAATAGAAATAGTCTGCTTCGGCATATGGAATAAAATAATCATAAAAGGTACAGACGTGTTTTTCACGACTGTTTCAGAAACGGATTTTGAATTCTCTTTTTTGTCACATCATGGGCACTGACGAAGAGTGTGACTTTACCTTTCATTTTTTAGAGCTATGCTCCTTTTAAAATCTATGATTTTATTTCTACGGCATTTACTATACCTTTTATGATTATATATATATATATATATGTATGTATATATATATATATATATATATGTATATATATATATATATAAAGGAAGAAGAGTGCCTTTTGCACAACGTGTATTGCAGCGCGTCATGTTCTATGTATGGGCGTAAATAATTCAAGCATTGACGCTAGACGTAGATTCCAGGTATCTCTTTTTTTTGCTATATAGCTTTCGGCCAGTAGAGCCTTCATCAGGCCTATAATGCATTGAAACAAACAAAATAGAACAAAACCATACAAATAAAATCGTAATAAAAACAAAGTAAATGATGGGTAACAAAGGGTATAGAACAGAAGGATTATACTAAGATAAATAGATCATGCACCACACAAGCTTCAATGCTGTATTATTCTTGGGCAAAAGTTTTAGATCGGCCTTCCCCTCCCCGTATTGATGCATTTTTTTTAGACTGGTCAAAAGCTTTTGACAAAGTAAACCATTCCTTACTAGTTCAGAAATTGCACTCGTTTGGGATATGTGGAAATGTTCTACGATGGATTAGTTCATTTATCACGAATCGTGATCAGTGTGTTCTTTTTCAAGGAGCCAGATCTGATTTTCGCCCTGTTACATCGGGCGTGGCTCAAGGGAGTGTAAATGGCCCCACCCTCTTTGACTTGTTCACTGCAGATCTCCCCAATGTTATTTCTCAACTTTCGGCTTTACCCCAATATGCAGATGATACAGTCTTATATCGCACGATTAATCAAATGAATGACGTAGAAATGTTGCAATCTGACCTAAATTCTCTTGTCACATGGTGTTATGACAATCACATGGAACTCAATACACTTAAATGCAAAATTATGCATATTACCAGGTCGAGAAATGCTATCAACGATGTCTATTATGTAAATGATCAACCCCTACAAGTGGTTAAGTCTTACAAATATCTTGGCATCATTTTCTCTCGTGGTTTATCCTGGTCAGAACATGTAAATTATGTTGTTAATAAATGTTCAAGATTGTCAGGGTTTATCAGAAGAATAGTTAACTCTAGAAACCAAAACGTACTCAAGCGTTTATTATGTGCTCTATGTCGGCCAATCATAGAGTACGGCATCCCAGTTTGGCTCCCTCATCAAAAGAATCACATCAATGCCCTTGAAGCTGTCCAAAGACGTTTGACTCGTTTTTGTTTTTCATACAATGATGCAAAAAATCTGACATACACAGAACGTCTGACAATTTTGAATATCTCACCGTTATACAATAGATTGATTTACTTGTCAATTTCTTTTATGATTAAATGCCTATTTTGTTTGTATAATATGCCACAACATATACTACTTAGCCCAAGGAAAAGGAAACTAGATACATTATTGTTTACTCATGAATTTGCCCGATACAGTGCTTTAAAATATACTTGCTTTCACAGTTTTGCCCGCTTCTGGGAAACAATTCCTAGGGCTGAGAGAGACATGTGCCTGGAACCAAATATTAACATAATTCTCAATGCTCTTCGAGAGCTCCTATGTAGCATGCCACCAATCGAAAAGGCATTTTAAACATTTTTTTTAAATTCAAACATTGCATTCCTTCATTCTAGCCATCAATCGTTTAAGAAAAAAAAATGTATATCAGTAATTTCTGCCTTCTTACTTTGCTTTCACCATTTCTCCTTTTTCACTTTTATCCCGCTTTTGCTTTCTTTCTTTCCTTCTTGTTTACTCCTTTTCTACCTCTCCTTTCCTTTTTTTCTTTTTTTCTTTCTTTCTTTTTTTTCTTTCTCTCTTTCTTTCTTACTTTTTCCTTCTAAACCTGCATTAGCCCAATTATGTCTTCAAATGTCATTTTTATTTGTTATTTGTTGAACTGTATTTTGATATTAGTGTTCTTTTTTAGCACCAGCTAATGAGGAGAGTCTTTTAACAGAAACTTGATTTCTTTTGATAATCCCCAGGCATTAGCTGGTGTTTTTCCTTTTTTTTGAGTGTTTTTTTTTTCAATTTGATATATTGTGTATTGGGTGTTGTATGATGATTATTTTCAACGTAATGAATTCAACTATTGTTATGAGTATGTGCACCTGGAAATGAAATAAAATAAAATAAACAAAAAAATAACAACAGAGGGGGTTGAGTACAGAACAGAAGGATTACAGTAAGATAACAAAAAAAATAACAACAGAGGGGGTATATGGCTTAAACGAGATGGTGGAATACAATAGAAAAGATTGGGAAACTTAAGTGTGTGGAAAGACAATGTATTTACCGGCATTGAAATTAACTTTAGTTTCTGTTGTGAAAAAAGGAGAACAATGTTTCAAGTAAAATGAAAATGATATTGAAACAAGTTTTCATCTTACTTGAAACATTATCCTCCTTTCATTAAATATGTCCTCCATGTATGAACTCCATCTGCAGTGCCGTTTCTTTCATCACTCGAAGAGAAATCAACATGGTTTTTGGGTAAATTCGGCATAAATAAACACAAAACGCAAGAAACGCTGAATATAGGCCCATGTGCGCCACATCTTTCTTATTTAAATCTTAAAATGCTTGAGAAAATCAAGTGAGCGAAGCGATACGGTGTTTACGGAAATTTGAGGTATATATCTGCTCCCCGGGCCGGCGTGTATTCATATTATGTGGAAACAACATGTTGGTCATCAACTCTTAAAGTGATTGGTTAACATTGGTTTGACTTTTAAAAAATCTGAGCTAGAAGGTCACACTTGTCACCTGTGTCTGTGATATGTTACAAAAATGAAGCCCAGAAAAAATTGCGTTCGAAAATAATTATTTAGTGCTTAAAAAATTGAAATATAAAGTGACCGGAAACACCATCTTAATTTCATCCCATACACTTATGTGTACTATTTAGGCGTCTATAAAAGGCCTATACAAAATCGGGGTTTGCCTTGTAGTTTTAGCTTTTCATTCTCAATAATGGTTGTTTTCACGGTTTGTTAGTTCTAATACATGTACTTGTACACATGTTTCATCTCGGTTTGAGAATTTTTTTAAATCGGCTGCTCACAAAGTTAAACAATACCCTTAAGACCATACGCAATGTTCGATTTTGAAGTACACCCAAATCTTTAACTAAAACTTTCCCTGCGTTGAACCATACTATAGAGCAGTAATCAAAGTGTGGTATAGAAAAGGTTATTTGCAAATAAACTGTCTATTTTTTACATCAATAACCAGTTCCTTCCACCATGTCCGTTTTCTATCACAAACACCGAAGAAATCAGACCATCAAGCATTTCTCACGGCTATTAAATCACGAAAGCTATATAAGGACAGTGAACCACTCTCAAACTATCATTAATGAATGTTTCAATTCAACTGTTCCAACAAGACTACACTGCAATGTATTGGCTATTACTTATCTTCATCATGGCGGGCAGTAATGTAAGTTCTACAACTATTGTAGCAAATGTGGGTGAGAATATTTCGCTGACTTGTAATCCGGACAGATTTACAAGCGACCTTTACTGGACTAAAGACAATCAATACTTTGCTGCTGTGGATACAAATTATCCCAATGGCGGTATTTACAAGGATTATAAAGACAGTCGTTTGTCGCAGTCTTATAAAGTTACTAATGAGACGATGACTCGATCTTTTGCAATTTATATCTATGACACGAGAGTAACAGATACTGCGACATACACGTGTGTGCAAACTGGATTGCCACCTTATCGTGAAGAATACGATGTTTATGTATTAGAATGTTCTAATTGCCTTATCGATCCATCATCACGTGATCCTAGATATGTTGATATCACGTGTCATCTTAAGAACTATAATACATCTCATCCTGTGTTAATTAATACTACATTGAATGGAATGATACAGCGTACAGCCATTATCAGTGACAACAATTTAACATTCTCAGTCTCGATTGATATAATCTATAACGATATTGAATTCATGTTTAATCCGTTTAACGGTACTTCTTCATATATTAATTGTCTCGTACCAGCCAAGAAAAGTACAACGACATCGCTTAATACCGTTTTAACGTTGCTCAATACTGCTACAACAGTTTCATCCAGTGAAATTCCAAATGGGAAATTTAAAGCGAAAATTCTCATAGTAGTCATAATTTCTTTCCTCTTTCTCGTCATTCTCGCGATAGTTATTTTCATACTACGAAAGAAACTAATGAACAATATGAAACCTAAAAGAATCAGTAGTATAGAGACTAACGATTCAACGGACGAAACATTTGGACCATGTTATGAGTCAATTGACCGAGTGCAGCACATGGAAGAAAATAATGATCCAGAACTGACACCAAAAAATGAAACTGTCATCTATACTTTACCAAATAAAAGTGGTATCATCAAGCGATATACGAAGTCAACAATTCTGAACCCATCACCAGGAAACCTAGACGACACTAGCGTCACAATTACCAGCCGTCGTTGCCGTGGTACCGATCATGAAATACGTCCTATGAAAATCAACCAGTACGAGGACATCGATCTGTTAGGACCTAAGGTTGCAGATAATGACATGTGGAATTTTGACCCGGAGAGTCTGTTGGATATGCATCGAAATGATGTAGAGATCTACGCTATATCGCACAATACAGGACTTGGATCTAATGTGAAAGATGGAGAGGATTACGACCAGGAGGTTCCTAGCTATGCTATGCCAGATAAAGGTCTCAGATCGCCAGTTCCTTTCTATGCTGTGGTGGAACAAAGATCTAATATGAAAGAGGAAAACCATTTCCCGAAGAGTCCAGATGCGGAGGTTGCTTGCTATGCTATACCTGAGATCGTGCAGTGATTTTAGACTTAAAAGAAGGATCAGGTTTGTTAGATATTGATGATACAGAGATCCAATCTTTCTGTTCTATGCCTGGTAAAAAAAATGGAGCGAAGTACCCCATTCCACAGAGGGAAGACTTTTTAAGGCCCTTTGACGGACCAAAAATTGAGTAGGTCTTGTATACAGCAGTCTCCCCGATCACTGAAATTTGTCATTTCTATATGGAATGGCTCACAAAGAGCTTTTAAAGATTAATTTATATTTCTTGTCTTACAGACTTGTCCTATAGATATTTTTCAATGGTCTTTGAGAGATCGGATTTAACAAGTGATCTTTCAGAATTCTTTCCATGAACTTTTCCTTGTCTTTCAATGATCTTTCATGAGTCTTACAGTGATCTCCGTAAAGAAAATCTTGAGAGACTTCGAAAGATCATCGAAAGACTTATAAGAACTTTGAAAGTTCATCGAACGATCGCTGAAAGATTGCTGAAAGCCCACAAGACCATTTTCCTGATGGCATTACAAATAAAGTATTGAAAAACATTATACATTCCCTTGCTGATCCCCTGCTTCATATATTTAATTTATCATTGCAGCTTGGCCAGGTTCCAAAGAAGATGAAAATAGCTAAAGTTATACCCATTTTCAAGAAGGGGGACCAATTAATTACTAGTAATTATCGACCAATATCTTTGTTAACTTCGTTCTCAAAAATTCTTGAAAGGATCATTTATAAAAGGACAGTTGCTTCCCTTAAGAAATATAGTATTATATGTGATAATCAATTTGGTTTTAGAGAAAAACATAATACAACTCATGCTATATTGACATTAATAAATAAAATATCTACTTCTTTTGATAATTCTGATCATACTGTAGGATTATTCCTTGACTTCTCAAAAGCGTTTGACACAATAGATCATGAAATACTGTTATGTAAGCTGTCAAATTACGGTATCAGAGGGACAGCTTTACAATGGTTTAGGAGTTATCTTACTGATAGAATTCAGTTTGTTACAGTAAATGAATCAGAATCTCCAACAAGGCCAGTTTCCTGTGGAATTCCACAAGGTAGTATTCTTGGCCCCTTGTTATTTATACTTTATGTTAATGATATGAAAAATTCATCTCATGTTCTCTCATTTATTCTCTTTGCTGATGATTCCAATATTTTCTATACACACCATGATCCACATGTACTTGTGAGCACTATGAATACAGAATTTAAAAAAGTAACAAACTGGATTAAAGCCAACAAATTGTCACTGAATCTGCAAAAAACTAATTATATGCTTTTTAGTCATTCATTGAAACATCTACCGCATCAAATACTTTTAGATAATACTGAAATCAAAGAAGTGCAAACAACAAAATTTTTAGGTCTAACTATTGATAACAAGCTTACGTGGAATGCTCATATCAACAATACTTGCAAAACTGTGTCAAGAAATATTGGAGTCATCAATAAGCTTAAATACGTTCTACCAGCACAGGCGCTATCCATGTTGTATTGTGCATTAATTCTACCATATCTTAATTATGGAATTCTGGCATGGGGTAATGCCTCTCAAACGAGACTAAATAAAGTCTTGTTACTTCAGAAAAAAGTACTGAGAATAATATGCAATATGTCCTTTAGAGCTCATACGGATGAATTGTTTCGTCAGAAACGTATCCTTAAAATCAATGACCTGTACCGCTTGCAACTATTCCAATTCATGTATCAGCTAGATAGAAATAGTGTACCTAATGTCCTACAAAAGAAATTTATGAGAAACAATACTTTACATTCATATAATACGAGACAATCAAATGACTATCACTTACCTAAAAGTAAAACAGTATTTTCTAGCAAAACTGTATTTTTCACAGGACCAAAACTCTGGAATTCTCTGGACAGAGAAATGAAAGAGGCAGCTAGTCTTATACGATTTAAATTACTCATCAAAAAATTTCTCCTGAATTCTTATTGATTCAATCTAATATTTGTGAACTTCATACTTATCCACGGTAGTTTTGAATATTTTTTAAAGTCAATATTTAATTTTGTATATAGTGTAAATACATTTGTGTTACAGTGTTTATATCTATATAATTTTATAAAATTTTGCTGATTATTTTACTCTATTTGTATCATATTACCCTTGTATAAAGTTTTGATAGGGGGTCTACATTTTACAAGCTCTGCTTTTTAGTAGGCCCCTCCACTTTTTTAATTTCATTGCTACGTTTCAATCCTGCATATGTTATGCATTTTTTTTCATTGTAAACATGATTACGAAATGTACTTTGATGATTGTGGAATATGAATATATCAATAAATAAATAAATAAAATAAATAAAAGACTGTATTGAATTAACCATTTCAACAAATTTTGGGACTCACTATCGAGGACCAAAAAGACCATTTTATTTATTCTTTAAAATCTTGGTCCGAATCTTAAGACGATGTACTGTCCCGGTTCACCCAATTTTTCGACAATTTTCGACCTTTCATTTGTTCATTGTGATTTGGTGTTTTCAATAGACTTTGAACATTGCAGAAAGCGTCTCAGAAATGGATGCTAAGATACGCTAAGGTATAGTGGAGGAACATTGTTTAAATTGATTTGCATTCTGCTTCCCAACAAAACATAATCTTCATTCAACTTATATCTTAATCGATAGAACAATATACAATTTCCAGTTCTCCTCTTCATCTTTTATTACTTTGAATTTTCCAGTCGAAAATCGTATTTAACAGTTTTCATTGCTATAACCATTTCTTTTGTAATGAATTCATGAAACAGATAATTTCATAATGCGAGCGAAAAGCACGAGAAAAAGTTTGTAGAAATATTAATACATTACGAAATATATCTCAAACATCAAACTTTTTAGAATACAGTTATTTGAAAAAATGAATATCTCATTAAACAAATACAGTTGATGTGATTACCTGAGAACGAACACGTCAAGCTCTCTTTTTAAACCGTGAATGCGATGTGTTTGCCACTATAAATAAACCTGCCTATAATTATTCTGAATATTTGTACAAAATGAATAAACGTAATTATGACATTTACTACACGTTCGTCATTAGCCGTCTCCTCACAGGGGTACCAAGGCCCGTAGTCTATTAAGCTTTTTGCTTAAGTTTGAGCGATTTGTCTTAGTATTTTGCTTGTCTAAGAAATCTTCCCTAACGATATTCTATACATTTTAAGACATTTGTCTCAAGTCAGACTAAATGGCTAAGCCAAAGTCTCAAATGTATGATGTCATGAAAAAAATGCAACGTCATACAACCTTTGTTGCGAACGTAACAGCTGCTCCGCGGTAAAAAGTCTATGCGTTTCAGGGGCGGATCCAGGATTTTCCAAAAGAGGGAAGGGTACATTTTCCCTACAAAAAAGGGTATTAACCATAATGTCAGGACATTTCGTCCACGAAAAAAATTGACAAGAAAAAAAGCAGGATATTTACTAATAATTGATCACTCTTATGGCCAGGTTTCATGACCCAGCTCTGTATACTTACTAAGTGATGATGCTTCCAAAAGAACGACACGATACTAAATTGAAGACAAAAATAAAGAATAGAACACAACATTTTAATAAACGGCTGCTCCGTGGTAAAAAAAGGATTGTTCTTTTCGATCAAACATCCAAAGTCTTGGATCAACAAAGCAGATGTCTTCACAACTTTCGAGCTAATTCAACGAGCTTTTCATGACAAGTTGATTGACCGCAAAGATGACCCCAGAGTGAAAGCAGAATTATCATATCTAGCTAATGAATATGTAAGCAGCTATTAACCTTCACACAGTGACTTACATAATTTCAGAATACTTAAGAAACTAAGGAGCAATAAACAGATCGTTATTCTCAAACCTGACAAAGGGAACGGTGTTGTTATCTTAGATAGAAGTGTGTACAATAATGCTTTATCTTTGTTACTTGGTGACAAAAGTAAATTCAACAAACTTAATAAAGATCCCACCTTGACAAGGGAACGTTCTCTTCAAGAAAAAGTGGGCAATTGATGGTTTTAATTACAATAATATATACACAGGAGGTTCAAAACCAGCAAGAATATACGGGCTACCTAAAACACATAAAATCAACAATAACAATGATGTACCACCTTTTCGGCCTAAAGTACTAGTATCATCTATTGGGACATACAATTATGATTTGGCTAAGTATTTGGGATCACTCATCATACCGCATATACCTGATGAATTCTGTACGCAACATTCATTTATTTTATAGAAGAGCTTAAAACTAAGAACCTACAGGGAAAGTTTTTAGTGTCAATTGATGTTACTAATTTATTCACAAATATTCCTTCAGACGAGACTATTGAACTTGCTGCTGATACCATTCTGAAGAATAACAATGATAATTCTGAAGAATTCTGAAGAATAACAATAACAATTCTGAAGAATAACAATAACATAGCCTGTTATAACTATGTATCCAAGGAAAGAAGAAACGTTGTTATCTGGTCTGTGTCGGGGTATATGTGCAATCATTTGAATTTATGTAATGCCCTGGAAGTCACATGTTCTTTCGTCTCTCTTTCTCTCTCACTCCCCCTCTCTCCCACCAGCCCCCACCCCTCTCCTTCTCTCTCTCTCCTCTCTCTTTTACTCTCCCCTTTTCATTCCTCCTCTTACTTCAATTTTCATTATTTCACGTTTGTATGTAGTGTCTCTCCCTTCTTTTATAATTTCCACCTCTCTTTTCCCAACTGCTTTTACTGTTTTTTTTTCCTTTTATACACTCTACTTCTCTATAATAATTTCTATGCTTGTTTTAATATTTTGATTCGGGGTAATTATAGTAATGTATTGTGTATGCTATTATGTTAATATAATCTATGTTATTTATGTATGCCCTGCTTGTTCTGTTACTCAGATATGTCCTGGGCGCTCCCTTTGTTTGTATATTTTTATTCCTTTGAACGATTTGAATGTTAATAAAGTGATGAATTACTACTACAAGTAAAGATGAACTGATTGAGTTGTTCAAATATGCTACAGACCCATTTCCTATTCAGTGGTAAAATGTATGACCAGGTTGATGGAGTTGCTACGGGCTCTCCTCAGTCTTGCCCCTACACTGGCAAACCTATTATGAGCCATCATGAAAAGAAATGGTTGGAAAAGTTTGAAGGACCCAATTTTCCATTCTATCGCAGATATGTAGACGATGTGTTTTGTATTTTTAACTATGAAGATGAGGTTCAAAACTTTCATGACTATTTGAACTCCAGGCATCCCAATATAAATTTCACCGTTGAAAAGGAAGAACATGGACAGTTGCCCTTTTTAGATATTTTAATCAACAATAGTACAGATGTTTATACTACTTCAGTATTTCACAAGATGAATTACACTGGATTGTATACAAATTTTCTCAGCTTCACTTGTTACAAATGCAAAACCGGATTGATTAGAACTTTGATAGATAGGGCATACAAACTTCGCAGTTCACTCTCATCTCTTTGATACTAGTATCGAGAATTTGAAAAAGGTGTTGAACAGAAATATATGTACCCAGGTTGTCTGATCGAAAGGTCGTTGAACCAATACCTTCAAAACATCCAAAACCCACACAATGGTCAAGAAGAAAACAAGACTACAATATTTTTCAAGTTACCTTATATAAGTAAAGCATCAAAGGAACTTGAAAAGAGAATCAACATTATGGTTAAACAATATTGCCAAAATCTTAATATTACTCTTTCTTTCTCATCTTTCAAGCTCAGTTCTTTGCTTTCTGTAAAAGATTCCATTCCCTAGGAGCTTCGTGCTCGTATCATATACTAATTTACATGTGCGAGATGTAAACAAAGCTCGCTATATTGGTCAAACCAAGCGTCATTATAAGACACGAGTACAGGAGCACCTGGGAAAGGACAAAAACTTCCATGTCTTGAAACACTTGCAATCATCACCCCAACGCTTGTTAGCAAGAATGCAATACCCACTGTTTCAAAATTCTCGATACTGCTCGAACAGATTTTCAACTAAAAATAAAAGAAGGGCTTTTTATCAAATGGAAACAACCTCAACTTAACCAACATGTGTACAATTACCAAATAATGTTATCCGTTTAATTTAACCCACCCCTATATGACAAATCCATAGACACTGTACTTCTTTTACTTCACTCCATACAACAATTGAATTCACACCTTGTAATATTATGTAACTACATTCTTAAAAATTTACTTGACATCCTAACTGAATAAATACCAATGACTCTGTTGTAATTTTCAGGCTGAGGATGAGGTGCGACACCTCGAAACATGTTCCATTTATTAAAATGTTATGTTCTATTCTTTATTTTTGTCTTAAGTTATGACAACATTTCAAAAACTTAATCTTAACGTAAGGATTTCAATGTTGACGACGCCGCCGTCGCCGGAAAAGCGGCGCCTACAGTCTCGCTCTGCTATATGCATGAGAGACAAGAGAGACGGACGAGATCTTGCGACCAAAGCTTAATTCACGTATTACGTTTCAGGACAAAGAAAAGGCGTGTGTCGAAATCGCCTTGAAACTAAAACAATTAAGACAAATCACAACTGTTACAAAGTTAAGGCAAATTTCATCGCCAGATTATATTTTACGGACTCTGCAGTTATAAGAAAAGTTACTTAGCCATATATCTGTCTTCGTCCCACAATAATTCTTAGCCAAATTCTAAGACAAATTCTTTGCTAATTCTTTTTGGAAAACGCGTTTTGGCCAAGAATTTTGTCTTGGACAGAAAAAATACAAAGTGCTTATTTTTGCTTAAATCTCGGTCATGGAATACGGCCCAAATGCACCTCTGTGTCTTTTCTCCTCTCGTCTAATCTCGTAGTTGTTTTACAGACTTTACATTATATAAAAGTACATACCCGACGCACTTTCACTACTTAATAATATAATATATATACTATTTTTCAATCGTTTTTTATGTTCAAGTTCTTTGCAATTGTAATACTTCAAATCATTTTTATGTGTTCAGTTTTCAGCATAAATCACATATTTGTTTTATTTCTTTGGAAACGTCAATATCTCTGACATTCTTATGTTCACAATATTTTACCCTTCATGCACCAATAAATAATACAAATAGTAGTATTAAAATAAGTCACTGTTCCCTTTTAATAAATTAAAATATTTGTTTGATTCATATAATTTAAGTAACAATATTTGTTCATTTATGTTACTAAGTATTGTTATCTTTGATTTAGATTTTGACTTTATTTTCATGTCTCATGTGATGATTTATGTTGTTCTTTATGTTTTCATCAGGTCATTGATGAAAAACAGTTTTATACTGATCTTTAAATATGTGTCAGTTAATTGTCGTGGTCAAAATTTTAACAGCAACAATTAAAAGTCATGTCCTATTATTTTAATCTCTTTAGTGTGATACAAATAATTTCACCTTGCCCTCTGTTCGCTAATTTGTTTTCAGGATTTTGTCTTGAATTATTGTGATAGATACACAGCCATATTTCATTTTGTAGATTCTTGATGTCTTTGTAAACGGTATATAGTTAAACGTGTATTCTTATTATTAGATTTCTTGTTCATTTCTTTTTCTCCTCCTCATCTATTATCACTCTGTAATATTTCTGTTCATATGATTGTCGATTTTATGTTGTCAAACACAGTTTATAATTTTCCCTTTATCAATTTAACATTTTGTTCTACACGGCAACAATTGAAACAGTTTTCTAATGTCCATGAAATAAAATCAAACTTATCTATCTTAATCCTGTATGTCAGTCTACGTAGGCTCAAGTAAAGATCATTATATTTTACGGTCCTTTCCTCTTATCTCTTCTCTTTCCTTCCTATCTCTTTGCAATTCCTTTCATTCTTTCTTTTCCCCTTTTTGTCTTTTGGTTTCTCTCTCTTCTCTTCCCCCTTTATTTCCTTCCCCTGTCGATCACTTTCCCTTTTCTCTTCCATTCTTCTTTTCCCATTCTTGCTCCCTCTCCTTTTAAATCCATTCCCTTCTCCATTTTAAATAGTAATGTATTATTGCATGCATATTATATCTAATTTTAACAATGTTCAATTTCATTTTTTTTTCTTTAACAATGAGTGCCACCCTTACATGTCTGGGCCCCTCGCAACGCCCACCCCCCTGGATCCACTTACGAGTCCCCTCATTTGCATACGACCAAGATGTGCATGTAACTGATTTGTGAAGTTTAATATCATAACTTTTTTTATTTTACATCTGAATTTTATGAAATCAATATACGCTGTTAGATTTTTCTCATTTTATTCAAATCTACTTTTTTTTGGGGGGGTGTGGACTTATCCTTTAAAAGACAAGTCCACCCCAATAAAAAGTTGAATCGAATAAGGAGAAAAATCCAACACTGAAGCATAACACTGAAAATTTAATCTTAATCGGATGTATAATAAGAAAGTATGACAATTTAAAGTTTCGCTTAATTTCACATAACAGTTATATTCGCATCCTGGTCGGTATGCAAATGAGGAGACTGATGACACTCACTATTTCTTTTGTATTTTATTAGGTGAAATGTGAAATATTCAAATTTTCTTCCCGCTGTCGTGTGAAACAACGATTAATTCCTCCCTGAACATGTGCAATTAGCATTGTTTACTATATGGTTCAATTAAGTTGGTCCTTATTGTCAAAGCTGTAAAAAATGAAATATTGTATAATACAAATAAAAAACCAAAAAATAGTGAGTGAGGGACATCATCGACTGTCACTGAGTTGTGCATATCACTGTTTTGTGAAAAAATAAGCGAAACTTTAAAATGTCATAATTTTCTTATTTCACATCTGATTTTGATGAAGTTTTCAGCACGATTCTTGTTTGATTTTTTTTCTATTTATTCAATCAACATATTTCTGGGGTAGACTTTACCCTTAAAAGAGCCAAATGCCATGAGGTTGGTGAAGATGAATACCGTAGAGGTAATGATCCCCTTCAAACAATCCTTTGTTTGAGGCATTCATAAAAAGTTGATGAACAGTGTGCACACCTCAGACATGAATGGATACCAACAAGAGGGATACATGAATATGACAGTCCAGAGTATATGAGTACCTGTAGAATTTCCACATATGGGTCTATATTTTTAACAAAAATCCTTAAACATGGGTCTGCATTTTGAGAAAAATCCTTTGAAATGGGTACCGTTCACAGTCAAATGACCCGTAAAAATGGGTATGGGTTTCAAGCCCGAGCCCACCCCACCATCCAATCATAGTCCAAGTACCCCCCCCCCCCCCCCCGGAATTATGATAATCAACAAAGACATACCTAATTGGCACTTGAAAAGCAAATTTTAATGGTCCTCATTACAATATATTGCTTGTAATTAGAACTGTTTAAAACATAATAACGAATGTCAAGAAAACACATAGGCAAAAATGAAAATATCAATAATAATAATGGCAAATGGTCTTCGTGATAATCAACACATAAATGACATCTGATAATATGCGTTACAACCTTGAATGTAAAAATATTCATTCACACATTTAGACAGGATTCAATTCATAACTAAGGTAAATATTAAACATACTTTATCTAATAAACTACTTTTTATAAAGCAATACTGAAAGTTATTTTCTTTGGTCTCTGTCTTTGGCATTAGCGAATATTAGTTTATATTCATAGAAATGAATTTTGTTTTCCAACTTTCTTTGGCTTAGTAAAATAATAAAGATATACACATTAATTATTAATGCAATTGCAGACATTTTCTCTGGACAAAACTACTTTCTTTGGTAGTAAATAATATAAGGTAGCCTACTGACCATAAGTGTTGGAGCAAAGATTATCTTTTGTGTGTGTGGGGGGGGGCATGGAATAAGAGATGCCCCCCCCCCTGAATGAAGGATAATCCACTGCACTGATGCCCATGCATGTTACTGACACTACTTTATAGCTCTATGATATAACAAACAAGTTTAATGATCTTAGGATGATGTACATGTAGAGCTTTGACAGCCAGACTGCAGAGCCCTGTGATAATAAAAGCAAATTTTTTTTAACCCTCTCATTGCTGAATTTACCTTCCTGCAGAAACAAGAGGCTTTCTTTCTCACAGAATTTAATCAAGAGAAATCATATTTGGATGCATCATTAACAGTTTGTTCATTAGAGTCAATTAATACTAAAATTTTGACATTTCTAAAGGAGAAAAATTGCCCCCCCCCCCCCTTAACGCAATCAGAAATTCATTCAATATGATTTAAATTCATATTGTGCAGAAACCAATATGCATGCATATAATGAACAAATTTAGACCAATTTTGAACCAACTCGCATATATGCAAGTAAACTGTGGCCTTTGACCCGAGTGTGGACTCCGCATTGGAACTTAGCCTGTATTTTGGTTTTATCTACCTACACACACAAATTTTTGTTAAAGGGGAAGTTCACCCTGACAAAAAGTTTATTGTAAAAATAGCAGAAAAAATAATGAAAAATATTGCCGAAGGTTTGAGAAAAATTCATCAAATAATTAAAAAGTTATTAGAATTTCAATTATTTGATTTGTGACGTCATATGCGAGCAGCATTCCTACATAGCGAATGGTAAAAAATCAATGAAACGTCATTTTCTCAGAAAATTGAAAATGGTTTTTACTGTACCTTTTGTATATCAATAGACAAATCATTTCACACCTGATCATGAATAGAAAACAAAATCAATTCATCAGGAACCATATAAAATTTGAAATTCATGCGTTTTATATTACATAACACATGGGGCAGCTGCTCGTTTATGATGTCACAAATCCAAAACTTTGAACTCTAATAACTTCTTTACTCTTTAACGGATTTTCCTCAAACCTTCACCAATATTTTTTGCTATTTTTTCTGCTATTTTTACAACAAAGTCTTCTTCAGGGTGAACTTCCCCTTTAATCTGTTGAATATTTCATAGGTTATCATGCGGAAACCAACTTGCATATTTAATGAGCTTTGACCTTTGACATGCGGGCTCCCAATTCCGACTTAGCCTGTATTTTGGTGTCATCTACCTACACACACAAAAATTTAAAATCCATCAAATGTTTTTCGAGTTATTGCGCGTAAACCAAGTGGGGGGGATGGAAGTAAGGATGGACATTTGCAACGCTTAATGCCCCCTCCGGACTTCGTCTGTGGTGGCATAGAAATAGGAATTTAGCAATCTTACTAAGAAGGGGGATTTTGTCAAATCTGTCACGGTCAAAGTTCACTGCTCCTACATGACCTTTGACCTTAATCATGTGACATGAAACTCGGGTAAGATGATCAGTGATACTGAATTACTCTGTCCAGTTTCATGAACTTCTGTAGATCCATAGGCCCATATTCTGAAGTCAGGTTTAACTTAGACTACGGTCGAACTCTGTGCTAAAATTATGGGAAGCCAAAAGTGTCAAAATTTTTATTTCGTTGCATGTTTCTTATGTTTACCATGCTCTTTCCTGATTCATTGATGGTGAAGACAATCATCTATTTATACTTTCTAGACAATTATGAGTGATTTGAGAGCCAAATGAGTTGACATGAGATCTCTACCGTTAGTGATTTATGTAATAATTGGCTATCCATACTTAAACCACAACTTTAAACCAAGGTTTTAAGTTAAACCCGACTTCAGAATGCGGGCCAAAGACTTTCAAAGTTACGACATTTCAAAAAGCTGAAATCTTGGTTAACCCTTACCTACCTTGGCCCCAGGGGCCAACAGGGACTATTATGCCCCCCCCCCTCAAGGCAGCAAATATGCCCAACATGGTCAAATTTTATTGAACCTACATGTAAATGGCCTTTGACCTAGGTCATGTGACCTGAAAACTCAGGTAGGATTATAAAAGATGCTTGATTACTCCAAGTTTAATGAAATAGGTCGATATAGTTTCTAAGTTAGGATGACAATAAAATGCCTAAACTTGGTTATGGCACAGTCACATTTTCCCTACAGTGGCCATACGGTGAGTCAAAAACAAGTTTTATTTATATTTTTTTATTCAAACCACCTACCTACAGCTAGCACAAAAATGTTAAAATGACTGTTTGTGACTCGCCGTACAGCCAACGTAGGGGAAATGTGACTATGCCATTAAGATTTCAAAGTTCAACGGTGTCGGAAAAGTTGCACCTATAGTCTTGCTCTATGCAGGAGAGACAAAAATCAATACTTTAAAACTTCATTTACAAGTTTGTGATACCCAATATCAATAATTAACAATAAAATGTAAAAACTTTATAAACACTATTAAAAGTTGAATTAAAAAAAATATATTTAGCAAAATTGCTATATGTATGGCATTTTATAAAATGGGGGAGTTTTTTGGGGGGAGTGTCTAGATGAATTCTCAACCGCAGCCAAACTTTATGCTTCTGCCACTGATAGGAAGAAGCTAACCGAGGCATAAAAAAATAACATATCTATTTTCCAAACTTTTTTTCAAAACCGACACAATTTTAAGGCACAATTTAAATTAAAAAAAATTCACAATTAAAATCTAACAAAATCCTTTGATTTTGCAATTTGATTTTAGCAATCACCTTCTGTTTCATATAATATCATGTACAATCTCAGTAAATGCTTTCATATTCACATTGTACAGACTATCACAAACAAGAAGACTTCCGCATGTCTGCATCTAATAAGAAGGAAAAATAAGGCAAATTTTAACATTAGCAGAAATGAGCAAACATTTTTTTTTTCTTTGAATGTTCTTTAACCAGTTGCTGCAAGCTTCACATCTCCTGACCATCTTTGGGTTTCTAATGTAGCAGGTTTCCAGACTGGTACATCACATCGTTCAAGAGGTGTGTTGCCAAGGATGATATCAGCTGCCTTTTCAGCTATCATAATGGTTGGAGCATTAAGATTGCCACTGACAATACTAGGCATGATGGATGCATCAACAACTCTAAGATTCTCCAAACCAAGGACACGGGTATTGCGGTCTACAACAGCCATTGGATCATCTTCAGAACCCATCTTGCATGTACAGGAAGGGTGGTAGGCAGTATCTCCCTTGGCGCGAATAAATGCATCTATCTCTGCATCAGTGTTGACATTAGGTCCTGGTTGAAGCTCCTCAGCACGGAAGGGATCAAAGGCAGTCTGAGCAAAGATCTCTCTGGTGAGCTTAATACCTTCTCTCATATCCCAACGGTCATCCTCGGTGGCAAGATAATTGGGATCAAGAATAGGATGTTCTCTGGGATTAGGAGATCGGAGCTGCAGGAAGCCTCGACTAGTTTCTCTCAAAGAACCAATGTGAACTTGAAAGGCATGGCAGTGACCAGGTTTCTGCCCATGATCATTGACAACCGATGGAAGGAAGTGGTATTGGAGATCTGGGTGATCTATTCCAGGACGACTCCTGATGAAAGCCCCTGCTTCTAGGTGGTTAGTAGCAGCTAGGCCGGTCTGAAACAAAAACCATTCAAGCCCGATAGCAACCATATTGTGAGGAAACTTCCATTGAGCCTTGTACAATGTAATGGGTTTCGTACATCGGTGTTGAACATAGACCTCTAGATGATCTTGAAGATTTTGTCCTACACCTGGAAGATGGGCAACTACTGGGATGCCCAGATCTGTTAGGTCATCTGCATTCCCTACACCGGAAAGCATCAACAACTGCGGTGAGTTAATTGCACCTCCTGACAAAACTACTTCCTGTGTTGCTCTTACAACCTTCTTAGCTTTGTTCCGTGTGTACTCTATTCCAACGGCCTTAGTTCCTTCAAATACAATCCTATCAACAAAAGACCTTGAAAGGACAGTCAAGTTATCCCTCTTTTGTACATTCCCTGATCGAAGGTATGCATTTGCTGTATTCCACCTTATGCCATTGTGGACTGTCATATCCATGTATCCAAATCCCTCTTGTTGGTATCCATTCATGTCTGAGGTGTATGGATATCCACACTGCTCACCAGCTTTTATGAATGCCTCAAACAAAGGATTGTTTGATTTACCTCGAGATACATGAAGGGGACCATCACCTCCACGGTATTCATCTTCACCAAGTTCATGGCACTGGGCTCGTTTAAAATACGGTAGACAATCTGCGTAAGACCAACCTAAAGCGCCCTCTTGTTCCCATCTATCGTAATCATAAGCATGTCCTCTAACATAACACATTGCATTGATAGAGGATGATCCACCTAGGACCTTACCTCTTGGCCAGTACATCTCTCTGTTATCCATGTGCCTTTGAGGAACTGTGTGGTAATACCAGTTGTAGGTTTTGCTCCCCAGAGGATACATAAGAGCAGCAGGCATGTGGATCTTCCATGTGTAGTCTTTGCGCCCAGCTTCAAGAAGAAGAATGTTGTTGCTAGGTAAGGCAGAAAGACGGTTTGCCAGGACACATCCAGCAGATCCCCCTCCAACAATGATGTGTGTGTATTCATCCTCACCTCTATGAACACTAAATAGTCTTTGGGATCTGCATGAGTTAGGAAGTATGGCCAGTTGTTTAACAGCCTGCAAACCTGTAAGAAAATTTGAAATATTATCTGTATTATATAAAAAAATAATCATATTCATGTTGTTCTTGGATACTTTATATTTGAACAAGGTTGATATTATCAGAAAAGGGCATTCACAAATCTACACAAATAAGGAAATACTGAAAATTCCATAAAAATGAGAATGAACAAGGGTGTCACTAAGGCAAGCAAAAAATATGCCCACCTGTAAAGCGAAAAATAGAGTAATAGGTCAAGCAAGAAAAGTGGAAGGTGGCGACTTCACCTTTGACTGTCTGACCTAAAAATCGATAGAATTCCTGGGATCTATACTAGTACATATACACACCAAATTACATGAGCCTATAGGTTAAGATAAACTAGAGTTATCACAAGTCCACCCCAACAAAAACTTGATTTGAATAAAAAGAGAAAAATTCAACAAGCATAATACTGAAAATTTCATCAAAATCGGATGTAAAATAAGTTATGGCATTTTAAAGTTTCGCTTATTTTCAACAAAATAGTTATATGAACAAGCCAGTTACATCCCAATGAGGGAACTGATGACATCACTCACTCACTATTTCTTTTCTATTTTATTATATGAAATATTTTAATTTTCTCCTCATTGTCATGTGAAATGAAGTTTCTTTCCTCCCTCAACATGTGGAATTAAATTATTTTAACATTTTGTGTTTCAGGCAAGGAGGTCCTAATCGTCAAATTCGTAAAAATTGAAATATTGTATAATTCAAACGATAAAAAACAAAAGAAATAGTGAGTGAGTGACATCATTGACTCTCTCATTTGGATGTAACTGGCTTGTTCATATAACTATTTTGTTAAAATTAGGAAAACTTAGAAATGTCAAAACTTTATTTTACACTCGATTTTGATGAAATTTTCAGCATTGTGCTTGTCTGATTTTTCTCTATTGATTCAAATCAACATTTTTCTGAGGTGGACTTGACCTTTAACAAGGATTTCTGAAGGGTAAGAAGAAAACATGTCACTGTGACCTTGACCTTTGACCTCAAAATCAATAGGCTTCCTTGGATCCATGCTAGTATCATACTGTATGATACTAGCATGGATCCAAGGAAGCCTATTGATGTATGATACATCCCAAATTATATGAGCCTAGGTTAAATTTAACTTAAGTTACCACGTTAACAAGGAATTCAGAAGGGTAAGATGAAAACATGTCACTGTGATCTTGACCTCTGACCATTTGACCTTGAAATCAATAGGCTGTCTGGGATTCATGCTTGTATCATACACATCAAATTATATGAGCCTAGATTAAGTTAAACTGAAGTCATTGGCCCCTATTCTGATAGCACGTTTAACTTAAACTCAGGTTTAAAGTTGTGGTTTAAGTATGGATAGCCGATTGTTATATAAATCAGTAACAGTAGAGATATTATACTTTAAATACCTCGTTTGGCTCTCAAATCATTCATAATTGTCTAGGAAGTATAAATAGATGATGTCTTGACCATCAATGTATCAGGAAAGAGTCACAGTAAACATAAGAAACATACAACTTAATAAAAATTTTGATACTTTTGGTTTCCAATACTTAAACCACAACTTTAAACCCGAGTTTAAGTTAAACCTGCTATCAGAATCGAGCCATTGCGTTTACAAAGACTTCAGAAGGGTGAGATGAAAACATGTCATTGTGACCTTGTCCTTTGACCTTTTGACCTCAAAATCAATAGGCTTTCTGGGATCCATGCTAGTATCATATACACTAAACTATATGAGCCTAGATTTAATTAATTTGACGTTATCACATTTACAAAGATTCAGAAGGGTAAGATGAAAACATGTCTGTGATCTTGACCTTTGACCATTTGACCTTAAAATTTATAGGCTTTCTTGAATCCATGCAAGTAACATACACACCAAATTATATGAGCCGGGGCTACGTATAAACTACAGTTATCACGTTTACTCGGCCTGCAGAAGGATAAAATGAAAACATGTCACTGTGACCTTGACCTTTGACCTTTTGACCTCAAAATTGATAGGCCTTCCTGGGTTCCATGCTCCTATCATACACACCACATTATATGAGCCTAGGTAAAGTCACACTGAAGTTATCACGTTTACAAGGAAAAGTTAACAGATGGACGGACACCGAGCCTGATGCCATAATATGTCCCGTCTAAGATGTTCGTATAAAAACAGTAAAAATATTGAGGAAAAACAAAACACTATATTAAGGGAAATGCAAGCATTCAAAAATCTGGAGGAGGTCTGTTGTGTATCCTGTGACGTCAACATTCAGACCGCATCTGATCTGATCAGGTTTTCTGTAATAAGGGGGACGAGAAGGTTCTCTTGCAATTGCATTTCTCGCTTTTCCATGACATCTAGAAGACTTTTTAGTGACACATTTGTGAATAACAAGACAAGACCTTTCCATTCATACACAACTTCTCTATTATCATTACTTATTGTAACAGGTCAGAAAATATATGTACAAGAGAGAGATTTTCTATGTGTATTTTGATTTTTTCTATGTGTATGTAAAACTGATCTGTTGAGAAGGTCCCTGAATGCATTGAAGCATATGTATTGTCCCTGGAAGCATTGTATTGAATTCATCCCTTTCAATCTAAATACTTCTGAGGAGATCCCTTCAAGGAAGTCCTCCTTGACCTTGGGTCAGTGAGGGTGATCTTGGGACAGCTTTCTTGATAGCTTGCTTGACACATGACCAAAGGAGAGGGAAAGAGACTGACCACCCTCTTGCTTTGGGAAGGTCAAGATTTCAGTTACTTTTTGATGATCTATTTGAAGGTGGTTTGATTTGTCTTCACTGTCAAAAAGCTGTATATGGGTGATCGAACCCTCGATTCGTTGATGATGCTATTGCTATGTAGGTGTCTTTCAATCTGCATGTAGATTTGTCCTCCTTGAGAACTCAAGAGGGGGTTGATCTACCCTCAAAAATAAATACCACATAAATTTTAAATGACTGTGTCATGCGTCATTTTTACCTGCCGTTACAAAATGGCGTTGCGAGTAGGATTGTGGTTTTGAGAGTAGATGACCCGTTTTTGCATTAGGAACCCCCTCTTGAGGATGTAACTGATGTCTGAGGACGTGACTGCTGTCTTGGAACTTGGTTGATGCAGGAGATTATACGGGACGTGGAATGTTAGACTTACCCACACGCTGGATTTCAGATGCGCAAACTGGATCGATGCACATCTTCCTAGGAGTGATACAGTTATTGAAATATGAACTTTAAATCATAGTAACAGATCCAAGTTTCCAAAGAACTTTAATTGAACTTCAATTTTAGTAGTATTTTGAAGTATATTGTGATCTATTTTTACATGTATGTTTATATACACAGTTTGTATTAGTGCATTTATCTCATTTCACAGTTTGCATTAGTGCATTTGTATCGTTTCATTTGTATCCTTTCAGCCAGTTGCAAAATCATGGCAGAGAAGAAAAGAAGTCCAAGTCCTGGTAGAGAAGTAGTGGAGGAGGAACTTCGAAAACTTCAGGTAGAACTGCATCAGTTGAAATTACAGGGAGCAAGTCAAGCAAGCCATAATGAAAAGGTACCACCCGTTGTGTACGTATCTGCAGAGCGTCAGATAAGGAAATTTGGAGGTGACGAGGGGATTGATGAATGGATTTCAGATATTCAGAGTTTATTGGCAGACAAGGTCGCCTACCAAACCCCCAAGGAAAGGTTGCAGACTGTGATCAGACATACCCATGGTGCAGCTCGCATGGAACTTGTCAGTCGGGAAGATATCGGTAGCGCAGAGGATGCATTCCAAGTTCTGAGGTCAGTTTTTGGAGAAGTAGGAAGTCAAGCGTCCCAGAAGCGAAAGTTTTTCAGTCGCCTGCAGAAGAGAGGAGAAACATTAATAGAATATTCCCATGAACTGATCCGGTTGTTGCAGACGTGGAGAGGAGTGGGAAAGCAGGATCGAGAAGAGACCCTCATCTCACAATTCATTGAAGGAGTTTCTGATGCTGATCTTCGTCGGGAACTTCTTCGTCGATCTCAAGAAAACCCAGCACCCTTTGTGGCCCTCCGAGACTGGGCTGTACAGTGGGAACGGCAAGGCTCCCATAGCAGAAGGTCAGATAGAGGTCAACTAGGGGTAGAGTCTCAAGAGCAGGGAGTCAGCTCGACTAATAACCAGAGCATCTCTCTTGTATTAGAAGCACTTCAACAACAAAATAAGCTGGTATCTGCCCTCCTTACCCAGCAGGAAGAGCAAAGCAGAGTACTGAATAGCCTCTTAGCTCAGAGTCGTCCACGTTGGCCTCAAGGTTGTTTTCAGTGCGGAGCCAAGGACCACATCAGACGTAATTGCCCTCGCACACGCAATTTAAACGAATAAAGCCCGCTGCTGGACAGGAAGTGGCGGGCGTGATACCATGGTTCAGCCCCGAACGAATCCTGAAGAAGGCCATCGGAAACTGTCCTTATAGTGAGGTTCAGGTGCAGGGGGTTGCAGTTTCCTGTCTAATGGATTCAGGTTCACAAGTTTCAACCATTACAGAGACATTCTTTCGGAAGAACTATGGTACCCTCAAGTGGCAAAATATTCCTTTCCTGAAATTGACAGCAGCTAATGGACTCTCTATTCCATATTGTGGGTATGTTGAGTTGGATGTTGTTATAGGAGAACACTACTTACCAGAGATGGGCTGGCTTGTGGTAAAGGAGTCAGGTGATGAAGATACCCGTAGTAGGAAAGAGAAACATCCTGGAGTTATCGGAAGTAATATTATTGAGGTGCTGCGAGAGGCTGTCCAGTCAAGTTCAATAGAGTCAGGACAGGTGGGACAGACTCCTTTATCAAACCTGTCATTCTACACAGAGGCAAATATGTCAGATATCACAATTACTACATCCACTGTAACAGCAGAGAGCAATTTTCAAGGATGTACTAGGGTAATGGGGAAGCAGCCCATTCTCATTCCTGCAGAGAGCACCAGAACTATTACTTCCTCCGCTCGTGGGCATGATGAAGTCATGTTAATTGAAGAACTCGAAGAGAGTTCCCTTCCTCATGGGCTATCGGTGCTGCCTTCATTAGTCTGTTCCAGGCATGGACAAATCCCATTCATCGTTACAAATTTCTCCCGAGAGGATCAGTACCTGTATCCACACACCCCGATAGCAAAGATTGACTTGCCTCAAGAGATTCAGAACTTTCCAAGGAATTCTGTAGAAACAATTTCAGTCGAAGAAGTGATGGTGCTCCAAGGCCATACCCCAGGTATTGTCAAGTCTGAGGATTCTAAAATCCATGATGTATTTTCCAAACTTGACATTGGTGACATAAGTGTAGAGGAGAGAAGTAGGCTACAATCACTTATCACACAGCATGATGAAGTGTTCAGCAGGGGAGATCATGACATGGGGTACTGTGATAAGATCAGACATTCAATAAAGACAGTGGATGATACTCCAATCAAGTTGCCTTACAGACGGGTTCCACCAAGCCAGTGGGAGGCAGTTAGAGATTTCTTGGAAACGCAGTGTTCCATTGGTGTCATCCGTCCAAGTACTTCACCGTACGCTGCTGCCATGGTTTTGGTAAGGAAGCCTAATGGAAAGATCAGAGTTTGTGGTGATTTTCGACTGTTGAATGCAAAGACTATCAAAGACGCACACCCACTCCCACGAGTTGATGAGGCATTAGAGGCATTAAACGGAGCCAAGTACTTTGCATCCTTAGATCTGGCACATGGATTTTGGCAGTGTGCTATCGAGGAGACTGATATACCCAAAACTGCATTTCGAGCTGGTCCTTGGGGTCTCTTTGAATACACGCGGATGCCCATGGGTTTGTGCAATGCCCCTGCCACATTTTCCAGGTTAATGCAAGCTTGTCTGGGAGATGTGAACCTACAGAGTGTAATAGTCTACCTAGATGACATTCTGGTCTTCGGCAGCACTTTCGAAGAAACCTTGGAGAGACTAGATATGGTCTTGCATCGCCTTCATGCATTTGGACTCAAGATTAAGCCAGAAAAATGCCACTTAATGAAGAAGGAGGTTAAGTACCTGGGCCATGTTGTTTCTGAAGCAGGAATTAGTACTGATCCAGAGAAGGTATCTGCTGTCAAGTCGTGGAAGCTTCCTAGGACGGAGAGCGAGCTGAGGTCATTTCTTGGGCTAGCCAGCTATTATCGCCGTTTTATAAGGGGCTTTGCCTCGATAGCGAGACCTCTTCATGCCCTCTTGGGACCCACCAACAGGCAATTGGCTAAGAAGAAAAAGAACAGACCGAACAATCATGACAGTCGGCCATTTCAAGACAAATGGACGGATGAGTGCACCCAAGCCTTTGAGGAAATGAAACGATGTCTTACATCTAGCCCACTGTTGGGATATCCAGACTTCAAATCTCCCTTCATCGTTGAAACTGATGCCAGTTTTAGTGGACTAGGTGCTGTTCTGTCACAGAAACAGAAAAGCAGGACGGTAGTCATAGCCTATGCCAGCCGCTCCCTACGTCCAGCAGAACGCAATGATTCCAATTACAGTGCTATGAAGTTAGAACTGTTGGGACTCAAATGGGCGGTGACAGAGAAATTCCGGGATTATCTACTTGGAAACACTTTCACAGTACTTACAGACAATAATCCTCTTGCCTACTTAGACACTGCCAAATTAGGAGCCACTGAAATGCGATGGGTTGCGCAGCTTGCTCAGTTCAACTTCAAGGTGCGATACCGTTCTGGACGAACCAATCGTCATGCCGATGCCCTGAGTCGCAACCCGGCCCCATCTATTGGCAATACCCTGGAACAAGATGAGACAGATGTCTTGTCTCACTTGGTGACAAGCAGCAAACTGCCTCAGGAGTTGAAGGTTAGGGTGGAGGAATTGATGACGGAAGCTACATCCACACAGATTCACTCAACTGTAACGATTGATGAAGTGAGAACCCGATCTAGCAATATCAATCCTGTTGGATGCCAATCCACTCTTCCAGGTTTTACTCATACAGATATCTGTCGGCTCCAGGAAACGGACCCAGACATTGGTCACCTTCTTCGACTAAAGAAGTCGCTACAGAAACCTAGTGGAAACATTCTTCATTCACTGCCAAAGAATGTAAGACTCTATGTTCGAGAGTGGGACCGAATTATCTGCATTGGCAAAGTGTGGGTCCGGGAAGTTCAGTTTCGAGATCAATTTGTTCAGCAACTTTTGCTCCCTACGTCTTTGAAAGGAAGAGTCCTAGAAGAGTTACATGATAATCTTGGCCATCAGGGAGTAGACCGTACACTGTCTCTATGCAGGAGCCGCTTCTTTTGGCCAGGCATGTCAACAGATGTAGAGAGATATTGCCAAAACTGCCATCGTTGCCTGTTCGCCAAGGCCAAGCCCAAAGTCCGCCCAGCTATGGGTAGTATCATTGCCCAGAAGCCGCAAGAAGTAGTAGCAATTGACTTTACGGTATTGGAGCGCTCAGCAAATGGCTTTGAGAATGTTCTAGTGATTACAGATGTCTTCACTAAATTTACCCAAGCCATACCCACCAGAGATCAGAAGGCTAGGACAGTGGCTGAAGTCTTAGTGAAAGAATGGTTTGTGCGTTATGGTGTACCAAGAAGGCTCCATAGTGATCAAGGACGTTGTTTTGAGGCTGATATCATACAGGAACTTGGTCGTATGTATGGAATCAGAAAGAGTCGTACCACCCCATACCATCCAACTGGTAATGGGCAAGCGGAGCGATTCAATAGGACCATGCATAATCTTCTCAGAACCCTGGAAATTGATGAGAAACGGAGGTGGAACCAACATATCGCGGAACTTGTCTTCGCTTATAATGCAGCACCACATGCAAGCACAGGATATACTCCCTACTTCTTATTCTTTGGTAGAGAACCTCAACTTCCCATTGATCAGCTTTTCAAACCTCCAAGCCAAGGTGACAAATCAGCTAACATAGACGAGTGGGTGTCTAAGCATCAGAGTCAGCTAAAGGATGCTTGGGAGAGAGCTGCTGGGAACTTAGAGAAGGAAGCACGACGACGTCAAGAGATCCAAAAGACTAGTGCAAAGGATGTCGAACTTGAGGTTGGCCAGAGAGTGTTACTTCGACAGCAAGCTTGGACAGGAAGGCACAAAATCCAAGACATTTGGCAAGGAACCCCATACCGCATCCGAAAGAGACTAAACCCCACTGGACATGTATATGAAATTGAACCAGTCAATGGTTCTGAGAAAACCAAAGTGGTGAACAGATCTGACTTATTGATTATTCCAGAATCAATCCCAGAATCAACTGAATTGGTCCGTCATTCCAAGCCTAGGACTCTTCCTACTTCCATATCCAAGCCAGATAAATCAGATGATATCCCTAATGTGCAGTGGAATGTAAGCGACATTGCCCAGGCTCTCAACCACTCTCAAGCCCCACCCTCATTTCCAGAAAATGATCAGCCGGTAGACGAGCCTGTGTTGGAAGATGGAAATGAGCAGTCACAGACCAAACCGTATGAGGCATCTCTGACTCCCATTCATGACTCTTTAGATGAAGAAACCGTCAATGAGGAGGAATCCCCCCTTGTCAGTGAGAATGAAGTGCCACCATCGGAACAAGAGAAGCCGATGTCTCCCTGTCTTCGAAGGTCAACTCGCTCCACAGCGGGTAGAAATAATAACCCATATAATCTTCCGAGATCTGTTTTGAGCGAAGGGATTGACCTTTCAGCAAACAGTTCAAATCTATTCAATGTATTCTGGTAACTATAGTTATGGATATTGGAATTTATAGAAATAATTCATACTTTGTAATTATGAGGTGTTTATTTATGTTGCTGGGACAGCAACCTTTTAGCAGGGGAGAATGTAACAGGTCAGAAAATATATGTACAAGAGAGAGATTTTCTATGTGTATTTTGATTTTTTCTATGTGTATGTAAAACGGATCTGTTGAGAAGGTCCCTGAATGCATTGAAGCATATGTATTGTCCCTGGAAGCATTGTATTGAATTCATCCCTTTCAATCTAAATACTTCTGAGGAGATCCCTTCAAGGAAGTCCTCCTTGACCTTGGGTCAGTGAGGGTGATCTTGGGACAGCTTTCTTGATAGCTTGCTTGACACATGACCAAAGGAGAGGGAAAGAGACTGACCACCCTCTTGCTTTGGGAAGGTCAAGATTTCAGTTACTTTTTGATGATCTATTTGAAGGTGGTTTGATTTGTCTTCACTGTCAAAAAGCTGTATATGGGTGATCGAACCCTCGATTCGTTGATGATGCTATTGCTATGTAGGTGTCTTTCAATCTGCATGTAGATTTGTCCTCCTTGAGAACTCAAGAGGGGGTTGATCTACCCTCAAAAATAAATACCACATAAATTTTAGATGACTGTGTCATGCGTCATTTTTACCTGCCGTTACATTATCAATATCATGAATTTTCTTTGGGTGGCGACTTTACAGCACCTGGCTACATGTATATGCATACAGGTATTAAAGACAATAATGAAATTTGAATATAACAAACAACTTTAAAACAAAGTTGAAAGTTAGGGAAGTATGATTTAAACTATGTCGGCTGTAACAAGGTTATTTGGACCTTGCGTAATATGTCAGGAAGCTGACTCTTTCCTGTTTAAAGCCTCTAGAATGAGGCACTGGGAGTCTTATGATAGTATTATGATCTAGATCTATTATATCATCAGGAATACAGGTTATAGGGATATCAGGGCTTACAAAGTGATTGATTGGCAACCAAACGTGTACACTCATGCATTCATGGTTGTCTTTAGCATCTTCCCCTTTGGTTGTAAAAAAAATTGTGCAAATTTTCTGAATTATGATGGTGAATGTGCATATAGTTCAGACCTGTTGATCTGGGTGGTGTTTCATCAAAGTTGTCAGCACTGACTAAATGGTCATTTCTGACTATTTCAGTGAAATCCTTGGTTTTGATTAGCTGATCGAGAGGCACTGGCCTCTGACTGTTACTATGGTAACTATCAGAGAAAGACAACTTGTCAGTACTGACAATTTTCATGAAACGGACACCAGATCTCAATTCTTTGTAAGACAAGGTCTACTGACAGTGATTAAGTAGTGCAAAGCTGTGACGACCAGGGAGTGTGAAACCTTGCTACTAGGGTTTTTTTTTTTTATTGTTGTTGCTCGAAATATCTACCTAGTCGTTCATCTCCAAATTTCTATCTTTATGACATGTCAAATAAAAGACTATAACTTTAGAGGGATGGTCCAGGCTGAAAATATTTATATCTAAAATACAGTAAAATTCACAGATCAAAATGCTGAAAATTTCATCAAAATTAAATAAAAAATAAAGAAGTTTAAAGCTAATCAATATTTTGTGAAAAACGGTTATAAGCACATCGTCATGAATATTTTTAGGTGATCTGATGATGATAATCGTTTCATTTTTATCATGATGTGTCTCCGTTAAGATGAAATAAGTTGTGGCAATAAATAACTATTAATGCACTTAACCAGTTGTCAATCAAATTGTTTTATATCTTGGTAAAAATTTTTTGAATAAACCTACTTTCATATAATAAAATACAAAAGTACAAATGGAGATATGAAATCATCAGCCCACGTACTGTAATGCATATATCATGAAGACATGCCTAGAACTGTTTTACTAGAATAATGCAAATCTTTATAATTCAATGACTTTGTTATCAGATTTTGATCAAATTTTGAGCATTTTGCTCTATTTTACTCTAAAAATCTATAAAAAAACCCCCTCTACCCTGGATTACTAGCGTATCTACGGGGTGGGGGGGGGGGGGGTCAGTCTGTTTCTGTTTGTGGTAACTCCCGTAGGAACTCGGCAGGACAGCATTTTGCTGGTAAACGCCAAGCTGGTATAATCAGTCATAGTGCTTGACGTTATATACACAACAAAAAAAGTAAGTTCCCCCTAAATCAAATTGCTGTAACTTTTGAACGGAATTATTTTAAGATATGATATTTCGTAGGTATTTTTCTACACTCATTAGGCAACTCCTGGGAAAATATGAGATTGATCGGTTGAGTCATGCATGAGTAATCAAAGATTGAATTAAAAATGACAATTTTTTAAAGTCACAAGAGTCGTGTTTCAGATTGTGCAAATACAATGTTGGACAAAAGTTTTTTTAGGTGAATTTTATGGTGTTATACTGGTTTACTATCCATCATTTAGCCACTCCACATACAATTTTGATATCGTATGTTCATGGGTGAGTGAGCACATTGTATTGCAGGGGCCACGGAAGCGGGGGGAGGGGGTTCAGCGCCCCCCCCCCCACTTTTTTCAAAAAGCATGTACAAAAATGTAAAAATGACCATACGATTGTGATTTTTTGCATGGTCAGCTCCTAACCTCCCACTTTTGGCTCAGCTCCCCCCACTTTGAAAACCGTTCCGCGGCGCCTGCATTGTGACGTATCATCATAGGGGGTTATGGTAGTATCCTTTCCAACTTGCTAGATCATGTTAAAATTTGAAAATGTTGATGGCTCCCCGATTATAGACCCCTCCCCCATTTTAGAATTCTTGGTCCACCACTAATTTGCCCATAAATTAAACTGATCATGAGAAATTGTTACGAAAAGAATACATTTCTGCCGTATAAAGAGTATTCATTCCTAAGTTTTCAAATGTGCTCGCTCAACCATGAAAATGTTTTAAGTTCGGAAAGTGTGTGGTGATAGAAATGATGGATGATAGAACTAAAATATCTGAAACCGAATTTGCCCTCAATATTCACTTTATTACCCTTTAAAATGAGTCTGTGACATTGAAAATACCAATTTTCCCACTTTGATGCGTGCTCACTCATGCATGAATAAACATATCAATTTCATTTTTTTCACAGAATTCTGCCCATAGGTTGATAAACATTACTGCCAAATGACATTACTAAAGACTGCCTTGAAAAAAAGTTCCACCATATTGAATGAGGGGTTACTTATTCTTAAACATATGCACCCATAATGTACACAAGTCTATGAGAGAAGAAGTCAAAATTTTCACAAATATGAAAAGAGGGTTTGTTTCATGGACGGTTTTTGCTACTTCTGCCAACAGTTATTTCATGAAACTTCGCACATGGCTTCAGAGTGACACTAACCAAAGGCGTGCACAACAAAATAGCCTTTCAACACGGCACAGAGTGGGGCCAAGGCTTTGAACTTTCTTCTCATTTGCATAATTTTCGAATATTGTGTGCTCACTGGTGCATTTAACATTTGATTTTCATAAAAATCAAATCAAATGACCTATGCAAGGAGGTTTTTAACAGATATCCATAGTAACGAATTGCATTTTTTCCAATAACGTAAAAAAGAGAGCATCACAGTCCATATGTTCATTCAAGCGTGAATGTTTAATTAAACGCCTTTGAATCATTGAACATGTTAAATATGGAAGCAGGAGACCGTCAAAAACACGGATATACGTCGTGTCGTAATTCAATTTACTACACGACGTAAATAATTACGTAGTGTAGCAATTCGAATTACTACACGACGTAAATAATTACGTAGTGTAGTAATTTCGAATTACTACACGACGCAATTCCGAATTACTGCCCAACGATTTAATGTCATGACGTTAAATGAATTAGTGTCGCTACATCAAATAATTAAGGTCGTGTAGTAATTCGAATTACTACACTACGTAAATAATTACGTTGTGTAGTAATTCCAATTACTACACTACCTTAATAATTACGTCGTGTAGTAAATAATTACTACACGACGTAATTCTGAATTACTGCTCAACGATTTAACGTCATGACGTTAAATGAATAAGTGTAGTGACGTTAAATCAACCAATGAGACCATTCGTTATATGAGCGCAATGCGAAGAGCTGAGACTACAGAGTATTGTACAGGAACGTACCGGCAGGAAGTTAGTTGGATGTTCGACATTTGATATTCAAACTGTGAAGTTGGTTTGATATTCAGGTTCGATATTCAAACGCCTGTGAAGCTTGATCAATATTCGAGTCCGTCATTGCCACGGACCCGATCCGCATTGTACTGCCCCCCCAAAAAAAAAGTTCTACAACCGAGAACAATAGGAAATGATAAAAGGAAAGAAAGGAAAGAAAGATGAAAGATACGTTATTTTATGCATACCATGTCAAAATCAATCTCAAAGTTAAAGGTGTGTTTTTTCTCGCTGGCTCGAGACTTATTACGAAGCAAATTTTTGCTGCATGCGCCATTGTGTGCCCCCTCTTTTTGTTCTTATCACGCATTGAGCTTCGCCCTAATGCTCGGGCACAATCATAAAACATCCTGTTCATACAATGATATGACCCCTCCGTTCTCCCTTCTCTTTCTCTCCCGTTCCCCCTCCTTTTCTTTCCAATCTCCCCCTTTCGCTTCTCTCTCCTATTATGTATTCTCTCTTTCCTTGTTTTTTTTACTCTATCCACTGGCGGCACCAAGAGATTAGTCAGGAACGTGGTTCCCCATGCTTGAAATATTCCGTTTTGTTAATTTTAGCCCCCCGTTAATGTGCATGCGCCGGGTAACCGAGTCAAGTTCTACAAGTAAGGGTAGGTGGTTACCCCGGATAGGCCGTCGGGATATTCCTGGGGGCCCCTTGGAAAAAAAATAAACAAAATGCGATAAATAGACCTTTATTCCTTTAATTTTGTTAATTTGAGCCCCCTAAATGTGCATGCACCGCAGGTCAAACTAGTGTTTATATGGTTGCCCGAGTCAAGTTCTACAAGTAAGGATACGTGTTACCCCGGCTAGGCCGTCGGGGTATCCCTGAGGGCCCCTCGAAAAAAAAAAATTGCCCTTTTATTCACTGACGTTTGTCCCCTATGTCCTCGTACTTGGGCACGCCAGTGTTGTTATGGTTGCCCGAGACGTGTTGCACCTGTAAAACCCCTTAGCTTTCAAAACCCCTGAATATATTTGAATATCGAATGTTGGTCCAGCTTCACAGGCGTTTGAATATCGAACCTGAATATCAAACCAACTTCACAGTTTGAATATCAAATGTCGAACATTCAACTAACTTCATGCCGGTACGAACGTTCGTGTACAATACTCTGTAGTCTCAGCTCTTCGCATTGCGCTCATATAACGAACGGTCTCATTGGTTGATTTAATGTCACTACACTAATTCATTTAACGTCAAGACGTTAAATCGTTGAGCAGTAATTCGGAATTACGTCGTGTAGTAATTATTTACTACACGACGTAATTATTTAGGTAGTGTAGTAATTGGAATTACTACACGACCTTAATTATTTGATGTAGCGACACTAATTCATTTAACGTCATGACATTAAATCGTTGGGCAGTAATTCGGAATTGCGTCGTGTAGTAATTCGAATTACTACACTACGTAATTATTTACGTCGTGTGGTAATTCGAATTGCTACACTACGTAATTATTTACGTCGTGTAGTAAATTGAATTATGACACGACGTATATCCGTGTTTTTGACGGTCTCCTGCTTCCATAGTTAAATGGTCGTGAACATAACGAAAAAATTGAGAAAATATCATTTTCAGTTACCAAAATGAAACAATACTTGCCTATGATATTTGAAAATCGTATTTTTTGTTTATAATAAATGTTCATTGAACCGTGAAACGATGAATATTGTTGAAGATACTCTTCCTAAAAATAAGTGTCATCATATTGTTTCATTCTTACTTATATAAATGTGTAAAAAATCCAATTATTGCAAATGTGGACTTGTGTTTATTCAACCGTGAAATTTAGCCAAAAAGTTGTATCGTACTTTAGAAAGTACCTTTTACAAGCCTTCTGACTATTTTTCATGATAAGAATGTGGAATTAGTTCCAGTAAAATGGAATCAAAGTCATGATATTTGGCTAGTGACTTTTGAAAAGTGACATTTTTGCCTTCTTACGGTGCTCACTGAAGCATGACGCAAAATAAGTCCATAACATTTACTCAGAGGGTAGCTTATAAAATTACCTACACGCTCATGTAAAAAAAAAACTAAAAACTCGCATTGGTTCGGAAATTATTGATGTTTGTTTAAGGGGGGACTTACTTTTTTTGCTGTGTATAGATGACAGATATCACTCTCGGGCCTTTTTATCAAAGTGGAGACAATGGCAGAGTTGGGATTCGAACTCACAACCTTACGATTATGAGTCCAATGCTCTAACCACTGGACCACACGACCCGTCTGCCCCCCTGACAAGTCATAACCCATTCAAGAAACGTATCCCTATCCCCCCTGACGAGCTTGAAGACCTTTTTTTTTTCTTTTTTTTTGCTTGTCAATTTTTTTTTCTGGTACGAAATCCTCTATTTGTGGGTTGCAGACCTCCTGACGAGCTTGAAGACCTTTTTTTTTCTTTTTTTTTGCTTGTCAATTTTTTTTTCTGGTACGAAATCCTCTATTTGTGGGTTGCAGACCTCCTTTTTTTTCCTTGTCAATTTTTTTTTCTGGTACGAAATACTATATTTGTGGTTGAAGACCTTTTTTTTGCTTGTCAAATTTTTGGGCGGACAAATTTGCCCCCCCCCCCGTGAAAACTCCTATGTTAGTTCCACCTCCTGAATATTGTCAATGAATCGCTGTGAACAATCAAATTCATTTCTTCAGAATCATACAACCCACACTTTGTCTACAATGAGCAGTTGATCTACTTCTCAGATAATAGCAGTCTAATTGTGTAAAATGGTAATTGTAATCCTATTTATTCTAATATCAATTTGGTCTACACTTGGACTTATACCCACTTGGTCTAATACCCACTTGGTTTAATACCAACTTGATCTAATACCCACTTGGTCTCATACACACTTGGTTTGATACCCACTTGGTCTAATACCCACTTGGTCTCATACCAACTTGGTCTAATACACACTTGATCTCATACACACTTGGTTGTATACCCACTTGGTCTAATACCCACTTGGTCTAATACCCACTTGGTTTAATACCCACTTGATCTCATACACACTTGGTTGTATACCCACTTGGTCTAATACCAACTTGGTCTCATACCAACTTGATCTAATACCCACTTGATCTCATACACACTTGGTTTGATACCCACTTGGTCTAATACCAACTTGGTCTCATACCAACTTGGTCTAATACACACTTGATCTAATACCAACTTGGTGTAATACACACTTGGTCTAATACCCACTTGGTCTAATACACACTTGGTCTAATACCCACTTGGTCTAATACACACTTTGTCTAATACACACTTGGTTTATACCCACTAGGTCTAATACCAACTTGGTCTCATACCAACTTGGTCTAATACACACTTGGTCTAATACACACTTTGGCCCGAATTCACAAAAAACCTAGCTCCTGGTTTTTGGTGGTTTAAACCCCCTCCTGGTTTAAACCCCGAGCTGGGTTTTTCATTTGCGTTTCACAAAAGAGGTTTAAACCCCGAGGGGGTTTAAATGCGTCATAAAACGTCATGAAACATCATATTTTTTAGTCTGCTCTTAGATGTGGTTTAAACCATGGTTTAATTTTACGAGCATGCGCACTTGAGGAGTTTGTGAAAAATCCGTGAAGCGAAGAAAATTTTTCTTGCGGTCCTGGACCTGACAAGTGGTCTTCTTGATTAGAAGTTCGTAAGTATTCTTCTTTGAATTCGTAAAAAAAATTCCCGCTTTCCTTCTCTGGAATATATTGATACGTTTTAAGCAGTTATATGAAATTGGTAGTGTTGTTTTTCATGATTGCGAACGAGGTTTTGGTATTGACAAGTCCAGACGATGCATTTTATCGTCGCGTTTGTATTGCCACAGTCCCATCCGTGCATTTAAGTGTTGGGATATTTTGTCGCTGTGTTGTTGAACGAATTGAAGGTGCTCAGCCGCGGGCCGGGCTTAATTGTTTTATGAGCTTCACGAGGATATTTATATTATTATGCCATCTATATCTTAATTTGTCAATGTCAAGATGAAAATGAAATATCTAAATCTATATAATTTTTTACTATTTGGTGCATTTTAAGAGGAGAAACTCAGAGTCAGAAAGAATTATTTTTTTTCAATTTGATTTTGAATTTGCCTTGACTAAACTTCGTAGGCCTACTAAAAAGCCTAAATTGCATTTCAAATTCAAAATATACATTTGTAGATCGAGACCTACCTTTTTGCTTTTAGCACAGGCCAATTTTTGAGGCTGTAGGAATATTAAAGAGTTGATTACTCAAAATTTGGTCTAAAGTCTTTTCACTTGCAAATAGAGAAAATAGAGCCCCCCCCCAAAAAAAACAGATTTAAGTTAAGTCGTTAGGCCTAGGCCTAATTTTGAAAGGCGTATTCCAGTTTCAAACAAAGTATTACAATATTTTTTTATTTATCATTCACAGTGTTTACTTTGAGATTTGCATTTAAAAAGTGATAAACCAATGAATATTTTCTTTTTAATGAAAATTTTTTTTTTTTTAATTTGACCACTGTTTCACAGAATAACATCGGCATCAGAGGTACCATACAGTGTAGGTCTCTATGGATTATCTCCATCTTCTTCACAGCTTTAAATTACTAAAAGGTATGATTATTAATTTTATTTACATTGTTTTGATTTGTTTAAAACTATTATTGAAATGATTTAAGATATCGAACATGAAATATTTAGACTGAAGAAATGAAATGGCTTGAATGTAGTTTTTGTTAATCTCAGGAAGTAAATTAAGATTGCAGTAATTATGTTGGCAGATCAAATCTACATGCACATGTACAGTTTGGAATGATTATAAAGATCACAAAATAAAAGAATTAAAAATAATATTCAACTCTTCTGCATACAGCTACCTTTCCCAAGACATTGTGGGCTCCATGATGCTAAAAATCCATCGAAATCGTACAAGGATGGGCCATCTCGAGATCAGTATCGACTGTCAAAAGAAACCGTCACCAATATGCTGGAAGCCGAAATGAAGAGGGACACACAGCTCAGAGGATAGATCAACTTCCTGTTTATTTGCAGGTGTTGACAACTCTCCATTTTTATGCAGTGGGTAAGTAATTTAATTTTTCATAAACGATTATTGAATGTTTCTTGGCACTGTTAAATCTAAATGACTGAGATTGTTTCTATAATTTTAGGACTCTAGATAAAGCTGATGACATGACAATATCTAGAAATCAGAGAAGGAGTACATAAATAAGAGTATCATTTCAGCAACAGTCAAGTACCTATGAATTGCATAATTTAAAAATTCCAAAACTACAGCAGCAGTAGTGAGGCTAGTGTCAGGTTAGAGTTATAAATTTTGCCATGAACCCGCTTCATGAGGTTCACCAAACTTGTACACAAAATTTTGAAATTTTGAATATAAAATTATGCTAATTTATGCAAAATGTATTCATGCTAATTTATGCAAAATGTATTCATGCTAATTTATGCAAAATTCATAATCACAAAAATGCTTCTGTATTTGTAGACCAATTTTGATTTTTTTTTTCATCCGTCTGGTAGAGCTACATGTACATGAGGGTCCCCAAATTTCCACACAGACTTTTGAAATTTTGACTAGAAAATTATTTATGTTAATTTATGCAAAATTTATTCATATATCACAAAAAATGCTTCTGTGTCACTTCTCTATTAATTTCAATTCTGTTTCCTCAATTTATGTCACCAATATAATTCACTAGTGACGACTTGGCTGAAATTAAAAATTGATGGTACATTGTTCGGGTACTGTACAACCTAATTATTTTTTTTTTACCTTTAATCAAAAGATGTGCAAAACTTCAAGGTAAAGAGTCATTAAAGCATTGGGCAAAAAATTATTCAATAGTTGTTTTTGAAAGTCAGCACTGCTGCTATATTGAATCGCATAATGATGGCGAGACTGCCAAAGGCGTTCCACTTGTTAAAATATATTGGAGAAAATTGTATGATATTTGTACAAGATGAATATTCATTGTTTAACATCTGTATGTGCTTCAATGAAATGTTTTAAATTACCTCAAAACAATCACCTCACCCATCAACCACATGGTTTGTTTTTATTTTACAGGATCATTTTAAAAGATGCATGGTGATGAGGCAGCAATATCACAGTCATCAATGTGTCAGAAGCTAAAGCATGAAGGAAGAGGCAATACATGAAGATTCCTACAAGAGAAGAAGTTGAAGCAACTCGGAGACAGTTCTAACTGTTAGATTTCCAGGAGTGAAAGGTGCAATTGATGGGACACATGTCTACATCAAGAGCCGGGGGGGGGGGGGGGGGGGGATTGGGCCATATGCTTCTTATATACCCCTTCCAACTTCATGTGGAGAGGAATGCCTATAACAATGGCAAAAGCATTAAGAACATAGAAACACAGAGTTCATTCAAATTTATGAAGAATACTTTACTTCTTTATTTGTTAATAAATTGATTATTATAACCCTGTGATTCCTGCATCTTAGCTTCAGCAACCTCTCTTTCTTTATTCAAAACGTCCATTCGTAGTTTGTGCTCCTTCAAGCTCATATCGTGTCTTTCAATCTCATTTCATGCTCTTTCAATCTCATATCATGTTCTTTCACTCTCATCTTGTACTCTTTATAAAGTCGAGACCATGTTTCTTCCATTGAACTTCAATTCTAATGACATGCACTTCTACCAGCTCAAGCTCTTCTGACAGATGATTCTTTTTTCCTTGAGATGGGTAATTCAAATTCCATTTTGCAGAACAAAGGTTTGTGGTATTGCTGCAGGGTTAAAATTCAATATTGAAATGCATTTAAGTACATAACATATAGTAACAGTACAGTTGTAAAACACATACTATAAATCATGTTGTCAAAGATGTATGTTGTTTAGCGTACTGGTAACTCTCTACTTGATAGGTTCAGCTTCTGACACCAATGTACATTGTGTTTTCTTATTGTTCTCGGAACCATAAATTTAATTTTTGAAAACATTAAAGACTTAATTATAAAAATTTCTTTAAAAACAGACAACAATGCAATGCATTCTTTTCAGAAGTATACAATATTCAGTGCACAGTTCATTGAATTGCTTGAATCTGGTAACATACATATATTGAAGCCCTTTTCATACTTCAAATGATTCACCCTCCCAGTTCAGTTTTATAAATCCCTCTTCACCTCTAAATACCTTACTACATATCTGTAGTATATTCAGATTATTTTGTGTGTACCAGTATATTGTGCATCCAATTGATCTTGTTATTACATGTACATGTACTTGTACTTGATTTGGGGATCATGTTTAATTTGCTACAGTATTTAACATCTATTTCAACTACTTCTGATATACGAGTCTGGCCAAAAAATATTCTGGCAGAAAGGGTCAATGGAAAAGGGAAAAAAAGGCATGGTAATTTTAATGATACTAAATTACCTTGAAGAGGAATGCGATTTTGAAGAAATTCCACCAGTCTGGGAATGTTTCCTTGATACCTCAGACAAATGAATTTGTAGAATTTGTCCTTGTGAAAGAAATAGATGAACTTCTGTTCTTTTTCAGATTTATAAATATCAACAATGTGTCACATTCATCTCAGTTGGGAGGGTTTTATTATTTTGTTTCAAGGAAAGTGATGAATACTCTTGATAATGTAATTATATTATGATTTGGGAAGTATTTTGAGAGGTCCACTATGTGAGATAGTTTTTATTCAAAAAAGCTTCAACTGGACATGGAGTTTTCACATTTGCAATCATTATTTGTGTATTAATTGCAACAAGCATAAAAAAAAAGAATGACCTTTCATTTTGTGAGGATGCATTTCCTAATTTAAGAACTGTTTATTTCAATAGATTATTAAACATATTTTTGTTTCATAAAATATTTAAAAGATAAATGTTCTTTACACGGTTGATTTATTGAGATATGTCTTTCAGTCAATGATGGATTTGAAGTGGAGGGGGGGGGACAGGATGTTTGATTAGGTTTTATTTAAAGTTCTTATATGCAAGAGTATTTTCTAATCATGTATTACAATAAGGATTAAGAATGCAATTTTATAGTGCTTGCTTCAAAGGATTTTCACTAGTAGGAAAATTGTATTCTGCACTTTTGTTATAAGTACCCCCTTATATATATTATGGGGGGATGTCAGATATATTGTCAGAAATATTCACCTAGAATGGGAAAACGAAATCAGAGTAGATGCACTTATTGATGCATTTTTGAAAGAGCAAGGGGAGGGGGTGACAGAGAGAAAAAGGTAGTAGGATAGTGAATGTGTGTGCAGTAGCGTACCTAGGATTTTCCACAGGGGGGGGGGGGCAAAATCGTCCGCAAAAAAATGACAAAAAGGGGTCTTCAATCACAAAAGGATTTCGTACCAGAAAAAAATGGACAAGCAAAAAAAAAAACTTCTCGTCGGGGGGGGGGGGGCAGGGATAGGTCCCTTGCATGGGTTGTGACTCGTCAGGGGGGCAGTCTGCCCCCCGTAGGTACGCTAGTGTGTGTGAGAGATATAGAAAGAAAATGAGCGGTAACAAGAGAAAGATGAGAACGAGAGAGAACACTTCATCACTTTCACTTCAATATTGTTTAACTATTGAGAAAAGTTTCAAATTGAAATAGAAATTGATATAATTTATTTTGATAAAAAAATATTCAGGAAATATATATGATAAACCTCTATTTTTTGGGGGGAATGAAATAAACTTCTAATTCTAGCTACAACTACCCCACCCCCAAAAAGGTTATCTTTCCAAAAGTCGGGTCATCTCGTCCCAAATATATGTTTTATTTCGATTTTGAATGATCTTGTATTTTTTACCATCACTGAAAGAACTAAACTATTTTGAGTAGGGATTTCAGCCAATGTTTCAGTGATCCACAAATATTTATTTTTTATGCGTGCTAGAGTTATAGGATGCACTTTTGATTACCATTAACAAAATAAAGTCAAGATTTAGGGAATAAATCAGGGCGGTCTCAATTTTAAGAAAGGAAAATAAACAAATTGGAGGAAAAAGTTTACTTCAGAAAATTTTGGGACATGTTCTTTCTAGAATTTACATTTGAATTTATTTTTTTTAAATATTTTTGGCGATGGAACTGGATTCAAAGGTCGTTTCGCAATCATGATTATGACGTAAGAACAGCTGATCGACAATCTTTGTTATGATTGTTGTTTTATACTGAAAAAGCATTAGAAGACCCATATACTTTTCGAATATTGGTTGCCGGACGACTGTACGGGCATATTTGCGCGTTGTTAACTCTCAGCTAGCTCAGCCTCAACTAAACTTAGCGATCGAGATCGTAGACATGCAAAATCAACAGCTTATTTTCATATTAAATGCCGCTTAACACCAAAAAGGTAAGTATTAAGAGAAAGCGATCTGATAAGATACTACTTAATCTTGAAACTGATGAAGTAATTATATTCATACTTCAAGTTTCATCGGGTAATCTTTATATTACATCTGTTTGTTGTCATTTTCTTTTCAGCCGAATTAAATTTATTCAATGATTAAAAACATGACATCGATGTTTACAGATGGGACCGAAATGAGATTATCGTCGACGCGCAGACGACCGCAATGGTTGAGACAAATTTTCATTTTTATTGCATTTTGTGATGTATATAAAAATAGCGGATGTACAATACAATTCGACTCATCAAACAATGAATAAGTTTTTAATGTACTTTCATTTCATGTAATCGATTGAGATTGCAAATTTCGGTATTTTATACCCCAGACTTTGGATTTTCGAACCCTGTTTGCCGTGGTCAGCAAAGACGTAGCAGACAACATACGCTCTACTGAGCATGCTCAGAACCGTGGACTAAAATAAAACCATGGTTTAAACCATGGTTTAATTTTAAACCATGGACTAAAGAAACCATCGTTGGTGAAACAGAGAGGGGGTTTAAACCCCCTCGGGGTTTAAACCGTGGACTAAAAAACCTAGGAGGGGGTTTAAACCCCCTCGGGGTTTAAACCTCCTTTGTGAAATACAGCCTTTGTCTAATACACACTTGGTTTATACCCACTAGGTCTAATACCAACTTGGTCTAATACCCATTTGGTCTAATACACACTTGGTCTAATACCCACTTGGTCTTATACCAACTTGGTCTAATACCCACAGTTTGATCTAATACTCACTGGGTCTAATACCCACTTGTTTTGATACCCACTTGGTCTAATACACACGTGGTCTAATACCCACTCAGCGTTCTCGCCAGTGTATAATACGCATGGTTCAAACACCATGTGTACGGAAATGGAGACCAAGTGGAACCAAGTGTAAAATTTCAGCGACATGCGTGGAAAAATTAAATAGAAATATTCAGAAAAAAATAATACACTCCATGAACTCCTCTTAGTGATATCAACTTCATTTATCGGGTTGCGCCGAAGTCCCACCAACTTAAGACCACTTGCAAATGAAAATCAGTGCAGGGCCCTAGCTAGCGCCGACGCTCGTTGGATGCGCATTTTGTATACTGTACCGTACATGTATGCACAGATCGCTAACTAGGTGCATGCACGATACGCGTGCTATATAGACGATCGACGGAGCGGCGGACATGTTTTGCAGATCCAGCCTACATGGTGTAAATCTAGAAACACGACAAAGCCCTTTGACTTCTCATGTCTGGTCCGACCAGGGCCCGACTCTTTTTTTTTCTCGAAAATATTTACAATTCATAAGCTGGAAAGCTGCACTTCTCTTTCTTTGGACTGAACGGCAAGTATCTGTGCGTTTATGTACATTTGTGTGGGCTTAAAAATACACAATCGGGCTTCCTTAGCGTCTCTATTTGATGAAAAGGCCGTCGCTTCCGCGTCGGAGGGGTGAACCACCCCTCCCGCACCGACCCACCAGGAGTGGCAGCACAAGTCCCCGACATGGGTGAATTTTTTTCTGGCGAGAACGCTGTACCCACTATGTCTAATACCCATTTGGCCTAATACACACTTGGTCTTATACCAACTTGGTCTAATACCCACTTGGTCTAATACGCACTTGGTCTAATACACACTTGGTCTAATACCCACTTGGTCTTTTACCAACTTGGTCTAATACCCACTTGGTCTAATGCTAACTTGGTCTAATACACACTTGGTCTAATACCCACTTGGTCTAATACCCACTTGGTCTAATACCCACTTGGTCAAATACCCGCTTGGTCTAATACCCACTTGGTCTAATACCCACATGGTTTATTACCCACTTGGTTTAATACCCACTTGGTCTAATACCCACTTGGTCTAATACCCACTTGGTTTATTACCCACTTGGTTTAATACCCACTTGGTTTAATACCCACTTGGTCTAATACCCACTTGGTTTAATACCCACTTGGTCTAATATCCGCTTGGTCTAATACCCACTTGGTCTAATACCCACATGGTTTATTACCCACTTGGTCTAATACCCACTTGGTTTAATACCCACTTGGTCTAATACCCACTTGGTCTAATACCCACTTGGTCTAATACCCACTTGGTCTAATACCCACTTGGTTTATTACCCACTTGGTTTAATACCCACTTGGTTTAATACCCACTTGGTCTAATATCCGCTTGGTCTAATACCCACTTGGTCTAATACCCACTTGGTCTAATACCCACTTGGTCTAATACCCACTTGGTCTAATGCTAACTTGGTCTAATACACACTTGGTCTAATATCCGCTTGGTCTAATACCCACTTGGTCTAATACCAACTTGGTCTAATACACACTTGGTCTTATACCCACTTGTTCTAATACCAACTTGGTCTAATACCCACATGGTTTATTACCCACTTGGTTTAATACCCACTTGGTCTAATACCCACTTGGTCTAATACCCACTTGGTCTAATACCCACATGGTTCATTACCCACTTGGTTTATTACCCACTTGGTCTAATACCAACTTGGTCTAATACCAACTTGGTCTAATACCCACTTGGTTTAATACCCACTTGGTCTAATACCCACTTGGTCTAATACCCACTTGGTCTAATACCCACTTGGTTTAATACCCACTTGGTTTATTACCCACTTGGTCTAATACCCACTTGGTTTAATACCCACTTGGTCTAATACCCACTTGGTCTAATACCCACTTGGTTTAATACCCACTTGGTCTAATACCCACTTGGTCTAATACCCACTTGGTTTAATACCCACTTGGTCTAATGCACACTTGGTTTATTACCCACTTGGTCTAATACCCACTTGGTCTAATACCCACTTGGTCTAATACCCACTTGGTTAATTACCCTCTTGGTCTAATACCCACTTGGTTTAATACCCACTTGGTTGTATACCCACTTGATTCAAATTTGAAAACAAGTGCATGTTATCGAAAGACATGCTATGGTGATGGATTGGGCAGATGCAGAACATAGACTTTACACATAATTTCAGGGTTCCCACAGAAAACAGAATTCCATGAATAAATTGCTGCTTCCCATGACTTCCTGTTATGTCCCTGGGTGATGTCCCAGGAGTTATGTAGATTTGGGATGTCAAAAAAACTGAAAAAATGGAAATTATAATAGCAGAAAATGATCACACTCACAGAGTAAGAGAGATGCAAGAAACAAGAAACTGGAAAACTGCCATAGCTAACAGGTAGCTTAGGACCAGAGTTGGAAAAAAAAATATGTGCGTTGGGGTCAGAAATACAATATGTAGTCAGTTAGTGTGTGTGGAGGGGGAAGGGTGTACAGTGGCATAACTAAGCCAGTCTGAAGCTCCCCCCCCCCCCCCCGGCAGAGCTTACCAGGAAAAAAAATGGAAAAGCCAGCTAGGAGAAAGAAAGGCAAAGGGAGAAAAAAAAAGAACAGGGAATAGGAAAAGAAACAAAGATAAGAAAGGTAAAATGTAAGGAAAGAGGAAAAAATGAAGAAGAGCATGTGAGTCAGAACAGATTATCCCAATAAAATACTGAAAAATGAGAGAGAAAGGGAAAATAAATTGAAGATAAATTCTAGTTGTGGTAACGATCTCAAAATGAGTTCAACCAGAATCCAATAAAATTACCACCTAAGAGTTTGAACTTTGAATACTGTGAATATAAAAAATATACACCTTGTACATTTATGTGCCAAATGGCTCTGGAAGAAAATGCTTTAATGCTGGGAAATGAGCAAAAGCATGGATTGAATTTCATCAATGTCGGGCATTTTTCCGAGTGATATCAATACACTCTCATATACATACATTCAAGCTTTTCTGTGATTAGTGATCATCAGAATTATCGGTTTGAAGCCAAGAGTTCATGATTTCACAAAGAAAAATTTACAGTAATGTACCTGATGATGATATACATTGACAAATAACCTTGATTTAAAAGACTTTCTCAAGAAACAATTGTTTGGTGCCACTACTTTCTTTTAACCCTCATGACCCCCTTTTTCAGACCTAATGTTCAGTTCTCTAGATACACTGAATGACAAAATTTCCGTTCAGGAGCCGCCCTGCCCCGCTCACACGACGACCCCCCCCCCTCCTTCCTTCTTCAGTTTCATTCTCCTTTAATTTGATTTTAAGATACATTGCACAATCATGTTTATTAATATCCAGCTAGAAGCAAAATATACATGTTCTTACCTTGTCTGGCTTTCATTGAAAACATGTTGATTGTGAGGTCAATGAGTCATCTGGGATCAGGTACTAACACAGAGGTGAAGTAAGTTGTACTTTGGTTGCATTCCAGTTTAGCTCCCTGTATATGCCAGTATGCACAAATATAAAAGAGAAAAGCAAACATGAAGAGATAAGATTTTCAAGACTCAGACTCTTATAACATCCATAGCCTGCAACAGCCAAAGTTCTTGTTGTGTAAACATGAAACACTAGATTTGGTTGGTAATGCAGGATGTTTATTTTGTTTTTCATTCTCTTTTATCTCATATATTTCCTTGACTTCTTCTGAAGCTGATTTACATTTCTGTTCAGTCTAGAGTATAACAATAGCTTCAGTGTCTGTTGCATTAGGTGTTCCACTAAATCCGTTCACTAATACCAATTACAGAGAACAAAGTTTCTTTTAGTTTAATCGGTGCAGGGGGTTAATGGCTGCCGTTAAAATTTTTCATCGTCAATGTCCCCCCCCCCAAAAAAAAAGAAACTCAATGGTCTCTACATACATGTATAGTCTATCCATAGTTTCTTGCCCTATATTCCTACTTTGAAAATGAAACGTTTAGTGATTGACTCAACAAGTTGTCTCATTTATTGTGTATGAAATGAAATGATAATTGAATTCTGCATATACATGTACTAGGATGGGGGATATAATAGCAGTATACGGACCTTTTATCATTATTCACATGCATTATGAATTTAAAAGGTATGAAAGTAATTGCACACAGTTTAATACATTTTGATTGTTATTGCATTTCAATATTGTTATGATATTGTACTTTTCATCTTTGCATATACTTGTTGTGAAAGCCAATGGAAATCAAATTTCATTGTATCTGTGCATTGATCAATAAAATAATCTTGAATCTAATGTGCATGGTGGGCAGCCATAAATACATATTCATGAAAAAGGGACTCCAACCTGTGACCCTTATGATGTTTTAAATTGCCTGGATATTTATTGAGGTTGAACGTTTGTGGCAGGCTGACAATCAACAGGCGGGTGTCCGCCATCCAACCTGATCTGATTGGGCAATGGTATCGATATGCCATTGACACAGAAGTGCCTCTAATTGCCATAGGGTTGTGCCCTACAAAGGATGCAAAATGCCATCAATGTGGAAAGACTGGCCACTTCAGGGTGTGTGTAGAAACAAAAAGTCAGAGAAAGGGAAACAAAAGGAAGCAAAAGGAAAACTTAAAGTGAGCGAACGGGATGCTTCTGATGACATTAACATCCCCTTTCTTGGTAAAATCAGAGAGAATGAAAAGACATACCGGAGTGCAGCTATCCTTGTAGATGGGATTGAAACACATTTTAAGCTAATATAGACACTGGACCATCAGTTAACATGCTGTCTGATTCTACTCCACGGCTGAACAAAAGTAACCTACAACCAACAAACAATAAGTTACATGGTCCGGGTGAAAAAGTTCTGACAGTAGTCGGACATATGACAGCAACCCTCCATCATGGAGATAAACTGATCAAGGAAATTCTCTATGTGCTTGAAAATCAGAGATGTTCATTTCTGAGCAGGAACACATGTTCAGACTTGAAACTAATCTGCAAGGTGGAGAAGGTAAATTACCAAAATGCTGAAAATGCAAACTTCAAGGTTGAACTCCCTCAACTCTTCACTGGATTGGGAAAAAGGAAGAGAGCATACCAGATCACATTGGCTCCAGATGCTGAACCAATGCGCCTGTATACAGCTAAAAAAGTTCCGCATCCACTTCTACCTATTAAAGAACGAGAGTCCATGTTGAAGCAAAGGGTAATTTCAACAGTGACTGAACCAAAATAGTGGTGTTCAAGAATGTTACCAGTACCAGTACTAAAGAAGCCCAATGGTTTGGTTAGAATTTGTGTAGACCTCACATCACTGAACAAAGCAATTGAACAAAAATTCATCCAAAGTCTTCAGTTGATGAAAGCTTTGCAAAACTGGGAGAGAGTACAAACTTCACAAAGCTAGATGCCAACAGTAGTTTTTGGCAGATACCACTAAGTAATGAGTCCAAGCTGCTGCCCACTTTCATTACTCCATATGGGAGATTCTGCTTCAACCAACTGCCATTCAGCGTAACAGCACCCGAAGTCTTCCAAAGAACAATGTCCAATATCCTGGAAGGACTTGATGGAGTAATTTGCACATTGACTATTTGTGGCGGTGCAACGCAAGCAGACCAGAGTTCAAGCCGTCCTTCAACATTAGCATGAAGCAGGATTCACACTTAATCATGACAGAGAGTGAAGTTTCTTAGGCACTCCATAGACTATTCTGGTGTAAAAGTTGATCCAAGCAGAACAAAATCCATTCCTCATTTTTCCAGCTCACCAGACCGTGGAAAAGTTGCAAAAATTCCTAGGAATGGTGAACCAGGTGGGGAAATTCCTCCCAGGACTATCTACAATAGGTGGTTTCAGACCGCCTCGAAGTTCGCCAGTTCCAGGTATTCTCTGATCGTGAAATTTACCCCGATCAGAAAATACCAGGTATTTTGGTAATGTGAAAGCAAACTACGCGCAATTTCCCCGAAAGAAAATACCCGCTAAATAGTAGGTACTTGGCGAAATCACGAGAACTTTCGCGGGGATTTTTCCAAGTTGGCAGGTATTTTGGCGATGTGAAAGCAAATTACGGGAACTTTTAGCCCAGCGTGTCGTTGGGCGCGGCGGCGTGGGTGGCTGCTGGGCTAGTGAATTTGAATCTCGCGCCTTGCCTGCTTATCAGACCATACTGTGCATGCTTGTAACTTCGGGGAACTTATCCCGAAGGGTACGTCGCGGGGCGGTGTGAATGCAGGAATAATTAATGGGTATTTTTTAGCCAAAAAAAGTTCTCATAATTTAACGGGGATTCTTGTGATCGAGGCGGTTTGAAACCGCCTAATCAGTGACCCATTACATTAACTTCTGAAAAGGATGTGTGGTGCTGGACAGAAGTGCAACAGAGATCTTTCAAACAGATCAAAGAGATGCTGATCTTGTCTTGGCTCACTACCAACAGTCATTACAGCAGATGCATCTTTTGCCGGAATTGGTGCAATCCTGTATCAAGTGCAGAGAGATGGAATAAATACATGTAGACCAGTGTGCTATGCATCACGATCACTTCCAGAGACCAAGCGGAGGTATGCCATGATTGAAAAGGAAGCATGGCAGCTACTTGGGCATGCAAGAGATTCTCTGAGTATGTCTTTGGTCACTTCTAAGTAGAAAATGACCACAAGCCATTGGTCACACTTCTAAACTTGAAGGAACTTACCAAAATGGCTCCACATCTCCAATGTTTTAGAATGAGAATGATGAGATTTGACGCAAGACTCTGTATGTTCCTGTAAAACAGCAGACTTCCGCTGACACCTTGTCACGACCACCAGTAGAGAGGTCAGGAAGGAGTGATGTCAGTTTCATAGAAGTTGAATCCTATAAATATCAACCATCAATCTACCAGTAGCATTGCAAAGAACAAATGAGATTAGCACAAAAAGCAGATGAAGTATGTGCAAAAGTTAGAGGCTACTGTTTCAAGGGATGGCCAGACTACATACCACACAACCCTATCCTGAAAAACTACTATGTGCAGATAGGACGCTTGAGTGTGGTAGATGACTTGCTAGTCTATGATGAAAGATAGGTCATTCCACGAGCTCTGAGAATTGATATTCTGGAGAGACAACATCAAGGACATCTAGGAATAACCAAATGCAGAGCCAGATCTAGAGAAGCAATGTGGTGGCCAGGTCTATCATTAGCAGAATTGATTTCAAACTGTACATCCATCGACAAGCCCCCTACCCCTAACTCAACTTATAATTCATATAAAAAAATACAAAATAATTAACCACTGGCAGTAGTTATCTCTATAGATCCTAAGGTACTAGAGCTGGATCTAGTAAACTATAAACAGACATGCTTTTAAAAAATCAAAAAGGAAAAAAATCACACAAATTTTTGTTAGAATTTCATAAAAAGTAAACACAAACTGATATCCAATTGTTTTTGTGAGGACTTTCTTCTCTGCCTCCTCATCCATCTTGTTCTTTGTTTCCTCTCCTCCTTCTTCCCTGCAGTTGCGGTTTACATAATTGGTTAATTAATTTGGATCCATGTCTTTATTATATGGCAAGTTCTTGGATTGGTTCATTGCTCATTTCATTTCTGAGCTGTAACAAAGTTTGAGTGTTGTGCAGATCCACCCCCGGCCCCTTGTTGCAGTCGTATTCGGTATAAGTGAAAACTTTGTTTGAAGGTGAAGCAGTCATCCACACAATAGATCGACCCTGGGAACAATATTTATTTTTTCTTTTACACTGATGAGATCTAGATTCTAGATCTATTACTAGACTATATGACCGGAGACCTGACACTCAGATCCAGGTCTGAAAAGCCCCCCCCCCAAAAAAAAAAATGTTGATCCAGATCTAACGTTGGGTCATTTGGTAATTTTTCTCCAGGAGGTGCTGCTTATGGCTATGCCTAACAACAAGTGCCTATACTTTACAGTGCGTCAAAAAAAACTATACACTTTAGAAATGGCTGCCAAATAACAAGTGGAATGCCTCTGGCCGTCTCACCTGCATCACGCAGTTCAATATAGCAGCAGTGCTGACTTTGAAAACTACCCTAACTCGCACAAGATGTTCAGTGATACATAGTTACTCTTATGTCCACTTTTTATGAACTAGACCAATAAACTTACAGAGATATGATGGTTATTCAACAAAAAACCCCAACATGGCCAAAGTTCATTGACCTTACATGACCTTTGTCATGTGACCTGAAACTCGCACAAGATGTTCAGTGATACTTGGTTACTCTTATGTCTGAGTTTCATGAATCAGATCCATAAACTTTCAGAGTTATGATGGTAATTCAACAGATACACCTAATTCTGCCAAAGTCCATTGACCTTTGACCTTGGCCATGTGACCTGAAATGCACGCAGGATGTTCAGTGATACTTGATTACTCTAATGTCCAAGTTTAACGAACTAGACCAATAAACTTTCAAAGTTATGATGGTAATTTAACAGATACCCCCAATTCGGCCAAAGTTCATTGACCCTAAATAACCTTTGACCTTAATCATGAGACCTGAATCTTGCACAAAATGTTCAGTGATGCTTGATTAATATTATGTCCAAGTTTCATGAATCAGATCTATAAATTTTCAAAGTTATGATGGAATTCAACAGATACCCCCAATTCGGCCAAAGTTCATTGACCCTAAATGACCTTTGACCTTAGTCATGTGACATAAAACTCATGCAGGATGTTCAGTGATACTTGATTAACCTTATGTCTAAGTTTCATGAACGAGGTTCATATATTTTCTCAGTTATGACATTTCAAAAACTTAACCTCAGGTTAAGATTTTGATGTTGATTCCTCCAACATGGTCTAAGTTCATTGACCCTAAATGACCTTTGACCTCGGTCATGTGACATGAAACTCTATTAAGGATGTTCAGTAATACTTGATTAACCTTATGGCTATGTTTAATGAACTAGGTCCATATATTTTCTAAGTTATGTCATTTCAAAAACTTAACCTCAGGTTAAGATTTGATGTTGATGCCGCCACCGTCGGAAAAGCGGCGCCTATTATTAGTCTCACTTTGCTATGCAGGTGAGACAAAAATGTAGCACCTTGGGGGAAAAGGCTTATAAAGTTAACTTTCAAATGCTACCAAAAAGTTGGAAAACTATTCATGCTTGAGCGAGCACTGCCCACTGAAACAAAGGGTATTAAACTTAGGGTGGGCTGGAATTAGCCTTCCAATTTCTTTCAGGTTTGCTACCTGGAAGGTTGAGTTTATTTGGTGATCAGTTTGTTGTTTGTGAAAATGTAATGCGTTATCAAATTGAAATTTAATGCATGAGCGATCATGAATTGCAATTTTTAGTGCATTTTTTCTTTATTATGTGGATCTCAATAATGTGTTCATGACAGTCAGGAGAAGAGGGGGAAATATTACTTAGGTAGGTGAAGTACGTTGATGGGATAAAGGTCAACAGAACATTTAGCAGCCCCCCCCCCCCCCCCCCCCCGCCACGCTTCTCTCCTACTGAGAGGCTAAGCTCGGCGAGGCTGGGCGGGAATTTGCTTTACAGTTTTTTTGAGTGGTTAGTCCTTTGGAACTTGCTAAGCTAAATTAATGAATGAGAGAAGTTTTGGTTTCTTAGGAAAATTTCATGAGTTACTAAATTTAAATTTAATGCATGAGTGAACAGGAATTGTAATTTTAGTGTAGCATATATATTCATCTTGTGGACCTCAGAAGTGTGTTTGTGAGAGTCAGAGTAATGTGATGGTACCTGTTACAAGCAAGAGGGCGAGATATGATAACATTTGGTTAAAAGGGCATTCCCTTTCTTTTTGTCCTTTTACAAGTTAAAAGTCATATGTACCCTCCCCTCTCCACCTCCATTTCCCAGCCCCCCCCCCACCTCTCTGTCTCTGTCTCACCTCCTGGATTGTAGCCTATTCATAAGTTAACTGCCTTGTGACCAGTGGCTGATGGTCAGGGTTTTTTTTAATGAATGATTACCAAGAAATTTAATGATTAAAATGACAAGCGAAATAATTCATTGAAAAAAATGAATGTTTGATTGATCACATTGCACACTGAATGAATTAATTTACTCATAAATTGTTGATTAAAAATAATTGATAAGGAAAAAATTTGATGCCCCAATTCAGAATTAATCATTAATCAACATTCTGCTCTGGACTTCACGCGTACATGATAATAGCCATCAGTCTCTCAACAGGAGGGGAGGGCGCGCGGGAAAGAGGGAGGGGGCAGGGACTGAATGTTCTGTTGACCCTTATTCCATCAACCTAGTTCTCCCACTTAAGTCCTATCTCACCCCCTATTCTCCTCCGACTCCCATGAACACATTGCTGAGATCCACATGATAAAGTTGAAATGCTGCCCCAAAAGTGTAATTTGTGTTCACTCAATACTCATGCATTAAAGTTCAATAAAATAATTCATAAAATTTGCTTAAACCAACAAAACTGGTCACAGTTGATCATTAATTTATCACAACACCCTTAACTTTGGAAGTTCAAAAGGATTTGTCTTCAAAAACTTACATAAATTGGAAGGCTAGATGATAGATCCAGCCCATCCTAATTTTCATACCCTTTAAGTTTGTTTCAGTGGGCAGTGCTTGCTCAAGCATGAATATAGTTTTCCAACTTTTTGGTATGCCATTTGAAAGTTGACTTTAAATTGGCTTTTTATTGTTAGTCTTTTTCTTTATTTTATATTTGGCAGCCATTTCAAAAGTGTCTAGTTTTTTGGGGACGCACTGTGTAGGAGAATAGCACAGGCAGCACCCTCCCCCCAAAAAAATCCCCCAGCCCAGGCCCAGCACATTTATCCAAGCATTGCCACAGAAAAGCTACTTTAAGTCCCAGTTTAATACTAAATAATGTTCTGCTAAACGAGGGAATTAACTCCCTGGCTGATATGTTGGCTCCACTCACCAATACAGAGTTGGGAATAGGGATTAAAGTAAAATGTCAGAAATTGTTAATCCCAGATACGGCGGTTAAATGTTCATTAAATGAGTGGTTATTCCCCCTTCCCCGGGTTATTACCTTAATTACCGTATTTCGTGTACCTACGCTTCCCAGGCGCTCCCAGGGCAGCAAGGCCATGCCGTTCGCTCACACAGGACAGCAGCGACGGTCATATCGAGTGAAATTGAGAACTCGGAGAATTAAAAACATCAACAACCATCATAACAACACCAAAACATCAAATATTACCAGGCCAAGATTAAGTCAATCAACAATTAGTAAATTGGTTGAGAAAAAAAACACATTTTGATTACTAAGTAGATCCTAACCACGTTGGAGAATTTTTTTACCTTTCACTAGCTGACGATATCACGAAACGTATACCGTACCATAGATGCCCAGAGAAATCATCAAGATCTGATCAGGAATGGCCATCAACATACGATGATCCTCGAAACGCCGCGTTCGAATTCGAGGTCGAGGATCATCATCTGTATGTTGTGTGCACATTGGCGGATCCAGGGGGGAGGCCCGAGGGGCCCGCCCCCCCCCCCCCCATTCTATTGGCAGAACAAAAGACAGAAAAAGGGGGAGAGTAAGAAAAAAAAAGAAAAAGAAGGGAAGAGAAGAGAAAAATCCCGGGGGGGGGTGCACTCGACCAAAAACGTGGTGGGGGTGCCGCGGGCGAGACAAAAAACGGGCCCGGGGCCTTGGAGCGGGCTTATTGTAAAAAGGAGGGTTCTCGGAACGGGCTTCGGAACGACAATGTTTGTGAAAACAGGGGTCCTTGGAACGGATCGCCAGCGTGTGAGTGCATGCGTATGCATCCCTATATAATTCCACATGCAGGCAGAAATAAAACTCGATTTCAAATGACATGAGTAAATCCGAATATTTCATATTTCATAATAGAATACAAAAGAAATAGTGAGTGCGTGATGTCATCAGTCCCCTCATTTGCATGCTGACCATGTGCATCTAACTGTTGCAATTAAATGAAACTTTAAAATGTCATAACTTTCTTATTTTATATCCGATTTTGATGAAATTTGCAGTGTTGCTTGTTGGATTTTTCTCTTTTTATTCATATCAAGTTTTTGGTCGGGGTGGACTTCTCTTTAAACTGGACAATAAAGACATTGAAGTTGTTACTACAACATCTTGGAAACACACATTGACGTTATAACGTCCACACGCAATATTGGTTTTATCAACAAAATTTGTTTTCTTCCAACTTCCTCCCTAAAAATGCTTTATTCAACATTAATTTTCCATATCTAAATTATGGAGCAATTGTTTGGGGAAATACACACCCAACTATACCTAAATACAATATTGCGCACAAAAGAAGGCGTTGCGTGTTATTTTCGACTTGTCCTACAGATCCGACTTGTTCTTCAACAATAACATTCTAAAATAAAAACACTGTACCAAATTTAACTTAGGTCAATTCATGTATCAGTTAAAGAATAATATATTATCACCCATATTTGATTCTTCATTTAACACAAACAAAACTCTTCAAAAATATCCCACGCATCAAATTAGATGAATTCCTTTTACCACTACCCCGGACCATCCATGCAAAATCAATTTTTACTCTTTTGAAGGCCCTATAGACTCTTGGGAACTTTTATGTATGAACTTATGTTTACAAGAAAAACATATGATGAAATGGAAGAAAAACGTTATATTTGAATTGAATTGAATTGAAGAATAACCAAGCCTGAATTCTTTCAAATATAAGTTCCAAAAATTTCTCCAAGATAACCATTGAATTGACTCTTTACCACTCCACTCTTGTATTTAATCAAACATGATTACATCTTTCCATCTCTTTCGCTTTCCTGTTGATCAGCGAGGGTCGTTTGTGAGTACTGGGGCTGGATTCTGGAGACTTTTAATCTCTCTTTTTCTTTTCTATTTTAATATCCTGCTATTTCTTTTTAATTTAACTAGTTAATGCTCAAGTTTTTATTTTGATTTGAGTATGCTATTTAACTACAAGAATATTTATTAGAAAGCTGCACTCTACAAGCTCCGCTTTTTAGCAGCCTCCTCCAGTGGCGTAGCTACGGGGGGGCCTGGGGGGCACGTGCCCCCCTGAGATTTGGTGTGCCCCCCCAGGTGCCCCCCCAGAAAAAATTGGCAGAGCAAAAAAAAGAAAAGAAAAAAGGGAGAAAGAAGAAAGAATAAGGAAAAAGAAGAAGAAAGACAGAAGAAAAAAGAAGAGGAGGAAGACGAGTGAATGAAATAATGTGAGGGGAAGATTTGCAATGAAAAAGAAATATTTTCATGTTACTATATAGAATTTATGCCGACGCTTCGCGCCATAATTGCCTGTTCGATGGGATTCATATCTTGTTCAATAGGCTGATGTGGAGCAAGTTTTGAAGTCAATACGCAAAACATATTTTAGCTCGGACATCGAGCTTTCATTATTTTTTTTTTCATTTACAAATTAAGGTGCTCTGTAAATTGTCCGTTTTATGGTACATATCAGCATTTTAAGCTCACGCTGCGTGGTCACATTGTTTGATTTGCCAAGTTTATATTTTCTACGTGTATTCCATAATGTTCCATTAAACAAATGTGTTCAGAATGCCCAGATTTTAGGTCTAAATATAAAACATGCGCGATAGCCTGCATGTTCTTTATATATCCAGTTTTACATCAGAATATCAATAATTGTCTGCTCATGCTTCACGATCGCATTATTAATGATACCCAATTGACTATATCCTACTTATGACTTACAAAATATGAATAGAGTGTCCCTCTTTTAGGTCTAGAATCTCAATTTTCTTCCTCTTGCGCTTCGCGCTCGCATCAATTGTTTAGTTACATACCTATATATCCCATTAATTAATACAAAAAGTGCTTAGAATTACCATTTTTTTAGGTCGGAATGTCAAAAAAATTTGCTCGCGCTCCGCGCTCGCATTATTGAAATATATACCGTCTTCGTGGGTAACTGTAAGCAGTCCTCAACAGGTCCCTTTTCGATAATGCTAGAACAGTTGATAATAATTTCTGTTCGCGCTTGGGGGTACATACGAATCTTGTTCAGGATCACACATAACAATGCCCAGAAAATTAAATTTTCAGGAAAAAATACATTAAAGTAAAAAAAAAAATCGCTCGCGCTTCGCGCTCGCACTTTTTATAAGGCTTATGAGATTATTTTATATTTATGTTGTTTTATAAGAATAAAACTAAGAAGTGACTGATATAGGTGAAGATAATTTCTGGCCTGGTCCCCTATTGGCGAAAGTCGGATCCGCCCTTGTGGACACATAGACACACACCGGAAAATGGCCGGTGCCTCCCCTGAAAAAGCAAGGACCCCCCAGTGCCCCCCCGGGAAAAAAATCCTAGCTACGCCACTGGCCTCCTCCATTTCCAAACTGATATGTAATAATCTTGAATATAATTTTTGCACTGGCGTAACTACGGGGGGGGGGGGCATGGAGGGGCAAGTGCCCCCCCCCCCTCCCCATCGGCTGGCAAAAAAAAACGGGGAAAAGGAGAAAAGAGGGAAAAGGAAGAGAAACGTAGTTGGGAAAGAAGAAATTATTGAAAGAAATAATGTTACATTATAGTATGTTATATTACATAAGAAGCGTTTTTTCATAACTTTATGAAATTTTGCTTCATTGTGTCTTCATTGTTCCTGCTGCTCGCATAGACTGTTTAACGAGCTATATAATCACGTACTAAAAATTCCCGTTTTCAATATACAACAAATATATTTCCTCGCAATTCGAGTTATTATTGTTTTATGTAGTGACATATTCTTCTTTTTCATAACTACTTAAAGTGATTGCCCTATTTTAAGCCCTTAATATAAAAAATTTCCTCTCCGTGCTAACGTTCGCATTAGTGGATTGGTGGGATTTCTGCTATTCATGAACTCCTGAATTCGGTCCCGAAAATGTCAATTTTTCTGATCTGAATATCAAAAATTTTCAGCTCGCACTTCGCGCTCGCATCCTTTGGTTAGTGAAATACGTAGGGTCTTAGTGGATTCCTACAAACAAGCCTTAGAATGCCCCTCTTCAGGTCTGAATTTCCTTAATTTTCAGCTCGCGCTTCGCGCTCGCATTGAGATGCGTATGATAATCAATAATCATGATTACAATGACTTCAAAAATTGATTCATGTGTTTAGATGTAATTCTAACAAAATCAGCAAGCGATTGGCATTAGATGACTATAGGGTCAACATATACAAAAATTTTACCTCGCGCTTCGCGCTCGCATTGTTTTTTTAGCGAGACAGTTACGTATCATGATTACAAAAAAATTGCTTATAATGTCCCTTTTTAGCTCTGAATATCGAAAATTTTCAGCTCGCGCTTCGCGCTCGAAAAAGTGTAATCAGTGTAATCGTTTAATGGCACTGCATGTCCTTAAAATATCTCTACTAGGTCAGTATATACCTGACAACTGAGCGTGCTTCGCGTGCTCCCTAAGTGACTCACAATTTTTGCTGGTGCCCCCCCCCCCATGCCGTGACCCACGGTACGCCACTGAATTTTTGTACAGGGATACTTGAAATATGTTTTGTTATTTGTATGTCAAAAAATGTACAAAACAAACTGTAATTGTTGAAAATAGAAATAAACGAAATGAAGCGAAATTAAATAATGTTCTTCGAATGTCCCGGTCCCATTTCAAAACTCAAAATAATAATAATGAAACATATCAGCTCTTTTTTTTTACTGTGATCCATAATTTATATCCACCTCACATTTTCCCTTTAAAGTGCTTAAAATACACAGCTTAAATCGACCCCCTCTTCAGATCGGATTATCAAATAGTTTAAGCTCGCGCTTCGCGCTCGCTTTATTGATTTCCATTATTGAAAATGAGTATTTAGAATGTCCAGATTATATAGGTCGAAATCTGAAACACGCGCATGCATGTTTATTCAGATACGCAGCGTGTTCTTTGTTTAAAATATTATCCATTTTCAGGCTTTGCGCTCGCATTATTGGAAGATTTTCAATTACTCATCTTTTTCAAGATTTACAAAACATGAATAGAGTATCCTATTTCTAGGTATAAATCTCGAATTTTCCGCTCGCGCTTCGCACTCGCATCAATTGTTTAGTTATATACTTTATCCTTTTTACGATTACAAGAAGTGCTTAGAATTTCCATTCTTGCAGGTAGAAATGTCAAAAATTTCGCGCCTCTCACTCGCATCATTTGACTCTTGTATTATGTAAAGTCTTCACGGCAGATGTTTTTGTTGATCAGATCAAAACATATATTAAAATTTTTGTTTTAATTCAAAAACATGTAAAAATGTTTAGTTTTCAAGTTAAAATACCCCCAAAGTTTTCCACTTGCACTTCGCACTGTTATTATGTCATGCAGGCCATACTCGTTACTCTTTCTGTCTTTCATATTACTATTTTACTGCTACTGTCTTCTTTATTGTTCACCTTAATTGCAATTGTGGGCTCTTGATCATGCCTTGATCTAGTCATGTCTTTCCTTTGTGCCTAACTTCTATTGGCTGACTTTATTGAATGGTAATATTCCCTTGTAACGTTGATATTATTGTATTATGCATGCATAAACGACTTCACGATACGTATTTGAAATGATATCTTGATGTTTGAATTTAATATTTAGGTGTATCTCACTATATATTATTTTATTTTGGAGATTCTCACTTTATGTCCTCCGCCAATGTCTGTTTCGATTATATTCGTTCCGTTCTCATTGAGGTCTTTGCCCTACGACACGTTCTCGGTTGTGTGTAAGAATCCTTTGTGCTGCGCCTCCTCGTCCCCCCCCCCGGGGGGGGGGGGGGCACTCAGTATATAATGCATATTGGGTATGTGCCGAGGAGGGGACCCCCATTTTTACACTCAAATTTCCGTTCCAAGGCATAGCATTTTTGTCTTATTGAGAAAAAGAACAAAAAAAGCCGCTCCAAGGCATAGCATTTTCTTCTTATCGAGAAAAAAGAAGAAAGAAATCCGCTCCAAAGCTTCGCATATTTTTCGTTACGCGGCGCGCCGTTCCGATCGCATTGATCTGCTACAATGAGCCGCAATTCTGGTGAAAAGCGGCCGCAGAGCTCACCCGGCGGAGGCCGCGCTATAGCTGCATGATCGTTCCATAGCGATGCATATGTACGCGCTCACACGCTGTCGATCCGTTCTAAAGGACCCCCGTTTTCACAAACATTTTTCGTTCCGAAGCCCGTTCCGATCGAGGACCCTCCTTTTTACAATAAGCCCGCTCCGAGGCCCTTGTTTTTTGTCTCTCCTGCGGCACACCCCCACCATTTTTTTGGTCGAGTGCCCCCCCCCCCCCGGCCGCGCGTTTCCGTTTTACACCCTGGCGAAGGCATTTTCCGGAAAAGTAGCCAAAAAGCGACTAGTGAAGAGTCTACACACGTCGCTGGTTGCATGCAGCGTGCGACACAGGCGAGTCCACCACCGCATGCATCTGTTAATAGCTCTATGCATGCACAGTTACTCATCAGAGCACACAGTTCCTCGACACTTCATGTACAGAGAGAGCGGCAGTATTGAGTGAAATCCGAACATGCTTTTGCAGTCGCGTTGTTTGTTTTTTTTTTCTAAAAATAAATTATTAACTAAATGAATAGAATGACAGACAAAATAAAAATAAACAGATACTTATAATGGAAAGACAAAGTGAAGTTTGATGGATTGATACACTTAGAAGCTGCCGAAAGATAGATATAGAAGACTGATAAATAGATAGAGACAAGATAGATAGATAGAAAGATCGATAGATATAGAAATAGAGAGAGAGAGAGGTGGATAGATAGATAGAAAGAGAGAGGAAGAGGGAGAGATGATGGATAGATAGATAAATAGAGAGAGGGGGAGAGACAGAGAGGTCGATATATAGAGGGAGAGGGGGAGAGAGAGAGAGAGAGAGAAGGATAGATAGATAGATAGAGAGCCGAGAGAGAAAAAAAGACAGACAGATGCTCGAGGAGAGAGAAGTTCGAATTTGAGAGACAGATAGATAGATGTTAGATAGATAGAAAGATATAAAGAATGAGAAAGACGGAGAAGATAGACAAATTAACAGATATAGATACATACATAGATAGATAAATAGATAGAGAGAATAAGAGAAAGACAGGCGGATGGATAGATAGAGAGATATATTAAATAGATGATTAAAGAATGAGAGAGACGGAGAAGATTATTAACAAATTAACAGATAGATAGATACTCTAGTTAAAAAATAGATAAATATAGAGAGAAATAGAGAAAGACAGACAGATGGATAGATAGATGGATAGAGAGATAGATAGAGAATTTGAGAGATAGATAGATGTCAGATACATGTAGATCAAGAATGAGAGAGAAGAGCGACAAATTAACAGATAGATACTGTAGTTACATAGGTAGGTAGAGAGAAAGACAGACAGATGGATTGATAGAGAGAGATAGAGAATTTGAGATAGATAGATGTTAGATAAAGAATGAGACAGAGAAGATTATTAGATAGATAGATAGATACTGCAGTTACATAGATAGATAGAGATAGAATTTGAGAGATAGATATATAGACAGATAGAGAGAAAGACAGACATAAGCAAATCGGCAAGGCAAATGATCAAGGCAAACATTCGTATTGAACCTGGAAAGTATAAGCTCAGCTGCATTTGCAAGTACCGCATGTTCTGCGGATAACTTCGGTGCGGACTTTGGATCGCGCGCCCAGCTGATAATGTAAACAAACGTAGACGTAGACTCTTCACTAGTCGCTTTTTGGCTACTTTTCCGGAAAATGCCTTCGCCAGGGTGTAAAACGGAAACGCGCCCCCCGGCCTCGTCCTTCTTTACGTGTTTTGTGTTCTTTGCCTTCTCCCCTCTCTCGGTTTTTCTTCACTGCCTTTTATATGACTTTGACCAACACTTTATTGGACATAACACAACACTTTCGGATAGGTACTGACTTCTTAGCATAGACGACACACCCCAGTTTCCATTTACATCATTAGATAATGATGACCTCACTTCTCTTTAGCGAATTGACACCTCAGGATACTGTACTTAGCAACCCATTGAATCCTTCCTTTTATGATAATTTTGTTACTAATAATATAAATTTAGCTTCGGAAGAATTAGATCTCGATTTTGAACAGGATATGTAAAATCCCTTTTCTGAGTATATTACGCAACATCAGGTAAGTAATCTTACAAAAAAATAATGACGATACATCCTGCATAATGCATGCCAATATAAGAAGTTTAAATAACATTTCGATGAACTTCAGTTACTTTTGAATAACACTTCAAATTCGTAAAAATACCTCTTTTCTTTAATTGACCTCACCGAGACATGGATATCGTGTGATTCTAACCATCCATTTTCACTAAACGGATATTATTTCGTAATGAATAACCGAGAAGACAGACCTGGGGGTGGGGAATTTCACATGACTATGAGTATACGGTTTGTGATTATCTCAACTCCATGAACCCCATTGTAGTATCTCTATTTATTAAAATTAATATTCCTGGTAGCAAAAATATGATTATTAGTGTAGTTTATCGACCCCCAAAACTCAAATACGAATGACCTTCTAACTTACCTTTCCGAAACAACAAATAATCCAGCTCTCGTTAATAAGGATGTAGTATTTATAGGTGATTTTAACATTGATTTATTGAAACACAACAATATATCTCATGATTTTCTTAAAACTTTTTTCGGCCTCCTTCTTGCCGCTGATTTCTAAACCTACTCGTGTAGTTTATCAAACTGCTATACTTATTTGCAATATTTTCTGTATCATTCTCCCTCCTCCTGATTCTTTTATAATACTTTCTGACATAACGGACCATTTCCCGATTCTTGTTCAAAATCACAACTCCAATTTGAAATATGTTAACTGTGGAGTCCCTAAGGGTAGCTTATAAGGCCCGCTTCTTTTCACAATTTACATACATGATTTCTGTAGATCATCCAAAATATTGTCCCTTACCAGGACCAAAATCCAATTGAAACCAGTTGGATTTCCAACTGGTTTCAATTGGTTTCAATTGGTTTCAACTGGTTTCAACTGGTTTCAATTGGTTTTAACTGGAATTGAACAATTTCCAGTTGAAAACCAATTGAAACCAGTTGGGCAACTGGAAATCCTAACTGGAACCAGTTGGGTAACTGGATATGACTTCCAACTGGAAATGATTTCTAACTGGATCCAGTTGGGTAACTGGAAATCCTAACTGGAACCAGTTGGGCAACTGGAAATCCTAACTGGAACCAGTTGGGTAACTGGAACCAGTTGGGTAACTGGAAATGACTTCCAACTGGAAATGATTTCTAACTGGATCCAGTTGGGTAAATGGAAATCCTAACTGGAACCAGTTGGGCAACTGGAAATCCTAACTGGAAGCAGAGGATAACTGGAAATGATTTCTAACTGGAAATTATTTCTAACTGGAACCAGTTGGGTAACTGGAAATGATTTCCAATTGGTTTCCAATTGGAAATTTCCAGTTACCCAACTGGATCCAATTGAAACCAGTTAATTTGCATATTTTCTGCCAGTGTGCACGGATTAATGTTTTATGAGATTCATCATAATTTACAATGTATCTATTTATTTTTTTTCAATTTGAAGTACCACACTTTTTTCAGATAAGTGTTTAGAATACTTAGCAGTGAAGGCCATGTTCATAAATTTTATAGATTATAATTAAAACAGATTCAAAGATAATTAGTACACCATTAACTGTTACCAAATTACATCAAATAAAAATACATATATTTGAAGATCTCCCTTTTATAAATATATACATATGAAAGTCTCTATGTTATCAATGCCCTTTACATTGGTATTAATAGACAAATAACACTGCTTCTGTGTTGGCATGAGCAATAGTTAGTGCAAATGCTAATTAATTTGTAACTAATTAAGTTCATTCCAACTGGAAGTTCCAATTGGATCCAGTTGGAAACCAATTGGTTTCAACTGGTTCCAGTTGAAACCAGTTGCCTCCAATTGGTTTCAACTGGAACCAATTGAAACCAGTTGCCTCCAACTGGTTTCAATAGGGAAATTGGAACAACTGGAACCAATTGAAAACCAATTGAAACCAATTGCCAACTGGTTCCAGTTGCCCAATTGGTTTTAACTGGAACCAATTGGCAACTGGTTTTCAATTGGAACCAGTTGTTCCAATTTCCCTATTGAAACCAGTTGGCCAACTGGTTTCAATTGGTTTTGCTCTAATTGGTTTTAACTGGATTTTGGTCCTGGGTTATCTTGTTTGCAGATGATTCGACCTTTTTTTCTCATCAGAATCCACAAACTTTAGTTGATGTTATCAATTCTGAATTTATTGATGTTACTGAATGGATAAGAGCCAATCGATTATCTTTGAACCTTAACAAAACAAAATACATGTTATTTAGTAATTCCATAGACAAATTACCGATGAACATTATATGTTTGATAATACCCCATTAGAAATGGTACTCTACACCAAATTTCTTGGAATAACAGTTGGCAGTATATATTCTTGGAAAAATCATATTGAAAATGTATCCAAATTAATTTCACGAAATATAGGTATTATTAATAGGCTAAAATTTTGAATTCCCTCCACATCATAATCATGCTCTTCTCATCCTTATTCTTCCCTTATTTAAATTATGGGATTCTTATTTGGGGTCATACCCATCAATGTTTATTAGATAAATTGTTACTTTTGCAGAAGAAAGCACTTCGTATTATTTATAGTACATGTTTCCGTTTTCATATACGGACCCACTTTTTCTCGAAAGTAAACTGTTGAAAGTCAGACATGTATTTACTACAGTTAGGGTACTTCATGTATAGTTATAATAATAATTGCACTGCCCCATATTTTTGATGCCATGTTCCCTAAAAATAAATTTTATCATAATTACCCCTCGAGACACTCTGACGAACTTCATATTCCACTTTACAGAACTTTACTGGCCAAGAAAATCCTATATATTCAACGGTCCTAAGTTCTGGAACTCACTAGCTAATAATGTTAAAGACGGTGTCTCCTTAAATTCATTCAAACGTAAACCCAAACTTATCCTGCTTAATTCCTATAATTCTTCGCAACAGAACTAACACTTCATTATCTTGATTATAATCCTTACATTTTTTCACTTTTATTGTTTTATATTTTTTCATATGATATTGTCCAGTTATATCATCTTTTGTTATTTCACCAGATCAAGCTGGTTCGTGGTCAGCCCATGCATTCCCATTTTTAGTTTTCCTCCTTTTTTAAAAAATAGTTATTATCTTGTCTTGTACTGTCCTGTCACTTGTTTTATCTTGTCTTCTATGTCTTGTCATCCCCTCTCTCTTTCTGTTTTTCTTTTATTTTATCTTGTGCAACATATCCTTTACAACGAAGACCTCTCAGTGTGAAAAGCTTTGCATTTGTTCAATAATTATGTTTGCATCAATATGATTTCTTTTGTTCCTTCTCTTTTCTTTCCTGCAATATATACATGCATGGCATGTACGCATAAAGAATAACTTGACTATATTTTCTTCATATCCAAGCGGGATCCACACTTTACAAGCTTTGCTTTTTAGTGGACTTCCCTCCTTCCATTTATGCTCTACAGTGCGTATCAAAAAAAAATTACACTTAGAAAAAATCCTGTAAAATTACATATTTGTAATATTCTAAAGATTTTTCCACATTTTAACATTGGTACAGATCCATTTAAGCAAATGACGATATAACTGTCGAAAAATATTTCCGCTTGAGTGAGCATCACTCACTTTTGAAATGTTAGTGAAAAATGATTTACGCAGAACTTTGAAATAGTTATACGAATAAAGGTAGACCTTAATCATGAAGAAAAAGTGGAATTTAGCTCGTAACATTGATTTGAAGATATATTTTACCTTTTTTAACTTGTTTCCTTGCCCAAAACACTTCGAAGAGTGGATTGCGCCCCACCCGGCCCACTTCCTACACACTGAAGCCATCGTGACGATTTTTGCTTAACACTGAACTGTGATTTACATGAAATGGCTTAGGCTCAATTTCCATTTTCCTAATCATTGCCAAGCTTCGGAAAAGTGTGGAGATACAATTACCAATTAAAAAATGAAACGTAAGCATACTTTAAATGATAAAACTTTGGTGAAAAATGCTGGAGATGTCTGATATAAACTTTTGATTCAGTTATGTCCTCAGATCCAGCTGGGACAAAAAGGGTAAAGTTTGTGCTTACTAAGTGTTGAAATTTCAATTTGGGTGGCAAAATTATTACTAAATGATTGAATGTATCCGTTTTATTTAAAAAAGAGCAAAGGAATAGTATGAGAAATGTTGTGCAGGATAAGTTTGATTTCACCCTTTCCCCTTGACACAGCGTGAAAACAAGCATTTCTGCGCAAACAGATTTCTGCGAGCTTTACAAAAATGGACAGTGCTTACTCAAGTGTAACATTCTGTCAAAACTTTTAATTTCATTGGATAGATGAGAACCAAACCCAAGATTATATGTGAAAAAATTACCCACATGCTGTATATTTTTTAATTCCCAGGGCTTTTTCAAAGTGTAAACTTTTTTTTGATACGCACTGTATATTAAACTGATTTTTGTTGTTGTTTTTTACGAAGTAAGAATGCCCATATTCTGTAAAATTGTATTTGATTTGCATTACTTTATATTACTTTGTATTATTTATTGAATGGAAATGAAATAAAGAATTGAATAGTGAATGTTTATTGAGATACACAGCTTGTTCAATTACAGATGCCGAAACCGGGTTTGTTTCAATGTAGAAACATGTAAAAATTATTAGTTTTCAACAGGGACGGAAATCTCTCCCAAAATGTAAAGGGGACACAGGGGCGGATCCAGCCTTCGTCAATGAATATTTAGGTCATTTGTAATTTCTGAATGTTATATTTTATTTATTGTAATTATTGCTACTAAATTTTGTTTTAAAAATTGAATAAATAAATGAATGAATAGGGGGGGGGGGCGGGGCGGAAATTTGTTTCATCCATATTTTCCCCGATCGGCCCCTCGAAGATGATTTTTGTATGTTTCCTTGAAGGGGTAGTCCTCATTAGTCACTTCTTAGCTTTATTCTAATGAATTCATATATAATATCATAACCCTTATTTATATGATACGAGCGCGAAGCGCAAGCATTTTTTTTTTATTTCATGTATTTTTTCCTAAAATTTGAACTGATTCTGGGCAATGTTTGTTATCCTGAAAAAGATGTGTATCCAACTTAATAATTACCACGAACACAAAGCGCGAGCAGAAATGAAATTATACCTGTTAAAGTAGCATTTAGCAATCAAATAATGCGAGCTGATTTTTGTTGTTGACATTTTCACCTAAAGAATTGAAATTCTACGCACTTTTTGTAACTCAAGCAGAATAGGTATATAAGTAAACAATTAATGCGAGCGCGATGCGCGAGCGGAAAATTTCAAGATTTAGTGCTATAATATTTACTGAACGAGACACTCTATTCATGTTTGGTAAATCCTGAAAAGGATGAGTATTAATAATGCTAGCGCAAAGCGCGAGCAGAAAATTTTCATGTACTTTTTGAACTGGTACCTGTTGAAAAGGTACGTGTTAAGTACTGCTTGCTCTTAGCCATGAAGGCGTTACATATTTCAACAATCAAAAAATGCGAGCGCGAAGCGCGAGCTGAAAAATTTTGAACTTTCTTAAGCAAGAACGGAAAAATTTTGATGAGTTTTTGTAATCGTGAACAGGATAGCTATATAATTTAACGATTGATGCGAGCGCGAGCAGAAAAAAAAATCGAGATTTAGACCTAAAAATGGGCCACTCTCTTCATGTTTTGTAAATCATCCAAAGGATGAGTAATATGGGGTCTTCCTACATTAATAATGCGTGCACAAAGCGCGAGCAGAAAATTTTTGATATTGTGATCTGATACTGTATAATGATTTAAATTAGAGAACAAGTTGAGTATCTGAATAAACATGTGCGAGCGTGTTTCATATTTAGACCTCGAATCTAGGCATTTTAAATACAACTTTAATCATGAAACTTTGATATTCCGATCTGAGTCAATTTCAGCTTTATATTTCACGCACTTTGTAGAGAAATTGTAAGGTGGATATGGATCGCATTTAAAAACTATTATTACTTTGAGTTTTGACACAGGACCGGCCGGGACATCCTTACGACATGTCATCATATGAAAATGATGACTATCTTCCTATCCTCTTGCGAAGCGCGAGATGAAACAAAAGGGAAAATTTAATTATTAAAATAATATATTTATTAATGCCTAATGAGGGCGCAAAATCTGATGATATCATGGCATAAAAACTAGACATTTCACTTTTTTGATTATTAATAGGATGCATCAGTTAATATATTTCAACCATTAATGCGAGCGCAAATCGCGAGCTAAAATTTTTGATAAACTGTCATGAAAAGAGGATTTTAAGTAGTTTGTTGTATAATCGACATTGAAACATTTATATAACTCGCCAATAAAAATGAGGGAGTGCAGCGCTCTAGCTGATACGTCTTGCCAATCTCAGACCTGAAAAGGGATATTTTGAAAACTTTATGGAATACACGAAAATAATAGGTACCTGATAAATCAAAATTTGCGAGCGCGCAGCGCAAGCAGCAAATGTTAAAATTCATACCATGAAACTGACATTTTTACAGAGCACTTTTTAAAAACCAATTTTTAAGTTGCACAAAATAATGAAAGTTCGATTTTCGAGGAAAAATATGTTTTGTATATTGACTTCCAAACTTGATATTTGAACTCATATGAACAAGATATGTAAATCACCTAACAGGCAATGCGAGCGCGAAGCGCGAGCGAAAATTTTATATAGTAGCACAAAAGAATCTTTTTATTTCCAAGTCTTCCTTTCATCTTATTTCATGCACTCGTCGTCCTTCTATTTTTTTCTCCTCTCTTTTCCCTCCTTTTTTCTTTCTTTCTTTCCCTTGTTTCCTTTTTTGCTCCGCCAAGAGGGGGGGGGGGGGGGGCGGCCCCTCGGTCCCCTGAATCCGCCTATGGGGACAAGGGGCGGGAAAATTTGACAAGCAAAAAAATGGTTATAATTGCCAAAGTAAGGTCATCTCGTCACAAAATACATGTTTTATTTCAAATTTGGAATGATGTATTTCTTACCATCATAAAAGACCAAAAAATAGTAGGGGGCATTTGATATTGTGTCCCCCTACTATTTTGAGTAGGGGGGCGTGTAGGTATTGACCTGTACAGCCCTCTCCATACTCTTGATCTCAACTATAATTATGAAGGAGACCCGTACATGTACTATCGCAAAGATTGATCACACTTGCGGCGCAGTGAAACATAAAACCGCGATTTTATCAAAATAAAAGTTTGTGAAAACTATCACTAGTTTGAAGTTTTTTTGTTTTTTTTCGATTTAAATGCGTTTACCCATTGAATGTATAGTAGATGCCCTAATGTTACAAATATTACAAGAGTTTTCAATTAAGATGGAAGATATCTCATTTCATGTTATCCGAAAAGGGTTGATGCATATTTTACCAGGTGCGCATTTTGAATAAAAAAATTTAACATCCCATACATTATATACATAATCACATGTATAAAGTACATACTAAGAGTTTTTATACTTTGGAAGTTTGGATAGCACAAAAATGTCATTTCTTGGCATCCCGTCTTAAAGTCTTTTGGAAATACTGAGGAATAGCTTAGGGGCAGATGGTAAGTTCAATCTTGTGTGAAAGTATCATTTTTCGCGTAATATCTGAAAATTTGTCAATTTTAACGCGTTAATCGAATAAACACATAATATTGTCATGTCACTTATAGCGAAAAAATTGAAATAAGATATAAGATGTATCATTTTACGTGATCCGAAAGAAAACAATGTACATTTACCAGAAGCGCATGTTTTATAAAAACAAACGGCGCATAATACATCTATATTGAACATGCCATTTATATATATTTCAGTGCGATACCCGTCATGATTTGAGGATTATGTTTACGTTTGTAGAGTTATGCTGCTATGTTTATAGAAGAAATAACAGCTTTATATTATGTGAAAATATGAATAAGTATAATCATAAATTTTTCTTGGTCTCTTGCATTGCACGTTAATATTTTTACTCCGTTGATTTTACTTGATCACAACAAATCTATGTTAACCTTCAATTTTCGCATTCGCTTTTATCATAGGTCCATGCTTTTATATATCGTAGTCTAAGACAGCTAATACCACTGGCGTAAATCCAGGGGAATGGGGGAATATATCCCCCCCCACTTTTACGAAAGAAATGGAAAAAATCACAAGAAATAATTGTTCTATTGGTGAAAATTCTTCCTGAACAAATAAAATAATATTACTGAATCATAAAATGCAAATCAAAAGAGCCAGTTCACCATTTCCAAACAAAATACTTATGTCCTTATTATAACAATGAAGAGAAACCCTCGTTTCTTCCCATTCATCAATGTTGGGGTCTTTGGGAAGGGATTAAGACGGAATGTCAAATTTTTTAAATGTAATCTCTAATAAAACCATTAAACCATCATGGGGTTAAAAGATAATAATATTGGAGGAGTATTTGTCATATGGACATTCAGAGGCGTAACTACGGGAGCATGGCCCCCCCCCATCGGGGAAAAGGGGAAAAGAGAAAAGAGGGAGACAGGAAGAAACGTAGAGGGAAAGAATAAAATATCATTCAGTATAATGTTATATTATGCTATAATTATGTTATTCTACATTACATAAGAAACATTTTATCACAACTTCATGAAACATCATTTGCCCAGGGCCTATACGTCTTCATTGTTCCTGGTGCTCGCATTGCCTGTTTAACGAGATATATAATCTTGTGTATTAAAACATCCCGTTTTCCAGTCAATATAAACCAAATATATTTCGTAGCACTTGAGTTATCATCGTTTTATGTAGTGACATATGCTTCTTTTTCATGACTCAAAAAGTGATTGCCCCATGTTAAGGTCTTCGTATACATGTATATGGAACATTTCCTGTCCGTTATTACGTTCGCATTAGTGGATTGGTGAGATATGTCTGCTCTTCTCGAATTCCTGTCCGTTATTACGTTCGCATTAGTGGATTGGTGAGATATGTCTGCTCTTCACGAATTTCTAAAACCAGTCCTTAAAATGTCCCTTCTTCTGATCTGAATATCAAAAATTTTCAGCTCGCGCTTTGCGCTCGCATCGTTTGGTTAATGAAATACGTACGGTCCTAGTTAATTCCTACAAAGAAACCTTAGAATGCCCCACTTCTGGTCTGAATTATCTAGATTTTCAGCTCGCACTTCGCGCTCGCAGTATCTTATTAGTGAGATGCGTATGATAATAATGATTTCAATGACTACAAAAAGTGTTTCATGTGTTCAGATGTAATTCAAATAAAATCAGCAAGCGCTAGGCACTCGCATGAGATGACTAAGATGAGATATGCATACTCTTAATGGATTCCTAAAATATTTACCTTAAAATCTTGCTGTTTGAGGTCAAAATATACGAAAACTTCAGCTCGCACTTCGAGCTCGCATTGTTTAACGAGACAGGTACCTATCATGATTACACAAATTTGATTATAATGTCCCTTTTTAGGTGTGAATATAAACAATTTTCAGCTCGCGCTTCGCGCTCGCCTTATTTGATTAGTGAGATTTAATGGCATTGTCCTTAAAATATCTCTTAGGTCAGTATAACTTGGCAACTGAGCGCGCTCACTCAGTGATTCAAAAATTTTGCTGATGCCCCCCCCCCCAACAATGCCGTGACCCACGGTACGCCACTGTGGATATATCAAAGACAATTCCTTGCATATCTAAAAACATGATTGCAAAAAATGCCAAAATATTTCAGTCATCCCCCCCACCCATCAACACGGATTTACGCCAGTGGCTTATACTGTACGTGCACAGGTAAAATTATACATTCAATCTACATGTATATTACAATATCTGCGCAGGACACTGGCGTAAATCCGTGTTGGTGGGTGGAGGATGACTGAAATATTTTGGCATTTTTTGCAATCATGTTTTTAGATGTACAAGGAATTGTCATTGATATGTCCACAGTGGCATTGTTGGGGGGGGGCACCAGCAAAAGTTTTGAATCACTGAGTGAGCGCGCTCAGTGATTCAAAACATATTAAAAACATTTAGAAATTTGTAATATTCTCCCCTAGGAAGCGGGGGAGGTTGCGTGTATTATTCTTCATTTGCAACACCCCTTGGATTCTGACAAACGTGCCCCCTTTATCAGGACCAAAGTGACATTCATTTTTTAGTGATTTTTGGGGGGGCTTGTCAAATTTACATCAGCACCCCCAGTTTAAATATCGTTTCCAATGCCCTGCCCTGTTACAACCGATAATGGCGCACACTTTAAACATAATGTCGCAATCTGCGACATTATGCCAAGAGCGCCGTCCGACGCATAATGTCGTAGTTTTTCTAACGCATAATGTCACATGTCGCAACGCATAATGTCGCAGCAAATCGTCAACGCATAATGTCACATGTCGCAACGCATAATGTCACAGCGGTATTTTCTTCAGGACTCGAGCTACAGATAAGATATAAAACATGCTTTTACTTAGTATTTTGAGACACGAAAAAGAGAATGAAATTATTTTGAAATCAGGATTACTCTTTGTTTGGATATTTGTCGCTTTATTGCCATTTCGTCTACTGCCTTTTCCCCACTATCGCATGGTCTGATATCATTTCGTCTACCATTAGTTAGTCAACTATCAACATAGTCCAATAGCCATTTCGTCTAATTACAATCTCGTCTAATAGGCAGTTGGTCTAATAGCCGTTGTGTTTATTATCATTCAGTCTAATTGTATTTTTTTCAGTTGGTCCAATATCCATTTTGTCCAATATCATTACGTCTATTACCTTTAGGTCTAATAGCCAATTGGTCCTATAACCACTTGGTGTACTCTCATTTTCGTCCATGTTCCATTTGGTCTAACTTCAGTTGGATCGCTATCACTTTGTCTAAATCCATTTCGGCTAACACTCATTTGGTATCGTTCCCACGGGTCCAATCACCAATAGGTCCAATCATTGGTTCTAGGACAATTACCCCACGGACAATCACCCTTCCGGACAAGAGCGCCAAGAGCGTCCGACGCATAATTTCGCAGATTGCGACATTATGCGTTGCTGCGACATAATGCGTTGGTGCGACATTATCGGTTGTAACATGCCCAACCCCCGTGTATTTTTTTTAAATCTTGTTCTCTATCCCTCTATAGGGACTCTGAGGGCACAATCAGCACAATGTAAGATTCTGAGCTCAAGAACCAGTGACTTAATAGATATTTCTTTATTCGGATCAAATATTTTTACAGAATGTTCTCGATTGCATATGTCAGGAAAGAAATTTATACAATTGTAATGTTTCAATTGAGTTCAAACATGTGCTTAGCATTTATTGTTTATGTTTCAATTGATGTTTAAATGTACATATGTTTTGGATGTTTAAAAGGCAAGCGTTGGAAACGTTTGACCCCCTATAGTACAAAATCAGGTGGATGCCATATTTTGTTCAAGTGTTAAAAATATTTCGCACTGCAAAGCATCTTCATACAGGTGTCGTAAATAGTTAATACTGTGCTTTAGCATGGATGAATATAGGTATACAAATGCACAGGAAGTCCCTTGTTATTAAAAATGTGTTGCTTTATGTACTCATCTGTCATTGGAATTCTTTGAATTACTTAATAGAAATTTCACAGTTAGTCCTAGTAACGGTAGGGTATATTAGGAGGTTAATTTTAGTAATTCGAGGAGAACCACCTAAGCCAGAATAGACTACAGATGTTCGTGTAGGCAGTTTTAAGTTATAACTGAGGGACTACGTCGGTGACGAGAGGCACCTTTCGCAAATCTCTACAACGCGAGATTAGAGTCGGGTAACTCAAAAGTTAACGATTAATCATAGACTCGAATTTCTAGATTGATTATACATTACAGTCAATACAATCAAACGCAGAAAACTGTTTTACAATCATTGCCAAGCTTTGTGTTACAGGCCCTATAGATCTTGCTTTTCGTGTGCAAAGCTCTTTCATACGGTACCAGCATGCCATGCCATGCCATTTGCCTGCCTAAGCTCGCGGCAGGACTGTGTACCTGTATCATGGCTATGACTCCAGCTGGCTGGAGACATGCGAAATGTAGATTATGACATGGATAAGAAAGTGGTTTTTCAAACAAATCGAGTACATATTGAGTAAGGAAAAACTTACCGAATTAAGGCTTAGATATAGATCATTACAGTCCATCGAATCGATATTGCATTTAATGTGCATTATTTGTGGATCACTGGCAATTGATTCCATGGGTTAGATCACGTCTCAAGCCGAATCATTTCCCATGCGTTGACATGTACACAGCATGCAACAGGCAATAAACCGTCTTTGCGGAGTTTTTTTTTCTTTTGCCAGCACCTTCTACATAAACGATATGCCCCTAGCACACAATGTAATGGGCAGTATGTTTTACTTTTCCGCAGAAATGGGGGTTTGCCGGGGGGTACACTTCCATTGATGAGTGGATACCAGGCGCGACCATGGGGTTTCGAAAAGCACCCTAAACAAGGGAAGGTCTTTTCCAGATTATGAAAATGCATCGCTCAACAAGTATTTGGGTTGTGACACACTACAAGTAGTGGAAATATATCCCTTTTCAGTATTTTAATCATTGTTTCTCACACCCTCATAACGCTACATACGCCTATAGTATACCCACTCTTTCCCTTTTTACGTGTGGTCGCACCTGGTATCCACCATTCAATGGAAGTGGGTCCCCCGGGCGGCCTCTCGAGCTCTGGGAGGAACCAAATTTGGATTTGGAAAGTCGTCCTAAATCACATATATCAATGTTACCATAGTAGCAACCAGAATTTTGCACACGAAACGCAAATTGAATGTTTCCGTTCCAGATGCGAAACGAAAAAAAAATCTCATGTCACACAATTTGCATTACAGGACGGAGTTTTACGACCATGACGACGGGCCCAAAAGTCTCTCCCAAAATGAACTACCGTTCTAAATAAGCGTACGCGTCCTCAAACGAAAGGTCGGGAACGACCCCAGCTGCCGCCGGTTCTCCACCGACATGATTGGTCAAAATTCATGTCATCATTGGGGGCTCGATCTCGTCCACTAATTCGTTGAAGCCACATCTCTCTTATCTGGGGGCTACTCATCGAGGGGTAACACAGTCTGCGGAGGCCGAGGCCGAGTGGAAGAGACATTGCAACCTGCGGAGGCCAGGAACTGGACCGACCACCAGGGCCGAGTGGGGCATGTCAGACCAGATAGGATGATGGGGGCTCACATTAACGATTACCGTTTAAGTTAAATTTTGTTATCCATAATCCATATCCATGTATATTTTCATGTAAATCATTGTAAAAGAAATCAAAGGAAACCACAGAATGATTTATGAGCTTTGATTAAATCTTTCATAACTGCAATCCTCGTTTTTTCGTATTCCTTATTTGGTGTCAAGCAGCAGTAGTTAAATAATTAAAAAAAAGTCACTTCCCACGTGACAGCATAATGCCAGTCCAGGCCGGGGGCCTGAGGCAGAAAGAGTTGCCTTTAAAAACAGCTAAAAATCAATCGCAAGTCACTAACAGTGCATCCCATTGGTTTAACGCAAATTTCATGTTTGAATAACCACGTTTGATCAAAGATGTCATGCCAATCTTCTTAAACCTTCATTTTCTTTTTAAATTTAAGTATTGTCCCGCAAGTTGTGGGCCGGAAATCTAAAAAAAAGGGGAAATATATAGATAAATAGAGAATGAAGACGTGATTGGGTGCGTACTTTATTCAACGCATGAACGAAACTTGGACTGAAAGGTTTTCTCATGAAATCTGAAAGGCCAGTCTCTCTTTGTTTAATGAATAATATCGCATGAAATTCAAGCCAGTTGTATGAAAAAATGCTAATTTATTATTACATAAATTATTTACAATATAATTTAGTAATTTCACATTATACTCATTTAAAGTGCCATTAACATGTTTGTGGGACACGCTGTAGTATACAATGCTTGGTACGATCATGGAGCTACTCCATGTTATGATCATCCTATATAAAACACACAAACAAATAATTCTTGTTGTGGCCGTATACTCATGATTGACAACAGTCAAAATCTGAGGAACCGACAGTGACTGTCTCCTAGATCATTGTGAAAACCAATTCAATTAAATCCACTTTTCATAAATATCAACAGTACAATGCACTCAAAATTCAAAAGTTCATAACGGAACATTGTTATTATCATCATTGGTGTCTGAGCTTACAATCAGAGCAAAGAGTCCTGCTATTGTTCAGTTTTCTCTGACTAGATTGAGAATTGCAATTAAGTAATTGCAGTATACACTGTAGAGCAAGGCATTGATATTCCAACAAGGAAAGTCCAAGAAGCAATTCGGTAGTGTGCCTGTGACAAGAGAAATTTCTTGTCATAGGCACAATTGTATAATTTTGGAGCAATATCGAGTAAAATAAATGTATATTGACAGTATACATGGTATTTTGTTAAAAAGTTATTTTTTCCATAAAACTATTCAAAGATGGCCGTTATAATGGGATAAGCCCGTCAGTCATAAGGACCATAAGTCATAATACTAACTGGTCATAAGGACCGCTAGTCATAACGTGTAAAATCCTATACCCAAAAGCTCGCTAGTCATAATAGGCAAAAGGGGTCGCTAGTCATAAGGTCATAAGGACCATGGGTCATAAGGTCCGATTTTCATAATGCAAGATAAGGGTTGCTATTCATAATGGACCATAAGGGTAATTGATCATAAGGATCGCCAGTCATAATCAACAATGAGGGTCGGAATTCATAATACTAGATGAGGGTCGCTAGTCATAAAAAGGAAGAGGCTACATTGATCATAAGGGTCGCCAGTCATAATAGGGGATGAGGGTCGCCAGTCATAATGGTAGAAGGGGTTCGCCAGTCATAATAATGGATGAGGGTCGCCAGTCATAATAATGGATGAGGGTCGCCAGTCATAATAGGAGAAGGGGTTCGCCAGTCATAATGATAGATGAGGGTCGCCAGTCATAATAGTAGAAGGGGTTCGCTAGTCATAATGGTAGATAAGGGTCGCTATTCATAATAGTAGAAGGGGTTCGCCAGTCATAATAATGGATGAGGGTCGCCAGTCATAATAATAGATGAGGTTCGCCAGTCATAATAGTGGATGAGGGTCGCTATTCATAATAGTAGCAGGGGTTCGCCAGTCATAATGATAGATGAGGGTCGCCAGTCATAATAGTAGAAGGGGTTCGCCAGTCATAATAATGGATGAGGGTCGCCAGTCATAATAGTAGATGGGGTTCGCCAGTCATAATACTGGATGAGGGTCGCCAATCATAATAGTAGAAGGGGTTCGCCAGTCATAATAATGGGTGAGGGTCGCTATTCATAATAATGGATGAGGGTCGCCAGTCATAATAGTGGAAGAGGGTCGCCAGTCATAATAGTAGAAGGGGTTCGCCAGTCATAATAATGGATGAGGGTCGTCAGTCATAATAATGGATGAGGGTCGCCAGTCATAACAATGGATGAGGGTCGCCAGATATAATGGTAGAAGGGGTTCGCCAGTCATAATAGTGGATGAAGGTCGCTATTCATAATAGAACAAAGGGTTCGCCAGTCATAATAATGGATGAGGGTCGCCAGTCATAATAGTAGAAGGGGTTCGCCAGTCATAATGGTAGATAAGGGTCGCTATTCATAATAGTAGAAAGGGTTCGCCAGTCATAATGATAGATGAGGGTCGCCAGTCATAATAGCAGAAGGGGTTCGCCAGTCATAATGGTAGATGAGGGTCGCTATTCATAATAGTAGAAAGGGTTCGCCAGTCATAATGATAGATGAGGGTCGCCAGTCATAATAGTGGATGAGGGTCGCTATTCATAATAGTAGAAGGGGTTCGCCAGTCATAATAATGGATGAGGGTCGCTAGTCATAATAATAGATGAGGTTCGCCAGTCATAATAATGGGTGAGGGTCGCTATTCATAATAATGGATGAGGGTCGCCAGTCATAATAGTGGAAGAGGGTCGCCAGTCATAATAGTAGAAGGGGTTCGCCAGTCATAATAATGGATGAGGGTCGTCAGTCATAATAATGGATGAGGGTCGCCAGTCATAACAATGGATGAGGGTCGCCAGTCATAATGGTAGAAGGGGTTCGCCAGTCATAATAGTGGATGAGGGTCGCTATTCATAATAGTAGCAGGGGTTCGCCAGTCATAATGATAGATGAGGATCGCCAGTCATAATAGTAGAAGGGGTTCGCCAGTCATAATGGTAGATGAGGGTCCCTATTCATAATAGTAGAAAGGGTTCGCCAGTCATAATAATGGATGAGGGTCGCCAGTCATAATAGTAGAAGGGGTTCGCCAGTCATAATAATGGATGAGGGTCGCCAGTCATAATAGTAGAAGGGGTTCGCCAGTCATAATAATGGGTGAGGGTCGCTATTCATAATAATGGATGAGGGTCGCCAGTCATAATAGTGGAAGAGGGTCGCTAGTCATAATAGTAGATAGGGTTCGCCAGCCATAATAATGGATGAGGGTCGCTATTCATAATTATGGATGAGGGTCGCCAGTCATAATAGTGGAAGAGGGTCGCCAGTCATAATAGTAGAAGGGGTTCGCCAGTCATAATGATAGATGAGGGTCGCCAGTCATAATAGTGGATGAGGGTCGCTATTCATAATAGTAGAAGGGGTTCGCCAGTCATAACAATGGATGAGGGTCGCTAGTCATAATAATAGATGAGGTTCGCCAGTCATAATAGTGGATGAGGGTCGCTATTCATAATAGTAGAAAGGGTTCGCCAGTCATAATGATAGATGAGGGTCGCCAGTCATAATAGTAGAAGGGGTTCGCCAGTCATAATAATGGATGAGGGTCGCCAGTCATAATAGTAGATGGGGTTCGCCAGTCATAATACTGGATGAGGGTCGCCAGTCATAATAGTAGAAGGGGTTCGCCAGTCATAATAATGGGTGAGGGTCGCTATTCATAATAGTTGATGGGGTTCGCCAGTCATAATAGTGGAAGAGGGTCGCCAGTCATAATAGTAGAAGGGGTTCGCCAGTCATAATAATGGATGAGGGTCGTCAGTCATAATAATGGATGAGGGTCGCCAGTCATAACAATGGATGAGGGTCGCCAGTCATAATGGTAGAAGGGGTTCGCCAGTCATAATAGTGGATGAAGGTCGCTATTCATAATAGAACAAAGGGTTCGCCAGTCATAATAATGGATGAGGGTCGCCAGTCATAATAGTAGAAGGGGTTCGCCAGTCATAATGGTAGATAAGGGTCGCTATTCATAATAGTAGAAAGGGTTCGCCAGTCATAATAATAGATGAGGGTCGCAAGTCATAATAATGGATGAGGGTCGCCAGATATAATAGGATTTATTTATTGGAAACATTTCTTAATAACTTTGGCGCAATCTCAAAATGTATCACTGCAAGGAAAAGACTCCCTGCAGATTATTCAAATCCAAACGTTAACATATATATATCTCAATTAATTATGATATCAAATTATTTGGGATAAGATGAGATAGGCCTATTCAGCCATAATGATTATGCATTCTCCTTTGGCGACTTGCTGTTTTGAAATTGACTGCGGTATGGTTTCGAATTGGGAGGGGGGACTCGGGTTAGGTAAGTTCGAAATGTTTGTGTGTGTTTGTGGGGGGGTTAACATTGTACTGGTTTATTGAAAAGGACGGCAAGGGGAGGGATTGAGCCTCTCATGGTCCCGGTTTCCTGGGTCAGTCAGAATATCAAGGAAAAGTAATATTACATTTCAAGATATTGAAGGTCAAGTCGCAAGAAAAATGTTGACTTAACGTTAAAAATTTCTTATAGATTTATTTATTTAATCATTTATTAAAACATCTTTATACAGGATAAAATGTTCAAATAAAACACTGTTTTTCAACACGGTCCTGTTACATCAAGAATATGAAATAACAATAAAAATGCATACAAACTTAATTAAGTTAAAATACTGAATATGCTTAATTTAAAATAAAAGTTGCAAAAAATAGAGAGAGCAGGAAGAGAAATAGTGTGGTTTAGTATATGGCAGAAGTAGAGAGAGAGAGAGAGAGAGAGAAAGAGAGAGAGAGAGGGGAAAGAAAGGAGTACAACAGCATAATACAGAATTAACTAGACAGTTAAGTATACAATAAAATATGGATAAAAGGTCAGTCTACTGTTAATTTAAAAATACTTGTTTTTGTACGACCTCTTGAAATGTAGGAGGTTAGAAATATTCTGGAGTTCATTTGACAAGGAGTTCCATGTCTTTATTGCACTAAATTTAAAGGATTGCTTGAAACTTTCAATATTTGGCTTATAGGTAATACAGCATTCAGTGAATCAGCATTACGTGTATCCATGTCTATCAGTAAATAGTTCAATATCATTACAGAGTCTAATAGGGGCAAGTCCATATATACATTGGTAGAAGCTAAAATACATAAAAAAATCCCTCCTTGTATCAAAAGATTGTCACAATTTCAGTTAAATCTGTACAACTAATAGAAAATCATATTCTTTCATTACAATACGTGCCGCTCGCCTTTGCAGTCTATTAAGTTCCCTGTTTTTCAATGAACAATTACCCCAAACGGAACGAGCATGATCTATACATGACTGATTATTTTTTTCAATAAAGTATTATGTAAGTCTGGTTTAAGAGTTTTACTTAAATGTCGTAAAGCATTTAACTTATTGATCTACATAGATGTTTGACATGAACATTTCATATGAGATTATTATTAACTTCAACACCTAAATATCTTACAGAATTAACTTGTTTGAGTTGCCATTAAGCTTTATATAAAATTTTCCTTTGTTTTTTTAATAACGAGTTCAAATAAGCATAATACTTATTCTAGTAACATTGATCTTTAAACAATTGTTTATATACCACTTATCAATTTCATGTAAACATACCTGTAAATCGCATTGAATTGTTATGTAGTATTTTATGTAGTATGTATTTAAGTTCCTGTTATCCTTTCAGTCATTCACATTCACTTGTTTACAAACTCCCCCAATGTCATCTAAGAATCCAAAAACCCCAATGCCATTTAAATCCTAAACCTTGACCATTAATGACCAACCTCCAGTGATGTCAGCTAACTTCAAGGAAGAAGTAGGACTCACACTTCCAGCCCGAGTCACTTGCACAGAGCATCACCACACCCCTTATACCAGAGAAAGTTTGATAGACAGTTACCTATAGACCAATCAGAACAAGTTAACATCCCCCACCTTGAATTGTTACACCCCAAAACTAATGATATAAATAAGACTGCTTGATTATTGAAGAATAGAATACAGAAGAATACTAGACCCACGCTCATCCAGATAGAGAATCGGAAATGTACACAATTACATAATCAGCAAAAATATTACAAACATGCAGCAGCACTGGCGTAAATCCCGGGGGATGGGGATATACCCCCCCCTTCAAGGAGGGGGAGATGGCCCGAACAAACACCCCCCCACACACACACATACACACACTCTACAAAAGAAATGAAAAAAGTATCACAAGAGATAATTGTTCTATTGGTGAAAATTCTTCCTAAAATACCGCTAAACAAATAAAACAATATTATTTAATCATAAAATGCAAATAAAGAGCCAGTTCACCATTTCCAAACGAAATACTTATGTCATTGAAGAGAAACCCCGGTTTCTTCAAATTCATCAATGTTGGGTCTTTGGGAAGGGATTAAGATGGAATGTCAAAAAAATTGAAACATATAATAAATCCATTAAACCATCATCATGATGGGATAAAAAAAGATAATATTGGAGGGGGTTGCCGTATGGACACACAGTGGCGTAACTAAGGGGGGCATGGGGGGCAGGCCCCCCCCCTCCAATCAGCTGAACAAAAAAACAAACGGGGAAAATGAGAAAAGAGGGAGAATGGAAGAGAAACGTAGCGGTGAAGAGGAAAATATTATTCATTATAATGTTATATTATATGATAATTGTTACATTACATAAGAAACATTGTAATCATACCTTTATGAAACATAATTTGCCCAGGGCCTACGTCTTCATTGTTCCTGGTGCTCGCATTGTCTGTTTCACGAGATATATAATCCTGTTGTACTAAAACATCCCGTTTTCAAGTCAATATAAACCAAATATGTTTCCTAGCACTTGAGTTATCACTGTTTTATTTAGTGACATAGCTTCTTTTTCATGACTCAAAAAGTGATTGCCCCATGTTAAGGTCTTCGTATCTATGAAACATTTCCTTCCATTATTACGTTCGCTTTAGTGGATTGGTGAGATATGACAGCTCTTCATGAATTTCTAAAATCTGTCTTTAAAATATCCCTTCTCCTAATCTGAATAACAAAAAAATTCAGCTCTCGTTCGCATGATTTGGTTAATGAAATACGTATATGGTCCTAGTTAATTCCTACAAAGAAACCTTAGAATGCCCCACTATAGGTCTATATTATTTAAATTTTCAGCTCGCGCTTCGCGCTCGCAATATTTGTCAGATGCGTTTGATAATCAAAATTGCAATGACTGCAAAAAGTGTTTCATGTGTTCAGATGTAATTCTAATAAATCAGCAAGCGCTTAGCACTTGCATAAGATGACTATGGTGAGATATGCATACTCTAAGTGGATTCCTAAAATATATTTCTTAAAATCTCGCTGTTTGTGGTCTAATTGTGGTCAGTATAACCATGATAACTGGCAATCACTCAGTGATTCAAATATTTTGCTGGCGCCCCCCCCCCCCCCCCCCCATGCCGTGACCCACGGTACGCCACTGTGAAAGTTATCAAACCATTGTCCTCATCCACTATTATGACTGGCGACCCTCATCCATTATTATGACTGGCGAACCCCTTCTACTATTATGACTGGCGACCCTCATCCACTATTATGACTGGTGACCCTCATCCATTATTATGACTGGCGAACCCCTTCTACTTTTATGACTGGCGACCCTCATCCATTATTATGACTGGCGAACCCCTTCTACTATTATGACTGGCGACCCTCATCCATTATTATGACTGGCGAACCCCTTCTACTATTATGACTGGCGACCCTCATCCATTATTATGACTGGCGAACCCCTTCTACTATTATGACTGGCGACCCTCATCCATTATTATGACTGGCGAACCCCTTCTACTATTATGACTGGCGACCCTCATCCACTATTATGACTGGCGATCCCCATCCATTATTATGAATAGCGACCCTCATCCATTATTATGACTGGCGACCCTCATCCATTATTATGACTGGCGAACCCCTTCTACTATTATGACTGGCGACCCTCATCCACTATTATGACTGGCGATCCCCATCCATTATTATGAATAGCGACACTCATCCATTATTATGACTGGCGAACCTCATCTATTATTATGAATAGCGACCCTCATCCATTATTATGACTGGCGAACCCCTTCTACTATTATGACTGGCGACCCTCATCCATTATTATGACTGGCGAACCCCTTCTACTATTATGACTGGCGACCCTCATCCATTATTATGACTGGCGAACCCCTTCTACTATTATGACTGGCGACCCTCATCCATTATTATGACTGGCGAACCCCTTCTACTATTATGACTGGCGACCCTCATCCACTATTATGACTGGCGATCCCCATCCATTATTATGAATAGCGACCCTCATCCATTATTATGACTGGCGACCCTCATCCATTATTATGAATAGCGACCCTCATCCATTATTATGACTGGCGAACCCCTTCTACTATTATGACTGGCGACCCTCATCCACTATTATGACTGGCGATCCCCATCCATTATTATGAATAGCGACCCTCATCCGTTATTATGACTGGCGACCCTTATCCATTATTATGAATAGCGACCCTCATCTATTATTATGACTGGCGAACCCCTTCTACTATTATGACTGGCGACCCTCATCCATTATTATGACTGGCGAACCCCTTCTACTATTATGACTGGTGACCCTCATCCACTATTATGACTGGCGATCCCCATCCATTATTATGACTGGCGACCCTCATCCATTATTATGACTGGCGACCCTCATCCATTATTATGAATAGCGACCCTCATCCATTATTATGACTGGCGACCCTCATCCATTATTATGACTGGCGAACCCCTTCTACTATTATGACTGGCGATCCCCATCCATTATTATGAATAGCGACCCTCATCCATTATTATTACTGGCGACCCTCATCCATTATTATGAATAGCGACCCTCATCCATTATTATGAATAGCGACCCTCATCCATTATTATGACTGGCGAACCCTTTCTACTATTATGACTGGCGACCCTCATCCACTATTATGACTGGTGACCCTCATCCATTATTATGACTGGCGAACCCCTTCTACTTTTATGACTGGCGACCCTCATCCATTATTATGACTGGCGAACCCCTTCTACTATTATGACTGGCGACCCTCATCCATTATTATGACTGGCGAACCCCTTCTACTATTATGACTGGCGACCCTCATCCATTATTATGACTGGCGAACCCCTTCTACTATTATGACTGGCGACCCTCATCCATTATTATGACTGGCGAACCCCTTCTACTATTATGACTGGCGACCCTCATCCATTATTATGACTGGCGAACCCCTTCTACTATTATGACTGGCGACCCTCATCCACTATTATGACTGGCGATCCCCATCCATTATTATGAATAGCGACCCTCATCCATTATTATGACTGGCGACCCTCATCCATTATTATGAATAGCGACCCTCATCCATTATTATGACTGGCGAACCCCTTCTACTATTATGACTGGCGACCCTCATCCACTATTATGACTGGCGATCCCCATCCATTATTATGAATAGCGACCCTCATCCGTTATTATGACTGGCGACCCTTATCCATTATTATGAATAGCGACCCTCATCTATTATTATGACTGGCGAACCCCTTCTACTATTATGACTGGCGACCCTCATCCATTATTATGACTGGCGAACCCCTTCTACTATTATGACTGGTGACCCTCATCCACTATTATGACTGGCGATCCCCATCCATTATTATGAATAGCGACCCTCATCCATTATTATGACTGGCGACCCTCATCCATTATTATGAATAGCGACCCTCATCCATTATTATGACTGGCGACCCTCATCCATTATTATGACTGGCGAACCCCTTCTACTATTATGACTGGCGACCCTCATCCATTATTATGACTGGCGAACCCCTTCTACTATTATGACTGGCGACCCTCATCCATTATTATGACTGGCGAACCCCTTCTACTATTATGACTGGCGACCCTCATCCACTATTATGACTGGCGATCCCCATCCATTATTATGAATAGCGACCCTCATCCATTATTATGACTGGCGAACCCCGTCTACTATTATGACTTGCGACCCTCATCCATTATTATGACTGGCGAACCCCTTCTACTATTATGACTGGCGACCCTCATCCATTATTATGACTGGCGAACCCCTTCTACTATTATGACTGGCGACCCTCATCCATTATTATGACTGGCGAACCCCTTCTACTATTATGACTGGCGACCCTCATCCATTATTATGACTGGCGAACCCCTTCTACTATTATGACTGGCGACCCTCATCCATTATTATGACTGGCGAACCCCTTCTACTATTATGACTGGCGACCCTCATCCATTATTATGACTGGCGAACCCCTTCTACTATTATGACTGGCGACCCTCATCCATTATTATGACTGGCGAACCCCTTCTACTATTATGACTAGCGACCCTCATCCACTATTATGACTGGCGATCCCCATCCATTATTATGAATAGCGACCCTCATCCATTATTATGACTGGCGACCCTCATCCATTATTATGAATAGCGACCCTCATCCATTATTATGACTGGCGAACCCCTTCTACTATTATGACTGGCGAACCCCTTCTACTATTATGACTAGCGACCCTCATCCACTATTATGACTGGCGATCCCCATCCATTATTATGAATAGCGACCCTCATCCATTATTATGACTGGCGACCCTCATCCATTATTATGAATAGCGACCCTCATCCATTATTATGACTGGCGAACCCCTTCTACTATTATGACTGGCGACCCTCATCCACTATTATGACTGGCGATCCCCATCCATTATTATGAATAGCGACCCTCATCCGTTATTATGACTGGCGACCCTTATCCATTATTATGAATAGCGACCCTCATCTATTATTATGACTGGCGAACCCCTTCTACTATTATGACTGGCGACCCTCACCCATTATTATGACTGGCGAACCCCTTCTACTATTATGACTGGTGACCCTCATCCACTATTATGACTGGCGATCCCCATCCATTATTATGAATAGCGACCCTCATCCATTATTATGACTGGCGACCCTCATCCATTATTATGAATAGCGACCCTCATCCATTATTATGACTGGCGACCCTCATCCATTATTATGACTGGCGAACCCCTTCTACTATTATGACTGGCGACCCTCATCCATTATTATGACTGGCGAACCCCTTCTACTATTATGACTGGCGACCCTCATCCATTATTATGACTGGCGAACCCCTTCTACTATTATGACTGGCGACCCTCATCCACTATTATGACTGGCGATCCCCATCCATTATTATGAATAGCGACCCTCATCCATTATTATGACTGGCGAACCCCGTCTACTATTATGACTTGCGACCCTCATCCATTATTATGACTGGCGAACCCCTTCTACTATTATGACTGGCGACCCCCATCCATTACTATGAATAGCGACCCTCATCCATTATTATGACTGGCGAACCCCTTCTACTATTATGACTGGCGACCCTCATCCATTATTATGACTGGCGAACCCCTTCTACTATTATGACTGGCGACCCTCATCCACTATTATGACTGGCGAACCCCTTCTACTATTATGACTGGCGACCCTCATCCACTATTATGACTGGCGATCCCTATCCATTATTATGAATAGCGACCCTCATCCATTATTATGAATAGCAACCCTCATTCATTGTTATGAATAGCGACCCTCATCCATTATTATGACTGGCGAACCCTTTCTACTATTATGACTGGCGACCCTCATCCACTATTATGACTGGCGACCCTCATCCATTATTATGACTGGCGACCCTCATCCACTATTATGACTGGCGACCCTCATCCATTATTATGACTGGCGACCCTCATCCATTATTATGACTGGCGAACCCCTTCTACTATTATGACTGGCGACCCTCATCCATTATTATGACTGGCGAACCCCTTCTACTATTATGACTGGCGACCCTCATCCATTATTATGACTGGCGAACCCCTTCTACTATTATGACTGGCGACCCTCATCCATTATTATGACTGGCGAACCCCTTCTACTATTATGACTGGCGACCCTCATCCATTATTATGACTGGCGAACCCCTTCTACTATTATGACTGGCGACCCTCATCCACTATTATGAATGGCGACCCTCATCCACTATTATGAATGGCGACCCTTATGATCAACGAACCTTTTTCCTCCTTATGACTGGCGACCCTCTTCCTTTATTATGACTAGCGACCCTCATGTTTGATTATGAATGGCGACCCCCATCGTTGATTATGACTAGCGACCTCTATGAACAAAGCCCCTTATGAATAGCGACCCTTATGACTATTATGACTAGCGGTCCTTATAACTAGCGGGTATTATGACCAGTGGTCCTTATGACTGGCGGGTGGACCCCGTTATAATAGCAAACTCTTAATGGTCATCTGCAATGAAAACGTATAAATCAATTCGCTAGACAGTTTAGGTAATGTATTTTGCAATGGTTAAAATGTAATGATACACCGGAAACCGGCTATTTCTGACTCAACTATTTTAAAAACGTCTGTAAAAAATGTGAAGGTGATTATAATCCAATTTTTCCGTTTCTACATAAATGAACTTCCCTATTGCAATGGGTTGAAAATTTTACACGACTAGGCCAACTTATTTGGTGTAGCAGCTAGGTTCTGTGAGTGTCAACCATTGGAACAATTCCTTTTTAGAAAACTCATATATAGCTCTACGTGCTTGCATTTTATGTATACTTGTATATTCATTCTAAATACTACTTAAAATCTCCTTTTCATATTAGTTTATAACAAATTTCGACTAGCGTATCGCGCGCGCATCAATAGTTAAAAATATTCATTAACATCCTGTTAAGGATTACAAAAAGTGCTTAAAACACGTGAAATGTCGCATTTCACGCCTGAACATATTTAAAGATCGCACTCTTATTAGGCCAATTAATTAATGAGATATGTAACTTTTTCATGAATTCCTACGAATAGTCCTAGATCGGAATATCAAAAAGTTTCAGACAGCATGCACTTCAAGCTCTTTTTAAATGCTGTTTAACTATTACCGATGCTGCCAACGCCTGCCATTGTTCTCTTCATCCATTTCTTTCACACAACAAGTTAAACATGTAATTGTGTTTTTAATGCACGGTATATTCAATTTCCTTCAAAATGTCCACCCGATAGTCCCCTTTTGGATAACATACCATATATCTTCCATTTTACTTCAAAATTCTTTGATATTTGTGACATTAGGACGATTGATATATATTCAATAGATAAATGCATTGAAATCGTAAAATTTAAGTTATAAAATAAATTCGAATCATTGATAGATTTCACAAACTTTTATTTTGAGTATTAAAATGACGATTTTATGTTTCATAGTGCCATTTTGTGCGTAATATTCCATATTAAAATGTGTATTTATATTGAAACTCCAAATAAGAATGATCGCATATCAAATGTAGTCAAACTTTAACATATTCCGTCAAAATTTCAAAATGGGCAATTTTCGACATTCCTTCAGATTTAACGCTAAAAGTGGTATTATCAGGCAAAAGTGCACTTGGCATCCACCCGGACGTTATTCCTCAGTATTTCCACAAGACTTTAAACATGTAGGAGGAAGTGAACTGTGTGTGGTCTCTCATTGACTGTGTGTCATAGATACATAGTCTTAAAATATACGGTTTCTGATATCTACTAATACTACATATAATAAGTTGAACTACAATTTTGTTTAGAGAAACTAAAATGTTTTGAGAGGAAGGGTAATTGTTCTAACTAATGCAGTATAAACGTATTGAGTAGTTAATTCGCATGTATATAGACTATACAGCTCTATGGGTCAGGAAACGGGCCAGGTATGAATAGTTGAGGACTCGAGATGGTGCTATTGGTCACGTATCTGCTTTAACCTGGGATGCCAAGAAATTTCAAATTTTGCTATCCAAAGTATAAAAACTCATGTACTTACACATGTACATAATGTACGGTATGTTCAAGTTAAATGCGCACATTGTAAAATACACAATATATTGTCTCCTCTCGGATAAAATGAAATGAGATATCTTCCATCTTATTTGAAAATTCTTGTAATATTTGTGGCATTATGGCATTTACTATGTACATTCGATGGATAAAAGAATTTAAATCGAAGAATTTAAGTTGTGTAAAAACTTTAAACTATTAATAGTTTTTACAAACTTTTATTTTGTGGATATTGCGGTTTTAGGTTTCATTGTGCCATACGTGTGTGTAATATTCAAATTTGAAATGTTTATTTTTGAGACTTATATTTTGAAAAACCAATTAAAAGAATCGCATATCAACAACCGCGTAGCCAGGATTTCAATTTGGAGGGGGCGGTAAATGCACGCGAAGTGTGCCAACACTTACAGAGCGCGCGAAGGGCGCTCCATAGGGGTACGTGGGTGCAGGGAGGGGGAGTATCCCCCTCCCGTAAGAAGCTTTTAGTGTTTCATAAATTAAAATGAAAAGGAGCCGTCTCTCTTGTCTCTAGTACCTTCAATTCGGTTGACTATATTGCGATTTTGAACATTGTTTTCAAAAGTGATTGTGAACGCACAAAAGAGGTATACAATGGAGGAAATGAAAATGATAACTCCGCGCGAAGCGCAGAAGCAAAAGCGATTTATCAATTTTTCTTGCCATAAAAAGGGTCCCGAGAAAAGGGTTATCTCAAAGATATATTGAATACTTCCCTTGGAAAGATCGGATTCGATTAAAAATAATTTAGCAACAGTGCATATCTTTAACTTGAAAAAACAGAGGAGAAGACGTGTATATGCCGAGAGGAAGATATTCCTCCCCGCGCAGAGCGAAGCAACTGAAATTTCAAAGGGCGGACGTTTCATCAAAGGTGGATATCTCTAATACCCAATCGGCTCTAATTCAATTAATTTTCTAAGATTATTGAACTTCATTACAAGGAAAATAGTGCTCAAAGAAGTTGAAGTTGAAACTTATATGATTTATTGAAATTATCTATAAAAAATGGATGCCTGATTTCTTTGACTTATTCTTGAAGCGCTTCCTTTGAATGTAAAGAAACTTAAGTGTCATTCAAAATTTCAAACTGAGGGCGCAAAACAGGACAGGAGACGAATGTATACAGGGAAATGACATGAAGTTTAATACAATTTGATAAAAAATATTGTACTTTTTTATTTAATACGACACGAATTTCATACCTTCCTCTTTTTGAATTAGGAACCTGTTTGCCCCAAAATTATGGTTGTTTAGCAATGAGCTGAAAAGCGGGAGAAGTTGACTGTATGGAGGTGACGGCAGAAGCTGATATAAAGATTTTACCCGCTCGGAGCCGACCAGATGCATATACTTCGGCCTAGCTTACTCAAATTCCATGCCCTAATTTTTAACTTAATTATTTTAACTTTATAACTGACAAGAAGCACATAGCTGAGATGGAAAAACAGGGTTAGAGAAAAAGTGGGGAAACAATGGAGAACTTCAATATTGTCATTTAACCGCGCGCGCAGCGCGGAAGCAAAATTCATATATAAATTTATAGCAATAAGAGTGAAGGAGTTTGTCTTTTGAGAAAAGCTACCTTTCTTCCCTTTCCTCCCTTTCTTTTTCTCTTCTCTTTTTTCCTTTTTTTCTTCTTTTTGGGGACGTTGGGGGGGGGGGGAGGGGAGGGGCGACCGCCCCCACCCCCTGGCTACGCGCCTGCATATCAAGGAAAATAAAAATGTTAACATATTCCGGCAAAATATCAAAAGGCGTGATTTTCGACACTCTTTCAGGTTTTGCGCTATAAAAATTGCACTTTCACGCAAAAGTGCGCTTGGCATAAGGCCGTACGCTATTTCTGGGTATGTTTGCAAGACTTTTAGCTGGGATTCCAAGCATTAGCATTAACAAATTTTGCCGTCCAAATTATAAGAAATCGTTTTGGCCGGTGTACTATGTGCGGATGAGCTTTTTTTGTGGTCGAGCGCCTTTGCAGGGTTGATTCATGATTTACCCCCCCCCCCCTCTGAACAATGGATCGACGCCCCTGCATACCCTTTACTGGAAATAATTGTATCCCTTAGACCTAGCGGTCAAGAGCTGTGGAACTATAATTCTTGGAAAGCTGTATACGTCCCTCTAAATGTTATTGGCCAATGCCGGGTCACTCAGTTTGTCTCTTGAATTGATTGGTTAAGATATTTTACTACCACTTTCACCGGTAGGAGTGCAGTGAGAAACTAAACTCCCATATCTTGTTGGAAATGTTCTGACGTTTGGCTTGGTAGTGACGCGACAATATTCCTCACTTTTCGCTGTGCAACGCAGACGGACTTTACGAATAGTCCAGTCAATATAGGATTTTGCCCACCACTAATTGCAACACTGGATATTCCACTGCAATGCTTTCTAGGAGGGTCCCCTGAACAACATACTGAAAGTCCCCAAAAATCCAAGCAGTGCCAGTTATGAAATTTGCATATTATGCAAATTAGCCATAAAAAGTTAGAAAAATAAGGAAAATAGTCCAAAAATTACAAATTAATTGTCCAAAAACAAAGTATTTGAGTAATAATTCATGATAAATAACTTTAATCAATGTTTTAATCCAAAGTGCAAAAAGTCTACCCCATTTGCATAATATGCAAATAAGCATCCTTATATGGAAAAAATATCAAGATATTATGATTTTTCTCTCATTGACTGCTTGAAAATCTCAATAATGTTGAAATTAACATGCTGATATATCACTAAGGACATTGAGTACATATATTAAGCTTAGTATCTGTAGTGTCATTTGCATATTATGCAAATAAGTATCTAATATGTAATAAATATTCAAGAAAACACACTGGTGAAAATTGCAAGTAGATTATTGAAATTGGAATAAATTATGGCAATGCCTTACAAGAAGTTAACACCATATTAAAAGTCATTAAATAGACAAGCATAGGAAAATCACAAAATTTGCATTTTATGCAAATTAGCCATAATAATTTGCATATAAGGAAAATAATACAAAATTTGGAAATCAAGTGCGGAAAACAATATAAATTGAACGAAAGCTTATGATAATCTTTACAAATTTAATAATCCCTCAAATAAGAAAAAAATTGTAAATAAATCTCTTACATCATTTGCATATATAATTATGAGTATCCTTTTATGAAAAAAACAACCCATAAATTTTTATTTTTCTCACAAAGAGCAACACCTGTGAAAGACCGCGCTATTAGACCATAAAACTTGCTTGATCTTTCAAGGGTCTGTCAACGAACTTTCAAAGATCTCCGATGTCTTCCACGATTCCTGATAGATCTTTCAATGGTCTTTGGGGTCCTCGTGAGTCCCAAAACTTTTTGAAACGGTTCAAAACAGTCTTTCAGCGGTCTTACGTGAAAATTGATGGTCTTTCAGTGGTCTTTCAATGAACTTTCAAAGTTCTTATTAGTCTTTCTATGATCTTTAGGCAGTCTCTCAAGATTTTTTTCGGAGATTACTGTATAAGACTCATGAGAGATCATTGAAAGATCATCGAAAGATAAATGAAAGACCAGGCAAAAAAGTCTATGGAAAGAATTCTGAAAGATCACTTGATGCATAAACATCTCTGAAAGACCATTGAAAGATTTCTATAGGACAGGTGTCTTTCAGAGTTCTTTGAGGGGTCTTTCTGAGCCATTCCACAGAGACAAATTTCAGTGATCTTGGAGACTGCTGTATAAGACCTTGCCAATTTTTGGTCCTTGAAAGGTCCTTCAAAGGTCTCCCCTCTGTGGAGGATACGATATGATTACTAAGAATGCCTAGTACTGTACATTGATATCAGCTTAATATCTGAAGTGGAATGTACATATTATGCAAATAAGCATCCGGCATGGTATAAGAAATCAAGGAACTTGTGATATTTTCCTCTAAAATTCCAAGTAGATTATGTGTAACCATGATGACCATCCCTACACTTCTTGCTTGGTTGATATATTTTTTTTTCATGAGCAGTTACCACAGGCCGTGGCAGATACCCCACTCATATTGTGCAATGATGAGTCAGTTCTACATGGGTCCCACTGTTTGAATGCTTCATATTTCCATCCAAGTTTTGGTAGAGTCTTCGCATAATATGCAAATGAGGCAGATTTTCTAGATTTTTTAAATAAAAACATTGTAGTTATTTATTCATCATGAAATTTTGTTCAAATTACTTGCTTTTGACATTTTTTTATTTTCCTTATTTTCTCTTTTTTAATGGCTAATTTGCATAATATGCAAATTAATTTTCAGGCATTAGGATGAATTCTCATGCTTAGTGATAGTAGCTTATAAATGTCTACATAGATGAAATGTTTTCAAGCAGTCTCTATAAGAACAATCACTATATCTTGACATTTTTTTCCATGTAAGGATGCTTATTTGCATAATATGCAAATTAGGTAGATTTATTGGCGCTTTTGAATAAAATCATTGAATACAGTTATTTGTCATTACTTTTCGCTCAAATTAAATTGTTTTGGACACTTAATTTATAATCTTTGGACTATTTTCCTTATTTTTCTACATTTTTATGGCTAATTTGCATAATATGCAAATTTCATAAATTTCCACTGCTTTGATTTTTGGGACTTTTAGTATGTTGTTAAGGGGACCTTCCTGGAAAGAATTGCATTAGAAAATCAAGTGTTGCAATTAGTGGCGGGTCACCCTCTATTCTGGCTAGATTGACTGGACTAGGAGGTATTTTGATTTTGGAAGAGACTTTTGGGCCCCTCGCAAAACACTGTCCTGCAATGCAAGTTGTGTGATATGAGTTACGTTTCGCAACAAATTCTGCGACGGAAACATTCAGTCTGCGTTTGGTGAGCAAATTATGATCGCTACTACGCTAATAGCGATATATCCGATTTAGGACGATCTTAATCCAGAGCCACATTTGGTTCCCCCCCCCCCCCAGAGCTCGCCTGATGGGGTGGCTACTTCCATTGACGAGTGGATACAAGGCGCGACCACGTGTAAAAAGGAATTTCTTTTCAACAATGTGCACGTTACGTAAATGAAACGTTATATGAGGGTGTCAAAAAGATGTTCAAATACTGAAAAAGGGATATATTTCGTTAGGGAAACTACGTATTTTCGATCAAATTCCCACTATACTTGTAAGGGCCTGGGATGCATTTTCATAATCTGGAAAAGACTTGCTTCCCTTGTTTAGGGTATATCCACTCGTGAATGGAAGTGGTCTTCCGGGAATTTGAATCTTAATTATCCCCCATTTCGGGGGAAAGCCCATGCATCACATTGTGTGGTAGATTGCTTATTGCTGTACACACGCGTGCCCCAATTTTTTTTCCCAAACACCCCCTACACGAGTTTTTCTCTGAGTGCCTGCAAAATAATACCCTGTTTTTCGCTGACTTTGTTTACACGTTTGGTCCCTATACAGTGCGTATCAAAAAAAGTTTACACTTTGAAAAAAACCCTGTAAGATTACACATTTGTAATATCCTGAAGATTTTTCCACATTTTAACACTGGTACAGATCCATTTAAGCAAATGACAATTTAACTGTCGAAAAATATTTCCGCTTGAATGAGCACCACTTACTTTTGAGAAGTTAGTGAAAAATGATTTGCGCAGAACTTTGAATTAGTTATGCGAATAAAAGTAGACCTTAATCATGAAGGACACATTGAATTTAGCTAGTAAACTTTATTTGAAGATATCTTTTACCTTTTTTTTTACTTGTTTCCTTGCCCAAAATACTTTGAAGATTGCATTTCGCCCCATCCCTCTCCCCCAAACACCGAGGCCATCGAGACGATATTTGCTTTACACTGAGCTGTGATTTACATTAAATGGCTCATGCTTGATTCTCATTTTGTTAATCATGGTCAAGCTTAACAAAAGTGTGGAGAAACAAGTATTAGCCTAAATGAAATGTAAACCCACTTTAAATGATTAAAGCTTAGTGAAAAAATGGTGGAGATGTCTGATATAAAGTTTTGTTCAGATTCAGTTATGTCCTCAAATCCAGCTGGCACAAAAAGGGTAAAGGTTGTGCTTAATAAGAGTTGAAATTTCAATTTGGGTGGCAAAATTGTACAAAATGCGTGAATGTATCCTTTTTATTTCAATTGACTAAAAGTGCAAGGGAAATGTATAAGAAATGTTTCGCAGGGTAGGTCTGATTTCGCCCTTTCCCCTTGACACAACGTGAAAACAAGCATTTCTGCGCAAACAGATTTCTGCGAGCTTTACAAAAATGGACAGTACTCACTCAAGTATAACATTCTGTCAAAACGTTTACTTTCATTGGATAGATGAGACCCAACCCCAAGGTAACATGTGAAAAAATTACCCACATGTTGTATATTTTTTAATTCCCAGGGCTTTTTCAAAGTGTAAACTTTTTTTTTTGATACGCACTGTATATAGTTGTCGCCAGATTATGACCCAGCGGAAAAAGCTTGGGGAAAAAACATACCCTAAACACGTTTGGTTAGTCCTTAAAATGGTTGAAGAAAATCCACCCCTCCCCCTATTGGTGATAGGCTGGATCCGCTGACCCCCCCTATCTTCTAGGATAAAGACATCCCCGACCCCTTATGTTAAATTTGTTAAATTTTGCGTCCCTAATTTTAAAACTATTCTGGAGCCCCGTTGACTTCTGGTCAATGAGTTTGGCGACCCTCACGTTAATGATCAATATCATGAATATAAAAAAATATGGCGCCCCTTTATTTAGTCCGGGAGCAAAATCTTATAGGGACCCTATTTAAGGATTTCGTACAAACCACACCACAGAAAAGGTTTAAGACCATAAGGGAATAATATGGACCCTCTAGATCACTGCTAGGTAGGTAGTAGTCTCAAATTTTGGTATCACTTTTTTTCTACAGTCGAATTTAAAGAGCGATGTAAAATGGCACAATTTTTTTTAATCAATTAACTTAAAGGGCAAGGTGAAATGTAAGTTGCCATATTTCCTCTTGTATAAACCATAAATACGTCATTCATGTATCAAAATGTTGCTGAATGACAGCGCTAAAGTTACAGTAACATTTCTTAAGTGAAATTTAGATATCATACCTTCAAAATAGGAATACACTCATGGCCAATATCCACTTCAATCTCAAGTAGATATGAAAAAAATTGATATGATAATGTGATTTTGTGTTGTTAAACATGAGGCGCTTTATAACTACAATGGAACTTAATGCGTTTTCATAACAAAATGAAGATTTTGGCAAAATTTATAACAAATTTATGTATGTTTTAACTATACCATAAAAATACGGGCTAAAAAAAAAATCTTATATTGCCCTTGGTTCATTGACAAAGAGGCCCCAATCCCCCACCCTCCGGGGGGGGGGGAACTGCCAAATCACCCCATCCTTTTCCGAAGTTTGTCTGTTTCTTGGAAAATTTGCCATTATTTATGAAGTCTCTATTGAGGCAGATAGCATTTTTACTATGTAGTAATTTACTACATAGTAAAAATGCTATCTATAAAACCCGCTTTTATTCATTTGAAACCACTTTAAGACAAAAAAAAAAAAACTTCTATCCATGTGTTTTATAAAGAAAAGGGTGCTGACAACCCTCTCGCTTAGGGGAGGGGGCTACCAAAGTCACCAGCTATTTTCAGTATTTTGTCTATGTAAAAATCTATTGGAGCCCCCATTTGGGCAAAAAGCTGTTTCCGCTGTCAAGCAAGCCACTGGATCGTCTTAAAACTACTTGGAGACAAGTACTTCTTCTTCACGATATGCTGCATTTTAAAAAGTGCTAAGAAATTGTAACCTACCCCCCCCCTCCCCCTTCCGATTTTTGCCTATTTGTAGGGGAAATCTGCCATTTTGGAGCCGGCCCCATTGAGGCAAAAAACTATTTCTGTTGTAAAGCAAGCCACGTAAATTTCAATATAAAATAGAAAGAAGTTAGAAGAAAGAAAATCGGAAAGGAAAATGAGAAAATACTGTTAGATTTTCTTGATAAAATCATAATTGTGTTGAGAACGTAATTTTTGGCTCAATCGCTTCGGTCGCTCATGGTGCAGTTCTTTAAATATTTTGCCCCATACTCCACGTCTGACTCCATCGATCATTTTAGTTTCTGAGGGCGGGTCACCATGCAGTGGTAATGAATTTGGTTTGGATCAGATTAGGCAGTAACTCTAATTGATTTAAGCAGCGTTGCATGGATCCAAAACTATACGGCACTACAAGATTGTATAGCTCGCAGGCTATACTTTGTTTTGTTATGAATAACGCATATATGATTCCAATATACATGCAGTTTTATAGAGCGACACATTTTTAAACACAAAATCGATTTATCGTCTTAATTTGCTATAATTGAGATGGAAATGGAGCTGGCCGTCAGATTTTGAAGGTTCAATATTTCAATTTCACTTTTGAATGTTGCTGTAACGTAAGATGCATGTGACCCAGCAACATTTTGATTCATGAAGGACGTCGGTATTTATGATACAAGCGAAATGGCCATTTCACCTTCCCCTTAAAAGTTATTGATTTTGTTTCATTTTTAGCTATTTTACATTGCTCTTTAAATTCAATGGTTGTATAGTGATACCACATTTTGAGACTAATACCTATGCTAACTTAGTCTGAGGGTCTACACCCCTGCAATGATATCAAACCTTTTCCGTGGTGTAGGTTGTAACTCATTTTTCACAGGTCTTTGCTCTCGGATACCCGGACTGATTCTTCCTACCGGAGCTCGTTTGAGTGTCCGATCTAGACCCCCCTCCCCACTCCCACCACCGGCAACAGCCCCGGCTCGCCGCCCCGGCCGCCGGCGCGGCGTGGCCGAGAGGCTCCCCCAGCCCCCCCCCCCCCCCCCCCCCCACCGTATCATTGCGAAAAATGGCAAATCCGCGGCCGTGCGCTGCCAACACACGGAGATTCATTGGTGAGTTACACTATTTTATTTTGACATTTTAACCGTTGAGTACTCCAAAAGCTGCGATCTAAATGTAAATGATGCCAATGAACTGGCTTGCTGCTGCGACGGGCCTAACTGTGTTGTTTAATATTATTCGGCGAGATCTCGTCAGACTCCAGACCGGCAGTTCAGTCCCACACGCTGTTATTCATGTGATAATGTAGACCAAACGCTCTCTGACTCTGTATTTTTATTGTAAAATGAGGCGCAAACCAATCACTCTAGGCGACACCGCAATACTTACCCGTGTTAAGAAACTGAGACTCCACTCACGCGCATTTGGGCAGCCCTAGCTTAGAACTAAGCTTTCTTTCCGTAAAAAATCTTTATTCTTATGATTCAATAAATGTTAATGAATATATAATTACTCTTAAATCGGTACTCACCGGTTCTTTTCTTGAATTTTCTGCCAAATTCCCACGCTTCTGGCTTCAATTCTGCGATGGATTCTGTTGCCATAGACAGCTACACATGCAACTCTATTTATAAATGGAGCGCCCCTTACGAGAGTTGTTAATGCCGCGGAAAAATTGTTAGGCATTTTGGCCTGTGGTCAAGGCGTTCTTTTGTTCTATTTTTTTATAGGTATGAGATCGAAATCACAGCGACTATTCACACTGTTCCATAATGATTCCGAAAGGAGGTGCACCACCCCCCACCCACATGGGCGCAAATCCCAGGGGGACACTTCCCCCTAACCCAAAATAGTAGGGGCACATTATCAAATGTCCCCCTACTATTTTTGTTCTTTTATATATGATGGAAAGAAATAGGCCTACATCATTTAAATCGAAGTAAAACATGTATTTTGGACGAGACGACCTTCTTTTGGGGGTGATAAACCTTCCTTTTTGTTTTTTTTGTTAGTTTGTTTTTGTTTTTTTTTGCCTGTTTTCCAGCCCCTGGTCCCCTACCTTAGATTTCCACCCTTGCCTCCCACTACTCTTGATATTGTTTGCGAATCTGTTTTGTAAATTAAAGGGGAATTTCACCCTGATAAAAAGATGATGAAAATATGAGAAAAATCATTTCAAAATATCGATGAAGGTGTTATTTGACAAAAAATGGAGTTGATGAATTTAGAATGCTTGATTTATTGTGACGTCTATAACGAGCAGTTGCTCTATCCTAAATATAAAATGCCCAAATTTCCCATTTTTAATGGTCCGTAACGACCCACTTTTTTCTTTTTGATAACAAGTATGAATTGATATAGGCCTACTAAAATGTACCATAAAAATCATTATCATGTATTTCTTGACATTTCATTTACTTTTTTACCATAATAATAGCTGCTTGCAAAGGCCTACGCCGTCACAAAAAACCCGGGGGGCCGGGGGGCACTTACATTGACGAGTGGATACCATGCGCGACCAAAAAAAAACGTAAAAAGGATGTCCTTTTCACGATAGGGCACGTTACCTACGTAACGTGATAAGGGTGTCAAAAACACAAAAATAACGAAAAAAGGGTATCTATTAATTCGCTAGGAAAACCGTCGTGTTTAGGGTCTAATTTGCGGGGATGATAAAACAAAATCAAAATGTTTTATAAAGGATGTCCTTTTTGCTCCAACACTTCGTGTTTAGAGTCCGATTTGCGCGAGGTGTAGAAGGTGCATGGGGTCGTACTAAACCAAATAAGGTAAAGCCGACGACCGAAGGACCCGTAACAATAAAACATTCCTGTACTTGTTTAGGGGTTCATTTCAGGGAATATTTGCCAAGAGTATTGTAATTTTGTTTCCAATACTTGTTAAGGGTAGGGTTTCACACGCCAATACTTGTTAAGGGGTGCATTTTCAGAATATGGAAATTACGTGTTTAGGGTGCTTTTCGAGACCCCATGGTCGCGCATGGTATCCACTCGTGAATGGAAGTGGCCCCCCCCCCGGGCAAAAAAAAAAATCTTACCTTTGAAAAAGATTGGTGGGGGATGGATTTTCCTCGAACGCATACCAATTTTTTTTCTGCTATTTTCATAATAAACTTTAAATGAATTCAACTTTGCACTACTTAATTTTTTCAAAGACAAAATAAAAATTTTTTCAAAGACAAAATAACAAAATTACATCTCGTCATCATCATCATCACCACTATCATTAGCATCACCATCATCATCACCACAACCGTCACCACAACCATCATCATCACCAAGATAATTTTCATCATCGTCATTGCCATCATCATTTTTTTTTTTCTTTATTTTTTCCCCATCCCTTCTTCTTTTTTTTCTTCCAATATTCCTCCTTTTTTTTAGAGCGGCACACCGTCATGCTCCCTCACTGATTATCCGCCTCTATATGCTTGGTGTTGTATAAATTGGCGGATACCTGAATGAAATACTGAAGAGAAAATAAGGAAAGGGAAAAAGTAAGAAGAAAAAGAAGATGAGAAGAAAAAAAGAAAGCCAAACAAATGAAACAAAACAATGTCAAAATTTCGTAATAAAGTCTTCTATACATGTACGTCACTTTAATAATGATGTTTTCATTGAAATGAGAACAAAAAAGAATTGAAACCATAGGCGGCGGAAGCGGGGACGTTCCCCCCTAAATTTGTTGTTGACCTTTTTTTTTTGCTTGTCAATTTATTTTCCTACGTCCCCCTAAAATGTTTGGGTTGAGAGCCTTTTTTTTGCTTGTCAAAATTTTTTAGGTTGTCCCCTCCTAAAATTTGGGGCTTCCGCCGCCAATGATTGAAACAGGACTACATTATAGTGTAAAGAAATAGAGGGAAGCTCCGAGACAATAAAAAGGTTGAAAAAGAAAAAAATGTGAAAACACAAAGCTCTCACAACATGAGCATAATAACAAATAATAACAAATAAGCGAGGACAAGTAGCTGAGGGACCCCCCCCCCAACTCTCTCTCTCTAGTTATCTATCTATCTATCCGACTCGATTATATAAGAGAAGAATTTACTAATCAAAATATTATGAGCAAAAAGCACGAGCTGATATTTTTTATGAAAATTCAAAACTGATAGAGAGACGCAATCGAATTATTCGATTGCGACAAAATTGATGATCTGAGAATTTATTGTTTTTAGGAATTCATTAAAAGCATAAAGTTGATCAGCATTAAAATATGGCAGGCGCAACGCATGAGCTAAAGCTTTATAGGCATACACCGATAAAAAATTTTAAGTATTTTTGGTAATCATGAAAAAAATTGATATTTCATGAAAGAAAGCTCAAATCCCGAGGAGGAATATTCTTATGAATTGACTTAAAAAAAAACTGTGGTAAGCCCCATTTAATATTTGATTATAAGTCGAATAAAACAGTAAAAGCTGACAAACGTTCGCGTGATATTTGGCAACCTCCCCCCCAAAAAAAAAAAAAATAAATAAATAAATAAAAAATAAAAAAAGTTTTTAACTATAATAATGATCGAAGGTAATTTTGTCTCGCGTAGAACTGGACAAATGAAAAAAAGATTGTCACTAAAAAAATGAAGGTAATTTTGACCCACGTAAAATTTGGCGAGCCCCCCCCCCAAAAAAAAAAAAAGGAAAAAAGGTTTTAACAAGCAAAAAAAGGCTAAAAAGGAGAAAGAAGAGACAAGAATAATTATGAACGAAATATCCCCATTACAAATAATGCTGTGATCTTCATAAGGGAGGGGTCGCATAACTAATATGAACAACGTATTTAATTCCAAAATATTTACTACAAATCTCAATAGGGGGATCGGGCAGAAATGCTCACCCCCACCCCCCCCCCCGATCCGCCACTGATTCCAATCAATAATGACATTTATCTGCAATACTGATACTTTGGAATCAAGATACTGAAGATTGATACGCTTTACATAAATTATGAACGTCTGACAAAAAGATAATCTACCGATCACCTGACCGATCAGCTGACCAGTTCGCGTATCACTTCGGAGTTGATCACTCGTCGCAGCTGTGTGGAACGCTCACCGAAAATCAACAAAAAGGGCCTGAAATGTAAGTTTAATGATAATATATTTTAATTTGAACTACTTAATTAATACTTTTAATGTATCCCCACCAAATGAAAGTCATATCACGTAACTCCAATTTGTATTAAGGCGTACATTTACCAAAGTCTTGGGTTGGAAATCAGAACAGCATTGTCTAACCCATATTTTTGGGTAATGTCGCCTATGAGGTCCATACATGTTAATGTTTGGACCTCATTGGTACTAGGAGTGCAAACCACTCCTAGTACCAATGAGGTCCAAACATTACATGTATGGACCTCATAGGCGACATCAGTGCTAAAATTGGGTTAGAGATTTATGTGGATCTAAATTTATTGTAATTTCAACAAAAGTACTAGCTAAATTTGAGGCTTTTGTTGAAATTTTGCTTTAATGAGACATTAATGCTTCAATAAGTAACAAAAAATTGAAAGAAATGAAGGGGAACTTACATTTTGACGACTTTTTCCTGATTTTCTTGGCAGTTGTCCTTCACTTCTGACTCTCGATCGGACCTGATATGCAGATCACGTATACGCGTTCTCGTCAGGTGATCGGTCGGTTATTCTTTTCGCCAGATGTTGATAATTATATATTTCATAACGCAGCGTTCATCGCAAATTTAGCTGAAAGAGATTGAAGTTGAACAGCGCAAGCTTTAATTTATTCAGAAATAACGTTTGATTGCACAAGTTTCGCCTCGGACATTTAGGATCATTTGGTCCCATATTGGCGTAACTACGGGGGGGGGGGGGTGTCCCTACCACCGTCCACACCGGGCGTCCACAAGCCAGCAATTATCTTTTTTCTCTTTTTTTAACCAAAATGCTTCCCCCCAGAAAAAAAGAACCAGGGTTAAAGAGAAAGACAATTATGATAGAGGAACACAAAATACTTTATTTTTTCAGCTTTTAATGCATCGACTTATAATCAAATATTAAATGGGGCTTAGAACATTTTTTTAAAAAGTCAATTAATAAAAATATTCCGCTCTTCGGGATTTGAGCTTTCATGAAATATCCGATCTTTTTCATGATTACCGAAAATACTTCAAATGTCAAAAAAAAAATTATCGGTGTAGTAGCTGATACCTTGCGCCCGCCTTAATTATTTTAATGTTGAGATACTTTGCTTTAATTTAATGAATTCCTAAAAGCATTAATTCTCAGATCATTTGTCGCAATCGAATGATTCGATTGGTAAGCTAGTTGTATAATTATTATGATTCATGAATTGTTTAAAATGTGTCTCTCTATCAGTTTTGAATATTTAAAAAAATGTCAGCTCGTGCTTTTTGCTCGCAATATTTTGATTAGTAAGAAATTCTTGTGTATGCGAGTTTGATACATAAATAACTAGAGAGAGAGGGGGGGGGGGGTGTCCCTCAGCTACTTGTCCTTGCTTATTCCAATTTTTTTTATTATGCTCGTGTTGTGAGTATTTCAAAGTCTTTTCTTTTTCTCACCCTTTTTATTGTCTCGGAGCTTCCCTCTATTTCTTTGCTACGATGTATAGCCCATCTTACTTGTTTCATTTTTTTATGTTCTCATTTCATTGAAAACATAATTATTAAACTGACGTAGAAGACTTTACAACAAAATTTTGATATTGTTTTTTCTTGTTTGTTTGGCTTTCTTTTTTCTTCTCCTCAGTCCTTTTTCTAATTAGTTTCCCTTTCCTTATTTTATATTATTTCATTTCATGAGGCATCCGCCAACTTATATACAACAACAAACGTTAGAGGCGGATATCCAGTAAGGGGGCGTGGTGGTGTGCCCTCTAAAAAGAGGAAAATAGGAAGGAAAAAAAGCAGGATTTATCTTGGTGAAGATGATAGTGGTGGTGATGGTGGCGGTGATGATGATGATGATGATGATAATAATGATGGTGGTAGTGGTGATAAAGATGAGAATGAAGTTGGTGACGATGATATGATGATGATGTAATTTTGTCTTTAAAAAAATAATAGTGCAAAGGCGAAATCATTTAAAGTTTATTATGAAAATAGCAGAAAAAAATAATTTGAAAAATTGTACGTATGCGTATGGAAAATCTATCCCCCACCAAAAAAGAAAAAAAGTGAGATTTTGTTTTGTTATTTGTGACGGCGTAGGCCTATGCGAACAGCTGTGTGATATAATTATGGTAAAAAAAGTAAATGAAATGCCAAGAAATACATGATAATGACTTTTATTGTACATTCAGTATATCAGTAGATAAATTCATACTCGTTCCAAAAAAAGAAGAAAGTGGGTATATTATGGACCATTAAAAATGGGCAGTTGCTCTATATATTATATTACATAGAATATATAGAGCAACTGCTCGTGTGTAGCGGTAAGTTATTCACCTGATCTACATAATTCATGCGGCGCACGGCGCGTGCGCAATGTTTAATAATTATTGTTGTGAATACAATGAATGTCATCAAAAACATAACACAGATCAAATAGTGCCAGCTCGACGCGCAAAATGAGAAAAAAATATATATTTTCTGCCCTGATAATTTGATAACCCTAACCTAACCCAATTTCTAAGTATTTTTATCATAAACAGGATAACTATATACAATGATTGAAATTAACTTTATATTCTTTTGCGAACAAAATGAATATGAAAGACAGCTTTTTGATAAAGAACACAGTTTTAGAGCGTTAGAGCGCGATTTATACCTACAACCGCTAACATAGGCGGATCCAGGGGGGCCGAGGGGCCCGGGCCCCCCTATTGGCGGAGCAAAAAAAGAAAAAAAAAGAAAGGAAAAAAGAAAAGGAAGGGAAAAGAGAGGAAAAAAGAAGAAAGGCAAACATAAGAGGAGGAACATGATTAAATGAAATAACATTAGGGGAAGACTCTGAAAATAATTTTTTTTTAAATCTATTTGTTAGGATAAAAAATTTTCGCTCGCGCTTCGCGCCTTATTGTCTTTTAGGGTATTTGCATATCTTGCTCAATATGGAGCTTGAAAAATCAAACTTTGAAGTCATTATACAAAACATATTTCAGCTGGGAAATTGAACTTTCATTATTTTGTTTCATTTACAAATTGATTTTTAAAAAGTGCTCTGTAAAAATGTCTGTGATATCATCTGAACATTATCATTTTCTGCTTGCGCTGCGCGCTCGCAAAATTTGAATTTTCAGGTACGTATTATTTTCCTGTATTCCATAAAGTTCTCAAAAAGTTCCCTATTCAGGTCAGATTGTTAAAACGTATCAGCTAGCGCCGCACGCTATAGCATTTGGATTAGTCGGTTATGTATATCCCAATATTAATTCTAAATCAAACTAATTTGATGACAGTTTATCAAAAACTTCGACTCGCGATTTCTGCTCGCATTGATAGATATATAATGCCTCTTATGCATAATTACAAAGTGCTTTAAATGTCCAGTTTTCAGGCCATAAAATTAACACATTTCGCGCTCCCATGCGAGAGAAATAGGAAGATGGTCATCAATTTCATATGATGACATAATGCCCTCATAGCATGTTCCGGTCCTATGTAAAAACTCAAAGTAATAAAAATAAAATACATCAGCTCTTTTTTAACTGTGATCCATCACAATTCACAATTTTCCCACAAAGTGTTTGCATTACAGAGCTTAAATTCACCCTTTGTTATATCATATATTTTTAGCTCGCGCTTTGCGCTCTCTTTATTGATTTTCATGATAAGAAAGTTACTTAGAATACCCAAATTCTAGGTCGAAATCTAAAACACACGTTAATTCAGATACGCAGATTGTTCTCTATTTAAATCATTATCCAGTTTCAGATCACAATATCAAAAAGTGTCTGCTCGCGGATAAATAACTTATCCTTTTCATGATAAAACATGAATAGTGCGTCCAGAATCTTTCCCCATAATTTTGTTTACCCATCACATTTCTCCTATTTTCTCCTCCCTTTTATTTTCCATTAATTTTTCTTTCGTTCACTTTTTTTCTGTCCTCTTTTCCCATAATTTATTTTACCCATCACATTTCTCCCTATTTACTCTTCCCTTTTATTTTCCATTAATTTTTCTTTCGTTCACTTTTTTTCTGTCGCCTTTCCCCTTCTAAGTTCTATTTTTTTTTCTCGTCTCACCGCTTTTCCTCATCCCCAGCCCTCGATCGACGCCCGTGCAGATTCGCAAACAATATCAAGAGTATATGTCTACTTGCAAGGGCGGAAATCTCTCCCCAAAGGTAGGGGGACCAGGGGCTGGAAAATTTGACAAGCAAAAAACAAACAAAAAAGAAGGTTTATCACCCTCTAAAGAAGGTCATCTTGACCAAAAGAAATTTGACAAGCAAACAAGCAAAAAAAAGGGGGCATGCCAAAAGTAAGATCGTCTCTTCCAAAATACATTTCGAATTTGAACGACATGACCAAAAATAGTAGGGGGACATTTCATAATGTGCCCCCTACTATTTTGGGTGAGGGGACATGTCCCCCGGCCCTGGGGTTTGCGCCCATGTGGGTGGGGGTGTTGCGCCTCCCTATCGGGATCATATCACAGCGAGTATACACTCTTCCATATTGGAAGAGTGTTTACTCGCTGAGATTTCGATCTCACACATAATTTTATAAAAAAAAATAGAACAGCTACGCCTTGAACACAGGCCAAAATGCCTAACGATTTCTCCGCGGCATTAACAACTCTCGTAAAGGGCGCTCCATTTATAAATAACGTTGCATGAACAGCTCTCTATGGCGACGAAATTTACCGCGGAATTGCAGCCAGCAGCGTGGGAAATTGGCAGAAAATTCAAGAAGAGAACCGGTGAGTACCGATTTAACAGTATTCATGTATTAATTAATATTTATTTAATCATAAGAATAATTTTTTTTTACGGAAAGAAAGCTTAGTTCTAAGCTAGGGCGGCCCAAATGCGCGTGAGTGGAGTCCCAGTTTCTTAACACGGGTAAGTATTGCGGTGTCGCCTAGAGTGGTCCAAACATAATAATACATGTATGGACCCCATAGCCATAGGCGACAATGGCTTGAAAACTGGTTAATGTTTCCTGCACCCAAAAGTAATGATATCACTCATTAAATACGAGTTGTATGCTGGTCTGTTTATGATTGACAACACTCTAGCTAGCCTTAGTCTTACTGCGGCAGCCCGAACACGTACTGTGTTCGGGCTGCGAACAGCTTCACCCAAGCTCACCGGATCCGGACCGGGTCGGCCAAAAGAGATTCGGGAATTTAATGATTATTAATTATATTGTAAGAAATTGATATGAAGGAATCAATACATACTTACAACTTAAGCCGGAATATTCACAATCCTCAAAACGAAGAAGTAATGTCCCAAAACTAGGCAAAAATGGAGGGATGTTTTTCCGATGTGCATTAAAAGTCGTTTGTACAGGAACCAATGGAGGATCGATGTAGCCTTTTGACGAGGCAACGGGATAAATTTGATTTTTGTCAGCAAACAGGCGAAAAAACAAAAACAAACAATAAAAGAAAAATATACTTAAAAATAAAATAATAATTGAATATGCGTAATATGTGTGAATTTTAGTAAGTTCATATGTTCTTCAGATTTGCCAATAGCACTAAAGTCCATATAGAAAATATAACTTAAGGCCCCGACAAAAGGCTATCATTCGATGCGTCGGAGAGAGATTTACATGAATATTCATGAGTCTAGTTCCGTAAATTCTTGCTTTTCCCTTTGCCTGATAACCAGTCAACATACGGCTTTGGTTTTTTCTTTGAAAGAAATAACATATTTTCTTTTGAATTATTTGTTTTTTCTTTCTTTCTCCTTTCTCTATCAATTTTCTTCAGAAGGGGGGCGATTAAAAAAACCTATGCTACTGCCATGGTGATTAGAGATTATCAAAGCGGCAGAATTTTTTTTTAATCATAATTATTTATTCTTTACAATATCTTGATATTTATTTTAAAAGGAGGCAAAGTTGTTTTTAAGTATGTCCTTTCATTTAAAATCATATTCATTCCTTCCTAATTGCTATAAAAAGTGAAAAAGATGAATAACATTAATAAAATCAGGATTCATATTTAAGAAAATCGTTAAGTTATTCTAAATGTAAAATTAGAATCTGTAACTATTTCTTTAATATCTCATAATCACAAAGGGAATAATCATAATACAGACTAAGAGTTTCTACATGATCTAGATATCTCTTAATATAATTATAAAACACAATCATGCTATTCGTAAATTTTATTTGTTCAGTAAATAAAACACACACACACCAAGAGAACAGTCATGCTCCCCCCCCCTTCCCATAAACAAAGCATAAAAAGGATGAAAAGGAGAAAGAAATATAAGTTTATAACAAATGACAAATAAAAAAAATATATATTATAAAAACACAGAATGTAACAAAATAGCATTATATATGAAATAAATTATTTTTTCATTAATACAGATTTTTTTTACAAATTAAAATGAAAAAATGGTATTGAATTACATGCCTAAATCACGATTTAACTGAATCGAGGCGACTTGCCGAAAGTTTTGACTTACATGCATATTCACTAAACTGTTTTGTAAAGGCAGAGACGTCATCTTATGAATATTTATATACGCATGCGCAGAAACTATTTTCACGTTCTTCAAACATGGCGATCTCGCGATTGGAACAAAAGTCCGAAAATTGACGTTCTTTCGAAGGATTTCTTGGAATTGTATACATCAGTTTTAATTGGAAGTTAAGCTGATTTAGGAACAGTTTGTTTAGGTAAGGTTGTTATTAATCGTTAGATTTTTAATTCATTATTATCACCGGTTTTCTAATGCCAAACATCGCGAAGTTTTGTACTCCGGTGAGAATACATGGTGGAACTCAGGACCCCGACACTGTCTGAAGACGTGTCGGGGTCCCCGGGGCAAGCCTTAGTCCACTATGGGTTCATATCGTCTCGCGAGCGAAGGATTATCAGTCATACGCACGCGACACACCACTACACTTCGAAAATACAGTGGGCTTTTGCCCACATAAATTATTATGTATAAATAAATATTCCACATCCTGCTTTGACACTTACCGAATCATTTAGATCATTCCGTGACTTCTCCTTGAAGTTTCTTTCTAAAAATATGTATATTTTCTTGATCTTTAGTGAAGATTTTACGGAGATAGAAATCAGTCAGCGTTGATATCAATTTTCTCCTGAAGAGGGCGCGCGATTTATATTCATTTCAAAGACACGACAAGGGAAAGAATAGGCACCTACACTATTTTACACGCATATCGACGCAAGGCATTACGCAAAGTCCGTGAAGTGTCCAATCTTTTCATTGTATAGACTTTGGTATACCGTATACGTATTATTGACGTTCGTCAAAGCTTGTACTGCTGGTTTCTTTCCAGGCACGTATATTATTTTCATTTTTTTTTTATCAGTCATCTTTTTAAATTAATGCAAATGAGTGTTATCATCACCAATAATAATCATTAATTATGTTTTTTGAAGGCATTTCATTAATTTGTGCCCATAATTAGTAAATTAATCATGAGGATTGCGCATTCAAAGAATTTAGATACAGTTATAAAATTACCGAGGAGCTGAATCAAGGTTGTGAAATTATTAGCGCCACCAACGGGCTTCCTTGTATTTCTGTAGAAGAGACGAGCGAAGTCACTTTCGAGGCCGAGGTAAGCAAAATGTGCTTTTTTTATCGGATTATTATTTTATTATTATTTTTATATTCAACAAACTCTTGCTACTTACCGGCAAGAGCCCCGGTGCGTAGCGAGAAGGAGCTTCGGCAAATATTACTTCAGCAATGAAGCGATGTTTGCCGACTACTTCGAAATCCAGGGTCAAACACGGTCTATTGTACGAGGTTAGTACATACTAACCTCGTACAATGTGTGAGTGGCCTTAGTCTAGTCTAGAGCACTCTAGGCGACAACGCAATACTTACCCGTGTTAAGAAACTGGGACTCCACTCACGCGCATTTGGGCCGCCCTAGCTTAGAACTAAGCTTTGTTTCACGAAAAATTGAATATTCTTATAATTCAATACATGTAACTAATTAGATTAGTACTGTTAAATCGGTACTCACCGGTTCTTTTCTTGAATTTTCTTGAAAATTCCACGCTTCTGGCTTCAATTCTGCGATAGATTCTGTCGCCATAGACAGCTACACGTGCAACTTTATTTATAAATGGAGCGCCCCTTACGAGAGTCGCTAATGCCGCGGAAAAATTGTTAGGCATTTTGGCCTGTGGTCAAGGCGTTCTTCTGTTCTATTTTTTTTATAGGTATGAGATCGAAATCACAGCGACTATTCACACTGTTCCATAATGATTCCGAAAGGAGGTGCAACACCCCCCACCCACATGGGCGCAAATCCCAGGGGGACACTTCCCCCTAACCCAAAATAGTAGGGGCACATTATCAAATGTCCCCCTACTATTTTTGTTCTTTTATATATGATGGAAAGAAATAGGCCTACATCATTTAAATCGAAGTAAAACATGTATTTTGGACGAGACGACCTTCTTTTGGGGGTGATAAACCTTCCTTTTTTTTTTTGTTAGTTTGTTTTTGTTTTTTTTTGCCTGTTTTCCAGCCCCTGGTCCCCTACCTTAGATTTCCACCCTTGCCTCCCACTACTCTTGATATTGTTTGCGAATCTGTTTTGTAAATTAAAGGGGAATTTCACCCTGATAAAAAGATGATGAAAATATGAGAAAAATCATTTCAAAATATCGATGAAGGTGTTATTTGACAAAAAATGGAGTTGATAGAATTTAGAATGCTTGATTTATTGTGACGTCTATAACGAGCAGTTGCTCTATCCTAAATATAAAATGCCCAAATTTCCCATTTTTAATGGTCCGTAACGACCCACTTTTTTCTTTTTGATAACAAGTATGAATTGATGTACTAAATGTACCATAAAAATCATTATCATGTATTTCTTGACATTTCATTTACTTTTTTACCATAATAATAGCTGCTTGCAAAGGCCTACGCCGTCACAAAAAACCCGGGGGGGGGGGGCCACTTACATTGACGAGTGGATACCATGCGCGACCAAAAAAAAGGAAAAAGGATGTCCTTTTCACGATAGGACACGTTACCTACGTAACGTGATAAGGGTGTCAAAAACACAAAAATAACGAAAAAAGGGTATCTATTAATTCGCTAGGAAAACCGTCGTGTTTAGGGTCTAATTTGCGGGGATGATAAAACAAAATCAAAATGTTTTATAAAGGATGTCCTTTTTGCTCCAACACTTCGTGTTTAGAGTCCGATTTGCGCGAGGTGTAGAAGGTGGGGTCGTACTAAACCAAATAAGGTAAAGCCGACGACCGAAGGACCCGTAACAATAAAACATTCCTGTACTTGTTTAGGGGTTCATTTCAGGGAATATTTGCCAAGAGTATCGTTTTGTTTCCAATACTTGTTAAGGGTAGGGTTTCACACGCCAATACTTGTTAAGGGGTGCATTTTCAGAATATGGAAATTACGTGTTTAGGGTGCTTTTCGAGACCCCATGGTCGCGCATGGTATCCACTCGTGCCCCCCCCCGGGCAAAAAAAAATCTTACCTTTGAAAAAGATTGGTGGGGGATGGATTTTCCTCGAACGCATACCAATTTTTTTTCTGCTATTTTCATAATAAACTTTAAATGAATTCAACTTTGCACTACTTAATTTTTTTCAAAGACAAAATAACAAAATTACATCTCGTCATCATCATCATCACCACTATCATTAGCATCACCATCATCATCACCACAACCATCATCATCACCAAGATAATTTTCATCATCATCATTGCCATCATCATCTTTTTTTTTTCTTTTTTTTTCCCCCATCCCTTCTTTTTTTTTCTTCCAATATTCCTCCTTTTTTTTTAGAGCGGCACACCGTCATGCTCCCTCACTGATTATCCGCCTCTATATGCTTGGTGTTGTATAAATTGGCGGATACCTCATAAAATGAAATACTGAAGAGAAAATAAGGAAAGGGAAAAAGTAAGAAGAAAAAGAAGATGAGAAGAAGACAAAAAGAAAGCCAAACAAATGAAACAAAACAATGTCAAAATTTCGTAATAAAGTCTTCTACGTCAGTTTAATAATGATGTTTTCATTGAAATGAGAACAAAAAAAAGAATTGAAACCATAGGCGGCGGAAGCGGGGACGTTCCCCCCTAAATTTGTTGTTGACCTTTTTTTTTTTTTTTTGCTTGTCAATTTATTTTCCTACGTCCCCCCCTAAAATGTTTGGGTTGAGAGCCTTTTATTTTTTTGCTTGTCAAAATTTTTTAGGTTGTCCCCTCCTAAAATTTGGGGCTTCCGCCGCCAATGATTGAAACAATGAGGTAAAAAGGACTACATTATATAGTGTAAAGAAATAGAGGGAAGCTCCGAGACAATAAAAAGGTTGAAAAAGAAAAAAATGTGAAAACACAAAGCTCTCACAACATGAGCATAATAACAAATAATAACAAATAAGCGAGGACAAGTAGCTGAGGGACCCCCCCAACTCTCTCTCTCTAGTTATCTATCTATCTATCCGACTCGATTATATAAGAGAAGAATTTACTAATCAAAATATTATGAGCAAAAAGCACGAGCTGATATTTTGTATGAATATTCAAAACTGATAGAGAGACGCAATCGAATTATTCGATTGCGACAAAATTGATGATCTGAGAATTTATTGTTTTTAGGAATTCATTAAAAGCATACTTTGATCAGCATTAAAATATGGCAGGCGCAACCCATGAGCTAAAGCTTTATAGGCATACACCGATAAAAATTTTACGTATTTTTGGTAATCATGAAAAAAATTGATATTTCATGAAAGAAAGCTCAAATCCCGAGGAGGAATATTCTTATGAATTGACTTTAAAAAAAACTGTGGTAAGCCCCATTTAATATTTGATTATAAGTCGAATAAAACAGTAAAAGCTGAAAAACGTTCGCGTGATATTTGGCAACCTCCCCCCCCCCAAAAAAAATAAATAAATAAAAAATAAAAAAAAGTTTTTAACTATAATAATGATCGAAGGTAATTTTGTCTCGCGTAGAACTGGACAAATGAAAAAAAGATTGTCACTAAAAAAATGAAGGTAATTTTGACCCACGTAAAATTTGGCGAGCCCCCCCCCCCAAAAAAAAGGAAAAAAGGTTTTAACAAGCAAAAAAAAGGCTAAAAAGAGAAAGAAGAGACAAGAATATGAACGAATTAAATATCCCCATTACAAATAATGCTGTGATCATCATAATTAGGGGTCGCATAACTAGTATGAACAACGTATTTAATTCCAAAATATTTACTACAAATCTCAATAGGGGGATTGGGCAGAAATGCTCACCCCCACCCCCCCCCCCCTCGATCCGCCACTGATTCCAATCAATAATGACATTTATCTGCAATACTGATACTTTGGAATCAAGATACTGAAGATTGATACGCTTTACATAAATTATGAACGTCTGACAAAAAGATAATCTACCGATCACCTGACCGATCAGCTGACCAGTTCGCGTATCACTTCGGAGTTGATCACTCGTCGCAGCAGTGTGGAACGCTCACCGAAAATCAACAAAAAGGGCCTGAAATGTAAGTTTATTGTAATTCATTTTAATTTCAACTCATTTTTGGAAGTATTTAAAGGCTTCCCACCAAATGAAATTCATATCGCATAACTCCAATTTGTATTAAGGCGTACATTTACCAAAGTCTTGGGTTTGAAATCAGAACTGAATTGTCTAACCCATAATTTTGGGTAATGTCGCCTATGAGGTCCATACATGTAATGTTTGGACCTCATTGGTACTAGGAGTGGTCTAGAGCACTCTTTACTGCGGCAGCCCGAACACGTACTGTGTTCGGGCTGCGAACAGTTTCACCCAAGTTCACCGGATCCGGACCGGATCGGCCAAAAGAGATTCGGGAATTTAATGATTATTGATAATATTACACAAAATTGAAATGAAGGAATCAATACATACTTACAACTTAAGCCGCAATATTCACAATCCTCAAAACGAAGAAGTAATGTCCCAAAACTAGGCAAAAATGGAGGGATGTTTTTCCGATGTGCATTAAAAGTCGTTTGTACAGGAACCAATGGAGGATCGATATAGCCTTTTGACGAGGCAACGAGATAAATTTGATTTTTGTCAGCAAACAGGCGAAAAAAACAAAAACAAACAATAAAAGAAAAATATACTTAAAAATAAAATAATAATTGAATATGCGTAATACGTGTGAATTTTAGTAAGTTCGCATGATCATCAGATTTGCCAATAGCACTAAAGTCCATATAGAAAATATAACTTAAGGCCCCGACAAAAGGCTATCATTCGATGCGTCGGAGAAAGATTTACATGAATATTCATGAGTCTAGTTCCGTAAATTCTTGCTTTTCCCTTTGCCTGATAACCAGTCAACATACGGCCCTGGTTTTTTCTTTGAAAGAAATAACATATTTTCTTTTGAATTATTTGTTTTTTCTTTCTTTCTCCTTCATTTTTTTCTTTTCTTCTGTTCTATTTTATTTTCCTTTGCCCTTTTTTTTATTCTCGTTATTTTGTTCCCCTACCTTCTCTTCATTTTTGGGTCGGTTTTTTTTCTTCCCTTTTTTTTAGTTTTTGCCTTTTGTTTTTCTTTTTTATTCTTCATTTTTTTTCTTCTCTTTTTTTGTCTCTAATTTACTTCTTGTCTTCTTTGTTTTCGAGAGATAATACTCATGGTGTCGTACTACAAATTTTTTATCATTTTTATTATTATAGAAATCTACAGATATATGTAAATAAACAAGCGAAGAAATAAATTAATACTCATATATTAAAGGAATATTTTCAGCGGCGTACCCAGAATTTTCCGTGGGGGGGGGCGAATTCGTCTGCCCAAAAATTTGACAAGCAAAAAAAAGAAAAGAAATTGTCTTCAACCAGAAATAAATGATTTCGTACCAGAAAAAAAATTGACAAGCAAATAAGAAAAAAAAGGTCTACAAGTTCAAAAGAGGGGGCACTTGTGGCTCGTCGGGATCAGTTGTGATTCGTCATGGGGGCAGGGGTACGTCCATTGCATAAGTTATGACTCGTCAGAGGGGGGCAGTCTACCCCCCCTCTTAGGTACGCTTGTGAAAATATTCGTTGATCGAAATTATTGAGTGATCAGCAAATCATCTCTTTAAGATATTGATGCCCATTTTCTGGAACCCAGCAACTGAAAGGTCTGCGCTGACTTAGCCTAGAATCTAGAGGACTCCGTGATGTGAAATGATTTTAAAGACATTATCACGGAGTCCAATGCTGGCTCCCACATATTTTAATTTTGTTCTTTCTCTCTTGTTATGTTTTCCATTTTATTTATTTTGTATACTGTGCATGCATGAATTGTATGTTATATGTTTTAATGAGAATTTAAAATAAATAAATGAAATGAAAATATATGCAAATCTCATTATCATCCAACAATTTTCATATACTATTGATGCTTATATCAATATCAATTTGTAATTTGTTTGAACGGAGATTATAAGATGATCATGAAATATGATTAAAATTCATATGTTTGTTTCTAGATTACTATGTAATCTTTCATCTTGTTGGCATTCTTTAAGCCTCAATCATTGAGTATATAAATCTCTGCGGGATAAGTATAGGCCTGTAATTACAAAGAATTGAATTGCTCATTACATATAGGATGCATAAATTCGCCGGGAATCTTGCTTATCTGATTGTTTTCCTGGCATCCAAGAGGCGCTTTTTTCGAATACGTCCCGTTCTTTATCTTAATTGTTTTGCTTATAAGAATTAATGAATAATAATGATGACACTAAATCAGCTTATCTATATTTCTACTGCAGTACCACTGAAGTATTGATGCAGAAATCAAATTTTGTGATAGATTTTGTCATAACATCCCAATAAAAGTCAGGCCTTTGTCATGAACCTTTTCCATTTTTCTATAACAAGTGCGTCGCAAGGAGGCGGTGGGGTGGCCTTCCCCATCCTAACGCCCCCCCCCCAAAAAAAAAAGAACATGAGAAATGGTGAGAGCGAAGGGGAAAGCAATGGCGAAAAAGATAGCTTTGCGGGATTTTCTTTCTCTATAAATATTTGCTTCCGCGCAAGTTTGCGAGGAAATCATGAAAATATAGTTTTCTCCTTTGTTTACCTTTCCCCGTTTTCCCATCTCGGCTTAATGCTATTTTGTTTCGTTGCGGCATCAAGTTTTTAAAAATAATATTTGGGAACGGAACTTGTATTAAGATTACAGGTCAAAGTAATATATTTCTTCAAATTGATCAATACCAACTTTTCCGATCCCTAGGTAAGGGCGGTAAACTATATAATAACAATGATGTCAATTACCCACAAAGGCTACTTCTTCCGCTTTTCAGCTCTTTACTAGTGAATTTATTTGGGGCCGCAGACGGCCTTATCATGAGCATGTAAAGGGGCAGGTATAAAAATTGTGAAAAAAATACATTACTAGATGATGGAAGTTCATATGTCATCAATCTCCTGTCGCCTATTTTGCGCCATTAATTTGATATTTTGCATGTCACTTTTTGTTCCTAATCATTCAAATACACTGTTAAAAATGATTGAAAAAACGCTGTTTACGACACTAATCACACAATTGTTTAAACAAGTATTTAAAATCTTAAACAACACAGTTTAAATTCTAAATTTGATTATCAATAATTAAATTCAAATATCAAATTATCAATAATTAAAGCTTGATTGTTTAAGATTTTAAACACTTATTTAAAATGTTTAAACAACTACTGCGCAATTCACACAATAAATAGTGTTTATAAATTATTTTTTGACAGTGTAAGCACTTCATATAAATGAGCTCAATTAGGGGCGGAACCATGATTTTCAAAAGGGGGGCAAATTTTTTCCAATGAAAAATTTTTCCAATGAAAAATTTGACGAGCAAAAAAAAAGAAGAAAGGTTTCCAACCAAAATTAAGGAAATTTCGTCCAGGAAAAAAAATTGCTAAGCCAAAAAACAAAATGAAAGAAATCTTTAAAAAAAAAAAAAAATTATTTGGCCCGAAAAAAATTTGACAAGAAAAAGAAGGGGAGGGGGCACAGTTCGGTTTTAACACCATTTTTAACATCACAAATTTTCATTATGCTTCTCAAGGGGGGAGGACGAGCCGGCTTTGCCCCCCCCCCCCCGGATCCGGCAGTAAGTTCGATGTTTTTAATGTGAATTTGACAAGCAAAAAAAGGTCTTCAACATAAAATTGGAGGTCGTTTCGTATCAATTTTCTTTAGAAGGGGGGCGATTAAAAAAACCTATGCTACTGCCATGGTGATTAGAGATTATCAAAGCGGCAGAATTTTTTTTTTAATCATATAATTATTTATTCTTTACAATATCTTGATATTTATTTTAAAAGGAGGCAATGGTTGTTTTTAAGTATGTCCTTTCATTTAAAATCATATTCATTCCTTCCTAATTGCTATAACAAGTGAAAAAGATGAATAACATCAATAAAATCAGGATTCATATTTAAGAAAATCGTTAAGTTATTCTAAATGTAAAATTAGAATCTGTAACTATTTCTTTAATATCTCATAATCACAAAGGGAATAATCATAATACAGACTAAAAGTTTCTACATGATCTAGATATCTCTTAATATAATTATAAAACACAATCATGCTATTCGTAAATTTTATTTGTTCAGTATATAAAACACACACACACCAAGAGAACAGTCATGCTCCCCCCCCCTTCCCATAAACAAAGCATAAAAAGAATGAAAAAGAGAAAGAAATATAAGTTTAGGCGGCTTGTCAAAGGTGTGCGTGCGTTTTTACCTTTATATTCTGCGGCGAACCCGCTCAGCGTGCCATTGTCCATTTTTCTTTCCTACGGGTCAGTGCTCTTGCCATTTAAGACGACAGCGTTCCCTTTTGCAGCGAAAACGGAAGCCTGCGCTTTTATCTTTTCTTTTGACACCCCCGGTTGGCTCTTCGATAAGATGTTTCTGCATGAGCGCCCTCTATGTCCACGATATCGACGTCTTAGGCAAACTATTAAACGAGCGATCTCTAGTCACTGATCTGGATATCGTTGTGTCCTTGTATCGGTGTGTGTAGTTCAGTGGGGTAAATATCTTCAAAAGTTACGCTTTCACATTTTTTTTATAATTTTTCGTTTCGGGTTTCAGTATATGACAAAATTCAATAAGATTTAGATTTCATTTCTTTAATAGAACAATTAAGCTTTAGCCCTTTAGCACGAGCGTGTTGTTTTATTTTGAAGAACATACCGTTAAGAAATTGAATTTCTGAAAGTAAGTGTTCAGGCGAGGGTAAGATTTTTTTTTTTCATCACACTGAGCCCGCACAGTCAGCATTGTCGGGTGAAAAGGAAAGATATGGAATTGACCTTAACATCTTTGTAAACGAAATGCAAAACCCCACGCAAAAGATGCAATATAAATCATACCTGGGTCCAAAAATGATGGCGTTTAAAGCAATACACTGAAACGCTACTGTGAAAAAAAAACACTAAAAACATAAAATGCAAACGTTTTTTTTGGAAAAAAGGCTGAAAACTAAGGGCAGCGTTGAAATTCAAATTTTAGCTTAACATAGGTCTATGTTTAATTTAGCCCTCTTGTCAATTTGTTTTTGCTGTGAAATGTCATTTTTTGAGGACTCTTTTGGGGCGATTTTGCCCCCCCCCCCTTGTGGAAAATCCTAGGTACGCCACTGCATTTGTTTAAACATTTGAATTCTAGAAACTTATATATTCACACATAATACAGATGCCGTGCAAAACAAACGAATAAAATATAATTTATTTGAACTTTAAAAAATAAATTGGATGCTCAAGCTGTCATATCGGTCATTGTAGCTTAAATGCACAATTCTTGAATTTCATTGCCCGAAATTCAGAACAAGAAGTACTTTCGTTACTTTTTAAGACCATTACAAACATCTTTACCTTCGAACGAAATCAAAAACACTTAAAAATGAATATTGAAGTTATCAAAGTTGAGGTAGTCTTGACCATGAATAGTTGAGTGTTTATAAAGGAATTATAGCGTCTTCTATTAATCACATTCTTCACTTTAATGACCGATGAAAAATATCGCGTGAATGAAAATGCAAGTTAACACATTTAAGTGACTCCGACATGATATTGGACAGGAAAATCTATAAAATCTTTTTACCTGGGATCCGTCTTTATTCTCTTATATAAATTTCCCCTGTGATCTAGAGTGCTCTGTGACCTAGTGTTCTTGATTACCATCCTGGAGCCACATAACCGAAGGGGGGTCTGGGGCTGGGGCTGAGGCCTCAACAAGTACCATGATTTTATGCATGGTGACCCCACCCCTTCAAACCAGTCCGCTGGGGGGAGGGGATTTTCAAATTTCTTTCAATTTTCCTGTTCTACTTATAATATTCAATTTTGTCAACTTAATTCTGATGGTTCCTTTTTTCATCCAACTTTATTTCTTCCTTTGAATTTTTCTAAAACTTTTCTATACCTATTCTTTTTTAACCTTCACGTTTGACTTGAACAATACGTGTATATTGCCGTTGATTTCTTCTTCCTATCAAATATTTAAATTAATCTGCAATGTGTGTATGTTAAATTATTGCAAATTAGATTCCCAGTGTCTAAGGTAAACATAATTTACCGACGTAAAGTTAGTAATACGAAAGCCTCTTTGGCCTAGTTTCCCTTCCAACTTTGTACTTCACCTGTTAATCGTATAGCTGCATTCTGTATAGCTTGCATATTTAAATATGCACCAAAAAATAAATTAACATACAGAAAATGGTAATACCTCGGTCACATTTGCTCTACGGCGGCCATACAGCGAGTCGAAAACAGCCGTTTTATTCATTTTATTAAAACCTATATTTAGCAGGTCCAAAAACTGTTAAAATGACTGTTTTCGACTCGCCTTAGAACAAATGTGACCGATGTATTTAGCATACCAGATCAACAAGAATGGAGTGCATGCTGGTGCGGATCCTGCCGGAGTAACACAATACAATCCAATCAGCGCCGTATTTATTTTGAACAATAGTTGGGCTCTCAAAAGTATTGTGGTCTATTTTGTGACCTCTACTAAAAGAAGTCAGTGGGTCTATACGGGGGTCTATATTCTGCACATCAGAGGGTACAGTTATGTAGTGAATCCCGGGGGGGGGGGGATCATCTGGTCCGTGTGCCCCTCCCCCCCACTTTGAGAGCCTTTATCAATTTTTTTAATGTAAATATGCCATTTTTTTACACAAGTGTGTCCTCTTTATTTGAAACTCACAACATGTATTTTAATGAGAACATGTCGTTCATACACAAATGAGGACCTTCACTTTAGCCTGGTAAACAGAGAGTTGGTAGGCAATAAATATAACTCAAATGTTCACATTAAGAGTAGACCTATAAAGAGGGAAGTTACATGGTTAATCAAAAATGTGTTGATAAAATATCAGTCGAACGCCAAATAGGTTTTATGTAATATTGCTCTTTATAAAGGCAAGCATAAAACTACATTAAATGTCGAAATGTTAAGAAATATAATGGAAACCATATCAAAATGCACATTACGAAAAGAAACAAAATCAGGGTTCTAGTATGGGGACAAAACGAGAACAAGAAAACTACCCATTTGATGCTCATTTTAATTCCCCGAAAGCCGGACGTTGAAAATGACATGGGCCAGCGCATTGCAAGCTGTATTTAACGGCTTACCCCCATTGACAAGGTAGATTTAAATTACCCCATTCTTGATTGGGGAGATTAACGTATATTCTTGAACAGAGAGGTGGTCTGACGGGTTGCGGATTTCAATAGAAAGATGACCTCTTGATTGGTAGGGGTATGTCAAGGGGAGATTATCACTTTGTCAGCGCGGGTGACTGTCTTGATACTTTGATGTTCCCCGATGTGCCTTCTATTCGAAAACCGTGTTTGCAACTAATCCCAATTATGAGACTATTTGGAATCAAAATGAAAGCCTAACTGCACCCTTTTCATAGATTTCGTTTGAAAATAAAATACTTACGTTTAAGGTAAAATTGGAATATGAGAAGGCGCTTCATAATATGTAAACCAAATAGTGTCACTTTTAAGCTTTATTCTTTTAAATCAAATGTAAAAATATATGTAAAATAATCTCACAAGCCTAATCTAAATAGTGCGAGCACGAAGCGCGCGCTAATTTTTAATTTTTTATTTCATGTATTTTGTCCTAAAATAGCATTCTGGCAATGCTTGTGATCCTAAACGAGATGAATGAATTTAGTACGCATTGATCGTTCTGATAAAAAAGAATCTGTTAACGGCTACTTTTAATTATCTGTAAATGAAAACGTTACATATTTCAACAATCAAATAATGCGAGCGCGAAGCGTGAGCTGAAAATATTTACTTTTCTACCTGAAGAATAGAAGTTCTAAGCAATCTTTGTAATCATGAAAAAGGTAAATACATAACTAAGCAAGCGAAGCGAGCGCGAGGAAAATTTGAGATTTGTAGAATTGTGAGTGGATATGGATCACAGTTAAAAAGGAACATATATGATTCATTATTATTACTTTGAGTTTTGACATAGGGCCGGGATATTCTAAGAACAATATTCCATCATGTGATAATTATGACTGTCTTCCTATTTCTCTTCTTATCAAATCGCGAGATGAAACTTTTTGATATTCCATTCTGAAAAGGGGACAATTTATCAATAAATTAATTCATTAATCTAATAAGCCTAATCAGAGCGCGAAATCTGTCAATATTATATATTTAAAGCACTTTTGTAATTACGAATAAGATGCCTGAGTTGATATATTTTTAACAATCAATGTGCGCACAAATCGCCAGCCGAAAATTGTTGATAAACTGTCATAAAATGGAGATTTTAAATTAGTTTGTAATATAATTAATATTGAAATTTTCATAACTCACCAATCAATATGCGGGCGTGCAGCGCTAGCTAATATGTTTTACAATCTGACATGAATAGGGATATTCTGATAACTAAAATGGAATACAGGAAAATAATAGGTACCTGACAAATCAAATTTTGTGAGCGTGCAGCGGGAGCAGAAAATGTTGATATTCAGACAATAAAAAAAAAAAAATTTACAGAACACTTTTTGAAAATGAAAGTTCGATTTCCGAGTTGAAATATGTTATGTATATTGACTTCAAAATTTGATATTTTGAGTTCCATATGTGTAAATCACCTAAAAGGCAATGCGAGCGTGAAGCAGGAGCGAAATTTTTATATAATGACATGACATAATTTTTTTAAATTGTTTTCCCCTCATCTTATTTATTCAATCGTTTTCCTTCTATGTTTTTTTCTCCACTCTTTTCCTCTTTTTGTCTTTCTTTCCCCGTTTTGTTTTTGCTCCGCAAATAGAGGGAGGAGGGAGGGGCGGGCCCCATGCCCCCCCCCTAGATCCAACTCTGGAACAATCTAACAGAAAGTATTAAACAAGCAGATTCAAGAGAGAAATTCAAGTCAATGTTAAAACTTTTTTTGGGGGGGATTAAATAGCCTTTCCCTCCGCATACGAAGCCCCATATCGTTTACAGCCTACTGTGAATTGTGCAAATACTTTAAATTTTGGTGAAATTCATTCTCTCTTTCTATTTGTTCCGTAGCGTTTAGATACATATTTTGTGCTTCACTTGTAAGTGGTATACAAATAATGTAAATTACTATTAATGGCGTGCGTTTCCCGATCTCCTTATCGAAATCAATATTAATGAGAGAGCACATGGACATCCTCGACTGACTCAGAGCACAATATTAATGAGAGAGCACAATATCAAAGTTCTAATTACCACCATCATCATCACTGTTATCATCATCATTCATTCATTATCTATTTCCAATCGTTCTCCAGTATCAATTTTATAGTTTATATAATCCCAGGTGAGGTGAATGGGTACCCGGTAGGAAGAAATTCCTCGAATGCTCGAGCGCCCGATCAAGGTAGCCGTGCTAAAGCCGGGGTAATAATAGCAGGGCCCTCTGGGAGAATAGTTTTCGGAACTGAAGTGGCTACCCTGGGTAAATATGCCGCTATTATTATTATTATTATTAAAAAAATGAAAGATAATGGTAATGATTATGGTGATGTTGGTAATCATGAACATTAGATCCGTTTTGTGAGATAATTTATGCGATTTTACACGCTAATCGCTACTCGATGATGGTGAAAGAAATCTTTTAAATAGCACAACAGAAGTCGAGGCGGTAGTTACTGCATACACATACTTTAACTCTTTAAGCGCCATTGGCAGCTATTTGTGACCATAGGCCACTCTTGCCAGTGGCAGCTATTTGTGCCCAAGTAACTTTTTTTGTTTAACCAATTTTACAGCCAGGAAATCAGCACCATATTCTGTGTATTTTATGTTGTTATACTGGCAAGGAATTCACAATTCATTTTATCACATAAAAAATAGTGGTTTACATAGACATTTTTTGAGTAAAATTGTATTTTTGCATCATTATTTTGAAGAGTTGATTTTGGATATTGCCGCGATCTGAATCAGGATTTCCCCTATAGAAACGTGTGATATAACGGTTGTGTGTAGCAATACACGTACTTCTATGGGCAGAGCAAAGGCGAGTGTGCGAAGGCATTCAGCTCGGAATTGACCAATGACAGAGCGGTACGATGTTCCTCACCCAGCACTACTCGCCCATTCGCTATTGTTACATGAATATTCATGAGCTATCGATTTGGTCTTTTGCAGGCCGGTATGGTAGTATTCTTGTGTTAAGGCTTTTTTGTGCCTGCAAATGTGCACGGTTTGGGGGAGATTTTTTTTTTTTTTTTTTGAGGGGGGAGGTTTTATACTTTGTTTTTTGCATTCTCACAAAATTGTTGTCGTTATGAATATATGAGTAAAGAAGGCTGTCATTTCCCACTCTCGTCGCACTGCAATCACCACACTCATTGTTTATTTATTCATTTATTATTGTTATTATTATTATCATTATTAGTATGTGAGTATTATCATAATTTTGTTATCATTATTGTTATTTTGATTATTATTATCATTTCGATATTTTTCTATATGGCAAATCTGGTAGCATAAACTGGATTACTACGAAATGAAAAAAAAATATATCAAGCAAATTTGATAATTGAAAATGTTAAATGTGCTAACATATCGAGTATGTTGATTGTGCATAAGTCCTACCGCATGAATAAAATATTGACAATGCACGTTATAAAGAAGTTTAGTGGTGTCACTTATATATAATTTGAACAGCAAATGATGTCCATTTCATTTTTTTCAGGAAAGGGGAAGTAAAATTAATTTTTACTACATTGATAGTTTCAATGACGGGGTAATTATCGATATCACAAATAAGAGGTGTAGTAAATATAATCTCTGATATTGTCGAAAGCAATATCTTACTTTTCCGATAGATGATCCATTACAAACATATTATTTGAATAAACAAAGGTTCAACAAATGATAAAGATCTAATTTTCTACAAATTGTTAGTAATTTCTACCTTCACACCCCATCGCTTTGTTATTTCTTTTTCCTCTTTTATCTTTCAATTTTCTGTATGTTTGATTTGTCAAGGATTATAGCCTATACATTTCTTCAATCTTAAATTTCATCTTTATCCTTTATTTCTAAATATGCAAAATAGGCTTCAGCTACAAGTTGATTTAATTATTTTAAACTATTTTTCTTTGTGCTTTTGATAAGTGGAAGTAACGATGCCAGTGTTTGTGGTGGTCGTGGTGGTGGAGGTGTGCTGTTTCCCCCTTGATTTCTTGTTATCATTCTCGACATTATCCATGACATCTTTACCATCATCCCTATCATCATCATCATCATCATTTAGATTACAGGAAATTTGAAGCATATTGTTGATGCTAAATGTCTTAAAGTCGAAACAAATATTTGAATAAAAATTATGTATTTTAATGGCAATAAGTCAATGGAAGGTGTTGGGCCGGGGAAAGCGACAGAGGAATTTTAATCTTGATCTCAACGGAGAGAAAAGGTATTGTTCGTATCGGAACCTTTGAAAGTATTCAATATTCAAGTATTCAAATCAAAAGACGCGCGCGTGGCCCGATTTCTATGAACATCCTGTGCTAAATTACTTTCCTCGATAATAGGTCAGGAGGGAGCGCGGATTAGACATTCCTCATAAAAGGGAGTCTGGGCATCTATTGTTCATGACTTGGTGGCATGAACAATAACGTGTAGTCGCTATCAGACAGGTGGCTACTTTGGTCGAACATTATTCTTTTTAATGCCGAAACAGATATAATGAATATTTCACCCCCATCATGAAATGTCCACAGAGTGAATTTTACATGTTATGTTTATCGTTCTTTCACTGTTCAGCTACGATTTTATATCAAATAGTGATCCCATAGGGCTTCCTGGCATGTCGACGAAGACCGTTGCCTTGTTTTCAAACCGCTTGCTATGTATGCTCGCTCGCTGAATGAAATGAAGCCTCGCGGAATGAAATGAAGTTTGAAAATAATCAATTATTCAAAGGCAAAATATGCAATGAGGCCCTTTTCTTGTCTAAGATTGTCATTATATTTTCATTTTATATTGCATTATATTTTCCGCAAGAAAAATAATATCCGGCATCTATTGTCAATTCCTTGGCATGTACGAGATGCATAGTTGGCTCAGATTAATATCCTTTCATAGATGAGGCTACAAAGATCAGATATGATCATATTTAAAAATATTTTTTCCAGAGATCTTTATATCCTCTCTATACAAATCATCTTTATTTCATAACAAATATACAAATTACCCAGTTATGGATAGATAGATAGATGGATAGATAGAGATGTGAGATCAGTTACGTAATAATGATAACGTATGAAGATGATGCGAGAATTATGTTTTGTAATAAATACATTTAATTTTGTATTCAACCTGGGTCATCACAAAAAGGGCTAAAAATCACTGACCTCACATTTTTTAGGCGGGGGGGGGGGGGGGGGCAGACCAGAAATACAGAACAAATAGGCTTATACCCCTTTCATAAACCCAATTTTGCGGCTAATAGCAGCATAATTTGGTCGTAAAATTGGAAGAGGACCAGAGTTATCCGCATTATTTTGATGCTGCTATTATCCGCATAATAGCAGCATCGGGACAAGATTTTGAGTTTATGAACGCATTTCCAAATATTGCGGATAATTGCCATGGTACGGTCACAAGGTCACCCTTTTCCAACACAACCGCATCGGAGGGGGCGTGTGCGGTTTCCATGACGATTATCCTCCTTTTTCAGGACGGGCGCTCGTAAAAATAATGAGGCTTATTTTCGGATTTTGTGAAAGCAATTTTTATTATATTATCCGCTTTACTCTTAGGCGGCTAATTGGAGGATAGGTTTATGAAAAGGGTATTATTTTCATTTTGAAAGTTTTTATTGATTTTTAGTTTGTAACTGATCTGCATTTCCTCTTCTTGATTCACGATTTTTTTTTCTTCTAGTTCTGTGTACTTTGCCAAGAACGCCCACATCATTTTGTGGGATTTTACACCCCAAACCTGTTATACCCCTTTCATAAACCCAATTATGCGGCTAATAGCAGCATAATTTGGTCGTAGATTCGGAAGAGGACCAGAGTTATCTGCATTATTTTGATGCTGCAATTATCGGCATAATAGCAGCATCGGGACCAGATTTTGACTTTATAAACGCATTTCGAAAGTAATGCGGGTAATTGCCATGGAGCGGTCACAAGGTCACCCTTTTCAAACGCAACCGCATCGGAGGGGGTGTGTGCGGTTTCCATGACGATTATCCTCCTTTTTCAGGACGGGCGCTCGTAAAAATAATGCGGATTATTTCCGGAGTTTATGAACGCAATTTTTATTGAATTATCCGCATAGGTTTATGAAAGGGGTATTAGTATTGAATCTGTCCGATCCCTCTTTATCTATATTTCAATATATCATCTTTAGTTTTCTATATTTTGTCTCCTTGTGACTGGCAATGACTTTGTTACAGTATGAAAGCCCGGATGTCCGACGAATAGACCCTGGCAAAGTATGACCAAACTTTACACTGATTCATGCTATAGAACGATCGTTGAGTGGGTCGCAAATGTTTGTTGCCGACACTGGATAGAAATCGCCTACATTATCCAAAACAGTATATAGTTGAGTGCATCGAACACCACAAATCGTATCCAGGTTACGATTTTTCTAAAGCATATTTTGCATTACGACAATATTGGCAAGAATAGAAATGACATAAAATTTACTCTGCACCAATAATTTTGTTGCGGAATACCGCGCATTCTAAATAAACAAGGGCCTTGTTTTGAAGACTACACTAATGTAAGGGTACGGTTGGCTGCACTGTGAAGATACATGGCTCTAATATATTATTGTGTGTGTTTGCGTGGGGATCGCAGCTGTGCTGTGATTGGTCACTTGATCGACGACAATGCCTTTTTTGGAAAAGGATGGTTTCAATTGTGTGTGTATAAACCCTCTCGTATTTCAGAGGAAATAACTTGAATAGGAAAATAGTATTTCATTCAAAAGAGCATTATTTTTCACATTTTTTCTTTGTTCAGTTACATCAATAGATACGTCATTTGAAAGGGTAAACATTGAACTTTCATTTCATTTTCTTAATTTCTTGGTATCTGTACAATTCCTTGGGTTATTTACTCTTTGAAATGTTCATGAAATCATAATTTTCTAGGTTTTACTTATTGAAAAAAACGATGTAAAATATTTCATCTTTCTCAATTTTTCCAAACGCAAATTTGAAAGGTCGTAACATGATCATAAAGTCCATGAACCATGCATCATTTCATGTGTAGAAGGTTTCGTTATACAACGTACGGGTAAAGAGTTATGACCGTTTTAAAATCAGTCTTTGCTTACGTTTCGGTCAATTTAGGATTCCTCGAATATCCCTGGCACTAGAGGGGTATTGGACCTGGCACAGTAAGAGTTAATACACTACATTATTACAAAAGATTCCCCATCGGGCGGGCCAACGGTCTTTTGAAGTAGGTTTATCTATTGAAATTACGACAATAATCACGGCAGCGGATATGGGGAATTCAAGACTGTGAGCTTCTAGCTCTCCCATTGTTTTCTGTGGCGAACCCGCTGAGCATGCTATTGTCAATGATTCTCTACTAAACGGGTGACTGATCTTGCTTTTTCATGATAGGCCAGGGCAATGACTAAGAACAGTTCGATGAATATCAATGCCAAGCAATCCTGAAAGGTCAATAATGTTCAATTCTCTTGATGGAGAAGCTTATATCATGGCCCTATTTGCTTTTGCTTTTAGGCCAGTAAGTGTACTAACTAATATTAATAATAAATAATCACATTCCATCTATTTTAGAGCACTGACCTAATGCTAATATCACTGCCCACCTGCCCTTCTTATACGTCTCCTACTGCTTTTCCTTCGTCCTTCTTCTTTTTCTTCTTGCGTCTCCTTTTTTTCTCTATCTTCCTTTTCCTCTCCGTATCCTTCCTCATCTCTCATTATTAATCTCATCCCTTTTTACTGCTCCTCCATTCTACATGTACGTCTGCTTCTCCTTGGTAATTCTTCTTCTCCTCCTCCTTCTCCCACCCCATCGATTTATGATGATAAAATTATAATGAAATAATAGAAATGTTAACGAAGATAATACTTATAATAGAGAAATGAAGATGATTGCGATAGTAACAGCGGTGATGACGATATCGATAACTATGGGAGGATATAGACCATGTACAGCACAACGTATCAGGCGCAATTTCAAATATGATTACATGACGATTTCGATACGAAATATTCATCATAAATCTAGACCTAGTACATTAATATACACTTATCTTTGTAGAATAATGAAATCGCCGCTCAATATCGATAATTCTGATGATCACTAAAACAGAAAAGCATACGTGGACAGTGTATTATAACATTGCCTCGAAAAATACCTGACATTTGATGGAATTCTGTGCTTATATCGCTCATTTCTCAGCACTTTTACGACTTTCTTTCACAGGGCTATTTGGCAAATATTTTTCATTTATACAAACACTTCGTTGGTAAAGTTCATTGGATTCTGATTTTCAGATCGTTACCACAGTTGGTATTTATCTTCATTTCCGAACATTACGTTTAATACGTTAAACCAATTAAATGAAGTTATACTTTAGTCTGTTATATGTTGTTTTTATGTTGTACTCTCATACCCCGAGAGGGGATCGATAGGGTGAATAAAATGTAAATCTAAATCAGGGGCGGATCCAGCCTCCGCCAATAGGGGGGGGGGTGATTTTTTTTTCACCCATATTTTCCCCGATCGGCCGCCCAAGGTTGATATTTAATTATTTCTTTGAATTGGTTGTCCCAGTGGCGTAATGATTATTAAAGTTATTTAATAAGTCTTCGCATCATCTTATTCACTCGCCTTCCTCCTTTTATGTTTTCCTCTTCTTTTTTTCTCCTCTCTTTTTTCTTTCTTTCCCTTTTTTTTGCTCTGCCAATAGGGGGGGGGGCCCTTTGTAAATGTAAATCCAACCAAGAATCGGATCTATACAACATAATGTCTAAAGGTCAGGGGAGGATCCATGACAGGGGGAAAAAAGGTTCCGCTTTTAGGGGGGGGGGGCACTCTTCTGTTTTGGCTGCATTTTGCATTACAAATTCTAATTGTGCCTCTCATAATGGAAGGGGGCAAGGGCGGCTCCCCCCTAAATCCCCCAGTAATAAGAAGGGTACAGGAAGTTTGAGGATGCTGATTCATTCATGGCATACAATTTTCGAAATAGACGACCACAATTTCGTAAATATCCAGTCCACGCGCATGCGTACTCTCATTCCGAAGACGCAAGTCATAAAATAATTTCACCCCCACTAGTCCAGTCATTTTAAATTTTCACTTGGAACAAATTGCAACAGAATTTATTCCAATGCAGAACGTTTCTTTGAGGTCCATAGAAGACCATACTAAAAGTCCCAGAAAATCCGAATAGGGGAAAGTGTTCTAATTTGCATAAACATAGTGGTTAATTTTGGTCATATTCGCTCATTAAGTTTACGTAGCAGACGACGCCAGTGTATACTATGTACTCAGACCCGATTACAAATCATATCAATTCCGGCCTCGATATACTACAAACATTGACTTCCTCAAACTATCGCTGTATCATAAATATCAGTAAGCAAAGATTTATACCACAAGAACATTGTTACTATTAACATTAAATACATAAGTTCGATTCTGTTTGGACTGTATTAATTGTTTAACATGAAAGGGTCTAGGCACGGAAACTATCATATGCTAGTCACGTGACATTGTACACCAAAATAATGACATTTTCTGCTTGCTCGATCTCAAAGTTCAAGAGAAAAATAAGATGTATAGCTATTAGACCTGCCACATCCTATTATACTACTATTTAACTGTATACCAATGTAGCACTTTTTCCGTATTTTACCAATTTATGGGAAAAAATCTGTCAATTTGGAGCCCCAGAAGAGGGAAGGGGTCGATGCGCCGTATTTTGCCAATTTTATTATGTCAATTTGGAGTCCCTGAAGAGGGAAGTGTCGATGCGCTGATAGACTAAACCTACTCATCTTTAAGTTTCAAATAATAAAAGTGACTTAACCATATAGCACAAATGCCTTTTGCCCGAATGGGGGGGGGGGGGGGTCAAAAACTGCATTTTTGAGACTTCGGGAACCCCTAAGGGAGGTAGGCTTTGCTGAGCCAGCACTTCTTTATTGTAGTTGATAGAGGAAAATCAACTTTTTTATCTCCAAGTGGTTACGAAACAAGAAAGAAGTTTGCTATAGAGCAGAAACAACGTTTTGCCTTAATAGGGGCTCCAAATTGGCAGATTTTCCCCATAAATTATAAATAAAATAAGGAGGGGAAAATAGGCAAAAAGGGTGGGGAGACTTAGGGAACCCCTGAGGGGGTAGGCTTTGCTGAGCCAGAACTTCTCTATATGTAGCTGATATAAAGGATTTTTTTTAATCTCCAAGTGGTTACGAAACAATGAAAGTGGTTTGCTATATATATATATATATATATATATATATAAACATTTTTGCATCAATGAGGGCTCCGAATTTATAGATTTTTCCATAAATAGGCAAAATATGGAAAAGGGATTGTTGACTTCGGCAAACCCCTGAGAGGTAGGGTTTGCTGTGCCAGCACTTCTTTGTATGTAGCTGATGGAGGAAAATCTAATTTTGTTATCTCCAAGTGGTTCCAAAGAATAAAAGTAGTCTACTGCAAAGGGGGAAACGCCTTTTACCTCATTGGGGCTCCAAAATTTTACAAGAAATGGGTAAAATACGCTTAAGGGGTGGGGTGATTTCAGCAGCTCCCTAAAGGATGTACGCTTTGATGTGCCAGCACTTATTTATACGTAGCACATAGACAAAAGGATACTCTTTTGTTTCCAAGTGGTTTTAAACAATAAAAGTGGCTTACACTGTAGCAGAAACATCTTTTTGCCTCAATGAGGGCTCCGGATTTATAGAATTTTTCATAAATTGGCAAAATATGGAAAAGGGGTGATTGACTTTAGCGAACCCCGTAGGGGATAGACTTTGCTGTGCCAGCACTTCTTTAAATTTAGCTGACAGAAGAAAATCTCTTTTTCATCCCCAAGTGCTTACAAAACAATTAAATCGGTTTACTGCGAAGGGGAAACGCCTATTGCCTCAATGGAGCTAAAAATTGTGCGAATTTTCCAAGAAATGAGCAAAATACAAAAAGGGGTTGGTGACTTAAGAAGACCCCTGAAAGGGTAGGCTTTGATGTGCCATCACTTCTTTATATGTAACTCAAAGAGAAAAGCCTGCTCTTTTGCCTCCAAGTGATTTCTAGACAATAAAAGTTTTTTTCTTTGTAGCAAAACACCGCGTTGTCACATTGGGGGCTCCAAAAAGCACGATATTTTTAATAGTTGAGCTACGGATAAGGGGGTAACTTTGACAAGCTATTGCGGGACTATGCTGTGATGTTCTTGAACCTAATTGCATACAGCATGCAGATCAATTATGCATCCTCTAACTTTTTCTAAGAAATTTCATTAACATAAAAGTTACTTTCAAATGAAGAAAAAGCCCTTTGCCCACATATCAATTTAAGTAATATACACCTTTGTATCGCTAGACGTCATTGTATTTACGCGTGTTAGTCACACCAACAAAGGCGAGGCAAGACCGATTTAGTATATTGTACTATCTTCAAAGGCATCCAAGCGATCGCGTTGTTGTCGATATAAAAGAGTGACTGGACACGGAGGTTGGTTTTTGGTGTCACTTTATCGCAATATGGCATAATACATTCGGATGTATTTGCCCTTAATCTAAGCAAGTTAAGACATTAATACTGATATGAAGCATATCAATTTTTTCGTTGATATATCCCCTTTCTTGTCGAATGCTGATATTTTACATTAGTTGTTGATGCTAATGTTAAAACAGAAATATTTCAATGCACATGCAATTTTTTGACCGAAAATACGAAAATTTTGGCATAATTTCTCACATTTTTCGAAAAATATGAACCGGACAGTCCCGGAAACGATTGCAACCGATTTATGATATCTTAATCATAGTGAATTGCGTATTTCATTTCAAGATTTTTCCATTATCCGTACAAAAAATATTAAGGATAAGGCATATCAATTAATTTTGGCAGCCATCTTGGATTTATGCAAATTAGATGCCTTTCCCTATTCGGAAAGTTTGGGACTTTTAGTATGTTGTACTAGGGACCTTACAGAAATGCATTGTGATAAAAAAAATTCTGTTCCAATTTGTTCCGAGTTTGGTCAAAATTTGGGCTAAAATGACTGGGCTACACCTGATCACGGTTTCTGCGAGGACACAACTCTGCTTTCTCATGAATATTGATTTCGATGCAGAGGCAGAAATCGGGAGAACCCCTCTCAAATTTTCGAGTTTTTTCCACTCTTTCAACTGTATTTCCTCCATTTTTTCACCCTTCCTCTTATTCCATCCAAATATTATTTTCTTATTTCTCTCTGTTTCCCCTTCCTTTTCTCTCCCTTTGACCTCTTAGTTTCTTTTTCCTCTTTTCACAATCCCTTTTGGTCCCGTTCCTTTAAAACATGGAGATAAAGAAAATTAAGAGACAATATGTTATCCTGGGGAAATGGTTGCCCGTCAAAAATATGAAAAAACTATTTAAAACAGTTTCTAATAAATCTTTGTAAATCTTTTATCTTTCTATGCCTAATAGCCATGATAGCGCTAAGCTGTTCCGGTCATATTTATTTTATCATTCTATTTCCTTTTTTTTTTTGGGGGGGGGGGCGTTCTCGACACCTGTTTGAGATGCGAGTAATAATTAATATTCCAAGTCGACGTGAATTCTACGAATGGCTTGGGCCTACGAAACGAAAATATGTGGAATCTTATTTTCCCACCTAAAACATGAATTGACTGTCTTCCAATTGCAAGAAAAGAGGTTTTCATGGTTATTGCAGCAAATTCGAAAGATCAGTAACGATTTTTGACACATGCGTTATTTTTTTAAGCTACCGTGGCTTTATGAATGCACCCGATAGATGCGAACCACAGTTCAGAACAGTGACCCGAACTCTCGATCCGACAGTCAATATGAACATGATGAAGGCACACATTTGTTTTGGTCGTAGAGGGAGCTATTTAGAATAGATTCTTCGGCCTTTCGACAGAAATTAAGACTTGCAGGAAAGACGAACAAAAGAACGGTGGCATTAAAGGGCCTTTGATGGCGGCCGTTCCTTTGAAGATAAGGGAACGTTGGGCGGGAAAGCCGAAGCGAAAACCCGGATGCGGGAAGAACGATGAAGAACGGTGCATGGACTTTTGACAAGCTACCTTATAATAAATGACAAATAGAAAAATATATATATTATAAAAACACAGAATGTAACAAAATAGCAATATATATGAAATAAATTATTTTTTCATTAATACAGATTTTTTTTTCAAATTAAAATGAAAAAAATGGTATTGAATTACATGCCTAAAACACGATTTAACTGAATCGAGGCGACTTGCCGAAAGTTTTTACTTACATGCATATTCATTAAACTGTTTTGTAAAGGCAGAGACGTCATCTTATGAATATTTATATACGCATGCGCAGAAACTATTTTCACGTTCTTCAAACATGGCGATCTCGCGATTGGAACAAAAGTCCGAAAATTGACGTTCTTTCGAAGGATTTCTTGGAATTGTATACATCAGTTTTAATTGAAAGTTAAGCTGATTTAGGAACAGTTTGTTTAGGTAAGATTGATATTCATCGTTAGATTTTTAATTCATTATTATCACCGGTTTTCTAATGCCAAACATCGCGAAGTTTTGTACTCCGGTGAGAATGCATGGAGGAACTCAGGACCCCGACACTGTCTGAAGACGTGTCGGGGTCCCGGGGCAAGAGCACTCTAGTCCTAGTACCAATGAGGTCCAAACATTACATGTATCACTCCTAGTACCAATGAGGTCCAAACATTAACATGTATGGACCTCATAGGCGACATTACCCAAAATTATGGGTTAGACAATTCAGTTCTGATTTCAAACCCAAGACTGGTAAATGTACGCCTTAATACAAATTGGAGTTATGCGATATGACTTTCATTTGGTGGGAAGACTTTCAAGAATTAAAAAAATGAGTTGAAATTAAAATGAATTACTATTAAACTTACATTTCAGGCCCTTTTTGTTGATTTTCGGTGAGCGTTCCACAGCTGCGACGAGTGATCAACTCCGAAGTGATACGCGAACTGGTCAGCTGATCGGACAGGTGATCGGTAGATTATCTTTTTGTCAGACGTTCATAATTTATGTAAAGCGTATCAATCTTCAGTATCTTGATTTCAAAGTATCAGTTTTGCAGATAAATGTCATTATTGATTGGAATCAGTGGCGGATCGGGGGGGGGGGGGGGGGGGGTGGGGGTGGGGGTGAGCATTTGTAGTAAATATTTTGGAATTAAATACATTGTTCATACTAGCTATGCGACCCCTCCCGTATGATGATCACAGCATTATTTGTAATGGGGATATTTCGTTCATATTCTTGTCTCTTCTTTCTCTTTTTAGCCTTTTTTTGCTTGTTAAAACCTTTTTTCCTTTTTTTTTTTGGGGGGGGGCTCGCCAAATTTTACGTGGGTCAAAATTACCTTCATTTTTTTAGTGACAATCTTTTTTTCATTTGTCCAGTTCTACGCGAGACAAAATTACCTTCGATCATTATTATAGTTAAAAACTTTTTTTTATTTTTTATTTATTTATTTTTTTTTTTTGGGGGGGTTGCCAAATATCACGCGAACGTTTTTCAGCTTTTACTGTTTTATTCGACTTATAATCAAATATTAAATGGGGCTTACCACAGTTTTTTTAAAGTCAATTCATAAAAATATTCCTCCTCGGGATTTGAGCTTTCTTTCATGAAATATCAATCTTTTTCATGATTACCAAAAATACTTAAAATTTTTTATCGGTGTAGGCCTATAAAGCTTTAGCTCATGCGTTGCGCCTGCCATATTTTAATGTTAATTGATCAACTTTATGCTTTTAATGAATTCCTAAAAACACTAAATTATCAGATCATCAATTTTGTCGCAATCGAATAATTCGATTGCGTCTCTCTATCAGTTTTGAATATTCATAAAAAATATCAGCTCGTGCTTTTTGCTCATAATATTTTGATTAGTAAATTCTTCTCTTATATAATCGAGTCGGATAGATAGATAACTAGAGAGAGAGAGTTGGGGGGGGGGGGTCCTCAGCTACTTGTCCTCGCTTATTCCCAATTTGTTATTATGCTCATGTTGTGAGAGCTTTGTGTTTTCATATTTTTTTCTTTTTCAACCTTTTTATTGTCTCGGAGCTTCCCTCTATTTCTTTACACTATGATGTAGTCCTTTTTACCTCATTGTTTCAATCATTGGCGGCGGAAGCCCCAAATTTTAGGAAGGGACAACCCAAAAAATTTTGACAAGCAAAAAAAAAAAAAAGGCTCTCAACCAAAACATTTTAGGGGGGGGGGGACGTAGGAAAATAAATTGACAAGCAAAAAAAAAAAAAAAAAAAGGTCAACGACAAATTTAGGGGGGAACGTCCCCCCCGCTTCCGCCGCCTATGGTTTCAATTCTTTTTTTGTTCTCATTTCAATGAAAACATCATTATTAAACTGACGTAGAAGACTTTATTACGAAATTTTGACATTGTTTTGTCTCATTTGTTTGGCTTTCTTTTTTTCTTCTCATCTTCTTTTTCTTCTTACTTTTTCCCTTTCCTTATTTTCTCTTTTATTTCATTTTATGAGGTATCCGCCAATTTATACAACACCAAGCATATAGAGGCGGATAATCAGTGAGGGAGCGTGACGGTGTGCCGCTCTAAAAAAAAAGGAGGAATATTGGAAGAAAAAAAAGAAGAAGGGATGGGGAAAAAATAAAGGAAAAAAAAAGAAAGATGATGATGATGAAAATTATCTTGGTGATGATGATGGTTGTGGTGACGGTTGTGGTGATGATGGTGATGCTAATGATAGTGGTGATGATGATGATGACGAGATGTAATTTTGTTATTTTGTCTTTGAAAAAATTAAGTAGTGCAAAGTTGAATTCATTTAAAGTTTATTATGAAAATAGCAGAAAAAAAAATAAAAAATTGGTATGCGTTCGAGGAAAATCCATCCCCCACCAATTTTTTTTAAAAGGTAAGATTTTTTTTTTGTGACGGCGTAGGCCTTTGCAAGCAGCTATTATTATGGTAAAAAAGTAAATGAAATGTCAAGAAATACATGATTATGATTTTTATGGTACATTTAGTACATCAATTCATACTTGTTATCAAAAAGAAAAAAGTGGGTCGTTACGGACCATTAAAAATGGGAAGTTTGGGCATTTTATATTTAGGATAGAGCAACTGCTCGTTATAGACGTCACAATAAATCAAGCATTCTAAATTCTATCAACTCCATTTTTTGTCAAATAACACCTTCATCGATATTTTGAAATGATTTTTCTCATATTTTCATCATCTTTTTATCAGGGTGAAATTCCCCTTTAATTTACAAAACAGATTCGCAAACAATATCAAGAGTAGTGGGAGGCAAGGGTGGAAATCTAAGGTAGGGGACCAGGGGCTGGAAAACAGGCAAAAAAAAACAAAAACAAACTAACAAAAAAAAAAAGGAAGGTTTATCACCCCCAAAAGAAGGTCGTCTCGTCCAAAATACATGTTTTACTTCGATTTAAATGATGTAGGCCTATTTCTTTCCATCATATATAAAAGAACAAAAATAGTAGGGGGACATTTGATAATGTGCCCCTACTATTTTGGGTTAGGGGGAGTATCCCCCTGGGATTTGCGCCCATGTGGGTGGGGGGTGTTGCACCTCCTTTCGGAATCATTATGGAACAGTGTGAATAGTCGCTGTGATTTCGATCTCATACCTATAAAAAAATAGAACAGAAGAACGCCTTGACCACAGGCCAAAATGCCTAACAATTTTTCCGCGGCATTAGCGACTCTCGTAAGGGGCGCTCCATTTATAAATAAAGTTGCATGTGTAGCTGTCTATGGCGACAGAATTTATCGCAGAATTGCAGCCAGAAGCGTGGGAAATTTCCAGAAAATTCAAGAAAAGAACCGGTGAGTACCTATTTAACAGTACTAATGTAATTAGTAACATTTATTGAATTATAAGAATATTCAATTTTTCGTGAAACAAAGCTTAGTTCTAAGCTAGGGCGGCCCAAATGCGCGTGAGTGGAGTCCCAGTTTCTTAACACGGGTAAGTATTGCGGTGTCGCCTAGAGTGACATGTATGGACCTCATAGGCGACATCAGTGCTATTTTGGGGTTAATTTTTTTGTGGACTTAAATTTATTGTAATTTTCACAAAAGTACTAGCTAAATATGAGACTTTTTTGATTAAATTTTGATTTATTGAGAAATAAATTTTGCTGGAAATAACAAAAAATTGAAAGAAATGAAGGGGAACTTACATTTTGACGACTTTTTCCTGATGTTCTTGGCAGTTGCCCTTCACTTCTGACTCGCGATCGAACCTGATATGCAGATCACGTGATACGCGTTCTCGTCAGGTGATCGGTCGGTTATTCTTTTCGCCAGATGTTGATAATTATATATTTCATAACGCAGCGTTCATCGCAAATTTAGCTGAGATTGAAGTTAAACAGCGCAAGCTTTAATTTTTTTCAAAAATAACGTTTAATTGATTGCACAAGTTTCGCCTCCGACATGATTTGGTCCCATACTAGTGTAACTACGGGGGGGGGGGGGGGGGGGTGTCCCTACCACTACCGTCCACACCGGGCGTCCACAAGCCAGCAATTATCTTTTTTCTCTCTTTTTTTAACCAAAATGCTTCCCCCCCACGAAAAAAAAGAACCAGGGTTAAAGAGAAAGATAATTATGATAGAGGAACACAAAATACTTTATTTTTTTCAGCTTTTACTGCATCGACTTATAATCAAATATTAAATGGGGCTTAGAACATATTTTTTTAAAGTCAATTAATAAAAATATTCTTCCTCGGGATTTGAGCTTTCATGAAATATCAATCTTTTTCATGATTACCGAAAATACTTAAAATGTCCAAAAAAATTTTATCGGTGTATTAGCTGATACCTTGCGCCCACCTTGATTATTTTAATGTTGAGATACTATGCTTTTAATGAATTCCTAAAAACATTAATTCTCAGATCATTTGTCGCAATCGAATGATTCGATTGGTAAGCTAATGAATAATTATTATGATTCATGAATTGTTCAAAATGTGTCTCTCTATCAGTTTTGAATATTTAAAAAAATGTCAGCTCGTGCTTTTTGCTCGCAATATTTTGATTAGTAAGAAATTCTTGTGTATTCGAGTTTGATACATAAATAACTAGAGAGAGAGGGGGGGGTCCCTCAGCTACTTGTCCTCGCTTATTCAATATTTTTTTTATTATGCTCGTGTTGTGAGTATTTCAAAGTCTTTTCTTTTTCTCACCCTTTTTATTGTCTCGGAGCTTCCCTCTATTTCTTTGCTACGATGTATAGCCCTTCTTACTTGTTTCAATTTTTTTATGTTCTCATTTCATTGAAAACATAATTATTAAACTGACGTAGAAGACTTTACAACTAAATTTTGATATTTTTTGTTTTTGTTTGTTGGCTTTCTTTTTTCTTCTCCTCAGTCCTTCTTTTTCTTTTTAGTTTCCCTTTCCTTATTTTACCTTATTTCATTTCATGAGGCATCCGCCAACTTATATACAACAAACATATTTAGAGGCGGATATCCAGTGAGGGGGCGTGGTAGTGTGCCCCTCTAAAAAAGGAGGAAAATAGGAAGGAAAAAAAGAAGGGAAGGGGAAAAAATAAGAAAAAAAGACGATGGTGGCAATGATGATGATGATGATGAAAATTATCTTGGTGAAGATGATAGTGGTGGTGATGGTGGCGGTGATGATGATGATGATGATAATGATGGTGGTAGTGGTGATGAAGATGAGAATGAAGTTGGTGACGATATGATGACGATAACTAGATGTAATTTTGTTATTTTGTCTTTAAAAAAAATAATAGTGCAAAGGCGAAATCATTTTAAGTTTATTATGAAAATAGCAGAAAAAAATAATTTGAAAAATTGGTATGTGTATGGAAAATCCATCCCCCACCAAAAAAGAAAAAAAAGTGAGATTTTGTTTGTTATTTGTGACGGCGTAGGCCTATGCGAGCAGCTATGGGATATAATTATGGTAAAAAAAAGTAAATGAAATGCCAAGAAATACATGATAATGACTTTTATTGTACATTCAGTATATCAATAGATAACTTCATACTCGTTCCAAAAAAGAAAAAAGTGGGTATATTATGGACCATTAAAAATGGGCAGTTGCTCTATATATTATATTACATAGAATATATAGAGCAACTGCTCGTGTGTAGCGGTAAGTTATTCACCTGTTCTACATAATTCATGCAGCGCACGGCGCGTGCGCAATGTTTAACAATTATTGCTGTGAATACAATGAATGTCATCAAAAACATAATCTCACAGATCAAATAATGCCAGCTCGACGTGCAAAATTAGAAAAAATAAAATATTTTCTGCCCTGATAATTTGATAACCCTAACCTAACCCAATTTCTAAGTATTTTTATCATAAACAGGATAACTATAGACAATGATTGAAATTAACTTTATATTCTTTTGCGAAAATGAATATGAAGGACAGCTTTTTGATAAAGAACACAGTTTTAGAGTGTTAGAGTGCGATTTATACCTACAACCGCTAAATCCTGTCACTGTCGGTATACATGAAGTGATTCCATCAGCTTACGGTGATAAATTTTGCAACACGGGCGCCAGTCCAACAAACAGACAGGCATTTGCCCAAACGGACAACATCTCAACCTCTGCTCATTTCTTTTTGCACGGGCACATAATATCTCGACCTAACCCATCACATTTCTCCCTATTTTCTCCTCCCTTTTATTTTCCATTAATTTTTCTTTCGTTCACTTTTTTCTGTCCTCTTTTCCCATAATTTTTTTTACCCATCACATTTCTCCCTATTTTCTCTTCCCCCTTATTTTCCATTAATTTTTCTTTCGTTCAATTTTTTCTGTCCTCTTTTCCCTTCTATTTTTGTTCTCGTCTCACCGCTTTTCCTCATCCCCCAGCCCTCGACGCCCGTGCAGATTCGCAAACAATATCAAGAGTATGTCTACTTGCAAGGGCGGAAATCTCTCCCCAAAGGGGGACCGTGCAGGGGCTGGAAAATTTGACAAGCAAAAAACAAACAAAAATTTTATCACCCCCTAAAGAAGGTCATCTTGACCAAAAGAAATTTGACAAGCAAAAAAAAAAAAGGGGGGGGGGGCATCCCAAAAGTAAGATCGTCTCTTCCAAAATACATGTTTTATTTCGATTTTGAATGAAATAACCAAAAATAGTAGGGGGACATGTCATAATGTGCCCCCTACTATTTTGGGTGAGGGGGACATGTCCTTCGGCCCTGGGATTTGCGCCCATGTGGGTGGGGGTGTTGCGCCTCCCTATCGGGATCACATCACAGCGAGTATACGGAAGAGTGTATACTCGCTGTGATTTCGATCTCACACATATAAAAAAATAGAACAGCTACGCCTTGAACACAGGCCAAAATGCCTAACGATTTCTCCGCGGCATTAACAACTCTCGTAAGGGGCACTCCATTTATAAATAAAGTTGCATGAACAGCTGTCTATGGCGACAAAATTTAACGCAGAATTGTAGCCAGAAGCGTGGGAAATTGGCAGAAAATTCATGATCCTTCATGTCCACGGCGAAACTTATGCAATAAATTAAACTTTATTTTTTGAAAAATTTAAAGCTTGCGCTGTTTAACTCCAATCGCTTTCACCTGAATTTGCGATGAATGCTAGCGTTATGAAATATATCATTATCAACGTCTGGCGAAAAGAATAACCAACCGATCACCTGACGAGAACACGTATCACGTGATCTGCATATCAGCTTCGATCGCGAGTCAGAAGTGAAGAGCAACTGCCAAGAAAATCAGGAAAAAGTCGTCAAAATGTAAGTTTCCCTTAATATCTTTCATTTTATTGTTGTTGCTAACGATGTATTTACGATCCTTATTTATAATTTTAAAAAATATTAACAAATATAGCGCGTACTTGTGAAATAATATCGAAATATCCTGTACTCAAAGATTTCTAACCCCAAATTCGACTGATGTCGCCTATGAGGTCCTTACATGTAATGTTTGGACCTCATTGGTACTAGGAGTGCATACTTACCTGTGTTAAGAAACTGGGACTCCACTCACGCACATTTGGGGCGCCCTAGCATAGAACTAAGCTTTATATCACAAAAAAGCAAGTAATCTCATATCAATGGAAAGGTAATGATGTGGGGATTATCAGTGGGTCATTCAAAAATACCGAAAATAATACAAGAGGTGAAAATCGCCGATTAAAAAACGCTAAAATGCCTCTCCGAAATATGCCTCGCATTGGTCTCTGAATTGACTGGAATTTGATGACGTCACTGTCTGTACGAGAGGCATGATTGGCTCTCCCATGTGAAGCTCAACTTGCATACAAAACCTGTCGCGTTGGTACGTTTTCTCCACACTGTCACTGAATACTTTGATCCCGAAATGAAAGAAAACCCAGAATTTTATCTAGATTTGGATTTAAAAGTTGATGATTTTAAAGATGAAGAGAATGATGATGAAGTGAACAACAAAGTGACGTAGTTGGAGGTAAATTGGGGGAATTACGCCGATGATGATAATGATGAAAATTCAACTTGCATGACGATCACAAGTCATGTACATGCGGATTCGCTACCAACTCATGCAGCTGCTGCTACAAGTGCTAGCTTCACTGCGCGGGCCAAATTAAATCCATGAAAATGAATAACCACATCCAGACAGAGTCTATCATAAGAAGAAAAATAATGATATAACTTACTTACAAACAAGTGAATAATCCGAACCTGAAGGCAAATCAACTCAACGAATAGCAGCAGACGCCATGCACCGACGATAAACTTCATGTGGCTGGGATAGATTGTCACTCGTTCTGTTAGATGTAATTTTTATCTCATTAATTTGACAAAATTACGAAACTCTGGGAATTATTTATCTATATAAAAATATAGTAACATCTCTTATTATTTTTTGAATTACGAAAAAACCTTTTTTGAAGGAAAACGTTGAGGTAAACTAAAATTACATGTAAAACATGTGTAGCTTGTATGTCATTGCAAACAAACCATCTCAAACATGCACGGTACCGGTATTCCTTCCTTGCTCGCCTTGCTGATTGAGAGCTGTGCAACACGTGCATAGATCTATTCTCTCAGTCAAGGCAAGCAAACAATACGGCATGTGTTGTTGTGATGGTTTGTTTACGATCACATATGCTACACAATGATGGGGATGATCTTTTACATCTAATTTTTAATTTACCTCAACGTTTTCCTTCAAAAAAGGTTTTATCGTAATTAGAAAAATGATAAGAGATGTTACTATATTTTTATATAGATAAATAATTCCCTGAGTTTCGTAATTTTGTCAAATTAATGAGATAAAAGTTACATCTAACAGAACGAGTGACGATCTATCCCAGCCACATGAAGTTTATCGTCGGTGAATATGCCATATCGTCTGCTGCTATTCGTTGAGTTGATTTGCCTTCAGGTTCGGATTATTCACCTGTTTGTAAGTACAGATATATCATTATTTTCCTTCTTATAATAGACTCTGTCTGGATGTGGTTATTCATTTTCATGAATTAAATTTTGCCCGCGCTGTAGCTAGCACTTCCAGCTGCATGAATTGGTAGCGAATCGGCATGTACATGACTTGTGATCGTGTTGCAAGTTGAATTTTCATCATCATCATCATCGGCGTAATTCCCCCAATTTACCTCCAACTACGTCACTTTGTTGTTCACTTCATCATCATTCTGTTCATCTCAAAAATCATCAATTTGAAAATCCAAATCTAGATAAAATTTGGGGTTTTCTTTCATTTCGGGATCGAAGTATTCAGTGACAGTGTGGAGAAAACGTACCAACGCGACAGGTTTTGCATGCAAGTGGAGCTTCACGTGGGAGAGCCAATCACGCCTCTCGTACAGACAGTGACGTCATAAAAAATCCCCAATTTCGCGGACGTAATTCTGCGTGTTTGAAGCATTCAGAGAGAGAACTTTAAACTATCAATTAACTGAGTTTCATCGGTCTCCATGATAAATGATGTACACCATCGTGTTCTCCTTATTTTCTCCTTTATTTTGATATATTTTTTTTTATTCTCCATTTTTACGATTTTCAATATATTTCTACTTTAACTTTTTTAATTATTTGATGAATTTTTCTCAAACCTTCGGCAATATTTTTTATTATTTTTTCTGCTATTTTTACAATAAACTTGATGTCAGGGTGAACTTCCCCTTTAATGCCGGGGAAAAATTGTTAGGCATTTTGGCCTGTGTTCAAGGCGTTCTTCTGTTCTATTTTTTTATAGGTTACTATGAGATCGAAATCACAGTGACTATTCACACTGGATTCCGAAAGGGAGGCGCAACACCCCCACCCACATTGGTGCAAATCCCAGGGGGACACTTCCCCCTAACCCAAAATAGTAGGGGGCACATCATATGTCCCTACTATTTTTGTTCTTTTATATATGATGGAAAGAAATACATCATTTAAATCGAAATAAAATATATATTTTGGACGAGACGACCTTCTTTTGGGGGTGATAAGCCTTCTTTTTTGTTTTTGTTTTTGTTTTTTTTTTGCCTGTTTTCCAGCCCCTGGTCCCCTACCTTAGATTTTTCACCCTTGCCTCCCACTACTCTTGATATTGTTTGCGAATCTGTTTTGTAAATTAAAGGGGAATTTCACCCTGATAAAAAGATGATGAAAATATGAGAAAAATCATTTCAAAATATCGGTGAAGGTTTTATTTGACAAAAAATGGAGTTAATAGAATTTAGAATGCTTTATTTGTGACGTCTATTACGAGCAGTTGCTCTATCCTAAATATAAAATGCCAAAATTTCCCATTTTTATTTATTTAGTCATTATCATGTATTACTTGACATTTCATTTACTTTTTTTACCATAATTATATCCGATAAAGCTGCTAGCAAAGGCCTACGCCGTCACAAAAAAATCTTACCTTTTATAAAAAAAAATTGGTGGGGGATGGATTTTCCTCGAACGCATACCATTTTTTTCTTTTTTTTCTGCTATTTTTATAATAAACTTTAAATGAATTCAACTTTGCACTAAATTTTTGCAAAGACAATTGCATCTCGTCATCATCATCATCACCACTACCACCATCATTATCATCACCATCATCACCACAACCGTCACCACAACCATCATCATCACCAATTTTCATTATCAATCATCATCTTTCTTTATTTTTCCTTTATTTTTTCCCCATCCCTTCTTTTTTTCTTCCAATATTCCTCCTTTTTTTTAGAGCGGCACACCACCACGCTCCCTCACTGATTATCCGCCTCTATATGTTTGTTGTTGTAGGAATTGGCGGATACCTCATAAAATGAAATAAAAGAGAAAATAAGGAAAGGGAAAAAGTAAGAAGAAAAAGAAGATGAGGAGAAGAAAAAAAGAAAGTCAAACAAGACAAAACAATGTCAAAATTTCGTAATAAAGTCTTCTATGTCAGTTTAATAATGATGTTTTCATTGAAATGAGAACAAAAAAGAATTGAAACAATGAAGTAAAAAGGACTACATCATAGTGTAAAGAAATAGAGGGAAGCTCCGAAACGATAAAAAGGTTTAAAAAGAAAAAAATAAGAAAACACAAAGCACTCACAACACCAGCATAATCTATCTATCTATCTATATCTATCTATCTATCTATCAAACTCGCATTTTATATAAGAGAAGAAGTTACTAATCAAAATATTACGAGCAAAAAGCATGAGCTGATATTTTTTTATATTCAAAACTGATAAAGAGACGCATTTCAAACAATATTCATGAAACTTATTAATCATTCATTAGCTTACCAATCGAATCATTCGATTGCGATTAATGATCTTAGAATTTAGTGTTTTTAGGAATTCATTAAAAGCATAAAGTTGTTTCTCAACATTAAGATATGGCAGGCGCAAAGCATGAGCTAAAGCTTTATACACCGATAAAAAATTTGGACATTTTAAGTATTTTTGGTAATAATGAAAAAGATTGATATTTCATGAAAGAAAGCTGAAATCCCGAGGAGGAATATTTTTTATGAATTGACTATGGTAAGCCCCATTTAATATTTGATTATAAGTCGAATAAAACAGTAAAAGCTGAAAAAATAAAGTATTTTGTGTTCCTCTATCATAATTCTCTTTCTCTTTAACCCTGGTTCCTTTTTTTTTTTGGGGGGGGGTATTTTTGTTAAAAAAGGAGAGAAAAAATGATAATTGCTGGCTAGTGGTTGAAGTGGTAAGGGACACACCCCCCCCCCCCCCCCCCCCCCCCCCGTAGTTATGCATTACGTCAATATGGGACCAAATGATCCTTCATGTCCGCGGCGAAACTTATGCAATAAATTAAACTTTATTTTTCACTGAAAATTTCATCAAAAACGGGTGTAAAATAAGAAAGTTATGACATTTCAAAGTTTCCCTTATTTTTAACAAAATAGTTATATGAATGAGCCAGTTACATGTACATCCAAATGAGAGAATCGATAATGTCACTCACCACTATTTCTTTTGTTTTTTATTGTGTGAATTATACAATATTTAAATTTCTACAAATTTTTAATTATGATTAGGACCTCCTTGCCTGAAGCACAAAATGTTAAAATAGTGGAATTCCACATGTTCAGGGAGGAATGAAACTTCATTTCACATGACAATGACAAGAAAATAAAAATATTTCCTATTTCATATATGAAATACAAAAGAAATAGTGAGTGATGTCAGTTCCTCATTTGCATACTGACCGAGATGTCCATATCACTGTTTTGTGAAATGAAGCAAAGCTTTAAAATGCAATAACTTTCTTATTTTACATCCGATTTTGATGAAATTTTTAATGTTATGCTTGTTGAATTTTTCTCTTTTTATTCAAATCGAGTTTATGTTGGGGTGGACTTGTCCTATAATGTATTCATAATATTATACATACCTTGTAAATACGCGTAAATCGAGTCCCAGTTTCTTAACACGGGTAAGTATAGGGGTGTCGCCTAGAGTGGTTACGCTGAACTGCGTTTGCTCCACTCGATGATATGTAATATAATAATCATCACTACTAGACAGGAATAACATTTTATTATCATCCCCATTCACCGACGGTAGTGTGTTAGTGCGAGTCTGCATGTGTAATCAGGACTACCAATTCGGGTGACTGGGTTTTGTCTAGATTTTTATTTTTTTTTAAATTCTAAATGACACCAAAGAATGACACTATATTATCTTTAACGAAGGCCCTCTATTTTCATCAGACTCTAATCTTTCTTTTGATACTATACATATTGCTAACCCAGGGAGCCCAGAAGCCGACCGTGCAAAACGAGGGATACATTGGGGTAGATTGGGGTCTCAATAGTAATCTTAATAAAATGTGGTAAGAGAAATAATGGACTTGCCTCGATTATATATGGATGAAGGTCTATTGTGATATCGAGGCAAAGACTGAAGCAGGGAGGCTTAGAGATAGCATGATTAGGTGCTATCGGATCAAAAAATTGAAATTGCAATTATTTTCTATTTCATGTTTGCAACAACACACGTTCCAATAAGTCTTTAAAATTGTCACTTCTGTACGTTACTTTTAATTGCAAATTGGAATTTACATTTCAGCAAAGATTAGCTGTATCAATCCACCTAAATATGGTGTGAGAGAAGATACTTTTTTAGACATTTAATTATTCTATGTTTCTGACAATTTGGGAGTGACGAATAACTTTTATAAAATCAACAATTGTTTTTATTTATATTCTTTTATATTTTTTATCTGATAGATATTGGTGTTAATCTGACAGGTAAGTTTCTGTTGCAGGTAGGTTTACAATTATATTTGATATTCCTTTAGAATAAAGTCCATCATTGAAATCATGCTTGAATTAGAGGGGTGCATATCTCTCTTTTGTCCAAATTTGCAATATGCCACCACTTACTGCCCTTCTCAATTCAACTGAGGATCTTGTCTTCCTCTGATTTCACCATATTGTATTGTTTGCCAGATTTTGTCATTTTCAGAAATTTGTTGGACTTATCTTTTATGAAACCAAATTTATTTCCTTCAAAAGAAATGTGGAAATATTGGGCATAAAGGAGACTAGCTACATGGACTATTGAAGAGAGTGTCAAATTCTACTACATGTACATGTACATACTGTAGCCACTATTATAAAGTTAGATGTTTAATTCTGAATTATAAAACAGTTTGCTCCATTTTGAAAAATGTTATTTCATGGATTATTGACTGATTATTAATTAATTCATCATTCATTATTTTTTCTTTCTTTCTTTCTTTCTTTCTTTCTTTCTTTCTTTCTTTCTTTCTTTCTTTCTTTCTTTCTTTCTTTCTTTCTTTCTTTCTTTCTTTCTTTCTTTCTTTCCTTTCCTTTCCTTCCTTCCTTCCTTCCTTCCTTCCTTCTGATCTGCTGTCCCAGTTCAGCAGCTTTCGACAAAAGCCTCTCAGCTCTCCATTGTGATTTTAGTTGCATTTTCAAAGGAATCAATGCATTGTACTTTGTAGAGAGTTTCCCTTATTAATCCCAAAACTACCCAGGGATGACTTGTCACATGTTCTTTGTATTGTTTCTATACTTTCTTGTAATCAGTACTGAAGCTAATCTGAATGTCAATTGTCATTCTAGATGGCATGTTCAGAGGTTTATACCATGGATCACAGAAACACAAAGGTTAGTATAAGAAAATTAGACCTACTGGTATTGACCTACATGTATCAGTGGTCACACATTATGAGTAAGCTGATTTGGTTGAGTGTCCCAGTACAGCATCATGTATCAACACAGATGAATAATACATGGTTGCCATCAAGGCCATTATTGTCTTGTCTTGAAAGAGATACAAGTTTGGAATTTTGTTAAATTTTAGCATAAATTTGATTTTTTTTAAATCCTACATGTAAGCTTTGTTGTCAAATAACAAAGGTTATAGCCATCCATATTTTAATTGTCTCAAATCAAAAAACATCTGGTGAACATTTGATAGATTGTTGGTAAACTAATACATTGAGATAGCTTGTGCAAAATCAGAAAAATCAAAAGAAAGGGATCAACAAAAGTTTTGAGAAAAATTGAATGAAAAATGAGAATGTTGTGAGCATTTGAAGTTTAGATCATTATAATTGTAATGTACATGTAGATCCTAGCATTGGCAATGCAACAAGGATGTGTGGTGTCACATGTGAACAACTTTCCCATTTCTTTAGTATATATTTCACTTAAATGCCTCTTTTATCACATCTATCAGTAAATCATGCATTCTTTCTATAGGAGGGCATGTAATACAGATTTTCAAAGAATAAATTATGGATAAAGAGTATGTACATGTATCATGAGAAAACAAAAAGAGACAATTTAGGGGTATTTTATAGTTCATCAAAGGGAAAGTTGTTCACATGTGACTGACAATACACATCTATAACAGGGGTTCTCAAACTACAGCCCGCGGGCTGGATCCGGCCCGCAGAGTTTTATAATCCGGCCCGCGAGACTCTGCTGGGTTTTTTAAAAATCACTTTTAAGTCACAAAATGAAACATAGCTCAATATGATTACATTGTGTATCCATGTAGACCTAACCGTAATGAAAGTAATGGCAGTCAAATTAATTTGACTTTTAAACAAAGTTTAGTGGAGTCTTTTCTGTCTGTTCGATATACTTTCTTATCAGTGTAAATATCAGATGACCAGCAATGTTCTCGCCATATTTGGTGCGAAAGTGCATTTTCCACAATGAATATTTTAAAGAACTCATACCGAAGTACCTTGACAGGGGCCGAGGAATGGTTTTCAAAGTGGGGGTGGGCTGGCCATCCAAAAAATCACAATCATATGGTCATTTTTACGTTTTTGTACATGGTTTTTGAAAAAAAAGTGGGGGGAGGGTGCTACCGCGGCCCCTGTTTGGCCAGTGAACATTTGTACCAGTGCCTTCGGCTGGCAATTACACCTTTTGTGCCGAGGTTCAAGCAACTTTTTGCTGACAGACTGTCACTTTTTCCCATATTGAAAGTGACTAGGAGACTGACATCCTTCAAGAGTCTACAACAGACATACTCTATCATTCATTCCACTACAAAATATATTGATACTTAAAGACATTATCTGTCTCCCAAATATCAGGTATGTATAGGTATAATCTAGATTCCTTTAATAAAGTACTACAATTTTGTTGTCATTAATATTGATTCTCGCTGTATTTTGAAATCTTTTCTAATTTTGCCTGCATTCCATATAAAACTCTTATAAATTTGTTGGATTAAATCCTCCCAAAATAAGGGCCAGATTGCACAAGAGAGCATCTAGGACCCCGACTGCGAGGGTCTTTGCGCTTCGCGCACATTTTTTTCTGAGTATCCACTTCACCCTGTCCCTTTCAGGTTTACTTGGAGTCTCATCTGGCCCTTCAAAGAAAAAGTTTGAGAACCCCTGATCTATAAGATTAGTGAGTAACCTCTTTTCACTTCATCCTGCTACTACTCAAACTATATTCATCTCATCTGGTTTACAGTCCTTTTCAGGACTTCACTCACTTTCAAGAAAATAATACTTCTAATGTCTTCTTTTCATCCTTTCTTGCCTTTCCATTTCAACTCTTCTGCTTGTTTTTTCCTTCCCTTCTTCATGTTACACATATAAATGAACCATAAACCTCCACATAAGATTAGTGATCGCTATATGCAAATGATCATAACTTTCTCATTATTTGTCTGATTTTTCTCAAAATTTCTTAGAGCTTTAATATTTGATTTTTCTGTTTCCACACAAGCCCACCTGTTACAAAGGTTCATTTCCTTTAAGTTTTTGAAATGACATCATATCAATAACATATTGATCTAGCTCATGAAACTTAGACATAAGGGTAATCAAGTATAACTGAACATCCTTGTTTGGTTTCAGGCCACATGACCAAGGTCAAAGGTCATTTAGGGTCAATGAACTTTGGCCATGTTGGGGTATTTGTTGAATTTTAAAGCATACATTCTTTTCTTTTCTATGTAAATTTTGTCATTAATTTGTATTGATTCTTTCAATATTTGAAATGAAGCACATGTATGCATTTTTAGGACCTGCTAATTTTTACAAAAACGGGGTTTGAGTCAGTTCGTAAAATCATGCGCACTGTTTTTGTCTCACCTGCGAAGCAAAGTGAGACTATAGGCTCCGCTTTTCCGACGGCGGCGGTGGCGGCGTCAACATCAAATCTTAACCGGAGGTTAAGTTTTTGAAATGACGTCATAACTTAGAAAGTATATGGACCTAGTTAATAAAACTTGGCCATAAAGTTAATCAAGTATTACTGAACATCCTATTAGAGTTTCATGTCACATGACCAAGATCAAAGGTCATTTAGGGTCAATGAACTTAGACCATGTTGGAGGAATCAACATCCAAATCTTAACCTGAGGTTAAGTTTTTGAAATGTCATCATAACTTAGAAAATATATGGACCTAGTTCATGAAACTTGGACATAAGGTTAATCAAGTATCACTGAACATCCTGCATGAGTTTCACGTCACATGACCAAGGTCAAAGGTCATTTAGGGTCAATGAACTTTGGCCGAATTGGGGATATCTGTTGAATTCCCATCATAACTTTGAAAGTTTATGGATCTGATTCATGAAACTTGGACATAATAGTAATCAAGCATCACTGAAAATTTTGTGCAAGTTTCAGGTCTCATGATTAAGGTCAAAGGTCATTTAGGGTCAATGAACTTTGGCCGAATCGGGGGTATCTGTTGAATTACCATCATAACTTTGAAAGTCTATTGGTCAAGTTCATTAAACTTGGACATTAGAGTAATCAAGTATCACTGAACATCCTGTGCGCGTTTCAGGTCACATACCAAGGTCAAAGGTCAATGAACTTTGGCTGAATTGGGTGTATCTGTTGAATTACCATCCTAACTTTGAAAGTTTATGGATCTGATTCATGAAACTTGTACATAAGAGTAATCAAGTATCACTGAACATCCTGTTCGAGTTTCAGGTCACATGATCAAGGTCAAAGGTCATGTAAGGTCAATGAACTTTGGCCATGTTGGGTTTTTTTTGTTGAATAACCATCATATCTCTGTAAGTTTATTGGTCTAGTCCATAAAGAGTGGACATAAGAGTAACCATGTATCACTGAACATCTTGTGCGAGTTAGAGTAGTATTCAAAGTCAGCACTGCTGCTATATTGAACCGCGTGATGCAGGTGAGACGGCCAGAGGCATTCCACTTGTTTAGCAGTATAAACCATGGTTTTAGCCAGTTCCTGAAATCATTCATGCAATTCGCATGTTTTTTTTTAGGCACAAACCTCATATGCGTTGCATCTAGGTCAGGTCTTTGACCTGTGCGAACCATTCCAGAGATTTCATAGTTAGTACACAAAGAATGGTTTGAGCCAGTTTGTAAATCAAAGTACAGGGTTGAGCCAGTTTGTAAGAAATTTAGATACAGTATGCTCTTATTCTTTAAATAGTACAAATTTTTTATCTGAAATTTGGCAAATCAATTGAGTGAATCACAGGCTTACAGAATATGCAAAAAAAAATTAGAAAATTTGGCAAAAAATTCTGGTTTGAGCTGGTTAGTAAAATCACTGACGAAATGTAATAAGTGCATAGTCAAAAGGTTTATTACCCAAATAACTGTCTTTTTTTTTTGGGGGGGGGGTTGCCTAACCATAGGTGAACCCTAACTTTTAAATCCTATTCTTATTCACAGTATTATGAATGACAAACACTTTTTACTCTAACCCTTTTTCTTCCAAGCAATTATTAAAGGCAGGAATGTCAAGCTGGACCTCGTGCCTAGACATTATTCAATAATTTATTCATGTTTTTATCATTATCATATCCTATTAATAATCATGTGTTGTCTTTTTTTAATAGATGATTTTCAAGATATTCTACAGAGAGCATTCAAAGTGGGGATGAAGAAGGTATGTACCCTTGAGCCTACATGTAGATGACTAGATGATTCAGTCAGTTTATCGTGGCATGTATATTTACAGCAAGCCAGTTTATCATGGCATGTATGTTTACAGCAAGCCAGTTTATCATGGCATGTATGTTTACAGCAAGCCAGTATATCATGGCATGTATATTTACAGCAAGCCAGTATATCATGGCATGTATATTTACACAGCAAGCCAGTATATCATGGCATGTATATTTACAGCAAGCCAGTATATCATGGCATGTATATTTACAGCAAGCCAGTATATCATGGCATGTATATTTACAGCAAGCCAGTATATCATGGCATGTATATTTACAGCAAGCCAGTATATCATGGCATGTATATTTACACAGCAAGCCAGTATATCATGGCATGTATATTTACAGCAAGCCAGTATATCATGGCATGTATATTTACACAGCAAGCCAGTATATCATGGCATGTATATTTACAGCAAGCCAGTATATCATGGCATGTATATTTACAGCAAGCCAGTATATCATGGCATGTATATTTACAGCAAGCCAGTATATCATGGCATGTATATTTACAGCAAGCCAGTATATCATGGCATGTATATTTACAGCAAGCCAGTATATCATGGCATGTATATTTACAGCAAGCCAGTATATCATGGCATGTATATTTACAGCAAGCCAGTTTATCATGGCATGTATATTTACAGCAAGCCAGTATATCATGGCATGTATATTTACAGCAAGCCAGTATATCATGGCATGTATATTTACACAGCAAGCCAGTAGCGGCCACACAGAAACGCCTACTGTAAAGGGGTACAGTGGGCTGGTAAATCACCTTGTCTATTAAAATAAAAAGAATAAAATTCACAACTAACAAAACACTGGAAATTTCAAAAATAAAAATCTGATATCATAATAAATGCCAAATTATTGAATTTCAAAATTTTGCAACATTTTGTTGAAACAGCATGCTTTCATGAACATGCTATAGGTAGGCTGATTATGTCATGTCCCCATCCCGGGGCCAAGGGGGGACACTCACATATATTGGTACAGGGACGTGCTGCTTTGATGACCCCCTTTTTTTCAGACCTAATTTTCAGTTCCCTCGATACTCCGAAAAACAAAAGCTCCATTCAGAAGCTGCCCTGCCCCATTCACAGGACACCAATTCAACGAAACATCTCTGTTCCCCAGTGCAACTACATGCAGCCCTGCATAATTTCCAGCACGAGCATCGTAAAGCTAGCTGCAAGCAGGACTTCATATTACCTCTATACCGTGCTGCTAGCGCCATGCTAGTGCCCACATGCACCTGGTATGCAGTACAGTACAGAGATCTGGTTCTGTAGACCCTGTTTTTCTCACTGTTTGGAGTATTTTTAGTTCCCAAGACCCCGTATTTTACCCTATAGTCAGTTCCTTAAGACCCCGTGTCAGGGCTTTGTGAGGCACAGTGGGGGACCGTGACCCGGAGGAGACAAAGCATTGTTCACAAAGAATACAGTGCCCCTCCAATCATTTGTCTCCTTCGGGTCACTGTCTGCTACTGGTGAGGCACACCCTCATCAAAATATAATGTGAGTGCCACCCCCTCCCCCCGCCTGGTCCCTACTTTCCTTTTTCTCATTTCTTACATGAAATCTTGTTATGCTTGTCTCCTTTATAACAAAATAAGTTGCAGCTATGATTGTCTTATACATAAATTAGTTTAATCAATTTTTTTCATTTTTTTATACAATAAAATACAAAGAATAAATGGGAATATGCAGTGCCTTGCTCATTGCAAATTCATGAAGACATGCATAAAACCCTTTCACCGGAATATTGCAAAATTTCATTACTTTGCTTTTCCTTGTCAGGTTTTATAAAATTTTCATCGTGTTTGTCTGCTTTTACTTTGTTTGTTCAATCACATTATTTTCAGCCTGGAGTGTCTCTATCAAATCGGGTTGAGTAAAAAAAATGTCAAGACTTACATATTTATAATTTATCTCATCATGCTGATGCATTTCTAACTGGCTTTTAAACTCGAATCATTTCTTTATGAAACATAATTTGCTTAGGGTCTATTCTCCTGAGGACGACAAGAACACACTTGTCGAAACTTCGAGATTGGGTGGTCCTTTTCAGGACCAACATTTGCCCAAGAAAGATACATGGTGTACTGTGAAATCTACTATACTATGGAATCATTTCATTTGATGGACAAAATCTACCCAGCCATCGTGTAGTTTCCTTTAGCAAGATATTTATCCACATTGTGCTGCACTCAACCCAGGTGAGGTGAATGGGTACCTGGCAAGAATTTATTCCTTTAATTTTACTGAGCGCTTGAAGGCTGCTTGAGCTACAGCTGGGGTAATAATTTCCAAGTCCTTTGGAAGCGCATAGAGACGTTATTTATAATGTGTTATACGCTGTACAAGAACTGATTATTATCGTAACTGTACATGATGCATGTTTTTTCAATTTGGCTTTTTTCTTCTCTTGGGTTTGATAATACATGTAAGATGAATTTTCAATTTTAACTTTCTGTCTGTGTCTAGATGATGATAACAGGTGGTTCACTATCAGATAGTAAGGAAGCATTGGAATTAGCTCAAACCAATGGTATGTCACACTACGGGAGGGGGGGGGGGTACTTCCATTGACGACTGGATACCATGTGCTACCAAAAAAAACGTACAATTGATCTAGATAGGGCATGTTACTTAAAAAAACGTAATAAGGGTGTCAAAAACACTAAAATAATGACAAAAGGGTATCTATTTCCCTAGGAGAGCGACATGTTTAGGGTCCATTTTGGGTCTTTATGAAGGATGTACATGAACCAACACTACATGTACGTTTTAAGGGTCCTGTGGGAGATGGGGTGGTACGTACTCAGCAGCCATAACTTTATGATACCCAGTTTGTTTATTTGCTTCTCTAAGTTGGTATTGTAACTCAAATGTCCATATACATACTAGAAAAAAATATTTCTGCTAATGCTAGGGCTGTAGTATCACTGTGGATCTAGGGAGTCAAAGTAAGGGAGTACTACCATTTTGTTTCTAATACTTGTTAAGAGTAGGATTGCACATGCCAATACATGTTAAGGGGTGCATTTTCAGAACATACTTGTTTAGGATGCCTATTGAAACCCCATGTTCACGCATGGTATCCACTCGTCAAACTTTTGTCAACCTGATCTTCCCCTTTCAATACTAGATTACAAGTCAACATATTCTTTCATACCTCTTCAGTCCTACATCTTTTACATTGTAGAACACAAAGCTGTATAAAGGACATAGCATTCACTTGGATTATTGGCCAACTTTAAGTTTTAATCTTGTTTACGAGAGCTTTATGTATAATGGCTTAGAGTCAAGTACCTGTAGTTACAGCAAATAATGATTTAATGACCAAGTCTTGGAAATCATGGGAGATCTAGATCTGAATTATTGACATAAAAACCCAAGTCTTAATAGTCATGAAATCTATTAAAGCTGAAAAATGACCACACAAAAAAATAACCAACACAGATATACATGTGTGGGACAGTCTATTATTTTTGCTTGGAAAAAAGATCTGGCTCCCGCAGAAATGCAATGCTTAATTTCTCAGCAATTACACGTTTTTTACCAAAATCATTTGACACTTATTTTTTTCTTTACAAGACTTTGGTGTTCTTTTATTGAATTATGTTTTAACTTTATATTTATACCATGATGGGCATATATGTTCAAATGCCAGTTAAATATTGTTTTTTGCTTGGTTTTAGATGCCTTATACAGTACAGTTGGATGTCACCCTACTAGGTGTACAGAGTTTGACAAACACACCGAGAGTCCAGAAGGATATCTTCAAGACCTTCTTAATCTCATACAGAACAACAGAGAGAAGGTTGTAGCATTAGGTGAATGTGGATTAGGTAAGATATCTTTGATCTCATACAGGATAACAGATAGAAGGTTGTAGCATTAGGTGAATGTGGATTAGGTAAGATATCTTTGATCTCATACAGGATAAGAGATAGATGGTTGTAGCATTAGGTGAATGTGGATTAGGTAAGATATCTTTGATCTCATACAGGATAAGAGATAGATGGTTGTAGCATTAGGTGAATGTGGATTAGGTAAGATATCTTTGATCTCATACAGGATAACAGATAGATGGTTGTAGCATTAGGTGAATGTGGATTAGGTAAGATATCTTTGATCTCATACAGGATAACAGATAGATGGTTGTAGCATTAGGTGAATGTGGATTAGGTAAGATATCTTTGATCTCATACAGGATAACAGATAGATGGTTGTAGCATTAGGTGAATGTGGATTAGGTAAGAAAGCTATATAACAGATAGAAGGTTGTAGCATTAGGTGAATGTGGATTAGGTAAGATATCTTTGATCTCATACAGGATAAGAGATAGATGGTTGTAGCATTAGGTGAATGTGGATTAGGTAAGATATCTTTGATCTCATACAGGATAACAGATAGATGGTTGTAGCATTAGGTGAATGTGGATTAGGTAAGATATCTTTGATCTCATACAGGATAACAGATAGATGGTTGTAGCATTAGGTGAATGTGGATTAGGTAAGAAAGCTATATAACAGATAGAAGGTTGTAGCATTAGGTGAATGTGGATTAGGTAAGATATCTTTGATCTCATACAGGATAACAGATAGATGGTTGTAGCATTAGGTGAATGTGAATTAGGTAAGATATCTTTGATCTCATACAGGATAACAGATAGAAGGTTGTAGCATTAGGTGAATGTGGATTAGGTAAGATAGCTTTCATCTCATACAGGATAACAGATAGAAGGTTGTAGCATTAGGTGAATGTGGATTAGGTAAGATAGCTTTCATCTCATACAGGATAACAGATAGATGGTTGTAGCATTAGGTGAATGTGAATTAGGTAAGATATCTTTGATCTCATACAGGATAACAGATAGAAGGTTGTAGCATTAGGTGACTGCGGATTAGGTAAGATAGCTTTCATCTCATACAGGATAACAAATAGAGTACATTATAGGTCAATTGTGTTGGCTTGCATGTTGTAATGTACATTTCAAATAATAACAGAATATTAAGTTTAGAAATCAGAGAGCTTAGGACTCTACCATAAATATTGTTATTGATTATCAAAAACAAAGAAAGGCATTATGATATAATATAACTCAATTTGCTATTGCCAAACTTACCAGAAGTTTCACCGTTACAAAGGAACTTTTCATGAAAATATAAAGCCATTTGAATTTGGTGATGTGCTATTCTCCCGCTTTCCTTTCTTTCTATGTTCTTGTGGTATTTTCAATCTACCATTTATTTTTTTCCAGATTATGATAGGCTTCACTTTTGTCCAAAGGATACACAACTAAAGTAAGCTCTGATTTTGATATTCATCAAATATCTTTTTTATTATAATATCTGATAATATTCTTTTTTTTTATTAAATAGGTTCATTATTGCGGATTGAAATAATCGCTAGAGGGTATTCATTTGTCTCGCAATCTACTATGGTCAACAAGGAAATTCGTGATCACTCTCGCAAAAAGTGTTCACTGGCTTTCTAGGAAATTCGTGATCACTCTCGCAAAAAGTGTTCACTAGCTTACAAGTTCACGAGCTTTCGAGTGCCGCTGCAGAGTGATCACGAATTTCCTTGTTGACCATAGTAGATTGCGAGACAAATGAATACCCTCTAGCGATTATTCTTTTTTTTTGTTAAAGAATTGTTTTTTAATGCACATATATTTGATATTGATAAATAAATTATTAAATATTTTTCTCGATGTTTATTTTGTTTAGCATTCTTTGTTAGGTGTCAGGATTCCATGTGTTTTGCTGCATTGTTTAGATTCAAACAAAGCTTGCACTTGATTTAGGCATATAATCATATATACTTCTCTACTGGCATAATGTTCAGAGATTATGAAGTAATGGCCAGAAATATATGATATGTTTTATATTTGTAGATATTTTGAGAAACAGATGATACTTGCTGAGGAGACCAATCTTCCTTTATTCCTTCACTGTAGAGCATCACATCAAGATTTTATAGGTGAGTACCTCTTCATTAGGATACAAGGAAAACCCCATTCCAATAGGCACATGATTAATAGCTTCTTGATTGTTATATAGGCTTTGTACAGAGACTGGATATTTAATGGAGAAAATGGAAAATATGGAATGCTTGCTTGATGATTTGAGTTGTAGGTCAATATCTTAGCAATGAATTTACTTTTGAATATCAATGATATTAATATGACTTTTGAAGCAACAAAGTCACTCTATAGAGTAAAGCGCATAGAGAATAAATAATTAAAAAGTAAAGGTTTGCCAATTATTTTGCAATTTTCTAATGAAAATGTAGTTAATAAGTAACTCAAGTGCATCCAATGTAAGATGACATGGATATACCGGTAGCCTAGATGGACATGAGACAAGATTGTAAGTAAACTAGATGGCAAGTAGATCAAATGGTTAGTAAAAATGGACACACTGCTACAGACCAATAAAGAGTAGACAATGTAAGATGAGACCAAATAATTTTACCTATGATAAAAGTTTTATCCAGATTCTTACAAAGAGTTGCTATTGATCCAATCACTCGCAACTATGGACGGCCATCAACATGTATTATGCACGTTTGTTCAAAATGTTTTCTAGCTATGATGTTTATTTATGCATTAATGGTTTTCTTAAAAATTTATTGTGCTCCTGTTTGTTTACTAAGGACATTGTGCAAATTTCCTGTAGAAAAAATTATAACACTGAGAGTGTTGGATCAATTGTATCTCTTTGTAAGATGGCTCCCAGGTTTCAGTAAGGCCGGGGGATGCTAGTTAATGGAAAGTCATCAAAAAAAGTATCCAGGCTGGTATTTCATAAAGCTGTTCGTAAAGTTACCAACGACTTTAGGCACGACTGGAACATGTTCTTAGGTCATCAATTACATAGGGATATCACAAAGAAAGGATCACCAGTCATGCGTAAAGTCATTCATATCTTACGAGCACCTTTATGAAACACCCACCAGTCAAAATTAAAATCATACTAGAACCGACCCTGCATTCATGACACACTGACAAGCTTTGTAACTACAGTGATTTTAGATTTACATTATTTAATTCAATCCAATAGCATTATTTCCAAAGGCTAAGCATTTATTGACATAATTTTGTTAAAGTTAAATATAATGAAGATGACCCATCAATCACATGACGAGTCATTGGCCCCGTTACATGAAACTTGTGCCATAAAAAACTCTGGCAAAAAACTTTATGCCATTGAAAATTGCACATAAAATAACTGTAGCAAAAATTTGCCCGAGTTTTTTATGGCAAATGTGTTATGCAACAGGCCAATGATTTCTTGATATTCCTATCCAGCAAATAATTAATATTTCATGAGTGGAAGTCATGTGTAATCAAAGTCTTTGCCATTACATAGAAATGTGATTTGTCTCCTCCTACTCTAAAGACTCTGAAGTGAGATTTGATGCAGTGAAACTCTCCCTTATTTTTTTTTTCAGATATTGTAAAAAGGAATAGAGAAAAAATCAAAGGAGGTGTGGTGAGTAGCAACTTTCGAAGATAGTGTCCTCTCAACCTCATGACTTCAAAGATAGTATGCTCTCAACTAGGCCCGTTTTGAAAGTCCATTTTTGACACATAAGTTGTAGCAATGATCGCTATCTTAATTGGTGATTCTCAAATTGGCTCTGAGACCGGAGCAAACCCATTTCGTGGTACAAAAACTTGAGTCTCCAGAATGAAAGGGGGATTAAATCAGCGATTTTGGAAGTGAACTCTAGATTAATTGAAATATATTGACATATTAGTAATTAAAACCTGTGCAGTGTCTGAGAACGAAGATTTAATGTGAAGCTGTGAGCTTGTTCACTGACTTTGTAGTCCCATGCAAGCTTTATGCAGATGCTACGGTGTACACGGTGATGGAATTTAGTACACGTGCACTGACTTGACCATGCGTGTACACGTATACCGGAAACGGGCCTACTCTCAACCTCATGACTTCAAAGATAGTATACTCTAAACCCATGACTTCAAAGATAGTATACTCTTTACCTCATGACTTCAAAGATAGTATACTCTCTACCTCATGACTTCAAAGGTAGTATGCTCCCAACCTCATGACTTCAAAGATAGTATACTCTCAACCTCATGACTTCAAAGATAGTATACTCTTAACCTCATGACTTCAAAGATAGTATACTCTCAACCTCATGACTTCAAAGATAGTATACTCTCAACCTCATGACTTCAAAGATAGTATACTCTCAACCTCATGACTTCAAAGATAGTATACTCTTAACCTCATGACTTCAAAGATAGTATACTCTCAACCTCATGACTTCAAAGATAGTATACTCTCAACCTCATGACCTCAAGAATAGTATACTCCCAACCTCATGACTTCAAAGATAGTATACTCTCAACCTCATGACTTCAAAGATAGTATACATGTACTCCCAACCTCATGACTTCAAAGATAGTATACTCTCAACCTCATGACTTCAAAGATAGTGTACTCTCTACCTCATGACTTCAAAGATAGTATACATGTACTCCCAACCTCATGACTTCAAAGATAGTATACTCTCAACCTCATGACTTCAAAGATAGTATACATGTACTCCCAACCTCATGACTTCAAAGATAGTATACTCCCAACCTCATGACTTCAAAGATAGTATACATGTACTCCCAACCTCATGACTTCAAAGATAGTATACTCTCAACCTCATGACTTCAAAGATAGTATACTCTCAACCTCATGACCTCAAAGATAGTATACTCCCAACCTCATGACTTCAAAGATAGTATACTCCCAACCTCATGACTTCAAGATAGTATACTCCCAACCTCATGACTTCAAAGATAGTATACTCCCAACCTCATGACTTCAAAGATAGTATACTCCCAACCTCATGACTTCAAAGATAGTATACTCCCAACCTCATGACTTCAAAGATAGTATACTCCCAACCTCATGACTTCAAAGATAGTATACTCTCAACCTCATGACTTCAACGATCTCAAAACATTGACATAGGTAAGCCCCTTTATGACACTCAAATTTCTAGTTCTTAGGAGATATGATAACATTTAAAAAAAATACAAACTGTAAAGTGTAGAATTGATTGAAATTTATAATAACAATCAGCTTCCCCTCTTTTTTGCTTGCATGTTTTTATTATTAATCATTCTTTGAAATAATAACAAATAAATCCAATCTCAGGATATATCTTTTTTCTCACTTCACCAAATAAATGAAATGAAGGCTTCTGACAAAATATAAACATCAGCAAGTGTCTTACTCTTAAATGGTCAAATATAATTAACTTCAAAAGATTATGATTACTGTGTTTTACTTTGGATTTTGGAATTGAATGATGTACATCTTAAAAATTTTTATTACCATATTACAACAAATTGTAATAGGCATTTTTGTCTTGTTTTTCCGTTAATGCCCACAATCATTATATTGATTATTATGGCATATGAACATCAAGATTGACTTGACCTTAATTTTGTAATTTTGCTGGGACCGGCAGGTGCAATTCACCGGATGAACACCCTTCTCTTTGACAAATAGTGAATTGGTTTTAACGTGCAGAGGTTGTGGCTCTCCTATACATTGGAGAAACATATGCGTCCTTTGCAATAGATGGAATGTTTTCCATTATTCACACCGGTACTGAATACAGTGTTGAGGCACGCTAACACACAACGCTATAGCATCAGATTTTTTGTTAGATGCGTTTCGGCATGAGCGGGACCCGAATCCCTCACGTTGAGATCTACGATCTTATCCGAAACATGCACACTAACCGACTGAGCTACGTTGCCTCCCCTATTATTAAGTACTGTGGAAGAAATGAGTATATTTTTTGTTTTTATTCGTCAGGTGCATTCATTTACTGGATCTAAAGCAGAAGTTTCAGAATTATTAGACTTGGATTTTTTCATTGGCATCAATGGATGGTAAGTTGTTATTCTTCCCTAATAATGGCAGGTTGCTATATGTATATACATTTATGGGCCCATATTCTGATAGCAGGTTGAAAGTTGTGGTTTAAGTATGAATAGCCAATCGTTACATAATCACTTACAGTAGAGATATCATACCTCAGCTCATTTGGCTCTCAAATCATAATTGTCTAGGAAATATAAATAGATTATTGTCTTCACCATTGATGAATCAGGAAAGAGCACAGTAAACATAAGAAACATAAAACTTAATAAACAAATTTGATACTTTTGGCTTCCCATACTTAAACCACAACTGTAAACCTGAGTTTAAGTTGAACCTGACTTCAGAATACGAGCCATGGTGTTTGTATGCTTGATCCTACATGTATAATGTATCCCTTCCATGGAGACGTACAATATCTCTGATTATTATTCATACAGACAATTTTAGAGCCCAAATACAAGTGTTATTTTGTTGGTGCACTCGACCCACTTAAAAAGTTTGTTGAACTCGCCTAATATTTTTTCCGAGGTGACACAATATTGAAAATATTGGACGACTAGAAGGGGAATTCCCGAAGTGTACGCACCACTCATCGCGCGCGCATGCAGTTTTCAATGGCAAATGCGCACTGTGTGTGGAACTGTGACTGCAGAGTGATGAACAATTCCTATTAAATTTTTTCTACAGAGGCTGCAGTAAATCTCTAAATGCAGAGAAAACCAACAACTGTTAGGAAGTTTGGAGTTATATTCGCTTTAATTTCATTTTATCCTATAATAATTTGAATATATTTTAGAAATTGAGGCACAGGAAATACTATTTTTTTTGCATGATAAATCGAGTGCGTAGCTTTAGGACCCCTTCTACATCGGGCGGCGAAATTATGAGGTTTTCGAAAAACACGACAGGATTTTCGTATTAGTGAGTTTTGTGATATTTTCTATTTGGTTAATGATCTTTAGAATGTTTGCCACAAATTAGTGAAATATAATTTGTTGAAATATTAAAATTGGGACAGTTTTTATTGTTTGAAAACAAAGTGCGTAGCTTTAGGTCCCCCCATCATACAGCAGAGCTCGAGTCAGAGTCTCAGGGCGGGAGGGTAAGTTAAAAATTATTTGCTAAAATTCTCTGTATGAATAATAATCATAATACTGGATGTCCCATTTTTCGGTCAATACAAGGAAATATAGGACTCGCTTTGCAAAATATTGGACTCGTCTTCGACTCGTCCAATATTTATGCAAAGCTCGTCCAATATTTCCTTGTATTAACCTCAAGGCCATCCAATATTATATAATTATTACCTATTAATCCAGTCAATATAGGGTTTGACCCACCACAAATTGCAACACTTGATATTCCACTGCAATGCTTTCCAGGAAGATCCTGGAAGGTCCTGAACAACATACTAAAAGTCCCAAAAAATCCAAGCAGTGGAAATTTATGAAATTTGCATATTATGCAAATTAGCCATAAAAAGCAAGAAAAATAAGGAAAATAGTCCAAAAATTACAAATTAAGTGTCCAAAACAATTTTATTTGAGACGAAATTCATGATAAATAACTTTAATCAATATTTTTAATCAAAAATGCAAACAAATCTACCTAATTTGCATAATATGCAAATAAACATCCATATATGGAAAAAAATGTCAAGATATTGTGATTTTTCTCTCATTGACTGCTTGAAAATTTCAATAATGTTGAAATTACTATGCAGCTATCACTATGGACGTTGAATACATTTATATTAAGCTTAGTGTCTGTAGTGTCATTTGCATATTATGCAAATAAGTATCAATTCAATTCAATTTTATTTTCCACTTTCAATTTCATATTTACAATTATGATACAATTGACATAGTAACGTATTATAATCACATTTGAAGTTCTAAAATTACAATAGACATTCATCAAATCGAGATATATAAATAATTGAAATGGAGGGAGGGCCAACTGAAAAGCAGAGCTTGTAAAATGTAGGCCTCCCTTAATGGTGTAATTACGTGTTTATAGCAACTGAATTGCTTTTTTGTAAAAAAGAAACAAAACAAACATACAAAAAACATAACAATATTTACATTATGTAATATATACATTATAATACAAATCATATGCATCATATTTAAAAAATATGAATCATTCAGTGCATACAAATTATTAAAGGTTTCCCACTTAACACTGAAGGCTTAATTTGTAATTGATAAATTAAATATTTAGTAATAATTCAGGAGAAATAATTTAAGTCATTTTTTGAACATTTGTATAGAATTGCATTGTATTATATCAATCGTAAAGGAATTCCATAGTTTGGGACCCATAAAAATACACGTTTTTGAGCAAATGATGTTCTGTTCAATGGTAAATGAAAAGAGTTTGCTTGACGAGTGAAGTGGCTATGAATCGAACTATTTTTGAAAAACATATCAATTAGAGGCAAAGGTAGTTGTTTAGTATTAAGCTTAAACATAAAGGCCCGTATTCACAAAAGAAGTTTAAACCACCCCTGGGTTTAAACCCCCTCCTGGTTTTTTGAAACCATGGTTTAAACCCTAGGGGGGTTTAAACCATGGTCTGATTCACAAATGATGGTTTCTTGAAACCATGGTTTAAACCACAGTCTAAATTTAAACCGTGGTCTAAATTTAGACCATGGTTCAAAACCACAGTCTAAATTTAAACCATGGTTTAAATTAAGACCATGGTGTAAACCATGGGTTTTTTCCTACTGAGCATGCTCAGTAGGTCAGATGCTGTCTGCTACATCCAAAATGGAGGAGGCTAGGTGTGTTGTAGCTGGTAGGGAGAGAGCAAAGGGAATCTGGCAGACAGCCGAAAGAAACCCCCCCCCCTCCAACTTATCACTGACCGGAGGGAAGACTGATTATAACAGCAATTTGAAAAAAACCCTGCATGGGATGAGCTAGCCAGTACATTCCATTCCAAATACGGTAATAAATGGAGCACCCATCAAATAAAAGACCAGTGGAAAAGGATGAGGATCAATGCAAAGAACACTCAAATTTCATCAAAGAATGCAGAAAGACTGGCGGAGGTCCACCTCCACCCGAGCCCAGTCATTTAAGTATGGTGGTGAAGGAGCTGGATTTCGAGCAATACAGGAATCCATACGACGATGACAACGAAATCGCTGCAGAAAACTTGGCATTTGGATCGCTTGGTGCCATGGCAACGGGTCGTGCCACTGAGTAAGTCCATTTTATGGTTAAAATCAACATTTTCTAGGACTACATGTATAATCAGCTCAAACAAAATGAATATTTTATAAATATGAAATGCTGTCTGAAATTTCAAAACGACAAAATTGGGTAAAATTAAACTTCAAACTTTGGGCAAATCACGATCGTCTGCTCGTCGTCACTCGTCCGAGTTCAGTCCCATCCATTGCAATCCATGTTATGAATTTTAACACCACCGCTAGCGAACGAGCTGGTCGCCCGGAACTTCGGGATGCCACCGACTTAGCTTGTCGAACGAAGACGATCACTGCCAAATTAGGGTTTATAGTCCCGGGTTCAATAATCTAATAAATTGGCAAATTTCCTCACAATATCATAGAATTTCATTTTAGTTGCTAGTATGAAGAATATTCTCAAATAACTACTTACATTGGCAGTGTAGAATGTCGCTCTCGTAAAATATGAAGCCTACATTAAAGTAAATTAGCAGCCAGCCAGCCGGCCAAAGGCAAAGTTGTCAAAGTTTTATAGCAGAAGTTCAAGGCAGCTCTTTCTTCCTGTGAGGATTAAATCCTCACTGCCTTATTTCATCTCTGATTTTGATGAACTTTGCAGTGTTTTCATTTGTTTGGTTTCTTCATATTTCTTCTGAACATTTACTTTAATAGGTGGACTTGTCCCTTACATTGTCATTAATTATGAATGCCTTATATCCTTTTTGTTTATTTCACTTTGATGTGAAATTACTTCAGATCTCAACCTGTAAGAGGTAGTTCCACCCTTTGACACAAATGGCATTAACTGAAACAGTATCTTTTAATGCTCCTTATCTTGTCTTTTAGAAAGCTCAAGTATTTTACATACAAGTTCTTTCATCAAAATTTTCATTTACGAAAATTATTTATCAGAGAGCATGTTCCAATCACACATGCCATCACTTGTAAGGAGACTTCTATATATTTTTATCAGTGCATATATATATATATATAAATATATTCATTAGACCGCCAATGTCAATAAAATTGAAGAAATATCTATTATGCATAAAACAAACGTCAATAAAGTGGAATTCAGACACAGTTCTTTGCCATTGTGTCTATGTACCTTATGCACATGAACGTTCAATAATTTTATATTTCCTAATTCCTAAGACTAGACTAAAAGTTGCATATCATTATTATTTTGAATTGTATGATGAAGAAGTACCAGTACATTACATCATCAACATGCTTGAAGATATTTTTGAAAGGAACCCAAAAAATATATACTACAGGTAATGACAGCTCTACGATTGACACTATGATGAGGCATCAATATCACAGCTATAAGAGTGATCAAAAACGGTAGAAAACTAATGCAAGGAGGATGAAGCAATCATGATGTTTCAAACATTGAAAGAAGAAATTAATACAGGGGCCTGTTGCATAAAACTTTTTACCGGAGAAAACTCAGGTTGTTTTTACCGGAGTTTTTGCCCTGTATTAAAGTCAATGGCAGAAATCAGACTAACCTTAGTTTTCAGTTTTTACCAGAGTTTTCTCAGGTAAAAAGTTTTATGCAACAGGCCCCTTATCAACAGACAATTTTACAAGTACTGCAGCTAACCAGGCATACAAGGTGCATTGATGAGAAATGTGTACATACAGAATCATGGTAGGAACAGTCAAATAACTTCTTGACAAGAACAACAGGATACTGCTCTTTGTGTAGGATGTTTGTTTCCCAGTGTAGCATACAACTGCATTTGCATTCTGAATTACATTCTAAATAGGAAAATTACAGAACTTGAATGCCCTCCATGTTAATCAAAATACATATTATTTATTCTGATTATGTATTATATAGTCTTTCCAGCTTTCACTTTTTTATTCCTTGTCTTGTGAACTAGCCATTATATAATAAATACAAAAATGACCAATCAGAGGGGGAAAAAATTAATATTTTTGCAGGACTACTTTGGGGACAAGCCATAATTTTCACTTTTGTATTGTAATACATGTACAGTTAACAATGGACCCTATGAGATTTTTTGGGGGCTTTTCTTGTTAAGTTTAACATGGCTTTTTCGGCAGTACAGGGGCAAATTCATCCGTAGCCCTTGAGTATTCTTTTCCCTGCTTGCATCCTGATATTCTGTATTGGAAGCAGTTAAATTCCCCGCCCATAATCATAGATTAACCAATATACAAGTCATACAGTAATTAGTTATCAAGGGAAAGGGGATGGGCATATATCCATTCTCAAATGGTAGCATTCACTTGTGGCATCCAGAACCTTGCAGAGTGGTGTGTGGGAGTCGGTACAAAAAAAGGGGAAAAATAAATACATGAAAAAAAGTTTGATCTACTATTAACCTGATATTACATGTTAGGTTAATAATTTTACAAGGGAATACAAAAACCCGACTGTATTTGAAATTTAAATGCTTATTTGATTTCCTTGGATTTTGTGTAATCTAGCATTCGATAACCCTATTATGGAGGATCAAACGGATGGTGTTCTTATTCATTATATTTTTGATGTATTCATTAATGACTGGCAAAAAGACTATGCACATGTGTGGAATTTTTTTTTGTATGACTCGGTTGAGAATTAAACCCACGACCTCGCATTCATGAGGCCTACGCTCTACCACTGATCACCATGCCCGGTTTACTTTTAAACATTAATCTAAATAACGAATGCAGAAACATATTTAACAAACATTCATTTGAGGAAGCCATTAATCATTTTTTTTATAATACATTGTGTAGCATGTTGGCATTTCTATTTCTTCTGTTAATTTCGAACACCTCTTGGCTATTCAAAGGTTTCATATTTTAAACGTTTCAGGGTGCTCTTCATCCCCCCTTCCCTCCCACCACAATATTTAGCTCGTTCACGTGTTGACAGTGGAGCAGTCCAGATTTTTGGAGCTTCAAAAAAAGTAATTGAGCTGGCCTAAATAATATTGCATTATTCACATAATTCTGGAACTATTTGGTTGAAAATTGATTTGATTTTCCCCAAAAGTTTGAATTTCGGATGGGAAATACAAATTTACTTACCTGTACATTGATGGAATATCTGTTCTTCCTGTTCAAAAAGTACAAGGCTTCTTCACCACCAGGACTCTGGATGTAAACATGGGTCCCATCAATCGCACCAATGACCCTGGAAATCTGCAGTAGTCGTAAAATTGCTGCTGGGTTGTTTCAACTTCTTCTCTCGTTGCAGGAAAGGTCATGAATTGCCTCTTCCTTCTTGCAATAGCTTCTGACACATCTTTGACCATTCTACTGACAGATGACTGTGATACCTCATCACCATGCATCCTCTGGAAAGATCCTATGTTAAAAAGAAATGAGATCAAATCGTCATCCGGAAAACAAACTAAATGAAACTACTCTAAAAATAGTTAATGTCAACGGCAATAATAATAATACTAATCCTTATATTGACTTTAAGATCACAGCCCTATTTAAAAGTTATTCAAAATCTAAGAACTAATTATATTATCACAAAAAATCTGATACTTATACTATAGCGTTGTGTGTTAGCGTGCCTCACCACTCTATTCAGTGCAGGTGTGAACGCAGTTGGAAAACATTCCATCGTAAAGGACGCAAATGTTGGTACCGTGTATAGGAGAGTCACAACCTATGCACATTAAAACAATACACTATTCCTCAAAGAGTGGGGTGTTTACCCGGTGCATTGTATCTGCCGGTCCCGGCAAAAATTCAAGTCAATCTTGGTGTTCATATGCCATAATAATCAATATAATGATTGTGGGCATTAACGGAAAGACAAGACAAAGTGAAGCCCATGTCATTATGACCAAACTTCACATTTTTACCTTAAGTAAATATAATTACAAGATAAGTGTAAGCCTTTGTAAAGCCTCATTTTTTCACAACTGGTCAGAAGGCACTTTCTGTCAATTTCAAATCAATGGAAGATTTATTAGCATTTAAAATATACATAGGACAGCAATCTTTATTTGCTCAGAAAAGATACATTTTTGGTGTTATTAATAACAATGGTACATCAATTACTCACCAACGGACTGTCAAAACCTGTAGACTGACAGGTAGAGGATTGAAAAGAAATTAAGCTTAATCAGTTCACAAATAAAAGATTAAACCTTTATGCTCATGAATAGGTATCTGTTTAGGCATTTTGATGTGCATCAATATATATTCATTTTGATGTTTGGCAATATATATCATATATATTCATGGTAGTAAAGTCTTCACTTTTATCATCAAAATATATACATGTATATATATGTATATGATATATATTGCTGAATCATAAAATGCCTAAACAGATACCTATTCATGAGCATAAAGGTTTAATCTTTTATTTGTAAAGTGATTAAGCTTAATTTCTTTCATGTGTTTGCATGCTGTAACTGAAGATTGGAAGAAATCATGTAACTGGTAAACACTTTACTAACATGAATATTAGTGTGTGGGACTAAAGTGAAATTTCATGGTATTTTTGGAAGAGTTTTTAAATGTGAAGAAATAAAATATCATCATTGATTATAACATATTTTGTCAATATCATACCAAAAATTAATATATACGAAAATAAAGTTAAAAAATTATTTGTCCGGGGGTCAAACTCAAGGTCAAAGTTAAGGTCAAAGGTCATGACCTTATAAATTGCTCCAATACATTATTCGATGCATGTTTTGGATTCCTCTCTGAATTTCCTATCAAATGGTATCAGTTTCATGAAAATTGGTCAACACGTAACGACGCAGTGGCCATTGAAAGTTGAAGGTCACTCCCATTTTTGTCAAAACAAGAAGAAAAGGGCGGGCCGTAGCGCGAGAACCGACGGACCGATTGGACTTATTTTTTTGTTTTGTGCTTGGGCCATGTTGAATTTTATGTATACCAAATTACAACGAATTCTGAGACGGTCGGGTGCAAAATTGCACATTCATTGGGTGAATTGGCATGGAATGACCCTGTACTTATTTATTCATCATGAAATTTTGTTCAAATTGGTTGCTTTTGACATTTGATTTATAATTTTTGGGTTATTTTCCTTATTTTCTATTTTTAATGGCTAATTTGCATAATATGCAAATTAATTTTCAGGCATTGTGATGAATTCTCCTGCTTAGTGATAGTAGCAAAAATGTCTACATAAATGACATGTTTTCAAGCAGTCTATATGAGAACAATCACAATATCTTGACATTTCTTCCATATAAGGATGCTTATTTGCATAATATGCAAATTAGGTCGATTCGCTGGCGCTTTTGAATAAAAACATTGAATACCGTTATTTATCATTAATTTTCGCTTATTATTGGACTATTTTCCTTATTTTTCTACATTTTTATGGCTAATTTGCATAATATGCAAATTTCATAAATTTCCACTGCTTGGATTTTTGGGGACTTTTAGTATGTTGTTAAGGGGACCTTCCTGGAAGGCATAGCAGTGGAAAATCAAGTGTTGCAATTAGTGGCGGGTCACCCCCCTATTCTGGCTAGATTGACTGGACTATATACCATGTGTTTTTCCATGGCAATCAGAATCCACATTTTGCATTATTTGCTTTAACAACGGTCAATATCATAGCATATTCTCTCTCTTTTGGGTTTTCTCATTGGCTTGTGTGTAAATTAGGCAGTGGGCAATATTTGCAGAAACTTGTTGGAACTAGTCTGTGAATTGTAGCTTAGATAATGTGTGGTATGGTGAGTACTGGGTATGGCTCTTTCCATGCATGCAGCGTATGATGCATAAACGCAAATACAGTGTGTCCCACAAAAAAGGAACTGAGGACTCCCAATTATATTTTTCAATATGGCAAACCGCTTTACGGTGTTTTAATTATGTAATAATGAAATCTTTTCCTTATAAACTTCAGTTTGACCTAACCTAGGCTCATATAATTTGATGTGTATGATACTAGCATGGATCCCAGGAAGCCCATTGATTTTGAGGTCAAAAGGTCAAGGCCACAGTTGCATCTTTTCATCTTGCCCTTCTGAAGTTCTTAAAAACGTGATAACTTCAGTTTAGCTTAACCTAGGCTCATGTAATTTGGTGTGCATGATACTAGCATGAATCCCAGGAATTCTATCACTTTTGAGGTCAAGTCGCCACCTTCTACTTTTCTTGCTTGTCCAATAACTCCATTTTTGTCTCACCTGCATAGCAGAGTGAGACTATAGGCGCCGCTTTTCCGACGGCGACGGCGGCGTCAACATCAAATCTTAACTGTCTTGCTAAGGTTAAGTTTTTGAAATGACATCATAACTTAGAAAGTATATGGACCTAGTTCATGAAACTTGGCCATAAGGTTAATCAAGTATTACTAAACATCCTATTAGAGTTTCATGTCACATGACCAAGGTCAAAGGTCATTTAGGGTCAATGAACTTAGACCATGTTGGGGGAATCAACATCGAAATCTTAACCTGAGGTTAAGGTTTTGAAATGTCATCATAACTTAGAAAATATATGGACCTAGTTCATTAAACTTGGACATAAGCTTAATCAAGTATCACCAAACATCCTGCATGAGTTTCACGTCACATGACCAAGGTCAAAGGTCATTTAGGGTCAATGAACTTTGGCCAATTTGGGTGTATCTGTTGAATTACAATCAAAACTTTAAAAGTTTTTGGATCTGATTCATGAAACTTGGACATAATAGTAATCAAGTATCACTGAACATCCTGTGCAAGTTTCAGGTCACATGATCAAGGTCAAAGGTCATTTAGGGTCAATGAACTTTGGCCGAATTGGGGGTATTTGTTGAATTACCATCATAACTTTGAAAGTATGTTGGTCTAGTTCATAAAACTTGGACATAAGAGTAATCTAGTATCACTGAACATCCTGTGTGCATTTTAGGTCACATGACCAAGGTCAAAGGTCAATGAACTTTGGCCATAATGGGGGTATCTGTTGAATTACCATCATAACTTTGCAAGTTTTTTGATCTGACTTTTGAAACTTGGACATAAGAGTAATCAAGTATCACTGAATATCCTGTGCAAGATTCAGGTCACATGATCAAGGTCGAAGGTCATGTGAGGTCAATGAACTTTGGCCACATTGGGGGTATTTGTTGAATTACCATCCTATCTCTGTAAGTGTATTGGTCTAGTTCATAAAACGTGGAAATAAGAGTAACCAAGTATCACTGAACATCTTGTGCGAGTTATAGTAGTTTTCAAAGCCAGCACTGCTGCTATGTTGAACTGCATGATGCAGGTGAGACGGCCAGAGGCATTTTACTTGTTCATGTTACACGTTGGGCATATGATGTGCTTGCCCCAGCGACACACTTGTTCTGCTTTATTTGATACCAAATATGATATGAATATATGTAGTTCATGCATTGATGATCTGGAAGTGTAATGAAATGCACTGTCAAAACCAAGTTGTGGAGAAAAATGGGTTGAAATTTGTTAAGGATGTGACAACCTTACGTAAGAAAGGGATGGCTCATTTGCATATACAGTATCTTTTGTATTCTTTATTTCTTTCACTAATCTCTAAATGGGATGCAGATTCTGCATAATTTTTTTTCTGACATGCCTCAGTTTTTGTTTTTTCTCTGCAATGCATGAACAATTCACAACGCATTTGGTCTCAAATCAAAGTAGAGATTTTATTCTTACAATTGAGGTTAAATTTATGATCTAAACATATTCAATGATTGTTATATCTGGATCTAAATATGGGTTTCCTTACTTGTGGGACGCACTGTATGAGCACGCCATAAATAGTGCGTACCTGTGTGACAACCATTTAGGTATTACACTTAGCCAGGACTGCTTCAGCAGGTTTATGAATTACCTGAAATAAGAAGAAGTGACAAGCAACAGGCATTTAAATTGTTCCAAATAATAACATGAATTACACATTATGCAGTTGTACATGTAGGTAAACTGGTAATAATAATATTAATAATGACTGACTCCTCTTTTTTTAGGAACATCAATTGTATTGCCCATAGAATAAACATATTGAACTCTTCTAAGGACTTGGGCCAATATGATTCTATTGCAGGCAAAATGTATGATATATATTGACTCTTTTTCATGAATGTCTTTGTATATAAATAAGATTATTTGCATACAAGATGATAGAGAGGTTATTACATTATGAAAGATATTGTGAATTTGTCCATTCAAATTGAAATACGTAAATTTTATTCTCACCTTCTAAAAATTCTTCTTCTATACAGTTCACTGAAGACAGCAGAGAACATAGAAGCAATGTGCACGATACCAAAGGACAGGTTGATGATTGAAACAGGTAGGAACACTGGTCAATAGTAACAGTAGTCATGTGATGATGATGCACAGCATTTTTATAGCACCATATATCTGTCAAAGACATTCTAAGGCTCATTTTTGAAGGAGCCAGCCAATCTGGGTCGCCAAGAAGGGCGCACGAACAGAAATGTGACCAGCAGGTCTCCTCCAACTGGTTGGGGGCTTGCAGGTGGACCACTACACCGGTGTTTCCCCCTACTCTTATTTGAATAGTGCTGTGAGTTCCTAACATGCATGATACCTCCATTTAACATGTTTTCCACTGAAACATAGCCTGCAGCTATGAAACAGGGGAGAGACGTTTACATACAACGCACTGGCTTCAGCCATCCACCCAGGGTGGACTCGAACCCACGATCTTTGGTTCGACGGGCAGACACTTTACCGACTGAGCCAACTTGGCTCAGTGATGAATGTGATAAATTTAAGCCAAATGTTTGATTGGGATTTATATCATCATTTTAAAAACCTTCTTATTGATATAGATGCACCCTGGTGTGAAGTGAAAGCAACTCATGCTGGATTCAAACATGTCCAAACTAAGTTCCCTACCAAGAAGAAAGAGAAATGGGAAGAAGATAACTGTGTTAAAGGAAGGAATGAACCATGTCATATTATGTAAGTACATGACCCTGTTCAATATCCACTAGTCGGATGATGTAATGTGTGACAGGCTTTATAGAGTTGGATGACTTTCAAACAAAATGTAATAGCACTTGAAGGAACATTATTTTCTACCTATGAACTATTAATGATCAGAGTTCAAAATAGTGGTATGAATGTTAAAAACCAAATTCTAGTCTTTTCTGAGACTCCCTATAGGAATAAAAACGAATTCAATTTACAAATTTTCATAGTGTCATCATTGGCTGCGACTTAAAGCCAATTTTTACTTAAAGGGATGCTCCAGGCTGAAAATGTTAAGAATTAATGTAAGAGTAAATTCACAGTGTAAAATGCTGAAATTTCATCGAATTTGGACAACAAATAACATTGTAAATTGAAGACAAAAATAAAGAATAGAACATAACATTTTAATAAACGAACATGTTTCGAGGTGTCGCACCTCATCCTCAGCCTGAAAATTAGTAACAGAGTCATTGGTATTTATACAGTTAGGATGTCAAGTAAAAATTTCAAGAATGTAGTTACACAGGATTACATGGTGTGAAATCAATTGTTAAATGGAATGAAGTAAAAAAAAAAGTTTACAAAGTCTATGGATTTATCAGATAGGGGTAGATTAAATTAAATGGATAACATTATGTGGTAATTGTACACCTGTTGGTTTAGTTGAGGTTGTTTCCATTTGATGAAAAGCCCTTCTTTTATTTTTAGTTTAAAATCTGTTTGAGCAATATCAAGAATTTTGAAACAGTGGGATATTGCATTCTAACAAGCATTGAGGTAATGATTGCAGGCGTTTCTAGATATGGGAGTTCTTGTCCTTCCCCAGGTGCTCCTGTACTCGTGTCGTATGATGACGCTTGGTTTGACCAATATAGCGAGCTTTAGATCTCGCACATGTAAATTGATATACGACACGAGCACGAAGCTCCTGGGGAATGGAGTCTTTCACAGAAAGTAAAGAACTGAGCTTGAAAGATGAGAAAGAAAGAGTAATATGAAGATCTTGGCAATATTGTTTAACCATCATGTTGATTCTCTTTTCAAGTTCCTTTGATGCTTTACCAATATAAGGTAACTTGAAAAATCTTGTAGTCTTTTTTCTCCTGACCATTTTTGGGTTTTGGATGTTTTGAAGGTATTGGTTCAATGACCTTTCGATCAACCAACCTGGGTACATGTTTCTGTTCAACACCTTTTTCAAATTCTCGATACTAGTATCAAAGAGATGAGAGTGACTGCAAATTTTGTAAGCCCTATCTATCAATGTTCTTATCATCCGGTTTTGTATTTGTAACAAGAAAAGCTGAGAAAATTTGTATACAACCCAGTGTAATTCTTCTGATGAAAGACTGAAGTAGTATAAACATCTGTGCTATTGTTGATTAAAATATCTAAAAAGGGCAATTGTCCATGTTCTTCCTTTTCAACAGTGAAATTTATATTGGGATGCCTGGAGTTTAAATAGTCATGAAAGGTTTGAACCTCATCTCGATACTTGTATCGAGAATTTGAAGGAAAAACCTCAATGCTTGTTAGAATGCAGTACCCACTGTTTCAAAATTCTCGATACTGCTCAAACAGATTTTCAACTAAAAATAAAAGAAGGGCTTTTCATCAAATGGAAACAACCTCAACTAAACCAACAGGTGTACAATTACCACACAATGTTATCCATTTAATTTAACCTACCCCTTTCTGATAAATCCATAGACTTTGTAAACTTTTTTTTACTTCATTCCATTTAACAATTGATTTCACACCTTGTAATCCTGTGTAACTACATTCTTGAAATTTTTACTTGACATCCTAACTGTATAAATACCAATGACTCTGTTAATAATTTTCAGGCAGAGGATGAGGTGCGACACCTCGAAACATGTTCGTTTATTATAATGTTATGTTCTATTCTTTATTTTTATCTTCAATTTAGTATCGTATCGTTCTTTTGGAAGTATTATTGTAAATTCTTGAAATTTAAAGTTCAGCAATATTTTGTGAAAACAGTATACATTAGGTGGACTGATGATGTCACATCCTCACTTTCCTGTTTCTTATGTTATTACATGAAATCATGTTTGTTTGTCTCATTTTTGTCTCACCTGCATAGCAGAGTGAGACTATAGGCGCCGCTATTCCGGCGGCGGCGTCAACATCAAATCTTAACCTAAGGTTAAGTTTTTGAAATGGCATCATAACTTAGAAAGTATATGGACCTAGTTCATGAAACTTGGCCATAAGATTAATCAAGTATTACTGAACATCCTATTAGAGTTTCATGTCACATGACCAAGGTCAAAGGTCATTTAGGGTCAATGAACTTAGACAATGTTGGGGAATCAACATCAAAATCTTAACCTGAGGTTAAGTTTCTGAAATGTCATCATAACATCCTCACTTTCCTGTTTCTTATGTTATTACATGAAATCATGTTTGTTTGTCTCATTTTTGTCTCACCTGCATAGCAGAGTGAGACTATAGGCGCCGCTATTCCGGCGGCGGCGTCAACATCAAATCTTAACCTAAGGTTAAGTTTTTGAAATGGCATCATAACTTAGAAAGTATATGGACCTAGTATATTAAACTTTGACATACGGTTAATCAAGTATCACCAAATATCCTGCATGAGTTTCATGTCACATTACGAAGGTCAAAGGTCATTTAGGGTCAATGAACTTTGGCCGATTTAGGGGTATCTGTTGAATTACAATCAAAACTTTAAAAGTTTTTGGATCTGATTCATGAAACTTGGACATAATAGTAATCAAGTATCACTGAACATCCTGTGCAAGTTTCAGGTCACATGATCAAGGTCAAAGGTCATTTAGGGTCAATGAACTTTGGCCGAATTGGGGTATTTGTTGAATTACCATCATAACTTTGAAAGTATGTTGGTCTAGTTCATAAAACTTGGACATAAGAGTAATCAAGTATCACTGAACATTCTGTGCACATTTTAGGTCACATGACCAAGGTCAAAGGTCAATGAACTGGCCATAATGGGGGTATTTGTTGAATTACATGTACCATCCTATCTCTGTAAGTGTATTGGTCTAGTTCATAAAACGTGGAAATAAGAGTAACCAAGTATCACTGAACATCTTGTGCGAGTTATAGTAGTTTTCAAAGTCAGCACTGCTGCTATGTTGAATCGCATGATGCAGGTGAGACGGCCAGAGGCATTCCACTTGTTTATACAATGTGTGAATGAAATGTCTCCCTTATCATGAAATAAGTTGCAGGAATGAATATCAAATGCACTATCAGATGTCAGTCCAGTCTTTTTTAACCCTCCCTGGGGGGGGGGGCCATAATGGCCCTCCCTCGACAATTTTCGCGATATATCTGCGGCACAAATTTTTTTGACCTCGCCGCTGACTTTTTACTTTCAAGTCTCGCGCAAATTTGTAACGCCCGGGTACGCGGTTACGACATTGCGCAACATTATGTAAGTGCATATGTCAGACCCAAAATGTCCATCGAAAAAACATTAAAAAACAAAAAGTAAAAAACAAAGAAATACATAAGAAATTTAAAAAAACAAAAAAACTGTTTTAGAAATACATAAGAAATCGGTCTTGGTACCGGAATTTTTTTCATTCACAATTGTTAGGAATGCTTAAGGGGGGCCATAACGCTCCCCCCCCCCTGGAATGACAAGAATCAAAATACCCCGGGAGATTAAGGGTCAAGTTCTTCCCAGAAAATGTTTTAAGAAACGTAATAATACAAAAGAACAAGTGGGGATATGACATCATCAGTTTGCTCATTGAATATTCATGTGAACTGCCGAGAATTATTTCACTGGAATAATGCAATTCTTTAAAGTGCAATAGCTTTGGTAATCCTTGTCCGATTGTGATGAAATTTTCTGTTTTGTTTTGTCTGATTGTTCTTTATCTGTTCAAAACATAAATTTCAGCATGTAGTATCCCTTTTACTCCAACCACAAGGCTTGCAGTAAAGGTAAATTTTAGTTGAGATATTTATAACTTTATGCTGAACTTCAAATAAAATAATTTTACTTCTTGGAGCTTTCACGATTTGCTGTTTCTTTTAAAAAATGTGTGATAGTCGGATGATGTAGTGTGTGACAGGCTTTATAAAGTAATGGTAACTATCTCATAGAAACGTAAACATGATATTCTTAATTTTCATTGGTTATTAGCATTGTTGCCATGGTAATTGATATAGAATGGTCAAGTTATAATAATAGTATACTTTATGCATTTGGAGTCCAGATGAGAATAGAAATACCTGGGGCCTGTTGCATAAAACTTTTTACCTGAGAAAACTCTGGTAAAAACTGAAAACTAAGGTTAGTCTGATTTCTGCCATTGACTTTAGCACAGGGCAAAAACTCCGGTAAAATCAACCCGAGTTTTCTCAGGTAAAAAGTTTTAAGCAATGGGCTTCTGGAGTTTATGGGCATACAATTAAACTTGATCTATAATGAAATTAAAATGCAACCTTCAAACCATTTCGACTTTGGAGTACCGGTCAATAGTTTGAGCTCTTTTTATTAAATACAATTTTTTTTCATGAATTTTACAACACTCTCCTTTTGGGAATGTTGGTCCCATTCCTGATAGAAATATTGTTCCTAATTCTCCTTTAGAAAGGTCTTAAGTTTTGAATTCATTTGGTATATTATTTGTTCTGCTCTGGTGTATTCATTTTCTATGATTAATCACTAGCAATGATTTGTACATACTTCAATTATTTGTTAAGAATCGTCTGAATTTTTTTCTCCAACTCACTTTATTCATTTCAATTGTTCATACTAAATTTTTCAGTGTATTAAGAATTATTTTTCATACGATATTTTGTCAATCCTGTTGTCATTTTTTTATGACTGCGAATATCTTGAGATGTTTGGTTCCATGACGTTTTCTCCGACGACAATTGCTCAGTTCTAAATTCCACTTCCTATTAGAATGACAAAATTCAACTCATTATTTCCTACCTGAAACCTAACAAAACCCTATTCCAACCCCTACCCTAGATCTTAGATGAAATTAATCCTGGAGCAATTGTCGTAGAAGCAAATATTGTGTAACCAAATGTTTGTTTAGCTAATGGTTTGATTGCACTTTGATATTACTTTCTTTCTCCTTGTCATATTTCAGTCAAGTTTTGGAGGTGATGGCAGCATCAAGAGGAGAGGATATCAATGAGCTTGCTGATATTATGTTTGAGAACACAGAAAATATGTTCTTCTGTAGGTGATGATTTCTCTACAGCGACATCATTCTCTTGATCCCTTGTGTATAAACTGATATTGAACTGTTCTTTACATTCATCTCTCTCAGTAATCTGTCATTTGATCTCATGACAAATGCTCCTCTACTAATTTCTCTGAAGATAAAAGGGAAGGGTTAGAGTTGCAATCAGGTTTTTTGTTTGAAATCATTTCAGGATTAGAATTAAGATAAGGTTTGAGGTAGGGGTTTATGTTTGACTTAATGTGTGCATTTTCAGTTGGAGTTGTTGGGGAGTAAATATCAAGAAGTCCAATCTTAGAGACTAATTTATTTATAATTAAGTGTGAGCCAACTCTAGTTTGAGTTGAGCTGCCTTTCCTTTGCATTGTCAGATCGACATGGGATGTTTAGATAGTGACAACTATTATTTGATTTGTTGTTTTTTATTTGTGACGTTATAAGTGAACAGCTTCCCATGTTATCATGAATTTGAAAAAATAAAAGAAATGCAAATTTCAGTATATTAAATCATTTCACAACATATTGGGCAGCAGCTCGCACAGTGCATATGTCACAAATCTAAAACTTGAATTCTAAAGACTTCTTTAATCTTTGATGGATTTTTCTCTTATCATTTTGGGGGTATTTTAACGTAAGGGCGAGCTTTTCATGAGGGTAAACTTCCCCTTTAAAGGTCCCAAAACATACAATTCATGTTATCTTCAGTTAATGTGTACATCATATAATTTCAATATTTTTTTCCACTTTTCTTGCATGTTCCTGCAGTATACTAAGCCCCGCCCCACTAAAATCCACTCTGTTTTTTTTTGCCTCTTGTGATGTCACAGGAGGCAGTAATAAGCATCACAATACACAATGCTATGCAACTTGCCATAACTATGCACCATTGCTAATAATCACAAGTCTTCAGACAACACTAGGGCCTATATAGCTACCATTCAAACTGTCATTTAGTTACTGCTTGTGAAGTGGTATTGTATGAAGACTTGTAATTGTTAGCAATGGTACATAGTTATGGTAAGTTGCATTGCTTTGTGTATCAATTGGTATGCTTATTTTTGCCTCCTGTGACATCATAAGAGACAAAAAAAATGATCTCATTGATTTTAAGGATGCCGGGTGTAATATACAAAAGAAAAATGAAATTAAAAGTATTGAAATTATATGATGTACATTAAAACCCATCAGGACATGAAAGTAAAGACTCATACAATAACAGAACGTATTCTGTATTTCACAAATATAAAGAAATATACAATCACAAATATTTGCATTATCAGAAGAGTAAGCTGAATGGAAAAAAAATAAACTTGTTTAATTTCTTTCTGTGAATTGTCCAATCTTACAATACATATATCATACATGAATCCAGTCCAACATAATGTTACAATTATGTACAGGTAGCAATATCATAGAATGTGAAAATGGATTACAAACTAGCAAATATTCTTTTTCAGTCGGTAAACTGCCTCAAAAAAAATCAGAAGTGAAATACAGGAAATTAATATACTTGTACCGGTAATTGTTTAACATCTACACATGAAATGATCACAATAAATTCCTCTGTTTTCCATTTTCTAAAATGAAAGTTTGTGTTCTGAACATCAAATTTTATATTTTTAAGTGACATGTAAAAACATAAGGCAATTGAGAATAGTGAATATCTAAGAAAAACCAGTATATATTATACACTGTGGAATAGAAAAAGCTTGTCAATGACATTGCTAAAATAAATTATTGGCTGACTTTGCTCTCATGATTTATGTGGTATTTTTTGTAATTCAAAATGTCTAGCCACATATAAACTTTGTGCTTTCCATATTCTGTGAATTCCATGATTTTTTTTCAAACTGGCAACTCTGACCCTTTACCAAAATTTGTTAATCATGAAATGCATCTAGACCAAGTGTAAAGACAATATCAAAGAGCCCCCACTGTCAAACAATAGTAATAAAGGTAATTCTATTAAGACATACTTTCTTCCTTTGCTGTTGTATTTCTTTATTTACAGGTGTCCTGACCTATGACACAATTTTTAAGAAAATCAGGTGAAAATGGGACAAAAAAAAACTTGTCTCTTGAAAATGGAAAGAAAAAGTTATGTGAAGGCCTTATGAACTGATTTTGGTGTCTTTATATTCAAAATGCGAAAATGTCCTTTAAAGAAATGGTTCTTTAATATGACCCTTCTATAGCCCACCTTTCTCAAAAAATGAACAAAAGTGAGAGATAGGGGGAAGGAAGAGAAAGTGGTGGGGGGGGGGTAGAATAATGGAAGCAAGAGTGGAAATAGCAAGGTAATACTCGTCTATAAATGTGTACAAAAGATTGAACGATCAAACTAAACCTTTAACTTGTGAATGTCATAATATGTATAATCCTGAAAAATACCAATTCTTTGTACCCATTTAACCCTAAAAAGACTGGGGGGGGGCTGATTCAGCCCCCCTCGACATTTTTCGTGATAAATCCGCCGCGCAAAATTTTTTGACCGCGTCGCTCGCTGACTTTTTACTTTCAAGTCTCGCGCAACTTTTGAGGCCAAAATTGTGACCCCCGGGTACGCGATTCGGAAATTACGCAACATTTCGTAAGTGCATGCAGACCAAAAATTACTCAAAAACGTGAATTTGTGTACAAATCCAATGCAAATAGTGTTTTTAGCTAAAATTCATAAATGTATCATTATTTTTCCTTTTACTGCTAAAAATCAATTAATTTTATCTTTTTTATGGTCCAAATAAAGTCCCCGACAATTTCCATTGAAAAAACAATAAAAAACAAAAAGTCGAAAAACAAAGAAATACATAAGAAATTTAGAAAACAATAGAATACATAAGAAAATAAATGTGATGTTGAAACTTTTTAAAAATAAATTTGATCAGATGCCTATCTAGAGTATGTGAAACAAAAATTAGCATTTCAGGGGCATTATTTTATTAATTAGAGCAAACTTATGATTTTACGCATAAATTAGCATAATTAATGAAACATGAGATTTTTTGCAGAATTTGATGTTATTGTTTCTTAGATAATGCTATGGGTAACGCGTGTGCCAATTTTCGTCGCGATCGCGCTATCGACGGCCGAGATCATAAGGGGGGGCTGAATCAGCCCCCCCCCCAGTCTTCTTAGGCGTCGAAATAGCCCAGTCTATTTAGGGTTAATGTGCAGATATGTAGACATAACAAAATATCTATAAGCAACAATATGGCTTCACTTGGTCTACTTCCTGAAGCTTTGTTTTTGAGTAATGACATGAATTCCATAAACTGAACCTGCAAGTAATAGAGTGCTTTTATGTATATCAGTAATACCCTGGCTAAGCCTTGCTGATCATGTGATGCATTTCATACAATAACTACATAGTAAACGTGAATCTAACATTACCTGAATACACCGGTACCATCATACACTAGTTCCAGTGAGTGTTTGAATGAAACTAGCTGTATAGGATACATATCAAAGACTACATAAAGACAAAATTATATTGAAAGGATATCCAAGAAAACCACAAAGATGTTAACATTTCCCAAATATAGACACATTATATGACAAAAGAAAAAATAAGTGAACTTGTAACAAGGATTTTTTTCTCACAAGACGTCAAACCTGCATTGAATTACGCATTACATTGATTACAAGATGGCAAGCCATTAAAGCACCAAACTCTCTTCGCTTCTTCATACAAAGCACAGAATAAATACATTGGAATCTCTTATAGTGCAATGTTGGACATTTTCTAAATCATAATTCATAGAATCTTAAAGATAAACTTAATGGACTTTAACAATTATATTAGAGATAAATGTAAATCAATATCAATTTGGATAAGAATATTTCCAGATGAAACTTGATGATTGGATTGGTGTTTCATCTGGGATCCTGGGTCTACGTCTTGCTGTAAAAAAATGATCAAATATTAGATAACAGTTAATATGCTTTAAAAAATGATACGATATGAAACCCCTAAACTAACATTAATTTCCTTAGAATGTTTTCGGCAAATAACCAAAATAGTAATTTGGTCTTCAAAGAGTATAAAAATATGAAAATTAGCTTATCTGAAAGAATAATTCTTCATACTGTCAAATCTTAAAGAAGTATATTAAAAAAGACGAGATACAAAAGTTTCTTTGACATCACTTTTTTCCAGATCATAATTGCTTTGGAAAAGATCCAACATGGAGCTCAAATTTTCAATGCTTGTTTTGCCAAGTTCTCAGAAATTACACAGTTTCTTTAAGAGTCCTTTAGCACTTATTTTTCATTCATACATAGACATTTGGGTAGTCATTTGATTAAATTCCGTACAAACTTATTTTGAAATCATTACCACAACTGGCATTTATCTTTAAACTTTGGTGTGATTATCATAATAGCACCCATCAAGTCAGAATTCACCTCAGAATGATCCAGTTCGTAGTTCCGCATGATCAGAGGAAGATCATTGGTACTAAAGTATATATAAAATACCAAATTTGGTGTCTTGATTATTCATAAATCTTTTGAATTTTCATTCACATTTAAAAAAAAAACAGCGATGCCTCCACAAACGACTGGTATTTCACACTTTGCTAAGTTCATTGTACAACATGCCCTATCATGCATTCAAAGTAGAAGTGCAAAAAATGCCGTCATATAGTGTTCATTGGCAAAAAGAAGCTGCTGAAAACTGCTTATCTAAATAAAGAGCCAATGGAGTAAATTAGAGAGTCAAAAGGGGCCTAAGCTTTCGATCCTAGCAGAATCTTCTTCGGAGGCAAAATGACAAACAAAGTGGAACAACCATAATATAGACCACAGACATTCAACAGCAACACTAGAAACAAGGAGACAAAAGGGGCATTAGTGAGAAGAGATGACCAATCAGGTTAATGAAGGGGATGAAAGAAAAGGAGTAGGCAGACACAAAGGGACGTTAGCGTAAGTAAGCCCAAAGAAAGACCTCAAGCCAAGAGGGATTAAGATATGAGGCAGGCAACATCAAGCAGGATCTGGAACATAACAGTGATAGAGGGTATGAGGAAGAGATGAATAACAAGAGAATTAGTGAGAGGTGGGTCAAACAGGTAACAAAGAAAGGCATAATAAACTGGTGCATAAGAGTGCACTCTTATGCATCAGTTTATTATGCCTGATTTATCATTAACCTGATTGGTCATCTCTTCTCACTAATGTCCCTTTTGTCTCCTTGTTTCTAGTGTTGCTGTTGAATGTCTGTGGTCTGTATTATGGTTGTTCCACTTTATGTTTGTCATTTTGCCTCCGAAGAAGATTCTGCTAGGATCGAAAGCTTAGGCCCCTTTTGACTCTCTAATATAGTGTTCATTGACGTGATATTATAATCACCTGATCTATTCAATTTCTATATCTTGCTCTGAAATCTTCCTATCATAATGAAAACTAGCACATCACTGATGTGGAGCTCATCCGGCATCTCGCAGCACAATTTAACACAATTTTAATTTCAGCCCAGTTGGCACTGTAGTGAATTATATTGGTGACATAAATTGAGGATATAGAACTGAAATTGATGAAGAAATGACATAGAAGCATTTTTTGTGATCTATGAATAAATTTCATATGAATTAAGTATTAATTATTATCTAGTCAATATTTCTAAACTTTGTGTAGAATCTTGGTGAACCTAATGTAGCTCTCAGATGGAACAAAAATAACCAAAATCAATCAACAAATAAGTAAGCAATTTTTGCGAGTTTTGAAAATATATGAATATATAGCAGATTCAATGAGTTTCAAAATTCTATGTTTAAATTTTGTATCACCACCTCGAGCTATCATATAAAGGAAACAAAAATGAAATTGATTAACAAATGAAGAAGAAAAAACATTTTTTGTGATTTATGAATAAATTTTGCATAAATTAGAATAAATAATTTTCCACACAAAATTTCAAAATTTTGTGTACAAGTTTGGTGAACCTCATGCAGCTCTACCAGATGGAAGAAAAAAAATCAAAATCTGTCAACAAAGAAGAGGAATTTTCTGTGATTTATGAATACATTTCGCATAAATTAGCATCAATAATTTTCTACTGAAAATTTTCAAAATTCTGTGTTGAAGTTTGGTGGGCCTCATGAAGTTCTACCGGATGGAAGAAAAAATATCAAAATCTGTCAACAAATAAAGAAGAGGCATTTTCTATGATTTCTGAATAAATTTCGCATAAATTAGCATAAAAAATTGTTATAGTCAAAATTTCAAAATTCTGTGTACAAGATTGGTGAACCTCATGAAGGTCTACCAGATGGAAGCAAAAAATTCAAAATCGGTCAACAAATGAAGCATTTTATGTGAATTTTTAAAAATATGCATAAATTAATTTCGCATAAATTAGCATAAAAATTGTTCTGGTCAAAATTTCAAAATTCTGTGCAGAAGATTGATGAACCTCATGAAGCTCTACCAGATGGAAGCAAAAAATTCAAAATCGGTCAACAAATGAAGAAGTATTTTATGTGAATTTTTAAAAATATGCATAAATTAGCATAAAAATTGTTCTGGTCAAAATTCTGTGTAGAAGTTTGGTGAACCTCATGAAGCTCTACCAGATGGAAGCAAAAAATCAAAATTGGTCAACAAATAAAGAAGTAGCATTTTTTTGCGCATAAATTAGTATATTTAATGAATTTCAAAATTCTGTGTAGAAGTTTTGAATGCCCCACCTAGTGCTATCATATAAGGCAAACAGAATTGAAATCGGACTTGAAATGGCGAGGTAGTAGCATTTTGAAATTGTGGACGGACGGCAGACGACGGACGCCACGCAACGGCATAAGCTCATCTTGCCCTTCGGGCCGGATGAGCTAAAAATTAAAGGTCATTTGACCAAAATTGTCCAAGAAGTAATTACAAACTGGTCTATACAGTCATACCTGAACATTGTTTTTATCATGATCCATGTTTGGTCCAGGACTGGATACATGGCTTCCCAGACCAAGGCCATGTAGACAATAGTCACATCCCAGGCTTGTTGCATGTATGGCGCTACAACAATCCAACCAGCAATAGCGTAGTCAGATACTACTTCCCATAATATTGTCAACCAAACCATCAAAAGCTGAAGGATCTCAACAGTCTGTGCCAGAAACTGATTGGTGAAGGAATCAGTAATTGTTCATTTAATTCAATTCATTATATATGAAATTTCCATAATCCAGAAAATGATTGTTTTGAATAATGCATGAAGAAAAATTATGAATCTCCCTTTAAAAATTGTCTTCATTTCTTATACAGTAATTTTTTATGATAATAAAGATGGTGATGAAAATATTTTTGATGATGGAAATGATAGGTATGAAACTGATGATGAAGATGATTATTATAGCTTCTTGAGCACCTAACAAGGTGGACATGTGCGCAATATAAATACCCTGTATTATTATTATGAATATAACAATCCTGGTGTTGATGGTGGTGATGACGATGGTGATGATGATGTCATGGTGAAGATGGTGATGATGACGGTGATGATGATGTCATGGTGAAGATGGTGATGATGATGCTGCTGAATACAATGAAGCAAAGACCATAATGATGATGTAATAAGTAACTCACCCAGTCCAACCAGATGGGAGCATTCTCTGCAATCCATTCTTTGAATGGCGTAACCATGGTAACAAACCAAGCCCATATATCATATATTTTTTCCAAAGCGAGAGTAAGGTAAGGTCCACAGAGTTCCTTTATCTTGGCATAGTAGATTGGTGTGTTTACATGCAGCCATCTAATACAAAAACAATCCAGTGTGAAGTCTGCGTATACTCATATCTACATTCAAAGTTGTCAAAAAATTATAAAAAAACATAATGCCTAATGGTCTACTATTTACTATAGAAGATACATATATAAAATGACTTGATGCTCCAATGTATGTTACATAGTAGATCAGTTCCCTGTCATGGATCTGTGATGACAATGTTTTTGAGGGATGTTGGTAAGCATGTATATTTGTATATTGACTGGCCTTAAGGGGAACATCAAATATGTCGCTCGCAACAGAATCATATTGGCCAGTCTTGAGACGAGGGAAATATTGTTCTTTTAAGGGCAACATACTTGATGTTTCCCGAAAGAAGAGCCAGTTAATATTATTTTTACCCAAGGCTGTATAATGTCTAATTCAAGCCTGTGTAGTGTCTAATTCAAGCTATTATTTGGAACAATTTGTATGTCCGCGCTGTGCATTATCTACAATGCGCTCTTTCATAAACTGGTTCCAGCCAGATTTCTCAAATACTGAAATTAACTATCAAAATCTGCTCCTACTGTGCAAGTGCACTAGCAGAAATATGGCCAATATTGCCCTCTGTTTTTGTACAGGATTCCTATGGGCAAACGCCAGGGAGGGCAAAATGGCAAATGTTTACCTCGTTGGTCTCGGATTGAAAGTAGCGAGCAAAATAGGATATTTATCAATCTGCTATAATGCCTCTTATAGGTAATAATACTCTATAATTTTTTTGTAGCAATGGCACTTTTGTTCCCTTTTTTTCTGGTCAATCTCAACTGTAAAGAGAACATTTATGAGGGAAAACCTGACTTACCCCATCACGTTTGTTGAAAAGAGAGAGATTTTGGCCCAAGCATGTTTGGTAACAGCAAGAAGTCCTGATTTCTGAAGGAATGTCTCCGTCCTTGAACCTTGCAATACAAGAGAAAAATAACATCTTGGTATGAGATACAATATAAAGGAATAACAAAAATTATTTCATAAGACACTCTGTAAAATCAAGGCCAATTGCCATCACATCATGGTAGCTCTATATGAAGTCTGGTTTATTTACATAAATTCAACCGTGCAAAATCATGAAATCTGACCACACTGAAGATTGCAAACACAGAATGCACATGTTTCATTTTTGCCTGGAAAAAGACCAGACATTTGGGTGGAAGACCAGGCATGTTTTAACAAATTTTCAGCAATAGCACACTTTCTTAACTCTTAATGTGTTCACCTGTAAACCCCCCGTGTGTTGCATTATTTTAGCAGTGATCCCCTCTACGCAGTATAATACACTCTGTTATTCAGAGTGCCATAATTTTTTATCTGATCATTTTGAAAGAAAATGTGTAGCAAACTTGTAGAGTGTTTCCTGGGCTTTCTTATCATATATAAATTTATTGGATGAATTATGGAAAAATGTATAGTAAATTACATTTTCTAAATGCTTTCTCCTAATACTTCCAACAAAATTTAGCCCCCTTGTACTTTGGTTCTTGTGTTAGTGGCATGATTTTTATTTATCCACTTTGACTGTTCATTACATAAGCTTTGTATTGATACCAAAATCATGATAATCTGATAAAAATAGCCCATATATAGTGGAAAATAAAAGAGAGTAAATTTTTGCCTGGTCAAGGTACTGTACTCCATTGAAAGGGTCTCATTCACATTCATGCCATGAGTCACAGACTCCTAACAATAAACCTGGCCATGGTACTGTTTTTGGGGAGGGTTTTATTGATTTCCTCCTCTCCTTTTTCAATGAACTTCCTGACTGTGACCAGGATGTATTGATTTTTTGGGAAAACTCAGAGATTCTGTCATTTGTAAACTGCGATAATCCATCAAACGCTAAACTAATGTCGCACGCGCGATCGATCGGTACACATGTACGGTACACACAAACGCCAGGCTATACATTGTAGCTAGGCACACTCAGGGGCATGCAATTGTTCGAAAAACAATGGGACAGGGGACGTCTATGGGAAATGTGTGGTTGTGCAAAAATGCGAACGAAACACGCCTACGGATGTGCAATAATACGAACGTAACGCATGAAGAGTTAAACAAGTGGAATGATTCTGGTATTCTCACCTGTATAAAATAATTCAATATAGCAGCAGTGCTGCCTTTGAAAACAGCTAATGAATAATTATTCACACAAGAAAACACTAATATGATAATAAAATATGTCCATTGTCCCAAAATGACATTTGACCATGATCGTGTGACCCAAGACATGTGCAAAATAATCATTCACACTTGATTGCCCTGAGCTAGATCCATAATCTTTCTAAGTTATGATGCCAATTTAACACATACTCCCAGCACGGCCAGAGTTCATTGACCTTTGAATGGCCTTGGCCATGTTCCTTAAACGCGCACAGGGTATTCAGGGATACAATGCTGCTCTTACACGTATGTCCAAGTTTCATGAACTAGATCCATAAACTCACATAAAGTTACATGTATGATGACAATCCACAAATACCCACAACATTACCAAAGTTTGTTGACTTCAAATGACCTTTACCCTTGGTCATGTGACCTGAAACTCACACAGGAAGTTCAAGGATACTTGATTGCTCTTATGTCCACATTTCATGCACTAGATCCATAAAATTTCAATGTTATGATGACCCCACATAACCCCAACATGGCCAAAGCTGGTTGACCATAAGTGAACTTTGACCTTAATCATGTGACCTGAAACTCATGCAGGATCTTGAGTGATACACTATTACCCTTATGTCTAAGTTTATAAACTAGGTCCATATACTTTCTCAGATATGATGACAAATAAAAACTTAACCTTGGTTAATATTTCAATGTTGATGACGCCGCCATCGGGAAAGCGGCGCCAACAGTCTCGCTCTGCTATGCAGGCGAGACAAAATATGATTTGGTATTTATTTTTCAATCACACTTTGGTAGTCTCTTTATTTCATTCTTTTCCAACTCATTTTAGATTTACTAGTTACTACATCAATGTCTCTTAGCACTGAAACCATTGCTGGTAAATAGATCCAAGACTAAGAATGTCATGATGGAAAGAAAGACTATATCAATGTCTCTTACCACTGAAACCATTGCTGGTAAATAGATCTAAGACTAAGAATGTCATGATGGAAAGAAAGACTACATCAATGTCTCTTACCACTGAAACCATTGCTGGTAAATAGATCTAAGACTAAGAATGTCATGATGGAAAGAAAGACTACATCAATGTCTCTTACCACTGAAACCATTGCTGGTAAATAGATCCAGGACTAAGAATGTCATGATGGAAAGAAAGACTACATCAATGTGTCTTACCACTGAAACCATTGCTGGTAAATAGATCTAAGACTAAGAATGTCATGATGGAAAGAAAGACTACATCAATGTCTCTTACCACTGAAACCATTGCTGGTAAATAGATCCAGGACTAAGAATGTCATGATGGAAAGAAAGACTACATCAATGTCTCTAACCACTGAAACCATTGCTGGTTATGAAAATACCATGATTTTCTTATTTACGAGATAACTGGATATACCCATTTGATTTGCTAGTTCATTACGATGAACCTGCGTGCCGAATATAGAGTACACAACTTTTCCTGCGCGCGCGCTGCATCTCCCTACCAACGCACTATCCCAAGATTGTCGTGCAATTTGGCGTCCATTTCCTCTCATGAGCCTGCGGGCAAGACATGTTGTCACACAAGGCGAGGGGTAGGAGGGAGGGTTCAAATGGGTATATCCAGTTATCTCGTAAATAAGAAAATCATGGTAAGTATTTTCATAATTTACATCAATAACTGGGATATACCCATTTGATTTGCTAGACCAACACGGATTCAACGTGAAGGGAGGCATGTCTAGACTAAGAAGTGCATAAAAATAGGGAGATGAAGACACAAAGGCCGTTGCCTTACGGACAGGGGAGGCGATAAAGCCTCATGTGAAGAAGTCCTTAAGAGCAAGGAGTGAAGGAAAGAGGGGCGTCAATAGGCGGACCTCGAGAAGTCGTGAACGACGATTCCAAGAAAGAGCCCAAGAAGAATGATACTAAGTATCATGGGCCCTCGGCCTAGTGTCAGGAGAACAACATCACCAGCTGACTAGAGCGTAAAATTCGGAATTTGTTGAAAATTTCAACAAGAATCGTGATCGGAAAACTGAAGCTTTAAGGCTCAGTAAGTGATCAATCGAACAATCTGAGAAGGCGAGAGATCTCAGAAGCCTCCGCGTGGGAGAAAGCGCCCAGAATTCGATATCTGTCTCAAATGCGTGAGGGCAGAACATCTGCAGAATTCTGATAGAGAGCTGTGGCAGAAAGTTACTAGCGGTCCGAAGGGGACTAGGAACGACGGAGAGTAGGGATTTAAGAAGAAAACCACTCGTAAGGCAGTCAAGGGTCGAGAAAGCGACTGAGTGCCATCCTTTTAATAAGAAATGCCGCGGACCTGCTGCCTATGTAGAATAAAGCAGTCTGGTTAAATAGCTCAACCGGGCGTGTCAGAGAAACAGCGCGGTACACATCACGACAAAAGTGTGATAGACCGAGTGATCGAGAGAGAACTCAGGATCCCCTTTCTCCCGTACTGATTGAAGCACCCATCTGAGGGTGCAGTGCCCGCGGTGGAAGAGGTGGCTTGGCTCAAGCCACCATTGCCGAGAGAGCCCGTGAGGCTAGGCTGCGATGGATGACCGCCGGGCGGGAGAATCCCTAGCAGCAGCAAGTGTACGCCAGAGGGAGCTGGCGAAAGTCTCTGTCATGATCCTACGTGAAGGCGACAATCAAGAGATGTTCTAACGAACAGACATCGCCAGATATGATACCTCAACAGTTACGTTCCCAACGGAATCGAATGAGGTAGCAACGGCCCTGTCCTATCAAGTTAGGGATGGAAACTGGCTAAGAGTGTCGATGTCCTCGCTTGAAGAAACAAGCGAAGGAGGAGGGAGACTTGAGGAAAATAATCACAAAAATTTCCATCAGTCTGCGGTGAGAACCAGTTGTTTATGAAAACAGCCACAAGGCCTGGTCTCTCAGGTGATCGTAAGAGCAAGCACCGCCGGCGCCGGTTGCGGCAGCGTGGAACAGTCCGATATCGGAGAATAAGGAGTTCCAAAAAGCTGCGGGGGGCGGCAAAAATGACGCCCTAAGCAGTGGGGGATGAGCATCTAAGTTTCTAAAAGAAGAACTCCAGTGAAGTAAATCACTTACATGGAGAGACTCATCCACAGTCGGCCCGAGAAAAGCGGGTCGTAGTGATTGTGGTAAGGTAGGCATAAGCATACATGCATCCACGGTTACATCATCCTCGGTCGTGCGGTGACCATGGCCACATGCATTGCATGGAGGGAGGATGAAAGCAGCATGCGAGGCGACTCGAGTGTGCCGAGTGAAAAAGCTTCTAAATAAGAAGACAGTTCGACAAATGGGCACGGTAAGACATCCACCGTAGACCACTCCACACAAGGAGGAAACGGCGGAGACGCCCGCAAGCTTGACCCACATAGAGGGCAGTCTATAAGATAGACTGTTAGAGCTCGACCGATGGTCTGGAGGCGTACAGTTTGGTGTAAACTCGCCGACCCGGTACGGTGGGTGTGCCCAGAAAGTAGGCATAGAATGCCGACAGAGAAGTCTGGGGCTTTAAACAAGCTTGAACGCACGTACATAGCCAATAATCTCATGAGATGTACGGCGGTTTCTTTCCTCCGAGATGATGCTTACCCGACCGGGAAGGACTCGGGGAACAGCTGTGAATGTCAACAGGAGGGAAATCTAGCATATGAAAAGCTGATTCCCTCCAGGTATTCGGTGCGGGTGCTTTCGGCGGTGTCCAGCTGGACGACCGGTGATGGCAGCTCGGGTAGGGCTCGAACGAGCCGCCCGAATACGAGACAATAGGTTAACATAACCATAATGCACCGGGTGGTGAAGGGTAGCGATTACTAAGCACAGGAGAACTTTTAATCGCCGTGACATTCAGATCCGATATACATACTCATAAGTTCGGAGAGCTATGAGGTAGTGAGACATACCGCTGAGCGGTAATGGTGCTCATATCGGAGTCGCCTTCTCTTCAGCGGCGATCGCTGGAGGACGGGTGTCTGTACTAGCCCTGACACTGGCCTTGCAAGGGTAGGAGCTAAGTAAGACAGGGCACCCTTACTTTCGAATAGAAAGTGAGGTTCAGGCCAGAAACCGACGGTCCCGTCGCCTGGGCGGACGGTCCGCGGACGTGATAGGTTGCCCCCTCAAAGCAGCCAAAAATTCTCACGAGAGAAGTGCGGCATGCGGTATGTAAGAGAATCTTACCTCCAATCTACGGGCCCGCTTAGGGGGTAGAATGGAGAGAGTTACCGCTGAAGGAGTCGTCGCCGTACGTGGGCTTGACGTAGAGGGCGAATTCGGGAGTACCTGCATAAAAGGGGGAATACCCATGCAGGTAACTCGCCGATGGCTCCCCGGAGTGCGGGTTGGCGAGAGAAGTCTCAATCCGCTCAATACCCGACGCCGGCAATAAGACCGCGGCGGTCTTATAATGACGGAGAACACGAGGATAAGAACCCGTAATGCTCGGGGACGCATAGATGCAGCCTGAACGGATGCAACGTCCAGCCGTCGGTCACCGAGAGCTTGCCGACATATTGATGCTTGAAAGCTGTATGTCGGAAGCACCTGCATAGAAACGGGGGTCACCGTGTAGGTGAACAGCGTTTCAATAAATGCCCGGTGTGAGAGGACAGGTGATTGCTTGAGCCGCACAGTGCTTAGCAAGGCGGCTGAAGCTGATATGAAGCGTGGGTGAATTACCCGCACTGCTCATGGGAGTATGTGCGACGCCTGACCCACAAATATCGGGAGTCTGGTGACATAATGGAGGGCGATGCCCGTATGTCGATAACACCTGTGTATTAGCGGGGATTTCCCTTGCAGGTGCGTGAGCCGGCGAATCATGAAATCGCCGGTGACTCTCCGAGGTGCAAGATGGCGAATGTCTGCTTAACCTGCCCGGTGCTCGACACGGCGGTTTTAGCTGACAGGGAGCATGAGGATAAAGATCCGTGATGCTCGAGGGCATTCTGTTGTAACATGAAGTTACGACGCCTGGCCATCGGCACAAGAATCAGAAAGAAAGGTCTGCCCGCAAAGTGGGATTAGCGACCTAGACTTTCTTCTTGTTCTTCCTCTTCTGTGCGGCCCCCGCCGGGGGGCAGAAGAGGGAACAATCATCGGGAGTCTGGCGACATAGTGGCGGGCGACGCCCGTATGTCGATAGCACCTGTGTATTAGCGGGGATTTCCCTTGCAGGTGCGTGGGCCGGCGAATCATATTGCCGGTGACTCTCCGAGGTGCGAGACGGCGACTGTCTGCTTGACCTGCCTGGTGCTCGACACGGCGGTTTTAGCTGACAGAGAGCATTAGAATGAAGATCCGTGGTGCTCGAGGGCGTTCTGTTGTAACATGAAGTTACGACGCCTGGCCGTCGGCACAAGAATCAGAAGGGAAGGTCTGCCCGCACAGCGGGGTTAGCGACCTAGAATTTCTTCTTCTTCTTCCTCTTCTATGCGGCCCCCGCCGGGGGGCAGAAGAGGGTATAATGATCAGGAGTCTGGTGACATAATGGCGGGCGACGCCCGTATGTCGATAGCACCTGTGTATTAGCGGGAATTTCCCTTGCAGGTGCGTGAGCCGGCGAAACATGATATTGCCGGTGACTCTCCGAGGTGTGTTGGATGGCCGGTGTCTGCTTGATCCGCTCGGTTGGTAGTACCGTCGGCTGAAGCAGGCAAGCCTGGGGGTAAAAACCCGCAGTGCTGGAGGGCACTCTAGATTAGCTTGAGAAGCTGAGAGGCCTGGCCATCAAAAGAATCAGAGGACAGACCGCCCGACGGAGCGGGGCTTACGTCTGTGGTTCTCTTCTTCTTTTCTTCTTCTTCGGTTGCTCCGGCGCCGGAGCGGAAGAAGGGACAAGAGGCTGGGCTGCGCCTGTCTTCCTCTCCTTAGCTCTCCCACAGGGAGAGCCAGCCGAGGACCAGACGCTGGACCAGAGGCTGGACCAGAGACTGGACTGCGCCTGTCTTCCTCTCCTTAGCTCTCCCACGGGGAGAGCTAGCCGAGCGAGAGGAGGCGTCGGCTGAATCTGACAGCGTCAGATTGAATTGAGAGTCCGACACGGTCGGACTCAGGTGCCTCTTCCGACTAGGGGCTGGTAGCCCTTTGCCGACGCTCCCTAGAGGGGTCTTACACGGCATCGAGCCTAGTCTTTGCCGGGTGGAGAGACCCGTGCTCTCCCCCCGGACTTTAGGTGACCCGATGGCCGGTGGGTCTGACAGCCCTAGAGGAGTCGCCGTTTTCTGTACTAGTGCGACGCTCCCCAATAAGGTTCAGGTTCCGGGACGGAAGCCTTGGCCATCACCGTGCGGGCACGTGGTCGCAAATCCACGGTTCCACCCTTATTAAGCGGGGCACGTGAACGCGCGTCCACGGTTCCACCCCTTTGAGAGCCCACGGGGCTCTGACTCTGTTCTCGCTATCTATACTACCTGTGGTGGGGGATAAGACCCCGGTGTCGGGCCCCGAAACAGCAGTCGCCTGAGGCTCTTCAGAAAGAGAGTCCGAAAGGCTCATTATTGCCGTAGGGTGATCTAGTAGTAAGATAAAAAAAAAAAACAGAGAAGCAAAGGGGGTAGGGGGGGTAACAAACCCCAACCCAGAAGACAAGGACCTCAAAAAGCGGACTTTTGAGAGTCAAAAATTTAATTCACGACGAGTCGTATAAACGAAGAAGTCAGTGAATAAAAAGAATTAAAAGAATTAAAAAGGAGCGAAGACAACGCCCGAGCAGGAAGGCGCGGAGCTATGGGGCGGAGAGGTGAAGACAACCCGCCTGTGAGAAACGTATCTTTAAAAAACAAACTCACGAAGAGGGACAAGAAACGTTAAAATAATATCACGGAAGCTCCGCGCGACGTGATAATCCTATAACAATCTTAGAAGAGAGAAAATAAGATTGAAATAAGGGAAGAATTGCACAATAAAATATCCAAACGGAATACAGAAATGCAATTTTGAGAGTGTACTTAGCTTGCGACTGCACTCGACCGCAGGCGAAAGTAAAAGAGGAAATGGACGCCAAATTGCGCGACAATCTTGGGATAGTGCGTTGGTAAGGAGATGCAGCGCGCGCGCAGGAAAAGTTGTGTACTCTATATTCGGCACGCAGGTTCATCGTAATGAACTAGCAAATCAAATGGGTATATCCCAGTTATTGATGTAAATAAATAGATCTAAGACTAAGAATGTCATGATGGAAAGAAATCTACATCAATGTGTCTAAACACTGAAACCATTGCTGGTAAATAGATCTAAGACTAAGAATGTCATGATGGAAAGAAAGACTACATCAATGTCTCTTACCACTGAAACCATTGCTGGTAAATAGATCTAAGACTAAGAATGTCATGATGGAAAGAAAGACTACATCAATGTCTCTTACCACTGAAACCATTGCTGGTAAATAGATCTAAGACTAAGAATGTCATGATGGAAAGAAAGACTACATCAATGTCTCTTACCACTGAAACCATTGCTGGTAAATAGATCCAGGACTAAGAATGTCATGATGGAAAGAAAGACTACATCAATGTGTCTTACCACTGAAACCATTGCTGGTAAATAGATCCAGGACTAAGAATGTCATGATGGAAAGAAAGACTACATCAATGTGTCTTACCACTGAAACCATTGCTGTTAAATAGATCCAAGACTAAGAATGTCATGATGGAAAGAAAGTCTACATCAATGTCTCTTACCACTGAAACCATTGCTGGTAAATAGATCCAAGACTAAGAATGTCATGATGGAAAGAAAGACTACATCAATGTGTCTTACCACTGAAACCATTGCTGGTAAATAGATCCAGGACTAAGAATGTCATGATGGAAAGAAAGTCTACATCAATGTCTCTTACCACTGAAACCATTGCTGGTAAATAGATCCAAGACTAAGAATGTCATGATGGAAAGAAAGTCTACATCAATGTGTCTTACCACTGAAACCATTGCTGGTAAATAGATCCAAGACTAAGAATGTCATGATGGAAAGAAAGTCTACATCAATGTGTCTTACCACTGAAACCATTGCTGGTAAATAGATCCAAGACTAAGAATGTCATGATGGAAAGAAAGTCTACATCAATGTGTCTTACCACTGAAACCATTGCTGGTAAATAGATCCAGGACTAAGAATGTCATGATGGAAAGAAAGTCTACATCAATGTGTCTTACCACTGAAACCATTGCTGGTAAATAGATCCAGGACTAAAAATGTCATGATGGAAAGAAAGACTACATCAATGTGTCTAACCACTGAAACCATTGCTGGTAAATAGATCCAAGACTAAGAATGTCATGATGGAAAGAAAGACTACATCAATGTCTCTTACCACTGAAACCATTGCTGGTAAATAGATCCAAGACTAAGAATGTCATGATGGAAAGAAAGACAACAGAGATCATCGTCTTCCATGGCATCCGGAAACTGCTCATTTTCTCCAATAATTCCTGTACAATGAGAAATGTGATATCAATTATGACATTCAACCATGCGCATGCATTTTCATGTTAACAAACTACAGGTAACTCTGCCTTTTAAATATCAAATCTTTTGGGATCGCAGAAATCTGTTTTGAGAATTTTTTTCTTGAAAAGGTATAAAATACAAAGCTTGCATAATGTGCTCAAAAACATTGCTTTCCAATACATCCAGATGTAAGAATGTCAAAATAGAAATATTTGACTCCTGGAAGGTCGATCTAGGCATTTTTACTTGTATCTCTTATGGCCTCTACATTCTAGACATTATAAAAGATAGTTTTGTCATTACGCAATTCTTGAAAAAAGCTATAAGTACAAAGGATCACAACTTTTTCAACTGTATTTTACCCTCACTAGAATATTTGGAACAATATGTATTTATAATAGTATAGCCAATATACACTTCAGTTTACATGTAGTTGAATCCTCACCTCACAAGCTGCCTTGCATTGTTCAATATGAATACGTCTAATACTGGCCTGAGTTAAAGAAAGCTGTTCCTCATTGGTTACACTGAATGCACGTACAGTCTCCTGTAAGAGCTTCTTAGGAAGCTGGTTAATAGTAAACATGACATATAGTAAACTATTGCACTCTAACATGCTTGAGAAGAGATTGATTGTGAGCAGTCTATGTGTATTTCTAATTGTGAAGCTGAATGCTTGGATATCCCTCCACAAAAATCTAAGAAACTGGTCAGTAGCAAAATTAAATGGTATACCATTAATACATATCATCAAATGCATTAAAAATTACAAGCACGATCTACCTTCAAAACAGTTCTAACACTTTACAAAGGTAACAAGTATGGATTAATTTTCAGATCCAAGCAAATGTATTATGTTTTGTAAGATAAGTGATGTAGATGCTTGTTATTTGATTGACCATTTTGATAAACGACAAACATCACACTCCAACAATGTAAATATATGACTCCCAAGAAATGATTACAGAACAGAAAAGTCGCTAGAGTCGATCATTGGCTATGGTACAAATTTCCATCATAGTTTAGGACATCACTACTAATGACCATCTATAAGTGTCATTTGTATATATTGTAAGCATCCCATAAAGCCTTGGTCATAACGTACAAAACATTGGGCATATAATTGAGTCCATATAATTAGGACCACTCCTAAATTTGTCAGTAATATCAAGAGGTGTTAAGGAAAGACAGGTTTTTGTTTTGATGAGTCTTGTTGCATATTCTTCTTCGGCAATGACCTTTATACTAACCATAAATTAGAGTTCGACAATCAATTTAAATATTTGAAATCTAATTTCTTTGATTGTATCAAAGCTAAGTGCATAGATTTACGGTGGCCGTCACATGGCAGAACAATATTGTGAGTGGTGATTCAGAAGTTACTGTTGGAGCACAAGGGGATGGTAGAGGACCTCAGCCAGCCAATAACAAATAAGTTCTCAGAGGATCGCTGCCAGCCACTGAAGAATCACATAGAGTCACACAGACCTCATATCTCACATTATAAACAAGAACATGCACCCAACCGGCACTATCTGCCTTCAGATCTATCTGTTTGAGAAATGCACATACAATTTTGGGACAAGAAAAAAAAATGGAAGGTTTTTTTCATATGTACATACATATGTAAGTATGTATGTATGCACTGTATATTATCTGCAGATAGATAACTCTCTGAACATTTCTTTTACATAGCCTGTGAATGACTTTTGTCAAAGAAGCCACATTCATGACAATGCATATCTGAAATTAGAAGATTACAAGTGTGCCACATCCAAAGGGAGGGCCCTTTGGTCATATAACACCCAAAAAAGCCCGGCCTATTTATGGTTAAACTAGTAATTGCGATTAAAAAAACAAGTTAAATGTCATAAAAACGAAAGATGATTTCAATGACATTCTAATAAACAAAATTAAATTAAACTCTGGAAAATTTTTCTTTTGAAGAAAGACAAAAGGTGTAACTTCAAATTAATTTTTTCTAATGGTGCATTTTGCAGATACATTGTTTTGCCATGTAACGGCCGAGGTGCCCTCATACCTCACTTACCTTAACTTGATCCCAGACTTTGATGATATGATTCATCAAGACGCTAGACTGTTTCATATGACTATCATACATCTGACGCCACTCACTGAAACAATGCTGATCATGACACAGACAATATACAAGGCACTCAAGTAGCTGGTAACAAAACAAACAAATATATAGAGATGAGTTAAAGATAAATTCCAGTTCTGCTAACGATCTCAAAATTACTTTTTTACAGAATCTAACATAATGACCACCCAAGTGTCTGTTTGTATGAATAAAAATTATGTGCCAAAGGATTCTTGAAGAAATTGTGTAATTGCTGAGAAATAAGCAAAATAAGCGCGGATTCGGTCACTTCCATCGGGCCTTTATTCCAGCAATAATAATACACTGTCAAACGTGCGCCTATCTGTGTTGGCGATCTTCAGCATGATTGTATTTCAGCTTAGATTTTATGATTTCACAAAGTTCAGGTTATATAACTGTACCAGATCTAGATCCACGATGATATCGTCATACTTAACCTTGGTTTGACAGACTTTCTCACGAAATTAGTGTTATACTGTAACTACTATCATTTAGCTTCAATATGTTGCCACATATAAAGCCATCATAAATCAACTACCACTGACCTTGTGAAGAAAGGGGTTAACTGATAATAAATTCTGTGATTTCATTTGTTTACATGTATCAGGAGATCATTTCAATAATAATAGCTGGATTCATATCGCGCTTTTTGCTTGAGGATACAAAAAGCTTCCTATTATTACCCCGGCTTTACCTCGAGCTAACATCACCAGCGCTCACCCCAACAAAAAAATAAGATTTGAATAAAAAGATAAAAATCCAACAAGCATAATAAAATTTCATCAAAATCGGATGTAAAATAAGAAAGTTATGACATTTTAAAGTTTCGCTTGATTTCACAAAACAGTTATATGCACATCCTGGCTGGTATGCAAATGAGGAGAGTGATGACTTCATCCACTCACTATTTCTTTTTTTATTTCCTCATATGAAACGAACAAAAATTTTCTCGTCATTATCAAGTGAAACAGTGATTAATTCCTTCCTGAACACGTGGAATTAGCATTGTTTAATACTATACGTTTCAGTCAAGTCGGTCCCTATGGTAAAATCTGTAAAAATGAAATATTATACAAATCAAACAATAAAAAACAAAAGAAATAATGACTGATGGACATCATCGACTGACTCATTTGCATGTCACTGAGTTGTGCATATCACTGTTTTGTCAAAAATAAACAAAATTTTAAAATGCCATAACTTTCTTATTTTACATCCGATTTGATCAAATTTTTGGTGTTATGCTAGTTTGATTTTCTCTATTTATTCAAATCAATATTTTGTTGGGGTGGAATTGACCTTTAATGAAGTAAAGTCAACAATGTACTTACCTCTGTCTTTAGAGCAACAGGACAATGATCTGTTGTTCTAGCGAGAAGAGAAGGAAAGAAATTCCTTAGGTTGGACTCAGGATTCTCTTGGAAGGCAAGACTCTGTGAGAAAACACAAGACACCTCTAAAATTACACTTCTCATCTCATCTTCCACTCACCATCACCAGGGATTCTCATCCAATCTCATTTGGTTTAAAGTTCTTTACTAGTACACCTTACACCCGGGGGGGCCACTTCCATTCACAACTGGATACCATGCGCGACCATATTCTGAAAATGCACCCCTTAACAAGTATTGGCATGTGAAACCCTACCCTTAACAAGTATTGGAAACAAAACGATATACTCTTGGCAAATATTCCCTGAAATGAACCCCTTAACAAGTACAGGAATGTTTTATTGTTACGGGTCCTTCGGTCGTCGGCTTTACCTTATTTGGTTTAGTACGCCCCCATCTTCTACACCTCGCGCAAATCGGACTCTAAACACGAAGTGTTGCGGGCAAAAAGGACATCCTTTATAAAACATTTGAATTTTGTTTTATCATCCCTGCAAATTTGACCCTAAACACGTAATTTTCCTAGCGAAATAGATACCCTTTTTTCATTATTTTTGTGTTTTTGACACCCTTATCACGTTACGTACGTAACGTGCCCTATCGTGAAAAGACATCCTTTTTACGTGTTTTTTTGGTCGCGCATGGTATCCACTCGTCAAAGTAAGTGGCCCCTCCTGGACCTTACATCACCAAAGATACTTCTCACTCTTAACTTTCTCTTAATTATCTTTTAATTTTCATCTCCATCACATTTCAGTATTAAACCCATGGGCCCGTATTCTGAAGTCAGGTTTAAATCAGACCATGCTCTAACTCTGTCCTAAAATTATGGCGAGCCAAAAGTGTCAAAATTTACATTATATTGTGTATTTCTTATGTTTACTGTGCTCTTTCCTGATTCTTTGATGGTGAAGACAATTATCTAATTTATACCTCCTAGAAAATGGGGGATGATTTGAGAGCCAAATGAGCTGAAATATTATATCTCTACTGTTAGTGATTTATGCCCCTATTGGCTATCCATACTTTAAACCCACAATTTCAAACCCAAGTTTAACCCTAAATAGACTGGGCTATTTCGATGCCTAAGAAGACTGGGAGGGGGCTGATTCAGCCCCCCTTATGATCTCGGCCGTCGATTGCGCGTTCGCGACGAAAATTGGCACACGCGTTACCCATGGCATTATCTACAAAGCTATAACATCAAATTCTGCAAAAAATCTCATGTTTCATTAATTATGCTACTTTATGCGTAAAATCATAAGTTTGCTCTGATTAATAAAATAATGCGCCTGAAATGCTAATTTTTGTTTCACATACTCTAGATAGGCATATGATCAAATTTATTTTTAAAAAATTTCAACATCACATTTATTTTCTTATGTATTCTATTGTTTTCGAAATTTCTTATTGTTTTTCGACTTTTTGTTTTTTATTGTTTTTTCAATGGAAATCGTCGGGAACTTTATCTTGACCATAAAAAAGATAAAATTAATTGATTTTAAGCAGTAAAAGGAAAAATAATGATACATTTATGAATTTTGGCTAAAAACACTACTTGCATTGGATTTGTACACAAATTCATGTTTTTGAGTAATTTTGGGTCTGCATGCACTTACGAAATGTTGTGTAATTTCTGAACCGCGTACCTGGGGGTCACAATTTGGGTCTCAAAAGTTGCGCGAGACTTGAAAATAAAAAGTCAGCGAGCGACGCGGTCAAAAAAATTTGCGCGGCGGATTTATCGCGAAAAATGTTGAGGGGGGGCTGAATCAGCCCCCCCAGTCTTTTTAGGGTTAAGTTAAACCCAACTTCAGAATATGGGCCATGGTGATCTACAAAGTAAACATCTCCCATGTTATCTGAACCAACAGGCAAACTTTCAAAGATCATCTGACCTAATTCACCTTGCCAAAGTCAGAACCACATCTTTCACATAGGAATCATTCATGGATGCTTTAATCCTCACATTCACCAATGATAAAACCCACTGTGAGAGACAGGATTCTATCACAATGTATTTCATGCTTTCATCATGGTTTTCTCATTTATTTGTTTGAGGATTACCAATGTTTTTATAGATTTAACATGTACAATGGTGTTCTCTAATGGGGTAGTCCTATGGAGGTTGGTAAAACGAATCAATATCTTTCCAGAGTAAGTAATCTCTATATATGTTTAACATAATAATTAATTTAATCAATTGAAAAGCAAAGCTTTTAATCTAAAAAACAAATCAAAATAAATATGTGTGATTTTCGTAATGAATAGTAGTAATCCGCTTTTATATAGTGCATAATGAATCTGAACAACATGTCTAAGCGCTTTACAGATATATTATTACTGAACTTGTAAATCAAAAATTAAATGAAAATATAATGTAAACTTTCATGATCTAACATACCTTGAGTCTTGGGTAGTGGCCAAACAGTTGTTTTTGTAAGCTGCAAAAATGAGAAAGATACTCATTTATTCATTTATGTAGTAATGCATTAATGTTATTTTGATACTAATTTATTTGATCTATCAATTAAATCATTTTTGTTATATTTATTCATTTTACCAAAATGACAAATTAAACAAGTAATGATATAGACCATACACGTAGGTACTATACAGTGCGTATCAAAAAAAAGTTTACACTTAGAAAAAGTCCTGTAAAATTATGTAATATCCTGAAGATTTTTCCACATTTCAACTTTTAATTTTAACATTTTAAGCAAATGACGATTTAACTGTCGAAAAATATTTCCGCGTGAGTGAGCAGCACTTACTTTTGAAAAGTTCGTGAAAAATGATTTGCGCAGAACTTTGAAATAGTTATGCGAATAAAAGTAGACCTTAATCATGAAGAACACGTGGAAATTATCTAGTAAAATTGATTTGAAGATATCTTTTATCTTTTTAAACTTGTTTCCTTGCCCAAAACACTTCGAGGGGTGCATTGCGCCCCACCCCACTCACCCACACACCGAGTCCATCATGACGATATTTGCTTTACACTGAGCTGTGATTTACATGAAATGGCTTAGGCTTGATTCTCATTTTGTTAATCATGGTCAAGCTTAACAAAAGTGTGGAGAAACAAGTATTAAATGAAAAATGAAATGTAAACCCACTTTACATGATAAAAACTTAGTGAAAAATGTTGGAGATGTCTGTTTTAAGCTTTTGTTTTATGTCCTCAGATCCAGCTGGCACAAAAAGGGTAAAGGTTGTGCTTACTAAGTGTTAAAATTTTAAGTTGGATGGCAAAATGGTTACAAAATGCTTGAACGTATCCGTTTTATTTCAATTGACTCAAGTTGCCAGGGAAATGTATGAGAAATGTTTCGCAGGTTAAGTTTGATTTCGCCTTTTCACTTTGACACAGCATGAAAACGAGCATTTCTGCGCAAACAGATTTCTGCGAGCTTTACAAAAATGGACAGTGCTCACTCAAGTATAACATTCTGTCAAATTTTTTACTTTCATTGGATAGATGAGACCCAAAACCCAAGAATATATGTGAAAAAATTACCCACATGTTGTATATTTTTAAACCCCAGGGCTTTTTCAAAGTGTAAACCTTTTTTTGATACGGACTGTATAACTATACTCTACTGCATGCTAGCGCTAGTGCACTTTCACACCCTGCAATGATAGCAAACTAATTCCACCTATTTATTTCCAATTCCAAATTATAGATCCTTAACCCGATTTTCAACAACATCAGTGATTACATGGCAAGGTGAAGTCCACAAACATGTTGCTGCCCTCCACTTTTGTTTGGTGAAATCTGACTAAGAATTCAAACAACGACATTGAGATCAAAGCATTTCAGATGCTTAATTTGGCTTGAATTCAGGTTAAGTATTGTATTAAGTTAGATATTTGGGGATATACATGAGCTTAGTTCCAGCATGGAGGTAAATGATTCATATTATTCAGTTGTTTATTTGATATTTTTTGAAGACATAAACAGCTTCCAATCTTTGCCATTTCAGCTCTCAACCCTGACCAGCCAAGCCCAGGAGATTCTCCCAACTATTCAGGCTCCGAGATCCAGCCCGGCCCAGCTCTTAGCATTGAGCAAATTCAGGACAAGTCTTTACAAACCCTAGGAATAATCCGACCAGTTTAATGTGTCATCAGCATACATGTATAGAACAAATTTCATGCTAATATTGGCAATTACTGTCTTTTTCTATTTTAGAAAGCAATCCAAATAGAACGCAATGGAATAAATGGAGTCAAATATTTCAAAACAACACAGAGCAAATTTAACACAATTTCCTGGTCCAAGAACAAAATATAATTGACCTCCTTGAGAAATCATTGGCATGTTATGACTTACTTTGGTTGAAGTGAGTTGTTAGGAGTGAAAACATAGTCGAGAATAGGGAAGAACTCATTAGGACCTAGAACTTGACTGGCACGTTTTTCATCCAGCTTCTGCCTATGAATACAAAACAAATCATTTTTGTCAATTCAAACACAGCTTACTCCTATACACAATGCATCATTTGAAAGTTATGATGGTAGCTAACATGAGACTCCAGTGCAACAATTGCATTAGGAGTATGAAATAGGGATGAAGTCCAGTAGCGGCTGCACAGAAACGCTGTTAGTGAAGGTGTTGTTAGCGCTAACAAGTCACTAACAAATCTAACACCATGAGCAGAATGAACGCATAGAAACCACTGTTAGGCCAAGTGTTGTTAGAGGGTTTGAGCCATACAGTTAGGCAAAAGCTATGACATACTGTAGGGCCTATTGATCTACGTGTATGTATGGATTGATACAGTGTGAGAGGCCTTTATCCCAGAGGCTTAATCTATTACTCTCATTCAACTGGGGTTGGATTTATTACATTGACAATTACTTTGTAACAAAATTGTACTGCGGTGTTAATTACTGAAATCTGATTATTTCTACATAATTCATAGACCTTAATATCGCTGTAAAATGTCTTTTTTAACGGCAAAAATCAATGATTGTTGGAAATATAAGTTGCACATATAGAGTGGAAGAATGTCTTCCGTCTATGACAGGGGACACAGAAACAGGGGGGAGGGAGAAGCTTTAGCCCCCACACTTTTTCCAAAAATTTAACAAAATATTTTACAAAATTACTACTTTTTATGCATCTGACAAACTGAGAAGGTTCACCAAGTATGCATACAGTAAGTTATATCAAAATCCATCCAAGACCCCTGTAACAAAAATGCACCAATTGATCATATACACTAATCGATGTAATCAATCATAGTTGATCATATACACTAATCAATGTAATCAATCATAGTTGATCATACACACTAATCAATGTAATCAATCATAGTTGATCATACACACTAATCAATGCAATCAATCATAGTTGATCATACACACTAATCAATGCAATCAATCATAGTTGATCATACACACTAATCAATGTAATCAATCATAGTTGATCATACACACTAATCAATGCAATCAATCATAGTTGATCATACACACTAATCAATGTAATCAATCATAGTTGATCATACACACTAATCAATGCAATCAATCATAGTTGATCATACACACTAATCAATGCAATCAATCATAGTTGATCATACACACTAATCAATGCAATCAATCATAGTTGATCATACACACTAATCAATGCAATCAATCATAGTTGATCATACACACTAATCAATGCAATCAATCATAGTTGATCATACACACTAATCAATGCAATCAATCATAGTTGATCATACACACTAATCAATGTAATCAATCATAGTTGATCATACACACTAATCAATGCAATCAATCATAGTTGATCATACACACTAATCAATGTAATCAATCATAGTTGATCATACACACTAATCAATGTAATCAATCATAGTTGATCATACACACTAATCAATGCAATCAATCATAGTTGATCATACACACTAATCAATGTAATCAATCATAGTTGATCATACACACTAATCAATGCAATCAATCATAGTTGATCATACACACTAATCAATGCAGTCAATCATAGTTGATCATACACACTAATCGATGTAATCAATCATAGTTGATCATACACACTAATCAATGTAATCAATCATAGTTGATCGTACACACTAATCAATGTAATCAATCATAGTTGATCATACACACTAATCAATGCAATCAATCATAGTTGATCATACACACTAATCAATGCAATCAATCATAGTTGATCATACACACTAATCAATGCAATCAATCATAGTTGATCATACACACTAATCAATGTAATCAATCATAGTTGATCATACACACTAATCAATGCAATCAATCATAGTTGATCATACACACTAATCAATGCAATCAATCATAGTTGATCATACACACTAATCAATGCAATCAATCATAGTTGATCATATACACTAATCAATGTAATCAATCATAGTTGATCATACACACTAATCAATGCAATCAATCATAGTTGATCATACACACTAATCAATGCAATCAATCATAGTTGATCATACACACTAATCAATGCAATCAATCATAGTTGATCATACACACTAATCAATGTAATCAATCATAGTTGATCATACACACTAATCAATGCAATCAATCATAGTTGATCATACACACTAATTAATGTCAGCCCTATGACTAATGTTACTAGCTTACCCTAAGAACCAATCCAATGTAGAGATAGCATAGGGAGAAATCATCTTATGACCAAGAAGAGGTAGCATCAGCTTACTCCAAACTTGAGGAATAAACAAAACAGAAAACATATTTTTGTTACATTTTTTTAACAACACACTGAATAGATTCAGAAAACCAATTGATTGCTAATACAGTTGGACAAGTACTTGTATCAAATTTTAAAAAAGATCAGACTATTTTCTTTTTAATTGGCTCCTTAAAACATAAAAAATTATATATCTATGAAATGTTAATAATCTCAAATTTAATATGGCTTTATAATGAATGAATTTAATATTCAAATGAATCCATCTTCATAAAACTTTGCTATAATTGTAATTTGAAAAGAGCAGACATAAATGAACTGTCCACTGGCCAGTAGTCAAATAGGCTCTTCTAAAACCCAATCAAATATGAAAGCATATATCACCATATCAGAGCTGCCAACCTAGAGAAAAATATTTCAGTAATTTGAAAGTGAAAGAGAACCCACAATTTTTGTCATAAAATGATTAATAAATAATATAGGATTTGCAAAGTGCACGTATCCACCTTGCTAGGTGCTCCTATATTACCCGGCTAAGCTAGGCTACCTATCAGGTGCGCACAGCTTTTTGAGGAAACACTTCCTGCCGGTACCCATTTACCTCACCTGGGTTGAGTGCAGCACAATGTGGATAAATTTCTTGCTGAAGAAAAACACGCCATGGCTAGTATTCGACCCTCTAGTTGAAAGGTGAGAGTCAGAACCATTAGATCACGAAGCACTCATGAAATCATGGGTCATGAAATCAAGTCAGGAAATCAGTATTTCAAAGAAATGCCATAAGACAACACATAAAATGGAAGCCTTAATTTTTTATTTTGCCTGACACCATCAGTATTCTTTTCATTTTTTCAGTACTTCTTATTTTATTACCGGTACCTGAAATACATTTAAGACAAAATTTTCAATGAAATCTTTGAAATATACTTTACAAAGATCAGTGTAATCATACAATACAGTAGTAAAATTGAAATTCATGGTTCCTAAAAAGCTCCTTCCTTGTCAATATGTATATCATTCTGAATTATACTGATGCTTTAGCTTCTCACTGGCAGTTAAACAAAATCTAATTTCCAGTGTTTTTTTTTACTTCATGGCTAAAGCAAGATTTTTCAAACTCTCATAATTGTAACCATTATCTCTTTACAAATATTGAACAAATTAATCAAGAGATATTTGAAAGCATACCATTTTGAAGACATTGGCCTGTATTCTGAACCTGGGTTTAAATTAAACCCTGGTTTATAGTTGTGGTTTAACTACTGAGAGTCAATTGGAGCACAAATCCCCAACAGAACATATTCAATGAATTAACGCATATGACATCCAAATTGTTCATAATTGTTTGGGAATAACTGAAGAATTTTTCTTCATTATGAAAGCAAAAGGATACAAAATAGTAAACATAAGAAATATACAATATAAACAGAATTTTTGAACTTTTGGCTCCCCATAATTTTAGCACAGAGTTAGACCGTGGTCTAAGTTAAACCTGACTTCAGAATATGGGCCATAGCCTCAATCTGGCTATTGTTATAATACCTTACCTTGCAATCCAATGACTGGATCATGATGACCAGCTTGAATACATCCCCATAGGATGGTCAAACAAGTAGCCCGGTCACTCTGTCTTCGTTTCAATACCTCCAGATACTTGAAATAAACATTTACACAGCTGGTAAATGGTCATGATAAAGTTTGCTCGAATGTTTGTGCAAGTTGATTACTTATTCCATTTGAACTGAGGTTATGAAATGAAATTCGCCTTTTGAGCAGCTATCCATCTTACAAAAGTGAACTTGAGACATAATTTTTTCAGATTGCCTATTGTCTTAATCATTATTTTCATCTTCCTAGTTAAAAACATTTTTTTTAAATTCAGCCTTTGATCAATAGTAACAATATGATGCATTTATATAGCACTTTTAACAAGTGTTTCTAAACGCTTAGTGACAAACTACTAGATATTGATGCTTTGCACGTTCCTTGATTGAAATGCATCAGTGCTAAAGGCATCATCACAACCATGGATCATCAATATCATCATCATCATCATCAACATTATCAACATCATCACCATCATCACCACCACCATCACTATTATCACCATCAACTTAATATATTCACTTACATCAGAGATACGATTAGTAACAAAATGAGGATAATCCACTGCAAGAAGCTGGAGAAAGATCCGATATCCATTTACTGCATTTCCTGTGGATAATATCACAACAAACGGATCATTCATTTTCACTGTTGAAGTACAGTCAATGTAAACTGTGTTTTCAACCAAAAATCATAAATGTATGATTATTTTCAGTTTTGCTGGTCTAAATGTATGTATTTTATGCTGTTTATGATCTTAGAAGAGTCCCCAACGAATTTCATTAAAAAAAACAATGATAAACAAAGGGTCCAACAAACAAAGAAATTTTTATACATAAGAAATTGCAATAAACAATATAATACATAAGAAATTGATCTGATACCACAATCTTTTCATGTAAACTTGCTAAGAACACCACAAATAATTAATATGCAAAAACTAGAACAATTGGAGCTTTATTTATGGAGTTAGAGGAAAAAGTATGATTTTGCATACTAATTACGCATGAAATAAAGTACTATACAGTTTTATAGATTATATCCCAGACAACCTGCGTGCCAATTTTCGGCGCAATCGCGCGGTTGACGGCCGAGATCTGATCTCAAGGGGGGCCTAGGAGCTCCCAAAATACCCCGGCCTAGATAGGGTTAAAGGAAAATGAAACCTTCGGATCACGATACTGTAGCTTGTGTGAAAACAGAAAAATCAAAAAGAACAGATAATGAAAAGTAATGAGAAAGTTATGAGCATTTGAATATTGCGATCACTGTAATGCCATGGAGATCTTCCAATTGGCAATGCGACAAAGATGTGTGATGTCACTTGTGAACAACTTTCCCAGTACTTTTGTATATATTTCACACAAACTACATCTTTCATCGCATCTATCAGTAGATTAGGTATTCCTTCTATAGGAGGGCATATACATGTAAATATACAATTTTTAAAGAAAACATGGACAAAGAGTTTGTATCACCGTGAGAAAGAGCAAAAAGAGACATTTCGGGGGTATTTTACAGCCCATCAAAGGGAAAGTTGTTCACATCTTTGTCGCTTTGCCAATTGGAGAATCTCTATCAAATGCTCATAACTTTCTCATTAATTTTCTGATTTTTCTCAAACTTTCTTTGTTCTTATTCATTGATTTTTCGCTTTCAAAACAAGTCCACATGTTCCAAAGGTTTCATTCCCCAAGTCCACCCCAGCAAAAACTTGATTTGAATAAAAAGAGTAAAATTCATCAAGCATAACACTGAAAATTTCATCAAAATCGGATGTAAAATTAGAAAGTTATGACATTCTAAAGTTTCGCTTCATTTCACAAAACAGTTATATGCACATCTCGGTCGGTATGCAAATGAGGGAACTGATGACATCACTCACTATTTCTTTTGTATTTTATTATATGAAATATATTATATGAAATATAACATGAGGAATTCCACTATTTTAACATTTGGTGCTTCAGGCAAAGGAGGCTTTAATCATCAAATTTGTAAAAATTGAAATATTGTATAATTCAAACAATAAAAAGCAAAAGAAACAGTGAGTGAGTGACATCATCGACTCTCTCATTTGGATGTAACTGGCTCGTTCATATATTAAAATAAGCGAAACTTTGAAATGTCATAACTTTCTTATTTTACATCTGATTTTGATGAAATTTCAAGCATTGTGCTTGTCTGATTTTTCTCTATTGATTCAAATCAACATTTTTCTGAGGTGGACTTGACCTTTAAAGTCACACTACCTATTTGTGAAGTCCCAATGACTAAAAAGTACTTACCTTTAGGAAGATCATTCTCTATCTCTCTGATGCAATGTTGAAAGAACATACTAAGCATTCTCTCAGGGTATGTATCCATCAATGTCTTCAGAAGATTCCTCACTGAACTACTCATCTTACAAAGAGGATAATCTAAGAGTAGACAAACCATCATTTTATTTCAATCACCATTTTCCATATGAAGAAGGGTTACTACCTCACACATCACCATGATGACAATCCCCCCCCCCCCCCCCCCCAACATCCACTTCTTTTTTTTCTCAAGCATCCTCTTCATTGCTAACAGCCGTTTTAAGTTAAAACCCCATATAATAATAACTATAAAATATTAAAAAAAAATAGATGTGAGATTGAAAGGAAACAGACCAAAACTAAGAAATGAATATTTGATAAACTAAGTTTCCTTGAATGCTTGAATAAACATCCTTTTATTGAAAGATGAAAAAAATGTATGCACAGGCTTTTCTTGTTTGTGTATTTATTTATTTTATTTATTCATTTACTAATTTTCCACTCATGGGCTGGATGGCCCTTTTCAGCCATATGCTGTGCTTATGAGGGGTCCATTTTGTTGTATAAATACACCTATAATGTAATGTGAAAGTAATTGGGGATTAAACAGACCAATTCCACTTTGTAGCATTAGCACATAGCAATGGATAGTGTACAGACTCCAAAGAGTTAAACATAATAAATGATGGCCCTTTTTTTCCAAGGTTTATTTACTTCATTTAAATAGCTGGAATGCTTACAAGTAGGCCTGATCTGAGTCATTACATTTATTTTGAAACAAATTAAAATGAAATTAATAAACAGGCGGTTAGGGTTAAAAGGCAGGGTTGTATAAAAATAATATTCCCATACATTGCTGATGTCTTACATTTCACACCTTTACAACCAGGAAATAACCATTTATTTCCCCCTTCTTTCTAGAGTGTGAAAGATCATCGGTATCAGTTAATGTCACACTAGATCTACTAACATGAATGTCCACATATGGGACTGAATTGAACTAGTGTGACATCAACAGTGGGAATATATCAATTGCATCCTGGGTAATGGACTAGTCGAGAAGTCTAAGTTGGAGCTGTTAAAATGACTGTAGATTGACTTTGAATAAATAAAAAATGTCAAACACTAAAGGGGAACAACTCTGATTTATTGACTTACCAGATGGCTTGTCAGGGAAGGTTGGATCCAATTCCTTTGTCAATAATTTCCTGTTCAGCAAAAGAGCCAAATCTCCCAACCAAAGCTAAAAAAATGCCATAAATTGATAGGCATCAATCAATCATCAGTGTAGGAGGTTAAAGGGATTGGTGTATTAAAAGTGAAAATGATAGTAATACTAGAATAAGAATGCTGCTTTACTGTAAACAACAGTAAATAGCACCCAACAGATCGTATAGCATTTGTAGATAGTAAAGCGTTTGCAATAGTGGCCGACATATACTTTGCTTATTACGCGATGCCATCCATCCAATCTGTAAAGAAAACATAGTAAACATAGCAGTGCAAGCCTCCGGGCGCCCTTAAGTATTCCATCAAAACAAGGCTACAATTCACTATCACCCCATACCGATATATTTTATAGAAATATTGTCGGAGAATCTGCGTCACAGGTAGGCAAATTTTGACCTCTTCTTGCACCATTCATTAGTGTTTACGGGATCTATCGCAAGAGAGAAGGAAGCTAATGGTTAACATTATAAATTCATTTGCATGCCTTTTTTACAAATTATTCTGGTGATCACATGGTAATGACGTGATCTGCGCAATGTACAAATCAGCGGACTCCAAATCGCAGTGCAGAACTTGGCTCTCAATTGAACATACATGTAGTCAATGGGTAATAGGTTCTGCAAGCCTTCTGGTTGAAGTCATGTCCAAATCTCCACAACAACTTCAAAATGCAGCCAATGATGACATCGTCATGATATTTAACAGAGTTCCCAGCTTTTCAAGAAAGCAAAATTCCCTCATTTTTCTCTGATGAAGTTTAAAAATTCCCTGATAGTTATTTAAACCTACATGTATGTATTCCCAGTTTTGCATGTTTTCTAAGTTGTTGCAGTGAATCACACATATTTTCAGTATAAAAACTGTACTGCAGTCAAAGAGGCTACACTAAAAAAAACATAACCAGTCATTCAAGGATGTTGTTTTGATATGCAACAAAATATACAAGAGACTGACTGACTACCATAATGCTTTGGACTTTTGGGCTTCTAAAAATTTCCTGATTCCCTGACTTTTCCCTAACTGGAAAAAAGTAAAATGATTTCCCTGATGGGCTGGCAACCCTGTGGCACTAAAATTCCTTAAATCTTCTAACAAGGGGCTAAAACAAAATACTGGAAATTTAGATTAAGTATTTATAAGACTATTTGGAAATTTGATTGCCAAGATTTTATCGGCTGGAAAATTATAAGGTGCTTTTATAATTTCTTTGAAAATCAAAACACAACAGATCATGCAGTGTGCAATGGGCTATAGATATGCAGTGTGCAATAGATACATACAGCTGGTGAATCCGGAACCCTCTCCTTCACATCATCAAGTTGACCTTTAACCTCAGAGACATGAAGAGCATCCAGTGCTTCATCAAGGGTATTAAATCTTTCTGGTTTCTTCTTTCCATCACTGCTTCCTTTCTTCTTCTTCTGCTGTTGGGTTGGCTGGTTTGGTTTTTTGCTGCTATGGCTTGCATCCCCGTTGGCCTTCTTTGTGCCCTTTGCCGAACCATTTGTAAATGCCTCACTAAACATGGTGGCACTCTGCTGAAGTGGGGCTACAAACAAATTATACAAGCAAACTTGTGAGAGTTCGATGTATAGTATCCCAGCTGATATATTTACTTCATAATTATCTAAAGGTAATGTAAATAGGTATAATATAATGCAAATATAATATGAATAGGTGCTAAATGGGTGCCCAGTAGAATGTAAAAGTCATTGTAGATTGTCCAGTACTATACTGTGTGCGCCTCACCGGCAACTGATTGGAATACACCCCAGGGAGTGGAGGATGTGCGCACATTGTGTGCGGGAATGACTGATTGAATCCAAATGACCAGGGTAATAATATATCTGTGTAAAGCGCTCAGACACGCTGTTCCGATGTATTAAGTGCTATATAAAAAGCAGGTTATTATAATATAAGCTACATGTATATGGGTTTTAAAACAAAGTTTGTCACGTCTGTTGTCCTGATTAATCAATTTGACAGAAATTTGGTGAAAAAAACAATCTTGGGATTACGGCTGTTAATGATAACGTCTTTTTTATCATGTTTATTGCTAGTCTTGTTGATAATCGCTTGTTTTTTTAACTTTTTCACTGCAACCATCCTGCCTGTGGGGAATCTACAGGTAGGACTATGGTATGCCAATGCTGTACATAGCACACTCTTTGAAAAATCATTAAAATATCACTTTTGTGACCAATATTACAGATTTCCATACAGTTGCAATTTATTTTTCATTAAGTAACTTGGGAATAATTTTTGTATTCACCAGAGCTCTCAAAAACATGAATTTTGGGCATATTTTTGTGTACGTCCTCTATTGGTGGAAAGTAATATGGCAAGAAAATTTTCATTTTTCAATCTCTATATTTGATTAAGAAAGAAATCATTTCAAGAATTAAATTTAAATAAGAGCCAAGTTGTATGATGAATAGCAGTAATGAAAACTGACAGTGTAAGAAAATCAAGCATTTGTCCCATATAAAAAGAGAAATTAGGCCAAACATTGCCACCATTATTTTGCCACACATGCAGTAGAGGCGCACGGCCAATATTGGAGACCGTCTCCCATGAGAGAGATTATCTCCAATATCAGAGACTTTTGTAAAGATTTTGGGTATCCAATTTCAGAGACAGTCTCCAGTTTGGGAGACCAATTTCCTTTGTTTACATTTGCTTTCAAAGAATTACCTTGGCGGCAAATAAAAATGTGATAAGCAGATTCCTCATGAAAAATTACCCCTTTTCACCATCTACATTGAAAATTCACCGTCTACTTTTGTTTTGATAAGGATTTTTGTTGTCATCCACACACAAAACAAATGGGCTTCTGAGGCTCAGTGAGACAAAATTTGGGGTGGAAATAGTTACGCTTTTGTTGGTGTTGTTTCTTTTGTTCTTTTACAAAGCAAGTCTCTAAAATTAATGATTGGAGTCTCCCATATTGGCCGTGCGCCTCTACTGACATGGAGATGTGAGAATAAGGTTACATCATAACCTTGTTCATTGAATGAGTGGTTTTTTGCCACTTAGCGAAATCCATAACCTTTATCTTGTTGTCGATAATACCCGATATTATGTAGGGACACAATGATTTTCCACGATTGCACTGAATTCATGGAAACGGCCCTTTGAACTTGAAGTTATATCAAACAAATCTACGTCAGTAGATCTACATACATGATTTCATCATGATCATGGATTTCTAATTCTATTTGAGAGGCAGCGTAGCTCAGTCGGTTAGAGCGCATGTTTCGGATAAGATCGTAGATCTCAACGTGAGGGGTTCGAGTCCCGCTCATGGCGAAACGCGTCTAACAAAAAATCTGATGCTATAGCGTTGTGTGTTATCGTGCCTCACCACTGTATTCAGTGCAGGTGTGAATGCAGTTCAGGGTAGGAATTATTTTTTTTTTAGGGGCTACTTTTCTTTTTACATTGGGGCTACCACTGAATATCTTGGGGCTATTTTCTAATTCATGGGGCTACTTTTTTTTTTCGCATATCAGCCATTACCTTTTGACATTACGAGACTCACTGTGACGCCTAACAGCTCAGAACATTTTTTTTTAGCTACAGGCCTTACAATAATCAACAGTGATCCCACCAGAGTCGCCTTCAGCTTTACACACTTCAGATTTGAGCCAATCGAGGCCCCAAGACTTTATTGGCTTATTCAAACATTTAAGAAATCAGATTTAAATGTTTAAGTGTGTTTTGACACCCTCACTCCACATCCCCTTTACAACCAAACACACATGGGCTTATTTATTTTTCATCTTTAATGAACCATGAACAATGAACCCCCCCCAAAAAAAAAAAAAAAAATTAATGAATAAAACAAATATATAAAGGAGAGATGGAGAAAGAGAGAATTCAGATCAAATAATAAATTTATAAAAAAAATCAAGGTTTTTTTTTTCATCGTTAGAATCATGGGTGTGGGTGTTTGTGTGTGATTGTGACTATGGGGTGCACTTGGATTGCATATAAATTATGTTAAAGAAATGAAATAAATATCTTACTCAGTCTATTCAAATTCCAACACATAGCCACAGGCTATATACATGTATTGTAGGTTTATGTACCTTAAGTTTTTCACAAGTTATTTTGAAAACGCAGATCTCCACAGAAAATGCCTTTCATTCTGGAGAGTCGGTGAAAATGTATTCATTAATAACTTAAATATTAATCACAATGAATAAATCATAAAGTTTTTCGACAGTTTTCAAAAATAAACATGAAATCTAAACTCTATCTGAAACAGAAAATCACCATCACTTAGGCCATTACTGATAGAATTCTCACCCAGAGCTCTGGCAGAGAACTGGCTAGCTAACAGCATGCAAGTACCACACTCAAGTGCACGGCGTCCTATTTTTTTTTTTAGATTGATACTTGTTTGATTATTTATTGTCTGATATTTACCCCTCTTCAAGAAAGAAATTAAAAAGTTATAATTCACAACTATAAGCGAAGTGATTTTGGATTATTAAGGCTCTGTTTTGACAAGCAAAGACAGCGACTGTGAGGATATAAGACTCGTACATCTTATGTGCTGTGAACAGGGATTTATTTCCTGAGCAATTCGAATTACTATATCACAGAATTGTGATATCCCAAATTGGAAATGTGTGCATTAGATATTGCACATGGTGAAGTATGGAAAAACCATGGTATTGAAAAAGAGACGCACTTTGCAATTTGAAACTGTGCTTTATATCGTAAATTGAAAGTTACTTGATTTTAGCTTTCCAGATATTTAAATTTAGACATGTACGATATGGCTTCGCTAATTATCCATCTCGCATTCCGACTCGACGATGTCGATAAGCAGAGCTGTCACAATCACCAGCTGATCGCTTACAATTCTGTGCATGCCTAGTACACATACCGTAAGATGCATGTGGTCTCGTTACCAGCTGTGCAGTCTAATCGTGCACGCGTACATATACATAAGCCATGCGGCAAGTGCGTCAACAATTCTTAAAAAGCCTGTGCTAAAGACTATGCTTACTCCGCATCCCATATTACATTGCACGTTTATTTACATGTACAGTCGCGAAGCTTCCGGCTCGGATATTGCATCGACCGTTCAACTTAAAGCTGGCACGGGCGATATAAAAGATGCGCTTGCTCCGCCGCCTGAGAACGTAATTGTGTGAAGTATTTTTTACATTGTCGATGGTATTTTATTGGGGCGACTCTAAAATAAATAGTCGCCCCAAACATTGGGTTTTGAGAATTTTTAGGGGCGATTTGGGCTGTCATGGGGGCGAAATCGCCCGTCGCCCCCGTGTAATTCCGACGCTGATGCAGTTGTAAAACACTCCGTCCATCGGAAAGGACGCAAATGTTGGTCCCGTGTATAGGACTAGGAGAGTCACAACCTATGCACGTTAAAACCAATACACTATTCGTCAAAGAGTAGGGTGTTCACCCGGTCAGTAGAGGCGCTGGTCAGAAAATTGGGATCGTCCCAGTTTACAGGGACTGTCTCAGTTTATAAGGATTTCTTCACACAAGAAATCTAGGAAAGTTCATTCACCTGTTGAGTGCCGACACCAATCAAGAGTGCTAGTCAATGTAAACATATCGGGTTTCATAACAAGATTATTGGAAGACGGCAAGTCATAATAAACAAGTGGAATGCCTCTGGCCGTCTCACCTGCATAACGCGGTTCAATATAGCAGCAGTGCTAACTTTGAATACTACATGTACTCTAACTCGCACAAGATGTTCAGTGATACATGGTTACTCTTATGTCCACTTTTTATGAACTAGACCAATAAACTAACGGAGATATGATGGTTATTCAACAAAAAACCCGAACATGGCCAAAGTTCATTGACCTTACATGACCTTTGACCTTGATCATGTGACCTGAAACTCGAACAGGATGTTCAGTGATACTTGATTACTCTAATGTACAAGTTTCATGAATCAGATCCATAAACTTTTAAAGTTATGATGGTAATTCAACAGATACACCCAATTCGGCCAAAGTTCATTGACCTTTGACCTTGGTCATGTGACCTGAAACACGCACAGGATGTTCAGTGATACTTGATTACTCTAATGTCCAAGTTTAATGAACTAGACCAATAAACTTTCAAAGTTATGATGGTAATTCAACAGATACCCCCGATTCGGCCAAAGTTCATTGACCCTAAATGACCTTTGACCTTAATCATGAGACCTGAAACTTGCACAAAATGTTCAGTGATGCTTGATTACTATTATGTCCAAGTTTCATGAATCAGATCCATAAACTTTCAAAGTTATGATGGGAATTCAACAGATATCCCCAATTCGGCCAAAGTTCATTGACCCTAACTGACCTTTGACCTTGGTCATGTGACGTGAAACTCATGCAGGATGTTCAGTGATACTTGATTAACCTTATGTCCAAGTTTCATGAACTAGGTCCATATATTTTCTAAGTTATGATGACATTTCAAAAACTTAACCTCAGGTTAAGATTTCGATGTTGATTCCTCCAACATGGTCTAAGTTCATTGACCCTAAATGACCTTTGACCTTGGTCATGTGACATGAAACTCTAATAGGATGTTCAGTAATACTTGATTAACCTTATGGCCAAGTTTTATTAACTAGGTCCATATACTTTCTAAGTTATGAAACTTATGATGTCATTTCAAAAACTTAACCTCATGCATTCAGGGTCCGTCTCACTATCTCACGCATGGCACCCATTTTTCTCACGCATCGGGATCCAACAGAAAAAAGAGAGAAAAAGTAGCATTATTCGCTAGATTATACGACTGGCCGACCGCCTTCGCGTCTAGCCCGGCACACGAGACGAATCGAGAGTGCAGTCAGCGCACAGCTAGTACGTGATACGATGAATCGTGTGCGTGCATCGCATGGTTTGGTAGTGGATCGATATCATGATGAAGCCATGCGCGCGCGTTGCGCGCGCCTTTTCGCAAGCGTACGAGTGTAATTTTCATGATTCGGCGCAGAGACGCCGAATCATGAAAATCTCACGCATAACATTTTTTTGAACTTGGCATCTCTGTTCATATGCCATAATAATCAATATAATGATTGTGGGCATTAACAATAACAGAAAGACAAGAAGACTCAATTCTTATCAAGTTCAATTTCAAAGATGGATTTCCAAAGGCAAAGGAAATCAATCTTTGTTTACAAGCTTGCGGGTCGCCTAGCCATTCCAGTGCGAAAAGTCCTGAGCCCGGTCCAAAGGCCCCTTCGGAAATCTTCATCCATAAACTTCATTCCAATCTCGACCAACAATAACTGTTACAAGTATTCGTTCATTCCAAGAACCATCCCAGACTGGAACTCCCTCACACCCCCAACCATCGAAATCAAGAACATAGAAACCTTCAAGCGAAACATACTTCATATCTATACAAAGCAAAGACTAAAAAAGCATCTTCTCTCTCCGCACCATTAACATCTGCGCACTTCCTGCCCGGTTGGCTCCCACTGTGGGGCGTTGGGCAGTACACCTAAAGAAGAAGTGTCTCTTATATGTATAAGGGAGGGGATTCAAGGCTTCGTGATGAAGAAGTATATGTCAAAATTTTTAAAAATATCATCACAAAGTCCTCAAAGCTACACTCATTCAATGAACAAGGTTATAATATAACCTTGTTCTCAGTTATATCTCCATGTGTGGCAAAATAAGGGTGGCAATGTTTGGCTTATTTTCTCTTTTTCTTTAGGGCAAATGCTTGACTTTTTTACACTGACAGTTTTCATTACACCTAGTATTATTCATAGTATACTACTTGGCTCCTATTTCAATTTGATTCTTTAAATCTTTTTTTTCTTAATTAAAAATAGAGATCAAGACAAAAAAATGAAAATTTTCTTGCCATATTACTTTCCACCAGTAGAGGGCGTACACAAAAATATGCCCAAAATTCAAGTTTTCGAGCGCTCTGGTGAATACAAAAATTATTCCCATGTGTCTAATGAAAAATAAATTGCAACTGTATAAAAATTAGTAATTTTGGTCACAAAAGTGATATTTTAAAGATTTTTTGAAGTGTGTGCTCTGTATGGTCAGTTCCCCCAAGTCTGCGCGGTCTCCCAAGTCTGCGCACCCGCGTATCTGCGCGATTCTAATTAAAGAAGATACGCAACGAGCACGAACTTTACAAATGCAATACATAGGCAGGTATTCATTAAAAAATCCGACTCAAAATGGTGGAAAAATAATGAATTCAGGGCATTTCATGTGACAGCCTCATAAATGCAGCCTTTGACTTTGTCATCAAAATCCCCGAAACGTGTGCAAAGTGAATGAGTGCGCAGACATGGGGTACCATTGTTTTTTTCAATCTGAAAATGACTGCCCGCAGTTTTTTCAAGAAAATCCTATATTTTCTTTTATTTTTTAATGAGAAATTTGGTACACTTACTCTTAATAATATAAGGAACATTATCAACTCAAAGATTTTGTGTAATAAGAAAAAAATCATGTTAAATCTGAACTCAAATTGTTAGGTGCGCAGACTTGGGGCCCACCATCATACAACATTGCCAATGTCATTGGCATACCATACTAGTCCTACCTGTAGATTCACCACAGGCAGGGTGGTAGCAGTGAACAAGTGCAAAGCTACGTTAACTCACAAGGGAACAAATTCTGAATCTATTAAACTAAAATTAAAGTCTAAGATAACGTCATTCACTACATGTGGGACTACAATCCAAACATGGGGCAAAGCTGGTTGCTGACATCTGGCGATACCTCTCGTTCTCTATTGAATTAACCATCAACCTACTTATCAAATAAAAAGTTTTCTTACACATCTGATCCACTGTCGGTGCATTTTGAACAAGTGCTTTCTGTGCCGCCCTTTTATCGGCCACAGTGGCCTTCTTTTTGTGTGAAACCGTTTCCCACTTTCCTCCGCTTGTCGACATTTTGAGAAGTTTAGCCGTTTGATATCCATATATCTACTCGACTCGACTCGACTAGACTCTAGACTATAGTATTCAGATATCGATAAAGAATTAAAGATGGGCCGTACTTTGGTCATTATTTATTTATCATATCAATCTTAATCCTATTTATTCATTTATTAAAGAATTTATTTAATTTTTTATCTTTTTTTTTTAAGTGAAAAAATATTTACCAAAACTTTATTAAAACTCTAAGTTTTTAATAGAAGACATCTTTACTGTGCGATGATTAAATCAGCAACGTTGTACACGTGTAAAAAGTATGAACATCCACCACTGGCTTGCTAGCTGTGCACCTTGACCCCCCTCCCCGAAAAAATGTAATAAATAGAAATGTAGAGATTCTTCTTCTATGACTAACTGGATCCTCTCTTCTTTTGTGTCAAGGTCGATCCTGGCATTGCTGTACAAATGTGTGAAGCTATACACATACATGATGTACAACAGCTTTGACAACTCTTTTATTTAAATATTGTAAAGAAATGGATGAAGAGAACAATGGTAGACGTAGCTTAAATCAAGGTTCCCCAGAGCTCTCTACCCTTTGGAAAAATCGGTTATGCCGAAAAAATGTCTCTGCCGGGAATCGAACCCGGGCCCCCAGCTTTGAACGCCGGTGCCTTAACCACTATACCACAGAGACGGGCTAGTGGCTAGGCCGATTGACCGTCAGAAAGACAGATTTTCGACACTTTACCAATTGGTAAAGTGTATACTTTCTCACATACGTGTACTGTATCGAAGCAATAGCTTTGATCCAGCTGAGGCATGACGGCTTGTCATTGTTCAAAACCCACCTTCACCCGTCAAAGGTAATTGGTAAAGTGTCGAAAATCTGTCTTTCTAACGGTCAATCGGATCTCGGTTGGCCTAGCCACTAGCCCGTCTCTGTGGTCTAGTGGTTAAGGCACCGGCGTTCAAAGCTTGGGGCCCGGCCGGGTTCGATTCCCGGCAGAGACATTTTTTCCATTTTTTCTGCATAACCAATTTTTCCATAGGGTATAGCTCTGGGGAACCTTGATTTAGGCTACGTTTACCATTGTTCTCTTCATCCATTTCTTTACAATATATATATATATATATATAATATATATATATATATATATATATATATATATATATATATATATATATATATATATAACGAAGTATGTCCCCAGTCTCGGAAAGAAAATTATAATCAAACTAAATGAAGAATATTCAAAGAATGCTCAAATATTCCACTTTAACTAGTTTCGTCTTTAATTCTTCAGAAAGTGAAATATTGATTCACAACTGGTTCATACAAAAATTGCGCTCTAGCGCCATATACCAAGCATGTATACGCTAATAAGATGCGTTGCGTAGCAACGGAAATTATTATGTTATCATCCTTACGTAATTTACCTCATAATCTAAAACGCTTTGATCAAAAGACGTAATTTACGTCATAATCTGAAGCGCTATAATCAAAAGATATTTCATTATTATCATTTACACCCATTAAAAGAATTAGTCCATTTCTATTTTTATTCTTTATGAATAATATAATATTAAGGCCTATTCAACTCCGGCTGAAATATGTCAATGAAATGTTTCTCTTTTATTTTACCTTCGTTTTCATTGTCTGTTTTTTAATTTCTAAAAAGACATGAAATTCTGGAGTTATTCCTTTTGCACATATTGATATATGTTTACTTACATTAAGAATTTGATATTTTTTCTCCCTTATGTGTTGACGGTGGAGGCCCTCCAATATATTCTTTTCCACATCCGTTGCAGGTCATGCAATAAATCAAATTCCGAGATGTGCATAATTATGAATCTTTAAATTTGAATGCTTTTTTATAATCATTGTTTTTAAATTCTAACCTATCCGTAGTACACTGTTAGAAAAAATAAAAGAAGTTCCTGCAGCAGAGTCTCGAGAACACCTGTAATCTTACCGAATTGCGTAATCTTACAGGAAATTGGTATTTGATGTATGGAATCTTACAAATTTCCTTGAATAAAACACCCTTTTCCCCTTTTTAAACAGACCTGTTCTGTTAAATTGCAGAAAAATTCTTGTTTTATGAATTTACAGAATGATTCTGTTATTGCTTTCTACAAAATCTTCTGTTTATTTTCTGTAAAATCACGGTTTTTTTACCAATTTCCTGTAAGATTACGCAATTCGGTAAGATTACAGGTGTTCTCGAGACTCTGCTGCAGGAACTTCTTTTATTTTTTCTAACAGTAGTAGGCATATATGGGCACGTTTTAAATCGTATTATCACATTTTTTGTCCCTCCTTGTGATTTGTCTAACGATACTTTTGTCAAAATTTTCTTCAAATTAGGAGCTTCTCTTTTGCTTGCAACATAATTAGTTTTATCAAATACCCATTTAAGGTTAGCATCATTATTCAAAAGGGACATTGGCCGTTTTATAGAATTTGAAAAGTTTCCATTATTCGGATTATATGTAGAAACGAAAACAATGTTATCTAATTGATCAATCTTCTTTTTTGTTTGTCTTAAAAATTTTTGTTCTATAGAACGTGCTTTCTGTATGCCAACTTCGACAAGTTCCTTTGGATATCTGCGAAGGATAAGCATTGATTCTAATTCTTTTAATTTTTTCTATAATTTCTTCATTAGACACAAGAGTACAAATTCTTCTTGCCAGATTATATGGAACATTTCCTTTTGTGTGTCACGGATGACAAGCGTTGAAGTGCAAATATTTGATGCTTGTCTGTAATCTTATAATATATGTTTATATGTTTCCAATTTACAACTTTTCTTTTTAACATTTATATCCAAGAACGAAATGGTTTCTCCTGAAATAACATCTATTTTTAACTTAATATCTTCACGAATATTTTGAAGTATATTATAGAAAGCTTGAACATCACCAAACTCGTTTTTCCATATAATAAAACAGTCATCCAAATACCTAAACCAATTTTCTTCACAATATAATCTGGCGTTCTGCGAAATGATTTCCTCTACTTTCTTATATTGTTGCTTATATAATCTGTTTCTCGGATATTCAACAACTATATTTATTCATTTATTTATTTATCAAAACATCTTTCAACAGGTTAAAACATTAATCAGCTAGCAGGCTGTTTCACATAATGGTCCTGCATAAAGAAAATATACACATATTACAAGGAAAGATTACAAATAATGAGGAATACATATCATTATATACAGCAAGATTAAAAAACAAATAATGCTAAGAATGAAAAATCAGAAAAAAGGAACAATTAGGAAGACTTATCTCATAGTAAGATAAAGAAGTGAATGAAAAAAGAACGAGGTTTTATACATCGATATCAAGACAGGAATGGGTCTCAATTCAAAAAGTCGTAACAATATCAATACTCATAGGAAATCCAGACACATTGATGATTTATTTGGCAATCATGCTAATAGTATCATATATGGATCAAAGTTTTATCAATGCATATATCAGCATTCGACAAGAAAGGGGATATATCAACGATAAAATTGATATGCTTCATAACAGTATTAATGTCTTAACTTGCTTAGATTAATGGCAAATACATCCGAATATATTATCCGATATTGCAATAAAGTGATACAAAAAACCAACCTCCGTGTCCTCGTCACACTTTTGATATCGACTATCGCTGAAGAGAGTACAAAAGATTAAATCGGTCTTGCCTCGCCTCAATAGGTCCATGGTTGGTGTGACTAACGTCATGCGTATACTGTACATGACGTACAGCGATAGAAAGGTGTATATTATTTAATTGATGTGGGTAAATGGCTTTTTCTACATATTAAAGCAACTTTAATGTTAATGAAATCTCTCAGAAAAAGTTAGAGGATGCATTGCTCTGCATGCAATTACGTTCAAGAACATCAAAGCATAGTCCCGCAATAGCCTGTCAAAGTTATCCCCTTATCCGTAGCTCAACTATTAAAATATCGTGCTTTTTGGAGCCCCCATGTGACGAAACGGTGTTTTGCTACAGAGAAAACACTTTTATCGTCTTAAAATCACTTGGAGGCAAAAGAGCAGGCTTTTCTCTATTATATATAAAGAAGTGATGCCACAGCAAATCCTACCCCCTCAGGGGTCTGCCGAAGTCACCCACCCCTTTTTTGTATTTTGCCCATTTCTTGGAAAATTCGCAATTTTTAGCACCATTGAGGCAATAGGCGTTTCCCCTTTGCAGTAAACCACTTTGTTTTGTAAGCACTTGGGGATGCAAAATAGATTTTCTTCTATCAGCTAATTATAAAGAAGTGCTGACACAGCAAAGCCTATCCCCTACGAGGTTTTGCTGAAGTCACTCACCCCTTTTCCATATTTTGCCAATTTATGGAATATTTATAAATCCGAACCCCTTACTGAGGCAAAAAATAGTTTCTGCTACAGTATAAGCCACTTTTATTGTTTTAAACCACTTAGAAACGAGAGAGTAGCCTTTCTTCTATCTGCTTCGTACGAAGAAGTGCTGGCATATCAAAGCCTACATCCTTCAGTGGGCTGCTGAATCACCCCCATCGACCACTTTTGCGTATTTGCCCTTTTAGTAAAATTTTGGAGCCCCATTAAGCTAAAAAGCGTTTCCCCCTTTGCAGTAGACCACTTTTATTGTTTTGTAACCACTTGGAGATAACAAAATTGGATTTTCCTCCATCAGCTACATACAAAGAAGTACTGGCACAGCAAACCCTATCTCTCAGGTATCTATCAATTCGGAGCCCTTATTTATGCAAAATGTTTTTATTTTTTGTATGTATATAAAGCCAACCACTTTCATTGTTTCGTAACCACTTAAAGAAAAAAAAATCCTCTATCAGCTACATACAAAGAAGTTCTGACTCAGTAAAGTCTATCCCTTCAGGGGTTCCCTAAGTCCCCCACCCTTTTTGCCTATTTTCCCCCTCCTTATTAATTTATGATTTATGGAGAATTTCAATTTGGAGCCCCATGAGTCAAAACGTTGTTTCTGCTCTATAGCAAACCTCTTTCATTGTTTCATAACCATTGGCGGCGGAAGCAAAAAATTTTAGGAGGGGACAACCAAACAAATTTTGACAAGCAAAAAAAAAAAAAGGTACTCAACCCAAAAATTATAGGGGGGACGTAGGAAAATAAATTGACAAGCAAAAAAAAAAAAAAAAAAGGTCATCAACAACAAATTTAGGGGGGGACCGTCCCCCTCTCCTCAAATTTAGGGGGGGACACGTCCCCCCCCCGTCCCCCCGCTTCCGCCGCCTATGTTCATAACCACTTGGAGATTAAAAAAAAGAAATGGTAGTGTAACATGACCGTTTGTACACTTCCAAACTCAGTCTCCTATGCTCTCCTGTACTCAATCAAACTCAGCTCTCCTTTAATTAAACTAAAATTATTAAAGTGAAGATAGGGTGAACACAAAATAAATTAGAAGTTGACAAGATGAAGTCCAGATCAGCACTGACTTTACTTTCCAATCTTATCTTCTGCCAATGTACCCACATTGGATAATCATAGAAATCAACCAATCAAATATAAGGAAAATGGTATGAACTATAAAATGAACTAACCCTATTTAAAAATAAGAACCAATCAGAGAATAGAGAAGGGTGATCATGAGTTAAACTGAATCCTAATGAGAATTAAACAATAAGACCATGTGGAGTGGAAAGCTAATGGAAAACCAGGAAGCATGACTGAGGGGAAACTGAATGAATGAAATGCAATGAACCTGTGTTGCTATTTGAGATGTATTGTGGAGATGGAATGAAAGATGAGATCATGACAATGTATGTGGATTGAGAGGATGGAAAGAAGGATGAGATGAGTAGGAATGGAAATAAACAAGTTGAATGTAAACAAAGTATGGAAAGCCAAATGTAAGAGTAAAGAGTAAAATAGATAGACCCAGCAAAATTTACTGTTACATAAGATTCCCTCTTCATTAAAAATGTCCTCATTTTTCAATATACACTCCAAAGTTTTTAAGTTTCGATTCATGTTTTCTTTCCGAACTTTTTTTTTTCTTGCCAGCATGAATTTTTTTTTTTTTAACGGGCAAAAAAAATTAAGAGGATAAAAGAAAATAATGAAGGAACCTTAAATTTCAACTGTTCACAGTAATATCAATAAGTCATTACTTTTGCAACAATCAGCAGAACTGACATATTTCCAAACCCAATCTATGTAATATTGCTTTCTTTTATAGCGGTCGTCACTAAACAGACGATTTCAGAGAATGAAAAAAAAATGTATATTCTGACTTCGATATTTCTTTCGAAGAGAAATAAGAATTATTCAAATCAGTATTAACTATTACCAATGGCAATCTGACTGTTAGTTGCAAAAGCACAAATAGTATACATATTGTTGTCGCATGAGTATTTTCGAATAAACAATTAGCTTTCTTCTTTTTTTTTCAGACTTAATTTTTTCTTGCGATATATCCTTAAAAAGCTATGATTGTCCAAAAGGAAAGAAAAAAAATACAACAAACTGCCATAAGCGAAAATGGATCATGCATCAACAAAAAAAAAAAAATTACCAACTTTGTAACCAATCTAAGTTTTGTTTCGTGAACATTTGGTCCTTGCTTTTTTTTTAAGATTCAAATTGTCTGAACAAAATCGATTTCCATTCCATTTTCCAAACATATTGTTTCGTGTTTGATGGAATAGAGATAAAATATTTTTTTTTTTTTTTGGTTTCATTATATTTCCAAAATCAAGTATCCATATTTGATATATAATGAAAACAATTATTTGCTTTTTTTGTGTGCAAAATCAAGTTAATCAATAGTATGGCTAGTTGCAAAAATGATATTTTCAAGAATATTCACAATTCACATATATTATAAATTCTGTAAATGAATTCTTTTTATATCAAGATTTGAATTCTTATACGAAACAATCCAATCTTCAATATCATTGCATTTTTTTTTTTGTATAGAGTGACTGAGAGTAAATTTTCATGAAATCTACATGACAATCAAAAGTATTGCCAAGAATCATTTATCCTTTGATTTAAAGATATTTTTAACCAATTGTTTTGCCACTTTCATATAGATGTTATCTCAGTCAGAGAAGGACATTAATGCATATATCATTCAAAGAAAACTGTTTTGCATTCAAAATTTGCCTAGATCTTTGTTTGTTTGTTTTTCGTTTAAAGAAATACAATCTTGAAATGCAGTATCAACACATTTTTAGAGGGTAAATACAATGCAGTCAAAATTGCATTACAATCATGAAATTCGATTGCTGCTTTTATATCTGATTCCATTTTCAATCTTTTACTTTAATATTAAGGTGTTTTTTTTTTCAATCGAGGTAAAATGAAAATAAGTCCTATGAACACATCATTTAAAGCCATAAACTTTACCACTTTAACATTTCTTTCGTTTGTTTTGTTTTGTCTTTGTTAAAACATTAAATGTGTTTAATTTTAAGCAAAGATTTAAAAACCAACTTCAAACAATTATGAATGCAAATGCATTTTCCTTCTAGTAAATATCCAAAAGGGAAAAAAAAATTACATTGGTAGGAATTTCTGTGATCGATGAAAAAAAAATTCTCATCACATAATTCTTCCGTCGATGATGAATGTTCCATTAAAGTCTGTATTTGGCTGATCGATCCGGTTCAATGTTATTGTTCATAGTCTTTATATCTTGATGGTTTCTTAACAGAGCGACCAGATCTAGTTCTTATTGTGGGTACCATCAAGGGTTGGTCATAGCGGGGAGGTTGAGCCAAGGTTTGGTCATCTTCCAGGGGTTGAGCCAAGGGTTGGTCATCTTCCGGGGGTTGGTCATCATCCAGGGGTTGAGCCAAGGGTTGGTCATCATCCAGGGGTTGAGCCAAGGGTTGGTCATCATCCGGGGGTTGAGCCAAGGATTGGTCATCAGAGGGTCGAGCCAAGGATTGGTCATTAGGAAGAAGACGATGTCCCTCAGAGCAAGCGGCTGGACTACGGGGTGGATGTAGTCCGTCTGAAGAGTTTCGGGGTAGATCGTCGGGATGGAGACGACCATTAGGGAGGTTTGCCTGGCCTCCACTCCAAGATGGTGGGAGGGAGCCAGACAAAGGTGTGAAGGAAGGGCGAGAGGTCATATTGTGAGTATGACCACTAGGCATGAAGTAAGGATGATAGGTCATATTGTGAGTATGACCATTAGGCATGAAGTAAGGATGATTGGTCATATTGTGAGTATGACCATCAGGGAGACTTTGACTGAAGTAAGGATGTCTGCCAGAAGGAGGATATTTGAAGGAGTTACCATCTGATGGGTCCGTGGAAGATCGATATGGTTTGATGCGATTCTTGTGTATCACCATCTCTTTCCTGTCATCATGTAGACCATGGATTCGAACTGTGGGCCCCATTGAAGAAGAAACAATTCTGTAGGGTCCTTTCCAGTTAGCTGCAAGCTTACTTCTACTCATAGCAGGATTGTTGAGCCAAACCAGATCTCCAGGAAGATATTGGATATTTCTTTCCTTCTTATTGTAAGTAGCTTGCTGTTTGACTCTAGCTGCATTATTGCGTGAAGCAGCATACTGAAATGCTCGATGTAGGCGAGAACGCAGATCTTGAACATACTGATGATGGGTGATACCAGTCGATCTTGTGTCTGGGGATGGTACTGAATGGGGGAGGCGAACTTCTCTTCCATACAGCAAGAAGAAAGGTGTATACCCAGTTGACGAATGTACAGTCGAATTGTAAGCTAATTCAACCTGTTTCAGATGTTGATCCCATTTACCTCCTCTCTCTGCCAAGTATTTAGCCAGCTGGTCTTTGACGATTCGGTTGGTTCGTTCTACTATGCCAGCACCCTGGGGGTGGTAAGGAGATGAGCGGGTTTTCTTGATACCAAACTGTTTACAAAGTTGATAAACAAGAGAAGATTCGAACTGACGTCCCTGATCAGTATGTAATACATCAGGTAAACCGTGTTCCCTGGCATAATCTTCAAACAAGTGTTTTGATACTGTGGTAGCTGTTTGATCCTTCATAGCATAAAGATTGATGAATTTTGAGAAGTGATCCACAACTACAAGGATGTAGGAAGAACCAGAGGAAGTGCGGGGTAACATCGCAATATCAGCATAAACCGTTTGGAATGGGTAGCTTGTCGTAACACTCTGTAGTGGTGCTTGATGAGAGGGAGTTGGGTTTCTAAACGACTCACATGCCATGCAAGTCTCACAGTGGTCTACTATATCTCGGTGCATGTAAGGCCAGTACATATCATTTTCGGCTCGAGACAGTGTTCTCTCTGTACTAAAGTGTCCAGAACTAGGATGACTATGGAGTAGTTTGAGAACTTCAGGCACCAAACTCTGTGGGATAACAGCTTGATAGAGGATAGTTGACTTTTTCAGGTCTCTCTTTGTGCGATAAAGGATGCCATCCTCTACCTTGAAACGATTCAATTGCCATAGGAAACGTCTCATTCTTGGTGAATAACGGCGTATTTCTCTAGGACCAAGTTTGACTGTTTCAATCACCATGTGTTTGACAACTTGTACATCTTTGTCTAACTGCTGGTGACGAAAGATTTTGAGTCGTAGGCCATTAAGGATCTTTGACGATGAAGGAGGAAGACGAGCATCATCGTCTGATTTTGAGGATGTCTCTGATGTAGGAAGACATTGTTTGCTATTCGACTCTGGATAGTCAGGTGATTCAGGCAACGACGGAGGAAGGTAAGGCCTATTTACTTCAGGCTTCTCTCTTGGTGCATCTGTTTGTGTACCTACTGAACAAGTAATCTTGCTAATGTTCATGGCACACACACGAGACTTCGAAGGAGGGAGGTGCATACCAGTGTTTGATGGGGCCGTCGGTGAGGTAGTTGATGGCTGGCCCACAACATCAACTAACGGTCGTTTCCCTGCCTATCAGAGAAATGTACTCTCCTTGGAGAATGAGGACGAAAGGATGTATCCACATTACCATGACGTTCAGGTCGGCGATAGTCATCATAGTATCTATCACGACGGAGGGGGCTTCTTCCTCTGTCTCGTCTGTCACTAGGACTTGGTGAACGTCGCCAATCATCATTGAAGTTCCCACGAGGACTCGGTGATCGTCGGCGAAATTTATCAGCATAATTACGATGGAGGGGGCTTGCTGCTCTTTCTCGACTATGATACTCATAATCTGGGGAGTCATAGCCATGATGGACGGGGCTTGTCTCTCTTTCCCGTCGGAAATCAGGATACCGCCTTGGACTAGGACTGAATGCTCGATGTCGGTCCTCTTTGAAATGAGAACGAGGCGATTTGTCTCTACTTTGGGTACGAGATGTAGGGCGAAGTGTCAGTGAAGAAAATTTCTTCTCAAGATCTTCAAGACGATCTAAAACTTTCTGAAGAGAAGGGTGATCAGAAGTTTCCTCGGATGGAGAGACAGCTGCACTGGGGGTTTCGGTCTGTCTGCCGAAAATATGAGCTCTCTCAATTCTATTAGCCAACTCGACAGCCTCTTGGAAAGTCTTTGCTCCCATTTCGTGGATCTTAACTTGCAAAACATTGCTCAGGCCAGCGACAAATCTTCGGAACTTCTCCCCTTCCTTGGCATTATCACCATAAGAAGGAAAAGCTTCCTCGACCAATGATGCAATGGCAGCTGCGTACACAGGGATCTGCTCTCCCGGCTGCCTCACTCGAGCTGTAATACATGACTGGAATGTAGTAATAAAATCAGACCGACCAAAAATAGCGGATAGTCTCTCTTTTGCCTGTTTAAAGTCGGCCCGTTCACTTGGAGGAAGACTTTCCCATACAGAGAAAGCGGGTCCTGTCAATTTGGAGGGAAGGACAAATTGAAGCTTGTCGGCCACTGATGAGTCAGCCGCTGCAACTACCTCCAATCTCCTAACCCATTGTCTAAAGTCCTTTCCATCTTCGCCAGAGAAAAACTCTGGCAATTCAATTCGAAACATGACTATGTCGACGAAGGATGAAATAGGCGAATAGGTTTGAGGTATTCGTATAATTATGAAGGAGGGAGATTTCCTTTTCTTCTCTAGTAAATACTTGTCTCAAGTAGAGAAAAATGAATTAAATATAGATCTTCATTGCTTGGATACAAAGCTAATGTCAAGATCTGAGCACCAATATGAAGGAGGAAGATATACCACCAGATTGTTTGGATGCAAAGAGATCTATATCAGTTAAACTACATCTGAAGGAGGGAGATTTACAACAAGAGTTAGAACTCTTATATCTAAACTCCAATAGCTGGCATGTCAGGACATATGAGAGGAAGACACCAGATGAAGTAGGGCGACCAACTCAGCCAACATCAAAACAAGGATGTAGCAAAAATATTACAAAATCTAGCCAGGAGTTACGATGTAAATGACTAGAAAATGAGTGCTGCTGGAAAGCTGGACTATATACTGTTATCAAATGAAGGAGGGTGTAAAATACAAACAAAATGTAGGTAGACTCACCAATAATAATGTATCAAAATACATGAAGAAGGATGGAGCTCAAAAATACAACGAAGGAGGGAGAAAATGTCGATGCTGACAAAACAGGAATGGCATAGACTGGAAGTAATAATGTATGAAGTGAGGGCGTGGCTGGATCAGGTCCGGATAAGACAACGGAACACCGCTGGCACCAGTTGTAACATGACCGTTTGTACACTTCCAAACTCAGTCTCCTATGCTCTCCTGTACTCAATCAAACTCAGCTCTCCTTTAATTAAACTAAAATTATTAAAGTGAAGATAGGGTGAACACAAAATAAATTAGAAGTTGACAAGATGAAGTCCAGATCAGCACTGACTTTACTTTCCAATCTTATCTTCTGCCAATGTACCCACATTGGATAATCATATAGAAATCAACCAATCAAATATAAGGAAAATGGTATGAACTATAAAATGAACTAACCCTATTTAAAAATAAGAACCAATCAGAGAATAGAGAAGGGTGATCATGAGTTAAACTGAATCCTAATGAGAATTAAACAATAAGACCATGTGGAGTGGAAAGCTAATGGAAAACCAGGAAGCATGACTGAGGGGAAACTGAATGAATGAAATGCAATGAACCTGTGTTGCTATTTGAGATGTATTGTGGAGATGGAATGAAAGATGAGATCATGACAATGTATGTGGATTGAGAGGATGGAAAGAAGGATGAGATGAGTAGGAATGGAAATAAACAAGTTGAATGTAAACAATAAAGTATGGAAAGCCAAATGTAAGAGTAAAGAGTAAAATAGATAGACCCAGCAAAATTTACTGTTACAGTAGATTTCCCTCTATCAACTACATACATGTATAAAGAAGTGCTCAGGCTCAGCAAAGCCTACCCCCTCAGGGGTTCCCAAAGTCTCTCCACCCTTTTTTGCTTATTTTCACTCTTTATTAAAACAAAATCGCAGTTTTTGAACCCCCCCCCCGCATCTCTGGTATGATATGGTTAAGTCACTTTTATTATTTGAAAGTTAAAGCTGACTCAGTATGTTTCGTCAGCGCATCGCTACATGGACGCCGTTGTGTGAACAACTCCTTCGACAGCTCCGGGCTGATTTGTTTTATTTTACTTCCAAATTCACCTTTATCTATATTATATTCCGGATTTTAACAGTTCAAGAACTTTGCTTTGGTATTCTAGTATTCATTGGATCTGGTTTGGAAGGATATTACTTACTCATTTTCTGTTTTTAGATGACATTAGAGATTACAATCATAAGGTAAAATGCCTCGCGACCTACGCTCGCAATCGAACCCTAAGACCAATGAGCGAAGCAACGCTCCCGGCCCCGGGGTTATTGAGGCTTCGGGGTCTCACAACGTACCCGCACGCACAGCTATTGATAGTAGGCCTACATCGAACGCCAATGGGTCGCTTTCACTTATGGATGTGAACAAAAACATGGAATCATCGTTCTCAAAGGTTTTTGAAAAGCTGGACTATCTTACAGCTGATATTGCAGCTATCAAAACCAAAGTAAATGACATAGAAGGAGCTGTTGAGTTCAATTCGGGAAAAGTTATGGAGATCGAGAAGGATATTATCCCGAAAATTACGGCCAACCTGGAGTCTCGAATAGATGACCTACAAAATAAGCTTACTTCATTGGAGATTTATAACCGCCGTTCTAATTTACTCTTCTACGGGCTACATGAGACTCCTGAGGAGAATATCTTCCAAGTTATCCGCAACTGCATCGTTGACCTCGGCATTGACGCGAATGAAGTAGCCAACATGGCGTTTGTAAACGCCCATCGTCTACCCCGACGCACAACTCAAGACGCAAGCTCTACTCAACCCACAGCACCCAACCCAATAATCGTCAAATTTGTGTATATGATCGACCGAAACAAAGTTCTATCAGCCTTCGAGAATAGAGATCGACGACCACGAGTCAACGCGCAACCCCTACCTGGTAGTCCTACTCCAAAACGCATCTCGATCCGCACCGACCTCCCCCCTGCCCTCAAGGCCAGACGCGGTCATCTCGCAAAGGTTGCATATGACATGAGAAAAAAGGATGGCGTGTCGACCAAGATATTTCTTAAGAACACCAAGGTTTGTCTTCAATGGAAACAAAAGGGAACATCTACTTGGAATGACTACCAGCATCAAGAAGAGTAAGCCATAAACATCTTCACGCCTTATAGTTTTATCTTCGCGCCATATTATTTTGGATTAATTTTGTCGTTGTTATTCAAGAATCCTCAAAATCAACAGATATTTGAAAAAAAAGTCTGCATAATATATATGAACGGAAAATACATAATTACTTGACTGTACATGAATACAGTTGAATCTGCCAGACGTTTGACTGTTTCAATCAATTTTAAGAAATTGAGCTTTTGTTTTAATACAATGCTGAAAAACTGGCTAAATACCAGAGTTTTTTTTCCATACTGTCTCTTTTTATGAATTATTCATTAAAATCTACACTATTGAATATATAGTGCTTATATTTCTCAAACCTGTTCGATAGAAATAATTTTCTTTTTTCTAACGATGTGTGTTTTTGGGTACATCGTTTCTGCAATTATTTATGTCAGTTGAATAATCTTTTAACATGTAGATGAATCATCTGACATTAGTAGAGTAAAATTCATTTTGTTATGTGTCTTTTGGCCAAATATTCCTTCTAAGCAAAGAGAAATTACGAATATAGACATTTTAGCGGAAAATAAATTTGATTTGTTTAATACCTACATTCCACTAAAGTACATTATTTTATTGTATAAGACGGTATTTATTTTTCTTTCCATTTTAAAAATTTACCTGCAATTAGTGCTGAAAGATGAACAGATATAAAACGTCAGGTATCCTACATAATAATGCTTTGCTTATCATGTTTACTTCGAATATTTCCTGAAACAAAATCGCTTTTGTCTACTACAACGAAAAAAAAAATTCAAACGTGTACATCTTCTGGTATATTTCAAACTCTTTTTTATTATTCATTGGAGTCTACCTTGTTTATATCATCGATAAATTATTCTATCACTTAAACTCTCTCGATAAACATTAAAAAAATATATAGTTCAAATGCAATTACTGCTGAAAGATAAACATATATAAAATGTATGTCAGATATACTCTTTTATATCATCGAGATACATGTCTTCTATCACTTAAACTTTCTCGATAAATATATTTTATCTCTCTCTGAACGATAAGTGTGTTGACTCTGCGATGATGGCTCTTTACGACAGTCTCTGAAATATTTAGAATATTGTATGCAAACAAATCATTTGATAGGAGCTGATTCTTTATCTTTTCCATGATTTTTTTTTTCTTTTTTTTCTGTTTAGAAATGCAAATTGCCATAGATCCATACTTGGCACGTATACTTTGTGAATATAATGTACGAGAAAAATGACTTAAATTTGTTATATATTCAACATTTCAGCTGACTGTATTTTTTTTTCTCGGTTCAACATTTGGTACTGTTCAAGGATGTAAGGATGAATGTCAGGTATTTTACAGATAAACTAGTATCTGAACCAGTTGGTTATTCCAAATACTATTGAAAATTACATACTTAACATCTTTGAACTCAACTGATAACCCTATAGTATGTAAGAATCCCTTTCATACTTGTTTTGATGTTTCACAGGCGTAAACCTTTTTGTAATATAAAAAGGATTTTCTCATATGCTGGCAAAATCACTATCATTTTGTCTATACATCTTTGCATGACCATTTGTTGATATAAGCATATCATGGCTATAGGCCTACCACTTTTGGAGGTTTTTTTTTTTTTTTGGTGATAATCTGACTGGTCCTATGTCAGCTTGATCAGGCCTTATATCTAACCATTCAACCAAATTTAAAGCCGAAACAGATAGGTATAGGAAACTTTTCTTCTGGACTATTGTGGTCTAGCTTATAATTGAAATTGAATTGTTTATTTTTTGTGAAAGAAATGCTTGCTCTGGCTTGGCCAATATACAATTTATTTTCTAAGAAACTGTATTCTGCTTGTATATTCGAATGCATATTGACTGTCTGTTCCTTTGACCAACATTTCTGAATAATCCTTCACAATTTTCACCTAAAGATGATATCGATGTATGGAAAATATAGAGCTAATTGAATATGCTTAAAAATTTGATTAATTTCAGAATCGTTTCAGGTTTTTAAACCGAAATAAAAACCTCATAACATATTCATTTTAATCATATTTCTGAATGTTTACTGTCAGCGGAATACCCTTTTTTTAAACCAAATTCCTCAGAATTGCTCAAATTTGGTAGATATTAAAGAGTAATTATTGTCATACTTAGTTTATCTTTATCATTTTAGTATAGTCATGAACAAAAGTTTCGACAGACAAGTATACGACGGTTTTATATTACATTAAAAAACATAATGAAGTATGTCTTTGAATACGACATTATGCAAGCCTCCTTTTGAATACTCTCACAATTCCAAACCCTTTAAATTCATATCACTGACTCTGTAATCTAACAGAAATTATGTAAATAAGAGCATTTTCGGATGTTATTTTGATGACATCTATCCCTTTGCTCTCTCAGTGTACATAGCTGCTTGTAATTGCCTGCATACTTAGTACGTTTGCCTTTATCACTCACCTTTTGTCATGTTTGTTAAACAGTTGTCAATGACCATACATGTGGCTCCAACTAAAGGGACATTTACAATAGAAAGTCAGGTTACAATTTACAATGATATTAAATTGCATCTTATCCACATGTTTGTTGGTCAGCTGCCTATCTAGCTTTTCAAATCAAACATTCTTTTTTAATCATAGTAATTTACAGAACAGGTTAACAACCTGAACATAGATTATGAACCTATCGTGTCGCAAATACCTTTTCAAATGTGATTCTATTATCATCGTTGTTGCAATTTGACTTTCTATATAGTCCACTTGTCCATATGTAAATTTTATTCTTTGCAGTTACGATCCGTTGCATTTATTGTATGGATCAGGTTCATTATGCTAATGAAGATATCCACCGTATTATGTCAGCTTAGATTACATTCTTTTATTATTCAAAATCTATCTACATAGACCTATGATTTCATTCATTTATACCCTTGCTCAATATATAAGGTTTATCAAATCCCGGTGTGACCCCCCCCCCCCTTATTTTTCATCTAAAGCCCGGAGTCTGTTCGTCACATGTACGCGCTCATGATCGGACACACTCTTCTTACATCATGTACATGCACCCTCACTTGCACCTGCACACACCTTTCACTCCAAGCTTTCAACACCGTATTGCAAACCCAAGTTTATACCCTTCATGAACCTGGATGACGTATTGGATAATGCAGTATTTACACCCCAGTGTAGATACTATACTGCCAACGAATTTAATTCAGTTTTTAATACTACCCAAATTAACAAACCAATTCACCTTAGCTTTATGCATATAAACATTAGAAGCTTGCAAAAGAACTTTGATACCTTCAGTGAGTTTTTTTCTATATTGAATACTTTTCCCTTTTCTGTAATCGCAATGTCAGAAACTTGGTTACATTCAACCACCCCATCCATTTTCAACATTGACAATTATACATTTAAACATAGTGATCGTAATCGTGGAACTGGAGGAGGTGTCGCTTTTTATATTCACAATGATCTAAATTTTGAAATAAGACATGATATTCAACTCCAAGGTATAGAATCATTATTCATAGAAATTATTGATGAAAAAAATAAAAACAAGATAGTCGGCGTAATCTACAGACCACCAAATAATATCGCCAACATATTTATGGATGAATTGGAATCTTGTCTCGATTGTATATCACACGAAAACAAGGAAACTTATCTCATGGGCGATTTCAATATAGATATATCTATGCCTCATACCCCACAGGGCCAACAGTTTATTAACTTGTTTTCATCATTTTCATTTAAATCTCTCATTAACAGACCAACACGGATAACAAGTACAACACACACAATCATTGATAATATATTTTCCAATGTAGGTCTATTAAATAATGATAATAACAATGGAATAATTTACTACGACATTTCAGACCATTTACCCATATTCACAATTTGTAAAGATAATAGACATTTACAAAAACAACAAAATATAGAAAATATTACCCGACGAAAAGAGACTAAACGTAACATAGAAACTTTAAAAACTGATTTGAGCGCAGAGAGTTGGGAAGATGTCTATAGAGAAGACAATGTTAATAAATCATATGATATATTTTTAAATAAACTTATTCATTACTATGAAAAAAATATACCTCTGATAAAAATTAAACTAAGTAAAAAGAAGAATAAAAAACCATGGATCACTCAAGGCATAGTTAAATCAATACTGACTCGTAATAGATTATATAAAATATCACTAAAATCACCTACTCAAGAACATAAAAACAAATACAAAAAATATCGTAATAAATTAACGTCAATAATTCGTTTAGCACGCAAATCGTACTTTTCGAACAAAATAGAAAACAATAAAGATAATAATCAAACATTATGGCACACAGTAAACGAAATGTTAGGTAAGAAAACGCATGATCTTAATGTTGATTTCCTTCTAAACGGACACACAACGAAAAACCCTTCCGAAATTGCTGAAGCATTTAATTCTTTTTTCGCCAGTGTTGGTCCTAACCTTGCATCTAGCATTGTGACTAATACCAACAACTTTTCTACATATTTAAATAACAATGCCGAACATTCTTTATTTTTTAATCCTACTAATCTTCATGAAATTTTAGAAATCGTCCGATCCTTGAAATCTACTAAATCGTGTGGCCATGATGGTATCAGTGTATATTTACTAAAACAAATAATTCATTTTGTGGCTTCTCCCCTTGTACACATTTTCAATTTATCTCTCTTAAAGGGAATTTTCCCGGATCAACTTAAACTTGCAAAAATAATCCCCATATACAAAAAAGAAGACCCTTGCCAAATTGCTAACTACCGCCCTATTTCATTACTACCAAGCATATCCAAAATACTTCAAAAAATTGTTTATAAACGACTATATTCTTTTCTGGACACAAATCATTTATTAATTCCCAACCAATACGGCTTTAGGAAAAATCACTCAACTGACTATGCAATCTTACAATTATATGATAAAATAACAGATTCACTTTCCAAAAAAGAGCACACCATTGGGGTTTTCATGGATCTATCGAAAGCATTCGATACCATGAATCATCATATTTTGTTGTGTAAATTAAAGAAATATGGAATTAGAGGTAGTGTACATTCTTGGTTTAAAGATTATTTAAATAATAGACGTCAATTTGTTAATTTTAAATTCAAATCATCCCATACATGCCCCGTTAAATGTGGAGTACCTCAGGGTTCAATTCTAGGCCCCCTATTATTTTTAATCTATATGAATGATATTGTTAATGCATCACCTTTACTTACATACGTTTTATTTGCAGACGACACTAACATATTTTATTCTCATCAGAACTTAAACATTCTAGTCGCAACTCTAAATCAAGAATTAAAAAAATTATCATTATGGTTTAAATCAAATAGACTCTCCCTTAACATAAATAAAACAAACTACATGTACTTTAAACATATTAATTCGAAACAAGTATTTCGCGATATCATTTATATCAATGATATGCCCATTAACGAAAAACAGGAAACAAAATTTTTAGGTGTATTGATCGATTCTAACGTAACATGGAGTAGTCATATTCGTAATATAAGCATGATGATTGCAAGGGCCATAGGCATCTTGTACAAATTGAAATATTATATATCTCAAAGATCATTACTAATGCTTTACAACTCCTTTATTTTGTCACACATTTCTTACTGTAACATAGCATGGGGAAATAGCAACAAAATAAAAATAGACTCAATATTACGTCTTCAAAAGAAAGCTCTTCGTATTTGTTATCACTCTCATTATCTCGCCCATACTGATCCAATATTTCATTATTTTAAGACATTGAAAATTTACGATATTCACACTTTTCAAACTGCCATTTTTATGTATAAATTTTCCAACAACACTATTCCAGCATCCTTCCGTAATATTTTTGTTTACAACAGAGACATACATTCATACCCTACACGACATTCATCTGACTTCCACCTAACAAATCCAAAAATAATAATTGCTCACAAAACAATACGTCATCACGGTCCTGAAGTTTGGAACACTTTGCCGAATAACATTAAACAAGCTACCTCTCTTTTTTCCTTTAAAGCTTTATTAAAGAAGTTTCTTGTATCAAAGTACGTGTAAAAATCTCACCTGCACGTGCACCCACATCTGCACCACCTCACATGACCCCTTTACCCTCTCCCCCCTTTTTTTTCTTAACATTTCAAATAATTATGTGACATCATTATAATTATAGACCCGTGATTTTTTTTCTACAATGGTTTTCATGTAGCTGCCTTCCTTCGGCTGCTATTCTCTCAAGCATTTTGCTTATGATAGCTGGCCACTGCATTTTATTTTATATAATTATTATTACTTACATGTACATGTATATCTATGTAAATTATTCTATTATGTAATCGTCACAATTTGTAATTATTTCATTTATTTTTGTATTTCTTTATATTCATTATGATTACTGTCTTTGATATATTGAATTTTCAATAAATGCAGAAACACCTGCAAAAAAAAAAAAAAAAGCTGACTCAGTATGTTTCAACAGCGCATCGACCCCTTCCCTCTTCAGGGGCTCTAAATTGACAGATTTTCTCATAAATTGGCAAAATACGGAAAAAGTGTGACTTCAGTATATAGTTTAATAGTAGGATGTGGCGGGTCTAATAGCTACATCTCTTTTTCTCTTGAACTCTGAGATCGAGCAAGCAAAAAATGTCATTCTTTTGGTGTACAACGTCACGTGACTAGCATTTGATAGTTTCCGTGCCTAGACCCTTTCATGTTAAACAATTAATACAATCCAAACAGAATCAAATTGGTGAATTTAATGTTAATGGTAACAATGTTCTTGTAGTATAAATATTTGCTTACTGATATTTATGATATAGCTATAGTTTGAGGAGGCCAATGTTTATAGTATATCGAGGCCGGAATTGATATGATATGTAAAAGGATCTAAGTACGTATATATACACCAACGTCGTCTGCTACTTAAACTCAATGAGCGAATATGACCAAAACTAACCATTATATTTATGCAAATTAGAACACTTTCCCATATTCGGATTTTCTGGGACTTTTAGTATGGTCTTCTATGGAATTCAAATAAATGTTCTGCATTGGAATAAATTTTGTTGCAATTTGTTCCAAGTGAAAAGTGAAGACTTGGTATTGATTTGATTTGACTTTATTTTACATATTTCACAAGTACAAACAAAAATATGAAAACAATATCAGAAAACTCATGAGAATACAAATCAGACAAGGTATAACAATTAATTCAAATTAAAGAAAATAGCGGTTTGGAATTAAAGACAATTTAAAAGAGTGAAATATGAGGGAACCTGCATGTAAAAAAAGGAAACCAAAACCAAAGAAGAGAAGTAATCTTATTGGAAAGAGTAAAATGAGAGACACAATTAAAAAAAGTTTTATCAAAATCGGTTATGAAATAAGCAAGTTATGAGAGTTTGAAAACTCTTTTTGTACTGTCTATGGGCATCCTCAAATTGGCAAACGTGCTTCAAAATGGCTGATTTTGTGGACAACTCTCCATTTGTTTTGTACACAAATTTTCAGATTTTCCTCATTATCTTTCAAATTGCATCTTGCCTCCTTCTGAGCTCAACATTATGTCATGGGAAAAATAATCCACACCATATATGTCAAGGTCAGGAGGAGATAATATGAATTATGTAAAATAAAGGGGAAAATCTGAAATGTGTACAAAACAAATGGAGAGTTGTCCACAAAATCAGCCATTTTGAAGCACGTTTGCCAATTTGAGGATCCGCATAGTAAGTACAACAAGACTTTTTAATCGTCCATAACTTGCTTATTTCAAAACCGATTTTAATGAAACTTTTTTTTCAAATTGTTCCTCTCAATTAACTCTTTCCAATAAGATTATTTCTCTTCTTGGGTTTTGGCTTCCTTTAAGTCTGCAGGATCGAGAACAAATATCAGTCTTAACTGTGTCTGCGTGCTGCGATGGTAGTCATAACTTGCTTATTTCAAAACCGATTTTGATAAAACTTTTTTTTTTCAAATTGTTCCTCTCAATTAACTCTTTCCAATAAGATTACTTCTCTTCTTGGGTTTTGGCTTCCTTTAAGTCTGCAGGATCGAGAACAAATATCAGTCTTAACTGTGTCTGCGTGCTGCGATGGTAGTCCGCTGGGCAAACCCTTCACTCGAAATAAGGGTCTGAATGTGCAGCCTACTTTTTACACAGGATTTTCTTAACCCCGGACTATCGCTAACCCCGTACTATCCTTAACCCCGTACTATTTTTTTTCCTTTTCACACATGCCAAATTGTTATTGCTAACCCCGGATAAGGAATGCTTGCTTTTTACACACGAAACTCGCTAACCCCGGACTAGTGGTTTTTGTCGATCATTCGTAGTACAAGTGCTTCACTCGTACACTTTTTACACACGCTACAATTTCCTTAACCCCGTACTATAGGTGGGGCCAAATTGCCATTTAGCCCCACCTATAGTACGGGGTTAAGCTTAGCCCACTTTCGTTTTACACATGCGATCTTAACCCCGTACTATTGCTCTTAGCACCGCAATTGGTGGGATAACCCTGCTTTTTTGCAGGGCCAAATAATCCCGTACTATAGGTGGGGTTAGCCCACTTTGCAAAAACGCTGTGTAAAACGAAAGTGGGCTAAGCTTAACCCCGTACTATAGGTGGGGCTAAATTGCCATTTAGCCCCACCAATAGTACGGGGTTAAGGAAATTTTAGCCTGTCTAAAAAGGGTATTTGTGTACTGAGGGCTCTCTCTCGCTCAAGTTTTGTATGTGCTGGCGTGGAGGCACACTTGTTGCCGACTTGTTGATCAAAATTCCAATGAGGGTCTGTGCCTGCAGACTATACTGTGATGGGTCGTCACACCTGATTGGTCTTGGCCGGTGTCTGTGGCGGCACTTTGATACTATTTCTGATCTTTGCTGATGTGGTTTACGGTACACCATGTGGAGTGTTATAGAAACAGAGGATAGAAGATGAGAAGAGATGAATAGGCGAGAAAGTGGAGATTTGAGAGTAGAGTATTCTTTCTTGAAAATAGTCCTGAAAAGGACTGTAACATTCCTTCTGGTTTACAGTCCTTTTCAGGACTATTTTCAAGAAAAAATACTTTACTCTCAAATCTCCACTTTCTCGCCTATCTACTTCTTCTCTTCTTCTATCCTCTGTTTCTATAACACTCCACATGGTGTACCGTAAACCACATCAGCAATTGTACATGTCACCATACAAACCTTCAAACAACATCTATTTCTGATCTTTTGTTGAGTCACTTATTGCAATTGGTGATAGAAGTACATCATTATCACCATATCAAAAAGTGCCTCAATAACGGGGAAAATAGGAATCTTTGTAAGTTGTGGTGTTGCTCTAGAACGGGAATTTAGGCTGAAAATGGGGGTCTTAACCGCGGCACATACGTATCTAAGCCCCCCCCCCCCCCGGGCAAGAGATACAAGCACGTACTCATAATTTACATTTTGATCAATAACAGGTCTAAATTAAAGACTAGACGCCAAATCTGTTTTGTAGTGTACGTAGAGCCGGCCACAGTAATGAACTTTAATTATCTTACTATTTCAGACTCTGCATTGTGCACTATATAAGAATTGCTTTGATCGAGCTTTGACCGCCTTTTGGCCCCGTGGAGACAAAAATAAAGACTTAAACATATTACATGCACATGTATAAAGGTTTAACAAAAACCTATTTACCCATATTTACAATTATACAGGATGTACAATGGTGCTCGTGGGCAGTGATTTACAAATGTATTAGCTGCTACTGGCTGCTAACAAGAGGAAGTTTGGAGAAATTCCATTACTGACTTTGAAAGCGTTTTTCCTAAACGGGTATACAGAATAATTGATACAAAAATAGAAAAGAATGTTCGTGTTTGAAATGCTTGAAAGAAGCTGTTTAATGCAATTATATGTTAATCGTGTTCTTAAAAGACATACCCTTAAGGAGCGGGGCGGGGGGGGGGGGGGGGGTTATACTGGTGGCTTAATTCCACCATACTAGCGAGCCTGATTAAGAATGAGTTTACGGTAAACAGCTTTTCTACACCTTCTATTTTCTGGGGGGGGGGCACTTACATTGACGAGTGGATACCATGCGCGACAAAAAAAAACGCGTAAAAAGAATAGGGCACGTTACGTATGTAACGTAACAAGGGTGTCAAAACACTAAAGTAATGAAAAAGGGTATCTATTTCGCTAGGAGAGCTACGTGTTTATGGTCAAATGTGCGCGGTTATAGTAAAGCAGGGCGTCAAATTATTTTTTCTTCCTCAGGAGCAAGTTTTGAAGCTCAAAGTTTCCTCAATCAGCTGGTAAAAAACAACCACTTGTGGTTGATTTTTCATAATCAACATTATTCTGAAATGTCTACATTTTTGCGCATTGTGAAGAAAGATACAACATGAGTTACATATTCACATGGTTGTACTGTTACAAAGTCACCCCAATAATACTTGATAACTTATGTATAGACTTTCAGTACTCACTTTGGCTTTGTACTGTTACAGGTAGTGCATATAATTGAGCATCTAAATGGATGAAAGATCCATTCCCAATCAGAAACTATTAGTTTAATGATGGAGTTGGGTCGTTTAGACCTAGAGGTAGGCAATACACCTTTCCAGCCTGGACGTTAGGACTTCTTACTGATACAAACTTACAGTATTTATTCTGTACTGCTTTATGCTTAAATAGACCTTGCAATTTTGTACAGTTGTAATCGTATATATTGTGTACTGCTTGCTAATGCTTATCTCTAACATCATACAACTTCTGTGTTGTTACAACTTACAGACTAAGAATACTTATTTTGCACTGGTAGAGTTTACATGGTCCTTAGGAACTTACAGTGCGTGTTATATCATGTAGGCGGTAACTAGCACATCAAAATGAACTATATCACGACAAACGTTTATCGTAGTAAAACTATTCTTATTCTCCTTGTGTACACTCTCAATACAACAATCTTAAGTAAGGGATATAATATCGGATATATATATCAGAATCTCAAGTATCAATTAATAACATTTTTTTGCGCCTATACTCAATTTCCTCACTCAGACCTGTCCTCACCTCACTGGCACTGTGCAAGGTAAAATATGTATAAAAAATCCAGAATAAGTGTGCTCAGTATTACTGAATTACTCTGCTACGTTTTGCAAGCTAGTCTAGACGTAACTAAATGAATGAAAATATGGCACTTTTTTCTTAGTCTCACTGGCACAGTGCAAGGTAAAATATGTATAAAAAATCCAGATTAAATGTGCTCAGTATTACTGAATTACTCTGCTACGTTTTGAAAGCTAGTCTAGATGTAACTAAATTAATGAAAATATGGCACTTTTTTCTAAGTTTTCTCTTTTCTTCTTTTTTCCTCCTCCTCCTCTTCCCCTTTCTTGCCTTCCTCTTTTCTTTCTTTTCCTCTTCCTCTCCTTTTTCCTCTTCTTTTTTTCTTCTCCTTTTTCCCATTTTTTATTTTTTCTCATGAATGCACAATTTCCTCAATTTCTTCTGTTGCTTCCTGGGAGCGGTGCTCCCCGCTCCCGCACAATTTGACATCCTGATATTAGTAAAGTAAGACTAAATGTCCTTAAAGGTTTTATAAAGGATGTAATTTTTCCCCAAATGTCAACACTATACGTGCAAGAGTACGATTTGCGCGAGATGTGGGAGATGGGACCGTTCTAATCCCCAATGATGTTGTATATAGGTAGAGGTAAAACCGACGACCGTGACGTAACAATGAAAATATCGCTATACTAAATGTTTAGGGGTTCAATTCAGGGAATACTTGCCAAGTACCTGTATCGTGTTGTTCACTCACACACCAATACTTGTAAAGTGGTGCATTTTCAGATTATGGAAAATACGTGTTTATGGTGTTTTCCGATATCCTTTGGTCGGGCATAGTATCTTCGTCAATGGAAGCCCCCCCCCGCCCCGGGTTCCATTTTAAAAGTATTTGTTGGTTTGTTATATACCCATCAGTTGTTGTGTGTCCGGGCTATCAATTTTAGAAAGTCATTTGGAAAAATTTACAAGCGAATTTTCATAAATTTTTAATCCAAAATGTTAGGAAATATTATAAAGAATAAAATAGAAGATGATTACAAGTATTAAATTCATATTTTTTAGTGTAATCCAAAGACAAAAAAAACCGAAGGCTTCAAAAAGATAGTGTCCGGACACCCGACCCCCCATCCTACAATAATATCTTGACCCCGGGGGGGGGGGGGCACTTACATTGACGAGTGGATACCATGCGCGACCCAAACACACGTAAAAATGATGTCTTTTACGATAGGGCACGTTACGTACGTAACGTGATAAGGGTGTCAAAAACACAAAAATGATGAAAAAAGGGTATCTATTTCGTTAGGAAAATTATGTGGTTAGGGTCGAATTTGCGGGGATGATAAAACAAAATTAAAATGTCTTATAACGGATGTCCTTTTTGCCCCAACACTTCGTGTTTAGAGTCCGATTTGCGCGAGGTGTACTAGAAGGTGGGGTGGGGTCGTACTAAACCAAATAAAGTAAAGCCGACGACCGAAGGACCCGTAACAATAAAAAATTCCTGTATTGTTTAGGGGTTCATTTCAGGGAATATTTGCCAAGAGCATCGTTTTGTTTCCAATACTTGTTAAGGGGTGCATTTTCAGAATATGGAAATTACGTGTTTAGGGTGCTTTTCGAGACCCCATGGTCGCGCATATTATGGTATCAACTCGTGAATGGAAGTGGTCCCCAGGCGCGCCGGAACACTTTCAGTTGGGGGGGGGGGCAAAATCCCGAAGGGGGCACAATATTTTTGACAGAGTGAGATACCGAAGCGATCGAGCGGGAGCGGGTGTGGGACCCCCACGGTAAGAACTGTGTGTAAAAATTGAGTATAAAAGTTCCGTTCCTAAGAGCATTCAAAAAGAAATTTGAGAATTAAACAGTCTTGGAGTTCTTTTTGCTCCTTCTGTTTCCTCCCTTCTGACCCAGACTGGTGTTTCTTCATGATCAGGGTCGCACTTCCAGAAAATTACGAGCCTTATTGCAAACGAAATTGTTTCAAACCAATGTAATATAGGCCTTTTAAAGACTTTAAGATGACAAACATGACCGTACGCAACCGGGGGCCGCCGATCGAGAGGGCAAAATTCACCAAAAATGTGCACGAAATCCTTCAATTTTATTCTAGAAAATGCAAAAGCTCCCCCATCACCACGGGCGGAAATCCCAGGGGGGACGCGTCCCCCTACCACTTTGGAAGGGGGGGGGGGCATAATATCAAATGTCCCCCTACTATTTGTGATCTTTTATTATGGAAAAAATACATAATTCAAAATCGAAATTATACACATGTATCCTCGAATTTCGAAATATATCAAACAGATAGTTTTGTTAAGAACTTGGTTAGGAAAAGAAAAGGCATACCGGCCCAACTATTCTCGAACTCGCATCTAGCCCTATATGCCAGCCAAGGAGTGATGACATTGATGACATCGATGGCCATTGTCAATTTCATCACTAATAAAAACAACGAAAAAAGAAAATCGCCTCTGGATACTTTTAATTTTTAGTGCATAGACGGTTATACGAGAATGTTCCATACCCAGTAAAATCATACCTTTGTTAAGCCAATTCACTTTCCCTTTATTCCAAATTTACTTGGAATATAATAATATTTTCATTGTTTGCGTACTCAGAATAGTTTTCATGAGTTGTGATTAATCCTTCACAGTGAACTTTAACTATGTCTAATCCCCCCCCCCAATTTTTTTAAACACTCTATTAACGAGACTTTCATATTCCATTGTAAACAAAATTCCTGCCGTGGGAGGGGTCATCATAGGTAGATCAAGGGGGCGAAGCGGCGGAAGGTGATGAGGAGAAAAATAAGAAGAAAGATAGGACCGGGAAGAAAGTTGAATGATGGAAGGGAGGGGAATAATTGGACAAAAGAAAAGGTCATAGTATAAAAATAAAAAAATCACTCGCGCTTTGCATAAATACACAGCCATCTCTTTATTTAAAAATGTGCTTGATTTTTTTTTCACTTTTTTTAGATCGAAATATATAAAATCAAATCATTTATCTAAGAAGATATCCATCCTTTTCATAATTTGTTGGTTTAGATATTTAAGAAAAATTAGCTTGCCATTCGGTTTTAGTCTGAAATGTATTCGTTAAAAGGTTAAGCGTTATCACACTGTAATAAGATAGGAAAGGGGGTTATCAAAGGTATGTTTCACAGAGGAGCTGTTCGTCAAAAGACGCGAGGCTTACTATGATCCAGGACTATGATAATGTAATGGCGATTTTTTTTTTTTGACAATGGAAATGACAATTTTTAGGCAGAAAAGTCCCTTCATCATTTACTTTTGTCCTTAAATAATTTATCATTTTTCTACTTTCAGGGGGGCACATGGGGGGGGCAAAATCTCGTTTTGCCCCCCCCCCCTGCCCCCCGCTTCCGGCGCCCTTGGTGGCCCCCCCCCCCGGGATCTTGACAAAAGGTTGGACCTAGTGATGGTCTTTAAGAAGCTGCATATTCAAAGACAGCATGAAGTTCATCACCAATACTGTCACTTTTACACAGAGTGCAATATTTTACATCATACATGTGTCGTTTAAAAAAAACAAGGGTCGGCGCTGATGGATGCGTTATACATTTGGGGGAAATCCCCTTTTCAGATGACGACGGAGATGGCAGCATAAATGTTGTAGGCGAGGTTGAGTGGGAATTCTAAACCTTCATTTCAAGTCAACTTATTATTCAGAGATTTTGAAGATCGATAAGTAAGTAAACAAACTTCGCTGGACTGTAATGTAGAGTTTTATTGTAGAGTTTATTTTAGGTAAGCGATTTATTGTATAGAGTTATTTGGATTTACTATCCTAGTTTATTCAACTTAACTTAAGTCACGTTAACCATGGCGTGCCTCGGTAACTCACTCACTGACCATGAAATAATGATGACAGTCTAGTCTTGAACAGGCCCCCGAAGCTACCGCCATTACACTACAGCCACACGCGTGTGTCTTTACCATCCAGCCACACGCGTGTGGTTATATCCAGAACACCTATCTGTGGATACTGCCACACGCCGCCAGTAATAACAGTAAAACGCGTATGTAGCCTGTAGGTCTGACCGTCTATATCACGATCAAAATAACCTCATTTCTTCATTAAATTCTTACATTCTAAACCACTCTGATTTCTTTAAATCGTTTCAATTTCATTCTCACCGTCTTCTTTCCTTGCTTTTCTTGTCTTGTTACAAAAGGCCGCCTAGCGCGCCTGTTAAATAGCAAATTTCCACACTTTTTCTACTTGTGTCGATTCTCTACTGACTCTAGGCTATGTGTGCGTACGTACGAAACACAAACTGTGTATGTCTACTACTGCGCTGCGCTAACGCTGTATGGGTCTGCCACCGCGAAGGAAGCCAGAATCGACACAAGTAGAAAAAGAGAATTTGCTGTTAAACAGACGACCGTTTGTAACAAGACAAGAAAAGCAAGGAGAGAAGACGGTGAGAATGAAATTGAAACGATCTAAGGATATCAAAGGGGTTTAGAATGTAAGAATTTAATGAAGAAATGAGGTTATTTTGATCGTGATATAGACGGTCAGACCTACATACGTGTTTTACTGTTATTACTGGCGGCGTGTGGCGGTATCCACAGATAGGTGTTCTGGATATAACCACACGCGTGTGGCTGGATGGTAAAGACACACGCGTGTGGCTGTATACACTGCCTTTGTTTAATCCATTAGAAGCTAAAATAAGCCCCCATTAATATTAATTTCGTACGATGCTCCCTCGTCAACTGTGGTTTTGTACGTGTATTAGACAATACGCACATCAGCGCAATGACAAAGGTCAACTTGGAAAATTCATTAATGTATTCATTTTGTTACGCGCTCGTGACGCGAAGGATTCAGCGAATCAAGCAAGCGCAAATCTGAGACGATACGTTGCGCTTTATAAAGTATCGATATCACAAGCGATATCACTTAAAAACAAAACAATGTTTGTATTGTATTGCGTCTTAAAGGCCTATGCCAATTCTAAAAGGGAAGATGAAAAGAGTAGATCAAGTCGCGATTAGGTAAAAAGGTGGGATTGGGGGTGGGGGCAAATCATGGTTATTACAATGATGGTATTCATTTTCACTGGTTGAGTATGAATACTGATAAAATAACTTTCACCACTAAAAGAGTAATTTCTTGTTAAAAATATTGGAGAAGTAAAAAAAATAAAAATCTTCATGGATCCCCGTGCCTGCTTTCTTCTGGCGTCCGTTTCATAATGAATTACACTGAGCTATTTAAACATCGCTATTATTGTGATAACCGTGGGAACCTTGATTATGATTGGTATTCGTAGTTACCATACTAGTACTTGTAACTCATGATGAAACGGGCCCCAGTTTATCATGCTCAATATGTTTCCTGTCCCCTTTATTCTCCAGCATTTCTTACTCTGTTTTTTTTTCCATTTAATCATTTTCCCACTCATGTTCTTTTGTGCCACCTTTCTCCTACATATGAAGAGCTCACTTTTAAAAGGGGTTTGGTCCATTTTTAATCAAATTTGATTTTTATGTCTTAATTGATTTTTAGTAGCTCTATAAGATGATACCATAAAAAAGTTGAAATTCCCATAAAAAAAGTGAACTAAAAAAAGAAAATTCACTTTTTTCAAAAGGGGTTAGGTCCATACATAATTTTTCTAGAAAATAATATTTTAAAAAAATATGAATATAAGTAGATTTCTTTTATACCCAATTTTTGAATTTCTAATGGTAGGGTATCATGAAAATCCATTTTCGCATAAGAATATTGCAATATGGGAGAATTAAAAAAAAATGATTTTCTTGGAGTGGCCCTAGCCCCTTTTGCTACTTAACTTTTCATATATTTCCTTCTAATTTTCCCACTTGTTATCTGTCTCCTGGTTTCCAAAAATCTCGTCTTATTTCTCTTCCACCCCTTTTGTTCCTACTTCCAACATCAGCTCTCTCACCACCCCCCCCCCCCACCCCCTCTAAATTATCTCTTCATAATTATGTGCCCCTCCATTTCTTTCTCATCTCTTTTCAACCCACTTCTCATCACTCTTTCCCTCTCTCGATCTCCGTCTCATTTTGAATTTTGCCAATTCCAAATCCCTTTCATTCAGTTAGCTCTGTACAAATACTATATGAACACAAATGAAAGACATGAAGGAATTCTCTGGTTAGTGGTGAATTTTATTATCCAGAAATTATCAGAGGATTAAGCTTTACCTTTTTCTTAAGCGTATGTTAATAGTTTGAACCAAAAGAAATTTGTGTTTGTATGCTGGGGGGGCACAATTCCCCCTAATTTTTGAAGCACTGAAAAGTGCCTTTTTATGCAAGAAAATGCCCCATCACGAACATGTACTGTGTCCCTTTCACCTGATGAGAACCTGTTTTAGGTAATACCAATTAGTGCTCTTCCTTATATGCATTTTTTTACCCAAAAATGCCCCCCCCCCACGTGTTCTGTGCCCTTCCATCTGAGAGCCAAAAGTGTGACCTCGCCTTCTTGAAAGTGCCCTTACTTGAATAACTGCCCCCTTTTACCCAAGAAAAGTGCTCCTAAAGAATTTATTCTGTGCCCCTTTCACTTGAGAAGGATCTGTTTTATGGTCACCATGACGAGTGCCCTTTGAAACAAGAAAACAATATTTTCATTTCTATGATATACTTCTGAAGGAAATACTGTGTGCATTAAGTTTAATAATTCATGTGAGTGGGGTATATAAGCAGTTTCGTACAGATGGAGGGGGGGGGGGGGGCTTGAAGGACTCTTGCCCATAGGCGGTGGAAGCGGTGGGATAGGGGGACCTGTCCCCCCTAAATTTGAGGTGGGGGACAGTCCCCCCTAAATTTTTTGTTGAGAATCTTTTTTTTTTTGCTCGTCAATTTTTTTTCCTGCGTCCCCCCTAAATTCAGGTAGACCCCCCTTAAAATTGTTGTGGCCCCCCTAAAATTGTGGTTGACAACCTTTTTTTGCTGGAAATTGTTGTGGTCCCTTCTAAGATTTAGGTGGATAAATTCAGGTGGACCCCCTAAATTTTTTGCCTTCCGCCGCCAATGCTCTTGCCCCCCCCCAAAAAAAAAAAATCACGACCAAGAAAAAAAGAAAAAGGAAAGCAAAGGGTGAAATATATCATTTTGAATATTTTGTCGAAATCTATCACAAAATTGGATATTTGTTTTTAAAATGTCAAAATTTTGCTCGCTCGCAACTTTTTAAAAATTTCACATAAAACAGCATTTTCCCTGTGCCCCCCAACTTTCAAGCAACTTCAATCCGCTGCTCCTATTTGTATGTTTATAGCTTCTCTCTTTGCAACCAATTTTAATGAAAATCAATAAGAAATTTCATACGTCATGAATTTGGGTTGTGATAATAATTTTTTTTTTAAATTGGACTTGGAAAAAAAACCTTTTCCATCTTCATCACGTGGTTCCTAAGTCTTCAATGTTGAATAGTTGGATTACTTGAATGAAAACATCTGTTACACCAGTCCTGCAGATTGAAAAAAAATAGAGAAAGAAAATCAATTAAATTGTCATGATTTATAAAACAAATGTTTTAAGAAAAGTGAGACTACTCATATATATGTTTCTTCAACACATATCATAGGAAATCTTCTACTAATTATAAACTTGTACTTCCATAAAGCATATATATCACTTAAACATGTTCTCTGCAGTTTACATACCACTCTCCATTCTAACTACATGTACTCTTTGAAAAAATAACAGAGATTTCTTGTAAATATGAATATATAAATTAACATATGTAAATTATATGAATAGACAGAATTAAAGTTGATATGTTTTGTTGCACAGAATATTTTGATCCTGTAATTAAAAACGACAATAACTATAATCTAAAAACAAAATTGAAATGGCTTTTTCAAAGGCAGGTCTATTTGTTGCCAAAAAATGTGAACAACCTCCATTATCAAAAATAATCACTAACTAGCTCACTCACTCATATAACCACTGTAGTTTGTGTTTCTCTTTGTGGTCCAGGCACTGTTCTATTAGGCCTACTTCACCAATCATTTATCATCATCAATCACCTCCATGGAAATTGTCAAACTGCATGCATCATCCTATTAGACAAAATGTAAAACCAAAAAAAATCGTAAATCTACAAATATGAAATATGAATATCACACTAAAGAATGAATAAAATGAATTTTATAAAATATAACTCATGAAAAATAAATATTGCTTTGTTTATAAACAAATAAAAAGGCAATTTAATTACTAGTAGATCAAGGACATGACCTAATTTTATAAATTTGCCCAAAGTACATATCTTTTGACATTGGTTCTACTTTAGACTCGAGAGCCTATATATTTAAGAAGTGTATGTTCAGTACAGATCCTACCTCTTTGTGGCTCAGGTTATTTTTATTTAATGTAAACATAATTAACATTCAATGCATGTTATGTATCTGTAATTTTGAATGGGTTAGTTTAACTTTAATACCTGGATGAGAATCTGCAAAATGATGCATGCACTTATGATCATCATCTTGAACCACATAGGTAGACCTCTATACTGTTTTTCTTGTCCTTCAAACTCAACCTGTTTTTCTTGTTCTTCAAACTCAACCTGTTTGTGAAAGAAAATAGTACAATAATAAGAAGTGATATTTTTCATGGCCGTTTGTATAGGGGAGGGATTTGGGTAAGAGCTGAAATGTGAAAACCTTCATAAAAAAAAGAATTGCATGACATCCTTTAATTTTATTTTAGAAAATGCACAAAACGGCCATAGGAAATATTGGTAACTTCTGGCCCTCGCTTTCTGAATTTTAGGTTTCTCTAAATTTTTTTCAAATGTCTGCGCCCCCCCCAAAAAAAAAATCTGCATCTTTTTATTTCAGTTGACTTTATGACTTTAACATAATTTCATCTCATGCACTGGGTCTAGATCTATTTGTAAGAAAGTATAGATCTAGTCCAAGACTCAGAGCTGTGCAACAGCATTCGCGTATCTAAATTACTCGTAGGTCTAGATCTAGATAGTAACGATGGACTCTCGATCTATCTAGACCTAGAAAGTAAAGCTTTGGTTCTAAACTGAGATCTAGGCCTATATGGATTTGATGTCTGACTTTTATTCCTGGCTAAAAGTTTAAACTTCATTGCCATTATTGACCAAGATTAGATCTAGGGCCTAGTCCTTGGTCCACTGACACTGACAGACATACTCGTACATGTAAATGGAGTCGTTTAGGCCCAGACCTAGATCTAGGCCTAAATTACAGACCTAGATCATAAGCCCTGGGCCTGGGGTAAGTGTCGCGGGTTGGGAAAGTATAATTTAGATGACTAGATTTGAATTAGGTTGGCCTAGAATTAGAAAGCATCGATGAATAAAAGTAAAGTACCGTAGATCTAAGTCTAAAATAATAAGAAGCAACACTAGTTGCTGGTTTCTAACCAAGTTAGAAATTAGATCTAACGTTAGGCCTATCTAGATCTAGGTCCTAGATCTAGATCTAGCCTATTGATAATAAGACAAACGTGCAGAGCAGCATATTATTTCTTATAGACCTCTACAGGAATAACCGTCGTTTCTGGGGATTTATTCAACAATTTCTGACATTAACTATTCGTGAGTGAGCCAACACAGTTCAGCGGAACAACCAAAATAGAGAGACTGAAGCTTTTGGTCTAGTTATTTCTAAGACAGAGTCTAACTATAGACCCTGTTTTTAAATAAGAATAAGTTAACATGGGTGGGGGCTAACATTGGCGGTGGAAGGAAAAAAATTTTTGGGGTGTCTACCTGAAATTTTGGGATGGACACATGTAAAGAATTGGACAAGTGCTCCAAAAAATTTTGACAAGCAAAAAAAAAAAAAAAAAAAAGGGTAATCAACCTAAATTTTAGGGGGGGACAACACACGTTTCAATGGGGGTCCACGTGAATTTAGGGGGGACGCAGGGAAAAAAATTGACAAGCAAAAAAAAAAAAAAGGTAGCAAAAAAATTTAGGGGGGACCGTCCCCCCCACCTAAAATTTAGGGGGGGGGACACGCCCCCCCCCCGCCGCCTATGGGGGCTAAATGCAGAAGCCTGAAGTTATGCAAAATAAATTTGATATCTGAAACTGAAACTTGAAAGTGAGGATTGACACAATGACAGGCAATATATCTTCATCCACACTCCACTTCACAGTTTATTCCTGACTGGGTTTCGATCTAGGCCTACTGAAGATAGATGCAGATCTCCCTCCATCTCCCTCTAGATCTAACGTTACAGTGTACAAAAAGAAGCTTCATTCTTCTTGATTTAATCAATCATGGGTTGGTCCTTGTTAATTGGAAATGAACCAAACCGGCCCGAAATTCTCTCGATGACCAATCGGCTAGGAGCCCATACAAAATACATGTGGTTAACACAGCGGCATAACCGCAACACTGCAAGCAACATACAGGCTGCACTGGGCGACGATGACAATCTAACTTCAATTTCAAAGACCAAATTCTGCTTTCCTTTAACAGAAGAATGATAGCAAACTCTCTAATTTGGTAGAGAAATAACCTGAGATCACAAAATACTGTGTGAAATTTGTAAATAGTCCACTGAATTCATGTGGTTATATCAATTTATACGTACTCACCGGAGTGTTCGTAGGTCCATTTTTGTGTGGAAAGAAAAGTTTCAGATTCGGGTTCAGAATGAATAAATTAGATGACGTAATGAGGTCAAATGAATAATTACTTCTGTAACACGATACCACTAGTATCGATGACAAAGAATCGGGGAAATCGCGTATTAATGACGCTCTTAGCCAATGAAAAGGGCGGAATATGAATATATTTACGCTCATGAATGTCAATGGGGGCTTATTTTTGTCTTCAAATGATCGCGGTAGGCGGAGCCTAATCTCATTTGTTTTGTGCTGAACGCGCGCGCAGCTTTCGGTCTAGTAATATATTATAAGGTCTTTGGTCTTGACACTGCACTGCAGCATGCACCCGCTTCGCGGGCTGGAGCTCTCTGGGTTAGTGTAGCTGTTACCCCGGGGAGTAAGTGTAGCTGTGTCAGTAGCTAGTAGGCCTCTACTGCTACGTAGCTTGTCGCGGCACATCCGGTGCCTGGCCTGGCAGGGCAGATTAAGTCTTGTTCATTGAATGAGTGAGTAGTCTGAGATAATCCCTGTAGATCTAAGGGTGCGTTTATTCGACACTTTTTTACCCTAGAATCATGATTAGAATCATGATTCAAATCACGATTCTGCAGAATCACGATTGCGTTTATTTTAGTCGAAAGTGGAAATAAACGTCTTTCAAATCACAAACATGAAACACAGAAAAAGGGGCGTTTGGAAAGACGTTTCTGTAGAATCACGAACGAAAAAGGTCGTATAAACGATATCGTGATTTGAATCATGATTCTATGACGTCATTGTGTCGTGCTTCTTCCGGGTTCGACTCAAAGGCGCGCGCTGTGTTTCGTGCAGGTTAATTTTCGTGTAGTATTGCCAGTGTACTAGTACCGGTATATGCCAATTGTCACGTGCATTTAGGAATTATCATTCTGTGTATTGTACCCCCGGGGTTGTACTGTAGCGTCATTTGTATATTTCATTGTTTTCATCAATCATATCTTCAAGTTCCAAAGGCACAAATTGGACTGACGACGAACTCAGGGCTCTGCTTGTGCTTTGGCCTGAAGCAAAAGCATCCCTTACCGGGATTCACAGAAATAAGACGATATGAATCCCTTTCAGCGGCGCTTGCGAGGGAGGGATTTCTAGATGATGTGGCACCGCCTGTCGAGACAAAATTAACAGAATTCGTGCCCAGTACTACGGCTACCGAACACCATTTTCGATGAACCGACAAGATTTAATACAAGTAAACAAAAACAATACGAGGTACAATACACAGAATTCTGGAAGTAAAAGATTTATTTTTCGGAAGCCGAGTAAACGTTGCACAAACGATCGCGCGTTAGCTCGGGCGGCAGCAAAAATCTAGCAGCCGACTTGAAGTTAGAAACACGCGCGAAAATGTTGACCTATACTTCCTGGGTCAAACTGCGCACTGTGATGCGCACTGGATCGGCCCGAATTCAGGGAGAAACAGCGTTAGAAAGATGGTCGTATAAACGCTGATTCTGTCGGATCGTGATTCATGTTGCTGTTTTGAATCATGATTCAAATCGTTATTCAAATCATGATTCTGGGTTGAGGTCGCATAAACGCAGCCTAAGTTTAATAATCTGTATTCTGAGGCCTGAGCTGAGGGGTCTAAGTCTAACCTTGTTCTCATTTAAAGGACAAGTAGGCCTACTTTAATCTTTATCTTTTTATATTATAATTTAATAATATAAATTAGCCTATATTATTATTATTTATTTGACTAATATAAAAAGTACATAAAGTACTTGTCCTTTAATGGAGAACAAGGTTAGACCCCTCAAGCCTCAGAATATTTTAAATGTTTTACTTTTGCTTTTGGCCATAAGGCATAAAGGTTTAAACAAACTTTGAAAGTTTAGTGTCTATGTATTGGCTTTTATTGCCATTCGTGCGCAATCATCAAACATCACCTGACAGCACTCACACAACATGCGAGGTTAGTAATACTAACCTCGCACAACGCATGTGATTTCATAGTGGACTTTGACGTTTTCATTCATCACACGAATGTGAGGGAATGAAACCTTATTACCTTATTACCGGATCTACTGGAAAAATGCATGTAATTATGCAGTCGTGTTTCCAGGTCTGTCACTGTTGCTATCTCCATCTAACTATTAAAATAATGTGTGCCTGTGTGCTGTGCCAGAGTTACTATTCCCAAGGGTGAGTATATTGCACTGCAGACCAAAACTTGTCTAACTGTGACTTTAATCTGTTCAACGTTGATGCAGTAACTATCTCTGCCGGCAAGGAGTTCCAGTCATTTACAACTCTGGCACTGAAAGTATTTTTTCTAACATCCAGTCTGCTTCTCTTCATATACAATTTGCATAGATGTCCACGTGTCGTCTGAGTTGATGCAGATGTAAAGAACATGTCCTTGTTCAAATCATCAATGCCATTGATGATCTTGTACGTCTGTATCATATCCCCTCTTCGCATTCTGTACTGAATGGAAGGTAACTTCAAGGAACGAAGCCTTCTACTGTATTCTTGATCTTTCAATGATGGCACCAACTTGGTCGCACGTCGCTGAACCTTTTCAATAGCTTTAACGCCAAACCTTTCAGTATTTCTCCACTATGGTATTTTTTTTTGAATGATTTAAGTTTGTTTTAAAAAGGAATTGGAAATTATTTATAAAAGTGTTTTTATCGCTTACCTCCAAGTCTCAACCGTTCGATCCGTCCTTAGTTATCCTTGATACTGCGGTGGAAAGTACGCAAACAACAATCGAAAAGCAATTTTTCCTATCGAACATTCTCTATTCAAGTCGTCAGCGCATAATTGGAAATTGTACCAAAAATCAACAGGTTGCATCTCAGGTATATACTTATTGGTAAAGTACGCCATCTTTTGACAAGATGATGATGAAAGTGGATTGAACGAGCGAGAAAATAATGCCGATCGCCTAGATAGAATGCAGCTAGCAGTACAAGTTGCAAAACCGTAAACAAACGGTAGGCACTTAAGAACCAAGTTTGAAAGGACACTCGTAAAATTACGTCACTCTCGCCGATGAATATTCATTAGATCGTGGTCGTGCGTGTACAATACAAACTCTCTGCATGCATGCACTCAGTGTGTATTGAACACGCACGACCACGATCTAATGAATATTCATCGGCGAGAGTGACGTAAGTTTACGAGTATCCTTTCAAACTTGGTTCTTAAGTGCCTACCAGCTTGTGTGAATAATATCGCACGCCCTCTTTAGGCAAAAATTGATATCCACACTGAGCAGAAGGTATCTATGTGAAGACCACGAAAAATGCTCTTATTTTATTAAAAAAAACAGCAAACGATCCATATGGTTCGGTTAGTGTCATAGCACAATTAGAATTCTTAGCTATGATGTAAAGTCATAGTTATTTTAGTAAAAAGGTGTGAAAGATTCGCGTGTACCAGGTGCATATGAATCCTTCACACACGAGATGATTTGAAACCATTGGTGACCTGACAGTGACAGGCACAGCACACATGAGCCTAATTTGTAAAAACATCATTGTCATTTTAGCCAACAACTAAGAAAACATGCAAAACTGGGAATGGGTTTAAATAATTATCAAGAGATTTTTAAACTGCATCAGGGAAAATTCAAGGAATTTTTTTTTCTTGAAAAGCTGGGAACCCTGGCAGATTAAAGTGCCAAAATATCGGAGGCTTAAGAATAATTGGACCAAAACAAAAAAATACAATCATTGAATCAAACAGAAATCATGTATTTCCGTATCGGTAGGAAATAATTTTCCTTGTGTCGCAATTTGCACCACATTTAATTTTTTTTTTCAATTTTTCTTGGTAGTAACTTGCGGTAGGATGTGAAGCGAGATGTTCTCCATCAGAAAGTAATTCTCTCCATCCTAGTGCAAGGATAGCCGGGTAGAGCACTCATCAGTAGGGAGCGGATCATAATTATTGTTTTTTTTTGTTTCTTAACACAATTGTAGGTTTAACAAGGAAGCAAGATGAAGGACGAACATAAACTGATGATACAAATATTGATGTCAAGAGGACTGGTAGGAGAGAGAGAGCTCAAAGATATCTATAAAACTATTCAACAAAGATGTGAGGGTAAGAATTCACTCTAAACCTGAAACTCAGTTGTCACCTCACCACCCAGCTCAAAACACAGGATAGGTCAGCACGACTTGAAAATTTTTTGTAAAGTTTCAAAAAGAAATCTTTTTAAAATTCTCAAAATTCTTCAACTGTAACCTACATATCACCACAGTGTACATGTAGGCCTACTTGCTTTTAAGAGATTGTAGCTTATTTTGAGTTCAAGTTTAATCCTTCAGAGTTTGTTGGCAGAGATGTGCAGATCCTTGGAAAAAAAACCCATCTTTCAGGGATCCATGCAGAAAGAGGATTAATCTAAATCCAGAAAATCGATTGAAGCTTGATTTTCAACAAATAAATATGAGTATATAAAGGGACTTGTGCTTGATATCTTGAGTTTAGTTTTAAAACAACTCTTTCTGTAATTGGCCCCTGTTAATGTTATTGAATTTGGATTCCAGAGTGATTGTAAATTATTGGATTGAAGCTAATAATGATACAAGTAGATAAAGTGAGCTGAAAAATACCTTCCAGCAATTTGAATTCTGATCCTCTGGATGGGTTTCAACGTTATCTATGAATTTATGTCACAAATATTTCAAATTAGTTGCAACATTCAAACAATGATTTGCATGTGACAATGGTCTTGATTAGTCATTCTGAATGATCGCAAATGTTTATGTTAAGTTGATTTTTGTGCAAATATTTCCAATTTATTTAAATATACTGGTAATAATAATAATGATAATAAAACTACTACCAATAATGATATTAATGATAATAATGATAATGATATTAATAATTATACAACAAAAAGGTTCATGCTTTCATTTCTTGCATCATCTAAATCCACCAGATGCACTCACATTGCTCCTATCAATACAATGCTAGCTCCCTGTAAATAAACATCCTACAGTACATGTACATGTATATTAATAAAGAATGTGTTGTTAACTTTCGACTATACATGGCTCTTATCTGCAGTATCTCATTTCATTACAAAGCTACACCCTAAGATCCTTCTGTTCCTCTAATTCCAGTTCTCTCCTTATTCTCAAGGTTTCCAAAACTTAGGGGAAGATCATTAGTCAACTCATCATCTGAGTATATATGAAACAGCCTTCCTGAAGATATGAAAAACACTGTTCATCTTCTGAAACTTTAAAAAACACCTTTAAACATTTTTTAAAATACACGCATGTAATTTCCTTCAAAATTTCTTGAAAAGCGCCTTGGGCACTACAGAGTGGAATTGGTGTGGTATAAGTTCAGTTCATTTTTAATATTATGATCTATCGATATTTTTGTTATTATTATTAGTAGTAGTGGTATTGATATTATTATTACTAGTATTATTATATATTTCATACATTGTCATCAAAAGGCTTTACATTTTTTTAAACGTGCCAGTAGTAAAGAATGAGAAAAGCAATGACAATAATCTCAATTTCTTGATTGTCTGATTTCATTTTCCATGCTATTAGTGAGAGACAGTCCTACTTTGAATGAGTTCAAGAATCTCATTAACAAGAAACTCAGGGAGGTTTCTATGGAGATACGACAAAAACCTGATGAAGACACCGGAGAACAGAAGTATGCTTTGGTATGTCTTGAATTGAATTAACTTTGTTTTTAATATGAGAATAGTGGAAATTATTAACTTTAGTAGATACACTCAATATCACATCAAATACATAATTTTGTATATTTCCAAAAAAAAAACATTGCAATTAATGAACCTTAATGATGGCATTTTATGGAATTTGTTTTATGCAATAGACAGGGAGCTGTTGCATGTGAGATCCCAAAATTGGAATATAATATGTAACATGTATATAACTTCCCGTTATACTTTCAGTCATTCACCTTCACTTGTTTACAAACTCCCCTAATGTTAACTCCCAAGACCCGCATTACCATTAAACTCCTAAACACTAACCATAAAAGACCAACTCTCAGTAGGAGTGGGCTATAAATGGGTGATTTTTGGTTTTACTATGGGAACAGTTTTTTGTGTTCCTTTTACCTTATCTCAACATGAAATGACAATATTTTTTGTCTCGGGTTCTGAAAAAAAAGTGTGCCGGGCCAAAATCCAAAATGGCCGCCAAAACCCCCCAAAATCACAGTTTTGGCCACAACTTCTTTATTTGGTGGTCTTTTTCTCCGGTTTTGGTGTCTATTCATATGTTTTGGAGAGCAGGCAATTTGTTTTTCCTATAATTAACACTTTTGAACCATTATTTGTAGAGTTAAAAGGTAATAAATAAATTTTCAAATTTTTACAGCCTTTTTTCAGCCAAATGTAGGTTTTATCGTCCTGGAGTACTTGGATATTAGATAGTACGAGGTCAACAGTAGCAAGCAGCTTCATAGAGCTATATTGCTTTTATTCCCCTCCTATGGGTTTTACAGATATTTGTGAAATATATCTTATTAAATAACAAAATGTTAATTGTCGATAGGGCTATACAGTATACAATGTACTGTTACTGTACATACTACACTGGATATATCCATGCATTGACCACCATGGCATATGATAAGGCCTGTATACATGTATAATCTACAGTGTCATAATAATAATAATAATGATAATGGTGGCTACTTATATAGCGCACAGGCCCACCTTTCGGTGCTCATGGCGCTTTAAAAAGGCACTGATATTATTATTACCCCGGCTAAGCTAGGCAACCGATTAAGGCGCACACAGCTTTTAGAGGAATTACTTCCTGCCGGTACCCATTTACATCACCTGGGTCGAGTGCAGCACACAGTGGATGAATTTCTTGCTGAAGGAAATTACGCCATGGCTGGGATTTGAACCCACGACCCTCTGTTTCAAAGTCCGGAGACTAATCCACTGGACCACAATGCTCCACGTCATAGGAATAAGCTCCTAAAACTAAACACATATGAATTGACACCAAACACATATGAATTGACACATTCATATGAATTGACACCAAAACCAAAGAAAAAGATCACCAAATAAAGAAGTTGTGGCCAACACTGTGATTTTGGGGGATTTTGGCCCAGCACACTTTTTTCTCGGACCCGAGACAAAAAATATTGTCATTTCATGTTGAGATACATTACAAGAAATTAAAAAAAACTGTTCCCATATTGAAATTATAAAAAAAGTATTTTTGACCCATGTATAGCCCACTCCTACTCTCAGTGACATCAGGTACATGTAATTTCAAGGAACAAAAGTTAAAAGATCTATGACTCATAATACCAGCCCCAGTCACTGAACAGAGCATCACTACACCCCTTATACCAGAGAAAGTTTGATAGACAGTTACCTGTATACCAATCAAAGCAAGTTTAGATCACTCCCACTTTACATTGCTACACCCCAAAACTAATGATTATAGATACGACTTCTTGATTATTAGATAGACAGTGTATATATACTAGACCCACACTCATCCAGATAGACTGACTTCAAGACAAATAAGGATAGACATTCATCGTATATTGATTTAACTTTAGAATTTTAATCTTATACATCGAAAATACTATAGCCTTTGTTTCCTGTTTTATCTGAGTCTTCATCGATATCTTCATGTACTTCGAGTAGTTACTGTAGCTGATTATTGATTAACTCTTTGTCCGCCGTGCACGGAATCCCCTATTGCCGGATTAATTCTGGGGACACCAGAAATGGGTGCTCTGGATTTGCATGCGTAGTTTACATGGCTGTAATTTTTTATGCTTTTTCCTACAGAAAAATGTTCAACAGCAAAGTTGTAGAGTATGAAATTAGCTTTTATAAATATTTACTCATGTTTAAAAGATATATCTCTGATCAATTGAAACCTTCAAGTTTCAGTTGGCAAACTATAAGTGTACAGGCTATTCATTCCCAAATTTATACAAAATATTAGAACAAGCTACTTATAACCCCTTTGTCAAAGAATAATAGTAAAGGCCCAATGCTCTAAGCCCAGGCTATTTTTTCAATGGCAAGGCAGAAAGTGCAGCTTAGGGAGCTTAGCTTTTGTGATTTATAGCATTGTTTAAATCAATGCAATCGGATTGTTGCGAGATTTGTGCCGATCGGCGTACTTGGCGAAGCAGCAAGTGTGCTAATCGGCGAACTCGGCGGACAAAGAGTTAATAAATAGCCTATGATTTTGAACTGCATATAACTTTCTCCAGAGTTTCTTCTTTACGTTCCTTCTAAAATGATATTGGTCCCGAATATATGTACGATAATATGGAAAATTCATATTTTAAGTTTGATTTTATTTTTCATAGATTTTTTTTGTAGTGCCTGCTCTATTGAAACTGGATTTTACATGTTAAAAAAAAGTTTCATTCTTAATTCTTATACATGTACCTGTAAAAGCAACTTTGATATACATCCTTACTACAAGTATATTTGTATAAGTTCAATTAAAGCTTCTTTTTCTTCCTGAGACTTTATTTGATATCTTGACCATATAAATTTGTATCATAACAAATTATAAAGAGAAATGAGGCTTTTCATGTATTTCCTTTGGCTAACAGCCAATCTACAAGATAGTTTACGGTAATACATTTCCTATATAGTCTATTTTGACCAATAATGTGCATTTCATTTTTACATGTGCCCAAGTGGACGTTGTAGAGGAATTGAATATGCTCAAAGGTTTGTCTGTTTTTTTATTGCTCTGAAGCGATGTTGGGCAGACTATAATAAATGATGTATGTGATAATAACACATTTGTATGATTTTCTTTGTAGGTACAGACAATGGAATCAGATCTTGGAAAGCTTACCACAGACTATCTTCCTCAGCAGCTCGAGCTATTCAAGAAAACAGTAAATTTTTCCACCTTGATATTTTTTTAACTCAAATAACATATGAATTATTCACATTTAGTTCTTTATTAAAGGAGAATGAAACCATTGGAACAAGATAGCTTGTGTGAAAACAGAAAAATCAAAGAAACAGATCAATGAAAGTTTGAGAGAAATCGGACAAATAATGAGAAAGTTATGAGCATTTGAATATTGAGATCACTAATGCTATGGAGATAGCAAATTGGCAATGCGGCAAAGATGTGTGATGTCACTTGTGAACAACTCTCCCCATTACTTTATTATATATTTCACTAGAATTGCCTCTTTTATCACATCTATCCAAAAATCATGTGTTCTGTCTACATGATGGCATGTAGTGCATATTTTTTAAGAATACATCATGGATAAAGAGTTTGTATCATCATAAGAAAAAGCAAAAAGAGACATTTTGAGGGTATTTATAGTCTACCAAAGGGAAAGTTGTTCATCAGTGACATCACACATCCTTGTCGCATTGCCAATATGAGGATCTCCATAGCATTAGTGATTGCAATATTCAAATGCTCATAACTTTCTCATTATTTGTCCGATTTTTCTCAAACTTTCTTTATTCTTATTCTTTGATTTTTCTGTTTCTACACAAGCCTATTTGTTCCAAAGGTTTCATTCCCCTTTAAAGTTTGATTAACTTGAAATATCAGAAGAACGTGCAAATTATGATGTAGATATTTATAGATACAGTCAGACTGCACTGCTCCAGTTAGCTATTAATCACGGTCTTGTTGCATTTCTGTTTGAGATTAGTTTACTAACTTTTGGTAGAAGATACCTAGGTTTACTTAATGGCATAATGATTTTTTAGCTTAGTCTGAATCATAATTACAGTTTAAATGAAGGATGAAGGAAATTATACATGTATTCTATACTTTTTACTTGTGATGTTCACAAAATCATGCAATTAATGCAAACTGAATTCAAAACACAAAGAGTATCATTGATTATAAAAAGCATGCTAATAGATAAAGCTCATCTCAAGATACTGATAGCTGAAAGTTTAATCAGAATGGCCTGTAGGAACACTCATTACATGATATCTCTGGAGGTAATAATTTGTCAAAATCAAACTTTTGAGCTATTCAGGAAGCACATCCAATACTCTGTATGTCACTGATCTAAGTACATGTAAGTGCAAATGTGGGCTTTTCCATGTTTGTATATCTGTTGCTATTATCAGTCATTTGGAACATGGGCTATATATGAACTGGTCTATTGATCATCTGACATTTTTACCATTGGGATCTTGTGCAAATTAAATGATGGAATGATCGCCAAGGGTCATGCAGCCAGTTATGAAATGAGCTTACCACTGAAACAAGGAAATAAGATATTTATAGTAATAATAATAGCTGGATTTATAAAGTGTTTCATGCCAGAGGATACAAAGCGCTGCTATTATTACCCCGGCTTTAGATCGAGCTACCATCACCAGCGCTCAGTGCATGCAAGGAATTAATCCTGCCGGGTACCCATTCACCTCACCTGGGTCGAGTGCAGCACAGTGTGGATAAATTTCTTGCTGAAGGAAAACACGAAATGGCTAGGATTTGAACCCATGACCCTCTGTTTGAAAGGCGAGAGTCAGAACCACTAGACCACAACACACCTTATCTTTTTTGTCCAGGTCGGTCTGATAATGGATTCTCCTGAAGGCATGGCATCATCTACAGATATCTTGAATCTTAAACTAGAGAGGTTGACAAAGCAAGATGCACAGGAAACACTTAATAAGTTTGTTAAGGAACAATGGTTAAATCAGGTTAGTGTCAAATCACATCTGTTACCTTCCTTAAATCATGTAAACTATTGTGTTTCTGTCCATGTTTTAAAATATCTGTGGCTGTCATTGGTCATTGGGACATTCGATAATCATCAGCTGGCCCATATTTTTTTAAGGAACAGTGGCTAAAACAGGTTTGAATCCAATCAGATATGTTGCCTTGAAAATAATATACCGGTAAACTATTGAATTTGTTGTGTTCATCTTCAAAACACTGTGCAGAATGTAAATCCATCTTATTTGACAAAAATAGTGAAGAGAAAAACAGATTAATTTGCATTACTCCAGTGATAAGTTATCTTTTAATCAAATTGCCATGGAAAAGACGCTCAACATTCTTTACACATGGTGGGTGTTTCATTCATAAAGCTGCTTATAAGTTAAGAACGACTGGTGAACGTTTCTCACGCTAAAAATAATCACCAATGAACATTTAACGGTCAATATCATTCCCCACAAGAAAGGATCACCAGTCGGTCTTAACTTAGGATCAGCTTTATGAAATGGCCCCCTGTTCTATATTTTCTGTAAAGAAAATGTTAGATTAACAAATAAGAATCCACATCACTATCTTATAAGACATATAATACACATTGTTTTCCACTGGCATTTGAATGACTACACACTTGTTTCTTTTTTAACAGTCTAAACTATTCCAATGGAACATTGTGAGTGTAATTGTCTTTGATAATATTACATGATTTTGATTACTTACATGAACAGGATGAGGGCTATGTGTGGATGACTGGTAGATCTATCATGGAACTTGAGATGTACCTTAGAAAGACATATCAACCAGACAAATGTTCGCACTGCAAGGATATGGTTATCAAGGTATGTAATGCTTTATAGAAACATCTAAGCATCATGAAGATGCAGATTATTATTATCATTATTACATGTAGCAGAGATGCCAACCCTCCCGATTTCATCGGGAGGCTCCCGAAAATTCATCCCAACTCCCGCCCTTACGATTACCATCCTTATCCTCCCGAAATTACGATTTTTTTTAATTGATCAAATTGGATTGGAAGGACATGTATCGTCTGCTAACTTTAGCATGTAGTAACTCCATTACGTTCGCTGCTACTAAATTCTGTGTGTTAAAGGTAGACAAATAAGGAGCAGCGAAAAGCTGGTGCATGTGATATGCCCAACGGGAATCCACTGTGCACCAGGCCAGTAGGCCCGGCTAGCTTCGCGAGGCGTGTGCGCTCGCGGCCACTGGATTTGTCGAGTCGTGCGGTGGAATATCGGTGTGTGATTTTGGCGTATTGATGGGTTGATATTGACACGAAATGGCGGAAAATCAACAAAAGAAGACCAAGAAATGGTCTCAGAAGTATAAGACTGAATACAGTCTCCAGTACCCGTGTATTCGGAAGTCGGAAAGAGGAATTTACCATGCATTTTGCGCAACTTGCAGCGTGGACATTTCAGTTGAGTACGGAGGTCGTGATGATATTCGGAAGCACCGTTCGGGAGCCGGAGCAAACGGCATAGGCCTACGGACATTACGAAGACAAGATCTTCGAGCTCCACTAGTACCCTGTTGACTTTATTTCACCAAGCAAGGGACCTTTACTGGATTTATAGTGGAACATAACCTACCTATAGCCGATAGTGATAATTCCTCCTTATTAATTATTATTGTTGAACAGGTACTTCTTTTGTCCTTTCATTTTTTTTACATGTAAGAATGCATATTTGATATTTTTTATGCTAAAAACGTGGGAACAATTTTTATTTGAAAACTTGTGAAATGCCCCAAAATAAGGGCCAGATTGCACCAGAGAGCATCTAGAAACCCAGAGCTTCCAGGGCCCTAAGGCGGGCCCTGGACCCCGGCCGCAAGGGTCGAGCGCTCCGCGCTCGAGATGTGCGCTACGCGCACATAATTTGGTGCCAGTTGCAAATCCTCCCTAATTCTGATTTCCAAAAGTTGGCATCTCTGATGTAGTAGTAGTAGTATGTATTATCATAAGTAGTACAAAGTAATTGAAGAAGTATTTAGCTGTACGAATAGTAGAAGTAGTATTTTTATTATAAGTAGTAGAAGTATTTGTTGAAGTATTAGTTTTACAGGAGTAGCTGTACGAGTACAAATAGTAGAGGTATTATTGGTGGTTGTATTAGTAGTGGCGTTCATAGTATCACCACAATCGTTGCCATTAAAGATTGTGGTCTTTAAATCTAGTCAGCATCCTAGTGCAGTGATGACCATTCATCAATGCTTCAGCATAAAAAAATCATTATATTATTAAAAAATGTACCTCTGTCAAACCTTTCAAAAATTTTGTAAAAAACTGTGTTATTTATCTCTTAGGTCTTTATGCGCCTTGAGCACTCTACAAAGTGGATATGGCGTTCTACAAGTCTCATTATTATTATTATTATTATTATCACATTCAAGATTAGGCCTATTATGAATAATATTAAATGCAAAGGAAGAGATATACTTCAAATCACTCATAATAGAAAACAATCATTTGATATAACCTGGCAGAAACAGCTTAGAATCTCAAATACCTCTTCAGAATTTGATTTTTTTCATTAGATTTCATCAGTCTTATTGGGTTTTTTTTTTCAAACAGTCATATTTTTCATTCCTTGTCCTATTTCTTTCACATTTCTTTATTCGGATTATCTATTTCTCCTATCATGCAAATAAAATGTAAAGTTGCTTTTATCTTTAAAGGCTATTTTTAGTTTTGGTTAATCCCCCCCCTCCAATCATTGTCACTATTCCAATTCATTACAAGATTTGTGCCGCAAAACATGAATATGGTGTGAAGGATATAGAATATATGCAAAACTTGAATATGATGTGAAGGATATAGAATATGTCTTGTGTTTTTACATGCCTGATAAAATTAATGTATATCTGTATATTTTTGTTCTTTTTTGTAGGTAGTTTTCTATTATTCAATGACTACATTTGTAATGTAAATGTTTAAATTCACATTTTAAAGAACAGTTTTTTAGAATAAAAACTACCAAGAGTGGGTGTTAGATATGAAACAATTCTAAATTTGAAAACATATTTTTTTAAAATTATAAATTGCCACTATTATTATTAGAATAGGTGCATACTTAGTATAATTCACATTATTGATCAAAAGAATTAGATGGGCTCTAAGCCTGTCTTGAGGCAGTTGTCATGGAAGAAAATAGTTGTGTAACCAAAAATAAGGGGATGATCTGCAAAAGGATGCAGTTCAAATTTGACTGGTCTCTTTTAAATCTATACACAACAAAAAAAGTAAGTCCCCCCTTGAACAAACATCAATGATTTCCGAACCAATGCGAGTTTTTGATATATTTTTACATGAGCTTGTAGGTAATTTTATAAGCTACACTCTGAGTAAATATTGTTTACATTTTGTACGTCATGCTTGAGTGAGCACCGTCAGAAGGCAAAAATGTCACTTTTCAAAAGTCACAAGCTAAATATCATGACTTTGATTCCATTTTATTGGAATTGATTCCACATTCCCATCATGAAAAATAGTCAGAAGGCTTGCAAAAGGTACTTTCTAAAAGACCATACTACTTTTTGGCTAAATTTCACGGTTGAATAAACACAAGTCCAGATTTGCTATAATTGGATTTTTTACACACTTTTATCAATAAAAATGATACAATATGGTGACAGTTATTATTTAGAAGAGTATTTTCAACAATACTCAACGTTTCACGGTTCAGTGAACATTTATTGAAAACAAAAAATACGATTTTCAAATATCATAAGCAGGTATTGTTTCTTTTTGGTAACTGAAACTGATCTTGGACCCCTACGAAAAACAGCATGTGCTGATAGGGTGTTCCATCCCACAAGTGGTAAATCTTTTATCAGCTTTTTCTTTATGTTTATGACCAATTAACATGCTTCAATGATTCAAAGGCGTTTAAGTAAACATTGGATGAACATGTGGAATGTGATTAGCTCTTTTTTACGTTATTGGAAAAAATGCAATTTGTAACAATTGATATCTGTCACAAAACTCCTTGCACAGTTCAGTTGATTTGATTTTCATGAAAATCCCGATGTTTTATGCATCAGTGAGCACACAATATTCGAAAATTATGCAAATGAGAAGAAAGTTCAAGGCCTTGGCCCCACTCTGTGCCGTATCGAATTGTTATTTTGGTGTGCGCGCCTTTTGGATAGTATTACTCTGAAGCCATGTGCGAAGTTTCATGAAATAATTGTTGGTAGAAGTAACAAAAACCGTCCATGAAAAAAATCCTCATTTCATATTTGTTAAAATTTTGACTTCCTTCCCATAGGCTTGTGTACATTATGGGTGCATATGTTTAAGAATAAGTAACCCCTTATTCAATATGGTGGAACTTTTTTTTCGAGGCTGTCTTTTGCAATGTCAATTTGGCAGTAATGTTTATCAACCTATGGGCAGAATTCTGTGCAAAAATGAAATCGATTTGTTTATTTATGGATGAGTGAGCACGCATCAAAGTGGGAAAATGGGTATTTTCAATGTCACAGACTCATTTTAAATGGTAATAAAGTGAATATTAGGGGCAAATTCGGTTTCAAATGTGACTTTAATTGCTTTTGTTTTTATCATCCATCATTTCTATCACCACACACTTTCCGAACTTTAAACATTTTCATGGTTGAGCGAGCACATTCGAAAACTTAGGAATGAATACTCTTTATACTGCATAAATGAATTTTTTCTAACAATTTCTCAGCATCAGTTGAATATATGGACGAATCAGCGGTGGAACCAGAATTTTAAAATGGGGGAGGGGCCTATAATCGGTGAGGCACCAACATTTTCAAATTTTAACATAATCTAACAAGTTGTAGAGGATACAACCATAAACCCCTATGATGATACGTCACAATACAGGGGCTGCGAAACAGTTTTCAAATGGGGGGGGACTGAGTCAAAAGTGGGGGGTGGGGGCTGACCATGCAAATAATCACAATCGTATGGTCATTTTTACATTTTTGTACATGCTTTTGGAAAAAAAAGTGGGGGCCCCCAGCCCCCCACCCCCGCTTCCGTGGCCCCTGCAATATTGTGCTCACTCAACCATGAACATACGATATCAAAATTGTGTGTGGAGAGGCTAAATGATGGATAGTAAAACAGCATTAACACCATAAAATTCACCTAAAAACAACTTTGTATTTGCACAATCTGAAAAACGACTCTTGTGACTTTCAAATATGGTCATTTTTAATTCAATCTTTGATTACTCATGCATGACTCAACCGATCAATCTCATTTTTCCCAAGCAGTTGCTTAATGAGTGTAGAAAACCACCCACCAAATGTCATATCTCAACATGATTCCGTTCAAAAGTTACAGCAATTTGATTTAAGGGGACTTACTTTTTTTGTTGTGTATAGATGACCTATCACCAAACTACAGAATCAAACTGACCACAACCACCCCCCCCCCCACCTTCAAAAGAGTACTCTACAGTAAAAGTAATTGAGCATAACACAATCTCATTAGAACAGCTAACAGTCTGACTGAAAATCATTTTGATCAATTGTTATATTGTCATTTAGTCTTCAACCACTATGACTACTCCCTGTTTAGTCTCTTCTCATATTGTCTAAACCCACTTATTCTACATCAGGGGCCCGTCTTATATAGAGTTGCTATCTACTTCAGATACGCCATACTTACCTATTCCCTTAAATGCCATTCGATCGCCACGCTCGAATACACCCGGCAAAAAATTTCTCCTATAAAAGGAGAAAAAGTCTGCAACGCAGACTAGAGCCCCGCACGACAAGGAGGGAAACCCCGCCCTATACTATAAGTACCTTGCGTGCGTGGCTCACTTCCTCTTTCTTTTGCCGGCGCCCGAACCTAGCGGTTGTGTGGCGCTTACGCTCAGAGTTTCTATACACCCAAACAGTAAAAGACTTATCCCAAAAGTAGACAGAGGTCTCAGAACCCACGTCTCAGGACAAAAAGTAGACAGAGGTCTCAGAACCCACGTCTCATCACAGAAGTAGGCAGAGGTCTCGGTACCCACGCCTCATCCGATCCCACAGCCATAACCAGACGGAGGTACGTTTCAGGCCCCACGTCTGTATTATCCACCATAATGAGCCAAACAACTGGATCGAAAGACTCTCCCCGTCAGGGCCCCAATCAAGCCAATAACACTTCCCAGAACAATACGAAAGAGGATGGAGCTATGAAAGATGATGGAGGAAAGAAAACCCCCAATATAGCCAGGTCTAAACGAGGTACAGGGTTCAAAATCCCCCTCAAAGGAAAAGTCAAGACCCCCTCCCAGGCCAAACCCAAGGGGAAGACAGCTAAAACCCCTACTCCGGACGAATTAAACCTCGGGACGTCCGTCACCTTACTGGGAAAGATACCGAAGGGGGCCAAGTTTTCTTTGGACGACTCGGATAAATTCGAGACGATTCCCGTCACCAAGAAAGCGAAGATGGGGGAATCGGGGAAGGACGTAAAGTCGGGTTTTCATCCCCCTGACGACATGGACATTGCCTCGGCGGCATGGTTCATGAAGATGTTCCAGGCGGCGCAAAAATGTGCGAACTTGTCGAATCAGCCGATTGCAGGCGACACCAGCGCCCCTACCATCTCAGCGGCGCAGACCAAAACCCGGCCCGACAGCCCAGACGCCCCGGACGGGCCGCTGAGGCGTGACGGAGTACCGGCGAAGCGGCTATGGCCAGGACAACGGGACATTGAAAGCTGTACTCGGGGGAGAAGCCCGAGCTCTCAGCGATTGGAGCGGACCTGTCATGCTCCCTCTATTCATATTGAGGATGATTCAGACAGAATATGGCTACCATCGGCCCATAGCATCCCGCAAGCGAAAATGGACAGACTCTTTGCTGTCTCAACTCTCCACTTCAGGATCAGAGAGACAGAGCATTGCTAGCGGTCGTTATGAGAAGGAGGGGGCTTCAGTGATTAGTGAGGGATTTTCTTCAGCTATTTTTGCTTCCACCCCCAGCTCTCGCCATGATAGCGTAGAAAGCAAGCCTGTTTCGGCTGCAGATTTGATTACGAAATACTGCCCCCAGCTTAAGGCAGAGACTACCGACTCAGAGGATTCTAAGCCTATTTTCTGTCTTGATTCGGAGCTTGGTAGACAATCTGTCAACTCAGCTGCAGTGAAGCTTGACAAACCCTTCTCGTCCTGCTTGAGTTACCTTAATGACAGGGGAAGGGACTTACGTCCTACCAACAGAGTGGTAAGTAAGCACTTTCGCTTTGGGGAACGAGACTTTAAGCACGTTTTCAAGACTCCCACAGTCCCAGATGCAGCCTTTTGTGTTGGTGATGCTAGGGCTAAGAGATCGCGCTACTCTAATCAGAATCCACTCGTGTCACGTAGATTTAAGCGTATGGAGGGTCAGTTGACCTCTATTGACCAGGCAGCCAGGGCATCTATGCGCCTAGCAACCTATCACACATATCTTTTGACAGCCTTTCGGGAATCTGAGAGACTAGGTATCTCCCCGGAGGATCGCAGAGACATATGGGAGTGTGTTATGAAGATTGCAGAATACCAGTTTGAACAGGCGTCGAGGACGGCCATACTTTGCACGAGAGCAAGGCGTTCACAGGTCATTGACCTACTTCAGATTGAAAAAAATGCTACTCGGCTACTCGAAAGACTGCCAGCCTGGGGGATGACCTTTTCAGTGGTCGTTTTCAGGAAGTTTCAGAATCTTCCATCTCTGCCTCGTCCACGGCTGATAAGACAGTGTACAGGTTGTCTTCGCATTCTTATGGCCAACGTTCCTCCTCACGTCAGCAGGCCTCTGGGCCGAGTGACCAGCAACAGCAGGGCCCCCCACAACATGAGGACAGGGATAGGAGGCCCCAGACCAATCAAAGGACCCCTACGCCCTTTCGGGGTTGACGCAGATCGTCCCGCGGTTCTCAGTACCCCCCTAATCACTTGTGACTCCTTGGCCGGACCGTTTTCCCCAGACTTACACGCCCCTGTAGGAGGAAGACTCATTTTCTTTGTAAAAAATTGGAGCCTCATAACAAGAGACAGATGAATTCTCAGGATTGTGCCGGAGGGATATCGGGTCGAGATCGACCCAGATTATCGGGACGCGTTCGCACAACTAAGAACCACCTCTGCCCTCCCCCGCTCTCTCAAAAAGAGAGAGGCTCTTTTAAGGGAAATCAACGAACTGGAGAGAAAGCGTGCAATTTCCAAGGTGCCCTCCAGCCAAAAGATTGTTTTGTCAAATGTCTTCCTAATTCGGAAACGATCCTGAAAATTCAGGATGATCCTGAATCTAAAGAAACTAAACAGGTTCATCGAAAACAAGCCATTCAGGATGGAATGCCTCTCCAAGATCCTGCCCCTGCTTCGCCCCCACGAGTGGGCAGCCTCTATAGACTTAGACTCTTCACGTTCCAATAGCAAGGTCCTCTCAGCATCTAGGTTTCGCAATAGGAGGGGACACTTACCAGTACCAGGCCCTCCCTTTCGGCCTTCGCTCTGCTCCTCGCATCTTTACAAGGCTCGTCAGGGTAATTGCTGCAGAGCTAAGAAGAAGAGGGGTAAAGATTTTTTGCTATCTGGAAGATTGGTTGATCCTCGCCCCCTCGGATCTAACCCTTCACAGACACCTGAAGGTCACAATCGCGTTAACGACAAATCTAGGCCTTCTCATAAACTGGGAAAAATCAAGATTGCCTCCAACTCAGACTCCGGATTTCCTTGGAGCATTTATAGACATCCCGCGTCAGGTGGCAGCCCCCCTTCCCCACCGGGTTCAGAGAACGAGAGCAGTCGCGGAGCAACTCCTGTCCAGTCGTCTCTCGACTGCAAAGACTTGGCAGATTTTTCTGGGACTCTTAGCAAGCTTAGTGGATACAGTCCCCCTTTGCAGACTGAGGATGAATTTTCACATAAACAGGTTGGAGATGATTGCGGTGCAGTTAGCCCTCCAACACTTTGCATCCGAGATAGTGGAAAAGTGTGTCCTGATAAAGTCAGACAACCAGACGGTGGTAACATATCTCAACAAAGAAGGGGGAACTCGGTCAAGGACCCAGCACTACTACCCCGAGCCCAACAAACTGAGGCTCACACTGTGGCCCATTACAGGGCAGCAGCAATCAAGGCTGGACTTTCTGAACGGGCTGCCAATTTCTCAGCAGAATGTTTACGGTCTTCCACACGATCAACCTACGACTCCAGACTCAGTCACTATGTTAGATGGTGTCGGCAGGCTAAGACTAATCCATGCAAGGCATCTGTAGGTGAGATTGCTGAATTTTTTATATCTTTGTATGACAAGAATTTGGCATGTAATACTATTCGGGGTTACAGGTCTGCCATAGCTGTCCTACACTAAGGCTTTGACAATGGTGAATCTGTTTCCTCGTCTATTTTTCTGTCACGGTTATTAAAGTCCTTCTTTCTTAACAGACCCAGTAGAAGGCTTCTTGCTCCTGCTTGGAGCCTTCCCCAGGTGTTAGTCTCCCTCAGTCAGCCCCCTTTTGAGCCAATGCATAATGCATCTTTGCGGGATTTAACCATAAAAACTGTTTTCCTTCTGGCAGCGGCTTCTGGTCAGAGGCGTAGCTCTATCCATGCTCTTACCACAGCTCCTGGGCATATTCGTTGGGAGAAAAACAAGATTAGACTTATTCCTCATGGCCGTTTTCTTGCTAAGAACCAACGGGAGTCCTCTCTCCCTCTTGAAATTGTTCTACCATCCATAAGTTCCTTTTCTTCAGTTAGGGAGGATAGGTTTTGGTGCCCGGTAAGAGCATTGAAATGGTATCTTGATAAGACTAAACATTTTGATCAACTTTTTGTTAGTTTTATTCCCCCTCACAGGGCTGTCTCGCCGGATACTATCTCTCGTTGGATTGTGGAGGCGGTGAAATCTGCTGGTGATCCAGTCATCATTCACCAGAAAGTTAGAGCCCATGACACAAGAGGATTGGCTGCTTCCTTGGCTTTATTCAAGGGCGTACCCATGGAGGATATAATGAAAGCGGCATATTGGTCCAACGCTAATACATTCACATCCTGCTACCTCTCGGATGTCCTCGGTGATGAATCCAAGTTTGCGAGGGCCACCCTGTCCGGTCCCCATCGCTAATCCAAGGTACAAGTTTAAATTTACAAGCTTGTCATTAGTATCTTGTATAATAGAATTGATCTGTAGGGCCTTTTGGCTTTGGCCTTTGGCCTGACCACCTCCCATAGTTGTTTCCGTGGGAATCTGGCATTTAAGGGAATGGGTAAGTATGGCGTATCTGAAGTAGATTATGTTGTTCAGTAGTGAACACCATATCTACGAAGTAGCCATACTTACATATGCTACCCTCCCACCTCCCCTCTTTCTGTATCTGAGGTTCGTTTGCCTAAGAAAGAGGAAGTGAGCCACGCACGCAAGGTACTTATAGTATAGGGCGGGGTTTCCCTCCTTGTCGTACGGGGGCTCTAGTCTGCGTGCAGACTTTTTCTCCTTTTATAGGAGAATTTTTTTTCCGGGTGTATTCGAGCGTGGCAATCGAATGGCATTTAAGGGAATAGGTAAGTATGGCTACTTCGTAGATATGGTGTTCACTACTGAACAACATAATTGATCAGATCAATCGCAACTATGGAAAGCCAGCAAAGTCATTATATAGAATGCAGGTTTGTTCAATCTTTTAGATATAAATATATATCCATAAATTCATTGATGTCTTGACAATTAGGCGAGGTCTCCTTTTTTTTACAAATGACATTTTGCAAATTTCCTGGAGAAAAAATAATGACCCTGAAGGATTTCCATAGGACATCACTTTCTGCAAGCTTGAATTGATGAAATCTACAGCTTTGGACTTGTTCTTGCCATATTTTATTTCCTGCTTTTTTGGCATACAGTATGTATGTACATGTAGCTTTCCAACTCTGCATTCCAATAATGTATAACAATTTTTCCTGACAACAATATAGCCCCAATAACGGCCAAACAAAGATATCACAAGAGTTGTAGGTTTATTTCATTTGAGTTCTGAATAATTCTCAGAGCCACTTTTCACTGCAATTAGAAGCTAAAATTAAATTCATAATCTGCTCAACAAAGATTCTCATTTGCATATGAATCTTTCCACAGTATTTCACTCGTCCGTCCGTGATGAAATTAATGTCTGTCCGTGATCCTTTTTGATTGATTTATTATATGCATAAAATGTATGGATTTTAGCTATGTTCAAATGAAATGATGTACAGTGTCCAGTGAAATACTTCTACACACTTTTATTTCTGTTTCAATTCTGATAAAGAATAAAAAGCTGAATTTAGACATTATCCTAATAAAAATGATCACGGACGGACATTAATTTCATCACGGACGGAAGGAAAGTTTACTTCCCATATTTTTTTCCTACTAATTTATGCTTGATGATAGATTAATGTTCAGAGTGCAAGACCACTAAAAAAATTGAAGTAACTTTGAAAACAATAAAACTAGAGTGAATTGAATTTTAGTGAATTAACTTTTTCTTTCTGAAATTAATGTCCGTCTGTGATCATTTTTGAGTTTATGATACGAATAAAATGTATGGATTTCAGCTATGTTGAAATAAAATGATGTACAGTGTTTAGAGAGATACCTCTACACCTTTTTATTTTTTTTATTTCTATTCTGATAAAGAATAAAAAAACTTTTCATCTTTTTTTCCATCACGGACGTAAATTTCAAAATGGGAATGTTAACATCTATCAAAAAAATTACTTCCAAATATTTTTTTCAACTATATTATGTCTGATAATAGAGTAATGTTCAGAGTGCAAGAACATCCAAACCAAATTATAGTAACTTTAAAAACAATAAAACTAGAGTGAATTCAATTTGAGTAGAAATGTCCGTCCTTGACGAGAGGTAGCAGCACCCCCATGAATAAAATGGACTATTCCGGTACTTTCGGAATCATCAATCTTCATGAAACTAAGTTTTTTTAAACCTAAGATATCAAAGATTATTTTAAAAGCAAATTTGATAGAAGTACCTTAAAAATATTTTTCACCTCATTGCTAACCCTTAACCGATCATGCTCAGATTATGACTGATTGGATCAATCATAACTCTTTGTAAGACAGGGCCCTGGTTTGTCTAATAGTCTTTTGGTCTGCTGACCACTTAAGTTTATTTTCCATTAATTCTCATGTAGGCTATATCCAAATATCTTACATATATTGGAGTAACACCTAAAGTCTGTATGATTAGATGAACTGTTTATTCAAAATTTTCATTTTACAAAGAAGCAAATAATGATAATCCATATTTTTATTGTCTGAAATATAACATGAAGTAGATATTAGACTAATTGGGTATAAGACTAAGTGTAGTGTAGACCAAATTGGTTTTATCCTATGTGGATTATCTGAGAAGAAGATAAAGTGAGTATCAACCAATTCATGTAGTCTTGAGTGAGCATGCATTGAAATAGAATACTGACAATCTTTGAAATGCTAATATTATTGATTGGTAAACTTTACCAATTAGATGATTTTTTTTTTGGGGGGGGGCAGGACTCATCATCCAAAAATATATTTCACTAATCTGTGAAAAGTAATATAAATAAAATTTTAATTGTTTTATTGAATGAATTTCATAAAAATGTAAATTTCAAGACAGAATTTTTTTTATATTTTATCTGCAGGGCCAAGTCTGCACCCAATGTGAAATCAAGTTACATGGATACTGCCTAGATAGGCTGTTTACAGATCGTAGGAGAGTTTGTCCAAACTGTAGTCAACACTGGTCTTGATCAAGGTGGTAAGTTGTTTATAGATTGTTTACAGATCGTAAGAGACTTTGTCCAAACTGTAGTCAACACTGGTCTTGATCAATGGTGGTAAGTAGTCTATAGACTGTTTACAGATCGTAGGAGAGTTTGTCCAAACTGTAGCCAACATTGGTCTTGATCAAGGTGGTAAGTAGTCTATAGACTGTTTACAGATCGTAAGAGAGTTTGTCCAAACTGTAGTCAACACTGGTCTTGATCAATGGTGGTAAGTAGTCTATAGACTGTTTACAGATCGTAGGAGAGTTTGTCCAAACTGTAGCCAACATTGGTCTTGATCAATGGTGGTAAGTAGTCTATAGACTGTTTACAGACCGTAGGAGAGTTTGTCCAAACTGTAGCGAATGTTGGTCTTGATCAATGGTGGTAAGTAGTCTATAGACCGTTTACAGATCGTAGGAGAGTTTGTCCAAACTGTAGTCAACACTGGTCTTGATCAATAGTGGTAAGTTGTTTATAGACTGTTTACACATATCGTAGGAGAGTTTGTCCAAACTGTAGTCAACACTGGTCTTGATCAATGTGGTAAGTTGTTTATAGACTGTTTACAGATCGTAGGAGAGTTTGTCCAAACTGTAGCCAACATTGGTCTTGATCAATGTGGTAAGTAGTCAGTAGATTGTTTACAGATCGTAGGAGAGTTTGTCCAAACTGTAGCCAACATTGGTCTTGATCAATGTGGTAAGTAGTCTGTAGATTGTTTAAAGATCGTAGGAGAGTTTGTCCAAACTGTAGCCAACATTGGTCTTGATCAATGTGGTAAGTAGTCTGTAGATTGTTTACAGACCGTAGGAGAGTTTGTCCAAACTGTAGCCAACAATGGTCTTGATCAATGGGGTAAGTAGTCTGTAGATTGTTTACAGATCGTAGGAGAGTTTGTCCAAATTGTGGCCAACATTGGTCTTGATTAATAGTGGTAAGTTGTTTATAGACCGTTTACAAATCGTAGGAGATTTTGTTCAAACTTTAGCCAACAGTGGTCTTGATCAATAGTGGTAAGTTGTTTATAGATTGTTTACAGATCGTAGGAGAGTTTGTCCAAACTGTAGCCAACAATGGTCTTGATGAATGGTGGTAAGTAGTCTATAGACTGTTTACAGACCGTAGGAGAGTTTGTCCAAAATATAGCCAACATTAGTCTTGATCAATGGTGGTAAGTAGTGTGTAGATTGTTTACAGATCGTAGGAGAGTTTGTCCAAACTGTAGCCAACAATGGTCGATAGACTGTTTACAGACCGTAGGAGAGTTTGTCCAAACTGTAGCCAACATTGGTCTTGATCAATGTGGGAAGTAGTGTGTAGATTGTTTACAGATCGTAGGAGAGTTTGTCCAAATTGTGGCCAAAATTGGTCTTGATCAATGTGGTAAGTAGTCTATAGACTGTTTACAGACCGTAGGAGAGTTTGTCCAAACTGTAGCGAATATTGGTCTTGATCAATGGTGGTAAGTAGTCTATAGACCGTTTACAGATCGTAGGAGAGTTTGTCCAAACTGTAGCCAACATTGGTCTTGATCAATGGTGGTAAGTAGTCTATAGACTGTTTACAGATCGTAGGAGAGTTTGTCCAAACTGTAGTCAACACTGGTCTTGATCAATGGTGGTAAGTAGTCTATAGACCGTTTACAGATCGTAGGAGAGTTTGTCCAAACTGTAGTCAACACTGGTCTTGATCAATGTGGTAAGTTGTTTATAGACTGTTTACAAATCGTAGGAGAGTTTGTCCAAACTGTAGCCAACATTGGTCTTGATCAATGGTGGTAAGTAGTCTGTAGACTGTTTACAGATCGTAGGAGAGTTTGTCCAAACTGTAGCCAACATTGGTCTTGATCAATGTGGTAAGTAGTCTGTAGACTGTTTACAGATCGTAGGAGAGTTTGTCCAAACTGTAGCCAACATTGGTCTTGATCAATGTGGTAAGTAGTCTGTAGATTGTTTACAGATCGTAGGAGAGTTTGTCCAAACTGTAGCCAACATTGGTCTTGATCAATGTGGTAAGTAGTCTGTAGATTGTTTACAGATCGTAGTAGAGTTTGTCCAAACTGTAGTCAACACTGGTCTTGATCAATGGTGGTAAGTTGTTTATAGACTGTTTACACAGATCGTAGGAGAGTTTGTCCAAACTGTAGTCAACACTGGTCTTGATCAATGTGGTAAGTTGTTTATAGACTGTTTACAGATCGTAGGAGAGTTTGTCCAAACTGTAGTCAACATTGGTCTTGATCAATGTGGTAAGTAGTCTGTAGATTGTTTACAGATCGTAGGAGAGTTTGTCCAAACTGTAGTCAACATTGGTCTTGATCAATGTGGTAAGTAGTCTGTAGATTGTTTACAGATCGTAGGAGAGTTTGTCCAAACTGTAGTCAACATTGGTCTTGATCAATGTGGTAAGTAGTCTGTAGATTGTTTACAGATCGTAGGAGAGTTTGTCCAAACTGTAGTCAACATTGGTCTTGATCAATGTGGTAAGTAGTCTGTAGATTGTTTACAGATCGTAGGAGAGTTTGTTCAAACTTTAGCAAACAGTGGTCTTGATCAATGTGGTAAGTAGTCTGTAGATTGTTTACAGATCGTAGGAGAGTTTGTCCAAATTGTGGCCAACATTGGTCTTGATTAATAGTGGAAAGTTGTTTATAGACCGTTTACAAATCGTAGGAGATTTTGTTCAAACTTTAGCCAACAGTGGTCTTGATCAATAGTGGTAAGTTGTTTATAGATTGTTTACAGATTGTAGGAGAGTTTGTCCAAACTGTAGCCAACAATGGTCTTGATCAATGGTGGTAAGTAGTCTATAGACTGTTTACAGACCGTAGGAGAGTTTGTCCAAACTGTAGCGAACGTTGGTCTTGATCAATAGTGGTAAGTAGTCTGGGTCATGATTGCCCCTTCTGATCTCGATTGCCGTTTGTGATCACATTACATTTACAATTTAGCTCGCATATTCACTTCAGCATGAACTACAAACCAGTATTATTTAACATTCATTTTTTTTAATGAAAAAAGTATTTTAATTTATTGATAAAAACCACTATTTGCATGTGTAACACCCAATGTCAAGTATATTTTTCCCCTGTTGTCTTCTTTGTATCTTATAGGTTTTCACAAAGAATTGTTATAATTTCTTTGGATTTGTGGATTTTTTTTTTAGAATTTCTTATATATTTGTTTATTTTTCACCTGATGTCTTTCATTGTTTTTTTTCAGTGGCAATTATTACTGACCATTTAACAACTACCTTTGTCCATTCGTCATGCCCCCCCCCTTGCTGCTTATATCAGTATTGCCATTGGGAATCAATTTTACTGGCAACCAAATCACTATTGAAGTGAATTTCGAGATGAGTAATTTTCTGTTATATTTTTTGTCTCGCCCACCAGAGGTGAAGGCGAGACTTAGGGATCCAAATGTCGTCCGTCCGTCCGTCGTCCGTCTGTCGTCCATCCATCACAAACCCAATGACACATAACTCCACAGCCGTAAGTTGCTTTTCAACCAAACTTGGATGGTGGATGGACTTGGGGGACCTGCATGTTATGCTGCAGTCTGAGGTCACATGGTGAGGTCAAAGGTCATTTTCAGGTCAACGTTAAAGTTTACATGCAAGACCCTCTTATGACACCTAACTCCGCAACCGTAAGTCATTTTTCAACCAAACTTGGATGGTAGATGGACTTGGGGGACCTGCATGTTATGCTGTAGTCTGAGGTCACATGGTAAGGTCAAAGGTCATTTTCAGGTCAACGTCAAAGTCTACATGCAAGACTCTCTCATGACACCCAACTCCACAACCGTAAGTCGGTCAAAGGTCATTTTCAGGTTAAAGTTTACGTGCAAGGCTCTTATGACAAGTGTTATTCTATCCCGGTTATTTCACAATGAAGTTTTGATATAATTCTCTTGCGTGCACTCGCAGATCATGATATTTCTGGTTATTTTCATAAGTGGGCGAGACACAAAATCGCTTTTGCCTTGTTTCTTCTTCATGATCAATGTTAAATTAATTGTAAATTTCTTCAACACTGCATGTTTTGTATTTCATATAAGCACCAGAAAAGGCCTAATGACCTTATTTTTTTGGCAGAAATAAAAAGAATGACTTGTCCTTTTTTCAAATTCAGAAAAGGTGATGAGAACTTCTGACCAGACATCCAGCAAGCACATCTGCAGGCGGGCGCCATTGACGTTCAGATATGACTAATTAACCAACCTTAGGATTAAGGTCAGGGATTTCATATCATCCTCAACAAAGAGATGACTCAGTTTAACTATTAATTGGACCACTATGTGTTATCAGTGTTTGTGAAACTTGAGGCTGTCAATCCCAGTCAGTTGAATGATGCACATTGTCTGTGTCAAAAGTCAACTCCAGTAGCATACTGAGTGATGCCAATAGATGACATTTATATAGTCAGCATTAATTCATCTGTCTGCTACTTCAGGGTCTATATCACAAAGCTTTATAATCAATCCCATCACTGGTTTTTAATATGATCATTCAGGGCGTTTTTGTCTCGCCTGAACAAAATTCTTATTTTTGTTAAACTTGCCCACATTTCTTTATTTATTCTTCAGTTATATTCAGACTCAGTACATATGATCATTGGGTGATACCACATGTGTGACCATGAAAATGATGGGTCAAATGTCATCTACAGGTCAAAAGTTCAAATGATATTCGGCCGTGTCCATCTTTTTTAGAAGTTTTTGTTCAAATTGCTCTTGTTTCTTTTTATCTGCATTAATTATGTTTACACTTGGTACATATGATCCTTGGTTGATACCACATGTATCTTTATGAGGATGATGGGTCAAAGGACATCAAAGGGTCAAAAAGATCATATTGATCGCAAAATCAGGTGAGACTCATTTTTAAAACAACATTTGGTGTATGAAGTGAATAGCAACTGCTATTAGATCTTGTGTATACAACTTGTTATGGGGTCTTTGATCTAAGATTTAGGAACATTTCCAAATTTAATAAAGCTTTTTTTAAACGTTTTTTCACTTTTGATGTCTTTTATCTGACAATTTTGTTGAAGTGACATGATGTGTGTGGTGCAAACAAATGTAGGATAAAACTATTGTTTTTTTTCTTCAAACCTATTCAAGCTTGTACAGTGATCCAATAGGATACATTAACAGCAGATGTCTCAATAATTCTGAAATTGGAGGAAAGAATATAATGGTTACCATCCTGACCTTGTTTTCATATGATTTTCCTTATTTTTGATAACTGCACAGTTCTAAGGTAGATGCTTTCTCTTATTTTTGAAACTGCAGAAGGAAGGAGTGGTATCATTTTTTCTATGTAATTTTAGCAGATTTTTTGTGTTTGTGACATACTATGTATTAGTGGGCACAGGTAGATACATGACATCACGCTCTTAACCTGTTGACAACTGAATTCTGTGGTTCCCATAGACTTTTTACAGGTATCACTCGGTTCCAGTTGGCAATGGGTTATAATGGAGAAATGAAATGATAGGTCATCACTCAAGGTTTGTTGCTCACCATGGGGGCATTTCACAAAGATTTAAGTATGACTTATGGTCAAATCGTGTCATGAGGACGTGCACTACCGTGTATCTATCAATAAGATCGCGCGTTGCATATCATGTACGCATCAGCATTTCAGTGCGACTTCAGTCATACGTAAATCTTTGTGAAACACCCCCATATCACACAAAAGCAATGCCTGTTACTTAAAGGAGACACCCGAAGAATCCAAAGTATTTTATAATGCCTTTTTGTGGTCATCATTGTAAAGGGGAAGTATTACTAATCAGATATATAACTTCACTTTTCAAAATAGTGATTAGAGTTTGCAGAAATCAGCTCTCAAAAATGATTTATTTTCATGCCATATTTCTGCCTTCCATCGGTCCTCTTGCGAGCTCCAGCTGAGTGACGTCACACAATGAGCGTGAGCAGCTGAGCTGACAACAGCCCATTGAAGACGATCTTTCCAATCAGCGTTTTTTGCTCTTAGAATTGTTTATTCCTCACAAGATTGGTCTTGTTATATAGATAAAAGTTTGAATTTACTGAACAGTGAAATAAAGTGCACATTTAACGTATTTTGGTAACCGATATTTAGCTTAGAAAAAATGATTTTTTTTCAAGAAATATATTTGAATAAACAAAGCATATTTTCACTTAGAAATCACACTTGCGACAAATTAATATTATAATCAATATAAAGCATAGACATTCTTCGTCACGACTGAAAAAAAAATTATGAAATTTCATTACGTAATAAAGTCAGGAACCACAAAATAACACGGCAATATCCATCGCGAAATGATTGAAATTGCAGTTGAATTGCCGAAACATGATTAGCCCACAGCGGCGAGCGGACTTTGTTTCATATATCTTAAAAGCCAACTATATAGAAGGGAATGGTCTGTGGCCAAACGTGTTGGCCATCGTTTTGTCGTGTGCGAGGACCCTGGTTCAAAACTCGGATTGAATTTTTTTTTTTTTTATTCCTTCTCGTCCCTACCCAGCTTTTTTTTCTCTTTTTTTTCTTGTGAAATCCTATTCAGACCTGTATTTATCAAATCTTACTTAATTGCTGCTTTTGATTTTCAAGTTCTTGATTCGATTCTACTCTTATTTGGGATGGGAGGGGTATACAGGATGAGTTAAAAGTCAAGTCCACATCAACTAAAAATTATTTGAATAGAGTAATTTCCCTTGCTGTTTTTACTCAAAACAGTCACAAAACAATGATATGCAAATTAGTGTTGTCACTCACATCACATTCGTTTCTAATTTTTTTGTGGCATTTTGTTTTTTAATTCTTTGCAGATTTGAGTATAGGAATTTCTTCATCCGAACACAATAGGTTACATTTACGGAACTGTAACTCTAAATGTTATTTGGAGGAATTAAAATCCCTCTGAAAATTTTTCAGAAAATAATTAGAAAATTAAATATCTAATCTACATGTCATGTAAATATATCAAACAACAAAATACAAAAGAACTTAGTGCATGTGACATAATCGGTTAGTGTAATTTGCACATCGACACAGATGAGCATATCATTGTTTTATAAATTAGGCAAAATTTCTCAATGTTAGAATAGTAATTATATAAATTTGAATCAAAGATTTTATGAAATTTCCTGCAATATCTTATTTTTCTTTAAATTCAAATGAATTTTGGATTGTGTGGACTTCTCCTTTACTCTTAATGTAGGGAATGCATAGCAATATTTATCCAGAAACAAAATTGTCTTAAATATGCAAATCTGTAATTGGGCACATGTTCACTTTTCTTTCATCCAGGCCACTTCCTCACACCCACCAGGCTTACAGTCTTAGAACAAAAAAATGATGAACCATCACACAACAGCACACAACATTCAGTGCTTCACAATAAATATTTCACTTCTGTTCATACATGTACATGCAATAAATATTGTGGAAAACAAATAAAAGGCATACCCATATTCAAATACCGTTTAAAAGGACAAATATATTATACCTTTCGAGAAAAATCAGCACGTTAGATATCTGATAACAAAACACAATTATGGGGCACTGCAAGAAACTTATGTTCCATTGCAAATCAAGCGTAAGTCTTAAATTCAGATTCAAGCGTAATAAGGTCGAGTTGCGACCCGGGGGGGGGGGGGGGCACTCGACCAAAAAAGCGTTGGGGGTGTGCCGCGGGCGAGACAAAAAACGGGGCCCTTGGAGCGGGCTTATTGTAAAAAGGAGGGCCATCGGAACGGGCTTCGGAACGACAAATGTTTGTGAAAACGGGGGTCCTTGGAACGGATCGCCAGCGTGAGAGCGCGTATGCATCCCTACGGAACAGTCATGCGTGCATGATGCAGCTAGCGCGGCCTCCGCCGGGGAGCTCTGCGGCCGCTTTTCACCAAAATTGCAGCTCATTCAACGCGATCGGAGCCGCGTAACGAAAAATATGCGAAGCTTTGGAGCGGATTTCTCTCTTCTTTTTTCTCGATAAGAAGAAAATGCTATGCCTTGGAGCGGCATTCTTCTTTTTCTCAACAATTCAAAAATGCTATGCCTTGGAACGGAAATTTGAGTGTAAAAATGGGGGTCCCCTCCGCGGCACATACCCACTATGCATTATATACTGAGTGCCCCCCCCCCCCCCCCCCCCCCCGGGAGTTGCAATAGCAGTTCAACTACACATGTTTGTCTTTAATCAAAGGACTTACCCTTGATTTGGGACGTGTGATTGATTAGAAAATTTCTTGCAAAATGCCCTAATAACATTAAAATTGTTTTTTTCGTTTTAAGTTGTGTGTTCTTATTTTCGACAAGCTGTATTCCTGTCCAAGTCAATTTTTTTAGTTCTCTCCAAAACTGTGCTCAAAATTGTTTCCAAGATCGATAAAGATCAATTTTCTGTTGCATCATTATCAGTCCAAAACATGCACCGTAGCTCCTGGAAAGAGTGAAGAAAAAATGGCTATATCCAAATCAGTAAGCGGACATGATGGAATCTCCCAGATTGAAGTAGCGAGCAGAGACCAGAAGTCACCAAAGTCAGCAAGTGTGCAGATCTGTGTGTAGAAGAGAGAAAAAAATAAAGAAATAATTTAAATAATCAAATCAAAGTATGAATTTCATTATCTTGATGATTGATGACGTGTGGTGGCATGTAATTCCCGGTCAACAACAAATAATAGTAGGTTTAGACACCTGAAAAATTCCACTCAGAACACTGGTGCTCTACCTCAACGCTTAAGTGATGTTTGTGTAGACCCCACTTACCGCTCAGCGGTAGTGAATCACTTGAGGTACGGTACTCTGTGTCATTACAAAGAGTGCATTTATCTTCATTGTTTTATGTTGAAGGCACTACGCATTCATTATGTAGAAGCACTCTAATCAGAAAGAAACAAACAACAACAACAAAGAAACACCAGACTCTAGTTTTGGCCAGGAATCAGCATGATCAGGGTAACCACTGCTGAAAATTTGTCTTGCTTCATGACATCGGCATTATGGTGATATAATTCTGTGTATCTGGATGTATACGATACAGGGCCCTCCTGAGCATAAACGCATTGGGTACTAGACCTGTGTATAATAAAAACTTAAACATTTGGCCTTATCGTGAAAACATTCGGCCTTATCGTGAAATTTGGTGTTTGTGCGTTCGTTGTGTACAAAGTCAATGGGAGTGGATCATCGCCGTTGACAAAATAAACGGCAGTGAATGGACTGGTGACAAAAACTACGATAATGCCAAACATTCCTCTGAAACAGCATATTTTCAGCCATGGTTCATGCCAGTGCTCCTAAATAATTTAATCGCCTGAGTCCTGACCAGTTTATTTAGAAATCTGACTGAAGTCTTTGTGAAGAAAAATCTGCTGGAATTGTGCAAAAACATTATTTCTAAAATAAGGACTTTTTAATTTTAATAGTAGTCATGCCAAAATGCATGATTCTAAAATTATATCAGATCTGTATCTGTCATCTGACCTGAATGCATCGTCAGAACAAGTACAGACTACAGTTTCCAAACATGCTTACCTTGACTTTTGACTGGATCAAACAGCGTACCCGGTAACCTGCATCGGCAGCAAGTGAATGGGACCGTACAGCTTGGAGTTTTTGTCTCACCTGCGAAGCAAAGTGAGACTATAGGCGCCGCTTTTCCGACGGCGGCGGCGGCGTCAACATCAAATCTTAACCTGAGGTTAAGTTTTTGAAATGACGTCATAACTTAGAAAGTATATGGACCTAGTTAATAAAACTTGGCCATAAGGTTAATCAAGTATTACTGAATATTCTATTTGGCCCGAATTCACAAAGGTGGTTTCTGCAGAAACCATGGTTTCAACCGTGGGTTTTGCTGATTTTGCGATTCACAAAGGTGGTTTCAAATGAAACCATGGTTTCAACAGTGGGTTTTCGGCATGATTTTGAGTCAACTGTTTTAGGTGGTTTCAAACCGTGGGTTTTAGGAAAACCATGGTTTTTAGGCAGATTGACCAATCACAGAACAGTATTTCGGTACATGCTGAGCTAGCTAGCTGAGCAATTGTGCATAGACGACGAGAAATAGCTTTGCACGAAATGAAGAGGAGCAAAGCGTTTAATATCGGTATTTGCCGAGCTGTGAGAACATCGTAAGTAATTTACCATTTTATAGCGACGATGAATGTTTTTTCTACGTCTGCATGTATTTGTTTGTGAAGAAATATTATAATTAATGCTGTAAATGCATGCAGAGTTAAGAGCGGAACGGTGGACTTGGGATGGGAAAAGCATTATCGCACGCAAGTTATTTTCCAGTCCCACGCGTGTAGTTTTGTGTCCTGTCAAAAGATAACGAAGAGCTGACCCACCGGCACTGACTCGCTCAGCTCGGGAGAATTATGATATCTTGCTGCATAGCGATAAAATGACAAAGCCGCCCAAGTAGTCAGACTTTCAACCACAATTGTGCAAAATTAAAAAAAAAATTATTCTTAATTTTTACATAAGCTTAACTTGATATTAATTTTTAGTATCTAGGCTAGTCTGATTAAAGTAACTGCATGCACAAAATTGCAGACATCCCCGTTTAAAACAGCATAAAAAATATTGGGTCAATTTTTAGTGAATGGGAAAACACTTCCTGTGTCTACCTTAGATCCTGTCACTAAGTAGTCTAGTGATCACAAAAAATATTTTTCGAAATTCACATATTCAGATCCAACTTGAGAGATGTAGAAGATCTAGCCTTGCGCCTCTCTGCTCGAGGACTCTGAATCTGATATTTTTTATAATTTTTTTTTCATCGTGAAGCCGTAGCCCAAGTTAGACACGCTAGTCTAGGCCCTGGCCTTGGGTAGGCCCTAGGCCAGGGCTGTGTCAGTGTGTGTCGAAGTTGGTAAACAATGTTAATGATGGAATCCCCTTCCATATCCACATCACTGCCAATTTGTTAAATACACTGAATTTAATTTTTATACCTTTTTTACACCTTATTATTTTATATAATAAAAGGAATAGATATTCTATAGGGCCTAAATAATCAGATTGATCTGGTGGCCATTGCAAAATCTTCCCATCCCTTGCTGCGCACTGCGTAATAAAATAGGCTTGACTGGCTTTGTTTACATGATGTAGCTACAATACGATGAGCTACATTATGAAGCACCGTAGAACAATTAATTGAATGGATTATTTTAACAAATCACCCCAAATGATAATAAGAATTTACATTTTGGTTAGAAATCTGGCAGGTTTGAAGAGATGTTGAATTATGTTTCATGTCCATTAGATTTAAAAGTAATTTAATGTAGATCTACCTGTACTTTGTTTATTTCCGCAGTAAATTTTTGAATGGATGAAAACATCTTACAACATGCACAGGCTGTCCTGAGAGACTATTAAATGAGGATTGTTAGAGAGGTATGTTCATATTTTTTGTTGTTTCTATGTGGACTATTGTCTATTTTCTAAATTTTCTCTTTGTCACCGTCTAAAAAAATTTTTATCTTAAAATTTGTTGTCGTAATAAAGAACCATTTATTTTGATCAATTTCAATCTTGGTTGATGTACACATCTGACAGTGACTGAATTGATTTAAATTCCGTGTCACATGGTCATAGAGTATAATACCTAAATGTCAAATATGTGTAGATCCAGTTGATCAATTTAAATTTAACTTTATGAGAATGGCGATCTGATTAGGTTTTGGGCAAAAAAAGTCAACTGACCAAATATGCAGATTTAAAAGGTAGGCCTATTAATTTCAACAGTACACAGTAAAGGTAGTTAAGAATACAGTTTTTTTTTCAATGTTTAAATATTTTCTTTTGCTTCTCACTCTAACTCAATAGGAATATGCCAACAAGAACTGCAATGAGGAGTCGTTGACAGGAGGAAACTTTTTAAAAGAGACCACACACTACCTCATCAACATGCTTGAAGATGATCTGAGCCTGAACCCTGAAGAGGGACAAAGGGCCTCGTGATAGACTACCTTTCTCTCTGCAAGTATTGACAATTCTGCTTTTGCATGCTGTATTTTTTTTATAAAAAAGTTATATGACAATAACATCTCAAGACAAGCCTAGTGTATGCAAATATTAGTGATATTCTTGTAAGAAGGAAGACTCAATGTAAAAAGTGATAATAAATATTGGCAACTGCCTGTTTTTAATTTACAATGAACTGAGCATATGATAATATAATCAGAAATGTAAATTAGAACTAATGTTTTGTCATCCATTGTGGACAGATTCTTCCAAATCCCTAATTAACATTAAAGAAAAAGAAAGGTTGCATCATTATCTTGGTTATTTGAAAAAAGTATTGCATCAGCTATGCTCAATGTATGTTTGTCACACAAATGTTTATGGGATACGGATAGGTTTAGCCTTTAGACCAGTAAAGTGATTTTTAAAGGATTCCATATGGGAACCAGTCTTTTTTTTCAAATTTTACAATGTAAAGACAATAGAATAGTTACATTTTGTTTTCTCTTTGTCATCTAAAAAAATAAAAATAAAAACGCAGAGTAAGATGCAACTTCTGGCAATATATCTTCATTTACAGGATAATTTCAGGGAATACGTGGTGATGAGGCATCAGTGTTGCAATCATCTGTTTGTGAGACTTGATCAAAGATGTTTCGCAAGCCATAGCAAGAAAAAAGAGGTTTTGTGAGAACTTCAACAACCAGAGATTGTGTGAGTGATCGATGGGACCCATGTCTATACAAGAATTCCTGGAGGGAAACAAGCCTTGTACTTTCCTGAAGGGCAAGTCCACCCCAACAAAAAGTTTCTTTGATATAATAGAGAAAAGTCCAATGAGCATAACACTGAACATTTCATCAAAATTTGACGTAAAATGAGAAAGTGTTGACATTTTGAAGTTTTGCTTATTTTCACAAAACAGATATATGCACATCCTGGTCAGTATGCAAATGAGTGACAAAGTAACATTCTCCACTCAGTGTTTCTTTTTGTAATATACTAGTATCATGATTTTTTCCCCCCTCATAATGTGTATAAAGTACAGGTGTAACATGGTTTGATTTCTCCCTGAAACTGTTGTAAAAAGCCATTGTGGCAACCTATACTCAATTCGATGAAGAGTTTTCTCATAATTGTGAATTCTGTAAAAAATCAAGCATTATGATATATTTCTACAGAAGAAACAGTGATTGTGTGACATAGACTTGTTTGCATATCACCTGTTTTATCACTTGATTAATTAATTTCTTATTTTACATCCTATTTTGACGTTTTCAGTGTCATGCATGTTTTATTTATCTCTATTCCATTCACATTAACTTTTTTTTTGTACAGTGGACTTGCTCTAGAACAGGTATTTTTTGTAATGTACAAGTAAGAATTTCATTATTTATTTGTGTCTTTTTTTAACACTTTTTTAACAGGGGTGGGGGGGGGGGGTTAAATCAACCTCCCTTGAGATCTCTGCCAATGATCACATGAACGCCTTGAAAATTGGTATGATAATAGTGGGGGATGTCATGTGCAATGCAGTTTGGTTAATTTTTCCGAAATCGTCAGATCTTTTATATTAATTAATTATGCTAATTTCTGCATAGATCATACTTTTATACCACTGATAACAATCAAAATGAAAAAAAATCCTAGATTGAAAATGAATTTCTTATGTATATCTTTGTTTTTCAAACTTGTTATTTGCCAAAATTATAGCAGAACATTTTTTTGAAGCATAATTATGCTGAAATCAAGTAATTTCACCTGTGAAAGTAAAAACAATCATGTCCAAATGAAGAAGATGAGAAAATTCAACATTGACTTTGTACACAAAATCACGTTTTGGAGCAATTTGGGTCTGACATGCACTTATGTAATGTTGAGTAAATTCCAACAGCATGCCCATGCATCGTAAATTTGATCTTAAAAGATTTTCAAGACTTCAAAGTAAAAAGTCGGCGAGTAGAACGGTCGTAAAATTTCGCACAGCGGAATGGTTGTGGAATATGTTGAGGGAGGGGGTTTCACCCCACCACCATAGTTCTATGCCCCCTCCCCGGGTTTTAGGGTTAAAAGCCTAAAAGAGCACATTATTACTAAGAATTTCACATGAATACAAGTATTTGAAATGAACTTTCATCAGATTTAGTTTCTTTCACAGACTACATGTATCTTCAATTATTTTTTAATAAAAAAAAACACTATTTAATCAGGACGCATCAAATGCAAATTCCTCATTTACTTTTTCTTGTAAAATATTCTCACATGATTTAAATTGTCTATTTCAAATGCTTAACCCTAAATAGACTGGGCTATTTCGACGCCTAAGAAGACTGGGGGGGCTGATTCAGCCCCCCCCCCTTATGATCTCGGCTGTCGATCGCGATGAAAATTGGCACACGCGTTACCCATGGCATTATCTACAAAACTATAACATCAAATTCTGCAAAAATCTCATGTCTCATTAATTATGCTAATTTATGCGTAAAATCATAAGTTTGCTCTAATTAATAAAATAATGCCCCTGAAATGCTAATTTTTGTTTCACATACTCTAGATAGGCATCTGATCAAATTGATTTTTAGAAAAAATTCAAAATCACATTTATTTTCTGATGTATTCTATTGTTTTCTAAATTTCTTATGTATTTCTTTTTGTTTTTCAACTTTTTGTTTTTTATTGTTTTTTCAATGGAAATTGTCAGGGACTTTATTTTGACCATAAAAAATATAAAAATAATTGATTTTAAGCAGTAAAAGGAAAAATAATGATACATTTATGAATTTTGGCTAAGAACACTATTTGCATTGGATTTGTACACAAATTCACGTTTTTGAGTAATTTTGGGTCTGCATGCACTAACGAAATGTTGCGTAATTTTGGAACCGCGTACCAGGGGGTCACAATTTTGGTCTCAAAAGTTGCGCGAGACTTGAAAGTAAAAAGTCAGCGAGCCACGCGGTAAAAAAATTTCTCGCGGCGGATTTATCGCGAAAAATGTTGAGGGGGGGGGGCTGAATCAGCCCCCCCCCAGTCTTTTTAGGGTTAAGATTAGAACTTTGATTGCACACAGAAAGTTATTGCATGCCCCAAAATATGCAAATGTGTCCATGAGGGTCATCAATTCTAATTGCTCTTTCTTTTTTTTGCATCAGTTGTGTTTACACTTTGCACAGATGGGGATTAAATACCATATGCATGTCCAAGAGGATAATAAGGTCAAAAAATCATATAGCATACACTTTAGTTTGATTGTGATATCAGGCGAGACTGGTAGTTCACCTTGTTTTGTTTTTTATGTATTATTTTCAAGTGTCCCCAGGGCAACAGCCTAGCTAGGGCAACCAGGGAGCTAGGGCAACCAGGTAGTCTTATGAGTAGAGCTCAACTCTGGCAAACAGGAAAACACTAGCTTGGCCTGGCACATGCACATTTAGGGAGCATGAATGAAACAAATTAAAAGGGCAATTAATGCATTTTCTTGGAAAAAATACAATTTCAATTGACCCCCAATTGAACCAGGTAGCCTAACAAGTAGAGCTCGACTCAGGCAACCAGAAAAATACCAGCTAATTATTAACAATAATAATTATTCATTTGGGCCATTATTTTATCGTAATACAAGAATGATGTGGCGGTATATCAAAACTTAGACTATTATTTCACAAATGTTTGTAATTTTGCAATATGTTTTTGAAATGCCAATGGAGTATTAGATTTTCAGTGTGTTATGCAAATTAAAGATATACAGAAAAGATAAAAGAAGAGTAGTCTTTTGCCTTTTTTCTGATTTGGACGAAATAATCATGAAGATGATCAAGATGACTTTGGTGGTGATGAGGATGGTGTTGCTGATGGTGACAAGTGTGGTGGTGGTGATGATGAGGTTGATGATAATAAAGATGATGGCGATGGTGATGTTAGTGTTGATGATGATGGTAATATTGATGACGATAGTAATGATCATCCCCCTCTCATCTACATCTCTCCTCTTATCATCTCCCTTCCTTACCATCTCCATCACTCTATCCTTTCATCTCTCATCTCCATCCTCAGTTCCCCTCCATCACCCTCATCACCTCCATTCCTCTCATTTCCATCCCTCCCAACATCTCCATCTCAGGAAAATGCATATACACAAGATAGAATTCAACAGTCAAAATACTTGTTTTGAAATATAATATCCCTCTGTAAAGTGGGTTTTATATTATTTGCCATATAAAGTTGAATAATTTACATAGTAAACACTGTATACTTAACCAAATTTGCATTTTTGAAAGTGAAACTGAAAGATTCATGCACACTCAGTGGATGTGAAAGTTTTCAGTAAAATTGAATTTTTAAAAATTCCAGGGGGGGGGGGGTGGGGGCAACTGCTGCGTAGAGCCATGCTTTTGAACACTTTGGGGACCTGGATTATATCGTCCCAAGCCGGCCCCCATGTATGTTTTCCCCTAATACTCAAAGTAACAGCCACGTAATAAGCATTGAACTCATTCTTAGCTGTACACCAGAGAAAATTAATATAAAAAGAAACATTATTCATAGTAAAGCTGCAAGAAAACTTCAAGAAAAAAAATCAGGGGAAAAACAAAGAATTGAAAGGGGCAAAATGAGATCAATTCATCCATGTTATTTTAATTTCTGTAAAATAAATAATGCTAAGCCCTTATTTTTATTGATCCCTTCCTTCAGCCTGACATGCCCACACAGCTACACCACAAACATATTTGGGACCGGGGCAAAAAACGCACGACCCCCCCCCCTGCAGTGCCTGTGCATGTATATGTGTACATGCAATTTTAGATTGAATGATGAATCGAACATCTACAAGTCAAATTGAAGCCTATTACCACTTAAAACCAAGCTACACACCATGGAAAAAAATATACCATTACAAAATTATTTATTTTAAAAAAGTAGAAGGGCAGATGATCCTATGATGTAAAGTTTCATCTAATTTTGTCTGAAGGAGAGCACCAATAGACATTCTCCTTTGATCAATGTCTGAATTAACAGGCTCAGTCCTACATGTACAACATCGTTGGAGTAAAGTACTCGGCCAATCTCTGCTCTTTGACTGCACATGCACACTTCCATTAATTGTGGATATCTTCGGGTCTGGAGCGCCCCGGCAGCTACGGGGGCCGAGCTACTGATATTGCGATGAAAAGCACCGAATCTTTAATCCGTTTTTTCGCTACTCACGATCAGAGAGAAAGTTGACAAACCTCAACAAATCGGGCATCTACACTGAGTTTTACTCTTTCTATGAAGAAATTGAGTTAAGGGAATACAAGAGAGTCTATCTTCTGCGACAAAAGTGAAGAAAATAAATTATGATCACAAAATTAAGTCAGTTGTTGAGCGGGGACCGAGTCGATCACCAATACAGTATACAGCAGCTAATACAGTACATCGTACGCGCACTAGCGCTAGCTAGCTGTACCTGGGAATCGCAAGATACTAGTAGCTAGAAGCGCATAAAATTACACCTTTTTCAATTTTTTATATTTCAACGAAAAAAGTTGTAGCAATTGAAGAATCAGACCGTATTGCCACTTCTGCCAGTGCTAGCTGTAGAATGTAAGTTTTCAGTGAAACTGAGCATGCTCAGTACGTGCTAAAAAAGGGGAAATCCCTGGTTTTGAGGTAAAACCCATGGTTTAAACCATGGTTTCATTTGAGTCCACTGTTGAAACCATGGTTTCATTTGAGACCACTGTTGAAACCGTGGGTTTTAGAAACCATCGTTTGTGAATCGCAAATGTTAGAAACCATGGTTTTTGAAAAACCATGGTTTCTAAAACCCACGGTTTCTGAAAACCATGGTTTCAAACGAAACCACCTTTGTGAATTCGGGCCTTAGAGTTTCATGTCACATGACCAAGGTCAAAGGTCATTTAGGGTCAATGAACTTAGACCATGTTGGAGGAATCAACATCGAAATCTTAACCTGAGGTTAAGTTTTTGAAATTTCATCATAACTTAGAAAATATATGGACCTAGTTCATGAAACTTGGACATAAGGTTAATCAAGTATCACTGAACATCCTGCATGAGTTTCACGTCACATGACCAAGGTCAAAGGTCATTTCGGGTCAATGAACTTTGGCCGAATTGGGGATATCTGTTGAATTCCCATCATAACTTTGAAAGTTTATGGATCTGATTCATGAAACTTGGACATAATAGTAATCAAGCATCGCTGAACATTTTGTGCAAGTTTCAGGTCTCATGATTAAGGTCAAAGGTCATTTAGGGTCAATGAACTTTGGCCGAATCGGGGGTATCTGTTGAATTACCATCATAACTTTGAAAGTTTATTGGTCTAGTTCATTAAACTTGGACATTAGAGTAATCAAGTATCACTGAACATCCTGTGCGCGTTTCAGGTCACATGACCAAGGTCAAAGGTCAATGAACTTTGGCCGAATTGGGTGTATCTGTTGAATTACCATCATAACTTTGAAAGTTTATGGATCTGATTCATGAAACTTGTACATAAGAGTAATCAAGTATCACTGAACATCCTGTGCGAGTTTCAGGTCACATGATCAAGGTCGAAGGTCATGTAAGGTCAGTGAACTTTGGCCATGTTTGGTTTTTTGTTGAATAACCATCATATCTCTGTAAGTTTATTGGTCTAGTTCATAAAAAGTGGACATTAGAGTAACCATGTATCACTGAACATCTTGTGCGAGTTAGAGTAGTATTCAAAGTCAGCACTGCTGCTATATTGAACCGCGTGATGCAGGTGAGACGGCCAGAGGCATTCCACTTGTTCAATATTCAGAGCAACACAACGAAGACTGTCGAGTGGACAAAATCGGTCTTTCCAGTTCACAATTCAATAAAAAATGGACAAAGTAACACAGTTCTGGGCTCTGGTTCTCTTATAGTCTGAAGATGTCGAAATCGGATATCACAACACATGAAGAAAACGGTAAATTCGAAGAAAAATAGAGACCAGGAAGGTGCATCAGTGTATTATGCACAGAGAGATAGTGTGAAGTCGATCATGTGACGTCATTATTCTTGACTGTTTTCGATCGCGTGAATGTCTGCCTGGGGGCGGCTGGGGGGCTGAGAAGGGTCTCTATTAATTTCATTTCTTGCATTTCCACGACATCTGTAAGACTTTTTAGTGACATATTTGTGTATAAAAAGACAAGACCTTTCCATTCATATATAATTTGTCTATAATCATCACTTTCGTGAAATTTTCTTTGTGTGTATACTTTAATGAAATAATTTGTGATATCTAATCTTGTACATTTGCTTCTCTACTCGTTTTCTGACATACTTTTGGTGTAGTAGTTGTCTTCTGAACTTAAAATGAGATGACCTTTGAACGCTTGCCTGTTGTTACAGAAAAGGTGAGGGATTTAGTTCACCATATGATTAACTGTTAGATATGAAAAGAGAAAAATAAGAGTGAGAAGTACAGTATCTTTCAGGATACAAGGCCCGGGGGGGGGGGGAGGCAGTCAAATGTATTGCTGTACACATGCGTGACCAAATTATTTCCAAACACCCCCTAAACAAGTGTTTTCTCTGTGTGCAAAATAACCCCCTAAACAATTTTTTTGCGGGTTTTATTTACACAATTTAGCCTCTAAACAAGTTGCTGCCAGAGTATGACCTCGGGGGAGGGGGGAGGGGAGACTTAAATAGAAAAAATACCCTAAACAAGTTTAGCTAGTCTAAAAAAAAAAACATACCCTAAATACGTTTTACCATTGACCAGTCTTTCAAAACCACCCATTTTCTTAAAAATCAGTGTTTTTGATACCCTTAACAAGTGCATATGCAGCCCGCGTCCAAAACTGAAAAAAAAACACCCGTTTAAATGCGTTTTTTTGTACAGCAATATATTTGACCCCCCCCCCCCCGATACAATATGTCTACTAGTGTTGAATAGGACTTTAAACCAGATGAGATTGATGACCTGGAGCAGAAGAGTAGATGGGTTGAGAAGATCTGTTAGGGTTGAGCGATGACGGGCAGTCTAGTTGCCTCAATGCATTTTACTCTACTTTATTATATCTATTACTCAATCATCCAATTGTCATTTTCTAGACTAACCAAACAGATAACCGTTAACTATACACCAATCAGTTCGTAGTTACTTCATGGGCAATTTTGGTCAAATGACCTTTCATTTCTTTCATCATGATAGGCAGATTTCAAAGCACGATATTACGTAAGCTTGCCTAACATAGCAGGATGAAAAAATTGAATAGACCAGGTGACTAGAATAGCACACCAATGAACACTTAATGAAGGTAACTGTTGCATTCCTGCTTTGAATGCATATCTTAGCATGTTGCACAATGTACTTGACAAACTGTGAAATACCAGTCGTTTGTGGAAGCATTGTTGTTTTTTGTGGATGTAAATGAAAACGACAATTCAAAAGAATATATGAATAATCAAGACATCAAAGTTGGTGCTTATCTCATTAGATTTTAAACCACCATGTCACTTTAATACAAATGACCTTTATCATGCGTGGAATCTTTTGATCATGGGCAGAAAGGAACTACGAACTGGCTTATTACCTGAGTGAACATCAGTGTTTTGTCAAAGCATAAAGTGTATTTGAAGAAAAAGAAGCTGCATTGGTGAAACTGATAGCCTTTATTGGTATAACGTTTATGTGTATAAACTGTATAATATTTTAGAAGGTTTTATTAAATAAAATTTTAAAAAATTATATGCATCTTTTATGTCCATTGTTTGTATGATAATATTGATATGTTACACTCGTCGGCAAGGAAACCAAGACCTCGTTCCATTATTGTGAAACTAACTTCCTACAAGAAAAAGAAGGAAATTCTTCAGAACAGGAGAAAGTTGAAAGGATCTGGAATCTCCATAACAGAAGATCTTACTGTCAGGAATCAGATTCTTCTTGCTCAAGCATGAAAATGTGAAGTTGTACAGTCAGCATGGTCTTCTGATGGCCACATCTTTGTTCTATTGCCTGCATCTGGAGGAAAATCTGTTACAAAGATAATCGCAAATGAAGAAGATCTGAAGAAACTAAAATAATGAAATGAAGAACATTGACTATGAAAAAATAATGAAAGAATGAACAGAATGTACTATGATGTAAAAGAATTTGTTTTAATATGTACTGAACATTGTATTTTTTTCTTTTCTTTTGTTGGTCTCTATTTGGAAGTAAATGAAGTCCTCAATTAAAGATGGAGTAAAGCCTTATCAGGGCATTAATTTATTTATTTTCCTGATTGTATATGATATATTAAAGAATTCTAATTGACAGATTGATGAGAAAGTAAAATAATAATTTTTTTTCTGATTTGGGTTTTATTCCGTTTTTTTAATGAGAAAATTAATAAATTTTATTTTCACAGATTGTAAGTAAGGAACAAGTCATGGAGACTGAATTTTTAACACATTTTTAAAACATGCAAATTAGTGTTTTGAGTCTGGAGTAATTTTTAATTTCCTATCTTATAACTTTCATGAGCTATAATTATTTTGTCTGCCCTCATTTTCTTTGCTACTCATAAACAAATATTGTCCAAGCTACTCCATATACCTTAGTTTGAATTCTACTTTTGATCTTGATTTTTTTTTAAACACCTTTTTTGTATTGTAAAGGCCTCTAGTGTGAATGAGTGTGTGTATGAATTGCAATACTACTTCTTCTACTCAGTCATGGATTTGTATTGATTGTATCTCAGATATTCTGCCATTTAATCACATTTGCGATGACAGTGAATTTCATTTCACACTTTATCATTACTTTCACATTTCTCAAAATATTAACGTTGACAAAATACAAAGCTTAAAAATTAATCCATTTTTTATTGATTCTACAATTGATCAATCATTTAATATAGAAGGCAACTCGGATGATAGTGATAATAGTTTCCTTGAAACTGGTTTTACTGAAAAGTGTATATGTCTTGCGAAGACTTCTATTCTAAACATGCAAAAGATCACATAAACTTTTCACTTATTCATGTCAATGCTAGAAGTCTTCAGAGAAATTTCGATCACTTTAACGCACTATTATCATCGCTCGATTTTAATTTTAGTGTTATGGCAGTATCTGAGACTTGGTTTAATCTCAATACAAATATGATTTTTTATAATATCACAAACTATAATCTTGTTCACTTGTGTAGACAGAACAAAGTTGGCGGTGGAGTCGCATTGTATATAAAAAATGACTTTAATTATTCACTACGTAGCGATCTTTCATGTATAACAAATAATTACGAAATGATTTTTATTGAAATTACTTATGGTAACAAATCCATCGTTGTAGCATGTATATATCGACCACCGAATAGTGACATGTCTGATTTTATTGTATCAATGAATAATGTACTGGAAATATTGGGAAGTGAAAAGAAAGAAATATACATAATGGGTGACTTCAATATAAACTTAATCAATTATAGCTCACACAGTAAGACAAATGATTTTTTAGATATGATGCATACTTTCAACATGTATCCTCTGATAACAAAACCGACTCGTATATCAGCAAATAGGGCTTCTTTAATTGATAATATTTATACTAACTCACTTGACAAAAAGATCGACAGTGGAATCATATATGATGATATTTCCGATCACTTCCCAATATTTTCTATTTTGAAAAATGAAACAATAAAACATAACTACCACCAAAGAAAAAAATCATTTCAAAGGAGATTAATTAATGATGCAAATATACTGTCATTTAAAGAAAAATTGAAAAATATTGATTGGTCTTGTACTGAAAACTGTGCTAATGTTAATGAAATGTACAATATTTTTTTTGAAAAATTTTCTTATGCATATGATTCATGTTTTCCACTTCAGACAGTTTGTAATAAACAAAATTTGTCTAAATTTAAGAAACCTTGGATTACCAAGGGCATACTTAAATCCATAAGCCGTAAGAATAGTTTGTATAAAATAAGTCTAAAAAATACAAATTCTCATCATGTTATGAAATATAAGAACTACAAAAATAAGCTTATAAGTATTATTCGTTATTCCAAATATAAATATTACAAAGATGTCTTTTCATCAATCCAAGGTGATATGAAGAAAACTTGGAGACACATTAATAATATATTAGGTAATAAAAAACATGCATTACCAAAGCAAATGTATCTTGAAAATGTGAAATTTTCATCCAAGTTCGATATAGCAAACCAATTCAATTCCTATTTTGTTAATATTGGTAAAAAATTATCAAAGTCAATATCAAATCCTTCACACTCTTTTCAAGATTATTTTTCATTCCGAACTCCTGAATCATTCTTTATTAAACCTACAACTGTTCATGAATTAATTCAAATGTCTTCCTTCATTAAATCTTCAAAGGCTAATGGATCTGATGGTATTTCACCAAAAATTATTAAAGAATGCATACATTATATTGCTTTGCCTTTATGTGATATTTTTAATATGTCTCTGAGTACTGTTTCAGTGCCTGAAAAACTAAAAATAGCAAAGGTTGTGCCATTGTTTAAAAAGGAAAATCCAGATTATATTGAAAATTATAGACCTGTTGCTCTCCTTCCAATTTTTGCAAAATTACTTGAAAGAATAATGTTTAACAGACTAACTGATTATCTTACTAAAAAAGACATTTTAATACAGGAACAGTTTGGTTTTCGTAAGAATTATTCTACTTCTTTAAGTGTAATTTGTTGTTTTGATTATATTTTAAATGAAATAGAGAAAGGCAACTTTTGTTGTGGAGTTTTTATGGACCTGTCGAAAGCATTTGACCCCATCGATCATCACATTCTTTTAAAAAACTAAGTTTATATGGAATTAGAGGTTTACCTTTACAATGGTTTGAAAGTTACTTGTTAAATAGAAAACAATTTGTGGTGGTCGATGGTGTTGAATCTGTTAAATTAGATGTTGATTTAGGTATACCTCAAGGTTCCGTGCTCGGGCCCCTCCTTTTTTTAATATATGTTAAAGAGAAAAGCCAGTAGTTGCAGTAAACACTGATTTCATGAGAAAGTCTGTAAAACCAGGCTTAATTGTCAGAATATCATCGAGGATCTAGATCTGGTACAATTACATATACTGAACTTTGTGAAATCTTGAAATTTACGCTGAAAAAGGTTCACACTGACGATCACCAACACAGATAGGCACGCGTGGGACAGTGTATTATTGCTGAAATAAAGACCCGACGGAAGTGACCGAATCCGCGCTTATTTTGCTTATTTCTCAGCAATTACACAATTTCTTCCAGAATCCTTTGGCACATATTTTTTATTCATACAAACGGACACTTGGGTGGTCATTATATTGGATTCTGTAAAAAGTCATTTTGAGATCGTTACCAAAACTGGAATTTATCTTTAATGATATTATGAAATCTTCTAATTTATTGAAATGTTCACTCTTTGCTGATGATACTGTTGTCTTTGGTTCACATAAAAAAATATTTTTACTCTTACAGCTACAATGAACAAAGAATTGAACGTGTTGAATGAATGGTTTGTATGTAACAAACTTATCTTAAATTTCAAGTAAACAAAGTATATTATTTTCCATTCTAAACGTAAAAAAATTCCATTGAATATCGAGCCAATAAAAAATGACAATACTGTTATTTCTAGAAATGAATCATTTAAGTTTTTTAGGTGTATTGGTACATGAGTCACTCGACTGGAAGTATCATATTGTTAATATTTGTTCTAAGATTTCAAGAAGCAGTGGTGTTTATCAAAACTTAGGTACTGTATTTATTGCTGCAACTTATTTCATCATAAGAGAGACATATTATTCACACAAGTATGAAATAATGAAAAAATATGATTTTATGTAATAACATAAGAAAACAGAAAGTGGAGATGTGACATCATCAGCCCACCTAAAGAATATTCATGACGACTGTTTTCACAAAATATTGCTAAATTTTAAACGTCAATAACTGTTTTATTTGTTATCCGATTTTGATGAAATTTTCGGCATTTTGCTCAGTGAATTCTACTCTATGTATTAAGACATAAATATTTTCAGCCCGGACCATCCCTTTTTCATGATTATTTACAAATGAATATTTCCTACAATTTCATAATCATCATTTCCTAGTTATGGTCACATTTTCCCCAGAAAATATGTAAAGAAAAAAGAAGATTTTGAAGGGGTCATCTAAAAGTGCTTCCCAGCCATACAAAACATGCAAAAGGAAACACATAAATCGAGTAATGAATGTTTTAAACTTTAATGATTTTCAGAAAAGTTTTAAATTGTTAGAGAATTAAGCTTGACATATTTCTTTTTCCTTCAGTTACAAAATATGAAATGTATTGCCCATGCATGGATAATCAGGGACTATCTCCAATGCTGATGTCAGAAGTGATTTGCATAGAATGGGTATTTAAGTGCTTATCGACGTCTGCCACGTCAGAACAGTATGACATTTTGAACTTGAAAAGACATTCATTAGAATTTATTTTCTTTCTGTTGTTGCGCTTCTTCTGCTTAATACACTCCTTGTTCTGACAGGAATTACTTGAAACTTATGATTGTGCTCTCTCGCGTTGTCCGTGTATGTAAATGTACATATAAATATTACTGAAAAGATATTGCATGAAAAATGTAATTTCTGGTATTTTGAGTCAATATAGGAAATTTAATTGATCAGACACAAAAAACACATTCCGAAGCGATCGTTTTGCGCGTAGATTTCATAGGTTCTCATAGATTGTGAGTATAGTCTTTCGAAGTGAATTCTAGTCTTTTGTAGTGAATTCTATGTTTGAATAGTGAATTCTATGTTTGAATTTCAAGAAATTTATTTTTAAATGCTCTTAGAAACGCAACTTGTATACTCCATTTTTACACAAAGTCCTAACCGTGGGGGGGGGGATCCACTCCCACACCCTTTCCCGCTCGACCGCGTCGGCTGAGGATGGGTCTTTTCATCCTCAGCTTTAAATCATTAAATTGGTCAACAGTACCCTGCTCAAATGCTTGGTTGAAAGTAGAAGGATGAACTAGATGAACAAAGAAAGTATGAAAACTTATCATTCATATCTCAAGCAACCCTTACAACCTCATCCATCCGAATCATACTTAATTATTAAAGGCGTAAGTCAATCCCAGACAGACATTGATTTTGAATAAAAAGAGAAAAGTCAATCAAGCGCATTTTTCATCAAAATTAGGTGTAAAGAGAAGATAATTACAATAAAGTTCTTATTTTCATGAACGTTATATGTACATCCTGCTTAGTATGCAAATAAGGGAATCGATGACATTCATTCACTATATCATTTGGTTTTTTTTAATATGAAATATTGATTTTTTTTGTTCCCGTCATAATATGAAACAAGGCTTGATTCCTCTCTGAACATTTGACATTTCCATTGCTGCCAAGGGCGCCGGAAGCGGGGGGGGGGGGCAAAACGAGATTTTGCCCCCCCCCCCCATGTGCCCCCCTGAAAGTAGAAAAATTATTTAAGGACAAAAGCAAACGAAGGCACGTTTCTGCCTGAAAATTGTCATTTCCATTGTCAAAAATGAAAAAAATACAGATCATAGTAAGCCTCGCGTCTTTCGACGAACAGTTCCTCTGATCTGTGAAACATACCTTTGATAAGCCCCTTTTCCATCTTATAACAGTGTGATAACGTTTAACCTTTTAATGAATACATTTCAGACTAAAAGCGAATGGCAAATTGATAGTGGTCCACCAATGATTAGGTTTATAACTCTATGATGCTGGCTGTGTCGTCTAACAAACGCGCGGTCGCCCAGAAACGCTCAGACCGGACCCGATATCACTAACGCGCGTGAACACTAGTTACTCGAGCAACATATGGAATCTATGTCATAGCTGTCAAGCCCAGAAACCATAACATCTCGAGAAACTTGTTTCAATTATTTCATTTTCAATTAAATATAAATTGAGTTAATACAGTGCTAACAAGTCAGTGCCTAAAGAATATACCAAGGTCATTTCAACTCAATATAGACATGTTATCAGAAAATTACACGCAGAATAATCATGTGTAGAGGAATATAATTTGTGAAAATGGTGAATCCCACTCGAAAGCTTCTTGACCGGACTCATATTATCCGAGATATGAATAAAAATGTAAATAAAGAATATAAAAGAAAAAATAAGCGTTACAGTACTGCTCTACTATAAAAAAAAATCTTAAGATATTTTCACAGCCCCGTATTTTCCTCTATTCCTTTTCATTTGCATGATTGGAAGGCGTTTTGTTTGATAATATTTCAGCTCATAGTCAGGTCCAGATTTTTAAAAATGTGCTCAGAAAAAGTGCTTTAGGCATTTTGTGTTGATGCTGAATTATCAATTGTTTTAAGGTAATTCAGGGGTGCTGAATCCAAAAATGCTGTTTGCCAATCTTGATTCCGACGTTTTCATCCTCAAATCGGCAAAAACAAAATGGCGGCATTTTTAATGCAGTTTCCCATATTAAACGAGTTTTATGGGTGATTATATTTCAAATATCGGGATCTATGCGTTTTGTTTCTGATACCCAGGGTTGCAAACATAATGTGTCCAATTGATTCTTCAGCCATCTTAAATTCCAAGATGGCTGCCATGATTCAGAGCTGCTGATTTGATAAGATAGACAAATGTTTGATAATTTGGGGGCGATGCTGGCATGTTCACATTTTTATATCTTTAACGTTTTCACCATTTTTTCCTCGCCTGCATGCATGCATAGCAGAAGCAAGACATGGACGTCGCTTTTCCGACGGCGGCGGCGAAGTCAACATCAAATCTTAACCGAGGTTAAGTTTTTGAAATGTCATAACTTTTAGGGTATAGATGTATATTTCATGAAACTTAGGCATGTTAGGATTAAACAAAGTCTATTGATACAGGTTATAGTTACAAAACTTTGTCAAGGTTACCTGGAAATCCAACATACCGTCCACAACTGCAGTTGTACCATCAATTCCAAAAATAAAGTAAATCCTCAAAATCAAAATCATCAAAAAGCTTTCAAGGCAAATAATGAATCAGGACATGTTTGCAAGATATTCAGTGAGTGTGTCAGAGAATCCAAGATTACCTTCCAAAATGGCGTCTATAATGGACGTTGTAACTTGAAATGGTCCAAATTCATATAATATCCACCCGGTAGAAATAACTTTGGGGTCTATAAAAAATCATGATTCCAAAGAGAAAAATTCCATTGGTCAAAAATCAAGGTTTAACAGTGGTGCAGTTTTGCCAAAAAAATGATGACTTAAAAAATAGTTGCTTTTTCTTAAAAATCTGGCTGCAAAGTTCATATACAATTTACCTACAATGTAAGAACATTTTTGTGCCTTTCTCATAATTTCAAGGGTCATATTATATAGGTAATGACGAATTACAGGGATACACTGTTATCCATTATGTCAAAAAATTGAAGAACACTCCAAAAATTGCATTCAAATTGGCCACCATTGTTACAAAAATGACAATACTTCATATCCCATCTAGTGCCACTATTTTGGTGTTCTATGTTTCTAAGACTCATGAAAATATGTTTTACAAGAATAAGTGACATAATTAGGTGGTGGTGCAACAATAAGTAAACATCCTAAACAAACTTTAAAAAAAATAAGGTACACTTTCACCTTAAAATATCCATAATTCACTAATAAGTATTTCAAGACACGTCATTTTTGTACTTAGACTATATCCTATGGTTTCATGATTAGGGGACAGCAGTCATTTTAACGCAATTTTAGAAGTCGCTTTGGACTTTTTACGACCAAAAAGAAACTGACCATTTTTTTATTTTTTTCAGATGTATAATTTTTGCCTTCAAACCACAATAGTGTAGATTTTGTTCACCCTCATGTAATTATGACTATGTTTAGCTGATGGAAGACTTTTTAGACTCATTTTGAAAGCCAACTTTAAATAATAGGCAAAATGGACAGCTTCATACCATTGTAACTAATCCAAAAGTATTATTCAACCCTTGAAACCGTAGTGTAGATACCAAAATCATATCTCCCAGATGGATTCTAAATAGATTATGTCAATTTTTAAGTATCAGCAGCCATTTTAGACTCCTTAATTGGAAGCCATCTTGGATTTTTTGACATACAGGACCATTGATTGCCCCTTGTAACTTATCCTAATGTATTACTTGACCATTTAAACCAAGGGTTAGACAACATAATCATATACCCCAGGCGGATATTCAACAAACTATGACAGTTTTTAGGTAACAATAGCCATTTTAGACTCCAATTTTGGAAGCCTTTTTGGATTCTTGGACATGCTGGACCTCTGACTGTCCTTGTAACTTGTCCTTATTTATTACTTGACCCTTTAAACCATGGGTTAAACACCAAAATCATATACCCAGCCTGATATTAAACAAACTTTCGGTGAGAACGGCCTATACAGACTCCATTTTTGGAAGCCATTATTGATTTTTGGACATAATGGAACCACTAACTGTCCTTGTAACTTGTCGCAATCTAATACTTGATCCTTTAAACCATGTGTTATATTAAAAAATCATATTCTCCAGGCGGTTATTAAACAAACTGTGTCTGTTTGTAATTAACGACAGACGTTTTATACTCCATTTCTGCAAACCATCCTAGATTTTTGGATATGGAGGACCATAGAATGTCTTTTTTATTTGTCCCAATGTATTTCTTGACCCATTAAACCATTGGTTAGACACCAACATCATATGCCCAAGGCAGGTATTAAACAAACTATGTCGGGTTTTGGGGTTTTTAGATAACAACAGCTATTTTAGCCTCCACTTTTGAAAGCCATCTTGGATTTGTGGACATAGTGGAATGTTGACTTTCCTTGTAACTTGTCCCGGTTTACTTCTTGATCCTTGAAATCAGCAATGAATAACACCCAAATAAAAGACACTAAAATACGTAATAGATGAATTATGACTTTTTAGGCCATGGCAGCCATTTTTACGCAATCTTGGATTTTCAGGTACCCTGGAGTGCTTATGTTCACTCTTTCCTTTTTCGCCCTCCACCATTGAATACATGTATGCACCGAAAAAGTATTTATATAAAGTGCCTGTTATTTGATTTCAGTTAATGGCGGCCATCTTAGACGCCATCTTGAAAATAACCACTTTTCTGGATACAGATTTTGGTGGATTTTTAGTATGTTATTTTTGTGATCAAATAGTACCAAAAACCGTTGACAAACATTTTTGTTAGAAGTTTTGGGGGTCAGAATAGAGTAAAAATGGGTGTAGAATGGCGGCCATATTGTTTTTGCCAATTTGAGGATTTTAACATCAAAATCAAGGTTGGCAAACAGCAAATTTGGACTCAGCGCCCTTAAATTATAATAAAGCACTTCTCAATTCAGCATTAACACGATTTGCCTAAGGCAGTCTACTTTTCTCAAATCTGGACCTGACTATCATATGATATAGCACTTATGTATTTTAGATTCCAAAACTTCTTCCCATTACCTGTTACTAATCAGATCGAGATGGCAGCTATGTTCTCTGGTTCATCCCAGCTTTTGTTATTCATGGACGTTTGCAAAAATAAAAAAAAACAATCCGGGAGTGGGTGGGGCTGCAAGACCTAAATTTTCGAAGAAACTTAAGAGCGAGGGGGTTTGTGATGGGGGAGCTTATAAATTTTCTAGAATAAAATTGAAGGATTTCGTGCACACTTTTGTTTTGGTTAATTTTGTGAATTTTGCCCTCTCGATCGGCGGCCCCCGGCTGCGTACGGTCATGTTTGTCATCTTAAAGTCTTTAAAAGGCCTATATTACATTGGTTTGAAACAATTTCGTTTGCAATAAGGCTCGTAATTTGCTGGAACTGCGACCCTGATCATGAAGAAACACCAGTCTGGGTCAGAAGGGAGGAAACAAGGAGCAAAAAGAACTCCAAGACTGTTTAATTCTCAAGAAATTTATTTTTGAATGCTCTTAGAAACGCAACTATTATACTCCATTTTTACACAAAGTCCTTACGGGGGGGTCCCACAGCCTCTCCCGCTCGATCGCTTCGGTATCTCACACTGTCAAATATATTGTGCCCCCTTCGGGATTTTGCCCCCCCCCCAAAAAAAAAAAAAAAAAACTGAAAGTGTTCCGGCGCGCCTGATTGCTGCAACCTATTATGATTCAATAAAGAGCTTATTGTAAGATCTACAAAATTATGATATAAATATCTAATTCATATATCAAAAATGCGAAATGAAAAAATGAGTGTTTAACATTGCTGTGCATATTATAACTTGTTCTTTTCAAGCGAAATTTTTTTAAGTACAGAAGTACAAATCATTTGAGAATAAGAATTCTCAAAGTACAAAATGCGATTGGCATAATACAATGCAGCAAATTTCTAAATGCTGCCAAACATACATTCTTCAGTTTATACATACTTTAAAGCCTGCTCAAAAAAAAATAAAACATTTTTTTTATTATTATGAATATCAATATTTTTATTAGTGTCAGTGTACTAGCCAGTTTTCCTAATTGACATTATTTTTGCAACTATGACTTCTATTTAATGCAGGCGTGGATCCAGGGGGGAGGGGGCACGTGCCCCCTGTTACACCCACAAATGTAATAATCGCCCACAAATGTAATAGCACTTTACCCACAAATGTAATAACACTTTACCCACAAATGTAATAATTTCACCCACAAATGTAATAATGCACTTTGCCAACAAATGTAATAAGTTTTGATCGCCCACAAATGTAATAATGACTTTACCCACAAATGTAATAAATTTGAAGGGATTTTTGGCAAATCCGTTCTAAGCTAAAATCGTATAGTAATGCGTTCATTTAGCACAAAAGTGCAAAGTCTCATTTCCTGACCCGGTTAATTAACAAATTATAATATAAGTCTAAAGTCTTTATTCCAAACCCGCGGTTTTTTCAAAAATTATAATATTAATCCAAAGTCTTTATTCCACACCCGGTTGTCTAAAAAATAATATGAGCCCAAAGTCTTTATTCCAGACCCGGTTGTTTCAAAAATTATAATATAAATCCAAAGTCTTTATTCCAGACCCGGTTGTTTCGAAAATAATAATATGAGCCCAAAGTCTTTATTCCAGACCCGGTTGTTTCAAAAATAATATTAGCCCAAAGTCTTTATTCCAGACCCGGTTGTTTCAAAAATTATAATATAAATCCAAAGTCTTTATTCCAGACCCGGTTGTTTCAAAAATAATAATATGAGCCCAAAGTCTTTATTCCAGACCCGGTTGTTTCAAAAATTATAATATAAATCCAAAGTCTTTATTCCAGACCCGGTTGTTTCAAAAATAATAATATGAGCCCAAAGTCTTTATTCCAAACCCGCGTTTTTTTCATAAATTATAATATTAATCCAAAGTCTTTATTCCACACCCGGTTGTCTCAAAAATAATATGAGCCCAAAGTCTTTATTCCAGACCTGGTTGTTTCAAAAATTATAATATAAATCAAATGTCTTTATTCCAGACCCGGTTGTCTCAAAAATAATAATATGAGCCCAAAGTCTTTATTCCAGACCCGGTTGTTTCAAAAATTATAATATAAATCCAAAGTCTTTATTCCAGACCCTGTTGTTTCAAAAATAATAATATGAGCCCAAAGTCTTTATTCCAGACCCGGTTGTTTCAAAAATAATAATATAAGTCCAAAGTCTTTATTCCAGACCCGGTTGTTTAAAAAATAATAATATAAGTCCAAAGTCTTTATTCCAGACCCGGTTGTTTAAAAAATAATAATGCAAGTCCAAAGTCTTTTTCCAGACCCTGTTGTTTCAAAATCATGATACGAATCCAAAATCTTTTTTCCAGACCCGGTTATTTCAAAAATTATAATTTTAGTCCCAAATGAGATACATTAATGATATTCCAGTGGAATAAAAATGAGAATCGAGCTTAGTCTTTTCTCCAGACGCTAATGGTGAATTGAAAATCAAGCATAGTCTTTGCTCCAGACCCGGTAACTAAAAGCTGAAACTTTATAGTAATGTGTTTATATAGCACAAAAATGCGAAATCTTTTTTCCAGACCCGGTTAATTAAAAAATTATAATATAAGTCCAAAGTCTTTTTTCCAGACCCATTTATTTCAAAAATTATAATAATTATAAAAAAACAAAGACCCACGATCCTATTTATGTTGAATAACATGGAAATGTAGCGTAGTCTTTCTGTCAGACCCAGTTATAAAAGTCATTAAAAACACAACAACAACAACAAAACAAAGACCCTGCAACCATAAAAAAATAATTTCTTGTATATTCCTTCCTTTTTTATATGAAAAACCTAAAAAACAAAACATTAAAATACATATGAAAAAAAACTGAGAAATAAGATATCAGTAAACAATAGGGGGATTACTTCCCGAAAAAGTTGTTGATTGACGATCTATGATATATTATATAAAAGAAAAACATTCTAACAAGAGGGGATAACCATTCCATTCCATGTTCTTATTTGGCAATAAGTCATGATTGACTATTTTTGCCACCCACTGTTTGAGAAGTAGGGTAGCAATTTTATGTAGCATTATTTTTATTACTTCTTTTTGTCTCACTTGCATTGATAGCAGAGTGAGACTATAGTCAGAGGCATTCCACTTGTTTATTATTATTGTATATTCATTCCTTTTTTATGAAAAAAAACACAAAACCTTTAAATACATATAAAACAAAAAACTGAGGAATAAGATATCAGCACACAATATGGGGATTACTTCCCGTAAACGATAAGGTTGTTGATCGACGATCTATGAGATATTATATAAAAGAAAATCATTCTAACAAGAGGGGATAACGTTTTAACAAGTTCTTCGGTACTTTAAATTTTCAGTGTACCAAGCACCATTTGTAATATATTCAGCATTTTTTTTATTAGTTACAATTCCAATAATCTCAGTGGCCTAAGATATATTTTCTGGGGTTATATTGACCCGTTAAGTAAAGAGAGAGAGAGGGGATTTATGTGATCAAGAAGTGATAAGATAGGGAAAAAACTGATTTGAAACGACTAAAAGAGAGACAGGCAAAGAAAGAAGAGCCCCCTCCCACACCCGTACCAGAGTTACGGAGTTAGGCTATCTCGTCGGTGGATTCAGGTCCATCAACATCTTGAGGTTTAATCTTTCCAGGGGGCAAACGTGTGTGTGTGTGTTTGAGTTTTGTCAGACGTGTCTCAATCAGATATGATTATTTACGTCTGGGACCGACCTTTAACGTCACCATCCGAAAGACGTGACCAGGGCTCGAACCTCTGCATCAATTTGTAACTTCCCCACATAGCTTGGATTACAGGCGCACGCCACAACGCCCAGTCTTTAAATATGGTGTAGTCTTTGCTCTAGACCCATGCAGTTATTTCAAAATAGGAAATTATTAGAAACGATAAAAACAGACAAACAATATTAACAAAGACGCCACAATATCATTGATGTAGAATAACGTTGTTGTTGTTGTTATTTTGGGTTTTTAAGGCGCGTACCATTCAGATCTGAATATTTACGCCTTTTATTAATTTGACGTTTTTGTGGTATGCCTTATCACAGGGTTTTATATTTTGGGAGATGCTGGTGTCTAAGTTTTTAGATTAATCTTTTGCTTAATTTGTATTTTAAGAGAACTGGATGTGGGGTAAAGACAACTCTCTAAACCCAAGCATTTTAACTGGGTTTAATTTTAAAGATTGGTCTTAGCTTTGATTTTTTTTCAATATTTGTTTATCTTATGAATAGCTGGGTCTAGACGAAGGTCTAAGCATGATAATAATGTTATTCAACAGGAATAAGAATATGACAAAGTCTTATGTTTTTAAGATTGTTTGAATTAATTTCTAAATGACTGGGTCTGGAATAGAGACAACGCTCTAAACATGCAGTGTGCTTGTGTACTTGGTCTTAATTTGGAGGATTGTTGGTTCTTAGATTCGTTGTTGGGGGTTGGGTTTTATTGTTTTTTTATTCTTGAAATAATTGTGTCTGGAGGAAAGTCTACAATCGATCTCCATGTTATTCCACAGTAGTTAGATTATTGGGTATTTGTTTTAGACAATTTTATTTTAAAATAATAACCAAGTCTGGAAAATGGACGTTATCTTTGCAAATGCATAATTACAATGTTTTGTAGGGGTCTTAGTATTATTATACAAAAGAATCTGGGTGTGGGGTACAGACATATTTTTTACTGGGTGTAACTTTTGAAAACTGGTTTTAGATTTGATTTTCTTTTTTAATTCATTTCTTAGATAACCTGGTCTGGAGGAAAGAGTACGTTTTACAACTCATGTTATTCCAAGAGAATATGATAGGGTCTTACATGTATGTTAGAAGATTTTTTTTCGTAATTTTTGTAATGATTAGGTCTGGAATAAAGACAACATTCTAAACCTATTTTTAAAAACATGTTCTTAGGTTCAAGGAATGCTTGGTATTAGATTTGGAGTTATTTATATTTTTACTCTTAGCCTTATTTTGAAAAACAAATGACTGGGTCTGGCTGAAAGACTACGCTGTATGTTCATGTTGGCGCAAATATTCACTACTGAATGACACGCGCCGTATAAGCTAAAATAACAACAACAACAGTTATCCAGAATTAATAAGATTATGGGGTCTTTATACGGTTTTGTTGTTGTTGTATTGTTATTTACAATTTTTGAATAACAGGGTTTGGAGAAAAGGCTAAGCTCGATTTTCTTTTTTTTCCACTGGATTATCATTATGGTATCTTAGTTTGGACTTATATTATAATTTTTGAAATAACTGGGTCTGGATAAAATACTTTGGACTTACATTATAATTTTTGAAACTACTGCGTCTGGAAAAAGACTTTGGACTTTTCTGCTATATGAAGGCATTACTATAGGGTTTTAGTTTTTAGTTTTAAATAACCGGGTCTGGAGAAAAGACTATGCTTGATTCTCAATTTACTCATAGCGCGTATATTCACAATACGTTCAGTATAATTTAAAACAACAACAAAGACTTTGATTCCACCAGTTTTAATTAACTGGGTCTGGAGAAAAGACTAGGCTCGATTCTCATTTTTATTCCACCGGAACATCATTATCGTATCTTAGTTTGGACTTATATCATAATATTTGAAACAATCGGGTCTGGAATAAAGACTTTGGACTTATATTAATATTTTTTAAACAACCGGGTCTGGAATAAAGACTTTGGATTTATATTATAATTTTTGAAACAACAGGGTCTGGAAAAAGACTTTGGATTTATATTATAATTTTTGAAACAACCGGGTATGGTGAAAAGACTTTGGACTTATATTATCATTTTTGAAACAATCGGGTCTGGAATAAAGACTTTAGGCTCATATGATTATTTTTTAAACAACCGGGTCTGGAATAAAGACTTTGGACTTGTATTATTATTTTTTAAACAACCGGGTCTGGAATAAAGACTTTGGACTTATTGTAGGGTTGAAGAAAATTATAAGTTTGGAGTTGAAAATAAATGAAGTTCTAAATCATCAAACTGAAGGGGAATAAGTGAAACTGAGACGCAAATAAAGAGAACTTAAACCGAAGGAGTCTGGTTGTACACTGCTATATTTGCTGGGCTTCCTTGCCTCAGTAAAACTCATACAAAATTAGCATATATTTAAATTACACAAAATCAACCAATGAAAATAAAGAGAATGGAGAAGCCAACTGAAAGTGGAAAAGTCCAATTCATAAAAATAACCAATAAGAGATAGAGGATGGAGATGAATAAGATGTTGGGATGATTACATAATAAGAATGTTGAACAAAAGAATCAGATGTGGGAATGTAATGAATGAACACATCTGAATAGGAAAGGAATGACAGGAGAAGCAGGTTGAAAGTCAAGTAAATGGATGACAACAGAAGCATGGAGAATTTAAACAAAGCTGAACTAAATACCAAAGCTTGAACTATAAATAACTAAACTATTAAAGGAAACCAATTGTCAAATTAACAGTCCTACAAAGACTTTGGACTTGCATTATTATTTTTTAAACAACCGGGTCTGGAATAAAGACTTTGGATTTATATTATCATTTTTGAAACAATCGGGTCTGGAATAAAGACTTTTGGATCCTATGATTATTTTTTAAACAACCGGGTCTGGAATAAAGACTTTGGACTTATATTATTATTTTCTAAACAACCAGGTCTGGAATAAAGACTTTTGATTTATATTATAATTTTTGAAACAACCCGGTCTGGAATAAAGACTTTGGGCTCAAATTATTTTTTTTTTAACAACCGGGTCTGGAATAAAGACTTTGGGCTCATATTATTATTTTCGAAACAACCGGGTCTGGAATAAAGACTTTGGATTTATATCATGATTTTTTTTTAAAGAACGGGGTCTGGAAAAAAGATTTTGGATTCATATCATGATTTTTGGAACAACCAGGTCTGGAATAAAGACTTTGGACTTATATTATTATTTTCTAAACGACCGGGTCTGGAATAAAGACTTTTGATTTATATTATAATTTTTGAAACAACCGGGTCTGGAATAAAGACTTTGGGCTCTTATTATTTTTTAAACAACCTGGTCTGGAATAAAGACTTTGGACTTATATTATTATTTTCGAAACAACCGGGTCTGGAATAAAGACTTTGGATTTATATTATAATTTTTGAAACAACCGGGTCTGGAATAAAGACTTTGGGCTCATATTATTATTTTCGAAACAACCGGGTCTGGAATAAAGACTTTGGATTTATATCATGATTTTTTTAAACAACAGGGTCTGGAAAAAAGATTTTGGATTCATATCATGATTTTTTAAACAACAGGGTCTGGAAAAAGACTTTGGACTTGCATTATTATTTTTTAAACAACCGGGTCTGGAATAAAGACTTTGGACTTATGTTATCATTTTTGAAACAATCGGGTCTGGAATAAAGACTTTTGGCTCATATGATTATTTTTTAAACAACCGGGTCTGGAATAAAGACTTTGGACTTATATTATTATTTTTTAAACAACCGGGTCTGGAATAAAGACTTTGGGCTCATATTATTATTTTTGAAACAACCGGGTCTGGAATAAAGACTTTGGATTTATATTATAATTTTTTAAACAACCGGGTCTGGAATAAAGACTTTGGATTTATATTATAATTTGTTAATTAACCGGGTCAGGAAAAGAGACTTTGCACTTTTGTGCTATATGAACGCATTACTATACTATTTTAGTTCAGAACGGATTTGCCAAAAATCCCTTCAAATTTATTACATTTGTGGGTAAAGTCATTATTACATTTGTGGGCGATCAAAACTTATTACATTTGTTGGCAAAGTGCATTATTACATTTGTGGGTGAAATTATTACATTTGTGGGTAAAGTGTTATTACATTTGTGGGCGTTATTACATTTGTGGGTAAAGTGTTATTACATTTGTGGGCGTTATTACATTTGTGGGTGCAACACCCCCCCCCCCCTCCCCTGTTGACAAGCAATTTAAAAATTTGTATTGTAAAAACTTTGATACCCTTACAGACTCCAAACGCACAACATTTGATCCAGGAAAGCTTAATTGTAGTACAAGTGTAAATGAAGTACTAGATGCTATTAAAACACTCAAAAAGAAAAAAGCGAGTTGCTTTGACAATATATTGAATGAAATAATAATAACATCCGGCAGCATTCACATTAACACATACGTTGATATATTCAATGCCATACTCAAGTCAGTCGTATACCCAGAAACCTGGAGAGAAAACTTCATCAAACTAATTTTCAAAGGGGCTAATAATAATGATCCTGGTAATAGTCCAGGATAGAAGAGGCGTAACCTTGTTTTTTTAATATATACAATATTTTTTGATGGTTTCTGTCAATTCGAGGGTGCTGATTACGAATCTGAATGATGCCACTCGTGTAACCTTGAGCATTTTCCGCAAATTGGCAAAATCCAATATCAAAAAAATGCAAATTACCCATACAAATCCTAAAATTGTCCGCACATTAGCTACGAAATGCATGAAATTGTGTGGCAGGAGTGAGGTACTCCCTGAAAAAAATAATTTTTGACAAAATATTTATTTTCCTCATATTCAAAATGTCCGCCATAGGCCATTGTATACTCTATTATGTACAATATAAATAGGGAAAACTAGCTTTAACAAAAGTGAGCACTAAACCGCAAAAAAATCGCGATGTATGAACGAAGTGATATATGCAAATCATTATTACTAACGAGATATATCATTTATTATAATCATAAATGGGAAGATTTCTGTATTTTGATATCTAAAATGGCCGACACTGGCCCAAACAGTATTGCGTACAATGGAAATGGGGGCCAAAAAAAAATCACAAGAGTGATCACTAAAATGCATATTATTAAGACTAAACGAGAGAAATACTGACTAAAAACATAATTGTTAGCGAAAAGTATTATCAATATGCCATGAATGTGATGAATGTTGTATTTTGATATTCAATATGGCTGCCAAAGGCCCTAAAAGTATTATGCACAATGAGAAAGAGGGGCAAAGAAATCACAAGAGTGATCACTAAAATGCATATATATGTGATAAATTAATGGGATACTGTTTAAAAACATATTTTCTAACGAAATATATCATTCAGGTTTAGAGTTCGTGTTAAATACTGTATTTTACTTTCAAAATGGCCGCCAGAGACATTAACAGTATTATGCACAATGCAAAGTGGGAAACCAATATTAGCACCATAAATGCAAGTATTAGTGATCTATGAGTAAAATATTGTCTGAAAGCATAATTTCTATTAAGAGGTATTATTTATTCTGAACGACTGATTAATCCTTCTTATCCACTTTCCATTTGTATACACATATGTTTTTTTTTCCCCTCAGCTCTTTTAGATTACTTACATTTTAGTTTCTGCCTCTACTTTCGTCCCATATCTCATACAAGCTCTGCTCCTATTTTTCCTCCCTTTTTCAGGCGATATAACATTTATTTTATTTTATTTTTATTTTTTTCTCTCCCTTCACCTCTTAGATTTACAACTTATTTATTTTGCTCTTTTTCATGTTTACTATGTTTAGTTTTTTTTTTCTCAATACGCCCCCTCTCTCTTACAGCATCAGCTTCTTTATTTGCTTTTACCCTTTTAGGCAATTTGCTTCCCTTCCACATATACAGGTTTTTTTCTACTATATAGTCTTCTGTTTTTTTCCCCTCACACCCAGCGGATTACAATATCAGTTACACCTTTTATATATATATATATATTATTTTTTCATTTTGGATATATTTATATACTTTTATACTTACAGATTTATTTTTACACTTACTTTCTTCTCTTAGTTTGTTTAATGCTCTATCATACATACTTATGTCTTTTGTACATTATCAGTTGTTCCCTTCTCTTTCCCTTTTTCCCCACTCTTTTGCACCAGTTCATTATGCCTTTCTTTGTTACCTGTTTGACCCACCTCTCACTAATTCTCTTGTTATTCATATCTTCCTCATACCCTCTATCACTGTTTTGTTCCAGATCCTGTTTGATGTTGCCTGCCTCATTATCTTAATCCCTCTTGGCTTGAGGTCTTTCTTTGGCCTTACTCACACCAACTTCCCTTTGTGTCTGCCTACTCCTTTTCTTTCATCCCCTTCATTAACCTGATTGGTCATCTCTTCTCACTAATGCCCCTTTTGTCTCCTTGTTCCAGTGTTGCTGTTGAATGTCTGTGGTCTATATTATGGTTGTTCCACCTTATATGTTTGTCATTTTGCCTCCGAAGAAGATTCTGCTAGGATCGAAAGCTTAGGCCCCTTTTGACTCTCTTATTTATTCTGCCAGTTAGGTGATAAATACTGTTATTGGAAAGTCAAAATGGCCGCTACAGGCCCTTAAGATATTATGCACAATGTGAATGGGAACAAATTATTTCATCAGAATTTGGCTTTGCCTGGCCAAATGGTGATGTATGAGTGAAATATCGTCTGAAAACATGATTTGTAACAAAATATATCATCTCTTATGTAATTTATGTGATAAATACTGTATTTCAACATTCAAAATGGCTGCCATATGCCCTTTTTGTGAACATTATTTGTCTACACTCAAATTGTATATTATACGATAAGGGCTTATGTTGGCCATTTTCAATTTAAAAATGCAGTGTTTATCACCTTAAATACACAACATTATGATATATCTTAGAAACCATGGTGTTAGACAATATTTCACCCTTGCATGAGAATTCACAATTATAGGCCATATTTACAGTCAAACAAAGCCAAATTCTGTCAAAATTATATGTCTAATGTTACAATGTACATAATACTTTTAGGACCTATGGCAGCCATTTTGGATTTCAAAGTACAGCATTTATAACCTCCACAACCAATATGTGATGTATTTAGTTAGAAATCATGTTTAAGACAATATTTTTACTCGTATATCACAGTCATATGCATTTTATGATTCTCACTCTTGTGAAAATTAGTTTCTCCATTCGCATTGTACATGATAAATATAGGGATTATGGCGGCCATTTTGAATGTCAAAATACAGCATTTATCACATAAATGGCATATTAACAATGATGTTTTTAGTCAGTATTCCACTCGTTTATCTTAATAATATGCATTTTAGTGCTCACTCTTGTCACTTTTTTTGGCCCCGGCCATTGCCATTGTACATAATACTCTTTATGCCACTGGTGACCATTTTGAATGTTGAAATACAGTATTTATCACCTAAATTACATAAGATATGATATATTTTGTTATAAATCATGTTTTCAGACGATATTTCACTCATACATCACCAATTGGCCAAGCAAAGCCAAATTCTGCTGAAATAATTTGTTCCCATTCACATTGTGCATAATATCGTAAGGGCCTGTAGCGGCCATTTTGACTTTCCAATAACAGTATTTATCACCTATTTGGCATAATAAAAATACAGTATTTAACACAAACTCTTAATAGAAATAATGCTTTCAGACAATATTTTACTCATAGATCACTAATACCTGCATTTATGGTGCTCACTCCTGTGAATATTGGTTTCCCACTTTGCATTGTGCATAATACTGTTAATGTCTCTGGCGGCCATTTTGAAAGTAAAAATACAGTATTTAACACAAACTTTAAACCTGAATGATATATTTCGTTAGAAAATATGTTTTTAAACAGTATCCCATTAATTTATCACATATATATGCATTTTAGTGATCACTCTTGTGATTTCTTTGCCCCACTTTCTCATTGTGGATAATGCTTTTACGGCCTTTGGCAGCCATTTTGAATATCAAAATACAACATTCATCACATACATGGCATATTAATAATATATTTCGTTAACAATTATTTTTTTAGTCAGTATTCCACTCGTTTAATCTTAATAATATGCATTTCAGTGATCACTCTTGTGAATTTTTTGGCCCCATTGCCATTGTACGCAATACTGTTTGGGCCAGTGGCGGCCATTTTAGATATCAAAATACAGAAATGTTCCCATTTATGACATAATAAATGATATATCTCGTTAGTAATGATGATTTGCATATATTACTTCGTTCATACATCGCGATTTTTTGCGGTTTAGTGCTCATTTTTGTAAAAATCAGTTTTCCCTATTCATATTGTACATAATAGAGTATACAATGGACTATGGCGGCCATTTTGAATATCAGGAAAATACATAGTTTGTCAAAAATTATTTTTTCAGAGTGTATTTTACTCCTGCCACACGCTTTTATGCATTCCATAGCCAATGTGCGGACAATTTTAGGATTTTTATGGGTAATTTGCATATTTTGGCGGCCATATTGGATTTTGCCAATTTGCGGAAAATGCTCAAGGTTACACGAGTGGCATCATCCAGATTCGTAATCAGCACCCTCGAATTGACAAGAAACCATCAAAAAATATTGTATATATAAAAAAACAAGGTTTGGTCAAGTTTCTATGGGGCCTATTCTGGACTATAACTATAGAGGAATAGCCCTCACAAGCACCCTAGCTAAACTCTTTTCAAGAGTACTATACAATAGACTCCATAAGTACCTTGAAGAAAATAGCATAATTGAGCCTAACCAAATAGGCTTTAGAAAGGGCTGTAGAAATAGTGACCATATTTTCACTTTAAAAACGATGATAAATAAAATGTTTAAAAAAATAAATATCTATATGTATGTTTCGTTGACTTTCGGAAAGCCTTTGACCTTGTTAACAGAAACGCTCTTCTTTTTAAACTAAAAAACTACAACATCTCTGGTTCGTTCTATGATATAATTGAAAATATGTACCATGATGTACGTTTTTCCATTAAATTACAAAATAAAATAACACAATCATTCCCCACTTCGGTTGGAGTAAAACAAGGTTGCGTATTAAGCCCCACCCTTTTTTCCATTTACTTAAATGATATTATTGATTCATTTGGGTAAAATTTTCATCCAGTAACACTGAATTCACGTCAAAAGACATCGTGTCTTCTCTATGCCGATGATCTTGTTATCACTTCCGAAAATGAACTTGGGCTTCAAACAGCATTAAACCATTTAAAGACATATTGTGTAAAGTGGAACCTAGAAATAAATACAAAGAAAACCAAAATAATAATTTTTAATAAAGCAGGTAGAACACTTAATAAGAATAAATTTTTCTTTGATGATACCGAGATAGAAATTGCTAACGAATATAAATATTTAGGAATAATCTTTAAACCATCGTGCACATTTACTCATGCTATAAAACACTTGTTCAACAAAGCAAAAAAAAGCCCTCTTCAGTTTACGAAACATTTTACCAAAAGACAGAATCTCCCTTATAGCTCACCTTAAGCTTTTTGACTCTTGTATAAAACCAATTGCCCTCTATAATTCAGAAGTTTGGGCTGTTGAATATTTAATAAAAGAAAAAAAGTTAATTGAGACTTGCTATAAAACATTCCCCCTGAAGCCCTACAATCAAAATTTCTCAAAGTGATTTTGGGTACGAACAAGGCGGCAATGAATAGCGCCATGCTAGCAGAAACCGGACGATTTCCTCTTGCCCTCACTTCATTGAAAGATACTATCGGATTCTGGCACCACATGACTAACTCCGCCTGTAAAAGCCTAGTAAATAAAACATACGTTGAGGACAAAAATACAAACATAAATTACTGCAAATATATTGAATCTTTTCTAAGCTCATTGAGCTTCTCCCATGTATGGGAAAACCAAAATACGTTTTCGATTAACAGATTAAAAAAAGCTATACACAGCAAACTACAAGACAGATACATTAAATCATGGAAAGACGCTCTCTGCAATGAACAAAGTACCGAATACTCCACCAAACTGCAAACATATAAAACCTTTAAACTAGAATACAAAATGGAAAATTACTTATCACTAGACATAGAAAAGTTACATGTAACTAAATTCACTAAAGTCAGAATAAGTAATAGCAATCTTATGATTGAAGAAGGAAGATATAAGAAACTAAAACCAGAAGAAAGAATATGTCCTCTATGCAAGGCCGGTATAGAGGATGAACCTCACTTCCTTGTCACCTGCTCATGTTTAAAAGAGCCCAGGTTAGAACTATACTCTAAATTGAATGAAATATTACCGGATTTCCAAAGCTTAAACAATAATGATAAATTTAAACTAATGATGTCGAATTCCGAAATAGACTTAAACGCAATAATAGTTAAGGGAATAAGTGCAATGTTTGATAAACGTCTGGAGCTCTTGCAACATAATAAGTAATGTATTCATAATAAAAATAATAATAATAGTGATAATAATAATAGTGATAATAATAATAATAATAATGATAATACTAATAAATAACAATAATAATATAACTTTTTATAGCGCCTAATACTCAAGGTTTTTAAGTGCTTTACATTGTAATTATTTACCCTTACCTACCCTTTTTTTCTTTTTTTTCACCTGAATATGGCTAATAGATAAAACTAGAAAATTTTTGTTATTATTGATCTGCTTATGTTTCAATATTGTTGTTGTCATTATTATTGTTGTTATTATTGTTACCATACATATCCAACACATATCCAACATTAGTAGATCATCTTTCCATATGTTATACAACTTACGCCATATTCGTAGATACTTGGACCAGAAAAGCGCAGAAACCCTTATCCATGCATTTATTAGCAGTAGGCTTGATTATTGTAATGGATTATTGTTTGGTTTACCAGACTCACAAATCAACAAGCTGCAGCATGTTCAGAATGCATGTGCAAGACTTGTATCCGGTTCCTCAAAGTTTTCCCATATTACACCTGTTCTGATTCAATTACATCGGTTGCCAATAAGGCAGAGAATTGCATTTAAGATACTTTTGCTTGTTTACAAAGCACTGAATGGTCAAGCTCCGAATTACTTGTCTGAATTAATATCATTTAGGTCACATTCATATGCACATAACTTACGAAGTACACAGAATAAGCTGCTTCTAAAGCTACCTCACTTGAGAACAAAAGTAACTCTTGGGGGTCGTGCTTTCAGTTGTGCTGCTCCAAAGCTTTGGAACAAATTACCCCTGGAAATACGAAAAGCACCAACTGTTACCATCTTCAAACATTTATTGAAGACCCATCTTTTTTCAGAAGTTTTTGGTTAATTGTATTATATGCATAATTGTTTAATTTGTTTGAGCAGTAGCATTGTTGGGAGCTCTGTTACACTACAGCGCAGTAGAGTATATTTACATAGTGACTGCGCTATATAAATGGTCTAATTATTATTATTATTATTACCATTCTCCTCAAGCTCCCCTTCTTCCTTTAAATATCACAATGTACTTATTGTAATTTGTATTAATTCATTATGATGTAAATATGTATTATTTCAGTAGGTCATGTGACCTAAGACTCCACATACTGTATTATGTTTATTATGTATATTATTATGTAAAAAAGTGGCTATATTCTATTATGTATGATATTAGGTATATGCCTATTATGTATTATGTACATGTATGTTTATTAGAAAAGCGAAAGAATCATGAGTAATGCAACTAAATTTGAATTGCCAACAAGTTCATATTCAATTTCTTATTTTATTTTAATTTGTATGTTTATTATGTATATTATTATGTATATCATTTAAATTATTTTGTTTCTGTTTGTGTTTCATTGTATAATTTTGAGAACAATCCAACATGTTTGTGATTATAATCAATAAATTTTGAATTTGAATTTGTAAACAATTCCATGAAAAACAGGGGTGTGCCCCTTTTATTGAAAGTGATCCTTTTTTGTTTTGGCTTGTCAATTTTTTCGGGTAAGGAATATCCTTTATTTGTAGTTGGAGACCTTTTTTTGCTTTTTTTGCCCTCCCCTTTTGGAAAATCCTGGATCCGCCCCTGATTTAAAGCCCCAAGTTACATGAACTTTGACAAGGATCTGTCTGGTTCTATTTGAATGAAATAGTATTTTCCCTATTTGTTCACTATTCACCCTTGACTGCCTTCAGCAAATATTTTTAATTCAACGCAAACACCTTTTACAGGTTAACAGTTCATCATTTCTATGAGATGAATAGATGAGGAAGTAGATGAATCTAAAAATTAAGCACATGTAGATATAGACGAGACCATGACATTACTATCCATTATGACATAGGTGTGCGAGATTATTAGTGTCTCAATCTTCTTGATCATTGGGAACCTCATTTCGGGAAAGACATTGAGCTTTTAACATTGTTACATTTTAAGTAGATTTGGCATGGCGTCTCCGACTCTAATCTTTCTGATTTTGATGATGTCTTCATTGAGCAGGGCAGTATATGGAGTGATTCTAGGTAGGTGAGCATAAAATAACAGGAGTCATTTAGTAGAGCCTGCTTTTATTCCCTACCTTCTTTTATTGAAGCTTTAAGAGTTCGAAGGCATTTTTAGAACTCATTTGAAAAATATGTGATAATAGTGGTCAACATAGATAGGGAGCTTTATATATCTGATTTGGCAAAATACTGTGATCGAATGAAGAGAGTGCATGGATATTAAAGTGAGAGGCGTCATAAACTTGTGAACTCTAATCTGAAATCTATGAATGAGGAAGAAGGAAAAAGTATAGTAGTAGTAGTAGTAGTAGTAGGAGGAGGAGTAGTAGTAGTAGTAGTAGAATAGTAGTAGTAGAGCAGTAGTAGTAGTAGTAGTAGTAGTAGTAGTAGTAGTAGTAGTAGTAGTAGTAGTAGGTGATGTGAAAGATTTCACAAATTACTAGTCGGCAAAATTTTGTAGGGCAATAGTGCTTCATTTTTTAGTGTGAAGTTGATTCGATGTGTACAGAGTAAATACAATAAACGTACGGCATTCTTGATTCACGATCATGCAATATATGTTGTTTATCATCATTTTAAATGATTTGTTTACTTTTTTAGTTATGGTCTCGGGTTTAATGTAATTTTGCTTGTTACAGATGTATACTAAAATTGTTAGGACTGTTGTTTATTTTTCATTAGTTTATTCATTAAATGATTCATTTATTTCTTCGTATATTCATGTAATAGCAGTTATTAATGCCTGTATATTTATATTTAAATATTAAAATCATTGTTGTTATCACAAATGTGAACTTATGATCCCCCCCCCCCTCCCGGGCAGTCAAATGTATTGCTGTACACACGCGTGGTCAAATTATTTCCAAACACCCCTAAACGAGTGTTTTCTCTTTGTGCAAAATAACCCCCTAAACAAGTTTTTCGCGGGCTTTATTTACACATTTTGGCCCTTAAACAAGTTTTTTGCCAGAATATCACGCCGGGGAAAAAGCTTGGGGGATAAAATACACTAGACACGTTCGGCTAGCCTTTAAAAAAAAAGCATATGGGAAGGCGGGGTAAGTTGTGACAGTTTTTGCTTTTTGCATGTTAGAATTGATATGATTAATAATCTTGTCGAAATAAGTACCTTGCCTTGAAATTTAATTCTTCTGAAATATTTTCCACCTATATAAAACTTTCTATATCCACAATGAAAGTCATCGTGACCCTTGAAAAAAAACGATGTCTAATGGCTCAACTTGCCCCATATATGGGGTAAGTTTGAGCCACCTTCTGGGGTAAGTTGAGCCACAAAAACTATGTACAAAATGTATGAGGGGAGAACCAGCATGTCAATTTTTTGTTTAAAGTTTTTTCACTTGCTAACTCTCTATATATAATAACATCCTTTAAACATGTTAAAAGGAAAAGAGCAGTCATGTAAATTTGCTCCTTTCAGCCATCATTTCAATCGATTTTTATGGTTTGTTTTAAGATACATTACCTGATTACCATAGGAATTACCATGGCTCAACTTGCCCCATGCTGTTTGGCTCAACTTACCCCGTCTGAACTTAGTGCGATAGTTTTGTATCCACACATTTATTATGCATCCATCATATAAAAGACTATGACAAGAATGAAGATCCATACCTGGACTAATAATGTTTTTATCATGTCTTTAATATATTTAAAGACGTGTGTGTTTATAAAGCACTTATCTATTTCACACTCTTTTTTACTTTTTTGGCTGAAATTCATATTTTTCCCTCTAAAAAAACTACTTTTGTGTCAAAGTTGAAAACGATGTGGTGGGGTTAGGGGTTATGCTATGGGTCATCAATACATAACACCGCCACAATGTCTGACTCATTCATTATTGGCCTGGGACTGGTGGCTCAACTTGCCCCTATGCTCAACTTACCCCGCCTTCCCCTACCCTAAATATGTTTGACCCTGCGATTGACCATTTACCACTCTTTCAAAACAACCCCCCCCCCCCTTTTTAAATCGGTGTTTTTGCACGCGTGGCCCGCGTCCAAAACCGGAAAACTCACCTTTAATGATTTTCTCCAATGCCAATTCTCGGTTAACATGAGGATATAAAAACACATTGTTATTATCATTGTTGTAGATGTTCGGTTAGTGAACGGTAATAAGCCAAATGAAGGAACCATCATTTACACAGAAGATAACAAAACCTGGAATACATCATGTGGACAACCCAACGCAAACAGAAATGAGGCGGACGTCATCTGCAGACATCTTGGGTATCCAGCTACTAATCGGGCAATTCAGAACTCACCCTTTGGTGATTATGGTCCCCCCTCTACACAAATCAAATGTAATGGAGGTAAGTTATGTTATTAGTGTGATTTATCAACGTGTAGAGATAATAGTTGACAAAACAAAATGGTTTGGTTCTAATCACGAAATTATAATGTCTAAGAAATTTCCAAATTGAAGTTCACCAACACACCAAATTAATTATTCCGACGCATTTGATACTATACTAATAAGCATGGCTATTGTGGAAATTAAAATAACAGTAATGAATATAGGCATAATTAAAACAATAATCATGAAGATTGAAATATTAATAATCATAACCATGATATTTTATAGAAGTAATTCATCCCTTTATTTGACGTTCACATCGATTATAACAAATGAATAAGACAAACATATATAAGAAAATAAGAAAATGCGCACCATTATGAAATATCTGGGTAAACAGAAAAGGCAGGGCATAACAAATAACAGATTATAATTTGTTTATACAATTCATACACATAAATAACCCGGAAAAAAAAACAAATATTCAAACAAGCTTGAAAGGTGAAAAGCTTCAGGAGAAAAGAATAGAGAACTCATTAAGTGCTTAAAAGGGGAAAGAATGAGGAACGGCGAAGATTGAAAATACAAAGGTAAGATAAACAATGAGAAAGAAAAAGAGAGGGGGAGGGGAGGCGGAGGGGCATTGCATACCTCGCACATATCTAGTATTTTTAATCTTCATATGCCATATGTTAGGTGGTCAACTTTCGAAATCCTCATATAATTGTTATAAATAGTGATAATAATAATGACAACAGTTCTTTTTCACATTTTCAATGTCTAAAATGTTAGGATATGCTTTACAAAGAAATGTTTCTTGCTAGATTATGTTTTGAAAAAATGCTCATCTAATAAATAAAATTTTAATATCACGCCAAAGTATATTGAAGGATATTGCTAAAGGTATAATTTGAAGCAATAAATTCAACATTTTTAAGTACATTCATATTCATCTTATCGCTGCTCCTATGCCCAATCATTATAAAGTTAGCCTAAACAAAAGAACAGTTGCGAAATTTCATGAATATTCAATTCTTTGAAAACTGAATTCTATTCTCAAGCTAACAGAACGTAATGGGGGGCGGATCCAGGGGGGCCCGGGCCCCCCCTATTGGCGGAGCAAAAAAAAAGGAAAAAAGGGGAAAAGAAAGGAAAAAAGAAAAAGAAGGGAAAAGAGAGGAGAAAAGAAGGAAGACAAGCATAAGAGGAGGAAGATGAGTGAATAAAATACGATGAGGGGAAGACTTTGAAAATAATTTCTAACAAAATCTTTCATGTTGGGATATAAATTTTTCGCTCGCGCTTCGCGCTCGCATTGCCTTTTAGGTGATATCTTGCTCAATATGGACCTTAAAGTTAAAATATCAAATTTTGAAGTCAATATACAAAACATATTTCAGCTGGGAAATTGAACTTTCATTATTCTGTTTTATTTACAAATTTCTGTTTTATGGTCTGAATATTAACAATTTCTGCTTGCGCTGCGCGCTCGCAAAATTTGATTTGTCAGGTACCTATTATTTTCCTGTATTTCATAAAGTTCTCAAAATATCCCTATTTAGGTCAGATTTTCAAAACGTATCAGCTAGCGCTGCACGCTCGCATTTTGATTAGTGAGTTATGTATATCTCAATATTAATTCTAAAACAAACTACTTAAAATCACCATTTGATGACAATTAATCATAAATTTCTGCTCGCGATTTGCGCTCGCATTGATAGATATTAAACTCATGCATCTTATGCATATTACAAAAGTGCTTTAAATGTCCAGTTTTCAGGCCATAATATTAATAGATTTCGCGCTCTCATGCTTAGGAAGAGAAATAGGAAGATATTCATCATTTTCTTATGATGACATAATGTCCTTAAAGAATATCCCGGTCCTATGTCATAAACTCAAAGTAATTATAATGAAAAATATCAGCTCTGTTTTAACTGTGATCCTTTTTCACCTCACAATTTTTCCACAAAGTGCTTGCAATACAGAGCTTAAAGTGACCCCTTTTCAGATCGGAATATCATATATTTTTAGCTCGCGCTTTGCGCTCGCTTTATTGATTTTCATGATAAAAAAAGGTATTTAGAATACCCAAATTCTAGGTCGAAATCTGAAACACACGTTTATTCAGATACGCAGCTTGTTCTCCATTTAAATAATTATCCAGTTTTAGATCACAATATAAAAAAAATTGTCTGCTCGCGCTTTTTGCTCGCATTATTAATGTATGAAAAGTGTCCAGAATTTTTCCGCTCGCGCTTCGCTCTTGCATCAGTACTGTTAAGTTTTTGTCTTATCCTTTCCACGATTACAAAAAGTGCTTAAAATTTCCATTATTCAGGTAGAAATGTCAAAAATTTTCAGCTCGCGCTTCGCGCTCGCAATATTTGAATGTTGAAATATGTAACGTCTTTCATGGCTAAGTTCAAGCAGTCCATAACAGGTACGTTTTCGATTAGCTCAAAACGTATATAAAAATTTTCCGCTCGCGCTCTGCGCTCGCATTAATAATGTAAAGAAGATCCCCACTTCCTCATCCTTTTCATGATTTATAAAACTTGAATAGAGGTCTAAATCTCGAAATTTTTTGCTCACGCTTCGCGCTCGCACCAATCGTTTAATTATATACCTATTCTGTTAAGTTACAAAAAAGTGCTTAGAATTTCCATTCCTTACGGGTAAAAATGTCAAAAATTTTCAGCTCGCGCTTCGCACTCGCATTGTTTGATTTTTTAAAATATATATAGCGTCTTCATCATGGCTAACTGCAAGCAAGTCCTTAACAGTACCTTTTCCATCAGTTCATTTCTGCTCGCGCTTCACGTTCGTAATAATTATTCACTTGCATACACATCTTTTTTCAGGATAACAAACATTGCCCAGAATGTTCAAAACTTTAGGAAAAAGTACATAAGATTCCCCCCCCAAAAAAAATAGCTCGCGCTTCGCGCTCGCATTATATAAATAAGGATTATGGTATTATATATGTTTATTCATAAGAATAAAGCTAAGAAGTGACTATTAGGACTACCCATTTAAAGAAACCAAAAATCCCGGCAAATATCATATTTGAGTGGCCGCCGATCGGGAAAATATGGCTGAAAAAAAAATTCCGCCCCCCCCCCTATTGGCGAAGGCTGGATCCGCCCCTGATGATGCCTAAACGTTTCGTTCGGCTATATGCATTAATATTGTGGTGATAAATATGTCAGAACTGGTCATACTCGAAGGAATTTAAAGGAAATAGTCAGGCAGCATATGTCATCTACTTCGAAAAAATTGGCTAAGTCTGATTTTTCACTTTTATATGATTGGTGACATCACAAGGAACAACTTTCAACTTGGTGACAAATTTGTTGTGGTCATCTTGACCACGTGAGGGGTCAAAATGGGGTCAATATGGGTCAATTTTTTCAATTGCCCCGATTGTATTGAGTCATACATCAAATTGTTTGTCTGATTATACTGAACAAAAAAGTGTACATAATCATATAATCTTGACCTCCCATTAAAAAGTTATGACCGGAAATGTCAAGAGGTCAACGAACTTTCGTTGCATTGTATATTATATGGCAAATTTCACTGAAGGTGATAAAAAGCTAATATTTTCGTGTTTTTTTTTATTGCATGTGTGGGTACTTTTTTATTTTTATTTTAATAAGTTCATCTTCAGAGGCTGTTATCCAGAAGATATTAAGGGTTAAGACCAAGCCAGGGAAAGGTCAAAAGGTAAACAAACTTTCATTGGTATCCAAAATACACTAAAAGCGGTTTGAATCTTAGAAGTAGGTTCTTCATTTTGAAAAGTCTCTATAAGAAGACATTATCCATTAGATAAAAAGGGGGTTAAATGTGCTCTTTTAGGGACAAAATAGATAAACAGTGACAGACGTCGAATAATTTAGTGTGGTATTATGGTTTATTGCAGGAATACCTTCAAACGACTTGATAAAACCTATAAAAATCGTATCATCTTCATGATGTTATAAGTGCGACCAGCTTCTTCCGAGTTTCTTGATTTAGGAATTCAATTCAAGCTCTTTTCATTTCCAATTTACCGGTCTTTGATATGTAAAGAAACATTTCATCCATTTGCTTTGTACAGAATATTTTAAGCAACAAAAAATATTGTAATGTCCTGGGGTATATGTGTAATACTATGCTAATAAGCACATATTGATCGGTGCTCCTAACTCCAGAGAAAGATGCCTAACATCTTATTTGACTTAGTTACGAATAAGGTAATGAGGTTAGGATTGAGGATGATATGATAAGTTTGGCTCCAATTGTTCCTTGATTAATTGGAACTAGTATTATATTATTTCTAACAAAGAGGCAACAATTTGCAGGCATGCTCATTGTAGTCGTTAGTCATGTCCATTATGCTGATGTGATATATTCTGACCATTGCTCGATTTCTGGAGCCAAAAAGAACTGCACAATATTTCTGATTGTGCTGTCATTAACTCGGCTTTAGGCCTACTATTTTATCAAGTGTTTATCAAGGCTTTTTTCCAGAGCATACAACGTGAATCTAAACTTATTACCTGTTCTCACGATAGTGATATGCATAGATGCTGATAGTTCTTTGTCGTGTTTTTTCCTACTTGGTGATTTACCTGGATGTTCCCAGAAAGAATAATCACAAATTTCATTGAAGTAAACCACGGCCATGCCGCAGCGGGCGGGAGTGACAGCTGCCCCCAGAAATTGTGAAAACTTGCATTTTTCTTTACTGAAATATACATAATAATTGACCAAAAGTATGCACAAAATCCATAAATTACTCTTACAATTAGCTCAGAACAGCACAGCACCAGAAATGTGTAGTCCTTCTTGACTCCAGAGATCGAAATGGTCAGAATATCAGCATAATTGACATACACGACTACAATGCACATTCTTCATGATGTTGCCTCTTTGTCAGAAATAATATAACCGTCACACATATGAATTAATTTAGGAGCAATTGGAGCCCAAGTTCTCATATCATCCTCAATCCAATCCTCATAATCTTATTCTTAAGTTAATCCAAATGAAATGTTATGCATCTTTCTTAGGAGCTGGGAGCACTGGTCAATCGATATTTATTCTGTTAACATAGTATTACACTTATACCCTACTACAATACAATAATTTCTTTTGATTGAAATATTCTGACAAAGCAATGAAGGAAACGTTTCTTTACATATCAAAGACTAGTTAATTGAAAATGAATTGAGCCTAAATTAAATTCCTTTAAAAAAGGAGAAACTAAGAAAGAGCTGGTTGCACTTATTACACCATGAAGATGATAAGATTTTAAGGGCATAAGGGTTTGTCAAGTTGTTTCAAGGTATTCCTGCAATACCATGATACCACACTAAATGCATTCGACGTCTATCTCTGTTAATCTATTTTGTTCCTAAATAAGCCCCTTAATATATTTAATGTCTTAGATACAGACTTCTCAAAATAAAGAACCCACGAAAAATTAGACTTCTAGGATTCCAGTCGCCTTTGGTGTATTTTAAGCTACATGTTGATCTTTTGACCTTTCCCTGACATTTTCTTGAACCTAATTAAGGACCTCCGAGTGTGAACTTATTAAAATCGAAAATAAAAAAAGTACAAACATGCACAAAGAAAAAAAACCCCGCAAAATAGCTTTCTTAAAACCTTCAGTGTAATTTGCCATATACACAATTATTTCCGGTCATAACTTTTTAACGGGAAGTCAAGAGTATATAATTGTGTACACTTTTTTGTTCAGTATAACCAGACAAACAATTCGATGTATAACTCGACACAATCGGGGCAATTCCAAAAATTGACCCCTATTGACCACATTTTGACCCCTCACATGGTCAAGATGGCCATTAGAAATTTGTCACCAAGTTGAAAGTTGTTCCTTGTGATGTCACCAATCACATAAAAGTGAATAATCAGACTTAGCCAATTTGTCGAAGTAGCCGGTAAGTCATGACATATGCTGCCTGACTAAAACATGAATCGCAGTCTAACGGCTGATTTGGTCACGTAATCATTACATAAACATGATAAACAGCTACGCTTGTCATTTTAAAATACTGATATAAAAACTGTATAGATACAATACGGCATAATTACTTAGGCAACAAAAGCAAGTAGACAAGATGATAGAAGAGTCCTTGACAAGGTACATCATAGAGAACAAACTTCAGAAATTTTCTAAACTATTGACAATTTATCAACTAGGTGATGTGCAACTTGCAGAATTTATGTATAAATATACCAATTTTCAATTACCACAACAATTTTCTAATTGCAAACCTTAAATAATTCCATCCATGATCATGATACCAGGAACTTAAAGATGTATCATAGTATTTATTTCAAATCAACCCTATAGGGCAAAATAGTGTTAGATACAGACTGAGGCCAAGTCCTCTGAAAAATCAGCATTACTCCAAAGTTTCAAAAGGAACCTTCAAATCTATTTGTTAAAAATAAAACCCTCTTCATCTGATATTTGAAAGATTGTACTGATCACCCTCCTATTGTTTTTATTTTTTGATTAGATATTATGGTTATTCAGGGGATAACACAGACAAGCATATATTTTGCATTTGTTACCCCCCCCCATGTACTTGTAGGCCTATATTTTCTTTGTATTTTCCCTTCTTTTGGTCTTTGTATTCATTATTAGCTCATCCGTCATCTGTCGTTTGTCGTCCGTCCACAATATCAAAATGCTTCTTCGTCATTTCAAGTCCGATTTCACTTCATGCGGTTCAACACACTTTCTACAACACATTTCCGAAATTTTGACGAGAAAAATTTTAATAATTTATGCATATTTTTAAAGATTCACATAAAATGCTTGTTCTTTATTTGTTGACCGATTTTGATTTTGTTTTTCTTCCATCTGGAAGAGCTTCATAAGGTTCACAAAACTTCTACACAGAACTAGGAAATTTTGAGTAAGAAATTATTTATGCGAATTTCATTCAAAAGTCACAAAAAGTGCCCCTTCTTTACTTGTTGACAAAATTCCAAAATGCTTCTTTTTCGTCATTTCAAGTCCGATTTCAATTCTGTTTGTTTTATATGATAGCACTAGGTGGGGGATTCAAAGCTTCTACACAGAATTTTGAAACTCATGAAATATGCTAATTTATGCGAATTTTATTCACAATCACAAAAAAATGCTTCTCTGCCTTTATTTGTTGACCAATTTTGATTCCTTTGCTTCCATATGGTGGAGCTTCATGAGGTTCATTAAACTTGTACACAGAATTTTGAAATTTTTACTAGAAAATTATTTATGCTTATTTATGCGAACTTTATTCCTAAATCACACAATTTTTTTTTCTCATTTATTTGTTGATCAATTTCAATTTTGTTTGCTTTATAAGATAGCTCTAGGTGTGGATAAAAAACATATATAGATAAGTTTGAAACTCATTAAATATGCTTATTTATGCATATTTCTCAAAAGTCACAAAAAATGCTTCTTATTTACTTGTTGGCCGATTTTGATTTTTTTTTTGTTCCATCTGAGAGCTACATGAGGTTCACCAAAGTTCTACAGAGAACTTAGACATTTTGACTAATAGAAAATTATTTATGATAGTTTTTATATATCGCTTTACATATTACCCCGGTCATTGGATTCATTTCAATCCTGCACGAAAAAGTGCACAATTTCCATTCCCTGGAGAGCATTTCTTGCATTCATCGCAAACATGGAATAACTTTCTCACCCTACCGGGTATAGGGGAAGGCGGGGTAAGTTGAGCATAGAGGCAAATTGAGCCACCAGCCCCAGGCCAATAATGAATGAGTCAGACAGTGTGATGGTGTCATGTATGATGACCCATTACATAACCCCTAACCCCACCACATTGTTTTCAACTTTGAAACAAAAAGTACTGTTTTAGAGAGAAAAGTACAAATTTCAGCCAAAAAAGTAAAAAAAAAGTGTGAATAGAAAAGTGCATTTTATACACACACGTCTTTAAATGTAATAAACACATACGGACAACATTGTTAGTAAAGGTATAGCTCTTCATTCTTGTAAAAGTCTTTAACATGATGGATGCAAAAGAAATGTGTGGATACGAAATTATCACATTAAGTTCGGTTAATTAGTATTTATAGTAGACTTGTTAACTGCAAAAAGGGGTGAACGCTGCATTTTTTAGTACAAATTTTTAATGTCCCACTTGGCACAAATGTTCCTTGAGTCAAAAGAAAAAGATTCATCCAAAGAGACACGCTGTATCTATGCAAATAAGCAAGTAATTTGCATAAATTTGCATGTTATGTCAATATAGTAAAAACAAGTATTTCAGAATATATATTTAACCAGAACTGCCCTAAACTTGGAAATAAAGACTTAGGGTAACAAAGGGAAGAAAATTGTCATAAAATAATTCGGATATCCTTGTTTATTATTGCCTAATTCACATAAATTATGCAAATAATAATTTAAAACAGAGTATTTTTTAATGAATCCTGAACTGTTTTATAAATAACAGCAATTGAAACACAATGTCAACATTGCATGAAAGATGATATATTAGCGAAAACATCGATCTTCATGACAGTATTAGTGTCTTAATTTGCTTAGAAAGAGGGCAAATATGTCAAAATGTATGACGTGATATTGCGCTAAAACGAGACCAAACAACCTCTATGCCAGTCACACTCACGAATCGGACAATAAAGCGATCAATGGTATGTCATTCGAGATAACACAATCCCAACACAATAGCTTCCATCGGCTTCTTGTATCGCTTTTGCTGGTGTGCCTGCCACACCGTAATCTATGGTGTATACGGGCAAAATGCTTTACGGTATCGGTAAAACACTATTAATTTTGTTTTATTTGTTTCTAATTTGTTTCTCTTGGGAAATTTACAGGAGACATTGCTTTGCAGGTTACTGCTTTAATGAAACTCTGGCACATGAATCATGACGAATACACCCCCACCTCAATCCATATTTTAACTTTGTTAAAATATACAGTCCGTATCAAAAAAAGTTTACACTTTGAAAAAGCCCTGGGAATTAAAAAATATACAACATATGGGTAATTTTTTCACATATTATCTTGGGTTTGGGTCTTATCTATCCAATGAAAGTAAAAGTTTTGACAGAATGTTACACTTGAGTGAGCACTGTCCATTTTTGTAAAGCTCGCAGAAATCTGTTTGCGCAGAAATGCTTGTTTTCATGCTGTGTCAAGGGGAAAGGGCGAAATCAAACTTACCCTGCAAAGCATTTCTCATAAATTTCCCTAGCACTTTTAGCCAATTGAAATAAAATGGATACATTTAAGCATTTTGTAACAATTTTGCCACCCAAATTGAAATTTCAACACTTAGTAAGCACAACCTTTACCCTTTTAGTGCCAACTGGATCTGAGGACATAACTGAATCTGAACAAAAGTTTATATCAGACATCTCCAGCATTTTTCACTAAGTTTTTATCATTTAAAGTGGGTTTTCATTTCATTTTTCATTTAATACTTGTTTCTCCACACTTTTCCCAAGCTTGACAATGATTAACAAAATGAAAATCAAGCCTAAGCCATTTCAAGTAAATCAAAGCTCAGTGTAAAGGAAATATCGTCACGGTGGCCTCCTTGGTTTGGCGAGTGGGGTGGGGCGCAATGCACTCTTCGAAGTGTTTTGGGCAAGGAAACAAGTTTAAAAAAGTAAAAGATATCTTCAAATCAATTTAACTAGCTAAATTCCACGTGTTCTACATGATTAAAGTCTACTTTTATTCGCATACCTATTTCAAAGTTCTGCGCAAATCATTTTTCATCAACTTTTCAAAAGTAAGTGGTGCTCACTCAAGCGGAAATATTTTTCGACAGTTATATCGTCATTTGCTTAAATGGATCATTACCAATTCTAAAATGTGGAAAAATCGTCAGGATATTACAAATATATAATTTTACATGATTTTTTCTAAGTGTAAACTTTTTTTGATACGCACTGTATATCTTTGTAGACCCCGAAGTGGGAAAACTGCATTACCCTGCCATGCCTGCGGCATTTCCGCCACTTTACAAAACCAGTTTAACTTGTATAATCGACTTGGAAAAGACAGATGTATGAGACATCAGTCAACATGCTTCCTTTTTTATTTAAGCCTGCGTCCACGGGAGCCCTACGAATTTATCCCATCCCCTCTCTGTATTTTAACACTACAAAAAAAAATATCGTGTTTAAAAGCCACCGGCAAGGCAAATTGCGTCTTTGGTATAATAAAGCAACTTTTATATGCATTTATCATATTTTTCTATATTATTATCATTATTATTATTATTATTGTTATTATTATTATTATTGTTATTATTGTTCTGCAGTTTGTAATAATGCTCTAGCACAGTAAAGGCTATAACCCAACAGGAGCATGCCTAGGATACCCTTTCCCCTTTTGGTTTTATGTACCCAAAAATAGTTTATTGTCTTTAGAACTCTTAAAAGATTACTTTTGTTTGTATTGATATCTTGGAATAGATTGAGGAGAAAATACTCTACAATTGACATGTAGAAGAGCTGTAGTACATTGAAGAAAAGCCACAAGTAAGCTCTAAAATACTAAAACCCCTTTATTTATTCCACTCTATGTTAAATTTAAATATTTTAGAGCCCATTCGGAAGAAACATACATTTCTACTACACACAGTAAAGCTTCTTTACTTTCTCCTCTTGAAAAAAAAACAACATAGAAGGCATTGTTTTATATCGCATGAAATAAGTCCATGTACATGACGGTGACCTGTCGAAGTTGCCCAAACCTTTATTTTGTTTTGACAATATATATTTAGAATATCGTCTAAATGAAGCCCTCATCTAGAAAAGGGCACTTATTAAAGGCAGCATCTACATTATGTAGAAGAGGCCCTTGTACTTGAAAGCGGGGGCTGAAGCACCCGCAAGATTTTCCGGAAAGGGGGGGGGGTTGCTGCGTGTGTTATTCTCCATATAGACAGCACCCCCTGGAATTCCGGCAGATGTGACAAAACGAAAAAAAAGAAACGTTCCCCCCAAAAAATCATTTTGTAGTGCAATCCGTTTTGTTTATTTGCTTGTTAAATTTCTTGATGTAAATTTGGAAAGCAAAAAAGGTTCAATGTAAAATTTTGGTCCCAACAAATTTAACAAGATTCAGCCCCCTCTTCCCAGTTTCAGAGCCTCCTCTATATAATGTAGATGCTGCCTTTAATAAGTGCCCTTTTCCAGATGAGGGCTTCATTTAGACGATATTCTAAATATATATAGTAAAAAAAAACGATTGGGCAACTTCGATAGGCCACCGTCACGTACACGAACTTATTTTATGAGATATATATAAAACAATGCCTTCTATGTTGTTTTTTTTCAAGAGGAGAACGCAAAGAGGCTTTACTGTGTGTAGTATAAATGCATCTTTCTTCCAATTGGGCTCTAAAAATATTCAAATTTAACATAGAGTTGAATTAATAAAGGGCTGTGTGGCTGTTCAATGTACCACAGCTCCTCTACATGTCAGTTGTAGAGTATTTTCTTCTCAATCTATTCCAAGATATCAATACAAGGAAAAGTAATCTTTCAAGAGTTCTTAAGACAATAAAATATTTTTAATACATCATAAAAGGGAAAGGGTATCCTAGGCATGCTCCTGTTGGGGTCCACCCGCCAGTCATAAGGACCACTGGTCATAATACCCGCTAGTTATAAGGACCGCTAGTCATAATAGTCATAAGGGTCGCTATTCATAAGGGGCTTTGTTCATAGAGGTCGCAAGTCATAATCAACGATGGGGGTCGCCATTCATAATCAAACAAGAGGGTCGCTAGTCATAATAAAGGAAGAGGGTCGCCAGTCATAAGGAGGAAAAGGGTTCGTTGATCATAAGGGTCGCCATTCATAATAGTGGATGAGGGTCGCCAGTCATAATAGTAGAAGGGGTTCGCCAGTCATAATGGTAGATGAGGGTCGCTAGTCATAATAGTAGAAAGGGTTCGCCAGTCATAATAATGGATGAGGGTCGCCAGTCATAATATTAGAAGGGGTTCGCCAGTCATAATGGCAGATGAGGTTCGCTAGTCATAATAGTAGATGGGGTTCGCCAGTCATAATATTAGAAGGGGTTCGCCAGTCATAATGGCAGATGAGGGTCGCTAGTCATAATAGTAGATGGGGTTCGCCAGTCATAATCAAACAAGAGGGTCGCTAGTCATAATAAAGGAAGAGGGTCGCCAGTCATAAGGAGGAAAAGGGTTCGTTGATCATAAGGGTCGCCATTCATAATAGTGGATGAGGGTCGCCAGTCATAATAGTAGAAGGGGTTCGCCAGTCATAATGGTAGATGAGGGTCGCTAGTCATAATAGTAGAAAGGGTTCGCCAGTCATAATAATGGATGAGGGTCGCCAGTCATAATATTAGAAGGGGTTCGCCAGTCATAATGGCAGATGAGGTTCGCTAGTCATAATAGTAGATGGGGTTCGCCAGTCATAATATTAGAAGGGGTTCGCCAGTCATAATGGCAGATGAGGTTCGCTAGTCATAATAGTAGATGGGGTTCGCCAGTCATAATATAAGAAGGGGTTCGCCAGTCATAATGGTAGATGAGGGTCGCTAGTCATAATAGTAGATGGGGTTCGCCAGTCATAATAATGGATGAGGGTCGCCAGTCATAATAGTAGAAGGGGTTCGCCAGTCATAATGGTAGATGGGGTTCTCCAGTCATAATAATGGATGAGGGTCGCCAGTCATAATATTAGATGGGGTTCGCCAGTCATAATGGTAGATGAGGGTCGCTATTCATAATAGTAGAAAGGGTTTGCCAGTCATAATAATGGATGAGGGTCGCCAGTCATAATATTAGAAGGGGTTCGCCAGTCATAATGGCAGATGAGGTTCGCTAGTCATAATAGTAGATGGGGTTCGCCAGTCATAATAGTGGATGAGGGTCGCTATTCATAATAGTAGAAAGGGTTCGCCAGTCATAATAATGGATGAGGGTCGCCAGTCATAATGGTAGATGAGGGTCGCTATTCATAAGAGTAGAGAGGGTTCGCCAGTCATAATAATGGATGAGGGTCGCCAGTCATAATAGTAGAAGGGGTTCGCCAGTCATAATGGTAGATGAGGGTCGCTAGTCATAATAGTAGATGGGGTTCGCCAGTCATAATAATGGATGAGGGTCGCCAGTCATAATAGTAGAAGGGGTTCGCCAGTCATAATGGTAGATGAGGGTCGCTAGTCATAATAGTAGATGGGGTTCGCCAGTCATAATAATGGATGAGGGTCGCCAGTCATAATATATGAAGGGGTTCGCCAGTCATAATGGCAGATGAGGTTCGCTAGTCATAATAGTAGATGGGGTTCGCCAGTCATAATAGTAGAAGGGGTTCGCCAGTCATAATAATGGATGAGGGTCGCCAGTCATAATAATGGATGAGGGTCGCCAGTCATAATAGTAGAAGGGGTTCGCCAGTCATAATGGTAGATGAGGGTCGCTAGTCATAATAGTAGATGGGGTTCTCCAGTCATAATAATGGATGAGGGTCGCCAGTCATAATATTAGATGGGGTTCGCCAGTCATAATGGTAGATGAGGGTTGCTAGTCATAATAGCAGATGGGGTTCGCCAGTCATAATAATGGATGAGGGTCGCCAGTCATAATATTAGAAGGGGTTCGCCAGTCATAATGGCAGATGAGGTTCGCTAGTCATAATAGTAGATGGGGTTCGCCAGTCATAATAGTGGATGAGGGTCGCTATTCATAATAGTAGAAAGGGTTCGCCAGTCATAATAATGGATGAGGGTCGCCAGTCATAATGGTAGATGAGGGTCGCTATTCATAAGAGTAGAGAGGGTTCGCCAGTCATAATAATGGATGAGGGTCGCCAGTCATAATAATGGATGAGGGTCGCCAGTCATAATAGTAGAAGGGGTTCGCTATTCATAATAGTAGAAAGGGTTCGCCAGTCATAATAATGGATGAGGGTCGCCAGTCATAATATTAGATGGGGTTCGCCAGTCATAATAGTGGATGAGGGTCGCTATTCATAATAGTAGAAAGGGTTCGCCAGTCATAATAATGGATGAGGGTCGCCAGTCATAATGGTAGATGAGGGTCGCTATTCATAAGAGTAGAGAGGGTTCGCCAGTCATAATAATGGATGAGGGTCGCCAGTCATAATAATGGATGAGGGTCGCCAGTCATAATAGTAGAAGGGGTTCGCCAGTCATAATGGTAGATGAGGGTCGCTAGTCATAATAGTAGATGGGGTTCTCCAGTCATAATAATGGATGAGGGTCGCCAGTCATAATATTAGATGGGGTTCGCCAGTCATAATAATGGATGAGGGTCGCCAGTCATAATAATGGATGAGGGTCGCCAGTCATAATAGTAAAAGGGGCTCGCCAGTCATAATGGTAGATAAGGGTCGCTATTCATAATAGTAGAAAGGGTTCACTAGTCATAATAATGGATGAGGGTCGCCAGTCATAATATTAGATGGGGTTCGCCAGTCATAATGGTAGATGAGGGTCGCTATTCATAATAGTAGAAAGGGTTTGCCAGTCATAATATTGGATGAGGGTCGCCAGTCATAATATTAGAAGGGGTTTGCCAGTCATAATGGTAGATGAGGGTCGCTAGTCATAATAGTAGATGGGGTTCTCCAGTCATAATAACGGATGAGGGTCGCTAGTCATAATAGTAGATGGGGTTCGCCAGTCATAATGGTAGATGAGGGTCGCTAGTCATAATAGTAGATGGGGTTCTCCAGTCATAATAACGGATGAGGGTCGCCAGTCATAATAGTAGATGGGGTTCGCCAGTCATAATAATGGATGAGGGTCGCCAGTCATAATAATGGATGAGGGTCGCCAGTCATAATAGTAGAAGGGGTTCGCCAGTCAAAATGGTAGATGAGGGTCGCTATTCATAATAGTAGAAAGGGTTTGCCAGTCATAATAATGGATGAGGGTCGCCAGTCATAATATTAGATGGGGTTCGCCAGTCATAATGGTAGATGAGGGTCGCTATTCATAAGAGTAGAGAGGGTTCGCCAGTCATAATAATGGATGAGGGTCGCCAGTCATAATAGTAGAAGGGGTTCGCCAGTCATAATGGTAGATGAGGGTCGCTAGTCATAATAGTAGATGGGGTTCTCCAGTCATAATAACGGATGAGGGTCGCCAGTCATAATAGTAGATGGGGTTCGCCAGTCATAATAATGGATGAGGGTCGCCAGTCATAATAATGGATGAGGGTCGCCAGTCATAATAGTAAAAGGGGCTCGCCAGTCATAATGGTAGATGAGGGTCGCTATTCATAATAGTAGAAAGGGTTTGCCAGTCATAATAATGGATGAGGGTCGCCAGTCATAATATCAGAAGGGGTTCGCCAGTCATAATGGTAGATGAGGGTCGCTAGTCATAATAGTAGATGGGGTTCGCCAGTCATAATAATGGATGAGGGTCGCTAGTCATAATAGTAGAAGGGGTTCGCCAGTCATAATGGCAGATGAGGTTCGCTATTCATAATAGTAGATGGGGTTCGCCAGTCATAATAATGGATGAGGGTCGCCAGTCATAATATTAGAAGGGGTTCGCCAGTCATAATGGTAGATGAGGGTCGCTAGTCATAATAGTAGATGGGGTTCGCCAGTCATAATAATGGATGAGGGTCGCCAGTCATAATAATGGATGAGGGTCGCCAGTCATAATAGTAGAAGGGGTTCGCCAGTCATAATGGTAGATGAGGGTCGCTAGTCATAATAGTAGATGAGGTTCGCGGGTCATAATAATGGATGAGGATCTCCAGTCATAATAGTACATTGTAAAAAATGAGGTGCTAATTTAGCGCTTACAGTGCTTGTATAGTGACTGCACTGGGAGTGTAGTCACTATACAAGCACTGTAAGTGCTGAATTAGCAATTCATATTTACAGTGTAGTAGGGGTTTGCTAGTCATAATAGTAGATGAGGGTCGCTAGTCTTATTAGTAGAAGAGGGTCGCTAGCCATGATAGTGGAAGTGGTTCGCCTGTCAGTAGAAGGGAACTTTGCTACATAATAGCTGAGGTGGGCGCAAAGCGTGAGAACACAAAAAAGGTGATTTTCAAGCCTAATATGTATTATGTTGTAGTTCAAGAAGGGTATTTAATTTCGAATAAGAGCACATTTTTATTTTGAAAAATTGGATTTTTTTAAATCATAACCAGCAGAAGCTATTAAAAATGACCCCCTTTAAAAAGATAAATTATCTCATGTTATTGACATTACTTTTGTGACCATCCTGAAATGTTTTATGTTGGACTTCAAGAACAGTATTTAGTTTTGAAAAAAGAGCACATTTCATTTTGCCAAAAGGCTTTTTACTTTTGAAAAAGGGCATTTTTTTTACCTACGGCGATTTTTTTTTCATCATAACCAGCAGAAGTTGTTAGAAATGACACCCTCCCCTAAAAAATCAAATTATCTTTAGGCGAAAAGGTGTAGATTGTAAATAATTCCAATAACAAGGAAATCTTCTTTGAATATATGCATTTAAGATAGTGTTGACCTAAACCTGTACCATAGTATTTTTTAAAAGCCTTTTTTTTCAATAGAGGTTGGGGTTTTTTTTTACAGAAAAATGTCTTTTCTATCTATATTATACTTTTTTTAGTTGATGTTGAATATGATATGAGCATGAAATTATTCCTTCATATTATATATTTCATTTTTTGAAAAGGAAAAAAAACCCAAATATTTATTGTTTACAGGACACTCATTTTGTAAAGGATTTGGAAGAAAACATATTAAAGGAGTGGGAGGAAGGTTTTTTTTTCTCATATAAATCATCTAATGCAATGCTATATTATTTGATAAAAACATACAACTTGTTATTAAGAGAGTAAAATGTGATACTGATGGAAACTATGTTGCTTATTTCATTGATATTATTGTATGGGCAAAATGACCCTAAATTTTTTAGATGTATAGAAAATATCTTATTGGACTATGATGATCCTCATAAAATCCTATGTGGTGATTGGAACCTGGTCCAAAGTTTTGAGTCAGTGAGTTAAATTAGTTCATCCATGGCGTCAGTTAAATCCAAATTCAAAATGTTATACTTGGAGACAGTCCACACCATTGAAGCAAAGTAGAAAACATTATTTTTTGATATCTTCAGATATTATTTCTTTGGTTAGAAAATGTGATATTGATTTAGGATATCGTACCGATCACACAATGATCAGTTTAGAGATTGTGTTAGATAAATGTTTTTACAGTATCTTGATATTGATTGTCTTCATGGTAAAGCTTTTGAAACTGTTAGAAAAGAGAAACTCAGATTTATTATTGAATATCAGTTATTTTGTTTATACACTGTTCATAGGCGGATCTAGGGGCCTGAGGCCCCCCCCCCCCCATTGGCGGAGCAAAAAAAAGTAAAAGGGGGAAGAAAGAAAGAAAGAAAAGAAAGAAAGAAAGAAAGAAAGAAAAAGAAGGGAAAAGAGAGGAGAAAAAAGAAGGGGAAACACAAGAAGAGGAAGACGAGTGAATAAAATAAGATGAGGGGAAGCCAAGGAAAATGATTTTTAAAATCCTTAATGTCACTATGAAAAAAATCGCTTGCGCTTCGCGCTCGCATTGCATGTTAGGTGATTTACATATCAATATGGAGATTGAAATATCAAAATTTGAAGTCAACATAGAAAAGATATTTCAGCTCAGAAATCGTACTTTCATTATTTTGTTTGATTTACAAATTGATTTTTAAACAGTGTTCTGCAAAACTTTTTGTTTTATGGTCTGAATTTCTTAAAATTTCGACTCGCGATTCGCGCTCGCATTGATTGTTGAAAATCTATCAACTCACGCATCTTCTTCATAAATCATAAATACAAAAGTGCTTTAAATGTACAGTTTTCAGGCCATATAATGTTAATAGATTTCACGCTCTCACATTAGGCTTATTAGGTTAATAAATAAGATATTAATTTAAGAATCAAATTGTTCCTTTTTTCATAATGCAATATCGACAAGTTTTATCTTGAGCTTAGGAAGAGAAATAAGAAGATATAGTCATAATTTTAATATGATGACATAATGCTCTTGGAATGTCCTGGTCCTATGTCAAAACTCAAAGTAATAATAATGAAACTTTTGAAATGAAATTAAAATAATGAAACTCTTTTTTTTTAATGTCATCCATACCCACCTCACAATTTTTCCTACAAAGTGCTTGAAATACAGAGCTTAAATTGACTCTTTTCAGATCGCAATATCAAATGTTTTAAGCTCCCGCTTCGCGCTCACTTTATCGATTTTAACGATGAAAAAAGGTATTTAGAATGCCCACTCAGATTCTAGGTCTAAATCTGAAACACGCGCGCGTTTATTCAGATACGCAGCTTGTTCTCTGTATAAATCATTATCCAGTTTTAATCCACAATATAAAAAAAATTGTGCTCGCGCTTTGCGCTCGCAATATCAATGTAGAAAGATATCCAATTACTCATCCTTTTCACGATTTAAAAAACATGAATGGAGTGTCCCGTTTTTAGGTGTAAACAGCGGCGTAACAGGGGTCGGTGGCCAAGGGGGGGGGGGCAAGAGCCAAAAATTTCCCGGTCATATCATGGTATAAACAGGCGCAATGGTGTAATTAGGCGACGATTTCGAAAGGGCAAGACATTGTGTATCAGGCAGAATTTATCTTTTAAAAAAAAGTTGCGAGAGAGCGATGCGAGCGAGCAAAAATTTTGACATTTTTAATACAAAAATCAAATTTTGTGATAGATTTTGACATGATATCCAGAGAATATATTTCACTCTTCTCTCTTTCCATCCCTTTTTTATGATCTGTACGCCACTGTTAACAGGATTATTTGCGGCAGTAGCGTGCAGAGTAAACAAAACAAAAATCAAGGGGCGCAGTATGGCGCATGTGCTAAAAAGCTGCTTAATATAAGTCCCGAGCGAGCGAAGCGAGAAAAAAATCACCTTTTCATGAGAATCTAACTTTGAGATATCTTTTTTTACATGGTAAAACTTTTGGGGACCATGGCCCAACCCTTCCATACTCATATACGGCAGTGCTATGCGGTTGGGGTCTGGGGCGGAGCCCCCGGAACTTCTTGATCTCAAAGCCATTTAAACCTCGCAGATTGCCGCTATTTAATCAAATTGCGGGTATATACAGAATATAGCTTTTACACAACACATTTATTCAACCCAGTTGAACCAAATATTTTGAGGGGGCAAAACATAGCAATGTGGGGGGGAGGGGAAGTCGCCAGCGAGCAAAGCGAGCTGGAAAAAAAATTGCCTATTGAAATTAAATTCTAATTATGTGATAGATTTCTCCATTATATTCAGCAAATAACACATTTCATTGTTTCCATTCATTTCATTATACGTTGTCTCCCATAAATTCTTTTATTTCCTCTTGGGTGTTGAACCAAGACCCCCCGCGCCTGTACGCCAGTGATTGAACGTAAAGCTTAATGTAGGAAGGGTCCCTAAGGGGGGGGGGCGTAATAGAGCCATTTGAAGGTCATAGATGAAGAGCCCCTACTGCTTGGGGTCTGGGGCAAAGCCCCGGTAGCTTTTTTTGCATAAAATTTAGCAAGCTAATAGCACAATGTTGTATGCAGTTCCTCTTTCTTCCCGCTCTTTATTTTCTATCCTCGTCAGCCCGGTCGTGTTATTAAGTTTTTATTTCTTGTCCCTTTTCTTTGTTTTCCAATTTAGCTTTGGACTAATTCCATTCTACCTTCATTTCCCGCTATTGTTTGCCATCTTTTAATTTATTTCCCATCATGCTATTGCACTCTATAGGTCTATTTCAGAATGATTTGTTCTTTCTCAAATGTTTTTCTTTCGTTCTTCTTCCCGCTTTCCTTCCTTTTCTATTTCAAAAAATATATTTTTCCTTGTTTTCTTTCCACTTTTCCCTTTCTCTTTCCTTTTCCTCCTTTCCTTTCTCTCTTTCCTTCCCTTTCCCTTTCTTTCTCCATCCCTTTTATTTTTTTCCGTTTTTTTATTTTCCCAGTGAAATCCGCCGTGGGGCAGCTTGCCCCCTGCCCCCCCCCCCCCCCGCCTGTTACGCCACTGGTGTAAATCTTGAATTTTTCCGCTCGCACTTCGCGCTCGCATCAATTGTTTAGTTACATACTTATCCTTTTTACGATGACAAAAAGTGCTCAGAATTTCGTTTTTCAGGTAGAAATGTCAAAATTTTTAGCTCGCGCTTTGCGCTCGCATTATTTGATTATTGAAATATATAACGTTCTTACGCTAACTGCAAGCAGCCGTTAACAGATCATTTTTTATTACATCAAAACGTATATATCAAAAATTTCTGCTCGCGCATTGCGCTCGCTTTATTAAAGGTCAAGTCCACCTCAGAAAAATGTTGATTTAAATCAATAGAGAAAAATCAGACAAGCACAATGATGAAAATTTCATCAAAATCGGATGTAAAATAAAAAAGTTATGACATTTCAAAGTTTCGCTTATTTTCAACAAAATAGTTATATGAACGAGCCAGTTACATCCAAATGAGAGAGTCGATGATGTCACTCACTCACTATTTCTTTTGTTTTCTATCGTTTGAATTATACAATATTTCAATTTTTTCGAATTTGACGATTAGGACCTCCTTGCGTGAAGCACAAAATGTTAAAATAATGGAATTCCACGTGTTCAGGGAGGAATGAAACTTCATTTCACAGACAATGACGAGAAAATAAAAATATTTCATATTAATATGCGGATGACACAGATTTATTTCTCGATGGTACAGCTGCCAGTTTCTGTAATGTACTAAATATTTTGGATTCATTTGCTAAATGTAGTGGGTTGAAGGTCAATACGCAAAATCTACCATCTACCTCAGCTACCATTATGACTATCGACCCCATCTACTATTATGACTGGCGAAGCCTTTCTTCTATTATGACTGCATGCGACCCTCATCCATTATTATGACTGGCGAATCCTTTCTACTATTCTGAAAAGCGACCCACATCTACCATTATGACTGGCAAACCCCTTCTACTTTTATGACTGGCGAACTCCTTTAAGTATTATGACTGGCGACCCTCATCCATTATTATGACTGGCAAACCCTTTCTCCTATTATGACTGGCGACCCTCATCCATTATTATGACTGGCGACCCTCATCCATCATTATGACTGGCGAACCCCTTCTACTTTTATGACTGGCGAACCCCTTTTAGTATTATGACTGGCAACCCTCATCCATTATTATGACTGGCGAACCCTTTCTACTATTATGAATAGCGACCCTCATCTATCATTATGACTGGCGAACCCTTTCTACTATTATGAATAGCGACCCTCATCTACCATTATGACTGGCAACCCTCATCCATTATTATGACTGGCGAACCCTTTCTCCTATTATGACTGGCGACCCTCATCCATTATTATGACTGGCGAACCCCTTCTACTTTTATGACTGGCGAACTCCTTTAAGTATTATGACTGGCGACCCTCATCCATTATTATGACTGGCAAACCCTTTCTCCTATTATGACTGGCGACCCTCATCCATTATTATGACTGGCGAACCCTTTCTCCTATTATGACTGGCGACCCTCATCCATTATTATGACTGGCGACCCTCATCCATTATTATGACTGGCGAACCCCTTCTACTTTTATGACTGGCGAACCCCTTTAGTATTATGACTGGCGACCCTCATCCATTATTATGACTGGCGAACCCTTTCTACTATTATGAATAGCGACCCTCATCTACCATTATGACTGGCGAACCCTTTCTACTATTATGAATAGCGACCCTCATCTACCATTATGACTGGCGTACACTTTCTACTATTATGAATAGCGACCCTCATCTACCATTATGACTGGCGAACCCCTTCTACTATTATGACTGGCGACCCTCATGTAGTATTATGACTGGCGAACCCTTTCTACTGTTATGAATAGCGACCCTCATCTACCATTATGACTGGCGAACCCCTTCTACTATTATGAATACCGACCCTCTTCTACCATTATGACTGGCGAACCCCTTCTACTATTATGACTGCCGACCCTCATCTATTATTATGACTGGCGAACCCTTTCTACTATTATGAATAGCGACCCTCATCTACCATTATGACTGGCGAACCCCTTCTACTATTATGAATAGCGACCCTCATCTACCATTATGACTGGCGAACCCTTTCTACTTTTATGACTGGCGAACCCTTTCTCCTATTATGACTGGCGACCCTCATCCATTATGACTGACGAACCCTTTCTCCTATTATGACTGGCGACCCTCATCCATTATTATGACTGGCGACCCTCATCCATCATTATGACTGGCGAACCCCTTCTACTTTTATGACTGGCGAACCCCTTTTAGTATTATGACTGGCAACCCTCATCCATTATTATGACTGGCGAACCCTTTCTACTATTATGAATAGCGACCCTCATCTATTATTATGACTGGCGAACCCTTTCTACTATTATGAATAGCGACCCTCATCTACCATTATGACTGGCGACCCTCATCCATTATTATGACTGGCGAACCCTTTCTCCTATTATGACTGGCGACCCTCATCCATTATTATGACTGGCGAACCCCTTCTACTATTCTGAATAGCGACCCTCATCTACCATTATGACTGGCGAACCCCTTCTACTTTTATGACTGGCGAACCCCTTTTAGTATTATGACTGGCGACCCTCATCCATTATTATGACTGGCGAACCCTTTCTCCTATTATGACTGGCGACCCTCATCCATTATTATGACTGGCGACCCTCATCCATTATTATGACTGGCGAACCCTTTCTACTATTATGAATAGCGACCCTCATCTACCATTCTGACTGGCGTACACTTTCTACTATTATGAATAGCGACCCTCATCTACCATTATGACTGGCGAACCCCTTCTACTTTTATGACTGGCGAACTCCTTTAAGTATTATGACTGGCGACCCTCATCCATTATTATGACTGGCAAACCCTTTCTCCTATTATGACTGGCGACCCTCATCCATTATTATGACTGGCAAACCCTTTCTCCTATTATGACTGGCGACCCTCATCCATTATTATGACTGGCGACCCTCACCCATTATTATGACTGGCGAACCCTTTCTACTATTATGAATAGCGACCCTCATCTACCATTCTGACTGGCGTACACTTTCTACTATTATGAATAGCGACCCTCATCTACCATTATGACTGGCGAACCCCTTCTACTATTATGACTGGCGACCCTCATGTAGTATTATGACTGGCGAACCCTTTCTACTGTTATGAATAGCGACCCTCATCTACCATTATGACTGGCGAACCCCTTCTACTATTATGAATAGCGACCCTCATCTACCATTATGACTGGCGAACCCTTTCTCCTATTATGACTGGCGACCCTCATCCATTATGACTGACGAACCCTTTCTCCTATTATGACTGGCGACCCTCATCCATTATTATGACTGGCAAACCCTTTCTCCTATTATGACTGGCGACCCTCATCCATTATTATGACTGGCGACCCTCACCCATTATTATGACTGGCGAACCCTTTCTACTATTATGAATAGCGACCCTCATCTACCATTCTGACTGGCGTACACTTTCTACTATTATGAATAGCGACCCTCATCTACCATTATGACTGGCGAACCCCTTCTACTATTATGACTGGCGACCCTCATGTAGTATTATGACTGGCGAACCCTTTCTACTGTTATGAATAGCGACCCTCATCTACCATTATGACTGGCAAACCCCTTCTACTATTATGAATAGCGACCCTCATCTACCATTATGACTGGCGAACCCTTTCTCCTATTATGACTGGCGACCCTCATCCATTATTATGACTGGCGAACCCTTTCTCCTATTATGACTGGCGACCCTCATCCATTATTATGACTGGCGACCCTCATCCATCATTATGACTGGCGAACCCCTTCTACTTTTATGACTGGCGAACCCCTTTTAGTATTATGACTGGCGACCCTCATCCATTATTATGACTGGCGAACCCTTTCTACTATTATGAAAAGCGACCCTCATTTACCATTATGACTGGCGAACCCTTTCTACTATTATGAATAGCGACCCTCATCTACCATTATGACTGGCGAACCCCTTCTACTATTATGACTGGCGACCCTCATCTATTATTATGACTGGCGAACCCTTTCTACCATTATGACTGGCGAACCCCTTCTACTATTATGACTGGCGACCCTCATCCATTATTATGACTGGCGAACCCTTTCTCCTATTATGACTGGCGACCCTCATCCATTATTATGACTGGCGAACCCTTTCTACTATTATGAATAGCGACCCTCATCTACCATTATGACTGGCGAACCCTTTCTACTATTATGAATAGCGACCCTCATCTACCATTATGACTGGCGAACCCCTTTTAGTATTATGACTGGCGACCCTCATCCATTATTATGACTGGCGAACCCTTTCTCCTATTATGACTGGCGACCCTCATCCATTATTATGACTGGCGAACCCTTTCTCCTATTATGAATAGCGACCCTCATCTACCATTATGACTGGCGAACCCCTTCTACTATTATGACTGCCGATCCTCATCTATTATTATGACTGGCGAACCCTTTCTACTATTATGAATAGCGACCCTCATCTACCATTATGACTGGCGAACCCCTTCTACTATTATGAATAGCGACCCTCATCTACCATTATGACTGGCGAACCCCTTCTACTTTTATGACTGGCGAACCCTTTTTAGTATTATGACTGGCGACCCTCATCCATTATTATGACTGGCGAACCCTTTCTCCTATTATGACTGGCGACCCTCATCCATTATTATGACTGACGAACCCTTTCTCCTATTATGACTGGCGACCCTCATCCATTATTATGACTGGCGAACCCTTTCTACTATTATGAAAAGCGACCCTCATTTACCATTATGACTGGCGAACCCTTTCTACTATTATGAATAGCGACCCTCATCTACCCTTATGACTGGCGAACCCCTTCTACTATTATGACTGGCGACCCTCATCTATTATTATGACTGGCGAACCCTTTCTACTATTATGAATAGCGACCCTCATCTACCATTATGACTGGCGAACCCCTTCTACTATTATGAATAGCGACCCTCATCTACCATTATGACTGGCGAACCCCTTCTACTTTTATGACTGGCGAACCCCTTTTAGTATTATGACTGGCGACCCTCATCCATTATTAGGACTGGCGAACCCTTTCTCCTATTATGACTGGCGACCCTCATCCATTATTATGACTGGCGAACCCTTTCTACTATTATGAATAGCGACCCTCATCTACCATTATGACTGGCGAACCCTTTCCACTATTATGAATAGCGACCCTCATCTACCATTATGACTGGCGAACCCCTTCTACTTTTATGAATAGCGACCCTCATCTACCATTATGAATGGCGAACCCTTTCTCCTATTATGACTGGCGACCCTCATCCATTATGACTGACGAACCCTTTCTCCTATTATGACTGGCGACCCTCATCCATTATTATGACTGGCGACCCTCATCCATCATTATGACTGGCGAACCCCTTCTACTTTTATGACTGGCGAACCCCTTTTAGTATTATGACTGGCGACCCTCATCCATTATTATGACTGGCGAACCCTTTCTACTATTATGAAAAGCGACCCTCATTTACCATTATGACTGGCGAACCCTTTCTACTATTATGAATAGCGACCCTCATCTACCAGTATGACTGGCGAACCCCTTCTACTATTATGACTGGCGACCCTCATCTATTATTATGACTGGCGAACCCTTTCTACCATTATGACTGGCGAACCCCTTCTACTATTATGACTGGCGACCCTCATCCATTATTATGACTGGCGAACCCTTTCTCCTATTATGACTGGCGACCCTCATCCATTATTATGACTGGCGAACCCTTTCTACTATTATGAATAGCGACCCTCATCTACCATTATGACTGGCGAACCCTTTCTACTATTATGAATAGCGACCCTCATCTACCATTATGACTGGCGAACCCCTTTTAGTATTATGACTGGCGACCCTCATCCATTATTATGACTGGCGAACCCTTTCTCCTATTATGACTGGCGACCCTCATCCATTATTATGACTGGCGAACCCTTTCTCCTATTATGAATAGCGACCCTCATCTACCATTATGACTGGCGAACCCCTTCTACTATTATGACTGCCGATCCTCATCTATTATTATGACTGGCGAACCCTTTCTACTATTATGAATAGCGACCCTCATCTACCATTATGACTGGCGAACCCCTTCTACTATTATGAATAGCGACCCTCATCTACCATTATGACTGGCGAACCCCTTCTACTTTTATGACTGGCGAACCCTTTTTAGTATTATGACTAGCGACCCTCATCCATTATTATGACTGGCGAACCCTTTCTACTATTATGAATAGCGACCCTCATCTACCATTATGACTGGCGAACCCCTTCTACTTTTATGACTGGCGAACCCCTTTTAGTATTATGACTGGCGACCCTCATCCATTATTATGACTGGCGAACCCTTTCTCCTATTATGACTGGCGACCCTCATCCATTATTATGACTGACGAACCCTTTCTCCTATTATGACTGGCGACCCTCATCCATTATTATGACTGGCGAACCCTTTCTACTATTATGAAAAGCGACCCTCATTTACCATTATGACTGGCGAACCCTTTCTACTATTATGAATAGCGACCCTCATCTACCATTATGACTGGCGAACCCCTTCTACTATTATGACTGGCGACGCTCATCTATTATTATGACTGGCGAACCCTTTCTACTATTATGAATAGCGACCCTCATCTACCATTATGACTGGCGAACCCCTTCTACTATTATGAATAGCGACCCTCATCTACCATTATGACTGGCGAACCCCTTCTACTTTTATGACTGGCGAACCCCTTTTAGTATTATGACTGGCGACCCTCATCCATTATTAGGACTGGCGAACCCTTTCTCCTATTATGACTGGCGACCCTCATCCATTATTATGACTGGCGAACCCTTTCTACTATTATAAATAGCGACCCTCATCTACCATTATGACTGGCGAACCCTTTCCACTATTATGAATAGCGACCCTCATCTACCATTATGACTGGCGAACCCCTTCTACTTTTATGAATAGCGACCCTCATCTACCATTATGACTGGCGAACCCTTTCTCCTATTATGACTGGCGACCCTCATCCATTATGACTGACGAACCCTTTCTCCTATTATGACTGGCGACCCTCATCCATTATTATGACTGGCGACCCTCATCCATCATTATGACTGGCGAACCCCTTCTACTTTTATGACTGGCGAACCCCTTTTAGTATTATGACTGGCGACCCTCATCCATTATTATGACTGGCGAACCCTTTCTACTATTATGAAAAGCGACCCTCATTTACCATTATGACTGGCGAACCCTTTCTACTATTATGAATAGCGACCCTCATCTACCATTATGACTGGCGAACCCCTTCTACTATTATGACTGGCGACCCTCATCTATTATTATGACTGGCGAACCCTTTCTACCATTATGACTGGCGAACCCCTTCTACTTTTATGACTGGCGAACCCCTTTTAGTATTATGACTGGCGACCCTCATCCATTATTATGACTGGCGAACCCTTTCTACTATTATGAAAAGCGACCCTCATTTACCATTATGACTGGCGAACCCTTTCTACTATTATGAATAGCGACCCTCATCTACCATTATGACTGGCGAACCCCTTCTACTATTATGACTGGCGACCCTCATCTATTATTATGACTGGCGAACCCTTTCTACCATTATGACTGGCGAACCCCTTCTACTATTATGACTGGCGACCCTCATCCATTATTATGACTGGCGAACCCTTTCTCCTATTATGACTGGCGACCCTCATCCATTATTATGACTGGCGAACCCTTTCTACTATTATGAATAGCGACCCTCATCTACCATTATGACTGGCGAACCCTTTCTACTATTATGAATAGCGACCCTCATCTACCATTATGACTGGCGAACCCCTTTTAGTATTATGACTGGCGACCCTCATCCATTATTATGACTGGCGAACCCTTTCTCCTATTATGACTGGCGACCCTCATCCATTATTATGACTGGCGAACCCTTTCTCCTATTATGAATAGCGACCCTCATCTACCATTATGACTGGCGAACCCCTTCTACTATTATGACTGCCGATCCTCATCTATTATTATGACTGGCGAACCCTTTCTACTATTATGAATAGCGACCCTCATCTACCATTATGAATGGCGAACCCCTTCTACTATTATGAATAGCGACCCTCATCTACCATTATGACTGGCGAACCCCTTCTACTTTTATGACTGGCGAACCCTTTTTAGTATTATGACTGGCGACCCTCATCCATTATTATGACTGGCGAACCCTTTCTACTATTATGAATAGCGACCCTCATCTACCATTATGACTGGCGAACCCCTTCTACTTTTATGACTGGCGAACCCCTTTTAGTATTATGACTGGCGACCCTCATCCATTATTATGACTGGCGAACCCTTTCTCCTATTATGACTGGCGACCCTCATCCATTATTATGACTGACGAACCCTTTCTCCTATTATGACTGGCGACCCTCATCCATTATTATGACTGGCGAACCCTTTCTACTATTATGAAAAGCGACCCTCATTTACCATTATGACTGGCGAACCCTTTCTACTATTATGAATAGCGACCCTCATCTACCATTATGACTGGCGAACCCCTTCTACTATTATGACTGGCGACGCTCATCTATTATTATGACTGGCGAACCCTTTCTACTATTATGAATAGCGACCCTCATCTACCATTATGACTGGCGAACCCCTTCTACTATTATGAATAGCGACCCTCATCTACCATTATGACTGGCGAACCCCTTCTACTTTTATGACTGGCGAACCCCTTTTAGTATTATGACTGGCGACCCTCATCCATTATTAGGACTGGCGAACCCTTTCTCCTATTATGACTGGCGACCCTCATCCATTATTATGACTGGCGAACCCTTTCTACTATTATAAATAGCGACCCTCATCTACCATTATGACTGGCGAACCCTTTCCACTATTATGAATAGCGACCCTCATCTACCATTATGACTGGCGAACCCCTTCTACTTTTATGAATAGCGACCCTCATCTACCATTATGACTGGCGAACCCTTTCTCCTATTATGACTGGCGACCCTCATCCATTATTATGACTGACGAACCCTTTCTCCTATTATGACTGGCGACCCTCATCCATTATTATGACTGGCGACCCTCATCCATCATTATGACTGGCGAACCCCTTCTACTTTTATGACTGGCGAACCCCTTTTAGTATTATGACTGGCGACCCTCATCCATTATTATGACTGGCGAACCCTTTCTACTATTATGAAAAGCGACCCTCATTTACCATTATGACTGGCGAACCCTTTCTACTATTATGAATAGCGACCCTCATCTACCATTATGACTGGCGAACCCCTTCTACTATTATGACTGGCGACCCTCATCTATTATTATGACTGGCGAACCCTTTCTACCATTATGACTGGCGAACCCCTTCTACTATTATGACTGGCGACCCTCATCCATTATTATGACTGGCGAACCCTTCCTCCTATTATGACTGGCGACCCTCATCCATTATTATGACTGGCGAACCCTTTCTACTATTATGAATAGCGACCCTCATCTACCATTATGACTGGCGAACCCTTTCTACTATTATGAATAGCGACCCTCATCTACCATTATGACTGGCGAACCCCTTCTACTTTTATGAATAGCGACCCTCATCTACCATTATGACTGGCGAACCCTTTCTCCTATTATGACTGGCGACCCTCATCCATTATGACTGGCGAACCCTTTCTCCTATTATGACTGGCGACCCTCATCCATTATTATGACTGGCAACCCTCATCCATCATTATGACTGGCGAACCCCTTCTACTTTTATGACTGGCGAACCCCTTTTAGTATTATGACTGGCGACCCTCATCCATTATTATGACTGGCGAACCCTTTCTACTATTATGAAAAGCGACCCTCATTTACCATTATGACTGGCGAACCCTTTCTACTATTATGAATAGCGACCCTCATCTACCATTATGACTGGCGAACCCCTTCTACTATTATGACTGGCGACCCTCATCTATTATTATGACTGGCGAACCCTTTCTACCATTATGACTGGCGAACCCCTTCTACTATTATGACTGGCGACCCTCATCCATTATTATGACTGGCGAACCCTTCCTCCTATTATGACTGGCGACCCTCATCCATTATTATGACTGGCGAACCCTTTCTACTATTATGAATAGCGAACCCTTTCTACTATTATGAATAGCGACCCTCATCTACCATTATGACTGGCGAACCCCTTCTACTATTATGACTGGCGACCCTCATCTATTATTATGACTGGCGAACCCTTTCTACCATTATGACTGGCGAACCCCTTCTACTATTATGACTGGCGACCCTCATCCATTATTATGACTGGCGAACCCTTCCTCCTATTATGACTGGCGACCCTCATCCATTATTATGACTGGCGAACCCTTTCTACTATTATGACTGGCGAACCCTTTCTACTATTATGAATAGCGACCCTCATCTACCATTATGACTGGCGAACCCCTTTTAGTATTATGACTGGCGACCATCATCCATTATTATGACTGGCGAACCCTTTCTCCTATTATGACTGTCGACCCTCATCCATTATTATGACTGGCGAACCCTTTCTCCTATTATGAATAGCGACCCTCATCTACCATTATGACTGGCGAACCCCTTCTACTATTATGACTGCCGATCCTCATCTATTATTATGACTGGCGAACCCTTTCTACTATTATGAATAGCGACCCTCATCTACCATTATGAATGGCGAACCCCTTCTACTATTATGAATAGCGACCCTCATCTACCATTATGACTGGCGAACCCCTTCTACTTTTATGACTGGCGAACCCTTTTTAGTATTATGACTAGCGACCCTCATCCATTATTATGACTGGCGAACCCTTTCTACTATTATGAATAGCGACCCTCATCTACCATTATGACTGGCGAACCCCTTCTACTTTTATGACTGGCGAACCCCTTTTAGTATTATGACTGGCGACCCTCATCCATTATTATGACTGGCGAACCCTTTCTCCTATTATGACTGGCGACCCTCATCCATTATTATGACTGGCGAACCCTTTCTACTATTATGAATAGCGACCCTCATCTACCATTATGACTGGCGAACCCTTTCCACTATTATGAATAGCGACCCTCATCTACCATTATGACTGGCAAACCCCTTCTACTATTATGAATAGCGACCCTCATCTACCATTATGACTGGCGAACCCTTTCTCCTATTATGACTGGCGACCCTCATCCATTATTATGACTGGCGAACCCTTTCTCCTATTATGACTGGCGACCCTCATCCATTATTATGACTGGCAACCCTCATCCATCATTATGACTGGCGAACCCCTTCTACTTTTATGACTGGCGAACCCCTTTTAGTATTATGACTGGCGACCCTCATCCATTATTATGACTGGCGAACCCTTTCTACTATTATGAAAAGCGACCCTCATTTACCATTATGACTGGCGAACCCTTTCTACTATTATGAATAGCGACCCTCATCTACCATTATGACTGGCGAACCCCTTCTACTATTATGACTGGCGACCCTCATCTATTATTATGACTGGCGAACCCTTTCTACCATTATGACTGGCGAACCCCTTCTACTATTATGACTGGCGACCCTCATCCATTATTATGACTGGCGAACCCTTCCTCCTATTATGACTGGCGACCCTCATCCATTATTATGACTGGCGAACCCTTTCTACTATTATGAATAGCGACCCTCATCTACCATTATGACTGGCGAACCCTTTCTACTATTATGAATAGCGACCCTCATCTACCATTATGACTGGCGAACCCCTTTTAGTATTATGACTGGCGACCCTCATCCATTATTATGACTGGCGAACCCTTTCTCCTATTATGACTGGCGACCCTCATCCATTATTATGACTGGCGAACCCTTTCTCCTATTATGGATAGCGACCCTCATCTACCATTATGACTGGCGAACCCCTTCTACTATTATGACTGCCGATCCTCATCTATTATTATGACTGGCGAACCCTTTCTACTATTATGAATAGCGACCCTCATCTACCATTATGACTGGCGAACCCCTTCTACTATTATGAATAGCGACCCTCATCTACCATTATGACTGGCGAACCCCTTCTACTTTTATGACTGGCGAACCCTTTTTAGTATTATGACTAGCGACCCTCATCCATTATTATGACTGGCGAACCCTTTCTACTATTATGAATAGCGACCCTCATCTACCATTATGACTGGCGAACCCCTTCTACTTTTATGACTGGCGAACCCCTTTTAGTATTATGACTGGCGACCCTCATCCATTATTATGACTGACGAACCCTTTCTCCTATTATGACTGGCGACCCTCATCCATTATTATGACTGGCGAACCCTTTCTACTATTATGAAAAGCGACCCTCATTTACCATTATGACTGGCGAACCCTTTCTACTATTATGAATAGCGACCCTCATCTACCATTATGACTGGCGAACCCCTTCTACTATTATGACTGGCGACGCTCATCTATTATTATGACTGGCGAACCCTTTCTACTATTATGAATAGCGACCCTCATCTACCATTATGACTGGCGAACCCCTTCTACTATTATGAATAGCGACCCTCATCTACCATTATGACTGGCGAACCCGTTCTACTTTTATGACTGGCGAACCCTTTTTAGTATTATGACTGGCGACCCTCATCCATTATTATGACTGGCGAACCCTTTCTCCTATTATGACTGGCGACCCTCATCCATTATTATGACTGGCGAACCCTTTCTACTATTATGAATAGCGACCCTCATCTACCATTATGACTGGCGAACCCTTTCCACTATTATGAATAGCGACCCTCATCTACCATTATGACTGGCGAACCCCTTCTACTTTTATGACTGGCGAACCCCTTTTAGTATTATGACTGGCGACCCTCATGTATTATTATGACTGACGAACCCCTTCTACTATTATGACTGGCGACCCTCATCCCCTATTATGACTGGCGACCCTTATGATTAATGTAGCCTCTTCCTTTTTATGACTAGCGACCCTTATCTAGTATTATGAATACCGACCCTCATTGTTGATTATGACTAGCGATCCTTATGATCAATTACCCTTATGGTCCATTATGAATAGCGACCCTTATCTTGCATTATGAAAATCGGACCTTATGACCCATGGTCCTTATGACCTTATGACTAGCGACCCCTTTTGCCTATTATGACTAGCGAGCTTTTGGGTATAGGATTTTACACGTTATGACTAGCGGTCCTTATGACCAGTTAGTATTATGACTTATGGTCCTTATGACTGACGGGCTTATCCCCTCCTGTTGGGTTATATAACTTTATTGTGCTAGAGCACCATTACAAACGACAGAGCAACAACAATAATGATAATAATAATGACAGTAGTAGTAATAATAATCATATTAATAATAATTATTTTAATATCAATAATGATGAAAAAAGTATAAAAATATAGATACAAAAGTTGCTTTATTATACCAAAAAACGCAATTTGCTTTGCCGATTGCTTTAAAACACTATATTTTTTTTTAAAGTCGAAATACGGAAAAGGGGATTGGGTAAATTCGGAGGGCTCCCGTGGGCGTAGGCTTAAATAAACAAAACTTTCTTCAGGAAGCATGTTGACTGATGTCTCATGCATCTGTCTTTTCCAAGTCGATTATACACGTCAAAATGGTTTTGTAAAGTGACGGGAATGCCGGGGGATGCAGTTTTGCCACTTCGGGGTCTGCAAAAGATATATATTTTAATAAAGTTAAGATATGGATTGAGGTGGGGTACATTCGTCATGATTCATGCGCCAGAGTTTAATTAAAGCAGTAACCTGCAAAGCAATGTCTCCTGTAAATTCTCCAAGAGAAACAAATTAGAAACAAATAAAACAAAATTAATAGTGTTTTACCGTTACCGAAATGCATTTTGCCCGTATGTATCATAGATTACGGTGTGGCAGACACACCAACAAAAGCGATACGAGAAGCCGATGGAAGCTATTGTGTTGTGATTGTGTTATCTCGAACGACATATCATTGATCCCTTTATTGTCCGATTCGTGAGTGTGACTGTGACGTAGAGGTTGTTTTGGTCTCGTTTTAGCGCAATATTACCTCATACATTTTGACATATTTGCCCTCTTTCTAAGCAAATTAAGACACTAATACTGTAATGAAGATAATAGATTATCTTTCATGTAGAACGTTGACATTGTGTATTAGTTGCTTTTTTTAAACAGTTCAGGATTCATGAAAAAACACTCTGTTTTTTTTATCTATTTATTTATTTAAAACGGTTTAATTCAACAAGGGTGTCTATAGCGGCTGGAAAAGCCGAATTGCATCACCCTTTACAATCATTTACATAAAAATACAATCAATATCAAACAAGGAACAACTCAATTTAAACAAATTCTACATCATAAATACACTTATATCACGATATAAATTAAATAATAAATTGATACTGAAAGTACATGCATTTGTTGTAAACTTTAAAAAAAAATTCTAACAGATTAATTGAAAATTTACATCTGAATGGCAAGACTCGTTTTTACTTTCCCGTATTAACCTAATTAAAAATGTTATAATGAAATAATATGAGTTCATCATCTTAAGTTGTTTACTCAAAGCAAAGGACAGAGAGAAGAAAAGATACAATAGGAATCAGAAAGAGATGGAAATTGAGCGAAAATCAAAGAGAGAGAATTGAAGGGAAAGAGGGAGAGAGGAAGGAGAAAAGCAATGAGGTGAATTGAGATAGAAATAAAGACAGTTGTCATAAAGAGAGATTGCGAGTGTTCAACAGATGGATACGTTATTAATTGTTTTAAATTATAATTTGCATAATTTATGCAAATTAGGTAATAATAAACAAGGATTTCCCAATTACTTTATGACAATTTTCTTCCCTTCCTTACTCGGAATCTTTATTTCCAATTTTAGGGCAGTTCTGGTTAAATATTTATTCTGAAATACTTGTTTTTACTATATCGACATAATATGCATTTTTATGCAAATTACTTGCTTATTTGCATAGTACAGCGTGTCTCTTTGGATGAATCTTTTCTTTTGATTCAAGGAACATTTGTGCCAAGTGGGACATTTGTACTAAAAAATGCAGCGTACAACCTCTTAACAAGTCTACTATTATGGAGAATTAGCAAGTGAAAAGACTTTAAATAAAAAATTGACATGCTGGTTAGGTGACAATGACTTTCAGTGTGGGGGTAGAAAGTTATGTATAGGTGAAAAATATTTCAGAAGAATTGAATTTAAGGCAAGATACTTATTTCTACAGGATTACTAATCATATCAATTTTAACATGCAAAAAGCAAAACGTGTCGCAACTTACCCCGCCTTCCCCTACCCGTTTAGCAACTGGGTCGAGCGTTGCAAAGTGTTGATTAGCACCTTGTCAAATACGACTGCTTTATGGAATTAATTGAACTTCAAAATGTCATAACTTTCTCATTTTACATCCGATTTTGATGAAATGTGCAGTGTTATGCTTGTTGGATTTTTTTCTTATTATTTGAATCAACGTTTTGTTGGGGTAGACTTGTCCTTTAAAGGTTTCCACAGAAAAATTGCGAGAGCCAATTTTTTTCCTTATGTATTTCTTAGTTTTTTTAGGATTCCTTATGTATTTCTCTGTTTTTCATCTTTTGTTTTTCATTGTTTATTTCAATGGAAATTATTACAGACCATTTAACAACTAAATTAAACCCTAAATTAATTAAGCTGACCAATTTAGAAAAAAAAAATAATCACCCTTTTATGAATTTCATCTCCCATAGATTTTGTACGCAAAGTATAAAAATGAGCCATTTTCGGCATGACATTGACTCGTAAAAGATCCCATGACGTCGCGTTGGTATACCCGTATGTCGCAAATTTGGTCTTAAAAGTTGTGTAATACTTTTAAAAAAAGTCATAAAATTTTGATTCAAAAGTTCTATCGTTTATGGCAATTAAAAAAATGTGCGTTCATTATTTCTATTATAATTCAAACCTACAGATGAGAAGAACATATCTAAGTGCAACGTCACTGAATGTACATCAGATACTCCTGGAGGCGTGACTTGTTATGGTTTGTTTCTCCATTCTCCTTTATGTATCTCCTTTATCATACTTTGATTTAATATGGCTGTATGGACATGATGGAGTGTCCGAAATCTCTATACTAGTTTTTTAAATTCCCTTTATCATTCCTATGAGACCAGAAACAAATCATTCTTTTTCTTTTGTACGTACCTCACTGACCCAATTAACTTACAATAAGGTTTCGAGGTATTCAGGATTGGAATTCGTATAAACTACTTAAAATTTAACGAAATATAAATGTTTATGTAAACAGTTATTGTTCAAACGCTTGATGTACGTGAGTAGATCGACGTCGGCTTCTTTCTCACCCCCCCCCCCCCTCTCCCTCTCTTCTCTCTTCATTTTTTCTGTTCTATTTCTCACTCGTTTACACACAAATTCTTTTCTTACTCATTCACTTTTTGCAATGTCCTGATTTGGATGTGACTGTGTATGTATGAAGTATGTTTTCTTTTGATTAGACGTACAGTTTAATTATTTACGATTTCCTTGGTTTTTTTTCTAATTCTAATCAGCTCTAATAATATTATTTGCAGCGTGGAATACTCCTTTGGATATAGATTTCATGCATTCATAGAAGCTCAAAACTCGTTTCCATGAGATGATACAAAAATTGATGATTTTTCCTCATGCTTCATGTACCAAAAGCTGGCCTTTTTTGACAATGGCATCAGAATGATTTGGGTAAAAGTGGAGTAAATTTGCACGATTAAAGCATCAGTGGGAATGGTTTATCATATCTAGTCACCTTATGGTCATGTTGGTGATTTATCGATTAAAAAAAACCTGTTATTTCTTTAAAGAGTATTTTTCCTGATATAATGTATAATATGCGGATTTAGAGGCAGGGGAATTAGGATCTATATATTTTTTTCCATATTCAGGTAATAATTCGTTTCAATAAGAGGCCTTTGAGGCGCAAGCCTCAATTTTTACTAATAAATTTTAGTTTTTATTCTGTTGATATTACTATTTACACGGATATTAGCGGAACAGGGTGGGAGAAGGCTAATTGGGGTGGAAGCCCCTCCTCACTTTCCATTCACTTGATGTTTGAATATTTGACATAGGCGGATTTAGGGACGGGGGCTTTAGGGTTTTCTTTTTCTTGATCAGTTATTTTTAATTCTCTCGCTCCCTCCCATTTTTATTCATTCAGAGACCGAGCCTGGAACGGCATAAAGTGAATTCGGAGAGCCTTTCCAGTGAATGTATTAATCTCAGATTAAAAAAAAAGGTTATAGAAAATGAGGATACATTTATTTTGCTGCAGAAAAATAGTGATTGGAACTCTTAAGTGAAGAGAATTCATTTTCATTTTCATTTGTTGGTTTCTGCAACACTTTTTCATGAACATATTAACAAAGAAAATACAATAATTATATACATATAACTGACAAGCAAAACATACAAAAAAAAATGAATTTTCTATTAAAACATCGATTATTAGAAGGTTGCAGGGGTTGCCACTATAAGCTAAGCTTGACTGCGTGGCAACCCCAGAAAACGAGAATTATTATTCTTACTACATATCTTAACGTAAGGGTGCAGGTGCATAATGACGGGGGAGGAGGGGGGGGGATGTAACATGCAAATTGATATGATGGGTCTCTAGTAGATATTTCTTTCTTCTCCCAATTGAAATACCTGTTTATGTTGTATAGATTAAGTTATCATGCATTAATTATCCCAGATAATTCATGAAAATAAATGAAAAAGCAAAGAATTGTAAGAGATCGACGCATGGAGCAAACGCATATACGAAGTGCAATATAATTTGAGGCTGCTGGTTTATATATATATATATATATATATATATATATATAAAACAAAATATGCTGATGATAATGCTTTCAATGCCAATATAGTTTTTATTCTTTACTCATATATTTACTTTATATTGGCATTGAAAGCATTATCGTCAGCATATTTTGTTACCATTAGAGAAGCCAATACGTGAAACTTTAATATATATATATATATATATTGTGACGGAACCGCTCGGCGGGGCGGTTGGTTCGGTCCGCCGGCAGCTCGCTCTTGTCAGGATGCCTGCCGCCGGCGGGTGTGTCGCCCCGTCGATTTCCAAACTTTTAGTCGTGGATCCGTTTGGCAGAAATATACTGCCGCAGTTGACACTTGCACACGCCTCGATCCTGTCAGTACCACCACCAGGCAACCTCCAGACGGCTACACTCTTTGTTGTCAGCTCCAACAGCTCACCCGACCATATGCATCTGATTCCTGTAGTTAAGCTCCTACGACCATATGCATCTGATTCCTGTAGTTAAGCTCTCTCGACCATAGGTATGGGTTTCTCTGTAGTTATACTCCTACGACCATACCCATGGACTCTGTTAATTTCATCCGTCGTCTGCTTACGACCAGCTACTACGTCTGTTCAGTACAGCAACCACGTCTGCTCCGTACTGCAACAACGTCTGAATTCCGTACTGCAACCACGTCTGTTCAGTACGCGACCACGTCTGATACCGTACTGCAACAACGTCTGTTCAGTACTGCAACCACGTCTGTTCAGTACCACGACCACGTCTGAGTCCGTACTGCAACCACTGACATCTGTTCAGTACTGCAACCACGTCTGTTCAGTACCACGACCACGTCTGAGTCCGTACTGCAACCACTGACATCTGTTCAGTACTGCAACCACGTCTGTTCAGTACCACGACCACGTCTGAGTCCGTACTGCAACCACTGACATCTGTTCAGTACTGCAACCAAGCACGTCTGATTCCGTACTGCAACCAGGGACCTCTGTTCAGTACCGGAAACGACGTCTGGTTCTTCGACCATATGTATGGGTCCTTCTGCAGTCAGGTTCCCACGACCACACCAATTGGCTCTGCTCTACTTGTAGTTTTTCCCGTTGTCTGCTCCGGACCTCCGACCGTCTGCTTCCAGACCAGCAACCATCTGCTCCAGACTCCGAACCGTCCGCCTCCAGACCAACCAGACTACCAAAAGAGCAAGCCCTGGTATAGTCTCTTGCTGGCGTGCAAAAGACCCAACATACAAGGAAATCTAACCACAGTCGTCGCCTAGAATTCTAGGTTTCCCCGTGGAAAGACATGCGAACGATCATATAAATCATTTCGATCGCATCCACCAACTTTATTTATTGGATAGCAATTCCAAATCGATCTGCATACTTTACGGGCAATACACCCCGTGGGCACCGTATTTCAACAGATAATCGGCAAAGCCTCACGAGTGTCTGTGTGTAGTTGAGTTTTGTCAGACGTGTATCAATCAGATATGATTATTTACGTCTGGGACCGACCTTTAACGTCACCATCCGAAAGACGTGACCAGGGCTCGAACCTCGAACCTCTGCATCAATTTGTAACTTCCCCACAGCTTGGATTACAGGCGCACGCCACAACGCCCAGTTGTACATCAACTTACTGTAATTATGCATTAATTATACAATATCTGTTATAGTTAACCTCTGTTACAATCTTAAAACAGCTATAACTTTGGTCTCCAAAACCGGATATGCAAGAATGACATATCAAATTAAAGCATTTATTTAGATCAAGCTAGTGATAACCATAATAACCAGTTAAACATCTCCAGGAAATTGTTATTCCACAAAAACGGTTCAAAATATGCATAACTTTCAATGTCTTGTCTACGTCATTATTAGTGTAGAAACATGCATGTAATCTCGCCAGCTACGACAGAATCATTATAAATCAACCAAAAATAATTTCCTAACACGAAATAAAACCCATTTCGTGACAATATATATATATATATATATATATATATATATATATATATAAGTAACAAAATATGCTGAAGATAAAAGGTAATGCGTTCAATGCCAATATAGTTTTTATTTACTCGAATTTTCGACGGACCTCCGTCTTCTTCAGGAGTATATACAATATGTGTGGTATCAATCAGAGAGCGCATCCTCAGACAGATGTTGTTATGATGACTGGCTGAGGATGCGCGCCCTTCACAGAAACATACATAGTAACGCTTGTTTGTAATTATCTAATTGTTACGTAACAATTAATATTGCGCAATAACATTTCTTGTTACGCAACAATAAGAAATTTAAGAGATGAGATGATAGAACGAAGATCAAATTGGTTAAGAGAAAATGGTTCTCTCGAAAGTATTAAGTACGGATAGGTATTATTGAGCAATAAGAGAAATTCCTGTGTGATACGATACCAAACATCGTGGCGCTTGTCAAAGTATTTTTTTCTTTTTAGGAACTAACGAAAGAATGAATATCCGCTTAGGAATCCCAGATCTCGGTTCATACCATCACCCTCAAAGCTCCTACATTTAACAATTATTCGTAGTTCAGCGGTTCTTCTCTCGTCCGCTGATTTGTATCCTCCCCCAAATATGCACACTTTCACATCCGCTAACGAATGTCCAGGAAGGCAGAAATGTCTGGCAACAGGAAGGTCGGTACGTTTCTTCTGAATAGATGATTTGTGGTTATTGAAGCGCATTCGGAATTTCGTGCTGGTTTCACCAATATAGATTGCTTGGGGGCAGCGTGCGCAGAGTAAACAGTAAAGCACGTTACTGGCATCGCAGTCATGTCTCTGCGGGTGCAGAGTAACATTCTTAGCAATTCTAATTGTGGTGTCAGTAACGATATGTTTACAGATTTGACATCTGGGTTTGTCACAAGGTATGTTACCTCTTGGACGCTCAGGTGTCGGGAGTCTGGTGCTCACAAGCAATTTCCTCAGATTGGGAGGTTGACGTTGAGCATGAAGAGGGTTTTCTCCGACTATTTTCCCTAGCTTGGGATCTAGAGCCAATGTTGGCCATTCCTGCCTGACCTGTTTTACGAATTTCTTGGTATCGGGATGGAAAGTGGTCACTAGAGGGAGTCGTTTCTTCTCATTGACCAAACGGTCCTTATTAAGAAGAGATCTTTATCTTTATATATATATATGTGTGTGTGTGCGTGTGCGTGTGTGTGTGTCTAGAGCTATAGAAGGAAGAAGACTGAAGAAATTTTTTTTTCTTTCGGATTATAAGATTTAAGTCAAAGAATTTTATGGAATTGGCCTAGTTTAGGCGATACATTATTTTATGTTTCATTCTAAATGCAGGAAAAGAGAAAAAAAAGAAAGAGGTAAAAACACAATAGTAATAAAATTGAGATGATATTATTTCATTCATTTTGAACTGTTTTGAGTATTTGCTTACTATTTTCTTATAATCTGCTAAATGAGTATAACTCGTGTAAAGGGTAGATATGTAATTTGTTTTAGATGTAACTAGGGGGTGCTCCAGGCTGGAAATATGGTTTGAACAGATGGAGTAGTGAATGTTGATCTATTTGTTTAGCTATAGATGTTTTCGGCCCCGAGTACCCCTTTAACTTTAATTTTTGTACGAATCTTGATGCCACTCCTGATATACCGCCTGTATATAGGGATATTTTAATTAAAATGGAGCTAAGAATCATAAATTGACTGCATAATAGTGGTACGCCATCCATGTTTTTTTTATATATATAGTTCGTATATACAGTCAAGAATGAGAATAGCATTTTTTGTCGCTTTCTTGAACAGTGTTTTAGATACTTATGCAAATTGCTGAGGTCTCTTTATCGAACTGTTGAATTGGATCAGGTGTCGTTCACGTTGATATAGTTCAATATACGGTCTGGAATCCTTTTTTAAGGTTCTATAAACTAAATAAAACATAGGTGTTGTATCTATAGAGTGTTTAATGTTTTGAGGGGGTGCTCCGGCTGGAGATAATATGGTTTAAACAGATTGATCGTTTTGTTTAGCTATAGATGTTTCCAGCCCCGAGTGCCCCTTTTAACATTTAACGAATTCGTTCAGCGAATGTACACCATTCATTATTATTATTTTTTTTTGTATATACAGTCAAGAATGAGAATAGCATTTTTGTTCGCTTTCTTGAACAGTGTTTTGATACTTATGCAAATTGCTGAGGTCTATTTATCGAACTGTTGATATGTGGTTTGTTTTCTGTGTAATTAAAAGGGATGCTCCAGGCTGGTTTGGACGAATCTTTTTGTTTGCGTTTCAAAAGCACAAATCAGTGGAATTTTGACGCCACTCCTAATATACTACCTGTATAGGGCTATTACGTTATAATTAATATGGTCTCTTTATCGAACTGTTTAATTGATCAGGTGTCATCCAGGTTAATTGTTCAATGTACGGTCTGGAATCCTTTTTAAGGTTTTATAAACTCAACAGAGGTGTTGTATCTGTAGGGAGTTTAAAGTTTGAGGGGGTGCTCCGGGCTGGAAATTATATGGTTTGAACAGATGGATCTTTTTGTTTAGCTATTGATGTTTTCAGCCCCGAGTACCCTTTTAACCTTTGTATGAATATGTTGTTCACTTTTCAAAGCACAAATAAGTGGAATTTTAATTTGGCGCCATTCCTAATATACAGGCGGTATGTGGGGCTATTATGTTGTGGTTAAATTGAGTTAGGAATCCTGAACTGACTGGATAATACATGCCGTCCATGTATTTTAGTTTCGTACAACCAATCAAGAGTGAGAATAGCTATAGTGTCACTTCTCTTGAACCGTTTTTTTTTTATTTATATATACTTATGCAAATTGCTGAGGACTCTTTATCGAATTCGTTCAGCGAATATACGCCATTCATTTATTTTAGTTCGTATATACAGTCAAGAATAAGAAAAGCATTTTTTGTCGCTTTCTTGAACAGTGTTTCGGATACTTATGCAAATTGCTGAGTTCTCTTTATCGAACTGTTGAATTCGATCAGGTGTCATCCACGTTGGTAGTTCAATGTACGGTCTGGAATCCTTTTTTAAGGTTTTATAAACTAAACATAGGTGTTATAGGGAGTTTAAGGTTTTGAGGGGGTGCTCCGGGCTGGAAATAATATGGTTTGAACAGATTGATCTTTTTGTTTAGCTATAGATGTTTCTAGCCCCGAGCGCCCCTTTTAACCTTTATTGAATTCGTTCAGCGATTTTTTTTTCTTTTTCTTTGTATATACAGTCAAGAATGAGAATAGCATTTTTGTTTGCTTTCTTGAACAGTGTTTTGATACTTATGCAAATTGCTGAGGTCTCTTTATCGAACTGTTGAATTGGATCAGGTGTCATCCACGTTGATAGTTCAATGTACGGTCTGGAATCCTTTTTAAGGTTTTATAAACTGAACAGAGGTGTTGTATCTGTAGGGAGTTTAAGGTTTTGAGGGGGTGCTCCGGGCTGGAAATAATATGGTTTGAACAGATTGATCTTTTTGTTTAGCTATAGATGTTTCCAGCCCCGAGCGCCCCTTTTAACCTTTATCGAATTCGTTCAGCGAATGTACAGCATTCATTATTTTTTTCGTATATACAGTTAAGAATGAGAATAGCATTTTTGTTCGCTTTCTTGAACAGTGTTTTGATACTTATGCAAATTGCTGAGGTCTGCTTATCGAACTGTTGAATTGGATAAGGTGTCATCCAAGTTGATTGTTCAATGTACGGTCTGGAATCCTTTTTAAGGTTTTATAAACTGAACAGAGGTGTTGTATCTGTAGGGAGTTTAAGGTTTTGAGGGGGTGCTCCGGGCTGGAAATAATATGGTTTGAACAGATTGATCTTTTTGTTTAGCTATAGATGTTTCCAGCCCCGAGCGCCCTTTTAACCCTTATCGAATTCGTTCAGCGAATGTACAGCATTCATTATTTTTTTTCGTATATACAGTTAAGAATGAGAATAGCATTTTTGTTCGCTTTCTTGAACAGTGTTTTGATACTTATGCAAATTGCTGAGGTCTGCTTATCGAACTATCGAACTTATGAACAGATTGATCTTTTTTGTTTAGCTATAGATGTTTCCAGCCCCGGGCGCCCCTTTTAACCTTTATCGAATTCGTTCAGCGAATGTACACCATTCATTTATTTTTTTCGTATATACAGTTAAGAAAGAGAATAGCATTTTTGTTCGCTTTCTTGAACAGTGTTTTGATACTTATGCAAAATGCTGAGGTCTGCTTATCGAACTGCTGATATGTGGTTTGTTTTCTGTGTAATTAAAAGGGGTGCTCCGGCGCGGCTGGTTCGTACGAATTTATTCGTTTGCGTTTCAAAAGCACAATTAAGTGGAATTTTTACGCCATTCCTGATATTCCGCCTGTATATAGGGATATTATAATTACAAGTGGAATGCCTCTGGCCGTCTCACCTGCATCACGCGGTTCAATATAGCAGCAGTGCTGACTTTGAATACTACTCTAACTCGCACAAGATGTTCAGTGATACATGGTTACTCTTATGTCCACTTTTTATGAACTAGACCAATAAACTTACAGAGATATGATGGTTATTCAACAAAAAACCCAACATGGCCAAAGTTCATTGACCTTACATGACCTTTGACCTTGATCATGTGACCTGAAACTCGCACAGGATGTTCAGTGATACTTGATTACTCTTATGTACAAGTTTCATGAATCAGATCCATAAACTTTCAAAGTTATGATGGTAATTCAACAGATACACCCAATTCGGCCAAAGTTCATTGACCTTTGACCTTGGTCATGTGACCTGAAACGCGCACAGGATGTTAGTGATACTTAATTACTCTAATGTCCAAGTTTAATGAACTAGACCAATAAACTTTCAAAGTTATGATGGTAATTCAACAGATACCCCCGATTCGGCCAAAGTTCATTGACCCTAAATGACCTTTGACCTTAATCATGAGACCTGAAACTTGCACAAAATGTTCAGCGATGCTTGATTACTATTATTTCCAAGTTTCATGAATCAGATCCATAAACTTTCAAAGTTATGATGGGAATTCAACAGATATCCCCAATTCGGCCAAAGTTCATTGACCCTAAATGACCTTTGACCTTGGTCATGTGACGTGAAACTCATGCAGGATGTTCAGTGATACTTTATTAACCTTATGTCCAAGTTTCATGAACTAGGTCCATATATTTTCTAAGTTATGATGACATTTCAAAAACTTAACCTCAGGTTAAGATTTCGATGTTGATTCCTCCAACATGGTCTAAGTTCATTGACCCTAAATGACCTTTCACCTTGGTCATGTGACATGAAACTCTAATAGGATGTTCAGTAATACTTGATTAACTTTATGGCCAAGTTTTATTAACTCGGTCCATATACTTTCTAAGTTATGACGTCATTTCAAAAACTTAACCTCAGGTTAAGATTTGATGTTGACGCCGCCGCCGCCGTCGGAAAAGCGGCGCCTATAGTCTCACTTTGCTTCGCAGGTGAGACAAAAATGGAGCTAAGAATCATGAATTGACTGCATAACAATGATACACGCCATCCATGTTTTTTATATATATATATATAGTTCGTATATACAGTCAAGAATGAGAATAGCACTTTTGTCGCTTTCTTGAACAGTGTTTTGGATACTTAAGCAAATTGCGGAGGTCTCTTTATCGAACTGTTGAAATTGATTAGGTGTCGTCCACGTTGATAGTTCAATGTACGGTCTGGAATCCTTTTTAAGGTTTTTATAAACTGAACAGAGGTGTTGTATCTTTAGGGAGTTTAAGGTTTTGAGGGGGTGCACCGGGTTGGAAATAATATGGTTTGAACAGATTGATCTTTTTGTATAGATATAGATGTTTTCAGCCCGGGGTACCCCTTTTAACCTTTGTACGAATATGTTCGTTTTGCTTTTCAAAAGCACAAATAAGTGGAATTTTAATTTGGCGCCATGTGGGCTATTATGTTGTGGTTAAATGGAGTAAGGAATCATGAACTGACTGCATGTATTTATGTATTTTAGTTTCGTACAATTACAGTCAAGAGTGAGAATATTTTTTTTTAAGGTGGATCAGGTGTCATCCAGGTTAAATTGTTCAATGTATGGTCTGGAATCCTTTTTATCGTTTTATAAACTGAACGATAGGTGTTGTATCAATAGGGAGTTGCTGATTTGTTTAAGTGGTTCGCTGAACGAATTTTGACATTACTCCTGGTATTAAGGCAGTGTATGGGGCTATTCTGTTATAATTTAAACGGGAGTTAACAGGTTAAGAGTCATGAATTAACTACGTGATGCGACACATGTGGTCCTTGCATTTCGTTTCTTATACAGCCATGGGGAAAATAGCATTGTGTTATTCTATCATCATGGGTGCTTGACCAGATAATACAGAATTTATATGCATGAGTAGCTTATGATCAGTCAAGGTTGAGATTTCACAATATCTTCCATTATGGGATTGTTTGTTGTTTTTTTTTATTATTACTATTATTATGCGTCATTCGTCATGACTTAAATAGGATAAGGACTTTTTGCTATGCAGAATGAAATATGCATGCTTACACGAGATTAGCTATATCGTACTGATTCGGTGCACTATATTCAAACTCTTGAAGTTGCACAGTTTTCGTGTAGGTGGTATGAGACTGACTCGGCTTGGCGAATCTGTTTAAATCGGTCTGTTATCTATCTGAAAATGTTTATATAGGTTATACAAACGTCAATCTTTTTATCTTGAAACATCTATAAATCTTTTTTCTTTCCTCTTTAAAAAAAAAGGAAGAAAAGGAAAAAAAAGTGTTTTTGAAAAAGATCGAAAACAATTCTGTTATTACTTTAAAAAGAAATATATATATATATATATATATTAATTGGTTACGGGAGGGCCTTTCACGTGTGGTCCTGTTGTACATATTTTATAAAGATGGTTTATGGTACTTTTGTGTGCGTTTGTATCCCTCACACACTTTTTCTTTTATTTGAAACGGGGTATACAATGTTATTTGGATGTAGTGTGGGGTGTTTTGGGTATGGGGTCTGCTCGCAGTCTGGAAGAAATATTTATTTCAGTTCGTCTTATCTTTGTTTGGTGATAAAATGGATATATGGTATACGAGCTCACGGGAGACACGAATGTATTACTTGGTTTCATTTGTTTAGTACAATAAGACGTTTAGTTACATATACAGGGGTTTATAATGCCAAATTCTTCCTGGATTACTTTAAATGTTAGAGGGTTAACGGATAAGGTTAAAAGAACACGCATTTGGGAGTGGTGTAAAGGAAAAGGGAGTGATGTGACGTTTTTACAGGAAACATATAGTACTATAGAAGTAGAAGAACAGTGGAAAAAAGAATGGGGTGGCCAATGTTCTTTTGTCATGGGTCAAACCACAGTAGGGGTGTTCTTATATTGCTCTCCCCTAACTTAAATTTTAAAAGGGATGTTGTTGTTACAGGTAAAGAAGGAAGATACATTATACTTAAAGCAGAAATCCAAGGGGTTAAATTTTTGTTGGGAAATGTGTATTTTCCTACAAGAGACAAAGTAGCATTGCAATGTGATTTTTTAAATGATCTAGATAAAAGTATTCATAAAGTTTTTGATTCGGATTATTCGATAATATTAGGAGGAGATTTTAACACTGTAATGGACGGGAGTATGGATTATAAAGGGCCAAACATATCAAACTCTAGGTTTAGCGCAGTTTTGAAAGAATTTTTGAATAAGTATGATTTAGAAGATATATGGAGAAAAGGAATCCTAATGCTCGACAATTTACTTTTAGACAAAGGTCGCCTTTAGTCCAAAGTCGTTTAGATTATTGGTTTATATCATGCAGTTTAGACAAATATTATTAGTGAATAAGTGTGAAATCTTAGTATCAGTAACACCGGATCATTCGGGCATTATTCTACAATTTCAGAATTTGAAAGAAAATTATGTTTATGGAAATTCGTACTGGAAATTTAATAATAGTCTTTGTATGGATAAAGATTTTATTAAAGAGATGTATGATATTATATCTGAATTGAAAAATGAATGGGCACCTAGGTTTTCGAATAAATTAGTCTTTTGGGATTTCTTAAAAATGAAAATGAGGGAATTCGCTATGAAATACTCTCGGGAAAAAGCAAAATTACGAAAACGCGAAATAGAAACAGTAGAGGCTGAAATCAAGACTTTAGAAAAGCAGATACTCGAAGGGTCATCGAGATCTGTGATTGATACAATTAAATTGAAAAAAGATAAGTTAAATGAATTATATAATTTTTCTCGGCAAGGAATTAAAGTTCGCAGATTGGTTTGAGGAGGGGGAAAATAATATGAAGTACTTCGAACAACTGTTAAAAATAAATAAGAGGAAAAGTGTTATTAAAGAATTAGTCATTGAAAATGGAGAAATTATTAGGGACAAAAATAATATTTTAAAAGAAATAAAGATTTTCTATGAAAAATTATATTCTTTGAAAAATGAAAGTTATTATGATAACAGTTTATTTTTTAACGAAGTCTTAAAGTTAAGTGAACAGAACAGAGAATTATGTGAAGGTAAAATAACAAAAGAAGAATGTTTTAAGGTGTTAAAAGAAATGAAATGGAATAAGTCACCTGGAAATGACGGTTTTACCGTAGAATTTTATGATACACTTTGGCCAGTGTTAGGGGATTTGTTGGTAGAAGTATTAAACGAAACATATATAAGAGGGGAATTAACAATTTCTCAAAAACAAGGGACTATCACATTGATAGAGAAGGAAGGAAAAGATGCTTTATATATTAAAAATTACAGACCCATTACGTTATCAAATGTAGACTACAAAATATTATCCAAGGTTTTGGCAGCAAGGATCAAACAGGTTTTAAACGAAATAATTCATTATGATCAGGTGGGATACATAAAAGATAGAAATATTGGGAAGCAGTTCGACTAATATAAGATATATTATTTTACTATAGACATTACTTGGAGCAAGGACAATGATTTTTGATTGCGGTAGATTTTGAAAAAGCGTTTGACTCTGTTTCTCATCAATACTATTTGAAAGCACTCATTTTTTTGGTTTTGGGGAGTCATTCTGTTCTTGGGTGAAAATACTATATAAGGATATAAGTAGTTGTGTTATGAATGGTGGGTATTCCACCGGTTACTTTAATGTAGAAAGGGGGGTCAGACAAGGTGACCCACTTTCGCCCTATTTGTTTTTGATTGCAATAGAATTACTGGCACATGAAATAAGAAGGGACAGAATTATTAAAGGGATAAGTTTGGGGGAGTATGAAATAAGACAGGTCTTGTATGCCGATGATATGACAATTTTTTTGAAAGACATGGATTCAATAAAAAGGTTGCATTATATTTTTGAAGAATTTGAAAAAGTCAGTGGCTTAAAGGTAAATATGGACAAGACACATTTTATGTACATGGGTAAGGAAAATGGAAAAACAAATGACCCTGTATATGTATTTGGCAAATATGTTAGGGAAGTTAAAATTTTAGGAGTAATATTTTCAGTTGACTTTAGATTAAAAGATGATCTGAACTATAAAGAAATATTAAGTAAAATAAAAAAGCTTTTAGGTTGGTGGAAACAACGGGACTTGACTATTATGGGAAAAATACATTTATTGAAAACATATGCATTGACAAAGTTAAATTATGTTTCATCCATCCTTGTTGTCCCCTCATGGGTGTATATAGAAATCGAGAAATTATCATTTGATTTTATATGGGGAGGGAAAGATCGTATTAAAAGAAAAATTATGTATCAGAATTATAATTGTGGTGGGGTTAAAATGATAAATTTTGAAATATTTGTTAGAACGCAGCGTATAATGTGGGTAAAAAGACTTTTGTATGGAGAAAGAAATCTGGGGTGGAAGTTATTTTTTTATTATTCCCTAAGTTCAGTTGGAAGAAGGTTAATTTTTCTATATGATTATGAAATGAAACAGATAAAAAGTAAGTTGAATATTCCATCTTATTATTTGGAAATGCTAGATGCTTGGCAAAATATTGATAATTTAAGACATTTCAATGGTTCTAAAAATCCAATCATTTTCAATAATAAGAATATTTGTATAGAAAATAAAATGATATTTGATAAAGATTTATTAGAACGAGGGTTAATTAAGGTTGAACATATCATTGACAATGGACATGTTAAACCAGTCGCATATTTTTTTAACCTTGGTATGGGAAGTGATCTTTTGTTTATAATAGGTGAAATATATCATGCAATTCCAAGTGATTGGAGAAATGATTTAGGTTCGATACAATTTTGTGAGATAGACTTAATTAATTATAATATAAACTTGCTTCTGTTGGGGAGGGAAATTAGCTTTAAGGAGGTATTATCAAGAAAAATATATGAATATTTTATCAAAGAATTGCAAAAGTCATATGATTTACAGATAAGAGATGGACAAAATAATTATAATTATACAGAGAAAGAAATTAGTGAATGTTTTTTTAGACCAAGAATAACATTATTAATTGGAAGACAGAGGGAATTTCAATTTAAGCTTCTGCATGGGGCAATTTACACTAAAGTTAATTTGTTTAGATTTGGATTTGTTGAAGATAATCTCTGTTCGTACTGGAAACGGAAACATATTCACATATATTTTTGTCTTGCTTAAAGGTCAAACTGATATGGGAAACTTTGATACAGCGATTTGAATTAGATGAAATAAAGGACTTGAATTGGCGGGATATATTTGTTGGTTTGTCAGGCAATACAAATAGAATAAAAATTTGTAATACTATTATCTTTATGGTAAAATATATATTATTTATATTTAGAAAGGAGGGGGTTTTACCAACCATTGACGATATACATAAACTTATTTTAGAATATAAGGATCAAGAAAAGAAAATAGCTATTAAAATGGGGAAATTAGGGCGGCACTTGCAAAAATGGGAAACAGTAAAATTGTGACAAGGTTAAGTTGTAAGTCTTTATTTACTTTCAATATATGTAATGCTTCTCCCGTGAGCTTGTTATATTCAAAAATTTTCATCGAATTGTTTTGTACTTTTAAACATGATTTATTTATAATGAGTGTGAGCAGATCTTCTGGGCAGTGGTGTGTTGGGTGTGTGTGTGTTTGGGTGTGTTTTGTGTGTGGTGGGGGTGAGGGGGAAGTTTGGTCTTTAAGCATTTTTATAATAACTGATTTCATTGATTTTTTTTTAAAGATATATATGACTCATGATTTTGTTAAGTAGTGGAAAAAAGTGAAAATATGAAGTGTAAAGTATTATATATGATTTGAAATGTTAAATTGAAATGTTATGTTCATGAAATCAGAATAAAAACATTATTCAAAACAAAAAAAAAGTGTGTGTATGCGTGTGTGTGTGTGTAATTCATTCATTTCTGTGCATGCCCTTTTGACACCCTGGGTAAAAATAATCAGATATTTGGAAAGTTTTTTCAGGAGCTGGTGTGAATTGGTTTGTCTGATATAAGGTACAATGAAAAAAAAACAATTGAAAAATTTATTGATTTCCCATGTTTTTCCTGTCTAGAAAGAAATTATTTGGGCTGCTATAAGAACAACAATAATGACCGTGTGTTATCTGGTGATAAAAACCAAACCTTCATTGGGCTAACAATCGCTAAATGTTTGAAGTTCTGCCAACGCAACAATGGGAGTGTGCTTGCAGGGGTAGAAAATGCAGTGGAGTGTTATTGCAGCAATGATACAGCAGCCAACCTCTGTCGACACGGACGTGTCTCAGATTATCCATGTAATTTTGTGTGCAATGGATCCAAAACAGAGAATTGTGGTGGACTTGGCAAGATCGCAATATTTAATCGTAAGCACTCCTTGATATTATTATCGTTGAACGATGATTTTTTTTTTTACAATTCACCAGTGGTTTTTATGGGGGTGGTCATGAAGCTCTTTGTTGAATGATTTAATGAATAAACTGGAAGTTGGTGTTGTCTCGAGATATCCAAAAATATTGAAGCCATTTTGAAAATGGGACTGAATTTCTTACAACCAAAATCATATTTTCATCATAATATTTGTCAATAACAAGTTGTTAAAGACAACCCTGATTTTCACTTTAGTTCATGAAAATAAATTCTGGTTGAGAATCTGATAATAGTCTTCATAACTGATCTGAACATCATGTTCCGATGTCGGTCGTATATCCATCCATAACAACATGGACGGAAATCCCAGATTACCAAAATATAAAATGCCCCCTACTATTTTGGGTCTTTTATGATGGAGAAAAATACATCACTTCACAATCGAAATAATAAATGTATTTTGGAATAAATGACCTTACATTTTCCGTGATAACCTTTTATCATTATTTTATTATAATTTTTTTTGCTCGTCAAATTTTCCAGGACAGATTTCCGCCCATGCACATCGATATGGAACGGGCGCTGGTCTATTAATTCATTAATGGAGTTATACATACACATGAAGAGCTTATTTTTGCACCCCTGATGTAAAGTAATAAGGCATTATAATTACATTTTCTAAAGATTCCCAGTTTGTACCTAATGTAGACAAATTCTGAATGAACATCGTCACCGATGACTAGCATCTCAGAAGGAGAAAACTATATGGATTTCATATTTAATACAAAGTAAGAGACAATATTCTGCATACCAAATTTCTTAAAGTATTGGAAATATTAAATGTGACTTTGAATCTTGTTTTTTTTTGTAACCCTGGCAATAAAGTGACAGCAGACCCCTCTGCAGAACCGCTAGAGGCACCATGTGATATCATTCCAGATATGACCACATCTACCATGAATTCGACTACAGCGGAAATTACTGTTCAATCCTCGACACACGAAACACCAGGTAAGTAGTGTGATTTTTCCCGTCAGATATCTGAACAGGGGCGGCACTTTGCACAGAAACAGGGGCAGGGATTCATCACCCCTTTGATTGTTCAACTATAGTGCCAGCGCACAGTGGGCCGTGGCGAAACAAAAGTTCGCTAAAAGTCATTTTGGTCAATTTGAGAATTTCAATTCGTTTCATATGCCCAGTTGAAAGACAGCATTTTGAAGCATAATTCTGTAAAATATTTTATTCCGGAGTGTGCATTAAGATTGTCAATTTCCTCATTCAACTAGCAAATTGTGACATTTCGCGAGTTTTCGCGGATAAATTATGATGACCAAGTTGAAAAAGTATTTTCACTGAAGGTTTTTACGTATGAATCTGAAATTGCATACACAAAATATTCCTTTTTCTTGGGTATGGGTTAAAAGTGGATAAAATACACCTTTCACGTGGTCTATAGGATGATTATTCCACGAAATAAGCTGATTATTCACGTTTTTCACATCTATATTATATCAAACATTTAGGTTTCCGTGATTTCCGTCTAAATTCTATTTTATCTGGGGACCCGTTCATAAACTGTTATAACTCTGCCACTATGGCAAATACTATGGCAACAGCTAGGGCTCAGCGACCAATCAAAGTCAAGGTTACCATGGTAGTTGTCATATGGCATAGTTACAACAATTGTAGCTCTTTATGAAACGGGCCCCAGATGTCTAAGCTTTACTAGATTTAGCTGCACCCTGTTACACCCACAAATGTAATAATCGCCCACAAATGTAATAACGCCCATAAATGTAATAACACTTTACCCACAAATGTAATAACGCCCACAAATGTAATAACACTTTACCCAAAAATGTAATAATTTCACCCACAAATGTGATAATGCACTTTACCCACAAATGTAATCATTTTTGATCGCCCACAAATGTAATAATGACTTTACCCACAAATATTACAAATTTGAAGGGATTTTTGGCAAATCCGTTCTAAACTAAAATCCTATAGTGATGCGTTCATATAGAACAAAGGGTGCAAAGTCTCTTTTCCTGACCCGGTTAATTAACAAATTATGATATAAGTCCAAAGTCTTTATTCCAAACCCGGTTGCTTCAAAAATTATAATATATATCCAAAGTCTTTTTTCCAGACCCGGTTGTTTAAAAAAATCATGATATAAATCCAAAGTCTTTTTTCCAGACCCGGTTCTTTAAAAAATAATGATATAAGCCCAAAGTCTTTTTTCCAGACCGGTTGTTTCAAAAATTATAATATAAGTCCAAAGTATTTTTTCCAGACCCGGTTGTTTCAAAAATTATAACATAAATCTAAAGTCATTTTTCCAGACCCGGTTGTTTCAAAAATTGTAATTTTAGTCCGAACTAAGATACAATAATGCTATTCCAGTGGAATAAAAATGAGAATTGAGCTTAGTATTTTCTCCAGACGCTAAAAGTAAATTGAAAATCAAGCATAGTCTTGGCTCCAGACCCGGTGAATAAAAGCTGAAACCTTATAGTAATGCGTTTATATAGCATAAAACTGCGAAATCTTTTTTTCCAGGCCCGGATAATTCAAAAATTATAATATAAGTCCAAAGTCTTTATTCCAGACCCAGTTGTTTAAAAAAATCATAATGTTAATGCAAAGTCTTTTTTCCAGGCCCGGTTATTTCAAAAATTATAATAATTGTAAAAAACAAAGACCCTACGATCCTATTTATGTTGAATAACATGGAAATATAGCGTAGTCTTTCTGTCAGACCCAGTTATAAAAATCATTAAAAACACAACAACAACAACAAAACAAAGACCCTGCAACCATTAAAAAAAATTCTTGTATATTCCTTCCTTTTTTCTATGAAAAAAAAACACAAATAACAAAACATTTAAATACATATGAAAAGAACTGAGAAATAAGATATCAGTAAGAAATAGGGGGGTTACTTCCCAAAAACGATAAGGTTGTTGGTCAACGATCTATGAGATATATGAAAGAAAATCATTCTAACAAGAGGGGAAAACGTTTTAACAAGTTCTTTGGTACTTTAAATTTTCAGTGTACCAAGCACCATTTGTCATATATTCAGCATTTTTTTTTATTAGTGTCAATTCCAATAATCGCAGTGGCCTAAGATATATTTTCTGGGGTTATATCAACGAACGTAGAGGGCAGCAACACACAAGCGTCAAGGCCCTATATAAACAAGGTTGCGACACCGGAAGTTGCCGTCATTTGCTCATGGAGCTTTTCAATAGTTCCAAACTCACCGAAGTTTGTGTACAAAGTCTATGAGGGAGATTTTTCGACAGCAAATTTCAGGTAATTGCAATTGTTCTTAAGAAAAAGAAAATGATAGTTTTTAAAGAGAATTTTATGCGCTTCATTTTGATATGATTGGTTTGCAATAATTTTGACTTTTAACATGCTTTTTTACTAATTTTTAATAGTTCCAAGGCGTAAACATGACAGTAAAGATACGGTATGGGACTGGCAACCGTAGCCGGCAGTGCGGCTGGCTCAGTAGCCCGATATACGCTGTGGTTGTGTTTCCTGACGGGTTGGGTGTCCGGACTCCTGACATCTTTCAATTTTGAAAAGTTTACAAGCAATGTCTTTGATTTTTTTTTAGCACAGAATGTAAGAAAATATTATAAAGAACAAATAATGATGATGATAAGCATTATTCAAGCTATATTTTTTGCTTTATTTTCCTGAGAAGTGAGATAAAAAAAAAAAAAAACAAGTGAGATAAAGTCATAAACAACAACACTCAACAGCAAGCCTAGACTTCTACAAATACAAGGCTTCATTTTTCAGTGTCCGGACACCAAACCCCTCATTGATGTTCCACAGATCCAAAACAAATTTTCCTGAAAATGAATCCCAAATTTTCTGAAATTCATAGACAATTCCTGGAATTTTCCATTTTGATTTTTAATGAAAATCTGGCAATAATAATTAATACAGTGAGCCTAAATTTGGTCCAAGAAGTGACCAAATCAAGAAATTAAACATTTTTTGTTCATCATGTCCTCTTGAAAAATAGGAAAAAGATTACGAAATGACGAGCGCAGAAAATTTTGAGCTTCGACGACGGAGCCTATGTCTGGATCCGGAGGAAGATCTAAATCTTTGTAAAATATTACATGAATATTAAGTTGCTACTGTAAATTGTCATTTAATTGTAATCATGGGCGGATCCAGGATTTTCCAAAAGGGGAGGCACATTTTCGTGAGGAAAAAATTGACATGCAGGACTTCACTGTCAGTTTACTTTCAAAGGGGGGGGGGATAGGGGCACACTTCTGTGTTTCTACATTACAATTTTTAATTTTGCTTCTCAAGGGCCCCCCCCCCCTTGTAATTTTTGGATTTTCCTGAATTTCCTGGATTTTTTTTCAGTCTGGAACTTTTCCTGGAAAAAGTAAAAATTTCTTGAATTTCGGGAAGAGTGGAAGCACCCCATCCACTTGCACCCTCCAACCACTCTTTCTGTCTTGAGTCTATGCAACATTCATGTACAATACACACTAAAAAATTCAGATCCATTCAGTTATTCTGTTTCATTCACAGGAGTGCTCAAAAACTTAATTTTGAGCATATTTTTGTGAGGCCCTCTGTGACTGATGCAGATCTTCATCTCCACAGACTCTCTTTTTAATCTGTTTTTAATTAGAAAAAAATTATAAATTTCAAGAATTCAATTTAGTTTTGTGCCAAGGCATTTTTTTATGATGATGAATTCACTGTATATGTAGTCAAAATTGACTGTTCCAAAATATCAAGTATTCATCCAGTCTAGATCAAGAGAAAATTGACACAGGTTACTAACTGCAGACAAGGTTATCACAACCTTGTGATAAAAGTGGTGTTAGCTTAGCACTGCATTTTTTAAAAGTGGTGTTAGACCACATGGATGTTTTTATATCACAACCTTGTAGTATTGGACAAGTGCCCCCATCATACCACTAGTTGCATGTCCGGACAGGTTGGGTATCTAGACCAAAAATTTCTTCGACTAGGCCAAGTAATTTGAAATGGTTTGGAATTACAATCAATTCTTTGTAGTTTTTCAAAGAAACTTTAAAGGCCTAATTTAGCATACATTTACATGTAGACCTCTACTCTGTTGATATGTATGGTGTGATAAGTAATTACAAAAGCCAATGATAATACATGCTTAGTTGACAAGATATGGTAATCATTGATGCACCAAACTTATCTAAGTTAGATCTAAATGTAGATTTTTTTCAATTTGATTATGGACAATAAAATAGGCCATAATTGCTGCCGATTGATCTGTTTTAGATGAGACTCAGAGATGAACTAGTTGATAAGCCTGTAAGCTGTTTAAGTATGATTGTTTGATTTCCATCATGATAAAGATGTGATTATATTACATACATGTAGGGCTACATACATTGTGCAATCGATCTTTCTTATTTCCTTGAAATCTTCTTTAAATATTGCATCATGTATCATTCCGCCTGTCTTCTGACCGCATTTTGTGCAATGTTGGATGAGTTCGACTCTCATGAAGTTCCAAATTTAAATTCAGAACTTTCATTGGTGGCAACAGCATAAAATGAGGGTCAATCTCTCACTCTCTACCTCTTTCTTTTATTTCATTTAGTGTACATGTAACGATAATATAGTTGGATCATGCGTTAATTTAGATAGTTGTAAAGAGTTGTTCAACTAAGCAAATACATTTTAATGCCAATATGAACTTTATATGGCATTGGATGGGTGAGGAAGTGTCATGGCCGCATTAGTCTGCAGGCACAGACCGAATGAAACTTGTTCTAAGTGTGGCTCCACGTAAAGACTAGCACATACAAAACTTGCTGTCTGAGCGAGGGCTTTCAGTACACAAGGCATGAGTAGGACGACAAGAACACACTTGTCGAAACGTCAAGATTGGGTGGTCCTTTTCAGGACCAACATTTGCCCAAGAAAAATATATGATGACCGTGAAACCTACTACACTATCTCAGATGTTTTTTGCTACACTATTCTTCTTCACCATGGAAACTTCCAGAAATTACAACATCTGAGATGGTGAAGAGATTGAAGATTTTTCGTCTAGAAGATGTGCAAAGTATTGGCAGTGCAGAAATGAAAGTAATATTTAAAAAAAAGGAAGCTACATGCTAACCAACTGGATTACTAAACTCATTTGTCCATGTACTGACACCATGAAAGCATTTAGGGTTATCACTGGTCAGTGATGTTCGAATATGCCTCGTGAGAATTGAACTCACCCAGTACACAACAAAGAGTTTATAGCCAAATTGGTACTAGGCTAGACAGGAATAACCATTTCTGGGGAATTATTTAACAATTTCTGACATTTTACTAAGTGAGAGAAGCCAACGCAGTTCAGCAAAACAACCAAATACAGATACTAATGCTTTTGGTCTAGTACTGTACTAGGCCTACTTGGGTATTTCACTTTCCTTTGGAATAGTTTTACATCACGGTGGCAACTATAAGGATAACCCTGGCCTGTATCATATATGAAAATAAAATAAAGCATGTTGATCTCGAGAGCAGCGAGGTACATGTATGTAAGGCATTGAAGTGGTATGAAATCCAAAGAACACCATGGTAGTTTTTACAGGGCATAACGGGTAGAAATATTAAGAGTGCTATGAAAAATTCTGTAGCAATAGGAATATAAGGGAAACTAGCACTAGTCTTATTCTGGTGACATTTGACAAGACCACTTATCCAATGTAAAATTTCATGATATAAGTGACCTAACGTTATCCTCATTTAGTAAACCTTGGGAGTTGTGCTGTGTGGTGATTGAAATGAATAAGTATTTATTTACTTTTAATATGTTCTTTTGATCTAAACTGGATAAAGCACTTCATTATTTGGTACAGTCCTGGTTGCAAATTCATTTTATGCATTGGCCCCAAAATAAATTGAATTCTTGAAATTAATTTTGTTCTTATTAAAAATAAGGTTAGTGGAATTGAATATCTGCATTCTGCACAGCACTTATCTCACTTTCCATCCATTAATAGGCAATATATGTTTCATCTTCAAAATCTAAATTCACAAGTTTGATTCAAATTGTCAAAGTTGATTTTAATATTAAATGAACATAATTCCCAATTAAGGATACCAATGATCTTTCTCATAACATGTTTGCATACATTTTTTGCCTGTAGAGGTCTACATTTTGTCTAGACAGGAATAACCGTCGTTTCTGGGGATTTAGCCAACGCAGTTCAGCGGAACAACCAAAATACAGAGACTGAAGCTTTTGGTCTACATTTTGTTATGTTTATTTTAACTCACTACTCACTGCATACCAAGTAGATCTGTTAGACCTTTTTGGTATTATTAATAGATCTAGTAACATTTTTTGCTGTTCTTTTTTGTTAATAGGGCCACATTGAAACCACCAATTTGATGATATGGGCCGCCCTGTGGCCTATTTAAATTTCAGAAATAAAAAATAAATAATTAAGGTTAAGGTCCCACGTACTCAGTAAAACTCAAACTAAAGTCTTTAGTCTCAAGCACAAAGATATGCTCAAATCATTCATGTTTTTGAGTGCTCTGGTAAAAAAAAATCAAATTCAGCTAAATTAACAACGGCACAAAATCTACAATAAGAATTTAGGATATGAAACTAGTATTTATGGCACCACATGACATACCGGTACATCTCACCTCTCGCTCTCCAAACGACCCGTGGGGGACCAGCAGAGCCTTACATCCAGCCCGACAGTTCCGGGGAAAATTAGTGCAGCGTCCCGCTCGCTACAGGAGCAGTGAGCATTTACGGCGTGCGACGAACTCGGTTGCCATTTTTCAAATCAACGATATTTCACGTATTTTGTTATAAAATCGTACAAATTTGATAAATTTAGGTGGTCGCTAATATTTTGATATGAATGTGCAGCGTTAAAATAAATTTCTAACGTCAATTTCCGATATAATTATAAAAAATGATTCAAAATTTTGCACGCATTTCCAATGGTAGCAGTCGACAAAAAGGCCCGGTTGGAACTATTCGAGATCCTTCAAATTTGACCTTTGACCCCTGTTGTCGCAACCTTGTTTATATAGGGCCTTGACAAGCGTGTTGCTCTAAGGAAGGTCAACTCGATACGCGCATGCAACTGAGCTGCGCGCATATTTTATTGTTCATGACAACGAAATCAAATGCCGATCAAATACAACAACAAATTAGTAGTGATCAAGAAACGAATATGAAAGAATATGACTACAACGATATCAAAGATAACATTAAAAAATATGTTGAGGGATATACATAAATATTAAAACATACTTTGATATTTAAACTTTACAAATGCAAGTTATAGGAAACTAAAATCATTACCAAATCGGTGATTGTTGTTATCAGCGATTTCACCAGACGGCTGAATTAGGTGATTTGCGCCGAGACGATTTTGTGACCACTCGCAAAGCATTTCGGGATTGAATATGTCCCCCTTATTTTCTCTGGGCTCTTCGCTGAACCCATCATCATTCTATGCTTAAGCTACATTATGCTCCGTCGTCTGCTTAGATTTCAACCCCCTAGTCTAGCACTGGTACTTGTTCTGCTAGCTAGGCGTCGATCAGCTTTTATCTGCAGTCCATATAGGCCGTGACTCATTTATTTATTTATTTATTAGAGCAGGCAGCAATGCCAATGGGTATTAAAAAAATAATTCACGTATCTATCAGTAGTATGTTATCATTTCTTTTCACCATTTTCCCCAAAACTTATAAATTTAGAAATACATTCCAATCAGTAATAAGTGAAGTCTACATCTAACCTAGATCTTGATCATGTTGATCGATAGACCAAAAGCTTCAATCTCTGTATTTTGCTCTGCTGAACTGCCATGGCTCACTCACCGATGGAGATTATAGTAAAATGTCAGAAATTGTTGAATAAATCCCCAGAAACGACGGTTATTCCTGTCTAGTTGATCGATAGACCCAAGTCTAAAGATCTAACTTTATTTGTCTAACTAGACAAATGCTCTGACCAGTCTCGATCTGTTTGTTGAAGATGTTGTTCCACACTGGATATCTAAGTAGATCTAGAATATATATAGATCTAGCACGACTTGTTGGTATGAGATAGTCTATGCAACAATAAAAAAATACTAAAATAATAATAAACTCAAAACAGATGAATTCCACATTGTCTTTATAGTATAGGACGCCTAAATCTAGACCATTTGAGGGTTGGTCCATGCAAGCTAAGTTTGGTTCAATTAAGGCCAGCCTGCATGGGCTAGCTGCTAGGAGGTTATGATTTTTTTAGTCCGTTTTTGCCTACAGGGTAAAGTCTAGATCTAGAACTAGAAGATTTAATGGATGACAAGTTACCGTTAGGCCTTACCGTTAGGCATGAAATCTTTAAAATTCAGTTAGAAAATTAATGCATAAAAATAAAATCACGACGAGCTCAGTCACTTTGCTCTTTCACTTTCGAAATTTCTCCAAAAAAATACGCGTTCTGCCAGCCAAGCCAAGGCCATGCAGGCCGAGGAAAATTTACCAATTCTTGCATTATGGCAAAGAAATTATGTAAAAGTCTTTGATTTCACAGAATCAATGGTCAAATTAAGATATGGATTGTGTCTATCAAATCTACTTTCTGCCCAAAATCATAAATTAAGATGGTGTAAAATCTATCTAGCTCCCATTTCTTCTAGTCTAGGCCTAGATCTAAGTAAGGTTAAGTCTAACGCAAAACGATGATGGCACTCTGCAAACGATGTAACATTGCAATCAATTTCCCAGAATTGGCTGATTTTTCTTAGAAATTATTGAAGAAAACCAGGGAAAATGTGAATAGGTGGCCGTTTATTCAAGCTTTAATTTGGCTTTGGAAGTTTGGTTGCTCAATGATTATCGACCTTCGACGCGACGCAGCGCCTGGCTGTGCAGCTCAGCTGCAGCGCAGCGCGCAGCCAATGCAATGCATCCGATGCATGGGTTTTTTTTTCGCCGTCCATAGTCTCGGACTCGAAGTTGAAATTTAGACCCGGATTTCGGGGATTCGGCGACTTGTATTAAGATTTATAAACTTAAAAGTCAAATGCAATTTAAAATTTGAAATCTGACCTTGAACAATCATCGTTGATAAACATCAGCCCTGAAGCAATTGCACTTCAAATCAGACCAGGCAAATTAGACGTCATTGTGTATGTTGCTAGAAGATCTATGACGAGTCGACTGAAGCCCCAGCGCATCATCAACGTTACTAGTAGCTACGCGACCGGCCCAGACTCGGCGCACCCAGGCCAGAAAAATGACCTCGATTATTACGGTGGTTGTCTATGCATTTATTAGTGGTGCAGCTAAATTCAGCAGAGGAAAATAAGAGATAAGAGGTATCCTCGTCATAGACTTAATATTCAAAAATGAGAAAAATGTCAAAATCATGATTATTTAAGCTAAATAATTTCTTTAAAAATAAAAGTAATATTTTTAATATTTCTACTTAGAATAACCGACCTAATAATTGTTCATTAAAAATATTTAAAATTAACAAATGAAAAAAATCAACCCGACAAAATTCCGAAAAGTCCCCCTTATATTTTAGAGTGGTCACAAAAGTTCGTTGGGTTATATTGACCCGTAAAAGTAAAGAGAGGGAGAGAGAGAGGATTAATGTGATCAAGAAGTGATAAGATAGGAAAAAACTGATTTGAAATGACTGAAAGAGAGACAGGCAAAGAAAGAAGAGCCCCCTCCCACACCCGTACCAGAGTTACGAGGTTAGGCTGTCCCGGTGTGTGTGTGTGTGTATTTGAGTTTTGTCAGACGTGTATCAATCAGATATGATTATTTACGTCTGGGACCGACCTTTAACGTCACCATCCGAAAGACGTGACCAGGGCTCGAACCTCGACCCTCTGCATCAATTTTTAACTTCCCACAGCTTGGATTCACAGAGATACGATCTTACGTATACGTAAGCTCCCGAAGGGAGCTAGAGAGGCAACTCTTTTTGCGCGTTTTTGATTTTCCATAGGTTTTGTACATAACAAACATGGCTGCCATTTGTCCAATTTGAAGGTTGATTTTGGAAGGTCAATGTTTAATTCATGAGTAATGACGTCAAAATACGCACAATGCACTTGTATGATTGGATAAAACGCTAATGTTTTATTCATGTCCTCATGCATTAAACATTTTTTTCCGCCCCACAATTCCCTACGATATCTGTGCGAAGTGTCGTTCTTTTTGATTCTGCGAATTTCAACTTTTTGAAATACAATAGCAAGTCTAATTATCTGTTTTTAGAATTGATGTTCGAAATCATGATTTCTGAGTGAACTTCAATGGAGCAGAAAATCTTGGAGGAAACATTAATATCAATCTAATGACATTCCATAGGAATAAAAGTAAGTTAAGTTCAATTTTTTACTTTGATCTTAGTTGAAATTGTAATGTGTTTGCTGGGGTTCGGCGTCGCATGCATGGCTTTATGTGCAGTTTACAATGCAAACCACAATTTCCATATTTCCATTTCTTTTTCCTGTCCTGATCCCAAAATAAGTCTGAAATCTGACTGACATATTTTCTCAGAAAATAATATAGTTTTTCGTAGAACTAAGTTGGTTAATTGGGATGCTTCATGTCCGCCCTTATTAAATCTGTATTTCAGTTCTTATTGTCAAATATCAGGGGTAGATGTGGACTTGTTTAACGGCAAAGCCAAAGCTGCATCAAAATTAAGCCAAATATATAGCCAGAGCGGGATGCGGACTTTGATATCGCCGGTGCCAGCCGGCTGCGAAATTACCGATGTAGGTTAGGTCATTAGGTGTTGGAAATTAATTGTCAAACAAGCTTGAGTTGAAATTTCAAGTTATAGGCCATGGGCCTCGTACTGATTTTTCGACATCGCTATTTCAATATAATTATCTTTATTTAAAATGAAACGAAATTAAATCTAAATGAACTGAATCTGTTTGGAATGATATTGGTAGATTTTTGGCATGCCATGCCATGGTCACGGAATGATTTGAGACAGTCACAGATGTTAACGTTTTTCCTTTTTTAAATAAAAGTAAGGCCCTAGGATAGGTCTAACTTAGATATAGATTTAAAAAAAATAAAATTCTAGATCTGTCTGGTTTGACTTTTTTTCTACAAAGATTTAAGTTCACTTTATTTTAGTTCCTGGCTGGACCATTGGACTAAAATATAATTAGCCTAGCAACGGAGTTTAATGATTCTTTTTTTTTGGGGGGGGGGGCAACATTTATTTGTCAGGGTTCAAACTTCTCAATTGTTTTTGGAAGGGTTGAGAAAATTTATAGTGCCCTATTTTGAATTCTTTAAGTATAAGGCTAAGCAGAGAGAGTGGCTGATCCAATTGATTTATCTTTATTGTCCTCACTTGATGTGAAAGGGAAAGGGTCATTTAAACCTGCCAGCAAGTGAGCTAACCCTTTTTAAGATAAAAATCAAACTTATAAAGAGGAACTCACTTGACATAGAGATTCAAATCAGACATGTTTATAGATGAGTGCAAAAAATTTAATGATTGTCTCGCACTGATGAATGAGCAAGAGCCATATTATCACACAAATGATAATTATCCTACATCTGTCCAAGTTGGCTTGGTGTATATTTATATTGAAGATTGACAAAAGACCTCACTATAGTAGGCCACGTATGCTTGAACCATTTAGTTTTTGGTCAAGACCTGCTTTTTTTCTACTTGGGAAGTGTGAAAGCTGGAAACTCTGAAAAAATTGTTTTAAGAGAGGAATTTTGTTTATCACTTTTGAAATTTTTAACTGTAAAGTATTGTATGTATATTGAATTGCAGATCCAATGGGATCCAGTTCTTAGCAGTCCCAGCCTAGTCAGAAGTACAAAGTCAAATACCATTTGCACATCACCAAGAGGTACAATCTGATGAGTAACAGGATATCTAAAAGCTTGCCAGGTATGCTTGTTTTCATAAAAACTATTTTTCTGAATCATGTTATCCCATAAAATAAAGCTCCATGATGAGATAATATTCTTTTGGATTCAGATTCACCAGTATTTCCATTATCATCAATGCATACTTATTGTCCATGTCTCTTAGCTATATTAATCATATATAAAATCACTTTAAAACTCAGTTACTCCGAAGACAGAAATAAAAAAGGACAAAATATTGAGATTAATCTTTCGATATATATATTTGAATGGGTTTCCATACTTAATAAAAAAAAGTTGTATGAATAATGATCTATAATAGTGATCTATGATTTTTATCTGGCAACATAAGTTACTACATGTGCATTTTCTAAATAATATTGCATGGAAGAGTAGGGGCTCATAAAAAGTTTAAAACTTCTAAATAAACTGGACTAGGTGAGTAAGAATAATTCATATCAACAGCTCATTTTGTTCCTTTCTCTTTTTGTTTACTATGCAGGTTTCACAGGCAGTTTGAGTATCACCAGGGCACATCAAGAAGAAATATGAAGGCCAGGTTCATAACAAGCAGTTACTTCATTGCAATTACAGATTTTAAAACAATGAATGAATTCAAATAAATGTGTCAATACGTATTGTATGTTGCTTAAACTACACATCTGTTGAAAAAAAAGGATTAGATGGAGTATAGATATTTAGGTCCATAGGTTTCACACAAGATTAAAATATTTTTCCAAAGGGCACACTTATCCCCCCCCCCTTTATTAATGTTCTAATCATCTACATGTAGTACTTATAGTAGTGAAAGCACTTTGAATAATATTAGTAGTTTGAAAGGGATAGGTTGTATTCTTGTAATCTAAACAATGCAGTATGGGCCTTTACTGAGGTCTGGGCTATGTAACATACATGCCTACAGACATATAAAAGGTGATAAAAAATAATGGATTTTCATTGAAAAAAATGTGCGTAATAAAAACAATGTGACAGAACAAAGGGCGAAGAAATCACTCTCAGTCCTGGACCCCAATTCATTAAGACTAACCACTATTCTAACTTTGAAATTCTGGTAATTACTATGGAAACATTAAAGCAACAGATAAAAACTGGGGTTCCCATGCTAGTTACATTTGGGGCCAATTTACCATAATTGAAGTCCTTTTGAAACAAGAAACTGTATGTATTGCTGGACATTAAGCTGTTGAATTCATTTTCTGGGGGAAGTGAAAAGTTGCACTTTTTTTTATAATCTCTTTGTTTTTGTAACACTGTATTGTCGATGTCCCGTATAATGAACTAGATTAGCTCTGCAAATAAAATAATTTGTTGAAAATAGAACACAGCTCTAGCAGCACTTCACAACAATAGACAATAAGCAACTTTGTTACTGATTTACTAATGTGCAGATTTGGGAAGGCACTCTTTAGAGAAATGTGGCAATGTGCTCCCCTTTTTTATGAAGTGTCCCCGATTAGATTAGCATGCTATTTCTTGTCAGCAAATGCTGAAAAAATGATTTGATATTTGAGTAACTGACTTTGAGAGAGAGGTATATCGATAATCTTTTTATTAATGGCATCCTTCAGTTGCCCCCCCCCCCCCCTTATATTGACTATGTAAAGCTTATCAATAACTATGTAATTGAATATACGTTTTTTTTTCTTTTTTTTCTCTAGATTTTACCAAAAAAATACATCCCCTCTCTTGTAATATCCTTGCAATTTCTGTTGCACTCATTATAGGCATTTTGCTGATGTAATATGATGCTTTGGTGAGAAAAAAGAGAAAAAATATTTTTATCATGTATTCAAAAATTTATTATTTAATAAAGATTTTAATTTGAAATATTACTTTCTAATCTTGATATTCGTGATTTACTTAATCCACCAATTTATATTGCGTGAAAGATATGTGATGATGATGTTATTGCTACCAAACTGTGTTGTGATGAAATGGCACTAAAGATTACTTCTTTATGATTGGAATATGATGGTGCTACTGATTGATTGATTGATTGATTCTGTATGTCGTGTATCCATGGGTACAATACTAATACAACAGGTGTTTAGTATCAAAGTAACATGTGTGGCAAGATAGCCCATAAAAGCCATTGCAGCAGGGCATACTGTGACATTCTGGTGCAGCCGAATTAAAGACATGAATGACTTTGATTTAAAAGTGGGATAGAAATAAAAATGAAATGAGAATAATATTGTTTGCTCGCATGATTATGTTGAATGTGTGTGTGTTGGAAGAGAGAGAGAGAGGGGGGGGGGGGTGGGCAGGTACAAATTTTTTATTTTATTTGGAAGTGACCTTTAAGATAGCCTTGATGAGAGCAAATACATGGGGGGTACTGGGCTCTCTTTTGCTCCCATCCCAAACTCAGACTTAAAAAAAAATCTTCATAAGATTTGCACCAGATTGTTCATTTCAATTTCAAAATAAAGACAAAATGACCTGATTGCTCTCTTGCTCAGATCATTTTAAGTATTTACCCCACCCCCCCCCAAAAAAAAAATAATAAACATTTGTGGCTATTCATGATGTGTAATGAAAATAATGGGCAGTGATGAATAGAGCAAGCAGATCCCTAAGTTTAATCCTACTAATGGATCTCTTGTAAGCTTCCAAAATGTCTTCGAGGGAAATATCTAGCAAATAAATAATTGAATTAATTGATGTAGTAATAATCGCGAAAGAATTAAAATTATGTAAACAAGAAAAGATGAATAAACAACTGAATACCTTGAGGGGGGGGGGTGAACGGGGGAATGATCAATGACATGAATTTACCAAAGACGCAGCTCTATTTATACATTTCATATTCAATCACGTCGCGTATTATGCTAATTAGTGACAATTTGCTTATTTGCATATTTTTACGCTGTGCGCGCAGGCCAATTTATGACCACGCCTCTGTTTCGCTGGTGTGCCATGAAGTTGCGGTGTCCATAGCCTTGTACGCGAAAAATGGGAGCAGTGTGCACTTTTGACCTTCCAAAATTTCCCCATGTCTGACCGGATGCAGAAGCGGAGTTTCCACCCCCTGCTTGGATTACAGGCGCACGCCACAACGCCCAGTTTTTAAATACGGTCTTTAAATATGGTGTAGTCTTTGCTCTAGACCCAGTTATTTCAAAATAGGAAATTATTAGAAAAGATAAAAACAGACAAACAATGATAAAAAAGACGCCAAAATATCATTTATGTAGAATAACTTTGTTGTTGTTGTTATTTTGGGTTTTTAAGGCGCGTACCATTCAGATCTGAATATTTATGCCTTTTATTAATTTGTCGTTTTTGTGGTATGTGTTATCACAGGGTTTTATAGTTTGGGAGATGCTGATGTCTAAGGTTTAAGATTAACCTTTTGCTTAATTTGTATTTTTAAGAGAACTGGATGTGGGGTAAAGACAACTCTCTAAACCCAAGCACTTTAATTGGGTTTAATTTTAAAGATTATTCTTAGCTTTGACTTTTTCCCCAATATTTGTTTATCTTATAAATAACTGGGTCTAGACGAAGGTATAACCATAATACTCATGTTATTCAACAGGAATAAGAAAAGGACAAAGTCTTATGTTTTTAAGATTATTTAAATTAATTTCTAAATGACTGGGTCTGGAATAGAGACAAAACTATAAACATGTGTTTTTCTACTTGGTCTTAATTTGAAGGATTGTTGGTTCTTAGATTCGATGTTGGGGGTTGGGTGTTATTGTTTTTTTATTCTTGAAATAATTGTGTCTGGAAGAAAGTCTACAATCGATTTCCATGTTATTCCACAGTAGTTAGATTATTGGGTATTCGTTTTAGAATATTTGTAAAAAGTATTTTTTTTAAATAATAACCAAGTCTGGAGAAAGGACGTTTGCGTTACCCATGCATAATTACAATGCTTTGTAGGGGTCTTAGTATTATTATCAAAATCTGGGTGTAGGGTAAAGACATATTTTTTTAATGGGTGTAACTTTTGAAAATTGGTTTTTTAGATTTGATTTTCTTTTTCAATTCATTGTTTAGATCGCATACATTCGTAATTCCGAAGCTTCGTAATTCCGAAGGTTCGGTTATTCCGAAGGTTCGTATTTCCGAAGGTTCGTAATTCCGAAGGTTCGTAATTCCGAAGGTTCGTCAATCCGAAAACGAAATAAGGTTCGTAATTCCGAAGGTTCGTTAATCCGAAAACGAAATAAGGTTCGTAATTCCGAAGGTTCGTTAATCCGAAAACAAAATAAGGTTCGTAATTCCGAAGGTTCGTTAATCCGAAAACAAAATAAGGTTCGTAATTCCGAAGGTTCGTTAATCCGAAAACGAAATAAGGTTCGTTAATCCGAAAACGAAATAAGGTTCGTTAATCCGAAAACGAAATAAGGTTCGTTAATCCGAAAATTAAATAAGGTTCGTATTTCCGAAAATGAAAATAATTCATTTTGGTAACGAAAACGATGTTGTCATTACAAGATTACACGATATTATGCAATGATAGTAATAACGATCGATGATGTGTGTTGGGGCCAAAGCATGTATTTCATTAAGAATGGCGCCCTGATCAAGCATAGGCTAATTTCGATTTTATCTGAGCAATTGCTGCCTATAAGCAAATGGTTTAATTAAAGATGCAGGGGATCAAGTGTGTTGGAAGCATGCGAGCAACCTCTAGATAATAGGATTTGTATTGGAGGGGATGTCATTTTTAATAGCAGCTTCTGCTGGTAATAAAAATAAAAATAATACTAATAATGATCCTTGTGAGATGTTGAAAGCGCGAATCGCAAGCTGAAACTAGTAAACATTTCATGTAACAAGACGTGAAGTGAGCATTCGGAGCATTTTTTGTAATCGTGAGAAAGATGTGTATCTTTCTAAAGAATTAATGCGAGGGCGAGTTGTAATTTGTTTATATACTGACCTGGGGCCCGTTGCATGAAACTTTTTACCTGAGAAAACTCAGGTTGTTTTTACAGGAGTTTTTGCCCTGTGCTAAAGTAATTGGCGGAAATCAGACTAACCTTAGTTTTCAGTTTTTACCGGAGTTTTCTCAGGTAAAAAGTTTTATGCAACAGGCTTCAGAAAGTAATCTTTTAAGGACTGCATTTAGTGACTCATGAATAGAATATATATCTCACGAACTAAATAATGAGAGCGCGAACCGCAAGCTTAAAATTTGTGATATTCCAACCTGAAAACTGGACATTTCATACTTCTTTTTTTGTAACCAGGAATAGAATGAGTTCCTCAATAAACAATACTTGATGCGAGCGAGAAACGTGAGCCAAATTTTTCCGATTTTCCAACCTGAAAACTGGACATTCTATAGCATTCTTGTAAAAAAAATAATAATAGCTGGGAGAATAGTTTTCAGAACTGAAGTGGCTTCCCTGGGTAAATGATATCTTTATCAATATCATCATTCTAGGCCCACATGAAATTTCCAAAAGTTTGAGCACGTGATTCGCTCGCAACATCTCACAAGGATGCCCTTTTCACAGTATTGACCAAAAAGGTGAATTTTACATCTTCAGATTTGACTTTTTCCCCCAAACCGCTTGCTCTCTACGCTCGCAGAAATGATACGTAAATATATAACTTTAGCATGTTTAGTGATCACTTAAAAAATTGTGCTCAATTTAGTTACTACAAAAACACACAACCTCTTTACACAGATGATAATCTAATGGTGAAAATATCCGTTTGCACCAAATTGCCCCTATTGGCCCCTTTTTTTTTACTTTGCCCCCCCAAAAAAAAAAAAATACGTTCCGCCGCCATTGGCTAAAACACGATCGTCTTCATGGCTAACTGCAAAAAGTTCTTAAAATGTCCCCTTTAGATCAGATCAGAGCTTATATATTTAAAAATTCTGTTCGCGCTTCTTGCTAGCAGTTATTATCTAAATTTAGTTACATAGGCATCTCGCTTTGAAGATCACAAACATATTGCCCATCATATTAACAAAAATATAGCTCGCGCTCGCATTATTTAAAAAGGGTTTATCATGTTATTACATATTTACTTTATTTTATAAGGATAAAGCTAATTATTGACTGTTAGGACTACCCTTTCAAAGAAACAAACAAAAATCAACTTTAAACTGCCGATCAAGGAAAATATGACTAAAAAAAATTCCCCCCCCCCCCTCTATTTGACGAAAGTTGGATCCGCCGGGAGGGAGGCAGGGGGCATCAAAAATGGAATAAAAAACAGGGGAATTAATATTTTCCAAAATGGGAAAGTTCCTTTTTCAAAACAAATATGCCGTTTTTCATGTTTTTTCGAAATAAAATACTCTTTTTAAAGTATACAAGTTAAGTAAAGTTTTCAGGCTGGAATATTGAAAAATTTCAGCTTGCGCTTCGCACTCTCATTCGATTGGTGAAATATGCATCCTAAAGAGGTCACTAAACAGGTTCCTTTTCTGGTCAGTATGTTTAAGCTCGCGTTTTGCGCTCGTGTTAATTCTTTAGTTAGATGCACATCTTTTTAATGACAGCAGAAATCTGCTCGGATTTTTAAAAACTAATTTTCATTTTTCATTGAAATAACCTAAAGTTTAGATTGTGATTCACGCTCGCAACACCTCGCAATAATGCCATTTTAAGAATAACTGACCACAAAAAACGTTATACAACTTCACCTTTGAATTTGTTTTACCAAGCCGCTCGCTCATTATACTCTCTCCCGAAAAATAAAGCCTAAATATACATTTTGCCATAATAAGAAGTCACTTCAAAAAAGTTATTCTCTACTTAATCACTATCAAACAGACAATGACTTCAAGCAGATGATAATCTTAAGGTGAAAATATCACCACAGTCCCAATTTTGACGTATGAGTTTCATTTTTTGGCTTTACCCCCAACGAAAATTCGTTCGGCCGCCCTTGCCTTCCCATCCTCATATGATAATTGAACGGCAACAGTGTCCCCCGCCCCCCTCCCCTTGCCTCTGCTTTCCCGGTTTTCATTTTTCGGATTAACGAACCTTATTTTGTTTTCGGATTAACGAACCTTATTTTGTTTTCGGATTTACGAACCTTATTTCGTTTTCGGATTAACGAACCTTCGGAAAAACGAACCTTATTTTGTTTTCGGATTAACGAACCTTATTTCGTTTTCGGATTAACGAACCTTCGGAAAAACGAACCTTATTTCGTTTTCGGATCAACGAACCTTCGGAATAACGAACCTTTTTTCGTTTTCGGATTAACGAACCTTCGGAACAACGAACCTTATTTCGTTTTCGGATTAACGAACCTTCGGAACAACGAACCTTATTTCGTTTTCGGATTATCGAACCTTCGGAATAACGAATCGTCGGAATTACGCCACAAATGTTCGGATTAACGAACCCTTTTTCGTTTTCGGATTAACGAACATCGAGGTATAGGCAATTTACGTGTTTCGGAATTACGAACCTTCGGAATAAAGAACCTTCGGAATTACGAAGCTTCGGAAATACGAAGTGTAACCGTTTAGATAACCTGGTCTGGAGGAAAGAGTACGTTTTAAAACTCGTGTTATTCCAAAAGAATATGATAGGGTTTTATGGTAGAATATTTTTTTGCGTAATTTTTGTAATGATTAGGTCTGGAATAAAGACAACGTTCTAAACCCCTTTTTAAAAACAGGTTCATAGGTTCAATGATTGCTTGGTCCTAGATTTTGAGTTATTTCTATTTTACTATTAGCGTTATTTTGAAAAACAAATGACTGGGTCTGGCTGAAAGGCTATGCTATATATCCACTTGGCGTTGTGGCGTGCGCCTGTAATCCAAGCTGTGGGAAAGTTTCAAATTGATGCAGAGGTTCGAGCCCCGGTCACGTCTTTCGGATGGTGACGTTAGAGGTCGGTCCCAGACGTAAATAATCATATCTGATTGATACACGTCTGACAAAACTCAAATACACACACACACACACACACACACAGTTATCCAGCATTAATAAGATTATGGGGTCTTATTACGGTTTTTGTTGTTGTATTGTTATTTACAATTTTTGAATAACAGGGTTTGGAGAAAAGGCTAAGCTCGATTTTCTTTTTTCCACTAGAATATTGTTATGGTATCTTAGTTTGGACTTATATTATAATTTTTGAAATAACCGGGTCTGGAAAAAAAGACTTTGGACGTATATTATAATTTTTTGAAACTACCGGGTCTGGGCTTTGGACTTTTGTGCTATATGAAGGCATTACTATAGGGTTTTAGTTTTTAGTTTTAAATAACCGGGTCTGGAGAAAAGACTATGCTTGATTTTCAATTTACTCATAGCGCATATATTCACAATACGTTCCGCATAATTTAAAACAACAAAGACATTGATTCCACCAGTTTTGATTAACTGGGTCTGGAGAGAAGACTAGGCTCAATTCTCATTTTTATTCCACTGGAACATCATTATCGTATCTTAGTTTGGACTTATATCATAATACATGTATTTGAAATAACCGTGTCTGGAAAAAAGACTGTGGACTTATATTATAATTTTTTTAAACAACCGGGTCTGGAGAAAAGTCTTTGGACTTATATTATTATTTTTGAAACAACCCAGTCTGGAATAAAGACTTCAGATTTACATTATAATTTTTGAAACAACCGGGTCTGGAATAAAGATTTTGGATTTATATTTTAATCCTTTAAACAACTTGGTCTGGAATAAAGACTTTGGGCTTATATTATTATTTTTTATACAATCGGGTCTGGAATAAAGACTTTGGATTGATATTATAATTTTTGAAACAACCGGGTCTGGAAAAAAGACTTCGGACTTATATTATAATTTTTTAAACAACCGGGTCTGGAAAAGAGACTTTGCACTTATATTATAATTTGTTAATTAACCGGGTCAGGAAAAGAGACTTTGCACTATTGTGCTATATGAACGCATTACTATAGGATTTTAGTTTAGAACGGATTTGCCAAAAATCCCTTCAAATTTATAACATTTGTGGGTAAAGTCATTATAACATTTCTGGGCGATCAAAAATGATTAAAAAATGATTACATTTGTGGGTGAAATTATTACATTTGTGGGTAAAGTGTTATTAAATTTGTGGGCGTTATTACATTTGTGGGTAAAGTGTTATTACATTTGTGGGCGTTATTTGTGGGTGCAACACACCCCCTGCAACCTTGTATGTTAGAGACAAATCACCTTGCACCTTCAAAACGGTCACTTTAATTTCGCGCATTCATCGCTGCGTATCTTTTTTAATTATACATTGCCATTCATTTTTGCACAGCGAGCTCGATTCCTCTTCAATTCCATGAAAATGACATGAAGTTCCGTGCATAATCAGGGCCGTCACCAGCTTTTTTCTAGGGGGGTGCTTTTTATGAAAAAACAACACAAAAACACAAAAAACAACGTATTAACTCAATTTTATGCAGTTATATAGCCCGCCGGCCAGAATGGATATAGAAAGTACATACTGGTCAACATGCCTATTGGTCCTCAATGCAGTTTCGCTGTATCCCTACCCCCCCCCCTCCGGGTTTTTTTTTTTTTTTTTTTTTTTTGTAATTTTTTTTTTTTTGGTTCTGAAGGGGGGTGCGTTCGCACCCTCCGCACCCCCCCTGGCGACGGCCCTGATAATGTAAACAAAGTGAAGATTGATAAACATATAGGGGCGGATCAAGCTTTCGCCAATAAGGGGGGGAGGTAGAATTCCTTCCATATTTTCCCGATCGGACGCTCAAAGTTGATTTTTATTTATTTCTTTGAGGGGCTAGTCCTAAGAGCCACTTCTTAGCTTTATATTCTCAAAAAACATAAATAAATAATAATCTCATATAGCCCTAATTGAGTAGTACGAACGTGAAGCGCGAGTCATTTTTTAAAGGAAATTTCATGTGTTTTTTCCAGAAAATTTAATATGAACAATGATTGTGATCGTGAACAAGATATGTATGTAACCAAATAATTACCGCAAGCACGAATCGTGAGCAGAAATCTTTGCTATACGTTCTGGCCTGATGAAAAAAGCCCTTAATGGGGAATGAAACATTTGGAACAAGTAGGCTTGTGTCAGAACAGAAAAATCAAAGAAACAAAACAACGAAAGTTTGATAAAAATGGGACAAGTAATGAGAAAATTATGAGCAATTGAATATTGCAGTCACTAATGCTATGGAGATCCTGCCATTGGCAATGCGACAAGGATGTTGTGTCACATGTGAACAACTTTCCCTTTGATGGACTATAAAATGCCCCCAAAATGTCTCTTTTGCTTTTTCTTATCATGCTTATGGTGATACAAACTCTTTATCCATGGTTTTATTCTTTGAAAATCTGTATTACATGCCCTCCTATGGAAAGAATACATGATCGACTGATAGATGTGATAAAAAGAGGCAGTCTAGGTGAAGTAAGTACTAAAGTAGAGGGAGAGTTGTTCACAAGTGATATCACACATCTTTGTCGCATTGCCAATGAGGACCTCCATAACACTAGTGATCGCAATATCAAAATACTCTTTCATTATTTGTCTTTTTCATTATTTGTCCGATTTTTCTCAAACTTTCGTTGGTCTGTTTATTTGAATTTTTTTGTTTTCACACAAACTATCTTGTTCCAAAGGTTTCATTCTCCTTTAGGAACAATCAAATAATGCGAGCTCGTGATGTGCACAATATTCTACCGGCCACAAATCGATTTTTATTTGTTTTATAAGAATAGGTAGAATGACTGGTAAATACTTAATGGGTATTTTTAAAATCGGCAGCTTTTACTATAGGGCGCTCGTCGGATGAATAACGTGACACCTTTTTTCCTTGCTAAATCCTATATTTTTTTTAATAATGTAAGTTTGCAGAAATATGATAGTATCAAATTTGGCTTATTTTTGTTGTTGCTCATCACAGTTTCAAATGTAGGCTTATCGACAGAAATAGGAACCTCTCACGAGGGAATAACTCATTCATCCGAAAGATTGACTTTTCTATCATCTCCTCCAGAAGGTAACACAAGTAAGCACTTCTTTATTGCCAATTTGACATATGACTGCTAATGAGAGGTGTGCCATATAGTGCCCATATACATGTACTTAGACTGAAACATCACTAGGAAATGCCCAATAGCTTGGGACTGATTAAGAGTCGATATACCTTCGCATTGTTAATATACTTGTTGACTAGTATTTGAAATAATTAAAGAAAACACAAGTCGGCTACACCTTGAAGTCAGATAACTCTCAGAATATTACCTTAATGACTGACTATAATCAGGCCTATCAGCCGTCAAAGTCTTGCAAAGGCGTCGATCCTCAAGGGGGGGGCAGGGGGGCGATCGCCCCACCAATGAAAATATGGGGGGGGGCAAACATATCGTTTTGCCCCACCAATAATTCCAAATGTGTGCAAAAATAAAATAAGATTGTAATGTTACACAAAAATCAGCAAGCGAGATTGATATACACAACTCGTTCTTTATTTAAAATCGTGCTCAAAATGTCCGCTTTTCAGATTGGAATATAACAATTTTCAGCTCGCCCTTCGCGCTCGCATCATTTCTGATGCAAAAACCCATACTTTTCATGTTTAAATAAGTAAACAGAATGTCCCGTTTTCAGTTCTAAACCTCAAAAGATTTGCAATAATATTTTGTTTGATATATATCTTGTTCTTTATTGAACACGTCCATTAAACTGTCAATTTGATTCAGATCGAAATATAAAAATTTTCAGCTCGCGCTTCGCGCTCACATCTATTGTTATTTTAGACAGCCATCTTAATCATTTGTACCGAAAATGCTTATAATATCAAGCTTTTATATCAGAATATAAAGGAATTTCCCGGGGGAATTTCAGCTCACTCTCGGCACTCGCATTATCTGTGCAGTGAGATATGTATCATCCTCATGAGTTACTGCAAACAGTCTTAAACACGTACCTTTTTCCTGTTTTCAGTTCAATATACTAAAAAATTTTGTTGGTGAGATATGTGTCTCTTTTTTATGAGTCATATATATATTTTTTTTCACTTGCCATTTGAGAGAACCAATATTGGTATCAATTCTATATTACCTGATGACATTAAAATAAGTGTATCACTCAATTCTTTCAAACGATTATTTTAAAAAAATATCACTTATAACATTGTTTGTTCAAGTATCGTGTAGGGTTTGTCTTGGGATATTAATAATTTGTATTTGTATTTATCATCTTTATTTTCTAGTTATGTTAAAATGTTCATTTTAAAATGTTTCTGCTTACATTTTGGTGGCAGCACTGTATAAGACTTGGTTCTAAGCTGTCTCCACATTCTTATATTGATATTTTTGTTTATTACTATGTATATTTATGTGTTTTTATGAATGAAATAAATTGAAATTGAATTGAATATTTATTTATATATACATGTATATATATATATGTATATACATGTATATATATATATATGTATATACATGTATATATATATATATATATATATATATATGTGTGTGTGTGTGTGTGTGTAAAGCTTTACATGTACAACCAGTGGCGTACCGTGGGTCACAGCATTGGGGGGCACCAGCAAAATTTCGAGTCGCTTAGGGAGCGCGCGAAGCGCGCTCAGTTGTCAGGTATTCTGACCTAACAGAGATATTTTAAGGACATGCAGGATATGTATCTCACTGATTAAATAATGCGAGCGCGAAGCGCGAGCTGAAAATATTTGATATTCAGAGCTAAAAAAGGGACATTATAAGCAATTTTTTGTAATCATGATATGTAACTGTGTCGCTAAACAAACAATGCGAGCGCGAATTGCGAGCTAATTTTTTTTTTATATATTGAACCTAATTAGAGAAATTTTTAGGACTATTTCAAAATCCATAAAGAGTATAAATATCTCACCACAGTCATCTAATGCTAGTGCCATCCTTTGCTGATTTTGTTAGAATTACATCTAAACACAGTCATGAAACACCTTTTGTAGTCACTGTAATCATGATTATCATACGCATTTAACTAATCAAATACTGCAAGCGCGAAGCGCGGGATAAAAATTTAGGAAATTTAGACCTGAAGAGGGGCATTCTAAGGCTTGTTTGTATGTATTCCCTAAGACCGAATGTATTTCACTAACCAAATGATGCGAGCGCGAAGCGCGAGCTGAATTTTTTTATTTATTGACCCCAAACATGGATATTTTAAGGACTATGCTTTTTGTGAATCCATTAAGAGTATACCTATCTCACTATAGTCATCTATTGCCAGTGCCAAGCGCTTGCCGATTTTGTTACAATTACATCTAACCACATGAAGTACTTTTTGAAGACATCATTGTTATCATGAGTATCATACGCATCTCACTAATCAAATACTGCGAGTGCGAAGCGCGAGCTGAAAATTTAGGATATTCCGACCTGAAGAGGGGCATTTTAAGGCTTGTTTGTAGGAATTCACTAAGACCCTACGTATTTCACTAGCCGAATGGTGCGAGCGCGAAACGCGAGCTGAAAATTTTTGATATTCAGATCAGAAAAATTGACATTTTAAGGACTGATTTAAGGAGTTCATGAAGAGCAGAAATCTCACCAATTCACTTATGCGAACGTTAGCACGGACAGGAAATGTTTTATATTAAGACCTTAAAATAGGGCAATCACTTTAAGTAGTCATGAAAAATAAGAATATGTCACTACATAAAGCAATAATAACTCGAATTGCGAGGAAATATATTTGTGTATATTGATTTGAAAACGGGAGGTTTTAGTACAACAGGATTATATATCTCGTAAAACAGTCTATGCGAGCACCAATGAAACAAATAATGTTTCATAAAGTAATGAAAAAATGCTTCTTATGTAATATAACATACATGTACAATATAATATAATGAACAATTATAATGAACAATAATTTCTTCTTTCCCCACTACGTTTCTCCTCCCTTTTCCCTCTTTTTCTCCCTTTCCCCGTTTTTTTTTTTTTTTTTTGCCAGCGGATTGGGAGGGCACGTGCCCCCCCATGCCCCCCCCGTAGTTACGCCACTGTGTACAACAGCTTTTGGCAACTCTTTTTTTATTTAAATATTGTAAAGAAATGGATGAAGAGAACAATGGTAGGCGTAGCTTAAATCAAGGTTCCCCAGAGCTATCTACCCTTTGGAAAAATTGGTGATGCCGAAAAAATGTCTCTGCCGGGAATCGAACCCGGGCCCCCAGCTTTGAACGCCGGTGCCTTAACCACTAGACCACAGAGACGGGTTAATGGTTAGGGCGAGCCAGATCCGATTGACCGTCAGATAGACAGATTTTCGACACTATACCAATTATATTTTCCTTTGTTGGGTGAAGGTGAGTTTTGAACAATGACAAGCCGCCATGCCTCAGCTGGATCGAAGCTATTGCTTTGATACAGTACACGTATGGGAGAAGAAATACAAATGTGTAAAGCTTTACATGTACAACAGCTTTTGGCAACTCTTTTTTATTTAAATATTGTAAAGAAATGGATGAAGAGAACAATGGTAGGCGTAGCTTAAATCAAGGTTCCCCAGAGCTATCTACCCTTTGGAAAAATTGGTGATGCCGAAAAAATGTCTCTGCCGGGAATCGAACCCGGGCCCCCAGCTTTGAACGAATATATATATATATATATATATATATATATATATATAGTGTGTGTGTGAGTTTGTTTGTTTTGTGTGATCGAGCGCCTTTGAAACCTTGTCATGATTTTGCCCCCCCCCCCCCATCTGAAAAATGGATCGATGCCCCTGAAGTCTTGTATTAACGAAGACTATTGGTATTGTTGGGTGATAATAGAAACCAAACATTCATTGTTCTGCCAACGCACTGGGAAAGTGATGCTTGCAGGGCCAGCAGGGTTGAAGTATACAGGAGATGTAATTGCAAAATGATACAACAATGAACCTCAGTCAACATGACTGCTTATCACATTTTCAATCATTGTAGGCCTGTCGACTGAAATGGGTACCTCTGACGACGGAATAACTCATTCATCCGAAGGATTGACTTTAATGTCATCTCGTTCTCCAGGAGGTAACGCAATAAGCACTTCTTCAAACTTAAGAACTGGCAATATCGCAGTGCCGACTTGCATTTAAGACTGGATACTGTGTACATTAAAGGGAATTGCCCAATAATTTGGGACCCATTTGGACTGATCAATTGACTAAATGCCTTTGAAATGCTCTTGTACTTTTTGGAGTATTTTGATATCATTAAGCTAATGATAAAACATGAGATTCATATATCTCACTTTCCATCTTGCTTAGATGCTAAACAAAATATTGCTGGTCGGAAATTTAACAATGGAGGTAAAGAAAGGGATATCATCTATACAGCTCTATGACTTCAGTTATCATCCATTCAGGTTTGTCAATAAATGTATTATATAAACAGAGACTTTCGACATTTTAAGACTTTGTTAAAGTCAACCTGCAAGTTAAAGTTTGAGCTTTTAGATCCTAATCTGGATGCCTAATTTCTTGACCCCCGAAAACAAACTATGACATTTAGGTTATGATCTGATCACGGTATTCCATTATCCTTTTCTATAGACCAACGTACAACTCCGTATGGTGCAATCGGGGGTGGAGTGGCTGTTGCAGTAGGTGTTATAGTCGTCATCATTGTCTTCATTACCTTGAAACGCAAGTAAGTAGACACTGACAGAACCAAGCCCAGACCGACCAAGTATATTATGCTATTACACTAGATGGGGATAGGGTCATGTCCCCTAAAAATAGATCAAATAAATGAATAAGTGAATAGATATATAAATAAATAAATATAAATTAAAAAAAACTTCAACGACCAAAAAAGTAGAAAAAAAATAAAATGAAAGCGAAAGAATGGGTTATTATACTATTGTCCAAATACTTATGTCAGAGCTTATCAAAAATAGATTTTGGAATTAAAAGGGTCAACAATCTGCACGTTCACATCTTTTTTTTAATGATTGCTCCATTCGTATTATCAATATTGTTAGTATCATCATCATCTATATATATATTTTTAATATTGCAAAGAGAATAGCAAGAAGAAGAAATTAAAATAATAAAATGCACTAATAAAAAGAATAATGAGTTTCATGTAACTGTTTTTTTCTTTGTGTGTTATTGATTCTTTTTTCAAAGGTCCAAGGAAAAAGAGGACCAAAAATATGGAGTTTGTGAGATGACTGGAAACACACCCGGGTCTCCTGGGTATGAGAATTCTATCGTAGGTTTCCATGAAGCCACTGATGGGGATACAACGGTAAACAGATAGAAACATTCAAGAACAGTTCTTAAAGGAGGATGAAACCCTTTAAACAAATCGGCAGGTCTAAATGCAAAAAAAATAAATAAAATAAATGAATCAATAAATGTTTGAAAAAAAATGAATAAATGATAAGAAAGTTATAGACATTTGAATATTGAGGCCACAAGCTACAGCAGTCCTCTCATTGGAAATGCTAACAAGATGTGTGATGCCATTACTATTAAACATAAACTAATGCTATGGAGATCCTCCTATTGGCAATGCGACAAAGATGTGTGATGTCACATGTGAACAACTTTTCCTGTGAGGGACTATAAAATACACGCAAAATGTCTCTTTTTGCCCTTATGGAGATACAAACTATTCATCCATAATGTATTCTTTTGAAAATCTTTATTACATGCCCTCAAATCATGCATACAGACCCCGGGGGCCATACACTGACGAGTGGACATAGGCGGCGGAAGCAGGGGTGGGGGCGGGGCGGACGTGACCCCCCTTAATTTGAGGAGGGGGGACGGTCCCCTTTCATTTTTCCCCCCTAAATTCACGTGGACCTCCCCTAATTTTTTTGGTTTCCGCCGCCAGTACCAGTGGATACCATGCGCGACAAAGAAAACACGTAAGAGGATGTCTTTTTTAAGATGGGCACGTTACGTACGTAACGTAATAAGGATGTCAAAAACACTAAAATAATGAAAAAAGGGTATCTATTTTCGCTAGGAAGGCTACGTGTTAAGGGTCAAATTTGCGAGGGTATAAAAATTAAGACTAAACTGTGTTATAAAGGATGTACTTATTACCCTAACAGTCAATACTACGTGTTTAGAGTAAGATTTGTGGGAGGTGGGGCTGTAACCGACGACCAACGTCCATGACATAAACAATTGAAATATCGCTGTATTTGTTTAGGGCTTCAATTCAGGGAATACTTGCCAACAGTATCGTATTGTTTCCAATTCTTGTTAAGGGAAGGGTTTTACACGCCAATACTTGTTAAGGGGTGCATTTTCAGAATATGGAAATTACGTGTTTAGGGTGCTTTTCGAGACCCCATGGTCGCGCATGGTATCCACTCGTGAATGGAAGTGGCCCCTCCGGAATATAGACAGAATACATGATCTACTGATAAAAAAGGCAGTTTAAGTGAAATATATATTTTAAAAAAAAGTAATGGGAAAGTTGTTCACATGTGACATCACACATAATTCACGCATTGCCAATGAGAGGATATACATTACAGGAATTATCTCAGCTTCAAATTCGCATAACTTTCTTAATTGAGACCTTTCGTTTTCTATGACGTGCCATGTGGACGTACGAGATTAAGGAATTTTGGGAGCACTGCGCATGCGCGAAGTAATCTGTGACGAGCCTTCTCGTTCACTGACCAAATCTGTGACTCGTATTTGAGGGTTTTGACGTTCGGTGTCATAGTGCTCGAACGAGCGCTAGTTCGTACATGATGACGTCATCCCAGCTTGGCAAAAATGAATGAAGCCGCATCAACACTCGAGTTTTGTTGATTCAGCAGGGCTGGTAAACTGCAAATTACTGCTTGTTACCAGCTTTTCCATTACATTTAGTGTGTCCTGTTTTCAGACACTACATATCCGATAGGTAATTGATGGTTTATTTCCAAACAACCCGCCAAACAACCGTGTTTTTCGGCTTTTTGCGCAAGAGTGCAAATGTTGCACCCACAGTCGCCCCACTGGTTCGTAGCGTGATGCTACGCCTGATTCTCCGGCCAAGCATCGGCCCACGGCCCGCTCGCTCACGCTGGTATATGCTGTGGCGTGGTACGGGTACGTCGACTTAAATCGAAACTGTTTTCATCAATGTACGAACGTGATACTGAACGAGCGGTGTCACCACTTGCGGTGAACTAGGAATACGTTGCAGTCGCAGACAATCGAAATCTCTCTATTATTTATTCTATATTTCTCTACGTTGCCATTTTACTCAACGTTTTTTTTTTCACACAAGCTATCTTGTTTCAAGTATTTAATTTTCCTTTAATTTCATACTTGTATCCTCATGGGAGGACACGTCATAGAGGTCTCAGAAAACATGTCATGGACAACATCTTTGCATTATCATCATAGAATGGGCAAAAATAAAAGGGGAGAGTTGTACTTCTGTGACATCACAAACCTTGGTCGCATTACTAATTCGAGAATCTCTTCAGCATTAATGATGAAAATTCAAATGTTCATATCTTGGTCCGATTGTTGTCAAACTTTAATTCTTATTATACTATGATATTTCTATTTTCACACAAGTTATATAGTTCCATTTAAGGCTTTCATTCTCGTGTGGCCAAAACTTGACTGAGTTATTCTTAACCTTTCGCATCGAATTATGTATACTCTTATAATATATCGCTACCCCAAAATATGTGGATTTTCAGTGTTACTTGAAGCGCCTGTTTGCATTTCATATTTTAACTATCCGGTATTTTGGACGTCTCAACGTTTTGCTCTCATAAGGGAGCCTTATATTCTGACAAGAGTGCTGAAGTGTCGAAATTTGATAGTATTATTCTCATCACTTGTTTATAGTTTCAGCTAGTATAGAGAGTGGAGCTTGACGGAAGCATTGGGGCCAACTCCCGGGGGGGGGGGGGCACTCGACGAAAAAAGTGGTGGGGGGTGTGCCGCGGGCGAGACAAAAAACGGGGGCCTTGGAGCGGTCTTATTGTAAAAAGGAGGGTCCTTGGAACGGGCTTCGGAACTACAAATGTTTGTGAAAACTGGGGTCCTGGGAACGGATCGCCAGCGTGTGATTGCGTATGCATCCCTATGGAACGGGTATGCGTGTATGATACAGCTAGCCCGGCTGCACGGCCGAAGGGTGCGCTCGCGCAGAGGTGATGGTTGGACAGTGCTCTGCGGCCGCTTATCACCAAAATTGCAGCTCACTGTAGCAGATCAATGCGATCAACGGCGTAACGAAAAATAAGCGATGCTTTGGAGCGGATTTCTTTCTTCTTTTTTTCTCGATAAGAGGAAAATGCTATGCCTTGGAGCGACTTTCTTTGTTCTTTTTCTCAATAAGACAAAAATGCTATGCCTTGGAACAGAAATTTGAGTGTAAAAATGGGGGTCCCCTCCGCGGCGGCACATACCCACTATGCATTATATACTGAGTGCCCCCCGGGGGCCAACTGACATTACAAAGTTTATTTGATTGAGTGATATCATTTTTTAAACCAAATATTACCGTTTATTTTACTTGAAGGATGATCTGTACGGGGTGGTCGAGAAGGATGCCTTTTCAGCCCAAATGAAGAGAGGTACCATGATAGTAGATTACGTCAACGTGAAAGGGGAAGCTGGCAACACTCCTGCCGTGGCGGAACCAGATCATAGCTATGAAAACATGGCAGCTGATACGACGAGCAATGACGCCATGACATCGAAGGATGTGGGTGGTTCGGATGAGTTGTACGCGATGTCGACCAAACATCGTCTGGGACCAGACGGTCGAGAAGTTGTCAAGGAAGAAGCGGATATGTATGCGGTACCAGATAAAGGGCGAAAAAGTCAACCTTCCCGTGATGCTTTAGGCAAGTCCCTTCCGGTTGAGAAAGCAGATGACGCTGGTGATTTGTATGCAATGCCGGATAAGAATCGAAGGAGCAAGAATGCTTTAACTTCCTCCAGGTCAGATGATATTGAAATGATGTATGCTATGCCAGATAAACCAAGGTTTGGTCAATTACATGATGATGATGATACAACCGAAATGGTAGAAAATGAGTTGTATGGATGAAATTTTGATCTCTCTCACGTACTTTCAGCAACCAAACATTTTTGCTAAAGGCGATTAATGAAAATCATTTTGAAAGATCAATCAGTAATACTTTCATCTATCATGTCTATTTTTGTGATAATCGTTGCAAATCAGAGGTTAAAAAAATAATCGTCTCAGCTTGTCACCCTAGTATAGGATCTTAGGGACCGGATGCATTCGGATATGGTAAGGGTCGGTGTGACGTGGCCCCATAGGCGGCTGAAGCGGGGGGGGGGACGGGGCCCCTAAAGTTTAGGTGGGGGTACGGTCCCCCCCTAAATTTTTTTTGATAACCCTTTTTTTTTTTTTTTGCTTGTCAAAAATTTTTTGGTAAGCAACTAATAAAATTTAGGTTCAAAATCTTTTTTGGGGGCGCTTGTCAAATTTTTTACCTGTGTCCATCCCAAAATTTTAGGTGGACACCCCCTAAATTTTCTGGCTTCCGCCGCCAATGCGTGGCCCCAAATTTTGAAGCCAAGCACTTAACAATTAAATTCGCTATGAAATGAATTGCTAAAAAAAACTAGATGACCTGCTGCCTAATATATATGGGGGTGATTGGGAACTGGAATTTAATGTAAAATGACGCCTTAAACGAGGGGTTCATAGGTCTTATGGCATGAAATCGAGAGACTGACCGCTGTTTGTCGAAACGGTGAAAATGTTATGTTTTGGGCTGATGGAAGGACATATACAGTGAAGCAACAAAATACATGAGGGTATGGGGTTCACATACACCTTGTCGTCAGCAGTTCACACGCATAATATTTTAATGATGATTATTATTACTATTTCATGAATGCCCTGTACATTGACAGAAAATGAAGAGTCAAACAGTGTCTGACATCATAAAGCAGTTTTGTATGAGTTTATTTTCTTTTAGTTTTTTATTTTCGTTTAATTTGTGACTATGTTTATTATAAAAAATGTTCATTCATTAACGTAACTTTTGTTTGATAATTTGTACATATATATGTTTTACTGTATTCCTTATGTTTTTATTTGAAATCATTAAGATGAACTTGAAACTTTTCATTGACAAACACGTTCTGTCCCGTTCCCTTCGTTTTGTTTTAGGCGTTAGTTCTCGGAGACCCCTGGCAGTTCATGTTGAATTCAAATTCCCAAGTAGAGGGCTTCTTATTTCATAGTAACTTCAGTTCTTAAGGGAAGATGGGGCCGCACACTACTACCCTGTCAAAATCCTGGGGTAGGGCCGGGGATGGGTTTACATACCATGTGGTAAAAATCGATCTAAATTATATAGAGATAACAGAACATGATATTTTGTTATGCATTGTGTTCTTTCAAAATAATTCTTTCTGATTATGTGCTAGAAATATCCACTATTCTATTAAGTTCTCACCACCACTTGACCGAAAACAAAAGGGTCAATGAACATTGCTTTTAAGGAAAAATAATATGTAGAAATGTATCAGCCAGCATGTGGAACGATACAGGGTTACTTTGTGTTTACTGTTATGTCTACATTCTGTATTCAGCATTGTGATAGTAAATTAATCCATATGGGTTGTATTTGTATTCTTGTAAATGTGTGGGTTATGCATGTTCCGTTTAATATGTCAGTTTGTGTCAAGACAATGTGACTCGAATATGTATACCATTTATTGAACAATTGAAGTATTGTGAACTTTGACTTTCATCAAGTATAATCGGAAATACTTGTGCTTTGATTTCAATGGCTGTCGAGTAATTCGGTAATATTCTGCTTAGTAGCCTGTTATCATAATAGACCAGTTTCGTAGTTACTTCAGTGACAATTTTTGTCAAATGACCTTTCATTTCTTTCATTATGATAGGCAGATTTCAAAGCAAGATATTACTTAAGCATGCCTTACATATCAGGATGGAGACATTGAATAGACCAAGTGACTAGAATAGCACACCACTTATTTGTTGCATTTGTACTTTGAATACATATGATAACATGTTGTACAATGTACTGGCAAACTGTGGAATACCAGTCGGTCGTTCGTGGACGCATTGTTTTTTTTTGTGGGTGTAAATGAAAAACACAATTCAAAAGAATATATGAATAGACATCAAATTTGGTGCTTATCTCACTAAATTTTAAGCCACTATGTCAGTTCAGTACTTATGACCTTCCTCGCTGATCATGCGCAGAGTGGAACTACGAACTGGCTTATAATCATTAGAAGCATCGCTAACATAATGTAGTATTCTTACCATTTGAAAATACTTTCACCTGACTTGTATCCACTTGAACAACGGAAACAGACATATTCTTTACCTTTTCACGAGACCGCCATCATTGTCATGCTATCGGTCACGATGGCTGTCTCTGCGTTCCTTTCAATCTGTCAATTGTCATTCTGTTTAATAGATCATATATCTTTTTTCATTATTTATATTACGATTACATGTATTGTATTATTGATTTGTTTTCTCAACTTTGTATAATGATAACACAATCATTAAGAAGTGATAAGTCATTTGTTTAAGTTATGATAATCTGTCATTACTGTATTCCTATCGGGGTCCACCCGCCAGTCACAATTAAGGACCGCTAGTCATCGTAGTATAAGGGTCGCTCTTCATAAAGTTCAATGTTCGCTATAGTCATGATGAACGAAGAGGGCTTGTCATAGTCATAATCATGCAAGGGGTCGCTAGTCGATCGACTCATAGCAGGGAAAAGGGTTAAGATATCTATAATAGGCTCTGCAGTCAAAATAGAAAAGGGTCGCTAGTCATAGTCGGAGAATAGGGTCACCAATCATAGCATAAATGGTCGTCGTTCGTATTGCAGGGCAAAAATGTCGCTATGATAATGGGAGTTTATGGCTATCTCTAAATAATTTTAACAAGCAATGGCTGCGTGAAGCGCAAAAAAATGGAGGTTGTTATTTTTATGTAGAATTTTCCCTTCATTTTCCCTTTACTCTTATTTTTCTTATTTTTGTATAAGAGCTAGATCGTGCTGATGAATGCATAACATAGAATTTAAAGCTTAAACGAATATACAAAATAGAAAAACAAATTGGCATTCAGAATAAACAATTATCAAAGTTTGAAAAGAAATGGAAAACCCTACAGCCCTCTTTCATGTAATAGTTTGGGCAGCTTGATGGAAAACGAAATCAAATGTGTCATTATAACCATTCATTCCTGAAATGTTTTCTTTTTTGTTTTTGTTTTTTTTTTTCATTTTAATTTGTTTTGTATTTTATTTCATTTTGTATATAATATGTATAATGTATAATGATTATGTTTTTTATATGCATATGAAGTTATGGATAATAAAAAATCATTGAAAGAGAAAAAAAAATATTTTTTTTTATTATTCTTATACACTTTTATTTCATCCTCGGGATATACATGTATTTTCCCTATTTTCCTTTGTTCTGATTTGCATTTCATTTTAGTGTTTTCATTTTTATACCCCTTACCTTTTTCTCGTAGTAAGGTGTTTTATGTATAATATGGAATTAACGTCTCTCTATTTCACATTATATCACGTACAGTATACACTTATGTTTCTCCAAATGGGAGCCTAATTTACTACAAGCTATGCCTTTTATTTAGGCTTTGAGCGTTATAATAAATACTTGATTTTGAAACGCTATGTTATTTTCCTATTTCTATGTATACATTTTTATTATTTGCATAAAAGTGTAACATTAAATACATTCATATTCAATTGAGATATATCTGAAATGTAGTCTTATGCCACAGTCGCATTTGGCTTGGCTGGAAAATACATTGAAATAAAACATGCTGCTATAACACAAATATTATTATGGATTTCGTTATTTCATTTATTTCGACTATTGCGTAATGCAAAGCGACAATATCGGGGTGATTTTTTTACTATGATGAATATCCAAGCCAGGAATATGAAGTTGTAGGTATCCGTTTTATTGGAGGTTCATATGTGCTCAATACATTACGTTTCTCTTTAGATTTTTTCCCCTCAAGCATACAACTCACCCCTCTTATAAATCTTGTTAATTGTTTAAACCCCATATTCCCACATGTTCCCACTACACCATGGCGTAGTTTCCTTCAGCAAGAAATTCATCCACATTGTGCTGCACTCAACCCAGGTGAGGTGAATGGGTACCTGGCAGGAATTTATTCCTTGAAACGCGTGTGCGCTGTAATCTGAGTAATTACAGCTGCCAAGCTACAGCTGGGGTAATAATATCCAAGTCCTTTGGAAGCGCATAGAGACATTATTAATGTGATATGCGCTATACAAGAACTGTAAATTATTATTATGTTCCTTGAAATAGCCTGCTGTATCTTATAGGGTCTGTAAAAGAAGTAAATATCTTTTGATAATTAAAAAAAAACCTCTTGCGTATAGATGATTGAACGCCAAAAGATGGTACCACCACAGTCCCCTTCATAGAATGAAACCTATTCCAGTGTGTTTATACAGTAGCTACTGCCAGGAGCATTTTTTTAACGATTTGTTTTGTATATTTTAATATACAAATAAAAGCAGAAAAATAATGACTTGAAGTGCCATGTCCCGATAGGGGTTATCCTTGTACTTGAAATGGTTCTGAATGCATTCTAAAGCAATGTGATTTTTTGTGCTTGGTCGTAATGCCCCCTCCCGTTATAATCAGCAATAATTTTTCGCCGGGGGGATTACTGACACAATTCCCAGTTGTTTAAAGTGAGTATAATTTCCCATCCCCGTATCGCCTTATGGCAAGCCCTTTACCCTGTATTGATTTATGAACCCCCGGAATACCCCCGACAAATACAATAATAATAATGTAGTTAGAAACTGAGAAAAATTATTAATTTTTTACTATAATCATTCTACAAAGAAATATGTTATCATGTTTTCCTACTGGAGTAGGTTTCATACATTAATGTCACAATACTAACCATAACTTGATGGATGAGAAATAAATTCTAGGTTAAGACAAGGTATAGGCCTATGATAAACCAGTTCTACTTTGGTCCAGATTTTAATGATATTAGCTACGCATGGTCTATTCAACCGGCATGTGGGGTTGAATGGAAGATAGATAGATAGATAAATAAATTTAGATGGATGGAAGGATGGATGGTTGGATAGATCGTAGATAGATAATAATAAAAATAGGCATTTATATAGCGCCATCTATCTAGAACTATTCTATTCCGAGGCCCGTTGTTATTATTATTACCCCGACTTTAGCTCGAGCTGCCTTTCAGCGCTCAGGCATTCAAGGAATTAATCCTGCCGGGTATTCATTCACCTCACCTGGGTCGAGTGCAGCACAATGTGGATAAATTTCTTGCTGAAGGAAATTACAACATGGCTGGGATTCGAACCCACGACCCTCTGTTTCAAAGTCAGAAGACTTATCACTGGGCCACAACGCTCCATAGATAGATAGATTTAGATGATATATAACTAGGTAAGCTGCTAAATGGGAATGGTTTATCAAAATTATGATTTCAACCAATGGTCACATTATGATAATTCTACAAGCATGAAATACTTCATAATATGAATCATGAAACGTCCATTGACCCTTATGTATTTTATAAAGTTTAAACTCATCAAATGGGATCTACCTACAAGTATACAAGTACACTAAAATTCGAGGCCTTAAGAAATCCAAACCTTCATTTAAACAGGTCAAACTTCAAGAAGTCTCTGGATTTAAAGGTTAAGGGAAATTCCCGAGGATTGTTAATTATGTATTACAACATTATGTTAATGAAATTTATATGGGTGGATTTTCTAGACTCATGCGTGCTGTATTAAAAACACCAGCATGCCAGTATCCGCTATACGGATGTAAGGCTTGTTTGTAAGGAAGAAGGAAAACAAAAGTCCTTCATTCTGTCCGAGTCCTCACAATTTGACTGAAATAGGCCTAATTTGAGCTGCATAGTCAAAGATTTCTTCAATCTTATTTTCAATTTGAATAATTCTGAAGTTTGAATTCACCACCAGCAACATGATGAGAAGATTGAGGAAGTGTATGATCATCATCTTTGGTATATTGCCGAGTATTATCACTACTAACAGCGCCACTATCGAATGTAAGTACTGAATCCAGACAGATCATCATATTTGTATTTTCTTTTAAAATGAACAGTAGGAAGGTGCATATTTTTTTTAAGTATTTTAAAGAGTAAATCAATCCTAACAAAAAAAACAAGAAAATTAAATGAGTTTAAGCACACTGGGTAAGACTTTCCACGAATTTCCGATGTCAAGGAAGGACGTTCTCAAAACATTAATGTGTATCAGTAAAACGTATGTAGACTCTAAATAATGTTTACCCAATATTAGGTTAAATGGGAACATGTATGTCGGTTGGGTATAAAGATACCAAATATTTTATAAATTTTACGCAATTTACATAATTCATAGCTTTAAACACGCAAATTACAAAAACAATTGTAATCATGAACTTTTGACAATGAAAATTTACTTATTATATCAAATAAAACTGGCGCTCAAGCATTCAAGGAATTTTTCCTACCGGGTACCCATTCACCTCAGGGTTGAGTGCTGCACAATGAGGATGAGTTTCTTACGGAAGGACAGTTCGGTTAAATTTTTATCTTCTCTTTCTCTTATGTTACTTGATTTTATCCCTTTTTCAATCTCTCTTTTAGATTATTTTGTCTTCAAAATAAATTTATAAATACTCCATAATGCAATTTACCAATGTTAAGGAAATCATATTGATTTTGTATTTCAGTATGGAAGACTTTTTCAATAAAATATTAAACGAAAGTAATTTGTTCAACTCTCAGTCAAAGAATGCATGATTAATGTCTTCTTCAATATCACAATTTAAACATAAATTACTATTGACCATTTTCCACTTGTAAAGTTTTTTCCGGTTTGAGAAGTAACTTTTGGAGTAATTTGAACGTAAAATCTCGAAGTCTATTATCGTGAATCTCTCTTTAAAAAAGTCGCAAAATGTGACAAAATATGAATACCATTGTTTATTAACATGTGATAATCTATCACATAACAAAATTCTACCATTCTATATTATTTACTGCTTAAGTCATCAGTGCATTTTTTTGTTGACAATTATAAAAGGTAGCGTAAGACTTTTGCTTCAAATATTTACATCGTTTTGTAACCATGCATTTGATATTGATTTTGTAATTTACTAAAATAAGAGAAAAACATTCACCAATAAAGCGAGCGCGAAGCGCCAACTGATTTTTTATCTAATGAATTAAAAAGGGGACATTTTAAGCATTACTTGGATTCATGAGCAGGATATCCTTGAATCAGTTTCGATTTGGCACCCCTCTTAACACGTAAACCCCCCCCCCCCCCGACGAATATCAATCTGGCCCGCAAAAACGTGAAAACTATCCCCCAATAAAAATTAAAACAGTCGGGGGAAAATACTTAAATACCCACATTTGCCCTTAATTTTACCCTTTTCCGGAGAAATGAGAAACAAGCATAGGTGTATAAATGGAGGGGGGCCGGGGACTGAATATGTGCATGAAGTACAGTAGGCGAATCCAGGAGGGCCCGAATGCCAGGGCCCCCTATTGGTGGAGCAAAAAGAAAAAGAAAAAAGGAAAGAAAGAAAAAAAAAGGAAAAGACAGGGGGAAAGGGGAAAAAGGGGGAAGAAGACGAGTGAACAAAATAAGGTGAGGGGAAGACTTGGAAAAAAAGCCTTCAATGTCACTATACAAAATTTTTGCTCGCGCCTTGCGCTCGCATTGCCTTATAGGTGAATTACATAATCAGCTTGCTCAATATGGAGCTTGAAATATCAAATTTAGACTTCGACATGCAAAACATATTTCAGCCCCGAAATCGAACTTTCATTATTTTGTTTGATTTACAAATTGATTTTTAAAGTGCTCTTTAAAAAATGGTCTGAATTAGAACATTTTCTATTCGCACTTTGTGCTCCCCAAATTTGATAAGTCAGGTACCAATTATTTTCCTGTATTCATTAAGTTCTCAAAATGTAGCAATTCAGGTCAGATTGTTAAAACATATCAGCTATCGCTAAACGCTAGTATTTTGATTAGTGAGTTATGTATATCTCAATAATAATTATAAAACAGACTACTAAAAATTCCCATTTCATAACCATTAAAAAAATATCGGCTCGCGATTTGCACTCGCGTTGATTGTTGAAAATTATATTAACTCATGCATGTTATTCATAATTACAAAAGTGCTTTAAATGTCCACTTTTCAGGCCATAATATGATCAGATTTCGCGCTCTCATTAGGCTTATCAGATTAATCAAGAAGATATCAGTTTGATAATTAAATTGTCCCTTTTCTAGAAATGAATATCGACAAGTTTCATCTCGCGCTTATAGGAAGAGAAATAGGAAGACATTTTTCATTTTCATATGGTGACTAATGTTCTCAGAATAATCCGGTCCTATTTCAAAACTCTAAGTAATGATAATGAAACATATCAGTTCTCTTTTAACTGTGATCCATATCCACCTCACAATTTTCCTAAAAAGTGCTTAAAATAAAGAGCTTATACCTTTTCAGATCGGAATATCAAATATTTTGAGTTCGCGCGCTCGCTTTATTGATATTCATGATAAAAAAAGGTATCTAAAATGCCCAGATTCTGGGTCGAAATCTGAAACACGCTCGCGCATGTTTATTCAAATATACAGCTTTTTTTTATTCAAATCATTATCCAGTTTCAGATCACAATATCAAAAAGAATTCTGCTCGCACTTTCAGCTCGCATTATCAATGTAGGAAGATTTCAAAGTACTCATCGTTATCATGATTTACAAAACATGAATAGAGTGTCCCATTTTTTAAGTGTAAATCACGATTTACGATTTTTTACGTTCGCGCTTCGCGAAACTTTAAAATGCCATAACTTTCTCATTTTACCACCGATTTTGATGACATTTTCAGTGTTATGCTTGTTGAATTTTTCTTTTTTTTTATTGAAATCAAGTTTTTATTGGGGTGGACTTGTCCTTTTAACAAGGCTTGAGATTATAATATATAAGAAAAAAGCTTAGAAGTGACTATTAAGGACTACCCCTTCAAAGAAACAAACAAAAATCAACTTCGCGGGGAAAATGTGGCTGAACCCGTTGTCCCCCCATTTTGGCGAAGGCTGGATGCGCACCTGAAGTACTGTTGTGTGTCAACTGACAATGCATCTATCGGCCCCGCTAACTATAACATGCGTTCATTTGGGGTAGTTTTCAGGGGCGATTGCCCAGGGCTATTTATTCTAGAAGGTCATATCATTTACCTTAGATACCGCGGACTATCGGGATGTCCCCGGACTGAATTCCAGGTCTCGGTTTTGACCTAAAATCTAGAAATATTCGTTCTTCTTCATTCCTACGCTATCAATGCCCCTTCTTACTTGAAAGCAAAATGATCCCCTCCCATTTTTGCTTAAATTCCACTAACCCAGCAATTTAATTTTGGTCCTTACGGCTGCCCATAAAATTTACCCGAAAATGACTTGAATCACGCGGTCATTTATATCGAGCCCCCTTCGCCGTGCGGCCCATGGCAGACTATTCGCTCTGTGATAGGACAAACAGGAAAGAATTCATGTCTCTCAATGGTGTATTGATTCCATTTTGAAGGAGCAAGATATGGCAGATTGGGTAAAATGAATTAAAAAGTTGTGAAGCGAGCAACCAAGAAGTATCAAATTTTGTGATTTTGACACATTCAGAAAATGATATCATATTTCGCTTTCTATGTTTTCTGGGTTTTTTTTTCTTTCCACTTTTTTTCTTAGTCGTGTTTTTTTATTTGGTGGGGGATCACCCCCACCCCCACCCTCAGTATGCCACTGTTCGAAGGCACCATAACCTTTGTAGCACACAATGTAAGGGTTTGAAAAAAAATACGCTCTCCCTTACTTCGGTTAATAAAATGTTCTTGTCTAAAGAAGGAATATTCCAAGCTAAAAGAGAACATACCAAAAAGGAACAACAACAGAAATATTCAAGCAAATAAGTAGATATGGAAATGCATTTCGACCGGATAATTCGAAAATTATGGCAAAGATAGTGAAAAGGTTAAGAGAAAGTCTGCTGATTAGCAAGAATATGAAGAAGTCCAACCATCAGATTTATCAATTTATGCCATTTTGGCACAAGCCTCCTTTTTAACCCTAGACAAAAATATTCCGTGATCGCTCGAGCAAGAACGAAACTTAATTATTTTAATGGCATTTGAAGGAGAAGATATCAGAGCACCTATTGACACCAAAATATAGAGATCATAATTTGGAACAAAAAAATTATAGACTTTTCAAATACGTCCCAATTTTTTTTTTAAATACGCACTGTATAGCTCTATATAAGCACTTCAGTGATCCCTGCAATACATTAGAGTGAAAAGCCATCACGAATATTATTGCAGTAAAATTCAAGTTTTTCTTATCAGCATGTACCTTGGTACAACAGACATCCTTTCCTTAGCATTTCTTTATTTTCAAAACAAACTAAGATTACATATAATGTTCTTACTTTTCTTCACAGCAAAAACTGTGGTGTTAGCCGGTGTACATACATGACCACACCAGTTATTTTACACCGGTGTTAAATTGGTGGTGCTAGTTTTACACCTATAGTTGTTATTACAACACCTATGGTTGTTACATTTACACTCTTTAGTGTTATTATCAATCTCTAGGGTGTTATTTAAAGACCTAAGGGTGTGGTCCTCTATTAACACCAATTTTTGTCAGTTTTAACACCACAGTTTTTACAGTGTTAATTGGATCTATAACATTCACTGGATGTATCTAAATATTTCACTTTTCATTTTAGATTATTCTTGCTTGACCCTTAACCAAGGTAACATTTGATAATAATCCTTCTTATAATATTATCATTATTTCTTATGACGGAAAGGTATTACAGTACGGATATCTGAATTTCCGCTGTTAGTATTATACACACTCTGAATTGTTCATATTAACTTCTGGGTGCGTTCAGCTGCTAGAGGTAGATCCAGGATTTTATGAATGCGGGAACCCGATTATATATTATATTTATTTCATATTCATATATCCAATCCCTGATCTGCTGTGCATATTGAATAATATCTAAGTGCTTTGAGAAAAAAATGTGCCCGTATTCTGAAGTCTAGTTTAACTTAAACTCAGGTTTAAAGTTGTGGTTTAGGTATGAGAAGCCAAAAGTATCAAAATTTTTATTAAGTTGTATGTTTCCTATGTTTACTGTGCTCTTTCCTGATTCATCGATGGTGAAGACAATCATATATATATACTTCCTAGACAATTATGAATGATTTGAGAGCCAAATGAGCTTCAGTATGATATCTCTACTATTAGTGATTTATGTTACAATAGGCTATCCATACTTAAACCACAACTTTAAACCTGAGTTTAAGTTAAACCTGTTATCAGAATATGGGCCATATTTTTTCCTTGACTTTTATAGACCTACATTGACTTATGTAAACGACAAAACTAAACGGAGCGTAGATTTCAAAATCAATATTTCAAGAAGTATATTCTACGCTGAAAGGGGAGGTTCCCCTGTTCAGGACTTTGTTGTAAAAGACAGAAGAAAAAATAAGAAAAGGATATTGGTGAGGGTTCGAGGAAAATCCGATAAAATGAAGAAATTTGTCATAATTCTTAGTTTTGGGGGCGTCATATACGAACAGCTTAATGTAATAAACAAAGCGTGAATTTCTTTTTTTAATGGTTCGAGATGTCATTTGTTTTTTTTTTTCTTCTTTTTAGAGCGGGCTTAAAATGATTCAGCTTTTGATATACCAAAGGTACAATATAAACCACTTTCAATTTTCTGAGAAAATGACATTTCATTTATTTTGTATATGTCGGAAAGGTACTCATTTATGACGTCACAAAACAAATGATTAAAATTCTATTTCTAAAAAATTGTTTTTATTCATCGATGGATTTTCCTTAAACCTTCGCCAATATTCTTTGCTATTTTTCTGCTATTTTTTCCAATATAGAGTTTCTTTCAGGATGGACTGTAATCAGTAAATTTAGTTTGCCTAAAAATTATCTTAGAGACAAATTAGTTATCTAATCTTATCGATATAAAGCATTATATTCACATCAATCGATTCATGGTTTAGGAAGCTTCAATTTTATATATAATTTATTCACAGTGTTTTTAACTAATATATAAAGGTGTTTCATAATAGCCAATTAATTTGTTTAATCATGATGGTGGAGTGGGTTGGAAAATGTGTTCCTAGGGTAATACAAAATGATATAAAGGAATAACAGAGAAAGTGTATGGCAAGGTGAACTAGGCTCTGTCACCTGACAAAGAAGGCAGACAAGAAAGAATAAGAAAAATTGAATTGGCATAATAAAGTTTACCGAAACAAATCCCATCCCAATCAGGTATACATAACATAAGTTAATGTTAGACATTAATAGTACAGTGATGTTAGACATTAATAGTACAGTGATGTTAGACATGAATGTTAGACATTGATAGTACAGTGATGTTAGACATGAATGTTAGACATTAATAGTACAGTGATGTTAGACATGAATGTTAACATTAATAGTACAGTGATGTTAGACATTAATGTTAGACATTAATAGTACAGTGATGTTAGACATTAATGTTTGACATTAATAGTACAGTGAGATGAGTTGCCATTGTTCTAACATAATTAGTAAATACTCAGAAGTGGACGATAAGTTGAGAGGGTCATCTGAGCCCTGGATAGTTGATGCTGTGCAAAAAAAATGGTGTGGCACAGGCGAAATCGTGTGCTTCGATTGGATTATAATTATTTAATTGAGGAGAAAGGGGCTGGTCAATTTACACTCGGACAGATTACCAACGAGTTTAAAACTGGTTGCATCTTTTGGAAGAGACATAATCTACCTCATTCACCTCCAGCAAGCATTTCTGACATCTATCTTCAGAATTTATTGTTAAAATTCATCTTCAGAGTTTATTGTCAGAATTTACCTTCAGAATTTACTGGCAGAGTTCATTTTCAGAATTTACTAGCAGGACTCATTTTCAGAATTTATCCTCGTCAGAAATCATCTGCAGAATATCTTTTCTGCTTCATTTTCAACGTCATTCTGGTAACATCGTGGACTCAGAAGGCCTTCCTGCTCCCGGTTACTTGTTACCTCTTGCCGAGACAAATTAGGGATAGGATGAGAATTTTATAGTGATCTCCAATTTAAGTAAATACATCGAGGACACTGATTGTATAATAACAGATCTGTTACTGCTGAAGGGATTTTGGGTAAACTGAAAGCACTGCAACGACAAGGCCTTGTTCATCTTGTCCGGACTTTGGAGCAAAAACCAGGTTTCTTCTAAAAAAATAACACCCCTTTAATTCTAAATTTTAATTGATTATTTTATTTTAAAAAAGGGGGAGAACTTATAGTATAAAAAAGGGAAAGTATAACTTTAATTCCCTGGCAACTTCTAATTAATATTTAATAAAAGAGCCAAACAATGATTGATTTATATATTAACTGAAACTTTATTTGTCTTGTAATTATTTCACGCTGTGGTCTTGTTGTTTTAAACTAGCCGACCCCTTCCTCTAAGACAGTAGGCTCTGAGAGCTGGCAGACCGTAACGTTGGAAAAGAAAACCCAACCCTGCCAGCAGTGAGACCGTCGGTGGGAAGAGGGGCCTGATGGTTAGACGATTATATCTTATCACTTTTAAAACATTTAATTCCATACAAGACATATTATGCGTTTTCTGCACCGAGGATTACGATATTTCACTTTCCAGAGTATTATAAATTGGATAAAGAGATTGAACCCAGATAATAATCTTCATATACCGATCTGGGAAGGAAGGGGGTCCTTCAGCGCCCCTAGCACTACTACTTCCCAGAGCAATGTGCTCTTTGTTATATCATGTTTCTGTTTTTCCAAATCTTTATCTCAAGAAGTAAATATTCACATTTGATAATTTGGGTTTATTAATTTGATTAAGATCACATGGCTCTCAGTGACTTCTGGGTAGTTTTAACCAATGATGTGTGCTTTGCTTGAAAACTACGCAGTACTGATTGAAAACCAGAGTTGGATTTAAAGAAATAACCAATTGTTGTGTAGACAGTATGTTGCCCAACGTAAACCTCTTCCGCTCATACCACCATGCAAACCTTCAAGCATCATCTTTGTACGTCTTGTCTTACTAATTTCTATATATCGTTATTATTTGTGATGTTTGTAATTCGATGTATCTTTCTAGGTTGTATTTGGATCTTGGAAGACTTCAACGCCTTCAGAACAAATGTGCACGAATAATCTGTCAAAAACCAAGATGGTGTAATGCTACCCCTCTTCTAAATGAACTACATAGTGTAGTTCTACTGCTGCTCCTTCCTATACATTTATTAATTCCAAAGTCCAGAAAACAGGCCGGTTTCAACTCCTTACAATCTCTTGCCCCCTTCTTTGGAACAAACTCTCTCCATCTCTTCGAAACTTCTCTTCTCTTAACCTCTTCAAAAACATCTCAAAAGATACTTATATAACCATAAACCTTAACTTGTCTTATGCAATTTAACAGCGCTTTGTATCCTCTAGAAAAAGCACTATATAAATCCATCATTATTTGACTTGTATGATATAATGTACTTTGAACTGTGTAATTTAGATCTAGCCATTTGTTGTACCAAGAGGAATGCATCCTGTGGTGTTAAAGTTAAATGTGGGGTCTTTTAATAGCACCAATAACAAGTATCCAAATAACCCGTTCTTGTTATTCCACACTGCAAGAACTGTGGTGTTAACCGGTGAACATAGAGGACCACACCAGTTGTTTTACACCGGTGTTAAATTGGTGGTGTTAGTTTTACACCTATAGGTGTCATTACAACACCTTTGGTTTTTATATTGACACACTTTGGTGTTATGTTCAATTTCTAGGGTGTAATTTTAACACGTCAGGGTGTGATCCTCTATTAACACAAACTGGTGCAGTTTTAACACCACCGTTTTTACAGCGTGGTGTCTTTTAATGTGCACCCTATATAGAGATTGAAAATAGCACCAATAACAAATATCCAAACTGCCTGTTCTTGTTATTCAAGTTTCAGTTCATTTATTCATTTCTTTAAAAAAATCCAATGAGTACAGACAATATCCATAAAAGATACACTTCAAATATATACATACAATTTAAAATGTAACATGCAAAAACAACTTAAATAGATACAATGATATTCGTGTAAAATTAGGCCTGTGTACAGTAATAATATAAGAAGGTAATTACCACAAATTTTACATCTGATTAAAATGACTGGTATGGTCATTTCTAACATTGTTTTTCCCTGTTGCTATATTTCTGCCTCTTGCTGTAAAACATAGCAATAAAATGTTATCATACTACATGTTTCTTTCACTTTCAGGTTTTACTTTCCGCATATTCTACTAGGTATTTCCTGAATGTTGACATTTCATCCATCTACCTTGTTTCAAACCCAACTTTTTTAGTTTTAGATTACACGGGTTTCACTATAAGGCAGGTCTTGTGAGGAACACGAAGCATTAAACTTACAATATCATTTAATGTCAGTGCGAATATAACACTATAACCAGGAAATATTGACATTTTAAAACAGATCCTAATCTAAATAATTCACTGAATCTAGAAGGGAGAGTAACAACGATAGTAAGACGGGCAGACTAAAGTCTGGACTTGAGTTATATTGAAGCCAATAAACATTTTTTTTGCACTTACTCGCAGCATAAAATGCGCAATATGGTAACTTTTTCAAATCAGAACACTATACAATTTTGACCAGCCCATCGGATAGATTATCAATATGAACTTACAAACTGTTGGTTTAAGAAAGTTTACAGTCGTTTTACATACAAATTCATTATAACTAACAGTTGGTATGTTCATATGTTAACCAACTAACATTTTTCTGAGAACCCCAATTCCCCAAATTTGGTTAAAATATGAACGGATGAACTATTTGTTAAACCAATCCCAATTCATTTTTATGCGATTTTGTTTTCACCGACATGTGGTAGGTTCATGTTTAATTTGGACCAAATTATAGGTTGGTTTAAAAACTATCGGAGAGCTCATACGGCGTCAAAATCAGCCCGATATTGGAGGGCGTCAAATCATTCAAATTATGAGCTAAAATTTGTGGTTGTGGGGGAAATGATCTAATACCAAGGGGATAGAGATCATGACCGCGCGAGATTTTTTTTGTACATTTTTAGAATGCGAAAATAGCACTAAACTACCCGATTATAACTGTAATAGATATTACCAATAAAGTTGTTTTATCATTCTTTGTGGGTATATAGTAGCATTCATGAAAAAACCCTCCATGATCATTAACTTCAATGTAATTATTGTATCTTAATATCAGACCTCAATTTGGACCATTGTGACGTTACCTATGTCACCTCGCCCAATTACCCAGACAACTATGATAATAATATCAACATGACATGGATGGTAACAGCGCCACTTGGTTACCGAGTAGTGCTCCGTTTTATGGTGCTTGTCATCGAGGTAAATCATGACTATGTCACAGTCTTCGATGGTTGGACACCTGTATTTGAGGGCGCTGTTCAAAGACTTCACATATCCGGTTCTACCCCGCCTCGCTACAATCTAACCTCTGTTGGATCATATCTATGGCTTCGATTCACAAGTGATGTCGAATTAACACGAGAAGGATTCAGGGCACTTCTGTCATGCATCCCTATCCCTGGTAAGTAGGCATATTTTGTAAATTGTTGCATTTCATTTCATTTATTCAGAAATCATTTATCTACTTTGGTATCAACGTTTCCTATCATTATTATAAAGGTAGGCTTCTTCTCTATCTTTCACTTACCATCCACTATTCCACCCCTTTTTTTTCTCTTAACCCCCTTTTATCTATCCTCTTTCTCTCTCATCCTCTCTTTCTCCCCCCCCCCCCTCCTCAGTCTACCCCCTACTCTTTCTCTCTCTTCATCTTTTCCCTTCTCATCCCTGTAGAATACTCTACGCTATCCTGTCAGCCCATCTAGTCTTTTTGACGTATAAGTAGGTCTAGCTGATTTGTAAAGAGGTGAATTATATGCCAATATATCTCAATCACAAAACTTTGTATTGCACTCCCTTACTTCTTCTCATTCTTTTTTTATTCCTCTTTTTTCTTCTTTTTCGTTCTTCTTCTTTCTCTTCCTGTTTTTCGCCTTCTTTTCGTTCGTCACACTTTTTCTTCCTATATCTCGTCATCAAGTTCATTCTTTCTATCTCCCCTCTATCCTTTCTCCATTTCAGTTGTAAGGGTGTGCGCTTGATCCGTCTACCATTTCAATTTCTTTTTCTGCAATCACCAATGTATAATCGTTTTATGTAAATTTGATTAGTATACATTGTGTATCTGTATTTCTTTTAGTTAGGTTTTTATTAGTCCTGTAGATTGTCCTAAAAAACTAGTAACCTTTTCATTGTTTGTAACTTCCCTTTGTCTCTTTTGTTTTGACTAAAGGTGATATAAAAAACAATTAGGAGTAACAAATATCAATCAAGGAAATTATTTTTCATGAGAAATCGCTCTCTAATGAATTCTTGTTAATTTCCCCTCTGACACATTTCGCAGGAGTATCAGGTTAAACTAACACCAGTCATATTTGTATTTCATTCATATTTTAACCAGTTGTAGATTTGTCGTTGATTGAGTCTTCCAACTTATCATCGCCGTTTTATCCAGAACAATACAACGACAATACCGACCTTCTTTGGAAGGTAACAGCTCCAACTGGTTTCAGGGTCGTACTGACCTTCGCAGCATTCAATACAGAGAATGATCATGACTTTGTGACTCTGTTTGAAGGTCGATCTACCTTCTTCAACGAATCTTCATTAAGAAAGACACTTTCTGGGACTCCTCGATTGGGTAAATATAAGTCTATTGGTTCCCATTTGTGGATTCGCTTTACCAGTGATGACAATACTGTCTTGCATAGCAGTTCATCAAAGGGCTTTCAGGCGCTGCTCTCTTACACTACGGCACAAGGTATGTTTGAGCATCTCAATAGAGCTATGTCATACGATGGTAGAGTAGATCTAATCTAATGATTGCAATGGGCGCCTTCACATTACCTTGAATTGACCAGGCTTTGGTGCAATTACCATTCTCAGTAAGCCTACAACAACCAAGGCTTTCACCTCGGACAGTTCCCTAGTCATCTCGTGGGAGTCACTATGATAGGCCTTTATCCAAACTTCCCAGTTTTCGATTCTTACACAAATGGGTGCACACAGTCCTAGCTACTAGACATGTTACCTATTATCATTTCAATCACATATTGATCCTTATTTTAATAAAACCAATATGTTCGTGGAGAAACATTGCCATTTTAGCTATTTCATGTAAAACTTTATGCATTTATTTGGGAGATGGCACAAACTTACAGTTGTGATTTATCAAAAGTAACCAATACGAATCCACTCGCTACATAATCTTGAAAAGCTTAACAATTGAGCATGCTATCAATTTGATCTTTTAAAGATGACGAATTATGAGCTAGGAATGCTATATCCCCCCCCCGCCCAAAATAGGAAAATAAAATAAATAATGCATTATTTTAGTTTCAGAGGTGCTGCTAGTAGATTCAGAAACGATACACAACGTTACATCCCCGAACTACCCTGACAGTTACGCCGGCTACGATGATATCCTATGGAGAATCACAGCTCCAGAAAACTACCGAGTTCTTCTCCATTTCAAAGACTTCAACACAGGAGACCAAGATAACGTCACCATTTATGAAGGGCGTGGACCGAATATAGAGGAATCTACATGGCGAAGCAGAAATTCTGGACATGGTAGTCAGCATAATATAACATCGATCGGATCTTACCTTTGGATACGATTTATTAGCGAGAGGAATGACAATATCGATGGAGCTGATGGTTTCCGGTTGATGGTCTACCCAATCCCAATACCTGGTAAGTACAGGTTTACTATATTTAGCAATCAATAGCATAATGGCATTGGTCAATGACCTTTTTGTCTTTTGTTTAGAAAAATGACCAGTAGAAATAACCAATTAGGATGCTGCTTTCCATATTTTCATTTGACAGTTTAAATATGCTGCACGACCCAAGGTCGAGCCCAGATTTAATATTTTGAACAGAGACGAAATTCCAAATCTGAAAACCTGTCGAATCAGCATTACTAACAAACACACACGAAAAATAGAGACATGCCCAACGAAAAGATAAGAATTTCACTTTCATTTTATTCAGCATGTCAAGAATCGACTTCCAGTATTTAACAGTGATAACGATGATCCCCATACTAAAATCTACATGAATTTTCACAAACTTAGATATAAGTTGTTATATCAAATAATGGAAATGTATGTCAATTCCTTGTTTTATTCCCTTGGATCATGTTTCATTGGTTGCCGGTTAATATTCACTAAATTTTGAACCAATAATGTCGTATTTACACAGTGACTCGGCTCGGGGGGGGGGGGCGGTCGACACGCGAGCCGTGCTCAACATGGCAATGTGATCGCGTTTATATTGAAATAAAAAAGGCGAGTTCGATACGGCCCGTGGATCATTGTGTAGAATATTGTCAGCATGAACTGCATTATGAAGAAGTATTTTTTTTTATACAATACAAAGGCTTTAACAAATCTAGGCCTATGGAATTTAGCTGTAGATGTCAGGAATTTTGGTGGGGTGAAGTTTTTATACGTTCCAGACAAACTTTACTTAAGAGCTGGACTGAAGACAAATTTTTAAGTGTAAGTTTTATCTGGCAGTAATAACTTATACTAACAATATCAATCACAAGTATAGTTGCGGTCAACTGAAACTTAAATATGACAGGGTCCTCGTTTGTTTTACCCGGCTGACTGACGACTGGCAGAATCTTTACAACAACAACAAAATATTTATAAAAAAAATATTAAAACAAAAAATGCAAGGGTTCAGTAGCCTATGGAATACGAAAATATGAAATAATGACAAATCGATTCACATAATAAATGCAGGCTACATCTATGTCTCTTTAATATAATCTAATTTGATAATACAAGTTTACTCACTTTTGTTGATGACTGGTAATCGATATCACTGACCTTACAGTTCGATCTCTCCGCATTATCCACTTTGGAGAAATGACAAAGGATGAGTTTTGCAAGGATAATAACAATTAGATATATATAATTCTTAAGAGCAACAAGAAAATTGTTGCGATCCCTTAAAGGAGCATTTTACTCATAAAAACCGAGTAAAGGCAGGGGTAGAGATATGCCGCGTTTGACCTAGGTCATGTGGTTCGACACGGCTTTCCATGTGTTTACACATGAAAAAAAAAAAGTTGAGTCTGACCATAGGTCCATAGTCTGACTCGGCTCGCTCGCGGGTTGAAGTCTACGATATCGGCAGATCAACAACAACAACAACAAAAAATGTGTTCGACGCGACTCGCGGATCCCACTGATCGCGTTTACACAACAAAAAATTGCTGTATTGAGCACGGCTCTCGTGTCGAACCCCCGAGTCGAGTCACTGTATTAACAGTGTTTATAACGAACATAATCTAACAAACTGCCATTATCAAACTCAAAAGGAAATTGATGTTTAGATGCATAATTATGTTAAAACAAAGAAATTCCACGAATTCACGCCTATAGTGCTATATATTATCAGGGAGTATTCGGTATGAGATAGTGCAGATAAAAAACTTTGTTTCTTTTACTTGAAAGATATCCAATTGACGTCAATCAAGGCAGTAAACTTGTCATCTCCTAAATATCCTGGATTATACGACACTAACACTGATATCATTTGGCGAGTGATTGCTCCATCGGGAAGTAAGGTAGTGATCAGCTTCATTGATTTCCATACCAAACAAGGTTCTGATTTCCTAACCATCTATGAAGGACTGACAGGTGATTTTGAGGGCGCTGTTCAGGGTTTCAGACTGTCTGGAGAGTCTTCCCCAGACATTACCTCGACAGGATCCTACGTGTGGCTTCGGTTTACAACCGGTAGCGAGATAGACAGTTGCGTATCATGTAGCGGGTTCATGGCGACGTTACAAGCAATTCAAGGTGAACCCTACACTTTACACATCATTGAAAGCATTTGTAAGAATTACACACATGATGTACATTTGGAACAGTTCTGGCACGTTTAAAACCATGAAAAAAAATTATGGCCTATTTCAAAAGTAGCTTATGTGTAATTCCCTTGCAGAATCAGGCGGGGTTTTTTTTTAAGGATAGAACGATTATACAAAATAAGAAATTCATTGTTGAAAGCCCTTGAAGCCAAAGCAGTTTTGGTCAAAAATAGGTGAATCAAAACAAGAGTTTTGTCCCGGACTCTCATCAAACGTCATATTTTCAATTTTCTCAGAATCTTACAATAATCAACTTCCCAGGTTCACCGATTTTCGACAATAGCATCTCAGACATTTATTGTGACTTGACGGGTATATTCAATTGATTCTCTATGTTGTTGTCTGAATACGTCCCCGTCGCGATTTTGAAAACTCGCTAGTAATGTGAATTCTTATTATTTGATAAACCAGCATCATCTTAAAACCATGGTCGGTCAATGAAATCAATCTACAGTCTCTTCTATGAATTCAAACCAAACAGGAGGGGTTTTCTTGGTTATTATCAATGTCTTTAGTTGAACAGATAAGAGATGTAATTCCAACAAAAACGCAATTATGCATTTTTATTTTTCTCTTCGAACACCCGAACTGTATAAGGATGTGAAATTCAATCGACCTTATTATCATCACCTGATGCAGAAGCACCTACTCTAAAGACGACATCCGAAACAAACCTACAACCCAATATCATTGGTATGTATTCGTCACTCCCGTTAACAAACATAATACCCAATATCATTGGTATGTATTCATCACTCCCGTTAACAAACATAATACCCAATATCATTGGTATGTATTCATCACTCCCGTTAACAAACCTACAACCCAATATCATTGGTATGTATTCATCACTCCCGTTAACAAACCTACAACCCAATATCATTGGTATGTATTCATCACTCCCGTTAACAAACCTACAACCCAATATCATTGGTATGTATTCGTCACTCCCGTTAACAAACCTACAACCCAATATTATAGGTTTGTACTCGTCACCCCCGTTAACAAGTAAATTTGATGACATTTTAATGCAAAATTCCATGTAATAATTTCCAAATCAGGGGCTTAGAGAATAAAAATTCTTACTTTGTTTTAGATCCTTTGTTTGCTCTTTTCATGAAGCATCGTAAATAATTTGGCGACCCCCTCCCCCCCCCCCCCCCCGTCAGGTTCAAACGTTGGCGCAATAATGAAATTAGTTTTGTGTACATTATATCTACAACGTAAACATTAAAATATAAAGAAAACTTCAAATTATTGCTTCCAAAGAATATTATTGTTTTGTTCTTGTGAATTTCAAGAAATTCAAGAAATGCAAAGTAAGCCTGAAAACTGATTTTTAATTCAACTTGTCCAAAGGAGAATCTCGATACTATGTTTTGATATTTTTCTCTTTCTTTATTTTCTCCTTACAGTTATAGCATCAGTTGTGTCTTCTTTCATACTACTCCTAGTTGGATCGGTTCCTTTTACATTATTTATGTGTCATCGTAAGAGGTATACTCACCTCCTGTGTTATTATCATGATATATATTATTTAATTCACTAATACGTTGCTTCTAATATATATATATATATATATATATTCTTCATTGTTCTTCATCTAAGTCTCTGATTTCTCTACTTGGAAATTTGATGCTTCTACTTAAGATTTATAACATAATATCAAATTAAAATGTTCTTCTTAAATATATATCAAGGTATGAATATTTGCGATGATATAATGATTTCACTTTAGTCTGAATTAATAAGCGTGGTGATGTATAAGACTTATTCTTAATGGAAAATAGTACTGTTTTAATGGAAGCTTAGTAAAATAATAATGATCAAAAGTTTCATTCAACCTTATTCAAGAACTTATAATACTTAAGCAGAATACAATTTTATACAATGCAATATTTCAAGGATTTCATAAAAAGGACCCATAACGGTGTTTACAATATAGTTCATTGATTCCCAGAAATTACAGGACTTCTCATTTTTTATAGAAATATTTTTATGTGTAATTGATTTATCTTCTGCATTTCCAGGATAAAAACTGAGGATTCTCATGTGCCTGATACTGAGTCTGCAGACCACATGTATAGGAATCCAGTTTACAGTTCGAATAATGAATCCAAGGACTGTATCCCTTGCTCAAGAAGTCTTGAACTACACTTATCGCCTTCTGAGCTCAGTCAGAGTGTGACTTCAATTGCGGGTGTGGCTGATGAAGATGATTTCAATCTGGACTCTAAACGAAATAAGTTGGAAGACACCGCTTATTCAACTTACTGCTCTATTTCTGATCTACCAGAGAGTGATCAACCAGCATCCCTTCTTCCCAAGGTCGATTTACCAGAAAATACTTACGAGGCGTTTGCTGAAGGAGCCTTGCCTAACGATGCAGCAAATGACGAAGTAAAATCAAGGGATTCTGTAACCACTCTAATAACAGAAGTTGCTCCTGAGAAACTACGTCTAACAGAAGATGGATATGAAAAATGCATCGTGGAAAACAACAAGATTGATTCTTCTCCCTTAGAAGACGCCTTCAGGGGTATGCTAGAAAGAAAATTGCTACCAGATCGTGAAGCACACTGTGAGTTCTATACTGACAGTGATACTGGCTTTAATCAAGTAAACATTCGATCTATCGCACAGAGTCCTGTACAGCGCAATACACCTACTGATGATGGGCAATATCTGGAGGTTAATGTCTATACACCGACAGTTTTGGTTCGTACATCAATCAGTAATGCTGAAGAGGATGACTTACCTGATGTATCACAGGCTCCTATCACCTGTATAAAACTACACGCTGATCCAGCAACACGTCGAGTAACAGAAGATGGGTACGAAGAATGTATTGTTAACAACACTGGTGACGTTTCTAAACATTTGGTAGATATAACAGACGCCACCAACGACACAGAGAGTGGAGAAACCTCATCAACTCTTCAAATGCAATATAAATATGATTCTTACCGTGGCAATTATAATGACAATGGATATGATCAACCCAGAGCAGTAGGTTCGTTACAAGCTAAATCACCTGAAGACTATAAAAACGATGATCAATACCTTGATGTTAATATTCCTATACAGTCTATTAGGAACTCTACATCTAGTGCTAATAGTGCAGCCTCGTTATGTCGCGAAGAAGAATACAATATATTAGACTTTACGAGGTCATGTCCGAGTTTACGATATCTTTCAAACTCTCAAATATCCTTATCTAGGAGTGAAGATGGCAACCGTTGTAATGGTGATACCTATGATGTTCTTACTCATCGGAAGACGACATCACCGCGAAACTCTGCCGACATTTGCCTTCATAATGACAATGTTTATAATACTCTTAGTAAAGTTAAACCACAGCACTGAGATGAGCTTAATGGAATGTGTGATTTCGCGGAGGATTGCGAAATCTGAACTATTATGCTACATACTGTAAAATGCATGCGATAGTTCAAAGACAAGCCTACCCCAACAAAAGAGTTGATATGAATAAGAGAACAATCCAAGCATAAAACGAGAAACTTCATCAAAATCGGATGTAAAATAAGAAAGTTATGATATTCTTAATTTTGCTTAAGTTCACAAAATAGTTATATGCCCATCCTTGTCGGTATGCAAATGGAGTGATTGATGACATCACTCACTCACTATTTCTTTTTTATTTTATGAAATATGAAACATTCTAATTTTCACCTCATTGTCCTGTGAAACAAAGTTTTGTTCCTCATGTAGTATTACCATTGTTTAATCATTTTCATGGTTCGGTCAAGTTGGTCCTTATTGTTACATTGAAATATTGTATAAACAAAAGACAAAATAAATGGTGAGTGAGGGATATCATCGACTTTTTCATTTGCATATCACTGAGTTGTGCATATAACTGTTTTGTGAAATAAATGCGAAGCTTTAGAATGCCATAACTTTCTTATTTTTCATCTGATTTTGATGATGTTTTTTTTCTCCATTCAAATCAACGTTTTTTCTGGGGTGGCCTTGACCTTTAAAAGAGGATCGCAATATAATCTACAGCGTTAACTTGAGCTTTTATCAGTCTATGGACACTATCATCATCAAGTGATTCCTGCCTGAACTCCAAAATAAATTATATTCATAAATCATGAATGAACAATAACTCTGATGGAATTATCAGTATGAACACTACTATTAGTATTTTCATGACAATGATTAACTTAATTCTAGGCTTAGGTATTTAATCTTCGCTTCAATTTAGTACTTATTGTGAACTCTTTCACAAAGTACGCATTAACTTAATCAGTACTGCTGTAAAAATGATGGTACAGCCTGTAATTTAGACACATGTATTGAAAATAAGATTTTACAAAATTACCGAAAATCGGTGTTGATAGTGACATTATTCCAAATTGTAATTAAAGGGATACTCCAGACTGGAGATATTCATATATCAATAAATAGAGTAAAATTCACAAAGTAAAATGCTGAAATTGTCATCAAAATCGGATATCAAATAACAAAGCTATTAAATTTTAAAGACTTTCATTATTCCGGTGAAACAGTTCTTGGCATGTGTTCATGAATATTCAATGATCAAACTGGGGAATATGACATAATTCTGGGGTTCAGTTCCTGGCACGACCCTTGACCAAGACATTTTAGCTTGCATCAAATTAATGAAAATGATTGATGCATTATTCATTATTGATAGCAATGTGTTCAGATGGTTTAAAAAGGCATGTTTTAATTCAATATTAATATTTATTTGGGTACCTTCCACTCCCTTAATTTTACTATTTTTATGTAAATACTACTCCTTTTTCTCCTTTGATTTTGTTTGTGTTGTAGCAATATGCTATCATATGCTTGTACGTAAATGCGGAAATAAAAGTATTGCACCGGTCCCAGCTTTAGGCTTATGCTGCAACACCTTTGTTTGCTCTATTAATTATTACGTCATATTGCCCCTCTAAAATGTCCTGACCCCCCCCCCCTGTATATAGACACTATGTCATATAAACCAGCGGCGGATCCAGGATTTTTCGAAAGTCTTCAATTTCGAAAGGGGATGAACACTTCTGTTTTAACCGCATTTTTACAACACAAATTTAAAATGTGCCTCTAAAAGGGGGGAGGGCGGTCCCCCCCCCCCTCCTCCCCCTTGATCCGCCGTTGATATAAATATCGGAGATCTCTCCATATGATCTTAAAAACATTTTAAGTGGTCGGAAATTGTTTCTTGAAATTTACGCCATTTACGTCATACTTGAACGTCATACTTACCACTTAAGTGATCACATTTTTGCCTTGCTCCACCAATCAACAATTCCATATTTGGAAGGAAAAATCACTTTCTTACTCGTAAAAGAAACATATAGCATGGTCACTCTTCTCGAGTGATAGGCCATGTTTTAGTTTTCTATACGTCATATTTTTTTTATTTCCTGTGTTTCCTCATTGGCACTTATTAAACCGGTTTATCAAATTTTATTTTGAAGGAAAAAAAAACTCTTGGCCTTGTTGAGGTCTTTTCACTTCCTTGTGCATATTTGGTCTCTAACACAAGCAATTAAAACTGAATATCGGTCTATACTTGCGTATTGATTGACCATCGGAGCAGGACATGAGAAAGTTTCCAGAAAGTTTCTCTTGGAGTAACGAAATTCCCATTTTTGAAAATGTTTAAACATCGTTTGTCGATCACTTATGCCGTATTTTCCTGGTTGAGCATCAAAATGGCCCATACTTCAAGTAAGTATACCTCCCCCTCTCTCTCTCTCCCCCTCTCTCTCTTGAACCATTCTAATGTATTGATTAATAGCAAATGCTGTCTTAGAAGCAGGACAATACTACTCGATGGGGTGGGTCCCCTCTTGATATTTGTTTTCAAGAAAAAATGAGTATTTTAAAAGACGAGGAAGACGGACAAGGTCGTGTGCCTCTCGGATTAATGGGGAATCTAACTTATGCGGTAATAAGAGAGAAGCAACAGGGAAGTAAATTGCATATGTTCCTTTTACATGAATTTCTGCATTTTTATCATAAATCAATTAACATATTCATATTTTTATATAAAGAATACATATTAAATGTGAAAATCGAAGTGATAAATGATACTTATAAAGATTGAGAATTATAAAACATGTCAAACTCGGTGAAATTTGTATAATGGTGAAAGGTCGAGCAAACTGGACAAACATGACCATTAATTTTGTAAAAAAAAATAAACACTCTAAATAATTATGGGTACTTTATTGTTTGCATGGAGGTACATTGTGACATTGTTACGGAGGGCATAGATTGCTTATTCTGTCTTGATACAAATTATCAAGTTATGCCTAAAGTTATATTTTCAAGAGAACATGCTCGATATGATGACCAAAAGGAACGAGGGGGGGGGCTTAAAAGAAATTCTGTTGGAAATAAATCTGAATCCGAGAATTCCTGAATTTACGTACATGACAAATGGGAGAGTTATCACAATTAATACTAAAAAATTACTTTGGAATTTTGAAAGCCTAGACTCATTGATAAAATTTTCAAGACATTAATGGTAACTAGAATTTTAATTCGTCATGAGGACGAATTAGGTGATCTGTCTCTGATTTTCATGATCACGAATACAATCACCATGTTTATTGAGATCAATACGATGCTCATATTGAAAACTAAACTTTTATTACAAAAAGAACATGTTGAATACTCGTGAAAAGAGGGAAATGAGAATATGTGAAATACATGAAGGTGCAGGCGATACACATTGTACATCAGTGTTATAGGCTTATTAAAAGAGATTTTAATCTACTTTATTGTGCGATATTTGAACTTATATAACTTGTAATGGTGATTAAGGAACATTTGCGAAATGTTGAAAAAAAACAATAATAATAATGATAATAGGCTCCTCCTGCACTGTTACCTTGTCGTGGTAGAGGGGCTTGCGACTTTCAATGAACCAATGAGCTTTGTTGGCAGGTTTAACCATGCTGAATTGATCTAATGTGAGAGAGCAGACTAAATTCAGTCCACTGGTCCTCCAGGTTGGACGTTGGGCAATGGGTTGATTCCCCATTCCTGTGAAAAAGAATTTATCACAGAAACCAGAAGCGCTTTTGAAATGAATAACCCAGTCCAGATAGCAAAGTATCTGGGGCCCATATGGGAATCATGTGGGCCTACTGGGGCCCATGTGTACCATGTAAAACCCATATGGGGCCCATATGGGTTTTCCCACCTAGAACCCAGATGTATCATTTCGACTGTTGATATACGCTATGAATTGTATTTGCAAACCTCTTTCGCATATATTCAATCTATCATTTACCACAGGCATTTTTCCAGATAGATTAAAAGTTGCAAGAGTTATACCAGTTTTCAAAAAGGGAGATAAAGAATTACCTGGAAATTATAGACCAATATCAAGTTTACCTGCGATTAGAAAAATATTTGAAAAACTAGTGAATGCACGATTGATGAAATTCATAGAAAATAATGAAATATTGTATAAACACCAATATGGTTTTAGAAATGGATACAGTACGAAACTTTCGCTGATAAATCTTATTAATCAAATTACAAGATATACTGATGAAGGAAAGGTGACAGTAGGAATATTCATCGATTTTGCTAAAGCTTTTGATACGATTAATCATTCTATTCTCATTACAAAACTAGAACACAATGGCATTCGTGGTATGGCAGTAGAATGGTTTAATGATTATTCACGAAACAGAAAGCAATTTGTTAATTATGATGGTGTAAATTCCGAATACAGGTCGGTTTCATGCGGTATTCCACAAGGATCAGTTTTGGGTCCAACTTTGTTCTTGTTGTATATAAACGATTTGGCAAACTCATCTAATTATTTCAATTTCTGACTTTATGCGGATGACTCAAATTCATTTCACACTTTCAATTGTGATGAACAACACATTGATTTATCAGAAATTAGTCTCAATTTAAACAATATAATAGCATGGTGCAATGCCAACAAATTGACAATCAATGATAAGAAAACTAAATATATGTTGTTTAAAAATAGACGAAAAAATATTTTGATAGGACAATTGTCACTGAAAGGAAGTTTATTAGAGTGTGTTGAATCAACATTATTTCTTGGTATATGTATCGACAAAAACCTTACATGGAAGAAACAGGTTGACATTGTCTGCAATGTGCTAAGCAAAAAAATTGGAATACTCTATAGATTGAGGATTTATGTAACAAAGAGAATCTTAGTTATGTTATACAACTCATTTATTTTACCACATATAACGTATGGTCTGGAAGTATGGGGTGGGACGTGCAAAACAACCCTGAACCCTATATTATTACTACAAAAACGAATAGCTAGAATAATGACGTTCAACCATCATACCACTCTGCTCCTTTATTTTATGTTCTAAATATTCTCGATATTTTCAAACACTTCCAATATTTGATAGAAGTATTTATGCACGATTTAATTAATAATCGGTTGCCACATAGTTTTATTGATTATTTTTCATTTATAGATCATCCTTACAATACAAGAAATAGAGAAAAGCGAAATGTTAATCTTGAGAAAAATAATACCAATTTGGGAAAACAATCAATTTCATTTTCTGGTCCTACTTTATGGAATCTCCTGCCAAGTACTATTAGAAACATCCCCAGTCGTAAGACATTTAGCAAATCGTTAAAATTAATGCTACTGGAAGATTATAATTAATTTGATATGGCAAAATACTGCCTGAAAACAAATAATTCTATGTAAAGAATTTGTGAATAATTAAGACGTTTTTTTCTTGTAAATAGTGTAAATATGTTCACTGAAAATGATCGAAACTTTCTGCAACATTAATAAGTAGAATTAGTATTGAATTAGTTGTACAATATTGAGATTTAGTTAAATTTATTGTTTAAACTATGATAATGACATTATTTGGGGTTAACCTCGATTAGCATCTTGCTATTATGTTAGCTCCAATTACAAAATGTTTTGTTTATATGTGATGTACTATTCCTTGTTATTGTACCTGACAGTAATATTTGGTAACTAGAACTGCAATCGTTTCAGAACGATGTGCATGCATTGACGCCTCTGATTTAAAAGAGGGCAAGAAACAGAAGGAGATAGAGAGACAAATCGAGATGATATACATTTTCAAAATATTAGAGGGCGCTATTTCTTAAAGGAATAGTCACCGATGCGTAAAACACAGTTGGAGTATGTGAAATGATACATGATTTGCAAACCCTGAAAACATGAGACCAAAATAAATTCAAACAAGGAAGTTATGGCAATTTAACTATTTCAAGACTTTGCAAGAGAAGGCACTATTTCTAAAGGTTATGGTCACTAATTATGGACAATATGTCTACCAAATCAGAATGAATTTGGATGAGAAACGGAGGCAGGAGAGGACTAACAAAAATTACATGTTAATCAAATTGGATTTTGGCAGATTTTTCCTTCCATAGGAAGTTACATTCTCGAGTCAAACAGATTTCGTCCATTTTTAGACCATGTGGCCGCTTAACAAAGAGAGGGAGAGAGAGAGAGAAAGACACAGAGAGAGTAATAGAAATAAGCATACAAATTCGCTGACAATTCATTAACGTAACCCAGTGTTAAGTATATCAGAACGATGTGCATGCATCAACTGAGTTTATCGCCTTGTGGGACAAATGGCGTGCCATTGTAGTACGTTAAGTTCGTTTTTGCGCGAAACCGATGCAATAGACACTGTACAATTCTGTTGTTGATAATGTGTGCATTGTGATCAGTATACCATGTGTTCAGATTGACTTATCTTGAAATTTTCTGTTGTAACCTATGTCGTATTTGGTATCACTGGAAAGAGTATTCCAATGCGGTGACATTGATACCACTTTTATTTGTGCGCAGGCAATAGACCGGAAGTAAATGCCATATAAAGAAAGACATTAAAAATTAAGGTTTTGCACAATAATTTGAAGCTGACGTCAGATTTTTGTCAGTTTCTGTTACAAAAGGTTGACGAACGGTTGAAGTATATATCAATACTCATATCAGCCAAGTTAAAAAGAATAAGCTTCAATAATAAGGAAATAAGAGCAAGTTGAAGTTGTGCTGGCATTAAAGTGCATTTTGGGGTATTTTGCTGATTTTCGGGAGCATTTTTCAGATATTTCGTCAGTTGTAAGGTATATATTTTTTTAATGGCATGAAAGATCATATCTTGAAGACCCTAAATTCAAAAAAGGGTACGGGTTTGGCCACGCATGACGCAATGAGGAGCATTCAAAGGTAAGCGTTTTTGAAACTTTAGAGGGCGCTATTTCGATGACGGAAGGTCAATGATGCGTGAAAATTCAGTAACTTGTATTTTATGATACCCTTATCAATTCCTGAAAAAATGAGCTAAAAATGAATAAAAACAAGAAAGTTATGGCCATTTTACGATTTTTTTACTTTACATTTCAATAATTATGAACTTTTTGAAGGAAGGCTATTTCGGATTTGAATTTAGGACATGAAGATGGCATTTTGAAGGTTTGGTTATACGTCGCAGATGATGGAGCAACTCTTTGACTATCTATAGCAATTTGTTAGAAGTCTGTAGCATGCAGGATAATTGAGATATGAAAGAATGAAGAATGGTATGCAAATGGACTTGAAATGGACAAAATGGCGCCTGGATGGTCATGCATGAGTGATTTTGGAAAATGGAAGACGAGAGGCACAACTAGGGATGCTGGACAACATGTCTACCAAATTTGGATGAATTTGGATGAGGGACGGAGTCAGGGTAGAGCTAACAAAACCATGTGTTAAACAAATGGGATTTTGGTGGAAGAAGAAGAAGATTACGGAATAGGAATATGGAACAAGAACAATGCATTGTCGCCATTGGGCGTCAATGCAATAAATTCAATTCAATTCAATAAAACCATATGGGCCCCATGTGGTATCTTTATGGGCGAAGTGGCACAATTATGGATCGACTGAGCCCAGATAGAAACATATAAAACCCATATTGGGCCTATATGGGTTTCCCACCTAGAACCCACATAATAAAACCATGTGGGCCCCATGTGGTATCTATATGGGCGAAGTGGCATAATTACCCAGATAGCAAAATATCTGGGCCCCATATGGGTCCAATGAGGGTTATCTGGGACCCATATGGCCCATATGGAAACCATATGGGCTACAAGTGGGTAGGTCCACATGGGGCCCATATATATTGGGCCCATCTGGGTTATATCTGGGCCCATATGTACCAGATGAATATCATCTGGTCTGGAAATGGGTATTTCCAAGTGGGACCCAGATGGTCTAAAATATGTGGGACCCATCTGGGTTAAATCTGGGCCCATATGTACCAGATGAATATCATCTGGGCTGGAGCTAGGCATTTTCAAGTGGGACCCAGATGGGCAAACATATATGGGACCCATCTGGGATGTATTTGGGCCCATATGTACCAGATGAATATCATCTGGGCTAGAGATGGGCGTTTCCAAGTGGGACCCAGATGGGCTAAATTATGTGGGACCCATCTGGGATATATCTGGGCCCATATGTACCAGGTGATCATCATCTGGGCTGGAGATGGGCATTTCCAAGTGGGACCCAGATGGGCTAAAATATGTGGGACCCATCTGGGTTAAATCTGGGCCCAAATGTACCAGATGAATATCATCTGGGCTAGAGATGGGCATTTCCAAGTGGGACCCAGATGGGCTAAAATATGTGGGACCCATCTGGGATATATCTGGGCCCATATGTGCCAGATGAATATCATCTTGGCTGGAGATGGGCAATTCCAAGTGGGACCCAGATGGGCTAAAATATGTGGGACCCATATGGGATATATCTGGGCCCATATGTGCCAGATGAATATCATCTTGGCTGGAGATGGGCATTTCCAAGTGGGACCCAGATGGGCTAAAATATGTGGGACCCATCTGGGTTATATCTGGGCCCATATGTACCAGATTAATATCATCTGGGCTGGAGATGGGCATTTCCAAGTGGGACCCAGATGGGCTAAAATATGTGGGACCCTTATGGGTTAAATCTGGGCCCATATGTACCAGATGAATATCATCTGGGCTGGAGATGGGCATTTCCAAGTGGGACCCAGATGGGCAAGCATATATGGGACCCATCTGGGATGTATCTGGGCCCATATGTACCAGATGAATATCATCTGGGCTAGAGATGGGCATTTCCAAGTGGGACCCAGGTTGGGCTAAAATATGTGGGGCCCATCTGGGTTATATCTGGGTCCATATTGTTATTTGATGATAAGACATATCTCACATATTCAATATTATATCAAGTATGATCGATACTTAATCAATACTTCTACAGGAAGTATACCAGCTCCAACTTTCATTAGAAAGTATTACTCATTCTTCTTCCAGCTAAACTTCTGACGCACACACAATATATAAGGGGTTCACTTCTGAACCCAATTCAGAGTAGAGATTGGTTATAGATTATTACAGAATGCAGATTGGTTAGAGAATGCAGATTACTTTACAGATTGTTCCAGCATACAGATAGATTAGAGATTGGAGTTTAGAGAGTATAGTCACCATCAGACTTACTCATGTATTTGTATTTGTCATCATCAACTTTATCTTCAATAAATGTATATGTGAACTGTATAGGCTTTGCATTGCTTCGTCTCATTTAGTCTGGTTGAAAGCAAAAGTGCATAAGATCCAACCCCAACACAACAATATGTACCAGATGAATATCATCTGGGCTGGAGATGGGCATTTCCAAGTGGGACCCAGATGGACTAAATTATGTGGGACCTATCTGGGATATATCTGGGCCCATATGTACCAGATGAATATATCAGCTGGGCTGGAGATGGGCATATCACTGGATCGATCGATCTAGACTGCAGTCATGAATATTCATTACAACAGTAAATGACCAAAATTTTAGCTAAAACAGCTACAACAATTGAAATGTTTATGTTTACGCAAGGATTCCACCGTAAAAAGTTTCAGAAAAGTATGTAATTTATTACTATAAAATTAAAAATCGAAACATTAAATTTCAGGACAAAATTTTCAAGGTTAAATATTGAAAATAGTTATTAACCATTGCCTGTCAAGTATAGCAAACTCGCTGTATATATAGAAGTCAATAACAAGATTCAGTGGTTATGTGTAGGATAGGATTAGGACAGGATTAGGTTTTAAGGTTAGAATGTAGGATTATAGGATACGATAGGGATTAGAGTATTGGGTTGTAAAGTCACCTTAATGACATAAATTAATGTATTTTTTTTAATTGATTAAACACAGTATTGTTTTCATATGGGGCAACCCATATGGGAGCAATGTGGGCCTGCCCATATTCAACCCACACTAAACCCACTTGGACCAAATGGGCCCCACATAGGGTGTACATATGGGTCCCAGATTGGCAAAGTGGGCCCATATGGGCCCATACATAGCCCAAATGGCCCCATATGGTTTACATGGGTACGATGTGGGCCTGCCCATATTTACCCCACGCGAAACCCTGGTCCATATGGGCCCCAGACGGGGTGTACGGTGCAAGAAACACATGGGGCCCAGATGGGCCTATACATAGCCAACATGGGCAACCCATATGGGTTGCCCATTTTTTTTAGCCCAGATAAGCCCACAAGTAACCCATATGGGCCCCATATATTTTGCTTACTGGGAGGTTTTGGAGTAGTGACTTGCCAGGTCCCAGAGGATGATAACATCACGTTTCAGAACGACCAGAGCATTATGACGTCGATGGGTCAAAGCCGAAAGGAAGCTAACCGATTGAAACAATCATTAAACAAGCCTAAAGTGACCCTAAACATAGGTAACTGGAATGTTAGGACAATGTATGTTATTGGGAAGACAGAACAAGTTGAAAAATTAATCAAGGAGTATCGTCTTGATGTGCTGGGGATCAGTGAATGTCTTTGGACCGGTTTTGGTAAAATTAAACTTCGAATGGGTGAAACCGTGATATTGGATGATGGATTACATCATAATGGAGTAGCTATAATGATGTCTGCGGAGAAGGCCTTGATAGGATGGGAACCGATAAATGACAGAATCATAATGTGCAGATTCCAATCGAAGTTTGTCAAATTGACTATTATACATGTATATGCACCAACAATGGTTTCATCTGATGAAGATAAATACAAATTCTGTGAGCAGCTTCAATCAGTACTGAGTAGGGAAAGCTCACAAGCATGACATGTTGCTCATAACAGGCGATATGAATGCAAAAGAGATGATAATGGGAAAGCATGGTACCGGGAATATCAACAATAATGGAGAAAGACTTACCGACTTTTGTGGTTTGAACAGTTTTGTAATAACAGGCACTTTATTTCCACATGAGGACTTTCATAAATACACCTGGACGTCTCCCGACAAGAGGATTACAAACCAGATTGACCATGTTCTCATCAATAGGAAGTATAAGGTCATCAGTGAAAGACACCAGAACAATGAGGGGTGCAGACTTCGGAAGCGAACACACACTTGTTAGAACCCAAATCGAGCTCAAACTTAGGAAACAGATTACCAAGTCAAACCAAAGGATAAGAATGACGTAGACAATTTGAATGACCAAGAGACAAAGAAGCAATTCTCAATTGAGCTCAGGAACAGATTCGCCATACTGGAAGCCATAACAGAAGAACCTAACCTACAGAAAAATTGAATAATTTCAATAAAGCGGTTAACCAGACAGCCCAAAAATGTCTTAGGAATGAAAAAGAAAAAACAGAAACCATGTAAAAAGTTTTGGAAAAGGGTGGAGGAGAGGAAACAAATCAAGCTCAAAATGGAGAAAGCGAAATCAACCAGAATTAAACAACACCTTCAATCATCTTACAAAGCAAAGGACAAGGAAGAAAAGCGTAGTGTGAGGGCTGACAGGCGGAAAGGTTGGATAACCTAGCTGATGAGGCACAAAGGGCAGCTGAAAACGGTCAAATGAAGATTCTACACGATATTACGAAAACAATATGTAATGACAAACCACGTCATGCTCTTGGGGTTAAAGATAAAAATGGCAAGCTCATCACAGATGAAAAAGGCAAGAAAGAAAGATGGAAAGAACACTTTGAAGAGAATTTAAACAAAGAAATTCCACCGAACCCAGTTGAAATAGAGAACGCCAATATTACCCGATCTTGATGACATTAGCACAGAGGCAATCAGCAGGGATGAAGTAATTGATGCAATTAAAAAGCTTAAGAATGAGAAAGCCGGAGGCGAAGATATGATTACACCTGAATTGATAAAAGCAGATATCCAGACCATAGCTGACAAACTACACAACATTATTACTGAGATTTGGATCCAAGAAATTATACCTAATGACTGGGAAAAAGGACTGATAGTTAAACTGCCAAAAATGGGTGACTTATCTAATTGTGGAAACTAGAGAGGTATCACACTCCTCCCAATTGCTAGTAAAGTGTTTGGAAAGATACTGATTAACAGAATTAAATGCGGCATAGACGAGAATTTAAGAGCAGAGCAGGCTGGGTTTCGAGAAGGAAAAGGCACAACAGAACAAATCTTCATCTTGAGAAGCAAACATGTAGTTGAGCAATCCATCCAATGGCAAGCCTCACTTCACATTAATTTCATCGATTTCGAGAAAGCCTTTGATTCTGTCACGTCTATTCACCGTGATAGCTTATGGGTGATAATGAGGCAATATGGTATCCAAGAAAGATAATCAACATGGTACTAATGTATAATGACAGTGCATGTGTAGTACTTGATGGTAGAGAAGCTACAGAGTGGTTCCGAGTAAAAAAAAATACTTCACAAATCAAGGAGGAAGGCATTGACCCTATTTTAGAAGACTTTGAGGCTTTAAAGATCATTTTATTTAGATGACATTGACAACATCGTCTAGTTTATAAGGTTTTCCATCCCAAACGAATAGTAACTCATGTATAGACACGCGACTGTATGGACTTATTCCTAATATACTTCTGCATGCTCTGTTTTGAAGTTTCAGCAATAAATCGATGAATTCTGCACATGCCGAACCATAAAGTAAAAAATTGAGAAGGATATAATGGCATTGTACGCAATTTTCTATTTTTCTAATCAATATAGTGACGCAGCCGAGCTGACAAACGTATGAGTTTGCTAATTCTAGACCATATTCGATATGCAAATTCCACTTTAAACTGGGATCTAACAGCATGCCAAGATATTTGGAAAATTCTACTTGTTTATATATATTCCATTTGCATTCAAGTTCAACCTATTACATTTACCAATCATTTTTCAGAGCCAAATATCATACTTATTGTTTTATCACAGTTAAGACTCAGTTTGGAATCACACAATCAGTTGTTTATTCCTTTCGGCTCAGAATTCAGTAGGGTTTCGGTAGTTTTTACATTTTTATGAGAGAAATAGATTACCGTGTCATCAGCATATTGGTATGCGCTTCGATATCATCAATATAAATTAGGAACAAAAGTGGACCCAGTATAGATCCTTAAGGGACACCGTAATTTATATCGGAGTCCGCAGAAATAGATGAGTTAAATTGGGTGTATATCCGACGGCCCTTTAGATAACTTGAAAACCAGGATAAGCAAACAGAAGACCAATATTAGATCAGTTTTTCAAAAGAATATCAGGATCCACAGTATCAAACGCTGTGCGTAAATCTATATAGACCACGCCACATTGTTGCCAAAAATATCACTTTTATCATCTTTTCGATAGGGTTAGGGTGAACTGTAAACCTCCTCTTCGTTTTTTTTTTGTATCACTTTACAAAGCTTCAAAAGCCTCTGAATATATACAGGTCTATTTATTGCAATAAAATAAATATTTAAAAGGGTTATTCCTGAAAACGTTTGTCTACCCTTGTATTCGTATTGTCAAAACGTTTGCAATTCGACGCATTTTACATGCATTGTCATTAAGACAATATGATTTATTAAGTTTAATTTTTTTGGTATATTTGTTTCTAAATTTATTTAGACTGCTCCAACCACACCTTTGAAAATGCGACAGGATGGGCAGAGGCAGAGAATGGACAAGGTAAAACAATTTCATTTACATGAAATACACAATTTGTTTCTTAGTAGTATTTATTCCCAGAGCTTGAATAATGGTTTATTCCCCAATATACTTCACATGAATATTTACGAAGACGCACAGGAAGCTATAAAGCACAAATTGGCAACGCCATTAAGCATGTCACATAAATATGGTGTCCAATTATTGGAAATAGATACTCTTTCAGGTCATGAACAATATGTTTTCGTTCATGACCTATTTTATCCCTACATTTGGGATTGTCAGGTGTCAAGATTTTTTTTTATTGATTTTTTTTTTACTTTTATGGCAGATCCATAAACTTTTAAAGTTATGATGACAATTCAACAAATATCCTCAAAATGGCCACAGTTCGTTGAAGACGTCCCGGAGCAAAAAAAATGAAATATAAAAAAAAGGTCTTAAATAATCGAGCATTTTGATTTTCTTACTACGTCAAGAATCCCTAAATTTCAGGAAATGTCTCAAAGCGTCTCTGTAAGTATCTCGAGTTGCAAACTAACCGCGAACTAGGGAAGATAACCCCTAATTAAACAAGCCTCAATATTTCTATGTGTCACCTAGGATACCTGAAAGCACTCGAGAGACAGGATGGAGAAAACCCAAGACTATCAATAGCATTACCCCTTGGACAAGTACGTAGAAGTGTGCAGATTACATTCTGGTGGGAATATCAAGATTTGAATCGCAGCTCCTCAAATCCTGATTTAATTCATGCTCCTTCTCCCCTGGATGTATCCGTATGTGGAACAGAGACAACCTACAAACAGAGTGAAAAGCCAACACAAAATTTACGCTACCAAGAATCAATTAATGGAACATGTAATTCAACGCAATTAAATGTGAGTACAATCGATTTCATTTTGGCCCCTTATGGTTGTAGGCTACAAGAAGAACAATGACACTTAAGGTTTCCCATAATAGACCTGGGCCCGTTGCAGAAAGAGTTGCGTTTAAACGCAAGTAAAAAATCAATCGCAAGTCCCAAATGCGCGCTGTTGATTGGTTGAAAATCAAGTTGCGCGTGATTTTTAGAGTTGCGATTGATTGCAACTCTTTCTGCAACGGGCCCCAGTTTGTAGTTACTTCATGGACAATTTTGGTCAAATGACCTTTCATTTCTTTCATTGTGATAGGCAGATTTCAAAGCAAGATATTACGTAAGCTTGTCTTACATAGCAGGATAAAAAAATTGAATAGAGCACGTGACTAGAATAGCACACCTCTATGAAGGTATTTGTTGCATTCCATGCATATCATAGCATGTCGCACAATGTACTTGGCAAACTGTAAATACCAGTCGTTCTTGCACGCATTGTTGTTTTTTGTGGATGTAAATGAAATGCAATTCAAAAGAATATATGAATAATCAAGACATCAAAGTTGGTGCTTATCTCATTAAATTCTAATCCATAACGTCACTTAGTACACATGACCTTCTTCTGATCATGGGCAGAGTGGAACTACGAACTGGCCTGTGGGTATGAATATGATCAATCACAACTCTTTGTAAGACGGCCCCCGTCATTCAATTTGAAATCATAATTACTCAAAATTGCCGATCGTCATGATCGTGGTCAGATGATTGCTGCCCTTTAAAAAAAATGTATCTGCAATATTCTGCATACACTCGCTAACCGTGAGAGAAAAAAGAATGACACTTCACAAATGTCCAGAAAAGGTATCTTCTCCAAACTAATTTGTTACCATAATTAATGTGGTATGTATTCACGCTTGGATGATTAAGTGGGTATTCTTTGCGGTGTTGTAACTTTTGATTTGCGCCAAAGTAACTCACATGACTGCAATGAATGAATCAAGATGCCGGTGATGTCATTATCCTACAATGGCTGCATTGAAATCCATTGCAAAACACCTTTTTCAATAATTAACATAATGATATTAATTTAACAAACATTTTCTATATAAATTCTCAATTCAGTTTCATTGAAAAGGGATTTGCAAGTATGTTATTCAGAGATCAGTTTCTAGTGAAAGATATCAGTGAACTAAAAATGTTCAAATCATGATGATTATGGCCCCTTTCAATATTACTTGTAAGATAAGAGGTATGATGAACAGACGGTAAGTCGTTATCATCATCACTATCATCATTATTCACAGCCCCGCAAGAGAGGTGAGGAGTGAGCGCCCTCCTACGATTTTCCCAAATTTTTGTTTGTTGTTCTTCTTCTTTCCTTGGTTGGCAACCAGTCAGGATTGACTATTTTTGCCACAGCTTTTGTTCATTTTCAGTAGCTTATTATATTTTTTTTCCACTCCTTTTTTCCTTCTCTCTCTTTTATTTTTTTTTCTCTTTTTTCTTTTCCTTTTGTCTTCTCTTTTTTTTTTCTTTTTTTTCTTTTTTCCCTTCTGTTTCCTTTGATTTTCTTTTTATTTTTCTTCTTTTTTCTCTTTTTTTATTCTTTTTCTTTTTTCTTTTCTTTCTTCTTTTTTTCATTTTTATTTCTTTTTCTTTCCCTTCCTTTTTTTTTTATTTATTTATTTTTCTTTTGTATGCGTTCTAATTCTTGCAGCACGTTCGATTTTATTCTGCTACAGTAAGCTGCAACAGAAAAAGCAAAAAGTAAACTGGATTTGCTAAACCAAAATTTTGTTCATCATGTAACGTTAGTCTTGTTGAAAGCGCCGTGGGGTAGCGGTTCTGACACTCGCCTTGTAATCAGAGGGTCGTGTGTTCGAGATCCACCTTGGCCTAGCGCCCTTGGGCAAGGCGTCCATCCACACATTGTCACTCTCACCCAGATGCTAAGTGGGTACCAATAGGAAACAGCCGTCATTGTGGTTGGTTTAGCAAGTGTGCGCCCAACAGGCTGCTTGAAATGCTATGAATCCAGTGACCGGGTTATAATAATTGTGAAGCGCTTTGAACAGTCGTAGATTGATAAAACGCTATATACATGTAAATGCAAATTATAATTCTTATCAAATGGGATTGTGGTAAGCCAAAGGCATGACATCAATTATAACACAAAAAGTATGAGTTAAACAATTACACACTGTTAAGCGTAACTCTGTTATCTTTATTAATCTCACAGGTTATGTTTGTTGCCAATTTGGTTTTACACGGTAGCTTTGTTTTGCTGCATGATACCTTGACGATCTGTGAATTACACTCTGGTGAGTATAGTTACAGTTGATGAATGTAACGTAACGATCTGAGAACACTATGGTGAGTCAATAGTTACAGTTGATGAATGTAATGTAACGATCTAAGAACACTCTCAGTCCATTATTACAGTTTATAAATGTAACGTAACGATCTGAGAACACTCTGGTGAGTCGATAGTTACAGTTGATGAATGTAATGTAACGATCTGAGAACACTCTACATTCTTACAGTCCATAATTACAGTTGATGAATGTAACGTAACGATCTGAGAACACTCTGGTGAGTCGATAGTTACAGTTGATGAATGTAACGTAACGATCTAAGAACACTCTCAGTCCATTATTACAGTTTATAAATGTAACCTAACGATCTGAGAACATTCTTGTGAGTCGATAGTTACAGTTAATGAATGTAATTCGACGAGCAATTACTTCCTGCATGATGTGACTCCCTTCATCAACGGATGTTAATGTGGTACCTGAAGGAATGACTTTTTCTCAGCTCTCTTAGAAAACGTCCTGTAGAATTATACATTTGTAATATTCTGAAGGTTTTCCACATTTTACCATTGGTACAGATCCATTTAAGCAAATGACGATATAACTGTCGAAAAAATATCCGCTTGAGTGAGCACCACTTCCTTTTGAAAGTTAATGAAAAAAATGATTTGCACCGAACTTTGAAATAGATATGCGTATAAATGTAGACCTTAATCATGTAGAACACGTGGAATTTAGCTTGTACAATTGATTTGAAGATATTTTTACCTTGAAGAGTGCATTGCGCCCCACCCCACTCCCCCACACACCGAGGCCATCGTGACGATATTTGCTTTACACTGAGCTGTGTTTTACATGAAATGGCATAGGCTTGATTTCCATTTTGTAAATCATAGTCAAGCTTGGGAGAAATGTGCATAAACAAGTATTAAATGAAAAATGAAATTTAAACCCACTTTAAGTGATAAAAACTTAGTGAAAAAATGCTAGAGATGTCTGATATAGACTTTTGTTCAAATTCAGTTATGTCCTCAGATCCAGTTGGCACAAAAAAGGGTAAAGGTTGTGTTTACTAAGTGTTGAAATTTCAATTTGGGTGGCAAAATTGTTTAAAATGCTTGAATGTATCCGTTTAATTTCAATTGACTAAAGTGCAAGGGAAATGTATGAGAAATATTCGCAGTGTAAGTTTGATTTCGTACTTTCCCCTTCACACAGCGTGAAAACGAGCATTCTATGTGCAAACAGATTTCTGCGAGCTTTACAAAAATGGACAGTGCTCACTCAAGTGTAAAATTCTGTCAAAACTTACTTTCATTGGATAGATGAGACCCAAACCCAAGAATATATCTGAAAAAATTACCCACATGTTGTATATTTTTTCAATTCCAAGGGTTTTTCCAAAGTGTAAACTTTTTTGATACGCACTGTAGTTGTAAAAGAAATAGCAGTAGGAGACTGAATGAATACAAAATGAAATTCAAAAATAAAGAGAAGAAAGAGACGGTTAAAAGAAAAAAGGAATGACTGCAGTGGTTTTACAAAAGGAAAAGTATTTGTATTAGAGTTAGTATTATGAAAATTATTGAAATATTGCAGAAGATTTAATCCTCGCCACTGCAGTACCTACTGAACCAGCAGTATAATTCTTAGTTGATTGTTTTTATTGACTACAAATGTTACATTTGCATATAAGAATACATAGTAGGAATGTTGCATAAACAATATATGTATATAGTAGACAGGATTTTGGTGGAAGTAGAACACGGTTTGAAAATAAGTGTTCATTATATACTAACAGAAACGGAAACTAAGTTGTAAAAATAAATAGAATTAAATCCCTATAAGTATACTACGATAAGGAAAAAAATATGAAAAATCAAATGCATAATCATTCCACTAAATAATTTTTAAGGTCATTATAAGCAGCATCACTGATAGTTTTGAAAGAACCAAATCTGCTATTATAGCCTATATACTGTCAAAATCCGTACGTATAACGGTAGCAAGTTATAATTAAATGTTATGTCCAACGTATCTAATTGATTTATGAACTAGAGCACTTCTCGGAGTGAACAAAATAATGGAAATCAAACAAATGTCTGGTACTAGTAGGTTATAGCTATATTCAACGTAAAATCATACCAAAATGATATAATAGATAACTTTTTTATTCGAAACCTTCAATTGATGATTCAGAAAACCAACAATTTTAAGCCTACAATATACCACGATATACAGGATCAGTAAGATCTGAACAAACCTGTACGGTTCTCTTTTGTAATGTTAATATGTCTGTATTTACTCTGAGGAACATGTGCTACCAATATTAATGATCAAATTTTTTTTTAATGTTCTTATTAAAATGTTTTCATAGATTTACTCAATGCAAAATATTTATTAACGGAACACAAATAAATTTGGGACCTGGTTGCTATGCAAGTCAAATCCTGATTATTCGAATGTTCTCTTTATTTCCATAATTTATGTAGATTTCCCATCCAGTTCACCAACCACGACACTTACAACACTTTCGCCAATCACGACACTAATAAAAAGTTCGCCAACAACGCCACTTACACCAAGTCCTACAACTTATTCAACTACCTCCGCTCCAACTCATTCTTCAAATAGTCCCATATATAATGGTATTTCAACTAGACATACTCCTAAAACTAGCTCTAAGGCCTATCCTTCAAGCTATCATACAACTACGTCTGCGACAGAAGTGTTGACAACAGCTGGAGAAGAGAACTCTATGGGTTGGTATCTGTTTAGTACACTCATTAAAGTTAATAATGCTTTCAAAAAGAAGAGCGTGATTTTAAAACTTTTGCGGGGAATTAAATTTTAACTGTGCAGAGTATTTGAGCAAATGGAGGAACTGGAAATCCTCATCTAGTATTGATAATATAGATATAAGATTTTTTTTCACAACTTTTGAAAAACCATGATTGCTTATGGCCCGATTCGTTCAAATGACTATCTAACTGCTCTGATCTTTTATGAAAAAGATCGGATTATTTCGATACCTAACAAAAACTGACGGGAACCATTCCGCCAATTCGTGCAATATATCGTCCCTAACTCTTGGAATATGTCTAGTATCCAATTCGGAGCCATGTTATATAATAAGATTATTTCATCGCCCACTCCGTGGGACAGGAAGGTGTTAAGGATCATGAGTAAAATGATTTACATTTGTTGTCTGGTGTACATAGAGGATTACACCAGACATTTCACTCCATTGTTATTACAACACCTAAGGTGTTACTTTTACACTCTCGGTGGTAAGTTAATCTCTAGAGTTTAGTTGTAACACCATTAAAATAGGGTGTAGTCTTCAGACCTACAACAACTGGTGTGAGTTTTTACACACCAATTTTTACAGTGTACGATTTGTCAATTTGGGAATGTATCTCATTGATTTGCTGAAAAACAGTCATCTAAAGTTTCATTGCATGATAACGATAATAATCTCGCGATAACAAAAACAAAAATGGCATATTTTTAGTGAACCCATCATCATGGAATTTTCAATACTGCAACCAATTGAGATGAAGGAAGACAAGATGGTTCATTACAATTTAAAAATATTCTTTATTTTTATCAACCAACTTATTTAGAAAATACACAGACTGTAAAAACATGGTTTTAAAACTGGCACCAGTTGGTTTTAATAGAGGATCACACCCTGAGGTGTTAAAATTACACCCTAGAGATTGAACATAACACCAAAGAGTGTAAATTTAACAAACAAAGGTGTTGTAATAACACATATAGGTGTGAAACTACCACTGTCAATTTAACACCGGTGTAAAATAACTGGTGTGGTCATCTATGTACACCTGTCAACACCACAGTTTTTGCTGTGTACGAAATACATCATAAACAATTATTCATTATTGCCTCCAATGCATCCCATATTTTTTGTTTTTTAGATTTAAGAACAAAATGAATACATCATCGATTTTAAATCCAACAGTATAAGTCTGGCCTACTTATCCACACGTTTACGATCAGTTTATATTGTTCTTGTTTAACCAAATCCATAGGTTTTAACTCCCTTGATTTGTACATGATTTTATTTATCAAATTATTTACAGATGAATCAAATTTCGGTTCTATTCTAATTGGTCTTGTTTGTGGACTCGTCATAGCCGTGGTTGTGATGGTAATATGCTTGCGCCGAAAAAGGAGGTGAGACAAATTTCAGATCATATAATTTTGAAGTCTTTATTTCTTACTTTCTGTGTGACTCTGTAAAATTAGTCAACAAATAAATCATAACTGGAAAGTGAATGGCAAACTGCAGTGTCAATAATATAAAAGCGAAATCAGATACTACTCGCAGAGAGTGCGCATAGATTTTTCATAATGTGTGATATAAGAACCTAAACTTTCAGATTAAAAAGACGCCTTTGTTTTTTTGCATGCAATCAGTTAATTTATGCTGTAACCAACTTGATAATGGCTTCATGTCATGATTTTTTTCAGCTGTACGACTGAGATTTGAAGTAGATTATGAATGTACGGTACTTTTCACGCATTATAACTCAACAGCCTTAAAACAAAATCACAAATTAATTTTAGATTACTAAGGTCAAATAGCCATCTTCGCCATTTTCTGTCATTTTCTGTTTTAATTTGTCTATGTCTCGCCTGCATAGCTGCAGAGAGAGACTGTAGGGGCCGCTTTCCGACGGCGGCAACGGTGGCCACGTCAACGTCGAAATCTTCACCTAAGATTACGTTTTTGAAATTCGTGAGACTTGGACATAAGGGTAATCAAATAGTGCTCAATGTCTTGCTTGATTTTCAGGTCACATGACAGAGGTCAATGAACTTATACAATTTTGGGGTAACAAAAAAACAACTTTTTACCTAAGGTTAAGTTCTTGAAATATCTTCACACCATAGAAAGTATATGGACTTAGTTCATGAAACTTGGACATAAGTCTAATGAAGTATTGATAAAAACACTGCTGGAGTTTTGATTTGTTTTCATTTACGAGGAGCATCTATTCAACAGACATGATAATAATGGTATAAAATGTGATTTTGTTACCAATGTGATTAAACATCATGATAATTTAACGTCGTTGAAGAGTAGTAATGTATCAAGGGTAAATGAAATGTCACCACGTTTTACGGACATAATGGATAAAAATAATGACACCGTATGAATGGCATACAATGCTATAGCCTCTCAAATTGACCTTATACAGCTTGATCTCTAGAATATGCAACATCGTATTTTCTGTTTTGCTTGTTTTCAGCCCCAGATCAAAACCTGCATCTCCAGAACTATCAGATAGAGACGATGATGGCTTAGAAATCAATGAACTTTACATACCTTACGTACCGTCAACCACAGGTGTACCAGTCAGCAATGACCATTGTAGCTTTACTCCAGATACCCCTATTATTCCTAAAACTAACTTATTAGACAATAAATCTAATATCATAAAAGAGAATCGACAGGCTGGTTTGGATGGAAGTTCTGATCCGGACGTAACAACATCTGACGCCATCTTCTACGACACTATTGATTCTCGTCGAGATGAGGATGAAGTCTTCCTCGATCAAGGAAATGAGTATGCATATATTGATGATGTTGTTGCCAGCACCCTAGGAAGTCAGCTGTCAGGCAATCATGACCCTACTTATTATATTCTCGAGAATCAATCCATCAAGGAAAGGGATGAAGGTTTACCAATGGAGAATGAGTACGAGGATGTAGATGGGATCGATGTCCACGTCTAGTGCATTGATAATAACATTGACAATCCTACTCAGCGGCAATCGTTCTTATTCCATTTTGGTTTTATACAAGCAGTCGGTCAACATCTTGCATAGACTCATACCATGTGAGGTTTACGATCAGATACGGTCTAATTGCTCTTCGTCTCCGCTAAACTTGGACTAATGAATAACATGACTTACATAGATAGAGACTTGTGGAGCGTAGTGTGGCCCAGTGGATAAGTCTTCTGACTTTGAAACAGAGGGTCGTGGTTCGAATCCCAGCCATGGCGTCATTTCCGCAAGAAATTTATCCACATTGTGCTGCACTCGACCCAGGTGAGGTGAATGGGTACCCGGCAGGATTAATTCCTTTAATGCATGAGCGCTGGAAGGCAGCTCGAGCTAAAGCCGGGGTAATAATAATAATAACAACGCGCCTCGGAATAGAATATTTCTAGATAGATGGCGCTATATAAATGCCTATTATTATTATTATTCATTGAAAATATTATATCGTTGGATTCAATGTTAATACATTATCTTAATTCCTTTATTTCTATTGATATTTATGATATATTCTAATTTGATTGGTCGAATCAAAATCGTTTTTTTTGTGAATGTATAAGCTTTAGAGAGAATGAAAATATCACACGCTTGTATTTACAGAAGAACAACTCCACATATTGGTACGCATTTTTATGAGTATTCGACCCCCCCCCCCCCTTTACGGAATGCAATGTTATGCACTATGTAATAAAAGATTTATCAATTAAGAATATAAAAGAAAATACTAATACATATACATATCGTGTTTATTTACACTCTATAAACACATCAGTCAAAAAGGGTGTAAAATAGCCGACTAGAAGTGACAGCTACCGTTTTCCACCCTTATTAAAAAAAACGCTATTACTCCTCGGCCATTTTATTTAGTGTTTTACTTTTTTATTCTTATACAGTGCGTATCAAATAAAGTTTACACTTAGAAAAAATCCTGTAAAATTTTACATTTGTAATATCCTGAACATTTTTTTTTACATTTTAACATTGGTACAGATCCATTTAAGCAAATGACGATATAACTGTCCAAAAATATTTCCGCTTGAATGAGCACCAATTACTTTTGAAAAATTAGTGAAAATGATGAAGTGAAAGTAGAGCTTAATCATTACAAACGCGTTGGATTTAGCTTGTAAAATTGATTTGAAGATATCTTTTACAATTTTTAACTTGTTTCCTTGCCCAAAACACTTCGAAGAGTGAATTAATTGCGCCCCACCCCACTCCCCTCACACCAAAGCCATCGTGGCGATATTTGCTTTACACTGAGCTGTGATTTACATGAAATGGCTTAGGCTCGATCTTCATTTTGTTAATCATTGTAAAGCTTGAGAAAAGTGTGGAGAAACAAGTTTTAATGAAATGTAAACAAACTTTAAATGATAAGAACTTAGTGACAAAAATGATGGAGATGTATGATATAAACTTTTGTTCAGATTTGTTCAGTTATGTCCTCAGATCCAGCTGGCACAAAAAGGGTAAAGGTTGTGCTTACTAAGTGTTGAAATTTCAATTTGGGTGGCAAAATTGTAACAAAACGCTCGAATGTATCCGTTTTATTTCAATTGACCAAAAGTGCAAGGGAAATGTATGAAAAATGTTTCGCAGGGTAAGTTTGATTTCGCCCTTTCCCCTTGACACAGCATGAAAACGAGCATTTCTGCGCAAACAGATTTCTGCGAGCCTTACAAGAATGGACAGTGCTCAGTCAAGTGTAACATTCTGTCAAAACGTTTACTTTCAGTGGATGGATGAGACCCAAACCCAAGATTTCACTATCATAATTTTACACACACCGCGCCTCGGACCCGCGGTCTATCGAGCTGTAACCAATTTTTCATGTGAAAAATTGGTTACAGCCCGATAGACCGCGGGTCCGAGGCGCGGTGTGTGTAAAATTATGATAGTGAAATCCAATGTCATCAAGAGGTCAAAGGTCAATGATACGAGTCCACGGGGTTCTATAACGATGACCCACAGGACAATCGCCCCAGGTCTGACAACTGTACTTCAAGGAAAATATTATCCCCCTGTTTTTATCGTCGGGGACTGTTACCCCCCACCCCGGAAATTTACCGTCTAGACGCCATACGGAGCCTCTAAAATGCCATCGACTTGACGACATAGCGAAATACTTTATCTGCCATGTCGACTAAATAAGCTTATTATGTCCGCATGGCGAGATACGTTATCCTGCCAAGTCAGTCCACTTATAAAATGTTATATGTCAACATTGCGAGATATTTTATCTTGCCAAGTCGACTAAAATAAGTTACATGTCAAAATGGCGATATATCGGGATTGTTGCCGGGACTTGTACACTTCATATCTCGCCATGTGGACATATCAACTTTTGACTAGATAGAATATATCGCTATGTCGACATAATATACCTTATTAATTACTTAGGCGGCGGAAGCGGGGAGGGGGACCCTTCCCCCCTAAATTTTTAGTTGAGAACCTTTTTTTTTGGTTGTCAATTTGTTTTCTACGTCCCCCCTAAATTTAGGTAGACCCCCTAAAATATTTTTGCCCCCCCCTTAATTTTGGTTGATAACCTTCTTTTTTTCCTTGTCAAAAAATTTTGGTGGTCCCTCCTAAAATTTTGGTTTATTTGCTTGTCAAATGTTTTGCCTTCCGCCGCCAATTATTAATTAAGACATGGTAAGATAAAGTACCACGCCATGTCGTCACGTTGATGGCATTTTCACAGATCCGTAGTAGGGGTAATTATCTGGGGTAATTGCCTGGAGGGTAAATTTCCGGAGGGGTAACAGTCCCCGGCAGTAAAAATATGGGGATAATATTTTCCTTGAAGTAGTGGTCAGGAGCGGACCCAGCTTCCGCCAATAGGGGGAGGGGCCATTTTTTTCACTCATATTTTCCCCGATCGGCCGCTCAACGTTGATTTGTCCAAATGCCGTAATGAGCCAACAATTTCGAGGGGGCTCGATATGGCGTATCGCATAAAATTAATAAGAAGTTGGCAGTGAGCGAAGCGAGCAAGCAAATATGTTGACATTTTTTTTACAAAAATACAAAGTTGTGATAGATTTTGACATAATATTTGGAAAATAATAGTATATTTCATCTTAATCCCTTTCCTTTTCACTCTATTTTTTCTTAGTCTTGATTCTCTTTTTTTGTGGGGGGGGGGCAAAACGCCCATGTGCTAACAGTCATTTCCTAGATTTACTTTATAAGCAACATAAATGTGTTATAATCTCATAAGCCCTATGCAAGCTAAAAATGAAATTTCATCTATTTTGTCCTGAAAATTTAACATTCTGGGCAATGTTTGTGAACCTGAACAGGACGCGTATATGTAACTAGATAATTACCACGAGCGCGAGCAGAAATGTTCGTTATGGCCTGGTCGAAGAGGGACCTGTTAAGGATATTTTGCAGTTAGCCATTAAGACGATACATATTTCAACGATTAAATAATGCGAGCGCGAAGCGCGAGCTGAACACTTGATATTCCAACCTAAAACGGGTGTGTTGGATCAGTTGGTAGAGCGTCCGTTATTCCTCCGTTATTGTACGTATCTCTCTTGTATATTGTATATTTTATTATCTGATTACGGAAATAAAACAAACAAACCGGGAGGTCAGGGGTTCAAACCCCGGCCGCGTCAGACCAAAAGACGTTAAAAGATGAGAGTTGCTGCTACCATGTTTGGCGTTCAACGATTAAAGTTATAGAGCCTCGTCGATCTGGCGCTGCACAGTAGCTGCCGGGCCCACGATCATTTGGGCAAAGCAAATTTTTGGAGTATTTCATTTCATGTCTATTTCGAACAATAAAATATGGATTTTTATTTTTCGGATTTTCATTAAAAAGATGACTTTTCAAATCCCCTAATAGAACATTCGATTCATGTTTGTCAATAATGAAAAAGGATGGGTAAGTTTTGGTATCTGATCTACAATAATAATGCGAGCGCCAAGCGCGAGCAGAAAATCTTTGATATTCTGATCTGAAACTGGATAATTTTAGCACGTTTTGAATAAGATCAAGCTCTGTATCTTAAAAAAACATGTGTGCGCGTGTTTTAGAGCTAGACAGAATCCTGGCATTCTGAATACATTTCATTTTTCACCATAAAAATCAATAATGCGAGAACAGAGCCCGAGCTGAAAATAATATTTGAAATTCCGATATGAAAAAGGTCAAATTAAGCACTGTTTACAGCATTGTTTACATAGGGAAATTTGATAGCACTATATAAATGATGCGAGCGCGAAGTGCGAGCTGATATTTTATTATTAATTTAACCTAGGATCTAGACATTTTAGGCCTAAGGACATCATATAAGAATGATGACTATGTTCTATTTCTTTTCCTAAAACTTGTTGATATTTATTTCTGAAAAAGGGACAATTTAGTTCTTATGAATTCATACAAATTTTATTTCATACTTATTAATCTATTAAGCCTAATAAGTGTGTGAAATTTGTTGACAGTGCATGAGGCCTGAAAACTGGATATTTTAAGTATATTTGTAAAAATGGATAGGAATCATTTGTTGATATATTTTTAGCAAATAATGCGAGCGCAAAAATCCGGATTTTTTTTAATGGGGGGGAATTTAAGTAGTTTGTTATAGAATTAGGAATACATAACTCACCAATCAAAATGCGAGGGCACAGCTCTAGCTCATAGGCCTTTATTCATTTATTGTTTTTTACAATCGAGACATCTGAAAAGGGATATTTAGATAATCTCATATGAAATACAAAAAGACAATAGATAGGCCTACTTGGCAAATAGTGCTAGCGCACAAAATGTTGCAAATGTTGATTCGCACCACAAACGGACATTTTCCAGAGCACTTAAAAAAACATAAATTAGTAAATAAAAAAAAATAATGAAATATCGATGTCCGAGCTGAATGATGTTTTGTATATTGATATCAAAACTTGATATTTTTAACTACATATCAGCCTATATTGAGCAAGCTATGTATCTCATCGAACAGGCAATGCGAGAGCGATGCGCGAGCGAAACATTAATATAGTGACATTAAATATTTTAAACAAATGTTTTCCAAGTCTTCTCCTGACCTTGTTTTATTCACTCGTCTTCCTTTTATGTTTTGTCTTCTTTTCCCCCTTTTCTACCCTTTTTTTCTTTCCCCGTTTTTCCCAATTTATTTACTCTGGGGAGGGGGTCCTCGGGCCCCCTGGATCCGCCTATGTTGTCATGATTCCTATGATGAACACGATGAATATCTATTAAGAAATGAATGCGAGCGCGAAGCGCTAGCTGAAAACTTTTATAATGATGAAATGAAAAATACATTTTCAGTTGTCAGGTTAGAATATCAAATATTTTTAGCTTGTGCTTCCGTTCGCATGAAAAAAACTGTGAGGTCGGGATGCGTATATAACTAAACAATTCATTGATGCCAGCGCGAGCTCAATTTTTTTTATATACTGACTCAAGAAGGACTCTTTTAAGGTATAATTCCTATTATAATTGCTTTTCCCTTTTCTCTTCCTTTTTTCCTGTTTCTTATCCCTCTTTTTGCGCCACCAAAGGAGGGGCAAAGTCTTTGCCCCTTGGATCGGCCTATGTATGTTGACTTGAAAAACACTAGCACTTACATGTGGGATTGATGGAGGGGATGTATACCTCATTAATCAAATATTGCGAGCGCGTAGCGCAAGCTGAATTTGATAATAACCCCTTTGTGACCTTGAACAGGATATCTATCTCGCTAAACAGACTTGAAACTCGAAAACATTGTGTTTGTCTAGTATTGTAAAAACGGGATATTTTTATTCAACCGCATTAATTTAAGCTTCTGGGCAGGACATATATTTCACAATAAACAGGCATTACGAGCAATGTTGCGCCCCCGGTCGAAAATGAATTAGCATTAAGCCCCCTAAGTTCAAGGTCAATTTGGCGCCCTCGGTTGAACATAAACGTGGCGCCCCCATATGAACTATAACTTTGCCCATCCCCCTCTGAAACATGTATTTGTCGCATTATGGTCAAAATTCAAATTAGCGCTCCCCTAGTTCAAACATCAATTTGGTGCCGCGCTAGATCGAACATCATTTCGGCGCTCCCATAGTTCGAACATCAATTTGGCGCCCCCTCCCAGTTCAAACATCAGTTCGGCGCCCCATACTTCGAACGTCATTTTGGCGCCGCCTAGTTCGAACATCAAATCGATGTCCGGGTCAACATCTCCCTCTTTCGTTTCCCATCTCCTTTTCTTTCTCTTATCCTAATTCCCCTTCCTTTCTCTCTTTCTTTCCCCCTCTTCCTCTCCCATTTTCTTCTTCTCTTCTTTTCCTTCCTCCTCTCTCTCTCTCTTTTTCTTCTCTCTATTTCCCCTTTTTCTTTTCTTTTTTATTGTCTTCCTTTCACCCCTTTTCTTTTTCCCCATCTTTTCTTATCTTTTTTCCCATCTTCCTCTCTTTTTAAATATTATTCTCTTCCTTCCTATTTTTTATTCTTCTTTTTTTTCCCTTTTCCTTTCGCCTCTCTTTTCTTTTCTTTCTTTTCCCTCTTCCTCTTTTTTCTCTTTCCCCCTTTTTCTCTTTCCCCCTTTTTCTTTTTCTTTCCTTTCCCCTTTTTTCTCTATTAATCTTTTTTTATTCTCTCCCCCTTCCTCTCTCTCTCCTTTTCTTTTCTTCTTTTCCCCTCTTCCTCTATCTCTCTTTTTTCTTATCTTTCTTCCCATCTTCCTTTCTATTTAAATATTCTTCTCTTCATTCCTCTTTTCTTCTTTTTCCTCCTTTTCTTTTCTCCTTTTTTTCTTCTCTTCCTTTTCCCTCCTCTCTTTTATCTCTTCTTTCCCCCTTTTCTTCTTCCTTTTTCTTTGTCTTTCCTTCCCCCCTCTTACTCTCTTTTCTATACTCTTCTTTTCCCATCTTCCTCTCTCTTTATATTCTCTCCCTTTACCCCTCTCCCCCCCCCCCCCTCTTTTTTGAGCTGGGGGTGGGGGTGGGTGAGGCAGTTCCCCCTCGGCCCCCCATGGATCCGCACCTAATAGAACCCCATGGTCTCGTATCATTTGACCTTTGAACCTTTCGATGACATTTGACATATCTTATCATGATATCATAATTTTACACTCACTGCGGACTATCGGACCCGCGGTCTATCGGACCCGCGGACTATAGACCCGCGGTCTATCGAACGGAACCCGCGGTCTATCGGGATGTCCCCGAAAAATTACCCACATATTGTATATTTTTGAATTCCCAGGGCTTTTTCAAAGTGTAAACTTTTTTTGATACGCACTGTATAGTAATTAGTATTCCACTCAATGAAACATAAGCTGAAATTGTTATGTATATGAAGTACAAATAATTAAAAGACTCATATTTCAAACATTTAAAAGAAGTATAACCTTTGTAAAAAAAAATACATATAAAATAGTTTATAGGGCAAGAATACAGGCAACGAAAATTGATATATATGTATATATAGATAATGAGGAAGTGGTAAATTGAGAAAAATGAAACAAAATAAGCAAGTTGTACTAAAAGATCATTAAAAATATAGGGATATTGAATAAAAGTGTTGATTTCCTCGTAAAGGAGCTAAGACACATTTTATGATTTGTGCATTTACGGGAATTATTTGTGTATTTATAAATTGGTGTGGGCTTTATCTTTTTGTTCTTTTTCTTTTTTTGAGATCATATGTTTTCTTTCATTCTCTTACCAACCAAAATTGGGTCAATATAAAAATCTGACTTGCATTTATGTGAAATGTTCTGTTTGTGTTATCTTTTTAAAATCAGTCCGATATATTTTGATGGACCTGTCGTTCTTCACTTATATATAATATTGGCATTGGTTAGGGTAAGTGGTTATTGAATGAATCGATGATAAAAAAAATAAAATCCCTTTTTCAGAAGAACATTATGTCACTTATTATGATCTTTAATTCAGTTATTTCAACGCCCTAGGGAGGGGCACTGTCTTTACAAATTTGATACCTCCCGGGGGATACCTGCATCCTCGTACATAAAAGTATGGCGCATTCTACGATACAGAGTCCACAGTTGAAAGGCCTGCTTTTGTATTTTCTTCTCTGCACACTTAATAGTAGACCGGCCAAACCTCAAAAAGTGCTCTAGATAAGGATTCGACGGCAAAATTTGTTAAAGGGGAATCCAGCCTTGGCCATAAAATGTTGTGTTGGGAAGGAGAAAAATAAATTAATCAGAATGGTGAAAGTTTGAAAGAAATTGGACAAGCAATAAGAAAGTTATAGCTGCTTTAAAATTGAGATCACTAATACTATAGATTTCAAATTGGCAACTGGGTAAGTAAATTATGACAAGGGGCAAGGACAACTTTCCCATAGGCCATGTACTTTATTATCAGGGATTTGTGGTTTTCTCCTAAGTGCCCATTCCCCTGGGGCAGTAATCTAAATATAACCCATGTAGTATATTGTTTTATGTCCTCATGAGAGAAAAATATAATTTGAAATAAAACTTTTGGGAAAAATGACATTTTAGCCATAATATGTATTGGAGTACATGGAAGGGTAGTCCTTGCCTTACATCACTATGACATCCCATATGCGGTCAATTTGAAGTCTCCATGGGTATAGTGACTACCAATATTTACAACTTTTAAAAATTCATAACTTCCTTGTATTGTTTGTCCAATATTGTTCAAACTTTCACCTATCATCTTGTCTGATTTTTCTTTTCCTTATAAAAACAAGTTTTTATTTGGGTTGGATTCCCCTTTAATGCTTGGCATCCCAGCTAATAGTCTTGCAAAAATACCCAGGAATAGCGTACGGCCGGATGCCAAGCGCAATTTTGCGTGAAAGTGTCATTTTTAGCGTAAAATCTGAAAGACTGTCGAAAGTCACGCATTTTTATATTTTGACGGATTATCATCATATTTTTGATTATCTTTGATATGAAATTATTTCTATTCAGAGTTTCAAATTATAAGTCTACTAAATATGCATTTCAAATTTGAATATTACACACACACATATGGCACAGGGAAACATAAAACCGCGATTTCCTCGAAAAAAAAGTTTGTGAAAACTATCAATAGTTTGAATTTTTTTTACGCAATATAAATTCTTCGATTTAAATGCGTTTATCCATCGAATGTAATAGTAAATTTCCTAGTGCCACAAATATTAAAAGAATTTTCAAGGAAGATGGTAGATATCTCCTTTTATGTTCTCCGAAAGGAGACAATGTGCATTTTACCAGGTGCGCATTTTAAAAGAAAAATTGAAAATACCGTACATTATGTACATAAGTACATGTGTAAGTATACATGTACATACCAAAGCGAGTGTTTATTTACATGTATAAGTCCATAATTAAGCGAGTTTTTAATTGGATAGCACAATTTGTCAAATTCCTTGCATCCCAGCTTAAAGTCTTGCGGAAATACTGAGGAATAGCGTACGGGCGGATGCCAAGTGCACTTTTGCGTGAAAGTAACATTTTTAGCGTAAAATCTGAAAGGCTGTCGAAAATCACGCATTTTAATATTTTGACGGAATATCATCATATTTTTTATTATCTTTGATATGGAATTGTTTTTATTCAGAGTTTCAAATTATAAGTCTACTAAATATGCATTTCAATTTTTGAATATTACACACACATATATGGCAATATGACATAAAAATCGTGATTTACTCGAAATAAAAGTTTGTGAACACTATGTGGAGGAGCCGTGGTGTAGTGGTTCTGACTCTCGCCTTGTAAACAGAGGGTCGTGTGTTCGAATCCCACCGCGGTCTGGCGTCCTTTGGCAAGGCGTTAATCCACACTTTGCCACTCTCGACCCAGGTGCTAAATGGGTACCCGGTAGGATGTGAAAGTCATTGTAGCTTGTCCAGTATTGTGTGCGCCTCACAGGCGACTGACTGGAATACTCCCCAGGGAGTGGAGGATGTGCACACATTGTGTGCGGGAATGACTGATTGAATCCGATGACCGGGGTAATAATATATCTGTAAAGCGCTTAGAAACGTCGTTCCGATGGATTAAGCGCTATATAAAAGCGGATTATTATTATTATTATTATTATCAATAGCTCTTAGTTTTTGTCTCACCTGCATAGCAGAGTGAGACTATAGGCGCCGCTTTTCCGACGGCGGCGGCGTCAACATCAAATCTTAACCTAAGGTTAAGTTTTTGAAATGACATCATAACTTAAAAAGTATATGAACCTAGTTCATGAAACCTGGCCATAAGGTTAATCAAGTATTACTGAACATCTTATTACAGTTTCATGTCACATGACCAAGGTCAAAGGTCATTTATGGTCAATGAACTTAGACCATATTCGGGGAATCAACATCAAAATCTTAACCTGAGGTTAAGTTTTTGAAATGTCATCATAACTTAGAAAATATATAGACCTAGTTCATTAAACTTGGACATAAGGTTAATTAAGTATCACCAAACATCCTGCATGAGTTTCACGTCACATGACCAAGGTCAAAGGTCATTTAGGGTCAATGAACTTTGGCCGATTTGGGGGTATCTGTTGAATTACAATTAAAACTTTAAAAGTTTTTGGATCTGATTCATGAAACTTGGCAATAATAGTAATCAAGTATCACTGAACATCCTGTGCAAGTTTCAGGTCACGTGATCAAGGTCAAAGGTCATTTAGGGTCAATGAACTTTGGCCGAATTGGGGGTATTTGTTGAATTACCATCATAACTTTGGAAGTATGTTGGTCTAGTTCATAAAACTTGGACATAAGAGTAATCAAGTATCACTGAACATGCTGTGCGCATTTTAGGTCACATGACCAAGGTCAAAGGTCAATGAACTTTGGCCATAATGGGGGTATCTGTTGAATTACCATCATAACTTTGCAAGTTTATTGATCTGACTTTTGAAACTTGGACTTAAGAGTAATCAAGTATCACTGAATATCCTGTGCAAGTTTCAGGTCACATGATCAAGGTCAAAGGTCATGTGAGATCAATGAACTTTGGCCGCATTGGGGGTATTTGTTGAATTACCATCCTATCTCTGTAAGTGTATTGGTCTAATTCATAAAACGTGGAAATAGAGTAACCAAGAATCACTGAACATCTTGTGTGAGTTATAGTAGTTTTCAAAGTCAGCACTGCTGCTATGTTGAATCGCGTGATGCAGGTGAGACGGCCAGAGGCATTCCACTTGTTTTACTCAAATTCTTCGATTTAAATTGGTTCATCTATTGAATATCGATCGTTTCTAATGTCACAAATATTAAAATAATTTTTAAGTAAGGTGGAAGAGATATGTTCCGAAACGGGACATGCAAAATTTATCGGGGAGGGCATTTTGAGTGTAAAATTGAAGATACTGTAAATTATAAACATAATAACATGAATAAGCCCCCTCCCTTCCCCGCTGTCTAAGGTCATGTATAGTGTCCGAAAGGATTACATGGACATTAGGATTATCAAAATCACATTTTTTTCACATGTGTCACTGGTAGCAAAGCATTAATTCTTGATAGGATGCCTCGATATCAATGACTGGAATCCTATTTCATAGTGCTAATTTATGCAAAATTATGCAAAATCACACTATTCACCGTAAATTACTGTATATGTATAGTCCAGACCTAAACTTTTTTATAGAAGCCTATTTCTTTTCTTTTTTTGGGGGGGTATTTGGGATTTATTTTGATGGGGCATCAAATCTAGATTGATTTCTGTACAGTTCCTGAATAAGAATCAATTTTCAATGTTAATCGATGCAAATGTATGCGAAATTTCTGCAAATATGTGTAAAACTCATCAACTATCATATTTTGAGGTTTTAAACTGAGGGAAGAGCACAACGCTATTCATATGAGACACTGTTCCACAATTCATTCATTATGGTGACATTCCATGCGACCAAAGGAGGGTATCATGTTTAAAATGCAAATTTATGCAAATTGTAAATCCTGAGTGTGCATACCCCTTTCACAATTAAAAAAAAAATAATATGGAAAAGATAAACCAGTACTTCATCTTTCTTTTCAAAGTAAATCAAGAGGTCAGATTTCTTCCCCAAGTAGAGTTTTCCCCTGTCAGAAAGAGGAGGGTATATGGATGGTTCTCATGTCAGAAAAAGCTGTCCATGTCTGCCCCTCTAACAACTACGTACATCTTTTAGAACAGGGACACATCATAATTGAGCGAAGAGACCGGGGGGCGTTTCATGAAAGGACTTGTCGGACGTTTTATCCGACAAGTCCCATTTTATCCGACAGTTACCATAGGACCAGTGCCTCTCAGCCAATCAAAATCATGGAAAGATGTCAGATCTGACAACTTGTCGGATGAAAATATTGATGAAGCGCTCCCCTTATCCTTCTTTTTTTTCTGTCGTCCCTTCATTGTCGGTGACCTGAATAATTTTAGTGATTTTTCTTTATTGGCTTATGAATTTATCTCTATCTCTAAAACTAAGGTAACACCAAAACCAAATTCTCCCAATCAATATTTTGACTGAATTAGAGTCGAATCGGTCTGGAATAGGTCTCGAATCAGAGCTATTGACTTCCCAAAATAATTGTCAAAATGCCTCCCCAAAATTAATTTAACCGAATTCCATCCGGATACATCCCGAATGTGGCTTGAATAAAATGTGTCTTGGCCACATTCGGGAACATTTTGGAGGATATTCGGCTGGCTTTAAACATTTCAAGACAAGCAGAATCCCTCCAAGAATGTTCCCGATGGGGAGGGAGAACAGAATAGTCCCGAATCCTTCCGAATCGATTCCGGGAGCTCCCCGAATCGGAGATAAATAAGTACCGAATCCAGGCCATTTTGGGCAGAACTGGTCCGAATTTGTTCGGGAGAATTCGGTTTGGTGTAACCCTTGCTTAAAGCTAGGGTTAGAACGGAACCGAATCAGCTGCGAATCCATCCATATCATACACGTATACTGGTGGTTTCAGGAATATTGTGTTTTGCCTTCGTAAATGCGAGAAAATTCGGGAACATTCGCTGAGAAATTCACCTCATTTTGAAATGTTCAAAACCAGCCGAATGCCCTCCAGAATATTCCCGAATGTGACCACAACAAGCACAACAAATTTCATTCGGGCCACATAAGTATTCGGGTGACATTCGGTTGGATCAGGGGAGGCATTTGAAATTTTCTGGGCGGATTCGGACCTATTTGTATCATTCTGGGCATAACTGTCCCGAACCGTCCGAGCTCGGCGCATTCGTTCTGATTCTGGTTCACATTCAGGCCATCGTTCTGCTGTAAATCAGAAATATTGGGTCATATTCGGCTGGTTCTGGACATGCTGGGGTTGATTCTTTTACTATTCGTGCTGGCATTCTGCTTTTTGGGGGATGGCCAAAATTGATTTTGTCAATTCTTGGCGATTCTGCGCTGAATCGCAACATATTACGGACCCATTCTTCTCTATTTGGGGGAACTTCCCTATCCATCTGAATCAGGTCATAATCGGGCAGAATATGTCCGAATTTATTCGGGAGAATTTTGGTGTAAACCTAGCTTAAACCAGGACTGACGTGATGTATTCTTGCGACTGTACTTTGGTTATCATCTGAATGTTTTGCAGAGACTGTTCACCACAGTTGCATCCTACTCTGGTTTGTCATCTAAAAACGGATTGCCTACTTAAAACATGGGTGACACCGAAACCGAATCAGCTGCAAATCTATCCGAATATACATAGGGATGGACTTTGGAGCACTCTGTTCTCCCCTCCCGAATGCAGGAAAATTCAGGAGGGATTAGAAAACATTTTGGGAGGCATTTGGGGGTATTCTGGGAAGATTAAGACCTTTTCGTATCAGTCGTAGAGTAAAGGTCTGGCGCATTTTCTGGAAATTCGGTGGCGTACTTGGCGAATTCGGGCATAAATTGTTCGATTCGGGTCGTTATTCAGGTCGTCATTTGGCGATAATCGGAGGATTCGGGCTAAATTCGGCTCGATTCTGCTGCATATACTATTTTACATAAATTAGCACATTTTACATGAAGACAGGATTTTCAATAGCACGTTTGATAGGGAAAATTAAAGCTATCTCCCTGATTGAGATTTTCTTTAAGTTTGGTTTCTTTTTATTCCTTTTTACTAATTTTCACTATTCATGCATAAATTAACTGCTAATTTATATAAATTAACATATTTTTGCATGAAGACACAATTATCAATATCATGTTTGATAAGGAAATTTAAAGCTTTTGACCTAAAAGAGACTTTCTTAAAGATTGGTATCTCTGTAGTTACTTTTATTAATTAATTTCTATTGGCATATGGCTTCATGCATAAATAACTGCTAATTTACATAAATTAGCATATTTTTGCATGAAGATGCAATATTCAACACCATGTTCTGTGGGAAAAAATGAAGCCATTGACCTAATAGTGACATAGGGAAAGTTTGGTGCTTTTTTAAACTCTGTCCCCAAAACTTGGGTTTAAGGCCCCTGACTATTAGTAAGATATTCATCTTTTTCCACATTAAAAACATGTTCAAAATCATTCATTCAATTCGAAATTTTCAGTTCACGCTTCGCGCTCGCATCAAATGCTATAATTAAATACTGATTACTGTTCATGATTTGACGATTGTTATTTTACCTCATTTGATAAGAAAGTGTGAATGCTTCTAAGCTAGCAACTAGAGGACCGATGGCTTAAGGTACTCTCCGAGGGACCTATAATGAGGATTAAAATGCCTTACTTCCATTACTAGTATAAGGCATTTAAATGCCTTACTTGGCACTAGCGCACCAAGTGGGAATCGATCCTAGGCCACCGGAATTCGAACCCCCTCACTACCGATTGAGCTATCGCGCCTTAGAATGTTTCTTTTCTAATAAAAAAAAACCGACTCGGCTTGTACTGGATTCTTTTTAAACAGATATATAATATTGTTTATTTCAAAACTTCATCAAAATGTCCAGTTCACGAATTGGAATATAAAAATCAGATTGCTTTTCGCGCTCGCATCAATAGCCTATAGATAGTATTTTTTCATGTATTATATGCTCCGTTTTAATGTCAGAATATTAAAAAAATAATATTACAATTAAAGGACAAGTCCACCCCAACAAAAACTTGATTTGAATAAAAAGAGAAAAATTCAACAAGCATAACACTGAAAATTTCATCAAAATTGGATGTAAAATAAGAAAGTTATGACATTTCAAAGTTTCGCTTCATCATAGATATTTTTAATGTATTATATGCTCCGTTTTAATGTCAGAATATTAAAAAAATAATATTACAATTAAAGGACAAGTCCACCCCAACAAAAACTTGATTTGAATAAAAAGAGAAAAATTCAACAAGCATAACACTGAAAATTTCATCAAAATTGGATGTAAAATAAGAAAGTTATGACATTTCAAAGTTTCGCTTCATCATAGATTTTTTTTAATGTATTAAATGCTCCGTTTTAATGTCAGAATATTAAAAAAATAACATTACAATTAAAAGACAAGTCCACCCCAACAAAAACTTGATTTGAATAAAAAGAGAAAAATTCAACAAGCATAAACACTGAAAATTTCATCAAAATTGGATGTAAAATAAGAAAGTTATGACATTTCAAAGTTTCGCTTCATCTCACAAAAACAGTTAAATGAACGAGCCAGCTACATCCAAATGAGAGAGTCGATGATGTCATTCACTCACTATTTCTTTTGTTTTTTATTGTTTGAAATATGAAATATTTTGATTTTCTCGTCATTGTCATGTGAAATGAAGTTTCATTCCTCCCTGAACACGTGGAATTCCAATATTTTAACATTTTTGCTTCAGGCAAGTAGGTCCTAATCGTCAAATTCGTAAAAACTGAAATATTGTATAATTCAAACAATAAAAAACAAAAGAAATAGTGAGTGAGTGACATCATCAACTCTCTCATTTGGATGTAACTGGCTCGTTCAGATAACTATTTTGTTAAAAATAAGCGAAACTTTGAAATGTCATAACTTTCTTATTTTACATCCAATTTTGATGAAATTTTCAGGTCCGTGAAGTTAGTTACTTATTCCTTATTACTGATTCCTTATTCAAAATGTGAAGTTAGTTACTTATTCCTTATTCAAATTGTGAAGTTAGTAACTTTTTCCTTATTCGTAATACTTATTCCAAATATGGGCGAAGCTACTTATTCAAAATACGTAGTTACTTATTCGAAATACGTAGTTACTTATTCAAAAAACATAGTTACTTATTCAAATACATAGTTACTTATTCAAAATACGTAGTTACTTATTCGAAATACGTAGTTACTTATTCGAAATACGTAGTTACTTATTCGAAATATGTAGTTACTTATTCAAATACATAGTTACTTATTCAAAATACGTAGTTACTTATTCAAAATACGTAGTTACTTATTCGACATACATAGTTACTTTTTCGACAAACGTAGTTACTTATTCGAAATACTTAGTTACTTATTAGAAATACGTAGTTACTTATTAGAAATACGTAGTTACTTATTCGAAATACGTAGTTACTTATTCGAAATACGTAGTTACTTATTCAAAATACGTAGTTACTTATTCGAAATACGTAGTTACTTATTCAAATACATAGTTACTGATTCAAAATACGTAGTTACTTATTCGAAATACGTAGTTACTTATTCGAAATACGTAGTTACTTATTCAAAATACGTAGTTACTTATTCGAAATACGTAGTTACTTATTCAAATACATAGTTACTGATTCAAAATACGTAGTTACTTATTCGAAATACGTAGTTACTTATTCGAAATACGTAGTTACTTATTCGACAAACGTAGTTACTTATTCGAAATACGTAGTTACTTATTCGAAATACGTAGTTACTTATTCAAAATACGTAGTTACTTATTCGACATACATAGTTACTTTTTCGACAAACGTAGTTACTTATTCGAAATACTTAGTTACTTATTAGAAATACGTAGTTACTTATTAGAAATACGTAGTTACTTATTCGAAATACGTAGTTACTTATTCGAAATACGTAGTTACTTATTCAAAATACGTAGTTACTTATTCGAAATACATAGTTACTTATTCAAATACATAGTTACTTATTCAAAATACGTAGTTACTTATTCGAAATACGTAGTTACTTATTTGAAATACGTAGTTACTTATTCAAAATACGTAGTTACTTATTCGAAATACGTAGTTACTTATTCAAATACATAGTTACTGATTCAAAATACGTAGTTACTTATTCGAAATACGTAGTTACTTATTCGAAATGCGTAGTTACTTATTCGACATATGTGTTACTTTTTCGACAAACGTAGTTACTTATTCGAAATACGTAGTTACTTATTCGAAATACGTAGTTACTTATTCGAAATACGTAGTTACTTATTTAAATACATAGTTTCTTATTCAAAATACGTAGTGATCTAAAACTTGTGCAAGACGATCAGTAATATTACATGAATATTCTTATAAGTGTCATTAATTTTTTTCTATACGTTCAAAGTTATAATGAAATTTCGAAAAATGTAAATTTGCAAGATTTCAAGGTTGATATCAAAACTACCGTCACCTCCACCGGAGAAGTGGCTCCTTTAGTCCTGCCCTGCTATGCCGGCGAGACAAAAAATAGGTACTGCCGTGCAACGGCCATTTTTTTAAATATACTTTGATAATCAAATAACGGAAGTAAAAAAATGTAGATTGACAGAGTGGTTTAAAAATGCTAATTCAATCGCTTTATCGCTTTGAGGACATAACTGAATCTGAAGAAAAGTTAATATCAGACATCTCCAGCATTTTTTCACTAAGTTTTTATCATTTAAAGTGGGTTTACATTTCATTTTTCATTTAATACTTGTTTCTCCACACTTTTCCCAAGCTTGAAAATGATTAACACAATGAAAATCAAGCCTAAGTTATTTCATGTAATTCACAGCTCAGTGTAAAGAAAATATTGTCACGATGGCCTCGGTGTATGGGGGAGTGGGGTGGGGCGCAATGCACTCTTCGAATGGTTTCGGGAAAGTATACAAGTTAAAAAAGGTTAAAGATATCTTCAAATCAATTTTACTATCTAAATTCCACGTGTTCTTAATGATTAAGGGCTACTTTTATTTGCATAACTATTTCAGAGTTCTGCGCAAATCATTTTTCACCAGCTTTTCAAAAGTAAGTGGTGCTCACTCAAGCGGAAATATTTTTCGACAGTTATATCATCATTTGATTAAATGGATCTCTACCAATGATAAAATGTGGGAAAATCCTCAGCATATTACAAATGTATAATTTTACAGGATTTTTTCTAAGTGTAAACTTTTTTTTGATACGCACTGTATAACATAAAATTATATATATCTTGCATCTTATTTCAATATTTGTTTTCAATATATGTGACATGACAACAATTATTAAGTATTTCTTCGGTTAGCACTAAAATCTTGACGAAATTGAGATGCGGAACACAAACATTATACCATTAATAGTTTTTACAAACCTGTATTTTGAGTAAATCACGATTTTATATTTCATATTGCCATATATGTGTGTGCAATATTCAAAAATTGAAATGCATATTTAGTAGACTTATAATTTGAAACTCTGAATAAAAACAATTCCATATCAAAGATAATCAAAAATATGATGATAATCCGTCAAAATATCGAAATGCGTGATTTTTGACAGTCTTTCAGATTTTACGCTAAAATTATACTTTCACGCAAAAGTGCACTTGACATCCGCCCGTACGCTATTCCTCAGTATTTCCGCAAGACTTGTAGCTGGGATGCAAAGAATTTGACAAATTGTGCTATCCAATTAAAAACTCGCTTTATTATGGACTTATACATGTAAATAAAAACTCGCTTTATTATACTTACACATGTAATTATGTACATAATGTACGGTATTTTCAATTTTTCTTTTAAAATGCGCACCTGGTAAAATGCACATTGTCTCCTTTCGGAGAACATAAAATGAGATATCTACCATCTTACTTGAAAATTCTTTTAATATTTGTGGCACCTAGACATTTACTATACATTCGATGGATAAACGCATTTAAATCGAAGAATTTATGTTGCGTAAAAAAACTTCAAACTATTGATAGTTTTCACAAACTTTTATTTCGAGGAAATCGCGGTTTTATGTTTCCCTGTGCCATATGTGTGTGTGTAATATTCAAATTTGAAATGCATATTTAGTAGACTTATAATTGCGCTTGGCATCCAGCCATACGCTATTCCTGGGTATTTTTGCAAAACTTTTAGCTGGGATGCCAAGCATTAGCAAGCATTAACAAATTTTGCCGTCCAAAGTATAAAAAATCGTTTTGGCCGGTCTACTATAAAGGACAAGTCCACCCCAACAAAAACTTGATATGAATAAAAGGAGAAAAAAATCAACAAGCATAACACTGAAAGTTTCATCAAAATCGGATGTAAAATAAGAAAGTTATGACATTTTGAAGTTTCACTTCATTTCACAAAACAATTATATGCACATATCGGTCGGTATGCAAATGAGGGAACTGATGACATCACTCATTCACTATTTTTTGCATTTTATTATATGAAATATGAAATATTTTGATTTTCTCGCCATTGTCATGTGAAATGAAGTTTCACTCCTCCCTGAGGTGGAATTCCATTATTTTAACATTCTGTGCTTCAGGCAAGGAGGTCCTAATCGTCAAATTCTTAAAAATTGAAATATTGTATAATTCAAACAATAAAAAACAAAAGAAATAGTGAGTGAGTGACATCATCGACTGTCTCATTTGGATGTAACTGGCTCGTTCGTTTTGTTAAAAAATAAGCGAAACTTTGAAATGTGACGTCATAACTTTCTTATTTTACATCCGATTTTGATCAAATTTTCAGCATTGTGCTTGTTTGATTTTTCTATATTGATTGAAATCAACATTTTTCTGAGGTGGACTTGACCTTTAAATTTAATGTCTTTGTCTCGCTGTCGAACATAAAAATGGACCATATACATGTATAACATCATAAAAGCGTAATCGAGTGCTACAAGTTACTTATGTTCCGGTTGGTGCAACTTTATTGAGTTTTGTGAAAGATTTTTGCAAAGCAGATCTTTATAAAGGCTAATATTATATCAAAGACCAAATCTATAACACACAAAAGGCAAAATCAAAGGTTTGTTAAATGGCCGACCCCGGGGAGGGGGGCACTTACATTGACGCCGAGTGGATACCATGCACGACCAAAAAACACGTAAAAGGATGCCTTTTTCAAGATAGGGCACGTCACATACGTAACGTAATAAGGGCATAAAAAACACTAAAATAATGAAAAAAGGGTATCTGTTTTCGCTATACAGTGCGTATAAAAAAACGGGACAGTTTTGAAAAGTCTATAAAAAATTTGTTTCAAATTATTATATATATATTTTGATGTTAATTGATGCTCTAAGATCTTATCCTTGAAATGCCATTTTAAAAAATAAATTTTGTTCATGCTTGAGCGAACATGGGACGTTTTTGTCGGGGGTTCAAAACGAGGCTTGCGCCAAAATGGCAGAAATGAGAAATTTGATGATTAGGCTTTTGGCTCATCAGCAGACTTCCTCTTAATCTTTTCATTATCTTTGCCTTAATTTTCGAATTATGCTGTCAAATTTCATTTACAAATTTATTTATTTACCTGAATTGTATTGTTTTTCATTTAAACTTCTTTTACCCTTGAATTTTCCTTCATAACTAAAAAAAGAAGAGACTTTTTATCAACCCAAGTAAGAAGATTTGCATTGTTAATTGGGAAAATTTGTAATCAAATCCTTTTATTATGTGAAACAAAATGTTATGGTACCTTTAATAATTATTTGGTGAAAAAAAATTATGCTATGGTACCTATAAAAGACATGAATTCTATTTTCAAGGGGTTATTGAATCCTTCACCAAGTTTAATTATGTGCTTGACAGGAAAAACAGGAAAGGATTCATGTCTTTCAACGGCAATGGTGTATTGAGTCAATTTTAAAGGAGCAAGATATGGCAGATCGGGTAAAATGTATTAAAAAGTTGCGAAGCGAGCAAGCAAAACTTTCCACTTTTTTTATTAAAATATCCAATCTTGTGATTTTGACATAATATTCAGAAAATGATATACTTCACTTTTTTATGTTTTCTGTTATTTTTCTTTCCCCTTTTTTTCCTTGGTAATAATTTTTTTATTTGGGGGGAGCACCCCGAGCTCCCACTCTCAGTATGCCACTGTTCAAAGGCACCATAACCTCTGTAGCACATAATGAAAGGAAAAAAAACAAACACGCTCTCCCATACTTTGGTTAAAAAAAATGTTCTTGCCTAAAGAAGGAATATTCAAAGCTAAAAGAGAGCAGATTAAAACAGGAACAACAACAGAACTGTTCAAGCAAATAAGTAGATTTGGAAATGAATTTTGACCGCATAATTCAAAAATTATGGCAAAGATAATGAAAAGATTAAGAGGAAGTCTGCTGATTAGCAAGAAGTTCGACCACCATATTTATCATTTTATGCCATTTTTGCGCAAGCCTCCTTTTTTACCCCAGACAAAAACATTCCGTATTCGCTCAAGCATGAACGAGACTAAATTATTTTAATGGCAATTGAAGGATAAGACTCCAGAGCACGTATTGATACCAAAATATAGAAATCATAATTTGAAACAAAAATTTTATAGACTTTTCAAATCTGTCCCGTTTTTTTTTGATACGCACTGTAGAGGAAGGCTATGTGTTTAGTGTCAAATTTGCGAGGGTATAAAAAATTACGACTAAAATGTTTTATTATAGTCCAGGATAGGCCCCATAGAAAATTGACCAAACCTTGTTTTTTTATATATACCATATTTTTTTGATGGTTTCTTGTCAATTCGAGGGTGCTGATTACGAATCTGAATGATGCCACTCGTGTAACCTTGAGCATTTTCCGCAAATTGGCAAGATCCAATATAATGGCCGCCAAAATATGCAAATTACCCATGAAAATCATAAAATTGTCCTCACATTGGCTGTGAAATGCGTGAAATTGTGTGGCAGGAGTGAAATACAATCTTAAAAATTAATTTTTGACAAAATATTTATTTTCCTGATATTCAAAATGGCCGCCATAGGCCATTGTATACACTATCATGTACAATATAAATGGTGAAAAATAGTTTTCACAAAAATGAGCACTAAGCTGCAAAAATCGCGATGTATGAACGAAGTAATATATGCAAATTATCATTACTAATGAGATTTCCAAAAGAACGACACGATACTAAATTGAAGACAAAAATAAAGAATAGAACATAACATTTTAATAAACGGAACATGTTTCGAGGTGTCGCACCTCATCCTCAGCCTCAGCCTGAAAATTATTAACAGAGTCATTTATACTACTTCAGTCTTTCATAAGAAGAATTACACTGGGTTGTATACAAATTTTCTTAGCTTCACTTGTTACAAATGCAAAACTGGTTTGATTAGAACATTGATAGATAGGGCTTACAAAATTTGCAGTCACTCTCATCTCTTTGATACTTGTATCGAGAATTTGAAAGAAGTGTTGAACAGAAACATGTACCCAGGTTGGTTAATCGAAAGGTAATTGAACCAATACATTCAAAACATCCAAAACCCAAACAATGGTCAGGAGAAAAAGACTACAAGATTTTTTAAGTTACCATATATTGGTAAAACATCAAAGGAACTTGAAAAGAGAATCAACATTATGGTTAAACAATATTGCCAAGATCTTCATATATACTCTTTCTTTCTCATCTTTCAAGCTCAGTTCTTTACTTTCTGTGAAAGACTCCATTCCCCAGGAGCTCCGTGCTCGTGTCATATATCAATTTACATGTGCGAGATGTAAAGCTCGCTATATTGACCAAACCCGCATACATTCGTAATTCCGAAGCTTCGTAATTCCGAAGGTTCGGTTATTCCGAAGGTTCGTATTTCCGAAGGTTCGTAATTCCGAAGGTTCGTCAATCCGAAAACGAAATAAGGTTCGTAATTCCGAAGGTTCGTCAATCCGAAAACGAAATAAGGTTCGTAATTCCGAAGGTTCTATAATCCGAAAACGAAATAAGGTTCGTAATTCCGAAGGTTCGTCAATCCGAAAACGAAATCTTTTAAGAACTGCATTTAGTGGCTCATGAATAGAATATATATCTCACGAACTAAATAATGAAAGCGCGAACCGCAAGCTTAAAATTTGTGATATTCCACCAGAAAACTGGACATTTTATACTTTTTTGTAACCAGGAATAGAATGAGTTCCTCAATAGACAATACTTGATGCGAGCGAGAAACGTGAGCCAAAATTTTCCGATTTTCCGACCTGAAAACTGGACATTCTCAGCATTCTTGTAAAAAAATAATAATAGCTGGGAGAACAGTTTTCAGAACTGAAGTGGCTTCCCTGGGTAAATAATATCTTTATCATTATTATCATTCTAGGCCTACATGACATTTCCAAAAGTTTGAGCACGTGATTCGCTCGCAACATTTCACAAGGATGCCCTTTTAACAGTAATTGACAAAAAAGACGAATTTTACATCTTCAGATTTGATTTTTCCCCCCAAACCGCTTGCTCGCTACGCTCGCAGAAATGAAACTTAAATATATAATTTATCAATCAGTGATCACTTAAATTTTTTTGCTCAATTCAATTACTACAAAATACACAACCTCTTTACACAGATGATAATCTCATGGTGAAAATATACGTTTGCACCAAATTGCCCCTATCTGCCCCTTTTTTGGCTTTGCCCCCCCCCCCTGGAAAATACGTTCCGCCGCCACTGGTTGAAACACGCATCGTCTTCATGGCTAACTGCAAAAAGTTCTTAAAATGTCCCCTTTAGAATAGGTCAGAGCTTATATATATTTAAAATTTCTGTTTTTCGCTTCTTGCTCGCAGTTAACTAAATTTAGTTACATAGGCATCTCGTTTTGAAGATCACAAACATATTGCCCATCATATAAAAAAAATATAGCTCGCGCTCGCATTATTTAAAAAGGGTTTATCATGTTATTACATATTTACTTTATTTTATAAGTATAAAGCTAATTATTGACTGTTAGGACTACCCTTTCAAAGAAACAAACAAAAATCAACTTTAAGCTGCCGATCGAGGAAAATATGGCTGAAAAAAATTCCCCCCCCCCTATTTGACGAAAGTTGGATCCTCCGGGAGGGAGGCAGGGGGCACTTGCATCCCAAAAATGAAATAAAAAACAGGGAAATGAATATTTTCCAAAATGGGAAAGTTCCTTTTTCAAAAATAAATATGCCGTTTTTCGTGTTTTTTCGAAATAAAATACTACAAGTTAAGTTAAGTTTTCAGGCTGGAATATTGCAAATTTTCAGCTTTAATACGCTTCGCACTCTCATTCGATTGGTGAAATATGCATCCTAAAGAGGTCACTAAATGCTTTCTTTAACAGGTTCCTTTTCTGGTCAGTATGTTAAAGCTCGCGATTTGCGCTCGTGTTAATTCTTTAGTTAGATGCACATCTTTTTAATGACAGAAGAAATTTTGCTCGGATTTTAAAAAACTTATTTTCATTTTTTATTGAAATACCCTAAAGTTTTAGCTTGTGATTCACGCTCGCAACACCTCGCAATAATGCCATTTTAAGAATAATTTTTATTGACCCCAAATAACCTTTTACAACTTCACCTTTGAATTTGTTTTACCAAGCCGCTCGCTCATTATACTCTCCCGAAAAATAAAGCCTAAATATACGTTTTGCCATGATAAGAAATCACTTCAAAGAAGGTTTTTCTCTACTTAATCACTATCAAACACACAATGACTTCAAGCAGATGATAATCTTAAGGCGAAAATATCACCAAAGTGTCCATTTTGACGTATGAGTTTCATTTTTGGCTTTACCCCCCAAACGAAAATTCGTTCGGCCGCCCTTGCCTTCCCATCCTCATAACAATTGAACGGCAACGTTGTCCCCGCCCCCCCCCCCTTGCCTCTGCTTTCCCGGTTTTCATTTTTCGGATTAACGAACCTTATTTTTTCGGATTAACGAACCTTATTTCGTTTTTGGATTAACGAACCTTCGGAAAAACGAACCTTATTTCGTTTTTGGATTAACGAACCTTCGGAACAACGAACCTTATTTCGCTTTCGGATTAACGAACCTTCGGAACAACGAACCTTATTTCGTTTTCGGATTATCGAACCTTCGGAACAACGAACCTTATTTCGTTTTCGGATTATCGAACCTTCGGAATAACGAATCGTCGGAATAACGCCACAAATGTTCGGATTAACGAACCCTTTTTCGTTTTCGGATTAACGAACACCGAGGTATAGGGAATTTACGTGTTTCTGAATTACGAACCTTCGGAATAAAGAACTTTCGAAATTACGAAGTGTAACAGGTCAAACCAAGCGTCATTATAAGACACGAGTACAGGAGCATCTGGGGAAGGACAAAAACTCCCATGTCTGGAGACACTTGCAATCGTCACCCCAGTGCTTGTTAGAATGCAATACCAAGTGTTTCAAAATTCTCGATACTGCTCAAACAGATTTTCAACTAAAAATAAAAGAAGGGCTTTTCATCAAATGGAAACAACCTCAACTAAACCAACAGGTGTACAATTACCAAATAATGTTATCCATTTAATTTAAACCCACCCCTATCTGATAAATCCATAGACTTTGTAACTTTTTTACTTCATTCCATGCAACAATTGCATTCCTTGTAATCCTGTGTAACTACATTCTTGAAATTTTTACTTGACATCTCAACTGTATAAATACCAATGACTCTGTTGATAATTTTCAGGCTGAGGATGAGGTGCGACACCTCGAAACATGTTCCGTTTATTAAAATGTTATGTTCTATTCTTTATTTTTGTCTACTAATGAGATATATTATTTATTATGTCAATTATTGGAACATTGCTGTATTTTGATATCTAAAATAGCCGCCACTGGCCCAAAGAGTATTGATGTACAATGGCAATGGCCGGGGCCAAAAAATGACATGATTGAGCATTAAAATGCAGATTATTAAGATAAACGAGTGGAATACTGACTAAAAACATAATTGTAAATATGCCATTTATGTGGTAAATGCTGTATTTTGAAATTCAAAATGGCCGCCATAGCCCCCATATCAATCATGTACAATGCGAATAGAGAAACTAATTTTCACACGAGTAAGAAACATAAAATGCATGTAATTGTGATCTATGAATAAAATATTTTCTCACAACATGTTTTATAGCAAGACATATCATTTATTTTGTCATGCATGAGATAAATACTGTATTTTGAAATTCAAAATGGCCCCTATAGGCCCCAACAGTATTACCTACAATGTGAATTGAGACATATAATTTTGTAAGAATTTGGATTTGCTTGACTATGACATCCATATAATCCTGTTGTATGAGTAAAACGTTATTTGAAAACATTTTTTTTAATCATCACATTTCTTCTTCCATATAGGTGATAAATACTGTATTTTGACATTCAAAATAACCTCTACAAGCCCTAAATAAATTATGTAACATGCGAACAGGGAAACTAATTTTCACAAGAGTGAGAATCATAAAATGCATATGACTGTGATGTACGGGTAAAGATATTGTCTTAAACATTATTTCTAACTGAATACATCACATATTGGTCGTGGACATGGTGGAGGTAATAAATGCTGTACTTTGAAATCCAAAATGGCTGCCATAGGTCAGCACCTTCTCTCTGGAATAATTTGCCATTAAATTTAAGAATTATACAATCACTGGAGACCTTTAAATCAAAACTGAAATCTTATCTTTTCTAACAGTATTAGTTATTGGCACTTTGACACTCATCCAAACTTTCTCTTTCTTTTCTTGTGCGCCTCGGAATAGAATATTTCTAGATAGATGGCGCTATATAAATGCCTATTATTATTATTATTATAGGTCCTCAAAGTATTGTATACATTGTAAAATGGAACATATAATTTTGACAGAATTTGGCTTTGCTTGACTCTAAATATTGCATATAATTGTGAATTGTGATGTAAAGGTGAATTATTGTCTAAAACCATGGTTTCTAACTAGATATATCATAATGTTGTGTAATTAGGGTGATAAATGCTGCATTTTTATATTGAAAATGGCCACCATAAGCACTTATCGTATATATACAATTTGGGTGGAGACAAATGATGTTCACAAAAGGGGCATATGACAGCCATTTTGAATAATGAAATACAGTATTTATCACCTAAATTACATAAGATATTATATATTTTGTTATAAATCATGTTTTCAGACAATATTCCACTCATATACATCACCATTTGACCAAGCAAGCCAAATTCTGTTTCAAATGATTTGTTCCCATTCATATCGTGTATAATACCGTAAGGGACTGTAGCGGCCATTTTGAATTTAAAATAACCGTATTTATCGCCTAACTGGCAGAATAAATTATATATCTTAATAAAAATGATGCTTTCAGACAATATTTTACTCATAGATCACTAACGTGCATTTATGGTGCTCACTCTTGTGAATATTTGGTTTCCCACTTTGCATTGTACATAATACGGTTAATGTCGATGGCGGCCATTTTGAAAGTCGAAATACAGTATTTAACACAAACTTGAAACCGGAATGATATATTTCGTTTAGAAAATACGTTTTTAGACAGTATCCAATTAATTTATCACATATATATGCATTTTAGCGCTCAATCTTGTGATTTCTTTTCTCCCATTTCTCATTGTGTATAATACTTTTAGGGCATTTGGCAGCCATTTTGAATATCACAATACAACATTTACCACATACATGTACATAGCATATTAATAATATATTTCGTTAATAATTATGTTTATAGTCAGTATTCCAATTGTTTAATCTTCATAATAAGCATTTTAGTGATCACTCTTGAGAATTTTTTGGCCCCAATTGCAATATTATTGTACGCAATACTGTTTGGGCCAGTGGCGGCTATTTTAGATATCAAAATACTGCAATTTTCCCATATATGACATCAAAATTATTATCTTGTTAGAAATGGTGATTTGCATATATTACTTCGTTCATCGCGATTTTTTGCAGTTTAGTGCTCATTTTTGTGAAAATTTGTTTAACCTATTTATATTGTACATGATTTTGCATACAATGGCCTATTGCGGCCATTTTGAATATCAGGAAAATAAATATTTTATTAAAAATTAATTTTTAAGATTGTATTTCACTCCTGCCACACAATTTCATGCATTTCACAGGGTGAGGACAATTTTATGATTTTCATGGGTATTTGCATATTTTGGCGGCCATTATTGGATTTTGCCAATTTGCGGAAAATGCTCAAGGTTACACGAGTGGCAACATTCAGATTCTTAATCAGCACCCTCGAATTGACAAGAAACCATCAAAAAATATTGTATATATAAAAAAAAAAAAAAAGGTTATGCCTCTTCTATCCTGGACTATAGAAGCATGCACGATTTGCGCGAGGCGTGGGAGGTGGGCTGTACTAAACCCAATGATGTAGTTAAAGGTAAAACCGACGACTGTGACATAACAATTGAAAATATCGCTATATACTTGTCATGCTTGTTTAGGGGGTTCAATTCACTTGCTAATAGTATCGTTTCATTTCCAATACTCAATTGTTAAGGGTTTCACACGCCAATTAAAACTTGTTAAGGGGTATGGAAAATAATAGCGCCTTTCGAGACCACATGGTCGATCGTGCATGGTATCCACTCGTCAATGGAAGTGGCCTTTCTTGGTGGCCGGCTCATTTTCCACAGGGGCCGGCCGCGGAACGCCGGGGGGGGGGTGGGTGGACTGCGTGGCTCTTTTCCAAAATCGTCTATACTACGTAAAAATGACCATCTGATTGTGATTTTTTGCATGGTGCAGCCCCCCCCCCCGCACTTTCAAAACCATTCCGCGGAAAACACCGGCACTCGATCCTCAACGGGTGCTTTAATTATATACGTACCCCTTTCCATCCTTTAATTTTTTTAAGCCTGAGAGAGCCTGAAATAGTATTCGCCCCCCTCCCCCTTGGAATAGATAGGCTAGGGCCTATGAGACTAAGAGGTTAATTTCTTATTCTTGGCTATAGGCCCGCAATTATAGGCCTATATGTTTTATATGTGTGAATTGTGCAAGAAATTCGATTAAAAATGATGGTGGAAAAATATGTATATGTGACGGCCTCAAAGTACAGCCTTTCTCATTAAAATTCCCAAATTGTGTGTAAACTAATGGAGGGAAGGATGTGCAAATTTACTTGGGGCACCATTTCGCTCAATCTAAAATGACTGCAGTGGCCGCGGCCGCGCGATTTTTTTTTTCCAAGAAGGCTCTCAAAATTTTTACCAAAGGGGCACACCATATAATATAAAGGAACAACTGATTATGTGTGAAATAAAAATGTGTATCACGTTTAATCTTGAGTTAAACTGTTAGGTGCGCAGACCTGCCCCCTTTAATACTGATTTTTTATTCACAACATTTACATGATGAAACTTTCTGTCCCATCGCGCTAGCTCGCATCAGTTACAGTGGCCACGCCCCTATCCCTTTAGCCCCGCCCAAATGTATACATTTGCAATCTGATTTTCCGAAATGTGAAAAGACGTTTAATATGAATTTTACAGGAAATTGGATGCGAAGTAGCAGTAAGACATTCTTTTTGACGAGGATGCTTAATTGTAAGTATAATTCTTTGAAACAGTAGTTCTGAGCTTTAGTTCGGGAAAGAAAGTAACGATAACAATACATATTAAGAAAAAGTTCCTTTCGAGTTCGACTTTCGTTTACTTGAATGTTTTGTCCCACACATTAAGATTGATGTTGGAATAATTTTACTGACATGTGTGAGATAATAATAATATGGCAGTGTATACAGCCACACGCGTGTGTCTTTACCATCCAGCCACACGCGTGTGGTTATATCCAGAACACCTATCTGTGGATACCGCCACACGCCGCCAGTAATAACAGTAAAACACGTATGTAGGTCTGACCGTCTATATCACGATCAAAATAACTTCATTTCTTCATTAAATTCTTACATTCTAAACCCCTTTGATATCCTTAGATCGTTTCAATTTCATTCTCACCGTCTTCTCTCCTTGCTTTTCTTGTCTTGTTACAAACGGTCGTCTGTTTAACAGCAAATTCTCTTTTTCTACTTGTGTCGATTCTGGCTTCCTTCGCGGTGCAGGTGGCAGACCCATACAGCGTTAGCGCAGCGCAGTAGTAGACATACACAGTTTGGGTTTCGTACGTACGCACGTACGTACGCGCACATAGCCTAGAGTCAGTAGAGAATCGACACAAGTAGAAAAAGTGTGGAAATTTGCTATTTAACAGGCGGCCTTTTGTAACAAGACAAGAAAAGCAAGGAAAGGAGACGGTGAGAATGAAATTGAAACGATTTAAAGAAATCAAAGGGGTTTAGAATGTAAGAATTTAATGAAGAAATGAGGTTATTTTGATCGTGATATAGACGGTCAGACCTACATACGTGTTTTACTGTTATTACTGGCGGCGTGTGGCGGTATCCACAGATAGGTGTTCTGGATATAACCACACGCGTGTGGCTGGATGGTAAAGACACACGCATGTGGCTGTATACACTGCCTAATAATATAGGTATATTTACCCAGGGAAGCCACTTCAGGTCCGAAAACTTCTCCTAGTGGGCCCTGCTATTATTATTACCCCAGAGCTACCAAGTCTCACGCATTATGCGTGAGACTCACGCATTTTGCACTCTTGTTCATCCCCTCAAATGTCTGTCTCACGGCACGCAACTATCACAGCCTATCCCCATATTGTACACAATGTCTGTGATCTCACTCAGATTCACAGAAAATCTCATGCATAGCTGGTCTTTGAACTTGGCATCTCTGTTACCCCGGCTTTAGCTGGGCTGCCTAGTAGGCGCTCAAAGCATTCAAGGAATTTCTTCCTACCGGGTACCCATTCACTTCACCTGGGTCGAGTGCAGCACATTGTGGATAAATTTCTTGCAGAAGGAAATTACGCCATGGCTGGGATTCGAACCCACGACCCTATGTTTCAAAGTCAGAAGACTAATCCACTGGGCCACAACGCTCCGACTGAGAATGAATTATATTATTAACATTTATATTTTTTGACAGTGAAATCAAACTTAAAGGTAAATGCTAGTTTTGGTAACGATATCAAAATGAGTTCGTACAGAATCCAATGAAATGACCACTAAAGTGTCTGTTTGTATAAATAAAACGCATGTGCCAAAGGATTCTGGAAGAAATTGTGTAATTGCTGAGAAATCAGCAAATAAGCACGGGATTCGGGTAGGGCGTCGGGCCCGACGCCCTAAGCAATAATTATACATTGTCCCACGTGCGCTTATCTGTGTTGGGGATTTTCGGTGTGAACATTTTTCAGCGTAGATTTCAAGATTTCACAAAGTCCAGTAAATGTAACTGTACCAGATCTAGATCCTCGATGATATGCTGGCAATTAGGCCTTGTTCACAGACTTTCTGATGAAATCAGTGTTAACTGCAACTACTGGAATTTCTCTTTAAGGTATGAATTATATAGAAACATGTCACCAAAAGCCTTTTGACCTTTTATAAGGCTGTTATTATACCCTTTTTGGACTATGGTAGACCAAAAGCTTCAGTCTCTGTTATGTTGGTTGTTCAGCTGAACTCCGTTGGCTTCACTCACCAAATACAGAGACAAAAGTTCTAGCGCGTTTTGTACAGGGGACTCAATGGCTATATGTTTATGTACTTAAGATCGGATAAAACGGGGAAGTGAATTTGCGCGACAGCCGAGGTAAGTTACTGTTTTTTTCCTTTTAACTTGATTTTTCTTTGTTTTTGGCAAGTAATGCCAAGAGGGAATATTGATTTGCATTTTGGTCACGTTAATTTTCAAAATTTTTCTTCATTAAAGACAAAAATTGAAGAGCCCTGACGGGGGGATTTTGCATTGCAAGTCCCCTAATGGTGGCTGCACAATTGCGAGCCGTCTGTGTACGAGGAGAAATTTTTAAAAATGTTAAAAAACTCCTTGAATCATGAATTTTGGAAGCATGTATAGTATAGATTTTGTAACTTTATTTCCAACCTGTTTTCAAATGTACTTTGACTGGATGCGTTAGCCAATTAAAATCTGGAGATTTGACTTTTTTTTAATAGGGCCTTTTCACACGTGAATCTTGAATCATTGTAATGATGATTGCAATTCATCTTTAGAATCATTGAACTTTTCACATGGCAAATTTGTATCGTAATTTGAGTAAAGCTTTACTGGAATTTACCTCTGGAGTAGAATTTGAATTTGTGGTTGTGATTAGCATTTGTGATTCTAGTTTGGTTTCACACATGCTAAAAGTCCATCATTAGCCTTATTTTTCACTGGAATTATCATTCAAATTATTTTTTTTTTACCGTGTGAAAGGGCTGTTAGAATAGCCTTCACGAAGTTATCAGAAAATCCCTTTTACTAGTGGAAAAAACTTAGGAGGTAATTGATAATAAGAGCCTTGATAGTAAAAAGTATTTTTTCTCAATTTTCTTGATACAGTGAGATGTCTATCATCTGTTTCATCACCACTTACTGGTATCAGAGTAGTTGATCTATCAAGGTAAAATATAAATTTACTTTTATTTAGTGTTGATTTTATTGTGTGCTGTATCCATTGTTTCACAAGTGTGTGGTTTTATTAAGCAAAGTCATAGAAAAATAAACAATTTAATCATACCTTTTTATTCCTTTTTTGTATAAATTCTCTGGACAGGATTTTTTGTGTGAAATTTGATCAGTTGTGTTAATTGTTTCAGAATTCATCTTTTCCTAATGAAGTAAGAGGTAAGGGAGGGGGCGATAAATCTTCAAGGGTTTACATCTAGACTTTGAGATAGCTAATATTTTATTTCATTCTGGTATTTGTTTTGTAGAGTTTTAGCAGGACCATTCTGTTCTATGTTATTAGGAGATCTTGGGGCGGAAGTTATCAAGATAGAAAGACCAGGTAAAAACTGAGCATTATTATAATTCTGAAAATAAAATTGTATTAATTTCATGACATTAGTATTTTAAACAAATACAAATATCATGACTAGGTTATTAAAATTAACATCAAGTGTTAATTTACAAGAATGATTCATTTAAAAAAAACAAGGCAAGAGCAATTTTGTGTCTCGCCCACTTATGAAAATAACCATAAATATCGTGATTTGCAAGTGCACGCAACAGAATTGTATTAAAACTTCATTGTGAAATGACTAAGACAAAATAACACTTGTCATAAGAGCCTTGCACGTAAACTTTAATGTTGACCTGAAAATGACCTTTGACCATACCATGTGACCTCCGACTGCAGCGTAACATGCAGGTCGCCTAAGTACATCTTCCATCCAAGTTTTGTTGAAAAGTGACTTACGGTTGCAGAGTTAGGCGTCATAAGAGAGTCTTGCATGTAAACTTTAACGTTGACCTGAAAATGACCTTTGACTTTATCATGTGACCTCCGACTGCAGCATAACATGCAGGTCCCCCAAGTCCATCTACCATCCAAGTTTGGTTGAAAAGCGACTTACGGTTGAGGAGTTATGTGTCATTAGGTTTGTGACGGACGGACGACATTTGGATCCCTAAGTCTTGCCTTCACCCCTGGTGGGCGAGACAAAAAGAAATCAGGATAATTACATATTATGTCCAAGATAAAGTGGAGTTTACAATACAGCCACTTTCTTCTTGAAATGAATACCTTATGACTACTCTTTGTTGTTTATTAACGACTCTCTAAATGACTAGGTACAGGAGATGAAACAAGACACTGGGGTCCTCCATTCATCAATGGAGAAAGCTGCTATTTTCTGTCAGTCAATAGAAATAAAAAGGTATGGTACAAATTGTGATCTGTCTCACTTTTATCTACTCACTTATATGCTCACTAACTTATTTATTCTCTTACTCATTTACTTATGTTCTTACATACTTACTCACTTACACACCTACTCACTTAATTTCTTGCTTATTTTCTTACTTACTCGCTTGCTTACACACTTGCTTACTTACTCACTGACTTCCTTGATTACACACTCACTCGCTTATGGACTTCCTTGCTTAATTATTTACTTGCTTACATACTTACCTATTACTTTCTTGTTTAATTACATGTATTTACTTACTTAGTACTGTAAACAAAATCACTCATTTTTTTAAACTTTATCACAGTTTTGTAAGTTATTGAAACTACATGACCCCTCATGTAAAAATCTACATGTAACACATGAAACTGAAAAGCATATTAATACACTGACTAAATATAGGTGGAAAAGGAGATCATGTATGAAGCTATGAAAAAGGTAATTAGCCAGTCAGATGAGTCCCATTTATTCTGTTTTAATCTTCTTTCGAGTTTGTTTGTAATTCTGAATTGATATACGTCTATCAGGGTACCTCTTAGAATAGTATGGCTATTTTATAGACTTACCTCAAGTGATATATTTCTCCTGTTTCCCCCTGTATTTTCAATACTGTCTCAAACTGGTTGTAATTTCATGCAACAAATATTTTTATTTTTCACCCAACAGAGTCTTGCCGTAAATCTCAAACATCCAAGAGGAATTGAAGTTGTAAAAAAGGTATGTAAGAGTAAACTCTTCTCAACAAAAAAAAACTGTTAAACTTTGTATCCAGCTCGAATTGGCCGAACTGGGTTTGACATATGGGGTCGGTTCTCAGTTTCTTCTTAGCAATTGTCTTATTTGATTTGATTTTATTTTGATTTTATTTATTTCTGCATTCAAGATAATATATGCAACATAACAATAAGGTGATACAATTCAGTTTCACAAAGTAATAAAGCAATAGTCATAATAAAGCAATGAAAAATAAATATCGACAAGAAGCAATATTCAATCGAAAGAAAATAATAGTTTAAATGAATGCAGGAGACCGCCATCGTGAGCGGTTAAGCTTGAAAATGATGGCGGCCTCGTAAAATGGTACATAAATTTATTTCTTCATTGATCAAGTGGGTGCAATGCAGGTGCGGGTGCAGTAAAGGGCAGGTGAATAATTAACTTGAAGAGGGGGATGCATATGATTCAATGGTTTTTCTTTTAATAGTGGCTTTGAATGAGTATATTGTTGAACATGACTTAATATTGTCTGGAAAGTTGTTCCAAATATCAGGACCATAATGTCGAATTGATTTATGAGTTATTAATAACTTAGGGTTGGTGAGATGAAGGTTTCCTGATGAGCGGGTTGGGTGGGAATGAACAGACCTGTTAAACCTAAACATATTATTAAAGGATGGAGGAAGTTGATTATTAAAGTATTTGAACATAAAGATGGCTACTTGAATTGTATTGATATCAAATATTTTTAAGGTTTTGAGTTTATGAAACGATGGGTCAGAATGAGCCAAGTAATGTGACCCTGTGCATATAAGGATTGCTCTTTTTTGTAATTTAAAGATAGAATTGAGTTTAAAAGAACCACAATTTGCCCAGACGACATTACAATATGTTATATAAGGGAGGACTAACGAATTGTATAACAAGAATAAAGTACTGTCAGGAAGAGTGAATTTTAACTTGGAAATTATCCCAATACTTTTGGAAACGGACATCGTAACGTGGTGTACACGCGTATGTCTTGATTCCAAGTCAAAGATTCATCCATAATTACACCTAAAAATTTAGATTGTTTTTTCTGTTCTAGAGGGGTGCCGTCAATATTAATGTAAATCGGTGTGTTAATGTTATGGGAATGGTGTCTGAAGTACATAAAATGTGTCTTTTTTGTATTAAGAGAGAGTTTATTGGCTTTGAACCAGTTTGATACTTTATTAATTTCACAATTTACGATATTGTTTAATGAATTAAGGTCTCTATGAGAATAAAATATATTGGTGTTGTCGGCAAATAAAACGAAGGATAAAATAGAGGAGGTTCTAATGATGTCGTTAATATAGAGTAAAAATAAAAGTGGGCCTAAAATGGAACCTTGAGGGACACCACATCGAACTAAAAGAGAATCAGAGTCGAAACTGTTAAAATTGACATATTGCCTTTGATTATTTAAGTAGTCTTTAATAAATGAGAGACATTGACCTCGTATTCCATAATGGTTGAGTTTGAAGAGTAAAATATCATGGTTAAGGGTGTCAAATGCTTTACTAAGATCGCAAAAAATGCCAATTACATGTTCTTTGTTTGCTATGGCATTTGTTATTTTGTCGTAAAATTGAAGAAATGCTAAATCTGTTAAGAATAGATATTGGATTGGATTAACTTTTGCTACTTTTGATAAATCTGGAAAAACACCTTGACATAGGGAATTATTAAATATGTGAGTCAGAGGGCTAGCAAGAGGGTGAATTATTTGCTTAAGAAGAGACATGTTAATGCCATCACAACCAGAAGATCTAGAATTATGAAGGGAACGAACAGTATTGATTATTTCGGAGGGGTTTGTTGGGGTTAAAAAGAGAGATTCTTGATTTGGATCTGAGAGGTAATCTTTAAAATGTGCGTTGGGACTATTAATTTTGTTTGCAAGCTCGGGCCCAATATTGGTAAAGAAAGAATTAAATGAGTTTGCATAATTGGTTGCATAATTATTGTCTAATTTCACTTTTGTTTTGCTCTTTGAATGAGGTTAAATGTATACCCAGGCATTAAACATAGTTTGATTATGTGAAATTATACTTCTTAATATTCTTTTGTTCAATTTTTATTTTTTTAAACTATCTTGGCCGCCGATCGCGCAGGCGCAAAAATTTGCACGCTGGTAGTGTGCGATGTAATCTACGAAGCTGTATGGTAAAATTTTCCAAAATAAAGAGATTTAATTTTATATGAATTATGGTAATTTATGCATAAATATTACATTTTGCTCTCATTCACTAAATAAAGCTCCTAGAATACTAATTTTTGGTAAAAATGTTCTTGATTCAACCCCCCCCCCCCCCCAGCCTGTTTAGGGTTAAACGTCAATGCCAGTGGTAAGGATCTCAAAATGAGTTTGAACAGAATACAAATTCATGAACGCCTTGCATGTATGAATAAACAATACATTCATGTATGTGCATAATAATTGCTGAAGAATTACATTGAGAATCATGGAAAACCAGTCCCATGTCAGGACTCTTTCCAAACAAAATAATCTACTATCCTACGTGTACATGTACTTGTGCATATCTGTGTTAACTAGTGTGATTATTATTTTGCTTAGATTTTATGATTTCACAAAATTCGGTTATGCCATATCTTGATTTACAATGATATATTGACAGTTTATTTAAGGTAATTTTAAAGTTTTTTGTTATGGATTCATTTTTGTTGTAATGATATTGATTTTGATTTAACCCAGATACTCCCAGGGTGGACATAATGCTTCCCCCCCCTTCTACAGTTTTTGTCTCACCTGCGAAGCAGAGTGAGACTATAGGCGCCGCTTTTCCGACGGCGGCGGCGGCGTCAACATCAAATCTTAACCTGAGGTTAAGTTTTTGAAATGACATCATAACTTAGAAAGTATATGGACCTAGTTCATGAAACTTGGCCATAAGGTTAATCAAGTATTACTGAACATCCTATTAAAGTTTCATGTCACATGACCAAGGTCAAAGGTCATTTAGGGTCAATGAACTTAGACCATGTTGGAGGAATCAACATTGAAATCTTAACCTGAGGTTAAGTTTTTGAAATGTCATCATAACTTAGAAAATATATGGACCTAGTTCATGAAACTTGGACATAAGGTTAATCAAGTATCACTGAACATCCTGCATGAGTTTCACGTCACATGACCAAGGTCAAAGGTCATTTAGGGTCAATGAACTTTGGCCGAATTGGGTGTATCTGTAGAATTACCATCAAAACTTTGAAAGTTTATGGATCTGATTCATGAAACTTGTACATAAGAGTAATCAAGTATCACTGAACATCCTGTGCGAGTTTCAGGTCACATGATCAAGGTCAAAGGTCATGTAAGGTCAATGAACTTTGGCCATGTTAGGGTTTTTTGTTGAATAACCATCATATCTCTGTAAGTTTATTGGTCTAGTTCATAAAAAGTGGACATAAGAGTAACCATGTATCACTGAACATCTTGTGTGAGTTAGAGTAGTATTCAAAGTCAGCACTGCTGCTATATTGAACCGCGTGATGCAGGTGAGACGGCCAGAAGCATTCCACTTATCATGATAAATCTGCTGCACAATTTTTGCCCATGACGCTTGCTGAATTTTTACTCTCGCACAATTTCTTATACTGAATTTGTGACACCTGGGTATGTGGTTATGAAATTATGCAAGATTATTTAAGTGCATGTCAGACCCAAATTTGCTTCAAAACATTATTTCATATACAAAGTAGATAAAAAATGTTTCATTTAAAAGTCATAAATGAGTGAGCATTTTTGCTTTCAATGACAACAGTCATTTTATAATTTGATGCTATTTATGACCAAAATAATGTGACTGACAATGTTATGAAAAAAAAGAACAGAAAACTAAGAAATACATAAGAAATTTGAACTACAATAAAAAATAAATTGAAATTGGATTTTGATTGTAGATTTTTTTTCCAATTATAATTCTTGGGAATGCTACAAAGAATATTTACACCAGAAATTAGCATTCTAGGAGCTCTATTTATTCAATTAAAGCAAAAATAATGATTTCATGAATAAACTAGCATAATTAATATAAAATAAATTACCTTCATCAAGGGAGATTAACCTATGCAATCACATAGATTAAATCAAACTCTATCTTTGTGCAAGTATTCATTGCAGCATTCGCGTGATCTGCAGCCAAGATCTTCATTAAGGGGAAGCTGAAATACCCCCAGTCCTGGTATTGACAAGAATCAAGATACCCTGGGAGTAATAGGGTTAAGCAGAAATAACTTTTGATTATTTTCTTCCAGCTGATTGCGTCTAGTGATGTAGTCCTGGAGAATTACATTCCTGGAAAACTAGAGGAACTTGGTTTAGGGTATGAATCCTTGAAAGAAAGCAACCCTGGTCTAATATACTGCACTATTACAGGTGAGTCCAATCAGACAGGCCATTTTCACCGTTTGTATTTTTTACTTTGCAATTGTCAAATTTCTCTAGAGGATTTCCCTTCCCTCAGGTGTATGTTAGAAACACAGTGGATAGTTGGGGTTGTCTCAAAAACATGGTATAGGTTAATATCAATACATGGTGTATTAAGTGTATCAACTTGAAATTTTCTTTTCACCTTAGAATGCATAGAGAGGATAAATACTCTCTGGACAATTATTTTATAGAATTTTTTGCCCATAGGGCTTTGTAAAGTTATGATGAATTTGTACATGCTATACATTTATAATTTCAAAACCTTCAGTTGAATTGTATGCCCAATCGCTTAAATTGTTGCCAATGATCTTTTGTATTTTTATTTCTTTTACTTATTTATTTATTAAAATATCTTTATACAGGAAGACAAGCTCAGATTGACTGTTTTTGAGCCTGGTCCTGTTAGAATTTCCTATCTTTTTTGTGTGTTTAATGACACAATATTTTGTAAATGTTCTGATTGCTTGTGATTGTTAATGATTTTTTTTTATTTGTTTAATAGAAACATATAAAAAAAATGATTGTGGAGCGTTGTGGTCCAGTGGATTAGTCCCCGGACTTTGAAACAGAGGGTCGTGGGTTCAAATCCCAGCCATTCCATAAGTTCCTTCGGCAAGAAATTTATCCACATTGTACTGCACTCAACCCAGGTGAGGTGTATGGGTACACTTCCTGAGCATATCAGGAAGTAATTCCTTGAATGCTCGAGCACCCAATCAAGGTAGCCCTGCTAAAGCCGGGGTAATAATAACAGCAGGGCCCGCTAGGAGAACAGTTTTCGGAACTGAATTGGCTACCCTGGGTAAATATGCCATTATTAATATTATTGATATGAATGATTTAGGTTTCTGTATTCAATTTAGTCAGATAAACTCATTTTTTACACTTTTAAATTATATTCTAGCTAGGTGTTTTCATCAAGTGATCTCAGTTTTTTTTTTTTTTTTAAGGTTATGGTCAGACTGGTCCATATTCATCGAGGGGTGGATATGATCTGATCGCTGCAGGGATGGCAGGACTGATGAATATAACAGGACCAGAGGTATCATAAGCTATCCAGAATAATAGTCAAAACATAACAGGCAAGGGGGGGGCATGTAATTAACTTTATTGTAGGATACATGGGATACTTCAGGTTTCTCAAAACCACCCGAAATGCATGGGGGTTTTTCTCCTGGTTAAATCGTGAATAACAAGTGTCAATGTAAGGATAATTTTTATATTACAATATTGATAATTGTTATGAACATAATGCAATCATTATCCAAAATCCTGAACATAAATTTCAATTTGCAAAGTGGACATGCCTGAATATAATTAATTGTGCTCAATGGTGTATGATTAAGTATTGTTAAAGAATTTGCTTTCTATCCATTGTGCAACAGTATGATGTATATTGATTAATTCATTTCTTTTTCTTTAATATCCGTCTTTTCTTTATTCTCATCTTTTTTAATTTCTTCTCCCTTCTTACTCTCTCTTTATTTTGTGATCATCAATGCACTTGTTATTCAGAGTAGACATTATTTCACAAAGATAGTTTTATATAATTATGTAAACAGTTATAGACCTAGGTGAACAGTGTCATGGCTTGTTACAACTCCTTGGCCCGTATTCTGATTGCTGGTTTAATTTATACTCAGGTTTAAAGTTGTGGTATAAGTATGGAAAGCCAATTGTTAAATGAATCACTAACAGTAGAGATATCATACTTCAGCTCATTTGGCTCTCAAATCATTCATAACTGTCTAGGAAGTATGAATAGATGAGTGTCTTCACCATTAATGAATCAGAAAAGAGCACAGTAAACATAAGAAAAATACAACTTAATAAAAATTTTGATACTTTTGGCTTTCCATGCTTAAACCACAACTTTAAACCTGAGTTTAAGTTAAACCTGCTATCAGAATACGGGCCCTTGAGTTTAGGTACCTTGTCAAAAGTCAGATTCACATTGTCAGAAGTGCATCTTTCACACAAGCAGACTTTTCATTACCAAGTTTTACATTTCATCTTAGACTAAATGAATGCAGAAGAGCTGCTATGAAAAGACACATAGCGAAACCACGTTTTTGAGCAAGTTTTGGTGTGACATGCACTTACAAAATGTTGACTGACTGTGTAATTTGGGAACCGCATACCCAGGTGTCGCCAATTTGTTCTCAAAAGATGCGCATGACTTTAAAGTAAAAAGTCAGCGAGCGTCACAGTAAAAAAAAATTGCTGGATGAATATATTACGTAAAATCGTTGAGCCCCCCCCCCCCTCGGCCTAGGGTTAAATCAGGAGTGAATTGACCAACACAGTGTACTTTTCTCATTCACTGTGTGTTATAAAGGGCTACAGGTAGTCTTAAAATATTCCTTTTAGTAAGAATATTGTTAATGCACAGGATAAATGTAGCCTGTACCAGTACTTATTTTTCTGTAGAGAAACTAAAATGTTTTTAAAGAAATTTAATTGTTTTGCTACTTGGTAACACAATTACTGTTGTACATGAATGAATGTATTGAATAGTTAATTAGTGAGCTAAAATGCAAGTATATACTACACTGCATAGAATGTAATTAACCTGGCCAGATATGCGTACTTGAGTAGTTGAAGTGTTGTAAGGCAGTTGGTTTGTATGCCCTTTGACAGGAAGGTGATCCATGTAAAGTTGGTGTAGCAATGACAGATCTGTCTACCGGTCTCTACGCCAAAGGAGCTATTCTAGCAGCATTATTACACAGGACACAGACAGGAGAAGGCCAGAGAATTGATACCAATCTTTTATCAACACAGGTATTTATACAGAGAATTCATTACAGAATAAAATATGTGTGTGGGTGTTCACATGAAATAGTTTGTATCAAACATAAGTGTCTGATGTAACAATGAGTTCAAACAGAATCCAATGAAATTATAATAAATTCTGTCAAAAGATTTTAGCAAATGTTTAATTGCTGAAAATTGACAAAATAAGCCTAGCATTCTATCCGGGTGTTAGGTCTTTTCCCAGCAATAAGAATACACTAATGTTGGTGATCTTGAATTCAATCATTTTCAGCTTACATGTAGATTGTATTCACAGTGCTAAGTGATACAAATAAACCACAATTAGATCAACGATAATGTGGTGACTAATGACAGTGATTTTAAAGACTTTCTCATGAAATCTCTGTTTGCTTCAACTATAGATAATTAGTCAAAACAATTTTATAATCTAGAATAAAATGGGTTTTAATGATCTAGTTCTTTGTGTAGGCTTATATATTTAGTTCCTTGTAAAGAATAATACAAAATGTATTTTGAGAAGGTGCAAGATCTTAAAAAATAGAAAATTCCATTTTTGACAAAGAATTATCTGCTTAAAAAATTCTGCAAACATCAAAACTCTCATTAAAATAGGAATGATAGATTAATACTTGAATACAATTTGAGTGTGTTTAAAATTTGCCTTTTGCTCTCAATACATTAGAAAAATTACCTTGAAATGTTAGACTATCCACTGCATTTTATAAAATCAACAATGTGGCCTCGCTTTGTTGAGGTGATGAATAATAGGGTTGTGGACACCCTGAAGCTTGTACCGCATTTTATCTTCGTTGAGAGGTCTTACTGCTTAGTGTATCACACCCCTTTCAAAGTACTGCGGCTTCAAAACTTCTACCTTGTTGATGTGATGTCAAGGAGAGTCAATGTGATGTGAAACCTCTGAAGAATTGGAGCTTGGGTAATCATGAAATCTATGCCTGATGAAACAAATGTCCATAACCCAAACACTTATCATTACATCAGCAATATCATATCACGTCACATCATACTGTGTAGCAGAAAATCCCAAAGGAAATTTCAGTGTGTTGAGAATAAAAGTTGAATCTTTCATTAGGACCTTTTTTGGATAGGCTTTTAATAAACAAACATCACTTGTTTATATTGTTTTATTCTTATTGCAATGAACACAAGCTTCCTCTGAAGTTTGTTTATCTGGTCATATTAACAGGTGTCTCTATTAACCCATCTTGCTACTAACTATTTAATGGATGGCAGAGAGGCAAAGAGAAGAGGTACACAACATGAGAGTATTGTTCCGTATCAGGTAATATACTCTCTCTCATCAAGGTTAAACATAAATCATATGATTCCTATTACGCTTCAAAACTTCTACCTTGTTGATGTGATGTCAAGGAGAGTCAATGTAAATGTGATGAAATAGCCAAGCAGCGTCATTCCTACAAGTGTTTATTTTTTCCTCACAAATCATTTTATCATATACAAGACAATGTGGCTACTGGAAAATAGCATGATGCCTTTATAACAAGATTGTTTCTTTGGTGCATCTTTTTCACGGGCACATCAATTTGTTTATGATGAAACATGGGGAAAAGTTTGCAATGTAATAATACTTGCCCTAGCTTTAAGTACTCTGCCTTATAAACTGAACTGAGGGAAAGAATACATATAAATCATTTCTTTTTTTTTATTCGTTTATCTCTTTATTCCCAAATTCAAAAGGTATTAATAAAAAGCACTGCATACACATCTTCACAACTTGAGGCCACTTTAAACATAATACTTCACATTAAAGCAAGCATCAGTGTGTAGTAATATATAGTTATTTTTGGCAAAATGGATGTGACAAGAGAAAATTGTGTAACTTGGTCAAGAAATGGGCTGATGTAGTCTCAATTATGAATATTTTGTTTAAACGTGTTCAAGAAAAGTTTGTGTGTTTTCTTGGCAGGCTTTCAAGACTTCTGATGGTTACCTGATTATAGGTGCTGGAAATGATAAATCATTCCAAACTTTATGTAAAGTAAGTCTTGCTGTCTCTACAGGGATACATTATTCAGTGTTTACATTGTAGTAGAAGTAGTATTATTATAATTAGTAGTAGTAGTAGCAGTAGTAGTAGTGGTAGTAGTAGTAGCAGTAGTAGTAGTAGTAGTAGTAGCAGCAGCAGCAGCAGTAGCAGTAGCAGTAGTAGTAGTAGTAGTAGTAGTAGTAGTAGTAGTAGAAGTAGTAGTAGAAGTAGTGGTAGTAGTAGTAGTAGTAGGAGTAGAGTAGTAGTAGTAGTAGTAGTAGTAGTAGTAGTAGTAGTAGTAGTAGTAGTAGTAGTAGTAGTAGTAGTAGTAGTAGTAGTAGTAGTAGTAGTAGTAGTAGTAGTAGTAGTAGTAGTAGTAGTAGTAGTAGTAGTAGTAGTAGTAGTAGTAGTAGTAGTAGTAGTAGTAGTAGTAGTAGTAGTAGTAGTAGTAGTAGTAGTAGTAGTAGTAGTAGTAGTAGTAGTAGTAGTAGTAGTAGTAGTAGTAGTAGTAGTAGTAGTAGTAGTAGTAGAATTAGTAGATGTGTTATGAATACCAAGTGCTTAGAGTCATCACTGTGATGAATAAAAGCATATTATTGTATTGAATTATCATTATTACTATAAAGAAGTCCATTTTTCCATATGGAAGAAGAAAGTTTGCGATCATTTCCACAATTTACTTTAATGTATTATCTTTTTAATAATGAAAGATAAGATCTATATTCCAATGCTGACATCCTTGTCAGTAAATTTCACTTGATTCTATCATTGTTGTGTATTTCATTCTTTATTGTTTTTGTTTGTTTGAAGAGGATATGTTTATCTGAGGTAGCAGAAGACCCTGAGTTCAAGAGCAATGCACAGAGGGTTCGCAATAGAGAAACACTTCTTCCTATCCTCTCAAAAAGGTAAGAAAAATACTTAGTCTGTTTAAAGACGTACTATTGAAAAAAAATAGGTCTTGATGAGAAATGTCTAAGAATGGATTCATGTCAACTTAAAGAACCTTGAATTCAAAACAGAGTTGGCATGAATGCTTTAGATAAGTTACAAAATTGCTTGAAATGTAATCTTCCCCAAAGATAGGCCCATATTCGGGTTTAACTTAGACCATGGTCTAAATCTGTGCTAAAATTATGGGGAGCCAGAAGTGTCAGAGTTATTATATTGTGTATTTCTTATGTTTACTGTGCTCTTTCCTGATTCTTTGATGGTGAAGACAATTATCTTATTTATACTTCCTAGACAATTATGAATGATTTGAGAGTCAAATGAGCTGAGTATTATATCTCTACTGTTAGTGATTTAGTAAATTAAGAGGCTTTTATAGGAGGAAATTATAATTTGTTAGCAAATTTTCGGCATTACTCCTATTTGTTTAAGATTCGTATGCTCGATCTGTAATGAAAATCATAAGATCATAAGTCAGAAAATTGGAACCAGTGGGATTCGAACCTGCCATCTACTGCTTTCCGGGCAGCGACTCAACCACCAGGCTATTCTGGTTCACGGCTAAGCCACGATGAACTGAACTTCAAATACCCTCGATCCTCTTCTTTCTTACTCATTACTATTCAAATGCCGTCCACCGTGGACAATAGATAGTAAATTAAGAGGCTTTTATAGGGGGAAATTATAATTTGTTAACAATTTCGGCGTTACTCCTATTTGTTTGAGATCAGTATGCTCGATCTGTAATGAAAATCATAAGATCGGTATGCTCGATCTGTAATGAAAATCATAAGTGTTGGTGACTTATGTCACAATTGGCTATCCATATTTAAACCACAACTTTAAACCCAAGTTTAAATTAAACCTGACTTCAGTAGGCCTATACGGGCCAAACAGATTGAGGTCATTCCTATACAAAATAAATTGAAATAGTTTGATTCAGTAGTCTGAGGAGCATTTCATGAAAGGATTTATCCAACAGTTGCCATAGTAACAGCACTTCTTAATTGCCAATCAAAATCAAGAAAATTTTCATATCCAACTTGTTGGACACAAATGTGGTTGAATCGCTCCCCAGGTTTCCTGTTTGCCTTATACAATGGAGTCATCCCTGTATAAAGCACAAATCACAGAATTCATAAATCAACATTCTGATTCTTCTTGTCGTAGGTTATCTGAGAAGACTACAAGTGATTGGATGGATGTTCTTGAGGGGTGTGGCTTTCCTTACGGACCGATCAATACGATTGGTCAGGTGTTTGATGATCCTCAGGTCAAACATAATCATTTAGTTCAAGAGATTGTTCATCCCACAATAGGTACAATCAGAGTCCCAGGTAAGAATTCAATATTTACTTCATTACACAAATGTGACCAGCCACCTCAACGCTGCCAATATATAGCTTGGGAAGGTTCTCTTTAAAGACAAGATATAATAATAACTTGGATGTTAAGAATTAATAAATAAACTTACCTGAAATCTTTAGACTATCAAAATCTTTAGACTATCAAAATTTGAAGTTGTAAGGTTTTAAAATACAAGCTACAAAGATTCTTTGACATTTTTTGTTTGGACAACATGGTAGTTTGATTAGGGTTGCACAGTGTGGAATTACTGTCCTGTGATAGAAAAGATAAAATGTATTTTTATATGGATATCAGTCATAGCTTTATCACTAAATAGGGCTGTATGATATGACAATCAATATCAATATTTTTGTTATTACTCTGAAAAATATTAGAATTTGAAAAAAATGAAAGTTTATTAAGCCAGTAATTTAATGTGATGATCTCAGGCTACGAGCTGGCGTATAAGGCATGGCAAGGTCGTGTAAATATTTTCGTCCCATACACTTTCAGAGTTTTTTAAAGTCTATAGGCCTACGTGTCCGGAGTGGCAACCAATGTAACTTTTGGAGAAATGTGACATTTGACATTCCAGTTTAATACGAAATATTTTGGCCTAACTCGAGAGATATACTGTATGTATACATGTGTGAAAATATATATCAAATATATTTCAACTATTACTATTATGACTAAGAACAAATGAATTTCACCCTATTTCAATAATGGGTGCATGAGGTTGGGTAGGTGGATGATAAAGGGGCCAAGTAAATGACTAAGGCCATCCTCTTCAAACCAACCATGTCAACCAGTCACAATATGACTGTTATGTGTTGTTTATCTATCAGGCCATGCTGTACAATACAGTAACATATCAACCCAAGAGAGCTATCCACCACCATTACTAGGAGAGCATACAGCAGACATTCTCATCAATCTTCTTGGCTACACACAATCACAGGTAGAAGGGCTTCACAGAGATAAAGCTATAGCTCTTCCTTGAGACCGGACTACTTTCTACATCCATCCATGATTAGGACGAGATACAGATCTACACTTGAAGAATTGATGAGAGTGGTTTGTCAGATTACTTGAGAGCTCACATAATTTGTTCTAAGGATGATTTATTGGTAGATTGAATCCTAAGGCCCGTATTCTGAACTCAGGTTTAACTTAAACTCAGGTTTAAAGTTTTGGGTTTAAAGTATGAATAGCCAGTTGTTACATAAATCACTAATGGTAGAGATATACATGTACTTCAGCTCATTTGGCTCTGAAATCATTCATAATTGTCTAGGAAGTATAAATAGATGATTGTCTTCCCCATCGATGAATCAGGAAAGAGCAAAGTAAACATAAGCAAAGAGCAAAGTAAACATAAGAAACATACAACTTAATAAAAATTTGGACACTTTTGGCTTCCCATAATTTAAGCACAGAGTTAGACCATGGTCTAAGGTAAACCTGACTTCAGAATACGGCCCAAAGAATGGAACATGGTGGATAGATCATCACCATTCATAAATAGGAGAATCAGATGAGAATAGATGCTGAGTGAGATACAGACAATAAGCTCAATGTTATGTATCATCATCAATATCTTCAGCATCATGAGTATTAGATTCTAGTAGGTCTATATAGACCGCATGATCTAATTTGAATTTATTCTGTGCAATCAGAGGATAGGAAAATATTACAGGCAGTTTTATGCCCCCCCCCCATGGCAAGTTATGAGGACATCTAAAATTTGACAAGGAAATAGAACCAATGTAAATAAGATACTTCATTATGCAAAAATGGATATAAATCAGTATCATTTATATCAGTAATTTGATGTATTCCTATTATGACCCTGGTATATTTGTTTTGTATTTATATTCATGTGATTACCTCATAAACTTTTGAGCCAGTATGCAATACCCTCACAAAAAATGATAATTCATTAATCAAATAGTAATTGTGTAAGTTTAAATGAAAATGTCAGTTGAGAGTAATGATCTTTTGTTTTGATGGAATCTAATAAAATGACAATCACATAATGACTCCGATCTTAAATGAATCCAAGGTCATCTAAGTGCATGGCTTTAGAATTAGATACCTTATTGATTGGCCCAAATGCCTTCTCTTTTTCATCCATTTATGCTGTAATATTAAAATATGGCCATACCACCAAAATATTGAAATTTAAACAGGTTAAAGGATGTAGCTACTGATGAGTGGATCACTCGTCAAAAGGAACGGACGGCACTTTTTATTGTAAAAGATATACACAACGTTGGAAATCTAGATTGGTGTATGTTATACAATCATTTTGTTTTATATACCAGTACGTCGCACTACTCATTTGTACATTACAGATTCACTGAGCTGGATTATAGCTTTTCTTTTCCTTCAAAATGCTACCAAATTTGCAACATGTCCAAAATGAGCTCTTAAGAAACACTGCCCTCAGCGGTGCATACATACCTTAATTGCGATCAATAGAATAAACCAAATGAAATGTACACACATGACACAAAGTTTTGCATTCATTTCTCAGCATTTACTTAGCTACACAAATTCATACTTTTATGATTTAAGCTCACTCTTTGGGTGGCGTAAATACTTGACTGGAATGTACTTTTGGGACATTCTATCCCACTGAACAGAGTTTCGGACTCTATTCGGAATAAACAATTTGGTTGCTGTAACACATGATATGGTATCTTCAAAACATCAAATTTGCGTGAAAAGTTAAGAATCAAACTACAGAATCTACGAAGTACTTGTAGAAAATCTGCAATTGTACAATTGGCTGCTATTTCCAAATGCACTGCTCGTGTACTGAGACATGTGTGCTTTGCAGTTTTTTTCTGCTTATCTTGACATGAATTGACCCAAAATAATCACATGAACAATAATGAAATGGCAGGGTAAATAAGGCCATTTTTCTTGAGGAAAATCTGCCATTTTTGACTTTCACACTTATGATCATTAGAGCGACATTTTAAACGCCTGTATTTGAGAGCTTTAGCTATGCAACCCTATAATCCAATATCTCCTTCTGACTTTGGCTGCAGTAGAAGGTACTCCATCGTGTCCCTTCTCATGGAATAGACGAGTAATGAGAAAGGAGATTGGATGATTGCATGGAAGAAGAACTGGGTGTTCATCTTCGTATGACATTGAACCTTTGTCTACGCGACCTCCAACACTAATGATGTCGTTCTCTATCAATGGACTCAGCGATTGAGATCCGCGGATGTCAATCTCAAATCCAAGTGGGTCAAAGATTTGTGCGACACGACTGGGAATCTTCCTCTTTGCCAGTTGTGATACAGTTTCTGTAGACTTCACTCTGTAAGATAATGTATCAGTTTCTTTGTTCCATACCACACCCAACGCCTTCTCTTCATGAGTAGCTTCTAGCAATCAAGCTTCTTTCTGCTCAGCCGAATCGCCGTCTTTCAACACTTTGTTGGAGGACCAACCCTTAACGCGAAAGCCGCCTTCAGCCAACACAGTGTCTAGTTGTTCAGTATACTCAACTGCCTTATCCTTTGAGGATACCGAAAAGCAGATGTTGACCATATAGGTGTCTTTCTTGATGATTCGAGCTGCTTCAGGAATGACTTTTCCCATCTTCTGCTGTCCTTTGAAGAGCTATCTCTGCCATACAGGCGATGGCTTATCCCGAAACGGCAGCACAGTTTGACATATACATCTGGCTTCTTGTCTGTCTGCAGATTTCTCCAGAGATACCTGTGAACTTGCTGATCTATTTCCGGAATCAGAAGCCGAAAATACATCTTCAATATATCCCCCATTACGGCTGTAGCTCCCTCTCTGAAGCATAGAAGCACCCCTAGTTTATTGTTCAGTAGATCTGAGCCTTTATGCCAGTAATGATGTGTGACCCTGAAAAGCGGCTGATGAGTTGAATACTTTTTTTACAGGAGTACTTTTTCTCTGGGCGGATGATGGCATGATGCGACACATAGTGAATGGGCCTTTGGTATGAAGATACTTCTTCCTCTCTTAGCTTGCGTGAGAAGCCCATTTCTACCATGATCTCATTCATTTATTGATCTTTGCGTATTCAATATTCTTGACTAGTCTCTCTGTCGACTGAAGAACTTTGTCTGCATGAATTTACTGCAGTACTGTAGATGAGGATCTTTTCTCCATTGATAGGGCACCATCCTCTGGTTCCCTCTCTTCTCACTTGACTTGTAGATGATTTTGTACTCATCGATCTCTGTTTTACTCATGCTAGCTGGTTCACAATCACAGTTATTCCAGACCCTCATATTCTCTGTGGTCCAGAAGTCTTACAGGTCCACTGGTGATGCTAGTTGAACATGAAGGTCTCTGCCAGTAACGGATGAGTGTTGAGTAGCCCCAAATACTACCTAACCCAAAGGCAACTTAGTTTAAGTTTCCTGCCTCTCTTGTGCCTGTATGAAGGGAAGCATGATCAGTACCAATCAAAAGATCAATATCTCCTCCTCTGCAATGTAGATTTTGCACATTGATTTTTAGCGTCTCTGCAATTGGTCTCAAGTCTAGTTCCTGAACATCACTGATGAATGGCAGGGCTACTATCTTCTTAACTGTTATGGAAGTTTTGGTACCTTGAAGATGTATCTGATCTGCAATGGATTACGCTTACTTGAGATACTGAATCAAGCAAAATGTTCCAACTGAGCTTAACAGAAACTTGTTGCCCAATGTCAACTTGTAAAACTGGGAGCAGTGCTTCTTTCATTGCACAATTAGATGCTACTGCGATGTTAGATGACACTGTTACACTGCTCTTTTCGTCTGAATGTAGGAGGGGATGATGATAATACTGACATTCACTTTCACTGTATTTGTTCTTCCTCCTACAATTGCTCATTCTATGGTCTCGACCTGCTTTCTTTAAACACCTGAAGCAAGCTTTATTCTCTTTCATCAACTTGAGCCTTTTTGGTTGCGTCATGGTTACGTCATAGTTATGCGTCATAGTTACACTGGTCGATCCAATGTGAATCTGACTGACAAATCCAGCATTTCGGGGGAAGTTCTTTTAGATGTAGACACCTCTGTCTTTTCTCCTGGCTTTTCCTCTAGACTACTTCTCAACAAGGTAATGGCATCTCTACCTGAATAGCTGGTGGACATTCAAAGAAAGTCTGCCTTGAATATGTAGTTTTCACAGACATCACATTTGAACTTGGGAAGCTTCAACTTTTCTAATTTAAAGGTTGGCAACATGAGGTGGCGAAACCACTGCTGCCTGTGGTGGACCTTGCTGTTGGAGATATTGGTTGTATCTTATTTTTAGCCTTGTGAAATGAGAATGAACATCGTCCATCCATTCTTCATCGTTATTGAGTTCTTTGTCGTCAATTTGTTACACAAGTTCCTCATGTGCAGATTGTATTTGATTGAATGCTACCTGTACTTCTCCTTCTGGCCTCACAGCATCAATGAGAGCTGAAAGGTAGTTGCTGGTTCGTGTGAAGCGCCCCTTTAACCCTCGACTTATGTTTCAGTGACTTCGGGTCGGCCATGGTGCTGTACTCTGTGGTGACCCCTTAGGCTATGCAGGCATCTCAGGTATTCACAATATTGTGCCAAAGCACGAGGCGTGAGCACGTCATGCTCAGTTGACTGATATTGTAAATAGCCTCCAGTGTGATGCATTGCCGTAAAAATGAATACTTGTTAATATTCATTATTTGTATAAAGCCTGATAAATGTGTGAGACTACAATATTTAATTGGTGATTTCTTGAGAAATCTCTGTTTATTATGTGTATCCTGTACTGGCTAATAAAGAGAGTTCCAGGTACCTTTTCCCCTGAAATATTACCAACAGCTACTATGCTGCAAATAGATTATACTGTATTCAGATTTAAATGAAAATATGCTGCTTTCATTCAGTTGCATGCTGAATTATTCAACTCCTTGTGGTATAAGGAGTATGTATAAACAATTTTCGTCATGGTTATTTAAATGGAATGAAACATATGTGTAACATCAACCAGATTATATATATGAAATACAAGACAATATATTTCATTTAATCAACTTTAGGATTGGTTGTTTGTGCATGAGCAAACAAAGTTGATTGAGAAAATTATTGATACATTTCTGTGATCACTGAAGCATGGTTTGTTGATGTTTGATTGGTACTTAAAACATTTGATAGAAGAAATATCCTTTTATTTCAACTGGTTTAATTCTCTTTGATAAATGATAGGAATCGAAATTTGAATCCCATGGAGATCCTTTGTATAAATGTAATGGAGAAATTCTTACTTGAATTTTATTTGATGAAACACATGTCTTGCAAATTTTAGTAATTCCAAATGAAATATATTGAATCATATATCAAATTAAGGCATATTTCCTCAATCAAAAACCAGGTGGGTGTTTCATAAAGCTGTTCGTAAGTTAAGAGCAACTTTAAGAATGACTGGTGATTCTTTCTAGTAAATGGTAGATTCCTGGTGATGGTTTAGTGCATAAGAAAGGATCACCAGTCGTTTTTAAAGTCGCTCTTAACTTACAGCTTTATGAAATGGACCCCAGAATGAATAAGCCATGATCATTGAAGCATGACAAGTTGTGATTTATATTTGTATTCTGGTAAGGTCCAAATAATATTTAAAGAATATAAATATCTGATACAGGATGCCAGAGAATTTGTATTTATATCACTTTTTTTAAATGGCAATATATTGTATGCAATAAAATGTAATTTGACTTAATTATATTGTGATGTATTTCTTTTTTAAAATCAGTTGCCCAATCTTATCCCTTTCCCATTCTATACACTTTCTCTTTCTGTATTCACATGTAATGCTATTTTGTCTGTATTCCTACATTGAATCCCTCTCTCTCTCTCTCTCTCTCTCTCTCTCTCTCTCTCTCTCTCTCTCTCTCTCTCTCTCTACATGATACATATTTATAATTAACCTAATTGCTCACACTTGAATCAAAATGTTATTTTTTGTTTATTCAACTTTTTTCGGCAATAAATATATATACATAATACATGTTCCAAAATTATTTTGCTTAGAGTACAATTTATTTACATGTAGGTGGAATGGTTTCGAAGAAAAAGTCAGTCAAGACACATCATGACATACCTAGAACCCAAATTCATCTTTTCATCAAGGTTTCAATATCATTATTCTATATTATTGTCATGTCATTCAGTCAAAATATAAATACATACATGTATCATACAGTGAAAATTCAGATTCTATTCATTCACAGCAAGATTCAAGCCCATTTTAAATGCAGAATACTGATGCAGTAATCCATCTTAATCCTATTTCAGGTCATTACTTATAGTTGTTACTTAAGTAACTGTGTCATTCTAAGATAATTACCATGGTAACAAATTATTCTTGACAACCAATCAAAATCAGGGATATATTTCGTGGCCCTTTTGCATTATGTTCATGGTGATAACTTCAATGGTAACAAAGTTCAACAATCAATCAATATCAAGGATTTCATTGAAGTTACCATTGGATTGTCCTGACAAAGTTATTATTTTATAGACAAAGAGGTTGAGGATTTAGGAAATCGATAGGTTGTACAAATGTACATGTAGGTTCTTGTGTGCATTCTATTGAAAACACATTGACAGGAAATAATTACTTGTCATGTTATAATAGGAATTTCAATACATTTGGTAACCCTTCCAGATATCAAACACAACTTGGTTTCCAATTATCACATAAGTGCACTAATATTGGAACTTGTACTTGATTTTCCAAATTTCAATTAAGAGAAACTCTGTAATAGGCCCCAAGACCCCAATATACTAAATGTGTTTGATCCAATCAGTCTCAATGACAGAAAGCATGTGACACCATCATCAAGAATGCATAAAGCATTTCATATTATACATACATCCTTGTTTTTAACTGATCATCATGTAGAAGGACAGCAAATAGCTCTATGGAGAAATGAGACATAAATAACTTTCTATAATCAAGATTAATTGCAAAATAGAATCCTTGGGCTGACATCAAGAGGTGCAATCAAAACCATCTTGATTAACATCCAATCATAGGAGCATAATTTGATTTGTATTTGATATTTTGATTTGTATTTGATATTTTGATTTGTATTTGATATTTTAAGTTGTGTTTGAACATTTTTGCAACAAGCCACTGGTATCACAAATAGTTTCTTATCAAATTGATCTCAAGTTGAGATTCATTACAAATCTGATCGGCTAAGAACAATCACAACTCTTCAAAAGACAAGTTCCAGTATTCAAGAGAAACTTTTATGTCATAGTAGATTGCTTGGCTAAAGGCACACCTTCCATCATCCCATTTTAGAACAAATCACATTTTGCTAACTTTCTGCAAATATGAATGAAAAGTATATTTTTATTTGAGGTTCAAATTAACTGTACGAAAGCTACAATATAACAATTTTGGATGATTGAAAGCCTTTATTTTTTAGTGAAGGCCAAATTAGTTTCAAGTTGTAGCTAATCATATGATTGCTATGACGTCATTATGACTAGATATTAAATCTGCTTTTTTTCTAATAAGGATGATAGCATAGTCACAGATTTGAACATAGGTATTCGTACAATAATTTAGAACATTACCCAGTAAGATATTCCATTTATTAGCATTAAAGTCTACTTCGTTTTATTCCAAAATATGGTGTGAGGTGGCTTCAAGACATTCCTAACTAAACACAGAACCATCCAATTTCAATTATTGTATTCTTCTTGGACCAGGTATGGACAGATTGTGGCTCAAAGACATTGGAAAGAGGAAACATCTGCTGTAAGAATTGTATTATCCATTTCAATCATGGCTCAAATAGTGTTCAGAATATAATATAATAACATGGTAAGATCATATTTCATCTAAATTTGAAATCATTTGTTATAATTGTCATCTTGCAGATACATGCATCCAAATGATATAAAGGCTTGCAGAATCATGCATCCAATGATATAATGGCTTGCAGAATCATGCATCCAATGATATAATGGCTTGCAGAATCATGCATCCAATGATATAATGGCTTGCAGAATCATGCATCCAATGATATAATGGCTTGCAGATTCATGCATCCAATGATATAATGGCTTGCAGATTCATGCATCCAATGATATAAAGGCTTGCAGAATCATGCATCCAATGATATAATGGCTGTTGGTCAGAGAGCTCTGCAAATCAAAGCTCAATTATAATATCATTATGATCATCATCTTGCTATATAGATTTAAATGGAAAGAATCTGGCAAACACAAACTCAACATCAAACACTGTGGATCCCTTTATGGGTAGTTTCGTCAAGGCTCAATTGGAGTCATTCGTTACGATGATCATCTTCTTCTTGTCACTGAAGCTAGATAGATCCATACAGATAGGATATGGTTTGGGACAATGATCATCTTCTTCTTGTCACTGAAGCTAGATAGATCCATATAGATAGGATATGGTTTGGGACAATGATCATCTTCTTCTTGTCACTGAAGCTAGATAGATCCATACAGATAGGATATGGTTTGGGACAATGATCATCTTCTTCTTGTCACTGAAGCTAGATAGATCCATACAGATAGGATATGGTTTGGGTAAGGGTGAATATGGACAGCCAGTGCATACTCAACATCATTTGATTCATTCTTATGGACTCCAGTACTACGGACCTTATCAACAATTGACTTGATGTCAGTATACGACATGTGAAGAGGAAACCCACACAGCTGGAGAAAGAATAAGAAACAATAATTCAGGATTAGATTAAACATTTATTTCCATAGCATGGTTTACATAATTACAATATACTGGATGTGATAACTCTGAAAGCACAGCTTGTAGCATGAATTTTTGATACATTAAAGTGAAAAATGACAAAATGCTGAAAAGGGTAGAAAGAAGTACTTTTCCATAAAAGGTATAGAACAAAATTTTTAAAAATGAATAAATAACAAGAATAAATCACGGCAACTTATGAATATTTTAAAAGGAAAATATTACTTACATTGTATGATTCCAGTATTGATTTGAGATTGGGATTCTCATTGTCAAGTAGGTTAGGTGTATACTCTAGTTTCTTGAGGATATCTCTGAACGTATGAATGACATGACGGTTCCATCGTGTGATGTGACGAGGTCTCCATTCCATTATACATGAACGAAGTTTCTTCTCAATCCTAGAGATATATAAAGTAAGATATTAACATGACTGGAGTCTAATGCACAATTATAGATAGTTACTTAGGGTGATTTAGCCAACAGGTCTGAACACTATGAAAAAAAAATGAAATTTTGCATCTCCCAAAACAAAGCAAAAATAACTACAATTCTGTAAATATCCTGAAAGATAATATGATCGACAGAAAGGGATAACATTTCCTTAATCCCAAAGTCCAAAAGTGCTTAAAATTCTCAGTGTAAACATCACTGACTTGTATTAATAGATTAGTGATACACACAACATAATTATTTAGACAAGATATCCTGAGAAGTATACATATTCCAAATTATAACCTCTGTATGAAATATTTTCTGAAGTTTATTTTCACCCATAAAGGGGGGGGGGGCATCATGGTCTATTGATTCAGTCTCTTATCTTCCAATCTTTTTTTATAGGTACGTAGGTTTGATTGCCAGCTATGGCATGTTTTCTTCCAGTGAGAAATTTACTCACATTATGCTGCACTCGCCCCAGGTGAGGGAAATGGGTACCGGCAGTAAGTAATTCGTGAGCACTGGAATGGGTAGACTAGCTTAGCCGGGGTGAGCACTTAACACGGTGGATACGTGCGTGACATAAATCCTATATTGTACAACGTCTTAGCTGGTTGTACCGTGTACGTGAGTAAATGAGAGGTTGAATGTCAAACATTTGTACCGCTGCGCACATACCGTCAATAATGTACCGTTGAACGTGTCAGGAAAAGGTGACGTCACAATAAAAATATGGTTCAACGCATTGCATGCGCTTAGTAAATGCAGATTCATGGTATTTGTATATTATTGTTATTTATTATTATTAACTGTATCAGACATCTGAGCAGGGCAACTTTGAAACATTGTTGCCTGCTTAAGACTGGGATCAAATAGCAGGTCAATAAAATTCCAGTTGTTTATCCACGGGCCCAATTTATTGCCCGCTCAGGAAAGTCAATTAGAAAATGCATGGAAATGTAGCGAGCAATAAAATGCAGCGCTTACATCCAGGTATTCTATTCGTTTTTGTACGAGTCCTTGAACCGCGTAGTGCTACACGTCATAATGGTAATCAAGTTGAGACAACGCATTGTGACGTAATTAAAATGACGCGTCCCTGGCCTAGGGACGCGTCATTTCAATTAGGTCACAATGGTCAAGTTCAGAGGCCCAGTGTGCTCAACATGAGAAACTAGATTCTCATTCTAAAAAAATTAAAATATCTAAATTTTAACCATTTTTGCTCTAGATGTCTGATTTGGTTAATAATAACAATATTGACTGGCCTGGAGGCGAAAGGACATATATCGCCCTCACTCAATATTGATTTATTATTATTTATGTAATTGAGGACTTTTAAAGGGTGAAATCAACATAAAATTTTACTTACTTATTCTGTAAATCAACAACGTCATCAAGTATCGTCTGCTCATATTCTAAGGATTCCTCCTGTAATGATCAGAGGAAAGTTTGATTAAAGGAACAGAAAATCTTTCTGGGACATTCCATCAAAATCATGTGATGTCCATGTCTACTTTGGATTCCTTCTGCACATACAAATTACCATCATGGTTCCAAGTCATTTGCCTTCATGGAACCTACACTTTGAAATGCTTTACCATGCACATCAGAACTAAGACAATAGTTGAGTCCTTCAAGAAAGCACTCAAATACCAAGAAACTTCTAGTTAAAAGTTCATAATGTGTATACTAATCATATGTTTATATTATACATGTATCTCTTCTGTAAAGCGCTCAGAGATTGATTCATCTCAATGCTAATATAAGCACAATATTAGCTTCACATTATGATCATCATCAACATCATGACCATCATCATCAGTATCATTATCATCCCTTACCTGCATACTTGATAGAGCAGGACGAGGGAAGCTGCTGTTGAAGAGTGGTTTCCATGCCATTGATTTCTTCACATCAAAGTTCAGACGACTAGTCTCTTCCTGTATCTGAATATTGGCCCACAGCTTAAAGACAAGAATAAACCAGACCAGAAACTTATGTTTCACAGTAACAATAGCAGCATTATCTTAAATTAGTCCGAAATCGACTCACTGTCGATGATTAAATATGAAAACATAGGATATTCAGTAATGTCAATGTGGTTGTTTTTGCCATAACTACAAAGCATGTCTGTAATCAAGGGCTTAGGTTGACATTGATTTGACTATTTGCAAGGTCCCAGTTGTCACCTTTGAGTGTCATACATTGTATGTTGTACATGTAAGAAACAAAGCTCTGGAAAAATTGCTCAAGAAAATCAATTGGTGCTCCAAAAATGAAAAATGAAGTGACCTGAAACACCATCCCAATTTCAATCCATATACTTCAACATGTTCCTCCTCAAGAGATGAATGAAATTAATGATATAATAAACAATAATAATATAGGATTTGTATAGCGCACGTATCCACCTTGCTAGGTGCTCAAGGCGCTCCTATATTACCCCAGCTCAGAGATTTTGAAATGTCTCAACAAAGTCTTTTTTCTGGATGTATTCTATCCCTTTACTTATAAAACATCATGGATATTTTTCAAATGAAATCTTTGAAATGTAAACCAAATGAATGTTATCAACTTACATTATCTTCATTAATGAGGCACTCTACACTCTTGAGAGGGCAGAAGCTATCAGTAGATTTGTAATGTTCTCCAGTAGAAGGATTCCATATCCAATACTGACCATCACCTTCCTCTGAGAGGGCATAAGCCGTTGGTCCTTCAGGGATTGCCGTCCCTAGGATTAACCATGCTTTCTTGCCAAGATGAAGGAAGTAATTAACAAGAAGAACAGCATGCTCTTCTTCATCGCCTTGCATCATTTGAAGAAATTGCTGTCAAATTATATAAACAGTTTAGTGATAGAGGCATTCGATGGTTGGATAATCACATTGACTAAATTGACCATAGGTTAATCTGAGATCACAGTTTAAGGTGCAGAGATTAATCTCTAAGGTGCAGATATTAATCTCTAAGGTGCAGATATTAATCTCTAAGGTCCAGATATTAATCTATAAGGTCCAGATATTAATCTCTAAGGTGCAGAGATTAATCTCTAATGTGCAGATATTAATCTCTAAGGTGCAGATATTAATCTCTAAGGTCCAGATATTAATCTCTAAGGTCCAGATATTAATCTCTAAGGTCCAGATATTAATCTCTAAGGTCCAGATATTAATCTCTAAGGTCCAGATATTAATCTCTAAGGTCCAGATATTAATCTCTAAGGTGCAGATATTAATCTCTAAGGTGCAGATGCTAATTTCTAAGGTGCAGAGATTAATCTCTAAGGTGCAGATGTTAATCTCTAAGGTGCAGAGATTAATCTCTAAGGTGCAGATGTTAATCTCTAAGGTGCAGAGATTAATCTATCACTGCAGTGAAAATGTTTGAAAATTATCTTGCAATCAAATGATGAAAAAAATATAAATACAAAAAGAATATTTGAATGATCTAAATTGTTTATTATGTGATGATCACTAAAATGAAAATGAATCCTAGGGTTCTAGGTTAGTTTTTTCTCTTTCTCCTAAATTTTAAATTTTTATTCATAACAATATGATCAAATAGATTTATTGTAGAGAAACATACAGGCCTGAATTCATAGATATGGTTTTTAAAACCATCGGTTGAACCCATTGTTTTTGCAGATTTCCTGTATAAATTATGCTTATTTACCGCGTACATGTATATCAAAAAATTCCAATGCTGATGCACGCTTTTGTCACAGAGCACCAAATGAGGCCTGTTGCCATGGTTAAGTATGCCATTTGATTCATGAGTCCACTGTTTGAAGAGTGGACTCATTCATCCAAAACAGTTGACTCATGAATAAAATAGCCGACTTAACCATGGCAACAGGCCTTAATTCGGCACACTGTGACAAAAGCGCACATCAGCATTTGAATTTTTCAATAAACATGGTAAATAAGTGTAATTTGTACAGGAAATCTACACAAACCATGGGTTCAACCGATGGTTTTAAAAACCACATTTTTAATTCGGGTCACAATGTTTCATTATTATTACCTATCTTAAGGTGATACTAAAACAATCTGCAAATACAAAGCACTAATATGTAATACATGTATCTTTCTCTAAGTCAAATCTGATAGGGTCACATGAATCAGTTTGACTGAAAAACACTAAATGTACATAGCTACAGATTTGCCTAATCTGGGGTCCGTTGCAGAAAGAGTTAAGTTTAAACGCGAGTCAAAAAATCAATCGCAAGACCAAAATGAGCACTCTTGATTGGTTGAAAATCAAGTTGCACATGATTTTTAGAGTTTTGATTGATTGCAACTCTTTCTGCAACGGGTCCCTGGTTGAAAAAATTGCTGAAGATCTGAGCACCTTGCTCAAGCTCACCTGACATGTACTCCAGATGTTACATACTCCTGGGAATAAAACACTATCAGAGATAGATGGAATCAGAGATACATACCGAGCTATCCTCTCCTATAACACAGAAAAAAATAAAATACATGACTTACAGTATGATGGTCTTTACATACCCACAAAAGTTCTGACAATTATACACTGCATCTGGTGGGTACTATAGCCTGTAATCTAGGCAGAGGCTGCAGTCTGTCTGTCTATATGAGTCTTTTGTTTTTACCTTTTCCTCATTATCTTATGTACATGTATATAAATTTTCATTGCCTAAGTATTCTTGCCTATACACATATTTCTCATGTCAGTTTTTACAAAGGTTTCTGATTTTTAATGTTTGAAATATATAATGAGTCTTGCTTTTAATTAGTATACATGACCAATTCAGCCATTTGGCTGCGACGCATGTTTTTAATAAACCTTGAATTGTTTTATTGAATTGAATTGAACTGATGTTGTTAGGCAAATGCTGGAAATACATCAGATGCAGAAAAACAGTGGCAAAGCAGCCACCACAATCCGGTCTTGCGTTAGTTGTTATTTTTTATCGATGATTGTCTGGTGGCAGTTTTCCAGATGAAAACAAAATACCAACTCCTAGACGTTAAAAAGAAACTAACGCAAGACAATACAGGCAAGTATTCAGCATCAGATATATTTTTTACGTTATCAGCAAAGATAATAAACTGTAGCCTCCGCCTAGATTATAGGTTAGTTGTATCATGACACTGGATCAGATTTTATCATCTTCATCACCATAAACATCATCATCATCATCCCCACCACCATCATCATCATCACCATCATCATCATCACCATCATCATCATCACCATCATCACCATCATCATCATCATCACCATCATCACCATCATCATCATCACCACCACCACCATCATCTTTATCATCATCATCATCATCATCATCATCACCATCATCATCACCATCATCACCATCATCATCACCATCATCATCATCATCACCACCACCATCATCATCATCACCACCACCATCATCATCATCACCATCATCATCATCATAATTACCATCACACCTTCATCATCCTCATCATCACCACCATCATCATTATGATCATCATCACCATCATCACCATCATCATCATCACATCATCACCACCACCACCACCATCTTTATCATCATCATCATCATCATCATCACCATCATCATCACCATCATCACCATCATCATCACCATCATCACCATCATCATCATCATCACCACCACCACCATCATCTTTATCATCATCATCATCATCATCATCACCATCACCATCATCACCATCATCACCATCATCATCACCATCATCATCATCATCACCACCACCATCATCATCATCACCACCACCATCATCATCATCACCACCATCATCATTCTCATCATCATCATTGTAGACTGGTTTAGATGGTTTGTAATCTTACACAAATCTCAACCTGGTTATCGCCTTCCATAAGGACCGGTGGAGGCGCCAACGACTTGAAGTATCGGCAGACGAACACCGAGTTACCATTCATATCAATCACTGAAGATGTTATCTGCCTCTTGGGAAACTTTGATGAGACTTGAGCTTGAAGAAGTTCTGCTTGGTTCAACAGTTGATCATCCTCTAATGTCTCAAACTATAATCACATGGGTAATAAAAGCATCACAACAGACTAGTTTGTGTCAAAAGTATCTTCTAATAACAGATATTGTAAAGCATTGGTGAAGGTTGTGTGCTAGAGCTTAGTCATCACCAACTGAGACTCAGACAGCCAAGAAATGACATGAAGATAATAAAATTTTATCATTTCTTTTCTTTTTTTTTCTTGCTGCTTGGCAACATGACCATTTAGGAAACTTTATTCAGGCAAATGATGTGTTTTCTACAACAAAACCGCTTTGAAGAAAGTTTTTACCTTACAGCTTCCATGTATAATGAATCTTCTCACCCCCCCCCCTTCTCTTTCCTCCTACATGTATATACTATATTAAATCCAATATCAATGTTTGTATACACCATTTGTTATCACTTGTCAGACTTTTATTATCACTTTACCTTTATATGACATATAGACATGTGTATTGTACAACCCTGCCTGTTGCCGGAGAAGGTGGAATTTCCCCTTTAAGTCTGGCAAAGGAACTAGGTAAACTACCTTCACTCTTCTATAAAGAAGAGACTAACCTTTTCTCTGAATAGTTCAGGAGGGGCAAGAGGTGGTTCTACAGTAATGAATACAGATAGATATGTAGCGTTTGCTGCTCCTCTACCAGCACTCTCTCTGGTTCGCTCATAACCAAGGAGAGACGATGGTGCTTCAACACGGATTGCTCCTGCAACCTAATCAATAAATATCAAACATGACCATTCATTTATTAGACTGGTCTAATACCTACTTTCTGTTTCGTGTCATCCAATCTGGTTTAATCATTTTTTGCCTACGAAAAGTTCATGTACTGATCATTTGGTCTAAATGCCATTTAACCCATTTACCATTTTATCTGATTTCATGCATGTACAATGTGCCTCATTATAGTGTTTATAATTTGCATACTTAATATTTATTATGTTCAATACATTATGATTTAATTTACTATCAACAATTTATTTCCTTGCATTACAATAAGAAGTTCTAGTAATTTTATGTCATTGCATGTTTGTATTTAAGTATTTTTCTATTGTGAATTGTACACATGTTTTTATTCAGCCTTTGGCTGCGAGGCATGTTTTAAATAAACCATTATTGAATTGAATTGAATTGAATTTCCACTTCAACTTAACTCATGGGTCAGATGCATAAAATGTAGCAATTGTTAGCCAAGCAAAAGATTATGCTTCAGCAATTGCTTTATTTCATATGCATAATCCTTTGCTAGTGCTTTAACCTGTTTCTTGCCTTCAGAAAGCTATTGCTCGCTGTTTTTAACAATAGCAACTAATAGAAAATGCAGGACTCGAACGCAAATGTGTGGCAGTGCAAATTACTGCTTTCATACATATTTTCTTCAGACGTGGTGTCAAACTAACTTGTTTCTTTGTTGATACATTTACACATTTGGCATATGATTTGCACTTATTAAGAAGAAAACATGTACATGTAGGCTACAGTTCACCTTGGGGTTCTCTCTCAGGTGCATAAACATGATCAAACAATGCGAACGCCCTGATCAAGCAAATGCTCAAGCTGCTCTGACAGAGCTTGAAAAAACCCAAGCAAGTGCTTTAACGCACAAAAAAAATGCTCGCTTTATGCACAGGCTTCTCAGCAATAGCTTAACAAGGAAAGCAATTGCTACTTTTTATGTATCTGACCCATTGTCTGATTTCTACTTGGTCTAACATCATTTGGTCTACATGGTTAAATGAACTGTCTATGAATCAAATTGTTTTTGACAAAGTAAACAATGAAATAAATAGACAAAGTGGGAATTAAACTGATTTGATACTAGAATAAAACAAGAATTAGACTATGTGGGTATCAAAGATAAATGCCAGTTGTGGTAATGATCTCAAAATGACTTTTCACATAATCCAATTAAATGACCACCAAAGTGTCTGTTTGTATGAATGAAAAAATATATGCCAAAGGATTCTGGAAGAAATTGTGTAATTGCTGAGAAATAAGCAAAATTTGGGCACTTCCGTCGGGTCTTTATTCCAGCAATAATAATATACACTGTCCCAAATGTGCCTATCTGTGTTGGCTATCTTCAGTGTGATCGTTTTTTAGCTGAGATTTTATGATTTCACAAAGTTCACTTTATGTATTACTGGACCACATCTAGATCCAAGATGATATAGTAACACTTAACCTTCGTTTTACAGACTTTCTCACGAAATCTGTGTTTTACTGCAACTACTTTCACTTAGCTTTAAACCAAGTGTCGGGTACACCAAATGGCAATTAGACCATATTGATATTGATAGTACATTTATGTATTAGTTTATCTGAAAGGTAGATGAAATACCCGTATAAAAAGTGAATAAAATCTTTCATCATATGTAAATGGACAAAAAATTTGATCAAGAAATTTTTTATGCCTGAATCCAATCCTTGTAAAAATTTGTCATTATGAACAGAACCCAGTATACAGATAATGAGCAGGAAGGCTATATTGAGGCATACATCTTACACTCATCTGACAAAATCCCTTTATTTGCTAATACTGATATCATCATCAGTGATATCCCCATGCATGTGGTACTACATGTACATAGTTCATGAATGTCCTCATGCCTTTTTAAAATTCATGAAGCTAAACAATACATAAACACATATGAAACTGGTAGATTAAGGGAATCAAAACAGACACACAAGCAAAACAAATGTCTATACAAAAACAGACAAATGAACAAATAAACAGGCAAAATAAGCAGACAAACCTTTCTCTGAATAGAAGTAAACAAGACAAACCAAAAACATTGTGAGAAAAAAAACACAGACAAACAGATAAGAAACATGAAGAGACAAATTAACACACCTTTCCCTGAAAGTAGACTGTTGAGAATGGTATACTTAGGCTTCCTAACCATCGTTTCTCAAGTCTTTGATGAATGTTAGTAGTCCTATCACGATCATCTTGAAGAAGATCAATTACAACCTCATCAAATAAATTCATATAGATCACATCTCTTACAGTCTGTAGATTGCTTGCTGAGTAGTCATTATTAGGAGCTCTATAATGAGGGTCAGGAGAAAGTAAAAGTATTAGTGATTGATAGCTAAATGTTAAACCCGTCTCACACTATGTGATCCGGTGCAATGCGATTTTTCATGAAATTGTATTTTGCATTTAATATGAAAGATCCAAAAAGTAAATTCATTTTATTTAAAGTTTGTCATATTGTTAGGAAAACTAAAATCATATTTTTACTTTACGGCAAGCCCAATGGTCGGAGTAAAGTCAAAACAGCTTTAAGTCGCAGCCGACGATGACGTCGTAATGATTTGGAATTTAATTTGTCTTATATTCATTCAGGGAGGCTCTAAATAGACTGAATTTTGATTTCAGTAGTCCTACCACTTTTCTAAACTCTGATTCAAAATTATTTAATCCTTTTACGCCTTTTCTGATTATAAATGCATTTTTTTGGATGATGAGTTTGGGGAGTCTTTTTCAAGACCAAACACGAGCAAAAAAAGTGTACATGGTGAATTGTAAAGCCACTGCATGTCTGCCATGGAAACCTTGAGAAGCTATCTCAACTACTCAACAATTTTACAAAATGAATAAAGAAATTTAATTTCTTTTTCTCAGGCTTACTTGAATGGCAGAGCTAATTCTTCATTCCAGTTTGGATTAGCACCCTCAGCAACACATGTCTGTTTGGTAGTCTGTTGAAATACAACCTCAACAAATGGACGTACCTGAAAATATTCGGATAACAATATATGTTTGAATTATCCTACATCAATATTCTATTAACTAATTCAAACTATTGCTCTGTGTAATATGGAATTAATATTTAAGATTGAGTTTGGAAATATTTCTTTATGTGCCTGAATAAGTCTGAATGAGATGTATAAATCTGATGGCAATAACCAGATGGTGCAAGGGAGCTTGTGATAATGTTTAGAGATGGTTCTTACAAAATGAAAAAAGAACACCATTATTATTTTTATAATATGAGAGCAGGTGAGGAGTATAGTGTCACATGAACCACAGAGTTCTGCCTAACCTTGTGAAACCAAAGAAAGGAATGATAGTGGCAAAAATAAGTAATTTCCAATGAAAATAAGGAATTTCTCAACATGATCCTTCAATGATAATAATAATAATAATACACAGTTCTTGTATAGCGCATATCACATTATGAATAATGTCTCTGCGCTTCCAAAGGACTTGGATATTATTACCCCAGCTGTAGCTTGGCAGCCGTTATTACTAAGATTACAGCGCACAGGCATTTCAAGGAATAAATTCCTGCCAGGTACACATTCACATCACCTGGGTTGAGTGCAGCACAATGTGGATGAATTTCTTGCTTAAGGAAATTACGCCATGGCTGGGATTCGAACCCACGACCCTCTGTTTCAAAGTCAGAAGACTTATCCACTGGGCCACATTGATCCACATTCAAAACAGACCTCTGGGAATGAGAAACTGTATACAGGAATCCTTAAAACAGTATATTAAAATAAGACTTACAGATGACCTTAGACCTTTGGTCTAGTTACCTGAAATAACATTCATCCAATTACCTAACATTGTGCAAGTTCTATGATATACAGACATATACAGAAATTTTCTCAATTGGATACGATTAAAAAAAATGGGAGGGGATTCTTTGGATTGAAAATTATATTTTATGAAGACGAATCGTAATGCCATAATTTGGTTGAAAAACCTGTAATTATTATGGCAAAAAATGTAATGGTTGGCAGCTAGATAAAGACTCAGAAGGAGTTGGACTACTCACCTCTGCATTCTGACCAGGAAGTCTGTAAAGTTCAATGAAAAAAGGTAAATTCAAATTTAATTTACATTTATTCATTACTATGCATTCATTTTTTTCTTCATATACCTATTTCGACACATTAAATAATAATAATAGCTACATGTATTTTTTACATAGTGCTTTTTCCATAATGGCCCAAAGCGCTTTACAGCATATCATTACACCGGTCATCGAATACTTGCATGCCCGCATACAATGTATGCCCTTCTCCACTCCTTGGGGAGCATTCCAACAAGAGTTCCAAGACTCAATTGCTAGGCATACTACATTTGGTTTTGAATCCTACCAGGTACCCATTTAACACCTGGGTGGAGAGTGGCAAATTGTGGACTAACGCCTTGCCAAAGGATGCTAGACCATGGTGGGATTCAAACACACGACCCTGTTTTCAAGGCGAGAGTCAGAACCACTACACCATTGCTCTTCCACCACATTTCACATGTGTACCAAATATTGTCATGATTGTCTGTGTAGTAACTTTGAAAACATTGAAAAGGATGATGATGTTGATGAGGATGATGTTGATGATGATGATGTTGATGCTGATGATGTTGATGATGATGATGATGATGATGATGATGATGATGATGATGATGCTAATGATGATCAATGATCGAGGATGATGATGATGATGATGATGATAAGGAGGAGGAAGATGATGACACTAATCAGGATATTAAATAGGGAAATAAACAGGCTTTCTAATGAATCTCATATTAAGGTAATGTTAAAGTGAGGTCTGTGGTTCAAAAGTTTAAAGAAGAGAACAATAATTTTGAAATGAAAAGCAACAAGAAAGAAACAGCAAAAAAAAACAGTCAATAAAAAGAGATCCCGCCCCCTTCCCCCGTTTTAATCAAGAAAAGCAGAAAACTTTCTTACTTAGGATCTGGTTTCCTTGTAGGTATTTCAAACGCTCTTTCAATGTTAATAAGGATATTAACAGATTGAGCTGTTAGGTTCTGTGCTGTCACTGTTTTACGTTCTTTACGTTGAGGTTTGAGAGGACGTCTTGGCTCAACCAACTTCACTAAGGTGTCCCCAAGTAGACTGAATCAAGAGAAAAAGTAATATTAAATGTTTACAAAACTTGAAGTGTTTGTATCATATGGATATAGATTATTTTTTTCGGTCTGAAAATCAAATACCAACAACACCTTCGCCTATCTGAAAATACTGGGTTAAAGTTAGCCATGGAACAACTTTACTGTTTAGGAGTGGTGTCAGAAAATTCTGAAGATATGAACCAATTTGAACTAATTTGAAACATTGTTGTTTGATAAATCAAGTGAAATCTAAATGTCACCTTAGTTTAGTGACTAGTCGATATCAATTACCTATTGGCGCAGCACCATTAATCATGTTCCTCAAAGAAATGCACATTTAGATGCTTTTCCAATCAGTACGTGGTGGTAAGCAATCGCACTGAAGCACACATATGTGTGCAATTGACATTTCTAAGGTATGCTTGCTTCTACACGTACTTAGACATAGATGAGGGAGGAAGAAAAAAAAAGAGTAATTGTAAAATAAAATGATTTTCTTACCTTACGTCAGGAACTAAGCTTTCATTGACGATATCTTGGAGTGTATAGCGATGCTGAGCAGCTCGATACCTTTGTATCACACGCTTGCGAATCTGATCAGTTAGAAAAAATGCACTCTAAAGTTACAAACTATCTGATAAGCAATTGTGATGAGGTAGAAAAAATGAATAGAAACACTTAAGAATAAAAGTTGATACGTGAAACTGATTTAGAAAAATGAAAAAAAATCACTAAACCTTGTGTAAAACCATATATCACGAACATCAGAAATACAATATCTTTAATGAAGAGAAGAAGAGGAATAAAAAAGAGGGGTTGCTCTATCTAAGGTAAATCTCACAAACCCACCTTCATAGGGATTATTAATACAGATTTTAAAACTCTGAAATTACTTTGCTGCTGATGCTACTTCAATAAGTTACATGTATGTTTTTATTTGGCTTAAAGAAGAATCAATACTTCTTTCTGGAAGTAAAGTTCAAAATAATTATCTGAGAAGTAATTTCTATAATCCCCTAAAAAAACTGTTCCCATATGCATTCCTGCTTTTCCCTTGAGAAACAAAGACTGAAATGAAAACAAAACCAACCTGTGCTATAAACTTAGCAACCTGTGCTCGCCTAGCATCCATATCTTCATCTATTAATCCTTGTTCCTCTTGCTCTAATTTCAGTTCGTAAGCCTGCAATATCAAAATAAATTTCATATTGCTTTACCTGGATCCATCAATCCCTCTATAAAAACTATTCATCCATCAATCCATCCAGTCATCCATCCAACTATCCATTCATTCATTCATCTATCCATCAATCCACCCTTCAATCTATTCATCCATCTATTCATTCATACATCTGCCGATAATAATAGACAAGTATATTGCTTACTTCAAAGAAGTTTTCAGCAATCTCTTTCTCTATAGCAGGAACCATCTTGTAATTCCTGAAGTCTTCAACCTCTTTCTCTCTAAGCTGAAGAAGCCGGAATCTTCTGTTTGTCTCCAGTTCCTCATCTGTCACAAAGTCAAACTCTTGTTGAAGCTGCTCTAGCCTAAAATACTCCTTACTTTCAATCTTGTTCCGATCGTTCTGTACAACATGGCGGAAAAGTAACAGTCAATAATCAGAAATTGGTTTTAGTTAAAGAAAAAGTTTGAAAATTATCCTGCTGAATGTTTTAAAGAAGAGGTTGTTGAATAGATTTTTTAGCCATTATTCAGCTTTACCTTTTTGATAAAGAGTTATATGAGATTGATTGGCTGGAGAGAGTGCATTTGAATTACATGGAGGTCTTAGTTTCAAGACAGTGTAACTAAAAAGTTCTGACTGTTCCTTTTGCATGTTTTGGACATAGTAATAATAGCTGGATGTACAAAGCGCTTTTTGCCAGAGGATGCAAAGCGCTGCTATTATTACCCTGGCTTTAGCTCGAGCTACCATCACCGGCGCTCAGTGCATGCAAGCAATTAATCCTGCCGGGTACCCATTCACCTCACCTGGGTCGGGTGCAGCAGTGTGGATAAATTTCTTGCTGAAGGAAAAAAACGTCCTGGCCACGATTCAAACCCACGACCCTCTGTGTCGAGGGTCTGTTTAGAGACCCTGTAGTGACACACACTTCATAAACATTGCGTACTGTTCTTCTTGTTGCTGATGTTATGTCTATCATCATTGTTATTACACTTTACATCAAATATCTGATTCTCAGTCACACTCTTAAAATCGATGTTTTTCAGATATTTCTTAGCAATGAAATACAATTACACACTTAAAATTTGAAACAAAGTTACATGCACATCGTTTAACTTCACATTTGAATTGTATTTGTACAAAAACTTACATTTTTGAGCCATTTGGGCTGTGACAATCACTTTGTAAGAGCATACACGGGCATCGCAAAATTGGTCCCATAGAAAAATAATAGTCAGGAACTATTACAATGTGAGTTTTCACATAGTAGATTTATCATGCAAAATGTAGAGAGGGGCTTGAGACTGACCAACCCCCCCCTCCCCTGACTGATTGAAGTCATTAGAGAGGGGCATGATGACCGACCCCCACTCTCCCCCTGGGATTGACGTGTTAAGAGAGGGATATGATTGCCCCCCCTCCGCCCAGGAGACTGATTGAGGTAATAAGAGAGGGACATGATTGCCCCCCCCTCCGCCCAGGAGACTGATTTAGGTAATAAGAGAGGGACATGATTGCCCCCCCCCCTCCGCCCAGGAGACTGATTTAGAAAATAAGAGAGGGACATGATTGCCCCCCCCCCCCCCTTCCGCCCAGGAGACTGATTGAGGTAATAAGAGAGGGACATGATTGCCCCCCCCCCCTCCGCCCAGGAGACTGATTGAGGTAATAAGAGAGGGACATGATTGCCCCCCCCCTCCGCCAAAGAGACTGATTGAGGTAATTAGAGAGGGGCATGATTGCCCCCCCCCCTCCCCTGGGACTGATTGAGGTAAGTAGAGAGGGGCATGATGACCGCCCCCCCCCTCCCCCTGGGACTGATTGAGGTAAGTAGAGAGGGGCATGATGACCGACCGCCCCCCCCCCCTCCCCCTGGGACTGATTGAGGTAATTTGCTCCTTACCTTTATCATCTGTAGGAGGAATGAGTTAGCAGGATCATTGGGGTCTAGTCTTGCTTCCATCAGCCATTTAGCAAGCTTTTTATTATCAATGATACCGGTTGCTCCAATAGCAGCTAAGGCATCTACTTCCTTCATAGAGCTGAAAGGGTGAATAAGATTGTGAGAATGTCTACCCATACTATGAAATAAAATCAGGCTTAAAGTTTAATCTCATCAAATGAATAGTTGATATGATACATGTGATTAGTTTAGCACTGGCTCCCTATCAATCTTTAAGATTTTGTTGCTTGCTTTTCATAGTATTCGTGGATCAGCACCACAATACAGTCTTTCATTTATCAATCACTACAGACCAAGCAGGTCTTTGCGCTCATCCACCTCTGGCTTCCTTGTCATTCCAAAGTTTCAAAAACTTGGGGGGAAAGATCATTTGCTTTTGCATACCCCACTTTGTGGAATGGCCTTCCTGAAAAAATGTACCTCTGTCGAAACTTTCAAAAATCTTCTAAAAACTTTTTTAATTAACTCTTAACTCTTTATGCGCCTTGAACACTCTACAGAGTAGATTTGGGGCTTTATGAGTCACATTATTATTAGTATCATAATTTTTTTTTGCCTCCTCAACATGTGTGGGGAAGGGGGCGGGGGTTCTTGAAGACAGAACATTTTAAGTTAAAGGGATGGAGTAACTTTGTAAAAAGTAGTAAAATTCACTTTTGACAAAATGCAAGGTGTACTCTTTCTTTACTTAATGCATAATCAACAATGTCAGAAAGTTCCAGACAAAATAAAAGTCATTTACTATAAAAAAAAAATGATAATAATTTAATTAACGCCTGATATATACTGCGCTATTTTAGTGGCAGCAGAGGTGACAGGTACATGTGCCAACAGTTTGTCCAAGTCTGAAGATTATAAAAAAACATACAATGGTTTCTAACCTCAAAGCATTGGTGTTTGTTGATATCGCTGGTGGTATGAGGGGCAAGCCATCATCAGCTAGACCCCAAGCTACACTGGCATAGACACTACCTGATGTCAATAGATTGTAGTCTTGTGCCTCATCACCATCACCTATAGAGAATGTAATACCTGCAGTTTGGAAAAAAATCATATAGAATTGACATTTTACACTTTAATTTTCCATCATTCTGATTTAATTTCTTGTTTTTCTTGTAAACTGTAGAAACAAGGGTTGTCAGTTTGGGAAGGTCCTTAGCCTTTGTTGATCACAAACATCAACTGCATATTGATTATTGTTTCTGTTATCGGTATTGGTTAATTGACTTTGTATCAACTGTTACGTTTTATATCAAAACATGTTCAAACTTGTTATGAAAACAAATAAACCAGGTCACACTCATGTATCCCATAATAGAAGTTAGCCTGACTATTATCTCTTAATTGGTCACTTACCACTGCCGACTGCACTGTGGTCAAAATCCACTTTCTGGTCACTACTAAACTCAAACTGGTCAACATGAACCTTATCTGATGTCATCTGTGTGTTAGGTGCATTCAGGAAGACGTTTGCTAGATGATTGTTACTCAGAATTCCTGTCTCAAACAACTACAATGTTCAGAGAAATAAAATGATACACAAGCTATTATATTTACAAGCACTTATCACTAGATGTATTATACGGAAATGGAATGGGAATGAATTTCAATAATTGAATTCTTTTTGTAGATTGAAATTAGCAAGGAACAGTCTCAAATTAATTGAGTTAAAAAATCCGGGTTTGCAGGATTTTACTATAAGATTTTAACAACGAAAGAAGGATAAGTCATTTACTAGTTTCTATCAAGAGTCATACGCATGAAACTATGAATTGCAAGTATGGGACTACAAATAACTTTTTGACTCAAAAACTAAATCTAGAGATTTTTTTTTGGGGGGGGTGTTACTTGGAGTTTCAAAGATCCCATCTTTAACGTGACACACAGCAACTGATGAATAGTTGTTTGTAGTGTATCTTTAAATTATCCTTCCAAAATAAAATGAAAAGAATTTTTAAGCTCAAAATAAAGGTACAAATGTACATGTTTGAAGGCACAGAGTCCTGGCACCTGTAACACCAAGCTTAGCATTGATCGTGGAACATTTTGCTACGATTGATTGCATTGACTACAATGTACAATCAATTGTGAAAATCAAGCATATGATTAATCGCTAACATTTGTGTTATATGGACCCTGCGCTCCGTAACACAAAGGTTTGTGATGAATCGCAAATATGAAAGAACCGCACTGATTGGTCCCTGATCAGTATTTTAAACCAAATTCGGGTGTAACAATGATATTGATTGGTCAGTTCATTTAGCGATTAATCGCTAATCTTTGTGGTCTCTATAAGACAGTAGCCTATTTTGATATTTATATGAAGGTAATCAACACACTGCCCTTTGCAGTCTTCAACAGACATACATAAATTAATGCAACAGTTATTAATGACATATCTATCACTGGGAACTTTGATTTCTCCTGAAAATGTAGAATTGCCATGATTGTAACCAATTGTGATTTGATGATAGCATCCTTTTTTTCAAATCTGCAAAAAATGAAATACTGTACAATAAAAATACAGAAGAAATAATAAAGTAATGTCGACTCTCTCATTTGCATACACTGTGCTGTGCATAAACATTTAAAGAAAGATAAATGAAATTTCAAAAAGTCATAACTTTCAAATTTTACATCCGGTTCTAATGAAATTTTTGTGATTGCGCTTATTTGATTTTTGTCATTTTATTCAAGACAACTTCTTGTTTGGGTAGACTTGCCCTTAAGTTTATCCTAAATTGATTTTTATAACATCTTTCTGGATGAAAATCCTACCTGGATACTGATAGACTCTGGCCAGTGAACAATCTCAACATTAAAGATGTTACCAAAGTGAATGGTGAAATCTGAAGTTAAAGATCTGAAAGAGTAACATAAATCAAATATACAGGTGATATAACACTTAAGCACAGCAAAGACTGAGCTGGCATAACAATACATACATCTTTAATTCTTCTTATATACAATAATACTTAATAAAATCTTTATGTACTTCCACAGAACTCATGTTGTGATTATCTATGTTTTAGCTACAGTAGTCATAATTAATACACCATGATCCACACTCCATCCAATGTAGGAAATGAATTATTTGTGTATACTATTCTATAGAAACTGTTCAACCTAATTCATGCATTTCTTGGACTTTCCCATTTTTCGATATTTCCGTCCTTCCCAAAGACGTACATGAGCCCAAGGAACCAGAATGTAATCTTACTTTGTAGTTGTTCTTGAGACTTCTTTGTCATTGATAAGAACTTTGATGAAACATCTATATCTCTGCATGTCATTGCGTCTTTGTTGTTCTTGTCTACTACAGTCTTGTGTTGGAGTAATAACAGCTGTGTTACTCACTTCAAGATGAAGGATCGTCTCTCCTGAAATAAAAACATTCTTACATTGACAAGGATTGTTACAAATTTAGAGGTGGATATCTTAATCCCCCGACACCTCACAATGACGGTTCAGGGAGACAAAAGCTAGTCAGCTTTCAGGGCTTAACCCTAATAGACCAGCCTTATCTAGATCCCTCTCATGGCAAGAGTGGGGATGATTCTGTCTACTTCCTGCGCAAGATCTGATAAAAATTCACTAATACTTTGTACTGAGGTAGAGGGAATTTATTCTTCCACTAGTTTTTTCTGAATATTGATTTTCAAAGCCTAAATTACCTTTCCTTGCTTCTTTTTGCCTTGACAGATTCTGTGAGTTTAAATTAATTTGCAATCTGTAGGTTGCTACTAGTACCTGTTGGGACATTCTAAACCATTCTCTGATATTTGAGATGGACCTTTCCCTTAAAAAATATACTGCAAGGTGTATACATTCAATCATTCATAAAGATCTATAGCACTATTTATTCAAACTATGAAGCAATAAAAAATATTGCTGACGATTCAAAGAAAATTATCTGTACAATCTAATTTTGCAATAAATAAAGGGATGTAAAGATTAATATAATATATAATAAACGATTGACAAATTTATACACATTGGAGCACAAATATTTTATTGCTCTAAAGCAAAAAAAATGCATATTTTCTTGAAGGATTTCTTGGATCAATTCCACTCAAAATTTCCCAATTCATTATTGAGAAGATAGTCACAATACTAGCATCACAAGATCATAGTGATCTGATTTATTGTATATTTTGTTGAATAGTGTAGTAGATTTCATAGTACACCATGTATCTTTCTTGGGCAATTGTTGGTCCTCCTGAAAAGTACCACCCAATCTCGACGTTTCGAAAAGTGTATTTTTGTCCTCTTCAGGAGAAAGAACACACTTGTCTCCTGAAGACAACAAGAACAAACATGTCGAAACGTCAAGTATGTGTGGTCCTTTTCAGGACCAACACTTGCCCAAGAAAGATACATGGTGTACCGTGAAACCTTCTACACTATTCTTCTTCGCCATGGAAATCTTCAAAAGTTACATATTTTGTTGAATTCATAGTGATTATTATTATCATGTTCATTACAAGAAATGAACTATTACTAAATAGGTTCATTTTTACGGACTGAGATAATCGCTAGAGGGTATTGATTTGTCTCGCAATCTACTATGGTCAACAAGGAAATTCGTGATCACTCTCGCAAAGAAATGAACTATTACTCTACATCACCATCACAATTCTACCATCCTCACTAGTATACCTGGTTTACGTCTAATTTGAGTCATCTTTTCTTTGATACGATCCCTTGATTCATCCTCATCAAACTTGAATGATGGTTTAATTGGTTTAGGTTTCTCTTCTTCTTCATCTTCTTCATTCTGACCTGTCTCTGTTAGATTCTCCTGAGATCCACTCTTTTTCTTCTTCTTCTTACTCTTCTTCTGCTTTCAAGGAAAAAAAGTTGTGGATTGCATGATGAAAAAAGTACTTTTAGAAAACCCCTTGGCCCATATTCTGAAGTCGGGTTTAACTTTAACTCCTGTTTAAAGTTGTGGTTTAAGTATAGGTAGTCAAGTGTTACATAACTCACTAACTGTAGAGATATAATATTTCACCTCTTTTGGCTCTCAAATCATTCATAATTGTGTAGGAAGTATAAATAGATGATTGTCTTCACCATCAATGAATCAGGAAAAAGCACAGTAAACATAAGAAACATACAACTTAATAAAAAAAAATTGACACTTTTGGCTTCCCACAATTTTAGCACAGAGTTCGACAATGTTAAACCTGACTTCAGAATACGGGCCCTTGAATAAAACTTGCCAGTTAAGATTAATCAGAGGGTCTGAAAATCACTATGAGCCATTTCACTTTTTTTTCCTGCAAATACGTATCAGTTTTCAGATTTATCTAATTTATTTCCTATCATTGCTTTCCAGTATTGTAAGCTTTTTACAACTAAAGATGGAAATAAAGCCACATATAAATGAAAGTTATTGATTTTTACCACTGAAGACAAATATCACAAAAATGATCATGATGAGCTTAAAAACTGAGACTCAAACCTGAGATAACGAGAGTAGGGGGGGTGGAAGAATAAATAAGCAAATAATAAATCTAAGGATTTCTGACTCAAATATTGTGGAAAGGACATTGGAAACAAAGAGCATCAAAGACTGCATCCTCAAACAGATTACCTTTGCTTTATTCTCTTGCTTCCATTCCTGTAGAGTAGCTCTGTATCGATCAATCTGAAGCTGATAATCATCATCATGATCTTCTCTTTGCTCATCAATCTCATCTTCAATCTCCCGCTTCCAAATAGCCTCATCTTCAGAAGCATTAGCTTCTTCTCTAAAAAATTCAAAGTTTGGTATTCAAAATCAGTGTAAATAATTATTCAAAGATATAGCAAATTTGTGTGAAATGCTCGGCTATATTTTGTTAATTGTCATTGTTGTCAAATTGACAACAAATAATAAACGTATATTCCATACAGCTGCTATTAACAAGCATAAAGATGATCTCAAAGTGTGTGGATGTCCAAACTGAAACTGCAAGAATAACCAACCCTCGCAATGTGATAGTATTTTTTATGCCAATGTTAACTTGAGCATGATAATAAGTTTTGAATATCTGAAGATCTTAATGTACCCCAGTATTACATTTTACTATATATTATTTGATTTCCTATTTACAATCAGCCTCGTCTTCATTCATAAGACTACCATGAGAAAACTGATGATGTCATATCAAACTTGTTCTTTTGTATTTTATTACATGAAATTATGTTTATTATTTTTTCCCCTCTAAGAACTACCGTAAGTAACGGTGTATTAACCGCACCTTTTTCTCGGCGGGATAGAAGCAAAAGTCGGGGGTGCGGTTTATACACGGTGACGGGTCTGAGCCAGCGTGCCGTAACCCCTCCCATACATGTACGATGTCTGCCAGTTCACAACACATCAGGTGGCCGGGAGTAGCCGCCCAGGCAATGTCGTTTAGAGGGGTACGAGCCGCAGGTAATGGAAAGCGATTATTACAATATTAATTAAATGTTGTCCATAACAAACGCACCCACCTTCATGACACTAATTTTGACTTTATTCTCGATTCAAAGTAGTGAAGTTCCCTGGCTAATTTAAAAGAGACGCCAAGCATACTCGATAATATTTTGTCACTGCTGAGCGAGAGTTGAGTGAGCTGAGAGATTGCATTGTAATGTAATGTTGTTATAGTGCGACTTAAGCTGGCGCTATTCAAAGTCCCGTTTCTGCGTCAGCTTGTTTTTTCCTTCCTGTTTGCTTTTCATAAGATACCATGTAAACCACGCACGAGAAAGACGGCACGATGCCGTAAAAAACAACCGGAAAAAATGTCAATTTCTTTGTTTCTTGAACCTTCCTGTAATCCTGTATCCAAAATTCATGCTAAGACATCAAATTTCTGAAAGTGATTGTGAGGTTGTGATGCAAGAAATGTGAATGTTTCTTCCTCCTACGCTGGGAAAAAAACAGATCATAATTGATAAGATGTACTGGCATGACTGGTACTGTATCGTAGTTTGCAATGTAATGGCAGTACTCTGTGTGTACACTATGACTGTGGGGTGAGTGAGTGTGTAAGTTGCCAATATTGTCGGGACCGTTCTTTCTTTCTAACATTTGTAGATGAATTGATCAACAACAGCAGATTTCTGCTTACCTGTAATCTCTTTGCATACTTTGAAATCTTAAAACTTAGATTTTGTTTCTTCATACCTCAAATATGCATGTTAATGTGAGAATTTTTTTTTTTTTTTAGTCCAAAGTTGGGGGTGCGGTTAATACACCGTTACTTACGGTAATAGAAATAGATTGACAACTGATTTAATGCATTAGATATTCATCGATGCAACTTATTTTATACAAAGAGGGACATACCATTCACGTATACCAGAATATGGAAACGTGAAACAATTATGATTTCATATAATAACATAAGAAAAGGGAAAATGGGAATATGACATCATCAGCCCATCTAATGAATATTCATGATAAGTTGCCAAAAACAGTTTTTCATAAAATATTGCTGAACTTGACAATTCAATAATTTGTTAACTCTTATCAGATTTTGATAAAATTTTCATCATTTTGCTCAGGAAATTTTACTCTATTTTAATAGTGAGATACAATTTTTTTCAGTCTGGAGTACCCCATTAAATGTTCATACTTTCTTCTACAGTATTGTAAATATGTGAGCAATGTCCTGATGCTGAAGATGTACCAACCCTCATAAAAAACAGCCATGCATCACATTTCTCAGGGAGAATTTTATACTGTTGTGCTATGTTGTCATGAGAAACAAAGATATACATGTATATTATTAAATTAATCAATACATATTCTTACTTTCTAACGCTGAGCTTAACAGCAGTATTGATGCAGTTATCTTTCTCTCTAAGTTTCTTGATATCTCTCCATGTTTTCAGTATTTGTTTCATCAGTTGTCTATCATGTTGTAGCTCATAATCCCTCAGTCTTCTTGTTTGTCTGTAGTGGAACAAATAAATCAATAAACATAAAATTTGCTGTTCACGGGAGCTATAGTGATCTTAGATTACAGTCCTACTATTTTTCAAAGGTTGAGGTAAATAGTAGGCTTATAGGTTCAAAGTCACTGGGGGTTGCTTTTTATCATTGCTAAAATAAAACAGAAGTCAATATTTTTCATATAACACTTGGTTTGTAGCAGGGCAATAGTATACAAATACTGACTCGCATGAGGATGACTGTGTAAATTATAATTCGCAAGGTGTGTTTCATACCAGTCCTTCTATCACCCCTAGGCCTTGGCTGAGTGGTGATAGAAGGGCCAGTACAGAAAAGCACAGAGAGAGTGATGATTTCCACTGTCATCCGAATACATGGCAGTCCATATTTGCTTTATATAACCACATAACACTATCCCCATTCGATTAGATTTCAGGACCACTATAGTACAACTTTAATCTCCATTTGAATTGCTAAAGCAGCTCCAAAACCATGGAACCAACTTCCCCTTACAATTAGAATGGCCCAATCTGTACCTGCTTTCAAGATGTTATTGAATATACATCTGTGTAAGAGAGCATTTTGTACATGTAGATCATCATTTTTAGTGCGTAGTACATGTATAAGCAATAGGAGTAACCAACACACAGTAGAGTATATCCATATAGTGGCTGTATAGTGGCTATCATATTATTATTATGTAAAATGAAATAACAATTTTGGCTGCATTATCTCTTTCATCAGTTCTCTGGAGATCATAATCCCCAATCTTTAGGTGTGTCTGTATAGAACGCATGAACAAATAACATTATAAATGGATCCTTCTCACATGATTGGCTAAGATCATGTGACCAGTCATTTATTATAGCTAGTGACTGGTACTATTGACCAGTGCCCGCCACACAGAAATGCTGTTAGCCTAACAGTGCACAATCAGTAAGCCCAGTCACATCTTATCGGATTGTGAAGTCAAAACATTTATTTCAATGTGTCAGTAATGCATTGTTGAAACATTAGGCATCGCTGCCACATTACCAGATGTAACAGGGCCTCTGTTAGCTTATTGTTTGCGCATTGTTAGCGCTAACAACGTTTCTGTGCGGTCAGTACAGTTTGATTGACTAGTCATGGTTTTGAGATGAGGATGATATATCATATAACAGTTTACACAATGTATAGAGGTGAGTTGGCCCGAGAATACAGTTCTCCAGTTAAATGAAAACCAGATGCATTTTCTCATTTTACAAGTTTTGTAGTGCTGTAGCTCGGATTGTTTACCGGGCTGAATCCTGCCGAGTTGGCATTGTCCGGCTCGGAGGTTTACGGGTCGGGTTTTACATTGAATCCCTGGAACTCGGTTAATAAACCTGGATTGTTTGATAATATTTGAGGTGTCATTTGTCACCGCAATAAAAGTTGTGAAACTATTTTTAACAAGCAATCCATCTACCTAGTGTGATGGTCGAGGGGACAGGTCAAAGGCCAAGCATCCCTACCTTATTTTCATTCTTTCCCCTCATGATCGGACCTCCTGAGTCATGGCCTTGTGTGTGAGGGATGGAGACAATAACTAGCCTAGCTAGCTGGCTAGCTAACGGCGCACATGCACACAGTGCAGTACCTGCCATGTGATATCATCTGACTGGTCATGTGATTGGCTGAGAGTAATGGTTTCACTGGGACTGGGTGAGAATGTCTAATTTGTTTACAAGTAAAGGCCGGTTGGTCCATTAGGCATGGTCATAACTCAAGAAGTTTTCCTTTTGATATTATGACTGTGACGACATACAGAATTTTCTCTCTTTTTTGGTAAAATAATCTGTCTAGTTTATTGAGATATCTTTTAAATCAGTATTTTCTGCTAACCATAAAAGCCCCCTCCCCCCATAAAAAAATCAGTCATGTTGACATATTCCACAAAGTGGGGATCCGAAAATAATAGCTCAGCTGGGTGCAAGATATTTGAATTCCCATAAAGGATACATTAAAGAGGGTGGACTAGACAGATTAGAAGAGGAGGTGCATTTAGAATGAAAGAGAGAGAAGGGGGGTACATGGCAAACAAAAAAAATGTGTGAGATGACTATTGGATGATATGGGGGTAGGATGATATTGGACCGATTGTCAAATTTTGTTATGAAATAAAACCTACTTTAATTTCTTTTTTTTATTAAAAGGGGAATACACTTTTCTTCCAAGAGAGTATTTTTTGTCAGATTATTTTTCTTGATCAATAGGCCTATCACACAAAAAATATTATTACCGGTAGCTGAAGGCTAGAATTAGACAGATAAAAATAAATCATACACAAACATTAGTTTGAGTAAAATATCATATTGCTTCAAAGCAAATATGAAGAATGAAATATGCTCAGAAATTAACTTTTTCTGCCACCTCCACCCCTCCGTAAAAAAATCTGCCCTATGGTAGACAGAAACAATCTCTGTGAGAGCCTGTTTGAAAATTGGGTCACCAGAATAACATAATAAACAATGTGGTTTGTAATCTGCCTCTCGATTTCACACACACATACACAAAAAATAATTTCAAAGCACATGTTTCGTAGGTAAATCACTAGCGGTGCACCGACTGTGCTGTTGACCGCTGCACTGGTGCGAGTTGACCTTGTATCGTCTCAATCCCCTCTCTACATTACTACTGGATGATATAAACAGTGAATGAAATATTTTGGAGGTTTGTATCGTCTTTTGAGAACAAGGTCAGAAGGTGATGTCGGTCACAGATAAGAGTCAAGTAGGTCAAAACAATGTATTTTTGCATGGACATAAATCAATTTTAGCCGGACCGGGTTACCAGGCCTTTCCGGTTCGAGCTATGATTCTGATAAGATTTACGAGCCAGGTTCGGACCGAGTTGAAGGAACCGAGCTACAGCACTAGAGATGAAAATGATGAGAATGTGCGTATGGAACTTCATGAGAAATAGAATAATTAGTGACCTACCTGATTTCAACCTTATAATCTTTGACTTTCTGCATCGTATCCAATTGAATTGTTTCTTGCATGTTCACTGAGTTCAACTGCTCTTTTAAACTAGCCACTGCTGACTTCAATGCTTGAAGCTAATAAACAAACAAGAAAAACTCAAACGTGACAGGCTTTGAAATAGTCTCAGGAGAGGGGTACATAGACAGAAGATTTTTTTTTTGCAATAAAAACAATTCTCAATGGAACTTTAAAAAAATAACAATAGGCCTATACATTGTGTATCAGCTACACCAAAAAGTGAATAGTAAGAACCTAGGTTTTCGAAGCCAACTATCCTCTTACCCACTAGCACAATATTCACAAACATACATTAATTGATTTGTACTTTATGGTTATCAATAATTAAGATTTTCAATGTGTTTTATTCTTAAAGATGTACATTATTTCATTTAGTATACACATTGAAGTATCAAAGTCATTCTATACAGTACCCGATGGTTTTTATTTCACCCTTCACTCTTCTCCCTCTCTCTTATCTGTAAACTTGTAATATATTGAGCCATATCTTCCCGTTTCCTAAAGTATTGATCATAGAGATGTCTTAGCTTGGATTCCAGCACACGTTAACAATCCTAAACCCTCCCTCTCTCTCTCTTTCTCTCCATCCCTCCCCCCCCCCCTTCCCCATATCTCTCTGTCTGTCTCTCTCCCTTCAATCCATACCTTGTCTGTGAGATATTGAGCCATATCTTTCTGTTTTCTCCTGAGGTATTGATCATAGAGTTGTCTTAGCTTGGATTCCAGGACATGTTCCTTGCTGAAGTATGGATGATGTGTGAATACTAATGTATTGATATCAATATCAATCTGGTACTGTCTATCTCCTAAACCTGAATCAAAGTCTAATCCCTGGTTCGTAGTATCTGCAATCATGGCCTTCAAGGTTAGAAAATATCAAACAAACAACATTTAAATGAAGGTACACTTATTAGTTTAAGATCCCAGTGATTCCCACTCACTGTGCTAGTTTTTTCCCTTTGGTATTACCAGGACCTTAAGCCTTCGGTCCTCTGGTTGGTTGCTTATAAGCATTCATGCTGTCTTACTAGCAATCAGGCGAAATGTCATCAGCATCCCCAACACCAGATATATAATACCTTGCCAATTTATGTCTACATTAATACAAATCTATCTACAGAGTATATCTACATGTATATGATAGACAAACTAAACATTGAAATTTGTGGAACACTTTGAAGCAAGTGCATTAAACAATCCTTGAGGGTTAAGTTACATAGACTCTATGACTGTAGTATTGACCAGCCAAAGTACATAGATTCAATGGCTCATAACATAAGCTTCAAACTTGTGAATGATGATAAGCATTGTGAATCGGGTCCCTCACTCAATAAATAATAATCAAACAAGTACAGAACAGCACTTATCACACTGAAGACAAGTAAATAGTCTCCCAAAAGTACATGGAAACCGTACAAAACTATTATAACTATTAAGAATTAAAACTCACCTTTCTAAAGACAGTTTGTAATTCAGGTTCTCTCTCTTCATTTGCTACAACCCTTGGTCTTGTAGGTGTATCTTTGACAGGATCTGGTAAGGCGATGATACGACCATCTTCTCCAAACCATCCTTTACCCTGTAAACAGAAATGAATAGCAAACCATGTACCCCATGTACCTTTGTGCCCTTTTTAAATCAAGGGTTCAGAGATTGTTCCCGTTAAGACAGCAAGAAATCTTGGTTGCCTATTTGATGTTCACTTTACTATGCAAAATAACATCAATTCTAAATGTTGATCTGCATCATATGCATTACATAAGATTTGGAAATTCGATCGTATATTCATAGAGATACCTTTGGAAGGTTGGTACACGCATTTCTCATGTGCCACTTAGACTATCGCAATAGTCTATTGTGTGGAGTACCAGACACTCACCTCCAGAAACTTCAAATTATTCAAAAATCGGCTGCTAGGATTATTACCAGAAAAAAAGATATGATTCTGTCTCATCTGTATTGAGATCCTTGCATTGGTTGCCGTTCAGATCATGTATTAAGTTCAAGATCCTACTACTCTCATTTCATTGTTTTTGTCAAATGGCTCAAACTCATCTGCATTGAAAACATAATTATATAACTGAAAATAATATCATCGACGCATTACCACCAGCTTTCCCTCATCTTTTCTTGTCTTTTTTCCTAATACGCATTAAGACCATAAGTTGTAATGCGCTATATAAAAACTGTTCTATTATTATTATCAGTTAGACTGAGTTTATCAGGGTGGAGTTAAACTTTGAAATAACTTGAACCTTGGTAACTTCAAACCTTACACTGTTATTATGCCTGTATCAGGCGTTGTGCTTGGATGTTTAGATACTAAAAGGGAGATGACATAATAATAAAAAGATATGTCCATTTATATAGCAAAGCTACTATATGGATACACTCTAGTGTGCCTAATACTTGGTATCATATTATTACCCATCATTACGGTACCCAATGTTTATACATGTGCTAAAGCATTCAAGGACTTAATATCTTTTCAATTGAATAACAGGGTTGATACACAGTTAAGACTCAGACCCTTATTTTTTATACTCTTTTTTCACCTTCATTCCTTTTTTTCTATCCAATTTTTTTTAAGCTAATTTAAAATCATAGTGGACGATTGCCCCCACCCCATGTAGCATTTCTATTATGTGTACTATCAACAGAAGATAAGTGGGAATACTAAATTAAAAGCAAAAGTAAAGCAAATCAAGTAAAAACATGACTATTCAGTTAACATTCCCTATCAGTCAAACATGTTGCTGTATGCGTTTGCTTGCTGGGACATGTCTGTCTTTATAAAGGAGAATTGGAACCATGGATAGACAACATGGTAATTCAGATTTCAAGTATTAAAAGACACTTAATTTAATAATTACATTGTGGCAAATGCACGCTTTTGGCAAAAGATGGAAAACCTACTTTAGTTGCTTCAGTTTGACATTGAGATTTATATTAAATGTTTGGTTAAAATCAACCAAAGTTATATTTAAAGTAATTGGAATAAACCACTGCCCAGAACAAATTGTATTTTAAGATTTGGTTTGATATTTCATTAAATATTCCTAATTAATTTGAATTAATTAGAATAAAACATAGTTCAACATGTTTTATGAGGTCCTATTATAACTGAAATGACATAGAATGATGGAACATATTCAATCATTTTTAATCATAATGCTTTTTATGTTTACCTTATCAGATCTCTGTAGTAGCCGATGTTCCATGATATTCTGGTTTCTCTGAGATACATCAGGTCTCACTCCTACATAGAATCCCTCATCTTCTAAATATCTTGGTTGGGTGTTCTCTGGAACCTTCTGATCAGATGGAACTGTTAAAAACAAAGTCAAATGTAGTTTAGGAGGGAGTCCCTTCAAAGAGTCCATTGACAAACATCAGATCTATCACCAGTGTTTCTTTTATCATGAATTATTAAACTTACAATTTTATGAACCACCTCAAATTCACTTAATTTTTACATATCTTGAAAGAATGTTAGAACCTATCCTACCTGTTTTGATGCTTGGTACAAAGAAATATCCTTCCTCCTTCTTCTCTCTCACTCCTAGAGGTACATACTCTGCTGGAACCAGCTGTGTAGGTTGTAACTTCCACATATCCCTATCAACAAACACTTCTGATAATAATGGTGTGCTCTCCTTGCCCCCCTCCTCCTCATCATCATCATCTTTACTCTTTCCTTTCTTTCCTGTTCCTCTAGATGTACTGGGTCCAGGTTGATCATCGGAGGTTGGCTCTGAAACAATCTCTCTACTCTCTGGTTCAGGATCATAGCTACGTGTGAAGAAGTCAAAAGCTTCTTCTTCTGTTGGCAGAGCTGCTTGCTACAGGTTCAAAAGATTAAACAAGATTAGATTAATACTGTACAGTCACTTGATTTGTTTGTAAAGTTGCAGATAAATCAATACTTTGAAAAAAGGGGAATGCCCAAGACCATAATGATACATAATGATACAAAAGCTAATCAAAGTTCAGCTGGCTTTTAATCACATGTTTTTGATAAAATATTCCTCTTTTTAAAATGCATCATGTCTTTTCATCATATTTTCTCAATATCTTGTATTTAAGTTTCTGATATAAGTAATTATCATTAGTGCATGTTGAATTATTATTCATACATTGTGCGTGCTATGGTACTTTTTGTTTTTAGCACCTCTAAATATCCATTATTATTATTACTATTAATGAAAAGAAGGTAGGTTAATTCATTGTAATGAATTAGTATAGAAAGTGTATCAATTCTATGCAGGCAAGCCAGAAACTGATGATCAATGCAAAGCACTTAGGGGTGTCCGACGTATTCAGTGCTATATAAGCTGATTATTATTATTTCATCATTTAATTTTAATAGCAAGTTATACAAGTTTGATTTCTCACTGATGGAGCAAAAGTGTACAAAATGACTTTAGACTCCACAACTATTCTTGATCTCACCTTTGCTTTAACTTTCTTGAATGATTCTCTCCATTTCTCTTTAGCGATGATAGATTCATTCAACATCTTATCTTCTTCAATCTCCTCCTTGGTTAGCTGATAGAGCAAAATAATAGTATACACAAAAAATACACATTACTGAGGTCATTAGTCAGAATTATACTCAAGATACCTTTGGAACAGTTCTTACACAGTTTGGACTTTATTTGAACTGTTCCAAAGGTAACAAATGTGGCTAATTACTCAAATATCTAAGCAAAATTATGTGAATTATATGTTTTATATGATAAGGAAGTCGATTCTTAATATTTGATCAAGCATCCTCATTCAAAATCATGACTGGTCTATAGAATGGTTATTAGCAATGTGTGAGCCGTATTTTATGAAAACTGTTTCAAAACTGATGAAGTAATTCAAATTGCAAGGTTTTAACCTAAATCTTGCCATATAATATGCTGTTACCATGGCAACACAATTTCTGAAACACACAAAAAGTGACTTGTACATCTTTACTTCAATACCAATGTGTGTGCCAAATTTCATGAGAATTGATTAAAAACTGATGAAGCAGTTTGAATTGTAAGTTTTTTCCACAATTTTCACAATATATGTTGTTACCATGGAAACAAGATTTCTGTAAGACACACAAAAACGTGTGTTAGACATCTTCACCTCAAGAACAGTCTGTGTGCCAAATTTCAAGAGAATCGGTTAAAAGCAGAGGAAGTAGTTCTAACTGCAAGATTTTTACCTTATTTTTGCCACAATACACTGTTACCATGGCAACACAATTTCCAACACAAGCAAAAAATATGTCTTGCACATCTTTACCCCAATACCAAAATGCGTACATACACACCAACATTAAACCTCCTCTATCGCCACCCTACGGCTTGGTTAGCATCTGCATTCAGATATTTGGTGCATTGAGATGGGAGGACAAACAGAAGATCTGTTCAAAAAAGGTCTGAATTCAAGAACTAAACCAATAAAAAAAAAAAATGCACTGCTATTGAGTTTTGCATTAGCGCTAGTCTATATATCAGACCAATCTAAACTCATAAATTCTGACATTTTCACCCATTTTTTCTCTGTTCCTGCAGCAAGAATTTTTGGAGCATACCCCATTTTTAATTCTTATACCTGTACATAAACAAAGGTCTGGAGAAAAATATCATGCTTTTGTCCACCGTATCCACAAGTAGGGTATTTTTTACGCTAACAGACCAGACTATAAACATTACACATTCTAAATAAGTGACAAGATGAAAACAACAATATCACTGTTTAAAAATGCAAATCTACAGCTCTTCAGTTGATTTATTAATTCATCATTAATTTTTACTCATTTTATATCCATGTTATTTTTTTTCACAGTATGAACATGAATAGAAAATTACTAATTGTTGCCAATTTGAAGAGGGAAATAAGATTAATTTATGAGGATCGATCCTTACCAATGATGGTTCATCAAACCTAGTAGCCATATCCCTTGCTCTAAGACCTCTAAGTCTCCTAGCTGGTAGATCTTTATCAGGATCCTTTGCTACTTCATCCTTCATTGATTCTTCAGCTTTCTCCTACAAAAAAAATTGAGCATAAAAGTCTTTGCAACATTTCACCACAATTACCACTCTTTGTGTTTTCTATGGTTTCTGCTAAGATTAGACAAGCCCATGGGAAATCTAATATGGCCTAGTTAATGAACTGTCCTCAACGGTTTAGAGTGTTGTGGTGTTTATTCAACCTGACTGCACAGTTGCTTGTTCATTAAGAAACCAGAGGACTAACTGCTCCAGGTCTTCTCTGAGGGACCTCATAACAAGAATCAATGCCTCAAGAGTACAGACCACATTTCAAACCAGCGCTGCCAAGTGTAATTTCTCATTTTCAGTACTGGTATCCTCCAAAATCTCTATTTTCCCCATGCAAAAAAATTTGTTCTTTTCCCATGTGGAAAAAATGAAAGGATATTGGCAAAGTTTGAACACTGATTGCATTTCGATCTCACATATAAATAATTCTTGAAGGCATATAAACATTTAAATCTTAATTGTTACCGTATTACATGTAGGTTGCATGTTGATAATATGACAAACAAGCTATGAGACCACCGCTCCTTGAACATAGATAGGTTTGGGAATTCATCACACAGCCAAACTTCTAGAGGGATGGTCGGGATTTTTTTTACCTTATTGCTATGATAAAGCATGAATGCTAATCAGCAAGCAACCAAAGGACCAAAGGCTTAACATTCTCTTTGAGGGACTTGTTCATAAGAATGAATGCCTAACAAAGGACACGAATGCACCAAGTGAGAATGGAACTTAGGTCATCAGATTGCAAAACCTCCACTCTACTGACTGAGGTACATTGGAAAAAGAGATACTGAACAAAAATGACATAAATCAAAGTGTTGAGATAGTACTGACCTTTGCTTCTGCCATTTTCTTTCTAATTCTTTCCCTGATAGTAGCATTCATTGTAGAAGGGACTTTACCCGTTTCAACCCCGGCCTTTGCTGCTAGAACTGCAGCTGCCATGTCTATACGAATAATAGAAAAAAATATTACAATTAGCATTAACATGAGCATAAAATGAATAAACATGTGCATAAATCACAAAAGAGTTTAAGACCAAGATCCTTTTTCAGATAGCCAGTGGTAATAGCACAGTAAACATTTCATTCCCCCATATCACATTATCAATTAGTACCAATGTGAGCTTGATATTTCCTTCTCGTTTCAATTTACATTCTGTGTTGAACATTAATTTGAAATGAAAATCATTCTGCGCATGAAGTATCAGGTTGTGTGGTCTAGTGGTTAGAGCATTGGACTCGTAATCGAAAAGTTGTGAGTTCCACTTTGATCCGAGAGTAATTTCTGTTGTCTGTAGGGTCAGCCACTATGCCTAATTAACTTGGACATTAAAAAAAATGTTACGATATAATTGGTCATAAGTTTGGCGCTATACTTAGCAACAAGGCAAAAGCAATTTTGTGTCTCGCCCACTTATGAAAATAACCAGGAATATTGTGATTTGCGAGGGCACGCAAGAGAATTATATCGAAACTTCATTGTGAAATGACTGGGATGGAATAACACTAGTCATAAGAGCCTGCACGTAAACTTTCATGTTGACCTGAAAATGACCTTTGACCTTACCATGTGACCTCCGACTGCAGCATAACATGCAGGTCGCCTTAGTACATCTACCATCCAAGTTTTGTTAAAAAGTAACTTACATGTACGGTTGTGGAGTTGGGTGTCATAAGAGAGTCTTGCACGTAAACTTTAACATTGACCTCAAAATGACCTTTGACCTAACCATGTGACCTCCAACTGCAGCATAACAAGCAGGTCCCCCAAGTCCATCTACCATCCAAGTTTGGTTGAAAAGTGACTTAAGGTTGCTGAGTTAGGTGTCATAAGAGTCTTGCATGTAAACTTGAATGTTGACCTGAAATGACCTTTGACCTTACCATGTGACCTCTGACTGCAGCATAACATGCATGTTGCCTTAGTACATCTACCATCTAAGTTTTGTTAAAAAGTAACTTACGGTTGCGGAGTTAGGTGTTATCTTGCATGTAAACGTTAACGTTGACCTGAAAACGACCTTTGACCTTACCATGTGACCTCCGACTGCAGCGTAACATGCAGGTCCCCCAAGTCCATCTACCATCCAAGTTTGGTGGAAATGCGACTTACAGTTGCGGAGTTAGGTGTCATAAGAGAGTCTTGCATGTAAACTTTAACGTTGACCTGAAAATGACCTTTGACCTTACCATGTGACCTCCGACTGCAGCGTAACATGCAGGTCCCCCAAGTCCATCTACCATCCAAGTTTGGTTGAAAAGCGACTTACGATTGCGGAGTTAGGTGTCATAAGAGAGTAAGAGAGTCTTGCATGTAAACTTTAAAGTTGACCTGAAAATGACCTTTGACCTTACCATATGACCTCAGACTGCAGCATAACATGCATGTTGCCTTAGTACATCTACCATCTAAGTTTTGTTAAAAAGTAACTTACGGTTGCGGAGTTAGGTGTTATCTTGCAGGTAAACGTTAAATTTGACCTGAAAACGACCTTTGACCTTACCATGTGACCTCCGACTGCAGCGTAACATGCAGGTCCCCCAAGTCCATCTACCATCCAAGTTTGGTGGAAATGCGACTTACAGTTGTGGAGTTAGGTGTCATAAGAGAGTCTTGCATGTGAACTTTAACGTTGACCTGAAAATGACCTTTAACCTTACCATGTGACCTCAGACTGCAGGATAACATGCAGGTCCCCCAAGTCCATCTACCATCCAAGTTTGGTTGAAAAGCAACTTACGGTTGTGGAGTTATGTGTCATTACAGGTTTGTGACGGACGGACGACATTTGGATCCCTAAGTCTCGCCTTCACCTCTGGTGGGCGAGACAAAAAGCTGAAAAGCTCAAAAACGTGGTTTTGTGTACAAAGTCAATGCAAATTGTGTTTTCAACCAAAATTCATAAATGTATGATTACTTTTAGTTTTGCTGGTCTAAATGTATTTATTTTATGCTTTTTATGATCTCAGAAGAGTCCCCAACAAATTTCATTGAAAAAACAATGAAAACGAAAGGTCAAAAAAACAAAGAAATACATAAAAAATTGCCAAAAACAATATGATATATAAGAAAATGATTTGATATTGCAATTTTTTTCATGTACACTTGCTAAGAACACCACAAAGAGTTTCTATACCAAAAATTAGTACATTGGGAGCTTTATTTAGGGAGTTAGAGGAAAAAGAATGATTTCGCATACTAATTACGCATCAATTAGCATAATCACTTAATAGCGATTTGCATGAAATAAATAACTTTACAATTTTGTAGATTATGTCCCAGGCAACCCGCATGCCAATTTTCGGCCATATGAACTCCCAAAATACCCGGCATAGATATGGTTAAAACTCTATTTGGTTTTTAACTCTATAATGTGCATTGGGCGCTCTGCAGAGTGGATTTGGCACTTTGTAATATGCATTGTATACATAAATGTATGTAGGGGTGATTCCCTTCCGAGCAATAGCTATTTGTTATGCTTTTATTACCCCTGACCAGCATATAACACTGCTTATTGTTTTGTTTGTTCATGCCATGTAAAAGTCATTTAGGTTGAAATCATGTGTGATTTTCAATTTAGTCAAATAAATGAAAGATTACCAACATTATAATTTTATCATATTCAAGATCAGTATAAAGAAAGGAGTAAGAATCTTAATCTTAAAAATCTTAAAATCCATATTTCATTGTTCGAAATAGACACCAGAAATGAAATACTCCAACAATTTGTTTTGCCCAATTGATCGTGGGCTGGCAGCTGCTGTGCGGCACCAGATCAACAAGGCTCTATCCCTTTAATCATTGAATGCCAAACAGAGTAGCAGCAACTCCCATCTTTTAACGTCTTTTGGTCTGACGCGGCCAGGGTTTGAACCCCCGACATCCCGGTTGTGAGACGGACGCTCTACCAACTGAGCCAACACACCGATCGTTGTCTAATAAGAATAAAACGTTACCTGGTTTCTTCCCCTTTTTCTTCTTCTTTGGTTTAGTATCTTCATCTGGTTCTTCTTCCTCTCCTGTTTCTTGGATGGTTGGTATCTCAGTTCTTCTCTTGGGTTTGGTTTCTTTCTTCTTCTCTTGCTCTTCATCAGCAGGCTCTAAGGATTCAAAAAGCTGTAGACAAAAATCATTAATAGCAATGTAGAAATACAGAAAAAAAAACTTTTATATTCATCATTATCAACATCATTACCATCAACATTTCTACCATCACCATAAGCATCTCTACTATCACCATGGTTATAACCATCAGCACCCCACCATTTCAATTCAACTCCTACCACAATCATTATCACCCTAATCATCACTGTCACAAACATCATCGACATCTTAATCATCACCATCATCATCATCATCATCACCACCACCATCAACATCATCATCATCATATTTTCACCATCATAACCATCTTCATCATCATCAACATCATCATCATCATTACTATAAGTCTGACGTAAAGTAAGAAAGTGATGACATTTTTAAGTTTTGCTTATTTTTCACACAACAGTTATATGCTCAACTCAGTGACATGCAAATGAGACAGTCAATGATATCATTCATTCACTCTTTTGGGGGTTTTTTTTGGTTGAATTTCAATTTTTTTTATAGATTTGACAATTAACGCTAACTTGACTAAACCATAAAATGATCAAAGAATGGTACTTCCACATGTTCAAGGAAGAAAAAAAACTTGTATTCCACAGGACAATGGGGAGAAACTAAATGAAATAGTGAGAGGGTGACATCATCAGCACTCTCACTTGCATATCGACCAGGATGTGCATAGAACTGTTTTGTGAAATTAAGCAAATTTTAAAAGGTCATAACTTTCTTACTTATTCAGGGCTATGCTTATTTGATTTTTGTCTTTTCTTTCAAATAAATTGTTTATTGGGGTGGACTTGAACTTAAGATTTTTCATTATTATTATAATTATTATTATTGTACAGGTAACTCTGCCCAAGTCAATCTTTATGAAACATAGAAATCTGCTAGACCTGGGAGAAAGAAGAGATACGTAATGTTGTGATAAGACATATCTCACATATTCAATAATATATCAAGACATTATCAATACTTAATCAATACTTCTACAGGAAGTATAACAGGAAATCATATGTTTACCAATTCCAACTTGCTTAAGAAAGTATTATTTATTCTTCTTCCAGCTAAACTTCTGACGCACACATATTTTATGGGTTTCTTATTCACTACATTTCATGTTTTCCCTAACAGGTCAACTCCCCCAATTCAGAGTAAAGTTATGACGTACAGATTGTTTTGGTCAAGCATCCAAGGTTGACCAACACCTGTTTGGTTGTAAAGAGTCTGGACCAGGCCAATATAAAAAGGGTTCACTTCTGAACCCAAATCAGAAGAATAGAGATTGCAGTTTAGAGAATAGAGAGTTACAGAATAGAGATTGGAGTTTAGAGCTACAGAAAAGTATACTACATCAGTTTGCAGCATTTATATTATCTTCATCTTCAGAGTATAGTCATCATCAGACTTACTCATGTATTTGTCATCATCATCAACTTATTTATAGTCTTTAATAAATGTATATATGAACTGTACATCCTGCATCAATTCGTCTCATTTTAAGTCCGGTTGAAAAGAAAAGAGCATTCGATCCAACCCCAACACAAAAATAATACATGTTTTGCATAATCTTGCCTATAATATGGTTTCGAATTCATTGACCAATGGAAGATTGACTTACGCAAGTTAATCTGTAAATAGAATAGAAAAACATAAAGCTGAAATATTACATAAGAGTAATAACTAGATTAATGTACATACCTCTTTCTTCTTTGATTCCCTGTCTTGAGTAAGTTTCTCCATCAAAGATTCAGCTTGATGAATCTCTTCAATTGGCTAATCAAGAAAATATAATGGTTTAGATTTATCCAACAGACTACATTATGCTTTAGACAAATCAATTTTTATAAAAAGCCTGAAATTGAAAAGAAAACATCATAACAAAGAGCAAACAAATATCTATGCACACTGTGCTTATTTTTATTGCATTAATTTATTTCATTGTCTTTCATTGGATAACAAAAAAAATAAATAAAGGTCATAGAAGTCAGTAAATTGACAATCCAATGAAAAATGTCAGAAACTATTCTTTTCATGCAAATTGTCAAATTTGCAACTTACAAAGGACATAGTAATGTAAATAATAACCTCTGTTACCTCTGATGCCCCCCCCCCCTTTTTTTCTTTTTTCTTGTACTCACTGTGTCAAGTGACCCTTATTATAATGGATACAAGCAGGGTTAATAATGATAAACTAGCACAAACTTATGTTTTTGTAATATCACTTTTATGTCCATTTCAACCTGCCTTGAAACAATATAGGTTCATGGACCTTTCTTTTGTCTGTTATTTTTTTTCATTGTTTGACTTTGTTAATCATTGTACACTGCTTTTCTTTGAAAGAAAGGAATTATTACAAAACTGAGCACCCTACAGGATGGATGTGAGTGCTCAGTATGTTGTCATTATTGTTATCATAAATCACAAAAATAATACATTTTTGACACTACGTTGTCTCACAAAATGTCATGAAGCATTGCCGTGTCATAATTTTTTTTTCAAAGTAAGAAAATTCAACAAACTGCATGAGATTTGAAGTAAAGGAATTCATATTTAGTGCTATCTCTGTATTTCATAAAATAACCTTAAGAGCCTTGAAGGATCCCATCCCCGTCTTTTTACAATATTGATTTGACATTAAAAATTTGAGCTACAAGGTCCCATATTTCATTTCTGTCTGTGATATGGTATAAAAATGAAGTCCTGTGAAAATTGCAGCTGGAAATTATCATAAAAAATAAGTGATACATTTAATGATCTCCCGGGGAGATTTAATTCATGATAATTTTTTCAGTCACAGATATCTCGAAAATTATTTCTTAAAGTAAGACCTTTGTTATGTTAAACTGTGCCCTTCATGATAGGAGAATGCCTAGTCTGAAAGGGATCTTATCATTATTTTGGGAAAAGTTTATTCGATCTTAACTTACATCAGCTGGCATTTCTTCTACATCATCAACACCACCATCATCCGCAGAAATATCCTGTGAAACAAACAAAAGAAATGAAAATAGCATCACTAAATACCAAGAAGGCAAATTTATGTGAGGCTAACATAATAACAAGTGGAATGCCTCTGGCCGTCTCACCTGCATCACGCGGTTCAATATAGCAGCAGTGCTGACTTTGAATACTACTCTAACTCGCACAAGATGTTCAGTGATACATGGTTACTCTTATGTCCACTTTTTATGAACTAGACCAATAAACTTACAGAGATATGATGGTTATTCACCAAAAAACCCCAACATGGCCAAAGTTCATTGACCTTACATGACCTTTGACCATGATCATGTGACGTGAAACTCAAACAGGATATTCAGTGATACTTGATTACTCTTATGTACAAGTTTCATGAATCAGATCCATAAACTTTCAAAGTTATGATGGTAATTCAACAGATACACCCTATTCGGCCAAAGTTCATTGACCTTTGACCTTGGTCATGTGACCTGAAATGTGCACAGGATGTTCAGTGATACTTGATTACTCTAATGTCCAAGTTTAATGAACTAGCCCAATAAACTTCCAAAGTTATGATGGTAATTCAACAGATACCCCCGATTCGGCCAAAGTTCATTGACCCTAATGACCTTTGACCTTAATCATGAGACCTGAAACTTGCACAAAATTTTCAGTGATGCTTGATTACTATTATGTCCAAGTTTCATGAATCAGATCCATAAATTTTCAAAGTTATGATGGGAATTCAACAGATATCTCCAATTCGGCCAAAGTTCATTGACCCTAAATGACCTTTGACCTTGGTCATGTGACGTGAAACTCATGCAGGATGTTCAGTGATACTTGATTAACCTTATGTCCAAGTTTCATGAACTAGGTCCATATATTTTCTAAGTTATGATGACATTTCAAAAACTTAACCACAGGTTAAGATTTCGATGTTGATTCCTCCAACATGGTCTAAGTTCATTGACCCTAAATGACCTTTGACCTTGGTCATGTGACATGAAACTCTAATAGGATGTTCAGTAATACTTGATTAACCTTATGGCCAAGTTTCATGAACTAGGTCCATATACTTTCTAAGTTATGATGTCATTTCAAAAACTTAACCTCAGGTTAAGATTTGATGTTGACGCCGCCGCCGCCGACGCCGTCGCCGCCGCCGTCGGAAAAGCGGCGCCTATAGTCTCACTTTGCTTCGCAGGTGAGACAAAAACCTTCAAAATATTAAAAGAATAGCCCTAAGTAATTGATATAGAGCCCTTGGATCAGAAGGTTTATGAGAAGGTTTGAAATTAAGCATATTATCATATGTGGCTTCGGGGGAAATCAAGGCTGCATAACACTGATGATTGATCAAGTTTTATGACTGATCCTATTGACCACAATGTATGATTAAATGTGAAATCAATCATATGATCAGTCACTACACAATGGCCCGAATTCCCAAAGGTGGTTTTTAAAACCCACGGTCGAGTCCATGGTTTATGCAGATTTCCTGTATAAATTACGCATATTTCAGCACGTATATTAAAAAATGTCCAATGCTGATGCGTACTTTTGTCACAGTGCGCCAAATTGATGCCTGTTGCCGTAGTTATCCATGCTATTTTATTCATGAGTCCACTGTTTTTATTTATGAGTCCACTCTTCAAACAGTGGACTCATGAATAACCATAGGACATTCTTTATACACGCACTCGATACGCGCTAAATTAAGCGTAATTTATACAGGAAATCTGCATATACCATAGATTCAACCGTGGGTTTTCAAAACCACCTTTGTGAATTCGGGCATTTGTGTTACAAGACCCTTAACTTATCAAAATAAAAATATGAGTATAGATTATATACCTCGTGTCTGCTTCCCCGCCCTGGTGTTGCTGATGTATCAGCTAGCTGGGTAGAATCCATAGTGTTCTCTCTCAAGTCTCGACGACGTTGACGAATCTTCTCTCGAAATGTCCTTAAAGAAATTAACCAATCTCGAGATGAACTTTTATAGTAGGGGAGACCGGGGTTAGTTGGAACATGGGGTAAGTTGAAACATTGTAATTTTCTTTAACGCTTGTTAAATAAATTTATGCAATACTGCCCTCAATTTATTGCAATAATAATTCAACACTTTTGTATTATTAATAGCAATAAATTGAGGGCAGTATTGCATAAATTTATTTTTACAGGCTTTAAAGAAAATTACAATGTTTCAACTTACCCCATGTTCCAACTAACCCCGGTCTCCCCTATTCTGATCCAGATGTTTGTTAGGTGTACCGCGACTGACCATACTTACATGTAAGCCTACTGAACTTTTTTAGATTTGAAAATAGACTTCTCCAAAAAAATGTGGTTAGTTAATACTTTCACTGATATTATTTTATATTCTCTTCATATTTGTCTATTTTGATTCTATGATGGTCACTGTCAATTAGGCCATATGCTGAAAGAAACAGTCTATATGATTATATATTGATATTATACAAACTGTACAGGTAGAATGATACAGCAGTTGAATACTGGAAAATCAATGTGCAGAACTGGTAAATCGCATTTGGATATCATGTCCCATGTGTTTGATTTGGGGAAATGTATGCAGATTTCAAAAGAGAAGCTAATTGTGATTGTTTATCATTTCTTATCCCTTTTTTTATTCCTAATATTCCAGAAATACATAGCCTGTAGAGATCAGAAATCTCTTAACATTATGGAGGTAATTATTTGTGTTCAGAACTTTGTAAATAGAAAATAATATATTTCATATCACCAAATAATAATAGACAGTTCTTGTATAGCGCATATCACATTACATCTCTTTGCACTTCCAAATGACTTGGATATTATTACCCCAGCTGTAGCTCAAGCAACCTTCTAGGTTCTCAACTGTGCTACTTCAAATCTGACCAATCTGAAGTATGTTGGTTGAAAGGCATATTCTGATACATGACATCAGCCAACAAAAAAACAAGACCAGGTAAACAATTCCTAATTAGATATGCCTTGGTATTCACTATTGTCAAAGCACCTCATTACTATGGTGATCATCATTGCATCAAAGGAAAGTTCCCATTAATCATCTATCTCTCTCTGTAGGTCAATCATCTATACAACTAATCAGTGGCTTTGGATAATAATTGGTACGAAACCTTTTGAACTTTATCAATAACTAAAAATTGGACTTGTCCAAAGGACACAGAAGCCCCCGCTTAACGCAATCAGAAATTAATTCAATATGATTGATCATGTAGAAACCAATAAGCATATATATATAAAATGAACAAATTTAGACTTTTGAATAGTGCTGTAGCTCAGATTGTTTACCGGGCTGAATCCTGCCGAGTTGGCATTGTCCGGCTCGGAGCTTTACGGGTCAGGTTTCACTTTGAATCCCTCGAACTCAACTCGGTAAATAAACCCGGTTTGTTTGATAATATTTTAGGTGTCATTTGTCACCGCAATAAAAGTCATGAAACTAGTTTTAACAAGCAATCCATTCACCTCCTGTGATGGTCAAGGGGACAGGTCAAAGGCCAAGCATCCCTACCTTATTTTCATTTTTCCCCCATCATGATCGGACCTCCTGAGTCATGGCCTTGTGTGTGAGGGATCGAGACGATATCCTATAGCTAGCCGGTTAACAGCACACAGTGCAGTACATGCCATGTGATATCATCTGACTGGTCATGTGATTGGCTGAGAGTAATGGTCTCACTGGGTGAGAATGTCCAATTTGTTTACAAGTAAAGGCCAGTTGGTCCATTAGGCAGGGCTCGACACTAGCGGCGGTCCGACGGTCCCAGACCGGTAGAAATCGCTGTCGGGCCGGTAGATTTTCAGAAATAGGAAGATTTACTGGTCCGACATGACCAGTAAAAAATATCATTGTCGGGCCAGTAATTTTTCCAAAAATAGCAAGATTTTAAGGGTCCGACATGACCAGTAATAAAAACCATTGTTGGGCCAATAACTTTTCCAGAAATGGTCAAATTCACTGCAAACCATTCCCCCCGATAAATTCTGTCATTCACACACAGAATACACACAGAATGAATCGCACGTAATTGCTACTAGATCAGATACAGTGTACATATGTAGCTAGCCAGCCACACAACTCATGTGGTAAATTCTGTACTGGCTGCGCGAACGAAGCTTGGCTAAACTCTGGCAGAAATCTCTCGCAGAACTGTCAAAATTCGCGGTTCATACTCATGAAAGGCTCTTATAATGTCCATATTTCCTAAAAATTGGAGTAACTCAGTTATTGGTAAGCAGTAAAAGGATAAATTTTCACTTCTGTTTGGTTCAAACAGATCGGGTTTCGGGTGATATCGTCTGAATACAAGTTAGCCCCACATATGCATTTATGTGTGTGTTGATACACTTGGTTTCTGACTTTCTTTCGTAGCTATTTTAATTGAGCCAAAAAGAAATTGATAAATTATTTATGATGATAGTTTTAGCTTTCTTCCTCTGTTTTCTTCCTATCTTTCTTTCCTTCCTATCTTTCTTTCCTTCTTTCTTTTCAATCTTTCTTTGTTTCTTCCCAAATTTTTTTGTTACTGTCTTTGTTTTTTATTTTCCCTTTTTTTCTTTAATTCGCTCTTTCATTCTTTCTATCCTTTTAAAAAATCTTTTTCTCTATTTCTTTTTTTTTCTCTCTCTTTCTTCCTTTCTTCCTTCTCCTTCCTTCTTCCCTTCCTTTCTTTCTTTCTTTCTTTCTTCCTTCCTTCCTTCCTTCTTCCTTCCTTCTTTCTTTCTTTTTGATATTTTCTTTAATTCTTGAGTCCATCCATCCTATATTCATCTCTTCTTTCTTTCCTTCCTTTTACCTTTTTCTTTCCTTCCTTTTTTCTTTCTTCTTTTCTTTGTCTCTCAGTCTTTCTTTATTTATTCGTTTCATCTATTCTTTTACCTTTTCTTTTTTTATATTGCTTGCGTCTTTCCTTCCTTCCCTTCCTTCCTTTATTTATTTCCTTCTATCTATCATTTTACCTTTCCTTTATTTCTTCCTTAATTATTTTCTTCCTTCTTTCAATCCTTCCTTCCTCTTTCTTTCTTTTGTCCTTCTTTCCATCTCTCCTTTAACCCTTTCTTTTCTTTCCTTTACTACTTTCTGGATTTGTTCTTTCTTTCTGTATTGCTTGCTTCATTTCTTTCCTTCATTTCTTTTTTTCTTTTCTTTCTTTTGTTCCTTCTTTATTCCTTCATTCCTTTCCTTTAGTTCTTTTTTTTTTCTTCCTTCACATTTATCCTTTCTTTACCTTTTCTTTTTTTTTTACTTCCTTCCTTTTTTATTCTTTCTTTCTTTTCCTCCCTTTCCTTCCTTCCTTTCTCTTATTCTTTCTTTTCCTTCCTTTCTTTCCTTCTTCGTTTCTGTCTTGCTTTCTTTTTGTCCTTCATTTCATGGGGGGGGGGGGGTAACGAAAGGCTAGACAAATAAACTTGCGCCTTTTTTTAATGATTTCTTTATTTTGGGGACCAGTATATTTTAGGTTCGGACCAGTAAAAATTTGAAAAACTGGGTATCTACTGGTCCGACATGAATAGGTTGGACCAGTAGAAAAAATGGGTTAGTGTGGAGCCCTGCATTAGGCATGGTCATAACTTAAGAAGTTTTCCTTTTGATATTATGACTGTGATGACATGCAGAATATTTCTCTCTTTTTTGGTAAAATAATGTGTACGGTTTATTGAGATATCTTTTATATCAGTTTTTTCTGCTAAACATAAAAGCCTCCTCCCCAAAAAAATAATAAAAACCCTGTTGTGTTGACATTTTCCACAAAGCCGGTGATCCGAAAATAATAGCTCAGCTGGGTGCAAAACAATTTAATTCCCATTAAAAGGATACATTAAAGAGGGTGGACTAGACGGCCAAGAAGAGGAGGGGGGGTTCGCATGTCTTTTGGGAACAAGGTTAGAAGGTGACGTTGGTCAAAGATAAGAGTAAAGTTGGTCAAAACATTGCATTTTTGCATGGACATAAATCAATTTTAGCTCTCCGGGTCGAGCCATGATTCTGATAAGATTTACGAGCCGGGTTCGGACCGAGTTGAAAGAACCGAGCTACAGCACTACCTTTGAACCAACTTGCATATATAAAAAGAACAAATTTAGACCTTTGAACCAACTTGCATAAATATATGACCTTTTACCTGCGGACTCTGAATTTGAACTTGGCCTGTATTTTGTTATCTTCCTACATATAAAATTTTTTTCTAAATCTGTTAAATATTTCATAAGTCATCATGCGGAAACCAACATGCATATTTAATGATTTGTGACCTATGACCTGCAGACTCGGAATTCGAACTTAGCCTGTATTTTGGTGTCATCTACCTACACACCAAATTTTTTTTAATCCATTGAATATTTTTCGAGTTATTGTGCGGAAACCAAGTGTAGGGATGGATAGGGGCAACACATAATACCCCCTCCAGACTTCGTCTGCGGGGAAATAAAAAGGAAAAATAACCAAGGGAATGATCCATATGCAGAGAGCAATATTTAGAATGATAGCATACTGAATGTACTACTATACTTACTGTGACATGATGGCTAAGTTTCTCTCTAGGATGGTAACAGAGATTCAAGTGTGAATTCTTTCAGATGGTTCAACCTTGAAGACTCCCAGATATATTCCTGATCAGCATCTGCATGTAGGAAAAAAAATATTAGGACAAAGTTTTATAATTACCACGTTTTAAGGTCTATCGTGTGGCAGTATCCTGACATTGAGGCACAGACTGGAACCTCAAAAAAAACGAAAAGTTCTCTCCTTCTATCCCAGTCTCAATCTGCCATTTTGTTATGAATTTTGAAAGAATTAGGAGAGGTATCACGACAGAACTTTTTGTTTTTTTTTGAGGTTCCAGTCTGTGCATCGATGTCAGGATACTGCCACATGACACTCATTCAATGAACAAGGTTATGAAATAACCTTTTTGTTCTCAGTAACTTCCCCATGTGTGGCAAAATAATGGTGGCAATGTTTGGCTTAATTTATCTTTTTATATGAGACAAATGCTTGATTTTCTTACACTGTCAGTTTTCATTACAGCTATTCCATCATATACTTGGAACTTATGTAAATTTAATTCTTTAAATTATTTTTTTTCTTAAAGGGGAATCCAACCCAAATAAAAACTTGTTTTTATAAGGTTAAGAAAAATCAGACAAGTTGATCGGTGAAAGTTTGAACAATATTGGACAAACCAAAAGAAAGTTATAAATTTTTAAAAGTTTTAAATATTGGTAATCACTACACCCATGGTGACTTCAAATTGGCCGCATATGGGATGTCATAGTGATGTAAGGCAAGGACTACTCTTCCATGTACTTCAATACATATTATGGCTAAAATGAACTTTTTCCTAAAAGTTTTATTTCAAATTATATTTTCTTTTCTGAGGACAAAAAAAATATACTACCTGGGTTATATTTAGATTACTGCCCCAGGGGAATGGGTACTTAGGAGAAAACCACAAATCCCTGATAATAAAGTACATGGCCTATGGGAAAGTTGTCCTTGCCCCTTGTCATAATTTACTTACCCAGTTGCCAATTTGATATCTACATAGTATTAGTGATCTCAATTTTAAAACAGCTATAACTTTCTTATTGCTTGTCCGATTTCTTTCAAACTTTCACCATTCTGTTTAATTTATTTTTCTCCTTCCCAACACAACATTTTATGGCCAAGGCTGGATTCCCCTTTAATTAAAAATAGAGATTGAAAAATGAAAATTTTCTTGCCATATTAGTTTTATTACTTTCCACCAAGGCACCAATAGAGGGTGTACACAAAAATATGCCCAAAATTCAAGTTTTTGAGCGCTCTGGTGTACACAAAAATATGCCCAAAATTCAAGTTTTTGAGCACTCTGGTGAATACAAAAATTATTCCCAAGTTACTAATGAAAAATAAATTAAAACTGTATGGAAATTAGTAATTTTGGTCACAAAAGTGATATTATAATGATTTTTCAAGGCAGTGTATACAGCCACACGCGTGTGTCTTTACCATCCAGCCACACGCGTGTGGTTATATCCAGAACACCTATCTGTGGATACCGCCACACGCCGCCAGTAATAACAGTAAAACACGTATGTAGGTCTGACCGTCTATATCACGATCAAAATAACCTCATTTCTTCATTAAATTCTTACATTCTAAACCCCTTTGATATCCTTAGATCGTTTCAATTTCATTCTCACCGTCTTCTCTCCTTGCTTTTCTTGTCTTGTTACAAACGGTCGTCTGTTTAACAGCAAATTCTCTTTTTCTACTTGTGTCGATTCTGGCTTCCTTCGCGGTGGCAGACCCATACAGCGTTAGCGCAGCGCAGTAGTAGACATACACAGTTTGGGTTTCGTACGTACGCACGTACGCGCACATAGCCTAGAGTCAGTAGAGAATCGACACAAGTAGAAAAAGTGTGGAAATTTGCTATTTAACAGGCGGCCTTTTGTAACAAGACAAGAAAAGCAAGGAAAGAAGACGGTGAGAATGAAATTGAAACGATTTAAAGAAATCAGAGTGGTTTAGAATGTAAGAATTTAATGAAGAAATGAGGTTATTTTGATCGTGATACTGATATAGACGGTCAGACCTACATACGCGTTTTACTGTTATTACTGGCGGCGTGTGGCGGTATCCACAGATAGGTGTTCTGGATATAACCACACGCGTGTGGCTGGATGGTAAAGACACACGCGTGTGGCTGTATACACTGCCATTTTTCAAAGTGTGTACTATGTACAGACTACAGCATTGGCATAGCCATAGTCCTACCTGTGGCTGAGTGTAGATTCCCCACACTAGTCTACAGGCAGGATGGTTGCAGTGAACCACTTGTTCACTGCTACCACCCTGCCTGTGGGGAATCTACAGGTAGGACTATGGTATGCCAATGTTGTCCAGAGCACACCACTTTAAAAAGTCATTAAAATATCACTTTTGTGACCCAAATTACTAATTTCCGTACAGTTGCAATTCATTTTTCATTAGTAACTTGGGAATAATTTTTGTATTCACCAGAGCGCTCAAAAACTTGAATTTTGGGCATATTTTTTTGTACGACCTCTATATTGGTGGAAAGTAATATGGCAAGAAAATTTTCATTTTTTGATCTCTATTTTTAATTAAGAAAAAAATGATTTAAAGTATCAAATTTAAATAAGAGCCAAATTGTATGAATAATAGGTGTAATGGAAACTGTCAGTGTAAAAACATCAAGCATTTGCCCCACACAAAAAGAGAAAATTAGCCAAACATTGCCACCCTTATTTTGCCACACATGGAGATGTAACTGAGAACAAGGTTATATTATAACCTTGTTCATTGAATGAGTGCAGTGAACAAGTGCCACAGGCACATGACAGACCAATGGCAATGGCAATGCTTAATTATTAAAATAATAATAAAATAAAATCGTGATCGTCATGATCGTGATCGTGGTGGTAAGTGCATAATATAATTTCTGTTTTCACAATTTATTTGGCTAGATATTTTTACCATAATGTACCCTAGTCCCGTGAGTATGGGTAAATACACGGTGAGCTCCTGGGCTCCCTGACCCTGTTCTGTTGTTAGCTCCTGCCTTAGACTAGTCCTGGCTGACTTCGGCTTCACCATCACATCACAAAAATATATAGGTGGGACAACGTTGGAAATTTGTTTACGTCGTCGCGATCGCCGCCAAGCCTAACGTTAAACTTTAGTTTTATAGCGTAAAATGTAAACTCGTGCCACGGTTTTTTTTTTTATGATTTTGATTTTTTAGTAAAGCTTAATCTCCTAGTCAAAGACGAGCTGTCTACTGATTCATAAATAATATGACATACCATCGCCTTCAGCAACGATAAATCTGTATCGTAATGATTCTCGAAATTCCTCCGTAGTTGCGCCCCAACGAACGTAGATGGCAGCAACACACGGCAGTTCGTTGGTTGCATGCCGCGCCGCGGCGTGTACACTTGCATTTTTTAGTACAAAAATTAATGGTCATAAGAAAAAGATTCATCCAAAGAGACACGCTGTATCTATGCAAATAAGCAAGTAATTGTAATCTTTACAAAGTCATATGGTGAGCGTGCTTTTACTCATGCCTCTGCTGTCCTCTGGAATGCTTTACTCAATTCAATGAGATATCAAAGTGATTTATGTACATTCAGGAGATCCCTCAAAACATATCTTTCAATGCATATATAAAAAACAAACTTTGAACTAATGGTCCAATCTAAATATCTCGATTACTTTATTCTTATATACCTTTCACTATTTCTTCTTTAAGCGCATAGGGACATGCTATGCTATGTGTGATGCGCTATACAAGAATTGAGCATTATTATTGTTATTATTTGCATATTATTTCAATATAGTGAAAACAAACATATATTATATATATTTAATCAGAACTGCTCTTAAATTGGAAGCAAAGACTTGGGGTAGGCCTATAAGAAAGGGAAGAAAAATGTCATAAAATGATTGGGATATCTTTGATTACTATTACCTAATTTACATGAATTAAGCAAATCATAATTTAGAAACAATTTTTTCATGAATCCTGAAAAGTTTTATAACTAGCTACAATTAATGCACAATGTCAATATTCTACGTGAAAAAGAATATATTAGCGAAAACATTGATATACTTCATAACAGTATTAGTGCCTTAATTTTCTTAGAAAGAGGGCAAATAATTATGTCCAAATGTATTTCGTGATATTGCGCTTAAACGAGACCAAACCTTTATGTCACACTCACACTCATGAATCCAACTATAAACGATCAATAGTCTGTCATTCGAGATAATCCCAACACAATAGCTTCCATCGGCTTCTCGTAACGCTTTAATTATTTGTTGGTGTGTCTGCCACACCGTAAGCAATATATGGGCAAAATTCATTTCGGGCGGTAAAACACCATTTGCTTTATGACATCTGGAGCGTGGAGCGTTGTGGCCCATGCAGTGGATTAGTCTTCGGACTCTGAAACAGAGGGTCGTGGGTTCGAATCCCAGCCATGGCGTAATTTCCTTCAGCAAGAAACTGATCCACAATGTGCTGCACTCAACCCAGGTGAGGTAAATGGGTACCGGTAGGAAGTAATTCCTTAAAAAGCTGTGTGCGCTATGAACGCCTAGCTTAGCCGGGTAATATAGGAGCGCCTTGAGCACCTAATAAGGTGGATATGTGCGCAATATAAATAACCTACATTATCTCTTGGAAAATTTAGAGGAGACATTGCTTAACAGGTATATATTGAAGCTCTGGCATGAATCATGGCGAATGCAGGGGCCGCGGAACGGTTTTCAAAGTGAGGGCTGACCATGCAAAAAATCACAATCCTATGGTCATTTTCACGTTTTTTGTACACGGTTTTGGAAAAAAGTGGGGGGCAGACCCCCCCCCCCTCCCGCTTCCACGGCCCCCGAATGTACCCCCACCTCAATCCATATCAACTTCATATCTTTTGGAGACCCCGAAGTGGCAACTGCATTCCCGCTACTTTACAATTAAAGTCAGTTTAACTTGTATCGACTTGGAAAATACAGATCTATATGAGACATCAGTCAACATGTTTCCAGAAGAAAGCTTTTGGGTGTTTTTTTTTAAGAATACGCCCGAGGGAGCCCTCCGAATTTACCCCAAGTACCCCTTTCCGTATTTCAACTCTCTATAAAAAGAAAAAAAAAACTATATATATCGTCTTTTCAATGTCCCCGGCGAGGCAAGTGGCGTTTTTTGGTAAAGCAACATTTATATTTATGGAACCTATTTTATTTAGAGGGGATATTACTCTGCAGTTTGTACTGCTGTAGCACAGTGAAGGCTCTAACCCAACAGGAGCATGCCTAGGATACCCTCTCCCCTTATCATTATTTTTTTTTGTATATTCGAAAATAATTTAGAACTCCCAAGATATTACTTATTTGTGTTTTGATATCTTGGAATAGATTGAGGATAAAATACTTTACAAGTGGCATGTAGAAGAGAAGCTTAGACTGTTCTTTTTTTTCAGGTCGGAATATCAGAAATTTTGAGCTCGCGGTTCGCACTCTCATTATTTAATTGGTGATACTTGTATCCTCTTCATTAATCACTAAAAACAGTCCTAATTGAGTCTCTTTTCACGTTACTATATGATAAAATTTCGGCTTGCGCTTTGCGCTCGCATTGTTTAGTTGGATAACTTATCTTTGTTCATGATTATAAAAACTGCTCTGAATCTTCAGTTCTAAGGACATAAAATATCAAAGATTTTTAGCTCGCGCTTCGCGCTCGCATTATATATTAAGACCACATGAGATACCTTATATTGTTTATAGCAATAGAAACTAACATATACTTAAAACTTTAGTCTTTAGTTAGGACTACCCCCTGAAAAACCAACAACAAAAAAAGCCAGATTGTAGCGGCCAATCGAGAAAAATGTAGATCCTATATATTTTTCGCCCCCCCCCCCCATTGGCGAAAGCTGGATCCGCCCCTGCTAGCTGGCACTGGGAAGCGGGGGCTGAAGCACCCCAAGATTTTCTGGGGGGGGGGTGCTGCGTGTATTATTCTCCATATAGAAAACACTCCCTGCATTGAATTCCGGCAGATGTGACCAAATAAAAACGTTACATTAATTGTGTACACCTTATACAAAGGTCTCAATTCGCGTTGGGAAAAAGAAGAAAAGATGAGGGAAAGCTGCTGGTAATGCTATGATGATATTATTTTCAGTTGAATAAATATGTTTTCAATATAGAATTGAATTGCCCAATTGTGTCAACTTTCCTTAAATTGTGTGGGATAGGCCTACTATTCCAGAGTTCCGGCGGTGCGTGCAGAAACACCCGTTCGCCATAAAACTTTGTCCTGACAACGTTACATGTACGTTTACTAAATCCTTATGAAGTGATCTAAGATTTCGAACGGGTTCATATTTCACAAGGATATAAGATGGAGCCCAGGCGCGGATCCAGGATTTCGGAGGGAGGGGCCGGGCCCAAATTCGACCTGATTTTGGCGCCCCTGTGTACTTTTCGGAAAATTGGCGGCCCCTCCCTCCCCCAGGCAGTCATAAGTGCCTTAAATGCATGTTAAATTTTCATATTTTATCGGCACATGAAGAAGAGGCAATTGAATATGGTTTTTTAATGATGTGTTCATGAATAAATGTAATATCACTTTTAAAAAAGAATCAATGCGAGCGCGAAGCGCGAGCGATTTCTATCTTAACCATTTGATGCTTTCAATCTCGTTTAACTTCTCATTAGAGTACGCCCTGCAAGATTATGTGAGCGGGAGCCAGGCGCGGATCCAGGATTTCTTAGGGGCCCTAATTTCAAGTCAAGTAATAATCGTGCCAAAATATTTACTCCCATTGCCGAATTGGTAATGTCTAGTTACTTCACACAGAAACCTCTCTTGCATTTGTATAGGCATACTTCATTCTTCTGGGTACTCCCATTTTTTTCTTTTCTACTTTTTGTTTCAGGGCTTGAAAAATCTTACGGGGATGACGCCCCTGTATCGCCGCGTATGAACACTGGTTGTGCAATAACTAATTTAATTGCAGAAAATTGCATATTCTGCATGCATGAAAGAAAATTAGTGTTTTATTTTGGGTAATATATTCTTGAAAAGATATACATGCTAGAGTTGAGGTAGACTCAGTACGTAGTCAGCACTCAGCATTGGAGTGCACTGCCTACTTAGATCTGTAAGTGTTTGGATATATTATATAATCTTTTGTTATGATTCGCTTGAAATACATTCAAAACAGTGAGTTGTCTTGACAATCCTATTCAACAAACATTAGCTCTTCCGCTCTTGCAACAAAGGTTATGTATCTTAATCTTGCTCAAATTGTATATTCTCCAAATAGATTTTCAAAAGGAACAGAATGCGTGTAAACAACTATAAGATACTAAAGATAAATATGCTGTAAAAAATGTACTTTATTGGCAATGTCTATATAAATATGAAAACAATGCTCATAATCCTTGCGTTTTCTCTTCCAGACGGCCGTTTTTCTTGATGGTTTATCCACGTCTCTTGACGTTACGTTTCACCATGTTTCCTTGTATCGCCATGGTTCTCCTTGTTTAGCTACGTCCTACGTCTTGTGACGTTCACGGCCTCTTCGACGTCTTACGACGTTCTACGATTGCTACGTTATCCACGGGAAAGTCCCGAGATCTAGGTTATCCGGTTTCTTCCTCTGGTTTGGCAAGTTCATCACATTCGCGAGTTATCGTCTTCCGTTCGGCACAGCTCACCCATTTCTTCAGCATCGCATGATCAATTTGGACATTGAAGCATTCGACGTCTGACGTGATGAGTGAAGACCTGAGAAACTGAACTTTCCCCATATCATTAAGTCGGTATACTATATAATTGTTTTCATAAACACAGAGCTTATGCTCTTCCCTTGAATAGGAATAGCAGGTCACAGTACTTAGTTTGTTTAGATTATACTAATTTGAATTGAGACAGATTGTTCCAAAACTTGTTGATACTGGTTTATTGATCTTTATGTTTTGTCAGCTTGTGAGCCTCGATAATGGCAGTATTGATATATATAATAAATTCATTTTGATTGAAATGTACAATCCTATCTTATAGTTTAATTCTTAATTGGGTGGTCAAACAGCCTGAGTAGACTAATAAGTCAAGTTCACATGAAACACAATGTGACAGACGGATTGTCAGCAACTATCGTCCAATTTCACTCCTTACTTCCCTGTCTAAAATTCTTGAAAGATTGATATATTCTCGTTTGATAAATTTCTTATCTGATAATCATATTTTACGCGATTCCCAATTTGGTTTTAGAAAAAAAAACATTCCACTGTACACGCCTTACTTTCTTTTATTCACAAAGTGACAAATGCTATTGATAATTCTCTGCACACAGTTGGTGTATTCCTAGACCTTTGCAAGGCCTTTGACACGATTAATCATGATATTTTGCTTTACAAGTTATCTCATTATGGTGTGCGTGGAAAGGCCTTGGAATGGTTCACGAGTTACCTAACTCGTGAACAGAAAATAATTTGTTTCAATAGAAGGCCATGAATCTCAAATGAAAACTATTACTTGCGGTGTACCGCAAGGATCACTCCTAGGCCCACTGCTTTTCTTGCATATTAATGATTTTAATAATTAATCAAATGACCTATCATTTATTCTTTTCGCGGATGACTCTAACCTTTTTTTGTCACACCGTAACCCTATTACTCTACTTACCATTTTGAATAGGGAATTGCGGTCTGTTCAGACATGGATTCAAGCAAACAAGTTGTCACACAATGAAAACAAAACAAATTTTATGCTTTTCAGTAACTCTTTGAATTCTTTGCCGGACCATGTAATTATAAACAATGTTAATTTGCAACAAGTTAATTCCACAAACTTTCTCAGTCTTTACATAGATCATGGAAATGTCAAAGTGATTATATATGTAAGTTATCTTCTCGAAACACTGGCATTCTAAATAAACTAAAATATTTTTTCCTGATCACATTTTAAAAACATTATATTCTACACTTGTTTTATCCCATATGAATTATGGAATATTGGCCTGGGGTAATTGCAATACAACCTCAATTGATAAAATATTCACGATACATATTTTCTTGGCAAGTCCCTCCGTTCATAAAATTTTATCTTCAATATTTGTTATGAAATGTTATAGAACTGTATGTATTATTTTTAGTATGTATTATTTTGAACATGTATTTACACTGTACTTGGATTATATCTTTTGTTTGAACGGAAATAAATAAATCAATCAAATAAATTAAATTCATGCACTTTGTTAATACGCTCTGGATGAGTAATGAGTAATAAATAATAGTCATATAGAGTGGCATACTCTTTTTTATTTGTTTATTTTATTATTATTTTATTTTTTTTGTATTCCTTACATATCCACAATCGTAACATTTTGGCATTACTTTGCTATAATCAAATTACTTACCTGTCCTCTCCTTCTCATTAAGACTGATATTTTTTCTGGATCCTGCAGACTTAACAAGCTTTGCTTTTTTATGCAAGTTCCCTCATAATTGTCTTTAATTCAAAATCGCTATTTTCTTTAATTTGAATTAATTGTTATGCCTTATCAAATCAACTATTTTTATATGAGAAGGTCCCAAAGCAGGGTAGGAAATGGAACTCAGCTCTAAGGCCGATTTTTTAGCTCCCCATATGAACTCAATTAATAGATTTAGCCACCAAATAACAAAATAGCCGTCTTATCCTCATAGCCTAGGGTTCAATGTATAACATTCTGACATCACCAACCGTATGGTAGCCAGGATTTCATTTTGGAGGGGGCGGTAAATGCACGCGAAGCGCGCTCCCTATAGGGGGTGGGTGCAGGGAGTGGGAGTTTCCCCCTCCCCGCGAAGCGCGAAGCTTTCAGTGTTTCATAAATTAAAATCAAAAGGAGCCGTCTCTCTTGTCTCTAGTACCTATATCAGCCCCAATTCAGTTGACTATTTTGTAATTTTTAAACCTTGTTTTCAAAAGTGATTGTGAACGCACAAAAATAGGGGATAAAACGGAGGAAATTAGAATAATATTAACCCCACGCGAAGCGGAAGCTAAAGCATTTTATCAATTTTTTTGCAAAGAAAAGGGTCCCGAGAAAAAGGGTATTCTTTAAGTCATATTAAATGCTTCCCTTGGAAAGATCAGATTTGATTACAAACAATTAAGCGACAGTGCATATCTTAACTCGCAAAACAGAGAAGAAGGATGTATGCCGAGAGGATGATATCCCCCCCCCCCAGCGCGCAGAGCAATGAATCTCTGAAATTTCAAAGGACATACGTTACCTCAAATGCAGATATCTCTAATACCCCCATCGGCTCTAATTCAATTGAATTTATAAGATTATTGAACTTCATTACAAGGAAAATAGTGGAAACTTCTGTGATTTATTGAAATTATATAAAACAGAATGATGTATAATTTCTTTGACTTATCCTGATGCGCTTCATTTTGAATGATAAAGAAACTCAAGTGTCATTCGCAATTTTAAACTGAGGGCGCAAAACATGCAGAAGAGGAGGTGAATGTGCAGGGAAATGACTTGAATTTAAGTAGACTTTGAAAAAAAATATTGTATTTTTTTAATTTAATACGGCACGAATTTTATATCTTCCTCTTTTTAAATTAGGAACCTGTTTGCCCCAAATTATGGTTGTTTAGTGTAAAAATGAGCTGAAAAGCGGGAGAATTTGCCTATATTGAGCTGACGGCATAAATTGATAATAGATTTTACCCGCCCGGAGCCGACCCCACCAGAAGTTACGCGATCAATTAAAAAAGATAACTTCATATACTAGTACTTCGCCCTATCCTTACTCTAATTTCATGCCCTAATGTATAGGTTTATTTGAACTGGCAAGAAACACATAAAGCTGAGGTGGAAAAATATAGGGTTATAGAAAGGGCAAGGGAAACAAAGGAGAACTGCAATAATTAATTTCATTTAACGTGCGCAGCGCGGACGAAGCAAAATTCCTATATTTAAATTTTGAGCAAGAGTGAAGGAGTTTCTTTTTTTAGAAAAAAAAGAATAAAAACAAAGTCCACAAAGCTACCTTTTTCTTCCTTCCTTCGTTTTTCCTTTTCTCCTCTCTTTTTCCCTTCTTTTTTTCTTTTTGGGGATGCTTTTTTTTTGGGGGGGGCGACCGCCCACACCGCCCCTTGCCTACGCGCCTGGACATTACTATGGTCGAAATACATTCATGACTATGATGGTCAACTGGTCGTGAGCTTTGAGCCATAATTCAAAGGAAACAAATGTTCAATTTGGCAGAACTGAACATTTTTTGCCGTGAAATGTTTCTTTTCTAACGATTCATCGAATAGGTAAGGAATCAAGTATGTTTCATGCAACTTTTTTTTCGACCGTACGTCATTCATATTTTACGAAGAGGGTCTCATAATTATGAAAAAAGAAGAAATAGATGTTTCAGTTATGAACTTCGATTTCCGAATAGATAGCAGTAAAAGCCAGAATAATCGTAAAATTGCTCGTGCAAACGACAATTTGGTAACACCAATTCCACTGGCGTAAATCCTTGTTGATGGGTGGGGGGATGACTGAAATATTTTGACATTTTTTTGCAATCATGTTTTTAGATATGCAAGGAATTGTCACTGATATGTCCACAGTGGCTTACCGTGGGTCATGGCATGGGGGGGGGGGGCACCAGCAAAATTTTTTAATCACTGAGTGAGCGCGCTGAATTGCCAGTTATTCTGACCTAATAGAGATATTTTAAGGACAATGTCATTAAACGTATATGTATCTCACTGATCAAATAATGCGAGCGCGAAGCGCGAGCTGATTGTTTTTATATTCACACCGAAAAAGGGACATTGTAATCAAATTTGTGTAATCATGATAGGTACCTGTCCATAGGCGGATCTAAGGGGGGCCCGAGGGGCCCGCCCCCCCCCCCCCCTATTGGCGGAGCAAAAAAAAGGGGGGGGGGAGAGGGAAAAGAGGGGAGAAAAAGAAGAGGAGGAAGACGAGTGAATAAGATCAGATGAGGGGAAGACTTGGAAAATAAAAAGAATCTTTCATGAATTCTAGTACTTTCTTGAACTCTCTTTACTCCCAAATTAATTCAAAGCTCATTTCCAGTCTCCCTCATTTATTTATTCCTAATGGCTACAGATTTAGACAATTCTCGGTATTTTCCAGACTGAAAAGAGTGCGGTTTTAATGTATTGATTCAATGTATAGATTATGTAAAAGTGTTTTTTTTTTTGTTGTTGTTTTGTTACATGCTTAGAAGTCAATCTTGTTGGGCTTCCTGTTATGATTCATGGTTCTGTTTTGTAAATATTGTCTTCTTCCAATTCCCCCGTTGCAAACTCTTAAGTTTTTATTTGCTGAAATTTTTTTATCAATTGTATCTTTAGGGTGTTCGGGCTGTGCTCTTCTGCCCAACCATCATTGACCAAGATGGGTCCTACTCTTTTTGCATTAATATATTATGTTCTTGTTAATGATACACTAGTACCACTTTCACACATGAATACACCTCAACACACACACTCCAGCACATGCACCACTTGCACACTTGCAGTTGACCTCTCTCCAAACTTCCGGTACTTTACATTTACACGTCCCCCTGTTTGAGTCACATACTTTTACTCCAGATATTTTCATTGAGAACCCACAAGATAGCAAATATTACACTCCCCAAGAATTTAACAACGAATTTAATATTACTCCAGATAATTAAATGTATCTCTTTAACATGCAAACATAAGAAGTCTAAATAGAAACTTTGAATATTTAGTTAACCTCTTACACTCATTAAAAAACTTTCAGTTTTCAGTCATCGGTTTAAGCGAAACATGGCTACATGAAATTCCCCTGACATGTTTATTATACCTAATTATAAATTAATAAGGGCAGACCGGAAGGAAAGAAGAGGAGGAGGAGTTGCTTTTTACATTTCACAAAATCTCAAATTTAAGATTCGTTCTGAAGTTAAATTATTGCATGCAGAGTCGTTGTTTATAGAGATTGAAAATTCTAATTAAAAAAATATCATCATAGGATTAATTTATAGACCCCCTGATACAAACATTGATCGTTTCCACGATGAACTAGAGTATTTTCTGCATGAAATAGGGAATAAAAACAAATTTTTATGCTCGGTGATTTCAATATTAACTTCTTGCCCTCATCTTACAATAATAATTCATCCGATTTCATGAAATTGATATACTCGTTTGGCTGTATTTCTATTAAACCCACAAGGATTAACCTGAATTCATCAACTAAGATTGATAACATATTTTCAAATGTTCATAATAACAAAATCATAGGAGGGATTTTATATTCTGAAGTTTTGGACCACCTGCCTATTTTTTTAACTTGTGAATGTAAACTCTCTTACCCTAAATCAAACAAAGAATATACTTATCGTAAAGAATCTAAACAAAATATAGAATTACTGAAGCAAGACCTAGTTTTGGAAGAATGGGATGATGTTTATAATGAAGTAAATCCCAATATTGCATACAATAACTTCAATAATACATGAAAACATTATTTCATGTAATTTCACTTACGCAATTTCACTTACGCAATCCAACTGATGATTCTTTAAAAAATATAAAATATATCGTAATAAACTAACAAAATTAATTCGATTATCCCGAAATTGCATTTTGCTAATAAAATAAATGATGCCAATGGAAATACAAATACAACTTGGAAAATTATATCAAAGAAGTGTTGGGTACAAAAACACCCCCCCCCATCTATTGATAAAATCACTCTTAATGGATCTGAAATACTTGATCCAACTTATTATGCAAACTCATTTAATTCTTTCTTTACCAATATTGGGCCCGAGCTTGCAAACAAAATTAATAGTCCCAACGCACATTTTACAGATTACCTCTCAGATCCAAATCAAGAATCTCTCTTTTAACCCCTACAAACCCCTCCGAAATAATCAATACTGTTCGTTTCCTTAATAATTCTAGATCTTCTGGTTGTGATGGCATTAACATGTCTCTTCTTAAGCAAATAATTCACCATCTTGCTAGCCCTCTGACTCACATTTAATAATTTCCTATCTCAAGGTGTTTTTCCAGATTTATTAAAAGTAGCCAAAGTTAATCCAATCTTTACAAAAGACAACCCTCACGAAATAAGTAATTAACGTCCCATTTCCTTACTTCCAACAATATTTAAAATTCTAGAAAAAATAGTTTACACAAGACTTTATAAATTCATAAACAAATATAATATTCTGAATTGTAATCAAAATGGTTTTAGAAAAAAATTCTCAACAGATTTAGCATTACTTCAAATTTATGACAAAATAACAAATGCCATAGCAAACAAAGAACACGTAATTGGCATTTTTTGCGATCTTAGTAAAGCATTTGACACCCTTAACCATGATATTTTACTCTTCAAACTGAACCATTATGGAATACGAGGTCAATGTCTCTCATTTTTTAAAGACTACTTAAATAATCGAAGGCAATATGTCAATTTTAACAGTTGCGACTCTGATTCTCTTTTAGTTCGATGTGGTGTCCCTCAAGGTTCCATTTTAGGCCCACTTTTAGTTTTACTTTATATTAACGACATCATTAGAACCTCCTCTTTTTTATCCTTCGTTTTATTTGCCGACGACACCAATATATTTTATTCTCATAGAGACCTTAATTCATTAAACAATATCGTAAATTGTGAAATTAATAAAGTATCAAACTGTTCAAAGCCAATAAACTCTCTCTTAATACAAAAAAGACACATTTTATGTACTTCAGACACCATTCCCATAATATTAACACACCGATTTACATTAATATTGACGGCACCCCTCTAGAACAGAAAAAAACAATCCCAATTTTTAGGTGTAATTATGGATGGAATCAACACATACACCATGTTACGATGTCCGTTTCCAAAAGTATTGGGATAATTTCCAAGTTAAAATTCACTCTTCCTGACAGTACTTTATTCTTGTTATACAATTCGTTAGTCCTCCCTCATATAACATATTGTAATGTCGTCTGGGCAAATTGTGGTTCTTTTAAACTCAATTCTATCTTTAAATTACAAAAAAGAGCAATCCGTATGTGCACAGGGTCACATTACTTGGCTCATTCTGACCCATTGTTTCATAAACTCAAAACTTTAAAAATATTTGATATCAATACGATTCAAGTAGCCATCTTTATGTTCAAATACTTTAATAATCAACTTCCTCGGTCCTTTAATAATATGTTTAGGTTTAACAGGTCTGTTCATTCATACCCAACCCGCTCATCAGGAAACCTTCATCTCACCAACCCTAAGTTATTAATAACTCATAAATCAATTCGACATTATGGTCCTGATATTTGGAACAACTTTCCAGACAATATCAAGTCATGTTCAACAATATACTCATTTAAAGCCACTATCAAAAGAAAAAACATCGAATCATACGCACCCCCCTCTTCTAGTTAATCATTCAACTGCCCTTTACTTCACCCGCACCTGCACCTGCATTGCACCCACTTGATCAATGAAGAAATAAATTTATGTACCATTTTACGAGGCCGCCATCATTTTCAAGCTTAACCGCTCACGATGGCGGTCTCCTGCATTCATTTAAACTGTTATTTTCTTTTGATTGAATGTTGCTTCTTGTTGATATTTATTTTTCATTGCTTTATTATGACTATTGCTTTATTACTTTGTAAAACTTAATTGCATCACCTTGTTGTTATGTTGCATATATTATCTTGAATGCAGAAATAAATAAAATAAAATAAACTATAAAATTTCGCTCGCGCTTCGCGCTCGCATTGCCTGTTAGATGATTTACATATCTTGTTCAAAATGGAATTTAGATAGCCTATCAAGTTTGGAAGTCAATATACAAAACATATTTCACCGCGGAAATCGAACTTTAATTTTGTGTAATTTACAAATTTATTTTTAAAAAGTGCTCTGTAAAAATGTCAATTTTATGGTCTGAATATCAACGTTTCTGCTCGTGCTGCGTTCTCGCAAATTTTGATTATCAGATACCTAGTATTTTCGTGTATTCCATTAAGTTTTCAAAATACCCTATTTAGGTCTGATTGTCAAAACGTATCAGCTAGAGCTGCACGCTCGTATTTTGATTGGTGAGTTATGCATGTCTCAATATTGATTATACAACAAACTACTTAAAATCCCCTTTTCATGACAGTTTATCAAAAATTTTGTCTCGCGATTTGCGCTCGCATTAATGGTTCAAATATATTTACTGATGTATCCTATTTATAATTACAAAGTGCTTGAAATGTCCAGTTTTCAGGCCATAATATCATATTTCGCGCCATTTTGGATTTATGCACTGATTAGACGTCTTTCCACGGCATGGATTTTTCTGGACTTTTACTATGTCATTTTGGAGACTTCTTGAAAATACATTACAATATTTACATGCTGAAATAAATTGTATTGCAATTTTACACAAGAGGCCTACTTCATAAACCACTAATATCTCAATATTCTAATATGTTAAAGTCATTGACCTTTGCCAGTGCCGGGGTCAAAGGTCAAAACTTGTAATGACACAAACTTCATTCCAGAATATAAGGATACCATGAAAGTCGAATATTGAATAATTTTGTTTGCATTAACCATATTTATCGTGAACTAATGATGCAATATAATTTTGTGATATTTTGAGGTCATTGACCTCTGGAGGTCAATTATGACTTGGATCCTAATTTTAAATTAAGCTTATGGTAAGATAAACACTGGTGAACGTTTTGATACTTTAATCATAATTTCTAAAAGTGATATCAGAGTAGTGTTTGTACTACTATTACTCATAAAAAGTTCTCACGATGGCCGCCTTTTTGGATTTATGCAAATTAGACGTCTTTCCAAGTTTCCACCACTCTGATTTTTCTGGACTTTTAGTATGTCATCTTTGGGACTTCATCATTGGCGGCGGAAGCAGAAAGATTTAGGGGAGTCCACCTGAAATTTTGTGATGGACACAGGTAAAAAATTTGACAAGCAAAAAAAAAAAAAAAAAAGGTTATCAACCAAAATTTTAGGGGGGACCGTCACCCCACCTCAAATTTAGGGGGGGACCTGCCCCCCCCCCCCCGCTTCCGCCGCCTATGGACTTCATGTAAATGCATTGCGGTGAAAAAAAAATCTGCAATCTGGTCAAACCAGTCCTTTCATTCCTGGACCATTACCCTGTCCCAGGCAAGCAGACCGGTACCTCGCACCCCCTGCTGTATTGTACATGTCCATATAATGCAGTGCTACTGTACTGTACTGTTAGCTGTTTATCAGCTGATCGATCGATCGCGATCAAAACAAACCGCATCAAAATCCGGTGCGAGGACTAGACTTCCTCCAATTTAAAACTCGAAATACTAAATGGAAATAGCTCAAAATCTCATATTTTTGAGTTAGATAGGTTACAAATACTTTATTTTCAAAATAATTCGAAAAAAGTCCACCCAAATGACTTTGAAATAGCTGAAAACTTTGAAAACATGGTATGGCGCGAACTAAAATTCGTCTTTCGCGCCTTCAAAATTTTCTCTCACCCCATACTTACGCAAATATCAAGCCGCTTACCCTCCTCCTGAAGGGATCCTGAACCGCTCTTTTATAAACTTTCCGCGATATATCAAGACAGGAATTTACCTTAATTATAATGAACCATACTTAATTTGAATGATATTTTATTTTTGTGATAATCTTTACAGTATTTCATAATCAAATCTTTATGGTATATACATGAACTTCTTTTGTCAAGGCGCAGAGCTATACCGGAATAATTGAACTTTTGGTGAACTGGCGTACTGTGTGAAAGGTTACTGAGTGCCTGACATCACCCGCCCGACGCCAGAAGAAAGGCACTAAAAAGTTGCCAAAATGGTGAAAACCCGGCACAGTGGTGACGTGGATGCTAGTCCGGGAGGAGAATTTCTCTCTCTCCGTACCAGAAATGCAAAGAGATATTCGAGAAGTGGTGCAGAGGTGAGGATATTTCACTTTCTTTGCAAGGATTGTTCGTGTTTGAGCAAAGTATGCTGCACTTGCACTGCGCTTTAGCTCGCCGGCCATCGCCAGGCGACGATCCTCAGTAGTACACCCGGGCCCGGCGAGGCCCATGGCATTGGGGAGGTAAGCTCGCTGTTTCTGTACGGCCGCGAACGCGCGGAACGTAACGAAGAGAGTGTCTGCCTGTGCACCGCGACACAAAAACTGTGCTGCACAGTGTGTACGCATTATCAGTGTGTTCATTCGCGGCAGACATCATATTCATTGGTTCTGTTTCGCGCGGCAAGTGATTACTGCAGTAGTTTGGGCCATGCAGAGTTGATCAACTTGATGTAAGGGGATTTTTCTGTGTTAATCCATCCTATCCTTGACTCTGATGTTAGTAGCTAGTAGGGTAGTATCACTATCAGATAATAAACAAATATATCACCAAAACTGTGGCAAAAGCAGCCTGTGAGAGTGGTGGACTGCACTTTAACAGATGATGATGTTGATGATCAGGCTTTGACTTGAGTTTGACTTTGAGAAAGTCATGAAAGTATTACTAATATTAGGCCTAACAGAAACAGTAACACTTGTATTTAATTGTAACACTAAGTTAACTGTAACAGATAGTGGAATTATTTATCCGAGGTTGGTTTGGCAATTACTATTTTTCATAGTTAAATATATTTGGTCACATGATGCTATTTGAACCAATCACTATAGCATAGGCCTACAGGATTCAATCTATGTAGGATATAATAAGGCCTTTTCAGGGATGTGAGAGTTCAGATTTTTTTGAACTGTTGAATTTTACAACATTTTTAGTGGAGGGGACATATGAAAGTCTTGCCTCAGCATATTTTTTACTTTCCTCTGGCTCTAGTCTGAGCTGAGTGACCCTCTGTACAAAATTAGAAAAGAATTATATAGGTCGAGATTAGACCAAAAGCTTTGGGGCAGATTGCACGAAAGGGTCTTTGCAAGGACCGTCTTTCGTGTTGCCCGTCTTTTATGATGCGCCATGTGAAACGCATTTCAAATAAATCATCTGCAAACATTTCATTCGTCCGTCAAAATGAACAAAATATTTGTTTGTAAAATGATGTGATATATCATAATAATAATAATAATAATAATAATAATAAAGGTTTATTTACCCAGGGTAGCCACTTCAGTTCCGAAAACTGTTCTCCCAGCGGGCCCTGCTATTATTACCCGGCTAAGCTAGGCTACCTTCTCGGTGCACACAGCTTTTTGAGGAATTACTTCCTCCTATCATGAAATTGTATAAAATCGATTTAAAAGCAAGCTAACGAATCTTATTCTTTATCATGAATTTCAGAAACACCCCGGTTATAGCATATCATAAAAGATGGGCGACACGAAAGACGGTCCTCGGAAAGATCCTTTCGTGCAATTGGCCCTTGGTCTCTGTAATGTTGGTTGTTCCGCTGAACTTTGTTGACTCCACTCACCAAATACAGAGACCAAATTGTTCTAGCTCGATCTGTACTACAGGGACTCCATGGCCATATGTTTGTGTATTATTTAAGTTTGGATAAAACAGGGAAGTGAAGTTGCGCGACAGCCGAAGTAAGTCGCTATTTTTCCCCTTTTAAGTTTTTTTCTCCCGTTTTGGTACATTTCAGGCCAAAACGGAATAGTGATCTTTATTTTGACACAGTTCTTTCATATATTTTTATGAAATATAGAAAAAAATCGATGAGCCCCGTCGGGGGATTTTGCATTGTTAACCCAGTCCTTCACGTTTATAATTTCGTGGAGCTCAATAAATCGCTCTCCTTTTTTTTTTTGAGGAGCTAATTGAGCTTCTCAGAATCGCTCTCCGTGAGGAGCTCAAATCAATTCATTACATTTCATGTAGGCCTATGATAAATTGTAGATTTTTCTTATATGCAATAACTGTGTTAGCTATTAATTAATCTGTGGTGAAACTAGGCCTGGGACACGTCAATACGTTTACAAGATGTCATACGCGCTCTTGCTAAAAAAAAAATCATTGAAATGGCCTTCTTTTTTCCATAATTCCTTGAAATTACTTTGATTTAGTTCAAAATTATCAGAAAAATGAAGAATATACACCTCTTTCCCGACTCTGATTTGAACTTACCTCGGTAAATATTGTAGTCCCACATGAAGACTTCCATGGTGTTGCCATGAAAATATACATATGGGACTGCAACATTTACCGAGTTTAAATTAAAATCAAAGTCGGGAAAGAGATGAATATTCTTAATTTTTCTGATAGTTTTCAACTAAATCAAAGTAATTTCAAGGAATTATGGAAAAAAGAAGGCCATTTCATGGATTTAAAGATGTAAAATGTGAAATTTTAGCAATTTTTTTTTTTCATTTTTTTTTTTAGGAGCGTGATTTTTTGCTCTTCTTATTTTTTTTAAGGAGCGCGGTAGGAGCGCCGGTGCGATCGCGCTCAAAAATGAAGGTCTGTTAACCCCTAATACTAATAGGGAGACAGCAAGATTTTTCTATCTCATCAATCACTTCATTAAACTGTCTGATTTTTTCAGATCTTGATGAAAATAGTGCAAAATAGAAATATACCAAATTTCATAGTAATCCATGAATCGGTTTTTGAGAAATAACCAAATGAATTTCGAATGAAATTCAGCCAAATGCTCCCAATAGGCGTTGTAGTATAATTTGTCTCAACTCACAGACAGCTTAATCACACACAGAGTGCAGATATTTAGTGTGCAGTTTTGCATTGGACTTTCTGGAGTAGTGGGGGAAGGGTATTTTAAAATCTGACACTTGATCCTAAAGAAAAGGTGAAAAATGAGTATTTCCATTGGATTTGCCATTATCAATGCTACAAAAACCCGCAAGTTAACTAAAATATGGTATATTTATTCACAAGATATGAGACATTGAACTTCTTTTTTAATGCCACATCAAAATTATTGTAGTAGCCAAATGTAAACTTGGTTGGTTATTTGGAGCATTTTATTCTCTTTAATTTGATACCAAAATCATATTTTGATAACGGGATAATATGTCAGAAATGGGTTGAACTTTGAATTTTTGCCTCAAAACAATGACCATTTTTGGGTGTGTAAATGCTTCCGCCGCCTATGTTTACAGGGTGAAATCGGTTTATAAGTGTGAATTTTATTGATATTTGAACCTTCAAACACCTACTGCGTATGGCCCAAAATAAAGTTGACACCCTTAACGCACGTAACGCCGCACCGGCCCGTATGGCGTTAATTTTTTCATTAACGTTCACGCGCGTTATTGCCAGCGCGGAAGGATATCAAAAAACGGGGAGAGCTTGTAGACGACGTCTCATTATTATCGCAATAATCGAACGCGATATTAGCGCAATAATAATGAAGATTGTCATAATGAGATGAATCGTCGCGCCGATGTTTTGCTACAACCTAAATATTTTGAAAATGAATACCACCCTCATGGAGATCGAACTCCAGGAAATCCAAGGGTGTCGATCGGAGGAGGTGGCTGTGTTTGGCCAGACCTCGGAGATGCCGGCGCTCTTCTCGTGCCGTCATGAGAAGCTCGATCTGTTTTGATTTGGAGTTCAGTTGTTTTCCCCACGATTCATTAATATTCTCGCTTTATCAGTGTCACTTTCTAAGAATTCACTATTGTCTTGTTTCATTTTCTTCAATGCGTGTAGTTTGTGCAAGTGAGACCAACCCAAGAATACAAGCAGGTGCGGCTCGCGATTTTTTTTGCGGCTCCTACCTCAAGTGATGTTCGTGCGGGCTCCACTCCATTTCACTACCGCTACATAGCTTCACCTACCCGAAAAGTCGAGTAGATGGAGCGTAGTTAGCGATAGTGGAGTGGAGCCTGCATGAACATCATTTGAGGTAGGATCCAGGATCTTTCAGGGGGGGGGGGGCACATTTCCCCGAAAAAAATTCAACCTAAAATAATGACATTTCGTCCAAGAGCAATAAAAAAAAACAAATAAATAAATACCCCGAATAATTACATTACGTGTATGAAAATTTTTGACAAGCAGAAATTAATAAAAGATAAAATAAAGGTCTTCACTTTCAAAAGGGCCACACTTTTGTTTTCACGGCATTTTTACTTTGCAAATTTTAATTGTGCTTCTCCAAAGTGGGGGGGGGGGGGCAGGGGCCTTCTGTGCCCCCCCCCCTGGATCCATCAGTGGATATACGCGGGTGTTGTACTCCTGTGTTGTGATATTATGTTAAGATGTTATGTGATGTTGTAAGAGAGATTGGCAGAGCGAGAGGGAGACTTGCATAAAAAAAAATCAGATATTTTTACACAGAGAGTAATAGACTTGAGAAACCACTCCTTGAAAAATAGTGTAGATTTATTAAAAACAATATAATTATTAAGTGTTCACCTTATGTTCTTTTCTAAATCATATTCATTTATCAATCAGACTCCAAGCTCGGATTATTTCAACATAAAATGAAGGTATTTTCATATCAAACAATGGGGTCACATTGTGAACCCGAAAGTCGCTATTCAAGATGAGATTAAGAGTTCCAAAACGCTCAAATCAATAATTCCCAAGTGTTTTCCACATAGAATTTATTTGTGAGCTTTCCTAACCGCCTTAATCTAAAACTGATCAACGATTTCCGTTGCATAAAACTTTTTACCTGAGAAAATTCAGGTTGTAATTTCTACCGGAGTTTTTGCCCTGTGTTAAAGTCAGTGGCAGAAACCAGACTTAGTTTTCGGATGTTAAATGGTTTCATATAAAAAAGATAGACACCACAATCATTTTCAATTTTTGAGTAAATGACATTCAATTGATATTCTACCATTCGCTATGTGGGAAAGCTGCTGGGATATAATGTCACATATCAAATTATTAAAATTCTAATAGCTTTTTAATTTCTTGATGGTCTGGGTGGGTGAACTTACCCTTTAAAGTTTGCCTTTTCTACTATATACTTACTAGTCTAGTACTTCACCAGCGTCAACACATCGCCTGATGTGCTGATCGTGAAAATAATCATGTTGCCGTGCCTAAGTGACCCCCCCCCCCCCCTTTTTGCTGGTTTTCTTAGTCTACAACTGTAGACCCACATCTGCAGTGTGTGAATCACAGCTGATTCAAGGAGTCTGCATAGCAGACTAGGTCTACTGGAGCTGGCTCGCTTCGCTCGCCCTTTCAGGCTGCAGATCCTACTTCACGAGCCATTCAGAGTCTCCACAGCAGACTAGTTTTCTCTCCGTTTTCTCTTCGTTCTTTCTGTGATCGTGACAATATACAATGTACATTGATATTTCAATTTGGGTTTTTTGCCGATACCCTCCTCCAGGCATATTGAGATGACCGTACCGGAGACTGATGACGTTATATCGGCGTAAGCTCAATATAAATGAAACCCGTCTTGCATCTTTGTTGCATGGTGTAGACGCATTGTATTTTGTTGGATTTTACCATTCTTCCTGATATAATTACGTTTATCTAAGGGCCAAAGTTAATTTGTGAGATTCTTGAACGGAATAGCATGCGTACCTACTGCTCCTAATAATATATACCGCTATCTACCCGCTGGTACCGTACACACATGTCATTGACGATGATCTGGGACTGGGAGACTACATTGCTGTCGTTAACGTTAGGCAACTTGTATTGAAAAAAAGTTGGTTTATAGATTCTAAGAGTTTTATTTCTAACAGTCTAGATATAGCCATCAGGAGCGTAACAGCCAGGCCAGGGTCAGTGACGGCCGAGGGAGGGGGCAAGAGCCAAAAATTTCCCACTCGTTTCATTTCCTGATAATATTTTCGTTTATTGCAAGGGCCTGTTGGCCAAGGGTGGGGGGCATGATCATGAGCAAAACATTTCCCGGTCATAATGACAGGCAGTGGCGTCATGATGAGGCAAAAATTTTGAGGGGCAATATGGTGTAATGGGGTGAAAAATGCGAGCGAGCAAAAATTTTGACATATTCCAAAAATCCAATTTTGTGATGGACTGACATGTTTAAAAAAATAATATATTTCACCCTTCTCTCTTTTTACTCTCCGGTGATTTTGGGGGTGGTGGTTCGAATTCATCCATACAACAGCTAGTGCCATGTGGGAGGGGTCCGTTGTTTAGCCCTGGCACCTTTTGATATGAAAGCCATTTTAAACCTTACAGATGGTCACTATAATTTTACTCAAATTGTGTGTATATTTAGAAAGCTTTCGCACAACACAAATTCAATGCAGTTGTGTATCGTAATCATCCAAATATTTTGAGGAGGTACATTACAGAAAATTTGTTTTAAAAAGTCACCAGTGTTTGAAGCAAACCAGGAAGAAAAATTGCGTTTTGAAATTATTTTCTAATTATGTGATGGATTTTACATCCCCCCACAGTGCTCCAACGTAGGGTTTAAAGCAGGAAGGGTCCATACCTACATGTAAGCCGTTATAGAGCCCTTAAAATGGTTACAGATGAAGAGCCCCCACTGCAAGGGGTCTTGGACAGAGCCTCTGGTAGCTTTGGAGATTTAGCCAGTTTACCTAAGACTTTCACACGGCTATACCATCTTCCCGCTCGTTATCATCAATCTTTGGCAGCCTGGTAGATTTGTCTTGTCCCTTTTCTTTATTTTTCCCAATGAGATTTTGACTACTTGCATTCTACCTTCTTACCCACTTTTTTTGTCTTTTTATCATCTTTGATTTATTTCCGTCTTACTAATCATGATAATGTACAAAATTTGTATATTGGAGAGAATTGTTCTTTCTCACTTGTTATTATTTCCTTCCTTTTCCTGCTTTCTTTCCGTTTTTCCCCTTTATATATTTTTTTTCTTAGATTTCCCCTTTCCTTTCCCCCTCTGCTCTTTTCCCTTTCCTTTGCTTTATCTTCATTTTTTTTCCTTTTCCCTTTTTCTCCCTGTGAACTCCTCCAGGGGGGGGGGGAGCAGCTTGTCCTCCCCCCCGTTACACATTTTTTTTTTTTGGGGGGGGGTAGGAGATATAGACTGGACAGTGGCACCAACATCATCAGGATCCCTAAGATAGGGAGGGGCAAGGTGGGAACATTAAATATCGGGGGAGGGGGGGGGGGGCAATGGTCATGACTTGTAAGATAAGAGAAGGGAATCAAGAAGTTTATTGAATAGGGAAATATTTTAATTTTTATCTTTAAAAACATGAAATCAAATTTTTCATTTTCATTTTTTTTTATATAAAAACTGGAGACGGAAGATTTGGTATATATTTTTCAACTAAACATGTATACCAACCCCTATTTCGACAATTTTGATTCCCTTTTTTTTCAAAATGATATCAAATAAAAATGCATTTCAAAATTAGCAAGCAAAACAAGAATCCCTAATACAACTTAAGTTTGTTGGAAGTCGATGTAAAGAGTTCAGTATACAGAATTTAACATCTCGCCTTCACTGTCTCACCACAATTAAATTTTTAATCACATTCATTTTCACAATTTTCATAATTTTCACAATCACTACCATATCACAATTGATTACTGCCTACAAAATCAACCAACCAATGCAATAATTATCCTATTTGAAGTGAATTTATTGCCTCATGTCCATGTATGTACATTTATTCAAAATCTGCAACTACAAGTCGTATGATTCTTGTTACAAGGTCGAAATATGCATGATCGAGTCACAATATTCAATCAGTCTACATAATCTCCAAATTAATCTCAATTATTATTTACATAATAGATGAATGTAATTTAATATACAGATGATCACAAAGCTTATGAAATATTGTAAGAGTTCAAGTTCAAGTTCCAAGAATTTTAATTTGCATTACCTGCTAATGTAAAAGTAACACCTTGTCAAATTAAAAAAAAAGTTTGAAATGAGAAATTCAAAATTTATCCAAATTAATCTTGATAATTATTATCACAATATACAGATGATTGATTATAAAGCTTCTGAATTGTAAATGTTTAAAAATAAGGTAACTTCAATGTAACAGTAACTCCAAATAAAAAAAGTTTGAAATGAGAAATCAAATATGTAATCAAGACATGATATACAATAAAAATTGAAAATCTGAAAAAAAAAATGATAAAAAGATTTTAGTCTTACGTCTAAATGCATAATCGAATAAACGAAGATACTAGGGTAGGTTTTGTTGTCTCTACAATTTCCCCTTTCTTAAAATCTGCAACTACATGTACAATCCTCCCAATAACAAAGTTGAAATATGCTTGATCGAGCCACAATGATCAATCAGCCTACATTATCTCCAGATTAATCTTGATAATTATTTACAATAAGTAAATGTATATATGAACAATATACAGATGATTGATTATAAAGTTTATGAATTGTAAAAGTTCAAGATAACTTAAAGTTCCTAGAATTTTACTTGACATTACCTGATAATCTAACAGTAACTCCCTATCAAATCAAAAAGTTTGAAATGAGAACTTTAAAATTTTTGTTTATCAATTCATGTTATAAAATGATAATTGAAAAGCCGACCGTTAAAAAACCTGAGTCTTTATGCATATCAAAAATAATGACGTCACTGGGGCAGGTTTTCGCGTCCTCGTTTCTCCTTTAACCGTAGGTACCTTGTGTGTCCGTCTATGGCCTTTACTGCAGCTTTCCACGCAGCATCTTGCTGAGATCGGGGCATGGGACAGGATAGGAAGAGCCGTCTTCGCAGAACCGTAACCCTCTGGGGATCCAGCTGTGCCCGTCCCTTTCCATTAACACAGCAGTGTAGCCTCTCATCCGTAGTAAAGAGTTCTTTTGACAGTTCCACGGCTACCCGTGATGGATTCATTGCTTGGATCGGCGCGAGGGGACTTCTTCTGGCTGGTTGGGGTGCTGGCTGAGGTGTTGGTTGAGTGGTTGGATCGGTTTGGCGGATGGTAGGTGGGGTAACCTCAATTGCTGGTGTATCCTGTATGACAGCAAGGAGAAAAAAAAATCATTAGACATCAAGTTATGAGAGAAAATCTAAATACAAAACTGCTTCAATGCAATATACAAAAAAATAATATTAGAGTTTCGAGGTATACAAAGCTCCTAAAAAAGATTTGTAAGTTATGAAATTATATTTGATTGAATTGCCTTAAAATTTTTGCAAGTAAGGGGTTTTGAAAAGAAAACTCTTGAGTAAAAATGTGGGAAAGAAGAAAATAAATAATACCTGACTGATCTTGGCCTCTATAGCTGATACCCTCGTCTCTAGACCATTAATTCTGTCTAGAAGGGACTCCTTCTCCTGAATCAGCGTCTCGTTCCTTTCCAGAAGATCTATATTCTGCTGCAGTAGAACGTCGGCCCCCATTCCGGCAGGTAGGTCGAAGTTTGGTGCCTTGTCTAAAGCCTGTACTTGCTCTGCCAGGTCCCCTACTGCAGCCAGGGCCCTCTCTTCTGTTAACTCTTCCAGCTCCTGAGGCGGAATTTCCTCGTCAAAAATCGTACCTTCACCAAAGTCCAGTAGTGTCGCGACCTGAAGAGAAATTAAACAAACTTTTATTTTCAACTTGTTTTCATGAGTATTTGATACAATGGCAAGTCATTTAGTACTGTGCAATATATATGATTGTGGTGAATACATTGGATCTGCCATTATTCTGCTCAAAACAAGATAAAAAATACAATGTATACAAGGAACATTTTGTTTCTGTGTAAACCATGCTGCAGTATTTCTTTTTAAATTGATGAGTTGGTTTTATGGGTCTTGTAAATCACCAAGGTACAATGTTATTCAAATGGAGAACATGTTTTGCATGTATGACTAATTATCTTTTTAAAGTAGACCCACCTTCTTCTTGACATGTGTAGCCGTTCTTCCCCTCTGTCTGCCGCGTGTGGCCTGTGTCGCACGCGGTGTGGTCTGTGCCCTGTGAGGTGTTGCCTGTGCCCTGCGAGGTGTTGCCTGTGCCCTGCGTGGGGTTGCCTGTGCCCTGCGTGGTGTTGCCTGGGGAGTTGCCTGTGCCATTGGAGTGAGAATGGCTGCATCAAGAAGAGAGTCCTGCTGAAAACAAAGAAAACAAAAATCAATGAAATAATTCAATCTTAATTTCAATTGATTGCAATGAAACATTTATCATTGTAAATATTAGCTCATTTTAAAATAATGTACATTGATTGTGAAGAAGAAATATAACCTTCAGGACACGAGCAATCATTTATTTAAAACCTGCATTCTGAACACTAGTATGGTATCTGATTTGTTTTATTACTATAGCCAGAAAATGCATTATTTTTTTAAAGTAGTGAAAATTTTTCACTGACTCAGAAAGTAATTTAAGTTCAACTCGACTTCAGAATATGGTCCATTAATAAATGTGACTCAAATAATACAGAAAAGACTATGCATCACGAACCTCTTCATCATCACTGTCATGCTGATCCTCCACCTCAGACTCTAACTCCATTGGAACATCCTCGGGCTCACCCTCATCCTCTTCTGGCTCTGCAAGGTGCTCATAGCGAAATTCCCTTCCAGGATGTTCGCAAGTCAGCATCTGCATGAAAAAGATTTTTAAAAAATTAGGATTAAAATAGGACTCCAGGTTGAAAATAATCATTTGAACAGGAAAAATAAAATTAGGCAAAGAAAGCATTTAAATTCCATCAAAATCAGACAACAAATTATTAAGTTAAGTTTTACAACTGTGCATTATTTTGGCAAGACCGTTCTTTACTAGTTATTTTATTATTATTATTGTTCAAATGATAATGAAACTTCCCAGGATATCAATATAATATTAAAAAACCTATCATAATAATGTTGGAACAGAAGTTTGATAAGCGTCAAACCAGTTAATTAAGTTTTGGGTTTAAAGTCTGTACAATTGTCTAAAAAGGAAAAGGCGTGTTAACCGAATGAATCGCTATCAACTTGATGAGTACTGTCTTACGAACTAAATGAAAATTTTTAATGACTGTTTTCTGTACAATGAAATATCATTATGATTTGCTACTTCTGTTTAGACATTGAGTTTTCAGGGCTAACCATGCTCAACTTATCCATTGGATGAGACACGCTATTTATTAGATTGAAAATATTTTTAACTCACCACCCCATTGAAGGGATCGTTGGTCTCAATAGTCATGACCTCACCACGCCTTCCATCCACACTAAGCTGTGCGACCTTGTCGCCTGCTTGCAGAAATTCCGGTTTCACAGAAGGCCAAAGGATCGGAGAAACCCTAACCTGTCGACGGAGAATGGGCCGACGTATCTCTTCCGATACATCCACAAACGACGTCCTCCCTTTGTAGTTCACCCACCTAAAAAGGAAATACAGACATAGCTTTAACTTTTACGGCATAATGACCTTCTACAACACATAATTTAGATTCATGGCAATCAGATTCGTTGTTTGCAAGACTTAAGTAAAGCCAAAATAACAAATGGGGATACATCGGATCAACAATATGAACAGAAAGGAAATCAAAATTTTGATCTAAGTCAGACGAGTTCGGTAGATCGACGAACATACAGTACGCATAGTTTTACCCTATTAAATAAGTTTTTGTGAAATTATAGTGGGTCAATTCAACCTCGATGAAAAACAAAAGACATAAATTTATAGAGCAATGGGGAATAGAATATAGACATAGACCTACTTTACTTTGACAGCTTCCTCATCAACAGTCAGCACAACAGCTGCAAGCCAAACACCACTATCAGGGTCGCGAGCTTGGACCTTCTGCTTCTGGTTCCACGACATAGTTGGACCAAAACTTTGACCGAATTTGAAAACTTTGTCAAGCCTAATTAAGGAACGAATCGAATTTCGGAGAAGTTTGTCGGTGACGATGGGCAGTAATCGAATAACGGATTGGAAAGCAAGCTCAGTGAAGTCAATAATCGCATGTAGATGTTAAATTAACTGACCTCATATGACCGGGTTCAAGGATTTATACTTGATGCTCAGAGGGTCAGGGTCACTCCAATTGGCCATCGATTTAGCCAATAGGAAGATCCAATTTATAAACTCGGCAATTAACTTCTTTTGTTCACTGAGCGTTTTACAACGATTGGTGGGCCGTCAGCATGGCCGTCACGTTTCAATGACCAGTGCACGGAGCGTTTAACCCTGATTGGTTAATCGCTCAACCCGGATACGCTCGCTCCCGATCCCTAGCGTGCTGCTCGGCGGGGGGGGGGGGGGTCATGATTCATGGTTTCTTTCCTCTCAAATGTAGATGAGTGTAATACTCTAATTATCGAATAGACTGCAGGACATTACTACGGAATGGTCTTGCTGCCTAAATTTAATAAAGGCCTACACATTTTTCATGTACGTAATTAGAGGCTGCATTAGGGTGTACATTTTTATTTATTTATTAAACAATATTTCAACAGGGTCCCTTTCAGCAAAAACTGATATCAAAAGGGGCCCTAATAGCATAAAAACAAAACATATATATACAAGTGATAAAAACAAACTTGACAAAAACATATAAATCATACATATTAGAACACAGAAAGGCATACAAAATTCGAGTCATTAATATTTGTAGCACAGGGACCATTGACGTTTAACGTTTATGGGACATTGAATTTTCAATTTTCAGGTCAAAATACATGAAACTCAAAAAATCTTTATCTTGCGCTTCGCGCTCGCACTATTTAATAGGGCTGATGAGATTATTACACTTTAATGTTGTTTTATAAGAGTAAAGCTATGAAATAACTTTTAGGACAGGATGGTGAATAAAATGTATTTCACAAACAAAATGTAGTATATGCAGAACATTGCAGTCGGGAACAACTATGATTATTAGGTTGTCAATGAAATATGGTTGAAATGCTTAATTTCTAAAGATGATAACAGAAAGAAGATGAAGAGCATGAGAATAAAAGGAAAAGAATATGCATGGAGCAGAACTCAATGCGTACACGTATATTTTTACAATACACTTTCGACAGTCAAAAGTAAACCCTAATTATAGAAAAGAGACTAAATAATATTTGAACTATATAATAATGGTCACATATATTCATGATAGCTTGAAAAAAAGTTATATGACTTGAATGTGGTTGAAATATGTAATTGCTTTAAAGAAAATGTCACAAAAAACGATGAAAGGCTTGGGATAGGGGAGAAGAAAAAGAAAAAATGGAGAAGACGAAGAATGATGCCATTGAAGAAGGGAAAATAAATTAATCAAAAACATTTAAAAGGGGGGGGGGTGTGAGAATGAAAGAGAAAGAATAATTCGAAATAAATTTTGTCTGTATTTTCTGATTTTATTTAAAGCGGTCGTCACATATAAGTCTTGTAGAGAGTCACCTTGAAAGAAAATGTACACTTATAGTTTGGGCGAGTGGGAGCGCGATCCGTTCAATGCCGATAACAGCTTCAAGGTCTATTGTATAATTGGGTCCCTTATTACACGCCGCGCTTGTCAGGAGTGAACAAAGGATTCCTTATTTCAAAGTACCGTCGAAAAATCGGGCTCTTTGCCCCAAAGAATACTAAGCGGACCTCATGCACAACAATGCTATTCAAAGATTCAAAAGGGCTCTTTACTTGAAAAGCGGAACTCTCTTTATGATAATGCGCGCAAGTGTATGCTTTTAAGTCGAATAACACCAACAACGAAACTACTAATGACAATGATGAGAATGAAAACAAATGTAATAGGAACGTTCGTTAGATTAAAATAGTAATTTGTACGAGTTATTTGTTTCCTTCAATCAAATATTTAAATCTCATGCTTGCACGAAATAAAAATTCGTGGATCGAAGTCCACAGACGTCTTTGTTAAGACAATATGTCATACTACATGTAGGCCTACATGTACTTTGCATAACCTGTGGAAAATGAAATGCACGTTTTTCATCCACAATTTGACGAATACGAGTAAGCCTTATCGATTTTACAAGTTCCAGCTTCTTAAACAACCATTTGCCCTCCCCTTCCCTTTTTAAATGGATGTTTAGTTATGGGAAAACTACATGCAAAGTCTATATTCATTCGTTTACAAGATATAATCATAGACAAAGCTTACATGTTGAAAATTTCTACAAATCCAAAGAGGTCCAAAATTGTGAGTAGAAAACTCCGCCATCATAGCGTTTATACCAAATTATCGTCTAGCGCGTTTACGTAATGCGCATAAAGCGTGCCTGGCTTCTGGTATAATACAAAATCCTCTGTAAAGTTTAACCGCAATTCATTTATCAATGTGACTATTATCATTATATGTTGTAATTATTTTAATAATTAAGATAATCATTATTTAAGATATCATTACATGAAATAGTAAACATTAATCTCCACAAGAAAACACAAAAGCAGAGTTCATGTGACATGTATATTTGAAGATCTGATATGGAGTAGATTTCACAATATTGTATAATTTTCATTAATGTTTAGCAGAACGCATTTGAATGTATTTATTTCATTTTTTTTCCAAAGACACATTGGAAAGGTAAAATTCAAGCCTAATTTTTTAAATTAGACTAAATAATATTACAACTACAGTGGTCACATTCGTGAATGCTTGAAAAATATAAATTGAATATTGTTGAAATAGATAAATTGGTTTGAACAAGATGACGTGTGACGACAGTGATGATGGGGGTGGTTAAGAAGTAGAATGATGTCATTGAGGGGGGGGGGGGGTGATTAAAAAGGAGGAATTAGAGGGGAAAGAATAAAGAGTATGATAGAGAAAGAATTATACGAAAATAAACAAAAGGAATGAGAGGGAGAAAGATTTGAGAAAAAAATAATAAGAGAGGAAGTAGAAGTCATTGAGGAAGGAGAAGATTATAAAGAAAACACATTGAAAGAAAAGCATTAAAATCATTGATAGTGATAATATCGAGGTAAAGAATGAAGTAAAGATGATCGATATATGTTTGTTGGTTCATGTATATGCGTGGACATGATCATGTACTGAGGAGATTCTGTAGTTCATAAAATAAAAAAAAATGTTGAATATTAACATGATACATATAACTGATTAAAGGACAAGTCTATACCCCCAACAAAACGTTTATTTGAATAAGAAGATAAATACAACAATCGTAACACTGAAAATTTTATCAAGTATAGGATGTAAAATAAGAAAGTTATTTCATTTTGAAGTTTCGCTCAATTTCACAAAACAGCTATATGCACATCGTGTTCGGTATATGCATATGAGGAGACTGATTTTTTCTCCTTATTGTCAGGTAAAACAAAGATTGATTCCTCCCTGAACATGTGGCATTAATATATTTTAATTGTTTCATTCAAGTTAGTCCGTATTTACAAATCTGCAAAACATGAAATATTGTATTATTCAAACAATAACAAACAAAAGAAATAGTGAGAGATAGAGGGACATCATTATCATTATTCTTATTTGCATGTCACTGAGTTGTGCATATCACTGTTTTATGAAAATAAGCAAAATTTTAAAATGTCACAAACCTCTTATTTTACATCCGATTTTGATGAAATGTTCAGTGTTACGCTTGTTGTGTTCTTTTTATTAAAATCAACATCTTTTTCCGGAGCGTACATGACCTTTCAGAATTACATGTTACGATATAACAACTGGAAGTGCAAGGAAATATATTTGGTGTATACTGACTTCAAAACGGGTTGTCGCGGGGAATAACAGATTTATATATCTCATTAATCAGACAATGCGAGTACCAGGAAAGATAAACACATAGGCCCGTACTCTAGAGGTCGGGTCTTACTTAAACTCAGGTTTAAAGTTGTGGTTTAAGAACATGTATAGATAGCCAATCGTTACATAAATAGTAGATATCATACTTCAGCTCATTTGGCTCTCAAATCATCATTGTCTAGGAAGTATGAAAAGATTGTTGTCTTCACCCTCGATAAATCAGGAAAGAGCATAGTTAACATAAGAAACATACGACTTAACAAAATTGGACATTTTTGGCTTCCCATACTTAAACCACAACATTTTAATAATTTCTTCTCCCACTACGTGTCTCTTTGTTTCTCCCACTTGTCCTTTCACCCGGTATTTTTTTTTTGGGGGGGGGCGGCGTGGCCCCCCTCCCCGTCGTTCATGCCGCTTAGCGGGATATTGCAAGCGAGTGCGTAGGGGGAGTTGATTTTTTTTATAATGAACAAAAAAGGGACCTGATAAGGATTGCATTTTGTCACTGATTACGGATTTCATACCTCAATATTCGAATAATGCGGGCGTGGAGAACGAGATGATTTTTTTTTAATATTTCAACCTTTAAAAAAAACTGGACGTTATAAGAATTTTGTAAACAAGGACATAAATAGTACCTTGTTAAACAATAATTGTGAGCGCAAAACGCGAACCAAAAATTTGTGATATTCCAACCTGAACATTGGATATTCTAAGCATTTTTCAATCAAGGACAGAATGGGTACCTTACTGACAAAAATTGATGTGAGCGCAAAGTGCGAGCCATTTTTTTTTATTAAATATCCTAACCCTAACTATTCTGTTCTGCGTCAAAAGGGGAATTTCATTTTGAAAAAGGGCATATTTCATTTTGAAGAAAAGGGCACTTTCCATCTGGAAAGAAGAGCATTTTTTTCTTCGAGGACACCCCCCCCCCATCCTGGTCGCGCCACCCTTGATCGAGATAAAGAATGAATTAGACATGATCGATATGTTTGTTGGTTCATGCATGGACACAGAGGGGGTTCTGTAGTTCATAAACTAAAAATTCAAATATAACTTATTTCTATCTATCAAAGAGGTAAAAAAAATTGAGTAGAAAACTCAACCATATCGCGTTACCAAGTTATTGTTTATTACATTGTAATTATTTCCATGATTGAAATTGTTATTAAAACATCATTGATTATTCCACAAGAAAACGCCAATAGCAGACATTATAAAACACTCAGGAGATGTGGATTACATTCCACAATATTGTACATGTACACCTCCTTCCAGTTTTTTTAATATTTAGCAGAACGCAGTTGAATGCATACATCATGTATTTAGTAAATTTTCTCAAATACACACTAGACAGGTAAAAGTAAACCCTAATTTGGAAAATCGACTAAATAATAATACAACTATATAAGAGTGGTCGCTTACGTTCATGATAGCTTGGAAAATATAAATTTAATATCAATAATTGGTTTGAACAAAATGACGTGTAAAGACAGCGATGTTTTATTTCCTCTTTTTTTTGGGGGGGAGAATAAGAAGTAGAATGATGACAGTGAGGGGGGGGGGGGGTAATTAAAAAGGAGGAATTGGAGGGGAAAGTATAGAGTATTATAGAGAAAGAATGATAAAAAATGAAGACTTGAGAAAAAATAAGAATAAGAGAGGAAGTCTATATATAGAAGCCAATGAATAATCATATTGAGGAAGAAGGAAGAAGATATAAAGAAACCACATTGAAAGAAAAAGCATGAAAATCATTGAGAATGATAATATCGAGGTAAAGAATAAAGTAAGAGATGATCCATGATTATGTTTGTTGGTTCATGTGCAGAGGAGATTCTGTAGATCATAAAATAAATTAAAAGTTGAACTTCCATGCTTGGTAGGCCTACATGTAACTGATTGAGAATTACATGTGGGCATTGGAGAATGGAGCTCTGAATGTGGAGATGTGTTTCTTGTCACTTTATGAAAAAATATATTCATGTTTGCGTTAATTTTCTAATTTCATTTAAAACAGTAGTTACAATCATGTACATCTCAGTCTATTAGAGAGTCACCTTGAAAGAAAATGTAAACTTATAGTTTGGGCGAGAGGGAGCGCGATCCATTCAATGCCGATAACAGCTTCAAGGTCTATTGTATAATTGGGTCCCTTATTACACGCCGCGCTTGTCAGGAGTGAACAAAGGATTCCTTATTTCAAAGTACCGTCGAAAAATCGGGCTCTTTGCCCCAAAGAATACTAAGCGGACCTCATGCACAACAATGCTATTCAAAGATTCAAAAGGGCTTTTACTTGAAAAGCGGAACTCTCTTTATAATAACGCGCGCAAGTGTATGCTTTTAAGTCGAATAATATCAACAACGAAACTACTAATGACAATGATGAGAATGAAAACAACTGTAATGGGAATGTTCATTAGATTAAAATAGTAATTTGTACGAGTTATTTGTTTCCTTCAATCAAATATTCAAATCTCATGCTTGCACGAAATGAAAATTCGTGGATCGAAATCCACAGACGTGGATGTGAATGTGAAGGTCCGGGCTGAAAGTACATGTATTTATAGAATAAGTACAATTCACTGAGTAAAATTCCATCAAAATCTAATAATAAATAACAAAGTTATTGAATTTTGAATTTGAGCAATATTTTGTAAAAACAGTCGTCATGAATACTAGGTGGGCTGATGTCACATCCCACTTGTTCTGTTGTATTTTATTATAATTATGAGATTTGGTTTATTCAATTTTTCCTCCAAGAACTAGAAAAATTCGATTGACAACCGATTTAGTGCATTAGATATTTATTTCATTACAAGTGAGACATATTATTCTCACAAGTATGAAATGATGAAAGAATTATGAGTTTATGTACTAACGTATTAATGGTAAGTGGGATGTGACATCATCAGCCTACACAGTGGCGTACCGTGGGTCACGGCATGGGGGGGGGGGCACCAGCAAATTTTTTGAGTCACCAAGTGAGCCAGTTGCTAATTATGCTGACCTAATAGAGATATTTTAAGGACAGTGTCATTAAACGGATATGTATGTCACTGATCACATAATGCGAGCGCGAAGCGCGAGCTGAATTTTTTTTATACTCAGACCTAAAAGGGGAAATTATAAGCAAATTTCTGTAATCATGATATGTACCTCTTTTGCTAAAAAAACAATGCGAGCGCGAAGCACGAACTGAAATTTTTGTATAGATGATTGATCCCAATCAGAATTTTAAGGACTATATTTTAGGAATCTATTAAGAGTATACATATCTCACCATAGTATTCAAATGCGAGTGTCAAGCGCTTGCTTCTTTTAGGAAATCAAGAAGAGCAGACATGTAGGGGAAGGCGGGGTAAGTTGAGCATAGGGGCAAGTTGAGCCACCAGCCCCAGGCCAATAATGAATGAGTCAGACATTGTGGTGGTGCCATGTATTGATGACCCATTGCATAACCCCTAACACCACCATATTGTTTCCAACTTTGAAACAAAAAGTAGTTTTTTAGAGGGAAAAATATGAATTTCAGCCAAAAAAGTAAAAAAGAGTGTGAAATAGATAAGTGCTTTATAAACACACACGTGTTTAAATATAATAAAGACATGATAACAATATTATTAGTCCAGGTATGGATCTTAATTCTTGTCATAGTCTTTTATATGATGGATGCATAATAAATTTGTGGATACAAAATTATCGCACTAAGTTCGGACTGGGGTAAGTTGAGCCAAACAGCATGGGGCAAGTTGAGCCATGGTAATTCCTATGGTAATGTATCTTAAAAAACAAATAAACCATAAAAATAGATTGAAATGCAGGCTGAAAGGAGCAAATATACATGACTGCTCTTTTCCTTTTACAGGATGTTAGTATTTATAGAGAATTAGCAAGTGAAAAGACTTTAAACAAAAAAGTGACATGCTGGTTGCCCCCCCCATACATTTTGTACATAGTGTTTGTGGCTCAACTTACCCCAGAAGGTGGCTCAAACTTACCCCATATATGGGGCAAGTTGAGCCATTTGACATCGGTTTTTTCAAAGGTCACGATGATGAAAGTGTTGGGGTAGAAAGTTATATATAGGTGGAAAATATTTCAGAAGAATGAAATTTCAAGGCAAGGTACTTATTTCGACAAGATTATTAATCATATCAATTCTAACATGCAAAAAGCAAAAACTGTCACAACTTACCCCGCCTTCCCCTATGTATTATCTCACTAATCCACTAATGCCAACGTAAGCACGGACGGGAAATGTTTTATATAAAGACCTTAAAATGATATGTCACTACATAAAACAATAGCGAGGAGATATGTTTGGTGATATATTGACTTGAAAACGGGAGGTTTTAGTACAACAGTATTATATATCTCGTTAAACAGACAATGCGAGTATCAGGAACAATGAAGACATAGGCCCTGAGCAAATTAAGTTTCATAAAGTTATATATATTTTTATGTAATATAACATAACATAATTATAATATAATAATACCATAATAATCAATACTTTCTGCCTTCCCACTATGTTTCTTTCCTTTTCTCCCTCTTTTCCCCCGTTTTTTTCTTCTGCCAGCCGATTGGGGGGGGGGGCACGTGCCCCCCATGCCCCCCCGTAGTTACGCCACTGAGCCTACATGTACCTAATGAACATTCATGACGACTCTTTTCACAAAATATTGCTAAACGTTAAACTTCACTAACTTTGTTATTTGTTATCCGATTGTTAAGACAATAGTACTTTGCGTAACTTGTGGAAATAAGAATTGCGTGTATCATCGACAATTTTTCCTGAAATATTTCGCCTCAATATTTTAGTCTCTTTTCATCCAAAAGTTTACGAATGTTGCATCCGTATACTGTACGAAATGCTTTATCGTTACTTTACAAGTTGCAGCTTCATAAAGGACAAGTCCACCCTAACAAGAAGTTGATTTGAAAAAGAGAAAAGTCCATGAAGCAGAACATAAATAGAGAAAAATCATACAAACGTAACATTGAAAATCTCATCAAAATCAGATGTAAAATAAGAAAGTTATGACATTTAAAAGTTTCGCTTTATTTCACAAAACAGCTGTATGCACATCGTGGTTGGTATGCAAAATTAGGAGACTGATGATGTCATCCACTCCATATTTCTTTTGTATTTTATTATATGAAATATGATTTTTTTTGTTTTCTCCTTATTGTCAAGTGAAACGATTTATTCGTCCCTGAAGATGTGAGATTAATATTTCTTAACACATGTTTCAGTCAAGTTTGTCCTTATTGTCAAATCTGTAAAAATTGAAATATTGTATGATTCAAACAATTCCATATTACTTTTTATTCATTTACAAGATAATTATGGACAGGTCTAATGTGTTGACAGTTTCTATCCATCAAAAAAGGCCGAAAATTGTGAGAAATCTCAACAATCATAGCGTTACGAAAATTATCTAACGCGTTTACAAAATTATCATACCATGCCGTAATGGCTTCTAGTATAATAAAAAGACCTCTGCAAAGTGTAACCAAAATACATTTGAATTTCTCTATTTTCGATGTTGAAAGATTGCTTTATTTGCTCTCGAAGTTGACAAAATATAAGTCTACGTAATATGTTGACATTTTCTATCCATCAAAAAAGGCCGAAAATATTGTAAGTTGAAATTAAAACCATCACAGCGTTACGAAAATTATAACGCGTTTACAAAATTATCTTACAATGCCGTGTATATCAATGGCTTCTGGTAATACAAAAACCTGCATGTAACCAAAATAAATTTGAAATTCTTTATTTTCGATTTTGAAAGCTTGCTTCATTTTCTCTCGAGGTTGATAAAATGTAAGTCTACGTAATATGTTGACAATTTCTATCCATCAAAAAATGGCCGAAAATATTGTGAGTAGAAATTTCAACCATAGCGTTACGAAAATTAACTAACGCGTTTACAAAATTATCTTATGTATATTAATGGCTTCCGGTAATACAAATACCTCTGCAAAGTGTAACCAAAATACATTAGAAATTCTTTATTTTCGATGTTGAAAGCTTGCTTTTATTTTCTCTCGAAGTTGACAAAATGTAGGTTAAGAGTATATAGGCCGACCGATCCATTATCATTATTGTATATTGTAATCATTTTCATGAAATTGAAAATTATATCACTATTGAACGACATCATTGCACGAAATAATAGACATTGATTACTCCACAAGAAAACACCAACAGTATAGGTCATGTGATATCTGAACGTCTGAAATGGAGTAGATTACATACCATGCATGTAGACCCTCCAGTTTCTTTAATATTTAACAGAACGTATTTGTTTTTATTTCATTATTTCCAATAAACATTATAAAGGTATGAGTAAACCCTCATTTAGAAGGTTATACTATACAACTACAATGGTCATTTATAATATATACATATAGGCCTACATATATTAATATATTCGTGATAGCTTTAAAAATATGAATTGAATATGCATAGATAAATCGGTTGGAAGAAAATAAGAAAGAAACGATGATAAGGGGGGGGGGGTAAGAAGAAGTAGAATTATGGCATTGAAGGGAAGAAAGAAAGAAAACCGCTTAAGCGAGACCGATGGATTTTTTTTTTAGAAGTTAGGTTATGAAATGAGCTTTATACTTCTGTCCATTTAAATGAATATGATACTATATTTTGGAATTAATTCAACCGTATTTCAGAGGGGGAAGCGCTGTACAATCAGAAATATTGCTTACTGCTAAAGGGAACAGCAAAAACAAATATAGGAAATTTCTTGAAATATGTTTTCAAATTACACGAGTGGCCGCATTTGGCCGCAGTTCTACACACAGCATCACAAATATATTCCAGCAAAATAATCATAATATTCTTTTTATTATGGAAGTGTGTGGGATTTTATATGTTGAATCAAAAAAGTCAAATTAATTAGAAACAGTTATATTCAATATTTCGCCAATCATAAAGATGTCAGGACACAATAAGCCTTTGATATACATGTAGATATATATATTCAATATATAATAGTTTTCTGCTCAAATGGAAATGTCCAATATATCTATTAAAAAATCACTTAACATTTTTCGCATGAAACTGCATGGCGGCATCTCAGGTTACCACCAAAGGATGCACCTGTGTATTATTTTGTACTTAAGAAATTTGAACTATTTGCGATACGTTGTCTATCCATGTTGTAAACAATAAAACTCTCACCCTTTGATGTTAACCCGGTATTGTCCACGCCGGTGCCATCTCTTTGGCATGGGCGGGGCTGTGAGTCGAAACCCTTTTAGAATTCGCAAACAATAAACTTCTTACTATTATCCTCGCGCCAACTCCGGGCGCTGTCACCCCTTTAGAATTAGCTAACAATGAACTTCCTTCAATTTAAAACCAGTACCGTTCACGCGACACCATCCATAGCACGAGCGCTTGAGTTTAAAAAAAACCCTGGAACAAACTCTTAAAAAAAAGACGATTACTTCTGATAAACCTTCTGTATTAGTTTAGCTAATTAGTTTAGCTAATACCTCGGTCACATTTCATATAATAAATTACAAAAGAGTGAGTGGGGATATGACATCATCAGCCCACCTTATGAATTTTCATAAAGATATGACAAGAACTGTTCACCGGAATAATGCAAATGTTTAAAATTCATTAAAGAAAACCAAAACCCAAGAAGAGAAGTAATCTTATTGGAAAGAGTAAAATGAGAGGAACTATTCAAAAAAAGTTTCATCAAAATCGGTTATGAAATAAGCCAGTTATGGGAGTTTGAAAACTCTTGTTATATATACTTACTATGGGCATCCTCAAATTGGCAAACGTGCTTCAAAATGGCTGATTTTGTGGACAACGTTCCATTTGTTTTGTACAAAAAATTTCAGATTTTCCTCATTATCTTTCAAATTGCATCTTGCCTCCTTCTGAGCACAACATATGTCATGGGTAATATAATCCACACCATATATGTCAAGGTCAGGAGGAGATAATGTGAAATATGTAAAATAAATGGAAAATCTGAAAATATGTGTACAAAACAAATGGAGAGTTGTCCACAAAATCAGCCATTTTGAAGCACGTTTGCCAATTTGAGGATCCGCATAATAAGTACAACAAGACTTTTTAATCGCCCATAACTTGCTTATTTCACAACCGATTTTGATGAAAGGTTTTTTAAATTGTTCCTCTCATTTTATTCTTTCCAATAAGGTTGCTTTTCTTCTTGGGGTTTTTTTCCCTTTAACTTCGTTACCCGATTTACAGCATTTTGCTTTGTGAATTTTACTCCATTTATTGAGATATAAATATCTCCGGCCTGGACCATCCATTTGATCCTACGGAAACTAGAGAGGGGGGATTACACGTTAAAAGTAGAAAATAGAATTACATCCGCCGCCCCGCATAACTTTTTCTTAAGATTTTGGGGCCCTTAATTTGCGTGCTGATAGTCACATTCTCAAATGTTTTTTTCTTTCGCTCATTTTTCGCACTCGCACTACCAAGGAGCCCCCCCCCCCCTGTAATCCATGTAGTGATTGAACGTTAAATGGATGGTCCGGTTTGAAAATATTAATATCTAAACATAGAGTAAAACTCACAGAACAAAATGCTAAAAATTTCATCAGTCGAAATAACGGAGTCATTTAATTTTCAATATTAACAATATTTTCTAAAAAAAAAAGTTACATTAAGCATATCGCCATGAATATTCATTAAGTGGGCTGCTGATGTCATATTCCCACTATCCCATTTCTATTGTCATAACATGAAATCAAAATTGTTTCATATATTACGTAAATGATGTGTCTCCATAATGATGCAATAAGTTGCGGCAATAATAACTAATACAATTATTTTTTGTCGCCGCTCGCTGACTTTTTACTTTGAAGTCTCGTGCAAATTTTGAAACCAAATTTGTGACGCTCGTTTATGACATTACGCAACATTATGTAAATGTATGTCAGACCCAAAATTGCTCAAAAACGTGATTTCATGTACAAACCCAATGCAAATTTATTTAGCCAAAATTCATAAAATGTGTGATTATTTCTTCTTTTGCTTAGTAAAATTAATTGATTTTGCCTTGTTAATGATCAGAGTTAAGGCTGGAACGATTTCCATCGATAAAACAATAAAAAAAGTGGAAAAAAAAACAGAGACATACATAAGAAATTAAAAAACAATGAAATACATAAGGAATCGGTCTTAGTACCAGATTTTTTCCATTCACAATATATTGTTAGCGTGGCTATAAAGAATATTTTCACCAAAATATAGAATTCTAGAAGCTTTTGTAGTAAATGAAAGCAAAAAGTATGGTTTCATGAATAAATTAGCACAATTTATTCACATAAAATAAAAATATATGAATTCAGTGAAATTTACCCATGCAACTGCATTCATGTAGATTACGTCGTTCTCTACCATCATGCAATTTTTTGCTGTGATCGCGCAATCCGCGACTGAGATCTGGGGGGGCATAATGCCCCCCCCCCCCCCGGAATGACAAGAATCGAAATACCCCGGGAGATTCAGGGTTAATCAGTTGTCAATCCAATTGTTTATTTGTTTTAGTTCTTGGTAAATTTCTTTTTGCATAAACCCATTTTCATGGAATAAAATACATGAGAACAAGTGGGGACATGACACCATCAGCCAACCTAGTGATTATCAATGAAGACATGCCAAGAATTGTTTCACCTAAATGAAGCAAATCTTTAAAATGCAATCAGATTTTGATCAAACCTGCAGCATTTTGCTCTGTACATTTTACTCTATTTATTTATTCATGTTTTATTTATAACAAATGATAAAATAAGGTGGAGGGTAGTTCGGTTCAGTTATAAAACTGCCTTACAACGAAGCCCTCCCCCCTTACAAACATAATATAGAACATAAACATGATAATAATAAATACAAGTGAAAATTAACATAAAAAGTTATAATCTATAAAACAAACAAAAAAGAAAACAAATAAACAAAAAAGAAAGAATACTAGAAGATACTTTGTTATAATAAATGTTTGGCCAATAGGTAACCTCGTTTAAAAGAATTTATAGAATTGGTGGATTGAACTGAAAATGAGAATTTATTAAAATAATAGGGAGCTTGCTTTATAAGAGAATGACTTTCTTTTGAATTCAGTTTTGGGGAATGGAATGTCGAGGAGAGAATTTAGTGCATAGCGGGTACAATATTTAAAGGTGCGATAAGTAATAAGCGATTTTAAATAGGGGCGTTTACATTAATTATTTTAAATACTAATAAACAGTAGTAATATTTTAGTCTTTGTTCAACGGGTTGCCAATTTAGGGTTGTAAGAAGTGTACACTGCGGTGTATTATAATCCTTATTTAATATTAATCTGGCATATCTATTTTGTAATTTTTGTAGTTTGGAAAGATTTGTTTTTGAACAACTTCCCCATGCAGTGCAACAATAATCAATATGTGGTAAAATTAAAGCAAAATATAAGGTTACAAGAGTTTTATGGGGTATTAATTGCTTTATGCGGCGAATACATCCAATTGTACGTGATATTTTATTAAATATATATATTACATGGTCAGACCTGGTCAGTTGCGAGTCAAGCATAATACCAAGATATTTCATTTTATCAACACATTGCAAGTAGTTATCGTACAATTTGATCTTGAATTGGTGATTATCTAGCTTTCTTTTAGTGCCAAAAGACATTTTAGGCCTCTAGCCAGGATTTTTTCTGTCCTAACTGCGACCATTATTAACATAACATAAATTTAGCAACCTTATGACTTTATATGCAGTCCATCCTTTTTTCCTGTTCATCATTTTCAAGACCTCTGCAACTGGGTCGTGTTATTTTACGTTTAAATTTGCTGCTGCATGTAGTTTATGTTGGGTTAAAATCCTACGAATATTCGAGAGAGAGAGAGAGAGAGCTCCCCTTTAGAGTATAAAATAGAAAATACATCCACCGTCCCGCCTAACTTAGTTCTTCTTTCTCATAATGAACTATTCATGTTATCAGTTTTTAATATGGTTTGATAACTTCATCTCACAAGTCAGCGATAATTTTTCACTCTCCGCATGGTAATTCAACATTTTTAACCTGTGGTACATGTATGTTCGTTTTGACAAGCCTATATAGCTGTGAGCTGGGCATTGTTTGCTATGGGTAATTAAGTACATGTAACAAATTGATGCAAAGGTTCGAGCCCTGGCCTAGTGTCTTTCGGATGGTGACGTTAAAGTTTGGTTCCATACGTAAATATTCATATACAGTAGATTATTGGATTGAAATTTGAATTTCGTTTTTGATACTAAAATATATTGATGACTAGTTAGTCAATACGTTAACTCTGACTTAAGGTTCTAAAAGTAATACTATATGTATTTTTAATTGGAATGAAATTTGTAATTGTAATGGATTATTGATAACTAGTTATTTTCCTGATGCATGTAGTACCGGTACTCCTTTTTTCTACTAAATTTAAAGTACATGTATCGCCTTCTTTTGTGAAATCGAGGCTTCGTGTATAGTATTTGTCTGTAGCCTTTGTGTAAACGGGTATGCACTTCCACTCACATAATTTTTCTTATAAATGTAATATGAATTTAAATTTTTAAAAAGATCGATATTTTATTGTTTAATATGGTATTTTGATGTTTATTGACTTGAAGCTGTGAACAAATATTTCCAATAAAAATGGATAAATAAAGAGATTAAGGACGAACTTGAAAGAGGAACTTGATCTGATACACGTCTGACAAAACTCAAATACACACATACACACATCCTCCTCACACAAACAACAATAAACAGCAAACTGATATTCAATGCAATAAGCTAAGGCAGCGCGCGCATGCGCACAGAACTTTCCAGGTGACGTTGACGAAAAAAAGGCTGTACGACAGCTAGCAAAAGCTATTATAATAAGCTAAGATTTGTCAAGGCAGCCATATATATATATATACACGCTCGCCGGTCTTCAACTTCACTAGCCAAGTTCTTCGATACTTTTTTTTTGTGATCATAGAGCAGCAGCAAAAGCTTTAAAAGCTGAGATACACTGTACTTCGTCGGCAAAATATACGCTGGATCGACGAGACGGTCTTCAACAATTTTGGTACCGTACTAGCAAGGCCGCACCAGCCAAGGCTAGGCCTTGGCCAGTTTCTTCGATAAACTGCTACCGAGGCAATACTAAAATAATTTTAGGCCTTTAAGTTACAGCTCAGACGTCGAACTCAAAACAATGCCTATTTTAAGTTTAGGTGATCGTACTCGAATAATTCGCTGGAGCGAAGATGGTGCTTCTCTTGCCGAGATGAAAAATAGACTTTTTGATTACGGTGTCGAAGTGTCGCGTTCTGCAATCTCTAAGTGTATCCATCGTTACCGGGACACTGGATCTGTAGGCGACAGGCAGCGGACTGGGAGACCAAGCGTTGCGGGCGAAGAGGAGATAAGGTACATCGACTCACTCATTGAGGAAGACAACGAAATTTCGTCAGTCGCAATAAAAGACAAACTGAGGCAACGGTTTGACAAGGTAAGATAAATTGCATTGGCCAATTAATGCAGGGATTATAACCAGATTTTTTTAAATATTATTACTACATGATGATGTAGCACAAAAAATGGAAACCCCACCCTAACTAACTTTTCTTCATTCAGTTAGGCTAAATATGAATGATTGCATTCATTTCAAATCTGCAATTTTAATCATTTGTGTGTAGTTATGCTATTTCAAATAATTTTATATTGTGATAATCTTTTTATAGATATTTTTAAAAATTGTTATACAGAATATAGTGAAGGCCTATGAATTTCAACACAGTGTAAACATGTATGTGATAGCAAAATTTCCAATGTTATGAAAAAAACCAAGTTACATGTATGATGTTGCATTTTTAATCCAGCATGTTGACCCATTTTTTAAAATTTATACCTACAGGTCTTCAGTGTAAGCACAATCAAACGGCTTCGCCAGAAGATTGGATGGACCAGGACCAGAGCCATGTATGGTCAACTGATCAGGAACTATAACAAGGCGGCTCGTCTGGCATTTGCTTTGCGGATGTACGAGATTAACGAACAATTCCATGACATCATTTACACAGATGAAAGCACGTTCTGGGTAGAGAACAACGCTCGCTACTATTACAGGAGAGTTGGTACAGCGAACAAAAAGGTGGGGAAACCGAAACACCCCTACAAGGTGCACGTCTGGGGCGGCGTCTCTAGGAGAGGAACTACTCGTCTGGCCATCTTTGATGGAATCATGCGTAAGGAGTTCTTTACCCATGAATTGCTCCAACAGTACCTGCTCCCCTTCATCCATGAAGCGTACCCAGAAGGATGCCGGCTCATGATGGATAACGACCCGAAACACAGCAGTCGGTATGCAATGCAATTCATGAGGGAACACAACATCAATTGGTGGCGCACTCCTGCAGAGAGCCCTGATGCAAACCCAATAGAGCACATCTGGGGAAACATGAAGGTCTTCATGAGGAGAGTGAGTATTGTTGATTTCATGAAATCAAGATAACTTCAAATTTTGTACATCTGAAATTTTCAAGACTTGTACGTACACTCACAAGGTAACAATAGAGACGAAAGTGATCATACAACCGACTAGATATTTATATTTTAAAAAGATGCATTGCTTCACTAAACCACTTTATAGTATACTGGTGAAACCGATTTCGTTTTTATCAATGATGTACCATTCCAATCATTAGGTTTGTCAGTACGACTGTACATGTAGCATTATTATAAGTGTAAGATGAGCCATTCTTTGCAGAGCCACATAAAATGAATTTTGTTCACAAACTTTTTTTTTCTTTGTCATTTCTTTTTTTTTATACATATAGCATATCAAGCCAAGAACTAAAGACCAGCTGATTGCAGGACTCAAGTACTATTGGACCACCCAGCTGACACGTGAGCGAATTGAACGACACCTCAACAATGTCTACCACGTCTATCCGGAAATCATCAAGGAGAGAGGGGACAGGACCAAGTACTAGCAAGTTGATCAGGTCTACAAGTACATGTATGACAGTATGAGCGAACTGAACGGCATGTCAGCAATGTCTTCACTTTGGAATACCACCACATCATATGTGAAAAACTCTTCTATACAGGCTTATGTTATGCAAATGACCAACAATGACTGTACATGTAAGTGATTATTGGTTGGTCCAATTTGTGCGATTCTAACCGAGGCTAATGAGAAATACCAGTATTTTCTTATCATGATTTATAGTAATTTCTGTTGGTCACCCAAAATTGGTCAAGGAAATCTCAAGGCATTTTTGGTAATGCAGTTTTAATTGAATTTGGGCCTGTAAATTCTATTACTGTGACCAAAAGGAATATTCTATGTCTATCATGTGCTTATCATAAGCATGTATGTCAGAATCAAGGCAGATTTTTTTTGTGGTGTCAATGTCATAAAAAAAACAAAGGAAAATATTGAGTAAATTACTTTTCCATGTACAAGATAGGTCTAGTCTAGTTGACCTGTTTTATCTTTGTCCTTAACAAATATAATGCATTTGGTGCAATATTAAAACACATTTTTCTTTCAGCATAACCCTTCTGATTCTTTCTGTTTTATTTTTTTTCAAGGTTTGAGAAAGAGATATAGAGCGAGAGGAGAAAGTTGTTTGAACGTTGAGATGGGGTGTTTGAAGTACTGTACATGTATTGGGAGGGGTCCTGCTTGAATTCCATAATCGAGTGCGTTGTGATTGAAGATGGTTCCATTTTCCTCTTCGTTCTCTGTTCTTGCATGGTTCTTGCTTCTCATTCTGTCCCCTGCCCTCAGCATTCTTTTGTTTTCGTTTAAAAATCAAAAGATACTAGGATGGAATGAGAGTCGGAAGAGAGTGACTGAACCCGGGATTAAGCGGGGGAGGGGTGGGGTCTTCCTTGAATTCAATACCGAAGAGCGATGATACCGAAGTGCGATGTCGTTGAAAATGGTTTCCTTTACTTCTTTTTCCTTTATTCTTTTTTCTCGCCTCTCTTTCTGTCTGCCTTTATCTGACTTTTCTGTTTTATTTTGTTTGAAAATAAAAAGCTACGGAGTGAGAATGAGAGGCAAAGGGGAGTGATTAAAACCGAGAGAGAGGGAGGGGCCAATTAAATTCATTACTCGAGTGCGTTGTGATTGAAGATAGTTCCATTTTCTTCGTTCTCTCTTCTTGCTTCCAATTCTCTCTGCCGCCATAAGGCCTATCTTTTTTATTTCGTTTGAAAATCAAGTTATAGGAAGTGAGATTGATAGGCGGAAGAGGGCGATTGAAAGCAGGAGGGGGGGGGGGGTCCTGCTTGAATTCAAGACTCGAGTGCGATGTACATGTAGTTGAAGATGATTTGATAATATGACTACATTTCCTCCTTTGTTCTTGCTTCTCATTCTCTCTCCCGCTCTAACGCCCATTCTGTTATATTTAGGGGGGGGGGGTCCTGCTTGCGTTGTTGGTTTGATTTCATTGCTCTTCTTGCTTCTCATCCCCCCCCCCGCCTCAGTGTAATTTTTCATTTGAAAATCAATAACTGGAAAGTAAGAATGATTGAAACCTGCAGGGGGGGGGGGGTGATCCACTATACACCATTAATCGAGTGCGTTGTGATTGAAGATAGTTCTATTTTCTTCTTCGTTCTCTGTTCTTGCTTCTCATTCTCTCTGCCGCCATGACGCCTATCTGTTTTTATTTCGTTTGAATATAAAATGCTATAGGAGGTTAGATTGAGAGGCAAAGGGGAGTGATTGAAACCGAGAGAGGGAGGGGGGGGGGGGGGTTCCACTAAATGATCATACTCGAGTGCGTTTTGATTGAAGATGGTTCAATTTTCTTCTTCGTTCTCTCTTGCTTCTCACTCTCTGCCGTCATAAAGTCTTTCTGTTTTATTTAGTTTGAAAATAGAAAGCTACGGAGTGAGAATGAAAGGCAAAGGGGAGTGATTGAAACCGAGAGGGAGGGGCCAATTAAATTCATTAATCGAGTGCGTCTTGGTTGAAGATCGTTCCATTTTCTTCTTCGTTCTCTGTTCTTGCTTCTCATTCTCTCTGCCGCCATAAAGCCTTTCTGTTGTATTTTGTTTGAAAATAAAAAGCTACGGAGTGAGAATGAGAGGCAAATGGGAGTGATTAAAACAGAGAGAGAGGGAGGGGGGCCAATTATATTCATTAATCGAGTGCGTCTTGGTTGAAGATGGTTCCATTTTCTTCTTCGTTCTCTCTTCTTGCTTCCAATTCTCTCTGCCGCCATAAGGCCTATCTGTTTTATTTCGTTTAAAATCAAAAGTTATAGGAAGTGAGATTGAGAGGCGGAAGAGGGCGATTGAAAGCAGGAGCTAGGGGGGTGGGGGTTCCTGCTTGAATTCAAGACTCGAGTGCGTTGTTGGTTTGATTTCATTTCCTCCTTCGTATTCTCTTCTTGCTTCTCATCCCCCCCCCCCCCGCCTCAGTGTAATTTTCATTTGAAAATCAATAACTGGAAAGTTAGAATGATTGAAACCTGCAGGGGGGGGGGTGTGATCCATTAAACTTCATTAATCGAGTGCGTTGTGATTGAAGATAGTTCTATTTTGTTCTTCGTTGTCTGTTCTTGCTTCTCAATTCTCATTCTCTCTGCCGCCATTAGGCATATTTCGTTTGAAAATCATAAGCTATAGGAAGTTAGAATGAGAGACTAAGGGGAGTGATTGAAACCGAGGGGGGGGGGGGGGGTATCCACATTACTCGAGTGCGTTATGATTGAAGATGGCTCCATTTTCTACTTCGTTTCTCTTCTTGCTTCTCATTCTCTCTGCCGCCATACGACCTATCTGTTTTATTTCGTTTGAAAATCATAAGCTATAGGAAGTTAGAATGAGAGACAAAGGGGAGTGATTGAAACCGAGAGGGGGGGGGGGGGTATCCACATTACTCGAGTGCGTTGTGATTGAAGATGGCTGCATTTTCTTCTTCGTTCTCTCCTCTTGCTTCCAATTCTCTCTGCCGCCATAAGGCCTGTTTTATTTCGTTTGAAAATCAAAAGCTATAGAAAGTGAGGTTTGGAGGCGGAAGAGGACGGGGGGGGGGGGGGGTATCCACATTACTCGAGTGCGTTGTGATTGAAGATAGTTCCATTTTCTTCGTTCTCTCCTTTGCTTCCAATTCTCTCTGCCGCCATAAGGCCTATCTGTTTTATTTCGTTTGAAAATCAAAAGCCAAAGGAAGTTAGAATGATAGACAAAAGGGAGTGATTGAAACCGAGAAGGGGGGGGGGGGGGTATCCACATTACTCGAGTGCGTTGTGATTGAAGATGATTCCATTTTCTTCTTCGCGTTCTCTTCTTGCTTCTTATTCTCTCTGCCGCCATAAGGCCTATCTGTTTTATTTCGTTTGAAAATCAAAAGTTATAGGAAGTGAGGTTTGGAGGCGGAAAAGGACGATTGAAAGCAGCATTAAGGGGAGGGAGGGGTGGGGTCCTGCTTGAATTCAATACTCTAACGCGTTGTAGTTGAAGATGAAGATGGTTCCATTTATTTGATTTCACTTCCTCATTCGTTCTCTCTTCTTTCTTCTCACACTCTGTCTCCCGCTCTCAGTCTGTTATATTTCATGATAAAATCAATTAAGGACTATTTACTTCAATACTTTATGATTACATTTCCTCGGACTTCTTTTTTTCTTCTTGCTTCTCATTCTCTCTCCCGCTCTAACGCCCATTCTGTTATATTTAGGGGGGGGGGTCCTGCTTGCGTTGTTGGTTTGATTTCATTTCCTCCTTCGTATTCTCTTCTTGCTTCTCATCCCCACCCCCGCCTCAGTGTAATTTTTCATTTGAAAATCAATAACTGGAAAGTAAGAATGATTGAAACCTGCGGGGGGGGGTGTGATCCACTAAACTTCATTAATCGAGTGCGTTGTGATTGAAGATAGTTCTATTTTCTTCTTCGTTCTCTGTTCTTGCTTATCGTTCTCTCTGCCGCCATAAGGCCTATCTGTTTTATTTCGTTTGAAAATCAAAAGCCAGAGGAAGTTAGAATGAGAGACAAAGGGGAGTGATTGAAACCGAGAAGGGGGGGGGGGGGGTAATCCACATTACTCGAGTGCGTTGTGGTTGAAGATGATTCCATTTTCTTCTTCGCGCTCTCTTCTTGCTTCTCATTCTCTCTGCCGCCGTAAGGCCTATCTGTTTTATTTCGTTTGAAAATCAAAAGCCAAAGGAAGTTAGAATGATAGACAAAAGGGAGTGATTGAAACCGAGAAGGGGGGGGGGGTATCCACATTACTCGAGTGCGTTGTGATTGAAGATGATTCCATTTTCTTCTTCGCGTTCTCTTCTTGCTTCTTATTCTCTCTGCCGCCATAAGGCCTATCTGTTTTATTTCGTTTAAAAATCAAAAGTTATAGGAAGTGAGGTTTGGAGGCGGAAAAGGACGATTGAAAGCAGCATTAAGGGGAGGGAGGGGTGGGGTCCTGCTTGAATTCAATACTCTAACGCGTTGTAGTTGAAGATGGAGATGGTTCCATTTATTTGATTTCACTTCCTCATTCGTTCTCTCTTCTTTCTTCTCACACTCTGTCTCCCGCTCTCAGTCTGTTATATTTCATGATAAAATCAATTAAGGACTATTTACTTCAATACTTTACAGTCTTGTTCGATCTTATCAATTCGTCGAATATTTCGTACATGTACATCCATATTGAACAAAATGCTCTCCATCATGCTTCTTAAACACTTATTTGGCCATGCACGCCTTTTTAAGCGGGTAGTTGTTAATGCAGGTAAAAACCATATATCATTTTATTCATTTCCATAAATAAGGCTAATATTTTGAAGATTTTTATCCATCAGAAATGTTCGAAAATTGTGAGTAGAAAACTTTATTCCCGTTTAGCCTTACCACAGTTGTCTAACGCGTTACATAATGCACACAGCAAGCCTACATCGTGTATTAATGATTTCTGGAAATATACATGTAAAGTTTAACCTAACACATTTCTGAAGTTCTTTATTTTCAATGTTGAAAGCTTGCTTTTATTTTTTTTCGAAGTTTATAAAGAATGGAAGTTAGGAGTAGGCCTACCATACCAGCGTGGCAATCATCATTACTGTATTAACCATTATTATTATTGAACGATATCATTACTTATACATTTAATATTCTACAATAAGCACCAATATCGGATATGTACCAGTTTTTACCACAAACATGTCGATCTTCCATTTTCATTACTATTAACATTTAGCAGACGCTTATGAAGGCGTTTGTCATTTCATTTTTTTTACAAAAAACATTGGCAGGTAAAACATAAATCATTGTTACAACTACACTGGTCACATTAAACTCGTGAATCGTGATAGCTTAAAAAATAAATGAATATGGTCGAAATAGTTAATTTGATTTGAAGACGACGACAAGAACACGAAGATGAAAGGAGGGCGGGGAAGAAAGAGGAAAAGAAAGAAGGGGAAATAGAAAAGACATACATGTACTTATAAGAAGAATAGGGATTATTATTATTATACTATTAGAAGGAGAATGATGACAATCAAGGAGGAAGAGAAGGAATAATAAAAAAAAAATGATGGAGAATATTAAGAAGAAATATAAAGTAGAATGATACGAAATACAAGAAGAAGTAAAATATTGAGAAAACAGCAATGCATGTATAACTCGTTTGCATAATTATGAAATCAAATTGGAATTCTATTGACTTTCTCCCCCGCCCCCTAAGAATTGGGTACTGGGTGTACATTTTGCACAATATTTTCGACTTTCGGGTGATAAATTAAAATGAGCAAACAAGGCCCTTCATAGGGGAAGGGGGCGGTCATCCCAATCGCCCATTAAAATTTGGAGTCGCGACACACGTAGACTGCTGTCTGTTTCGAGAAATTGTTTACTTTTTTTTCATTTCTCCTCGTACACAGACGGCTCGCTATCGTGAAGCCACCATTAGGGTTAACCCTTGCAAAATCTCCTCGACTGGGCTCATCGTTTTTTGTGTTTATTTCATAAAAATATATTAAAATAAGAATGTACCAAAAGTAAAAATAGATATTATTATTCCGTTTCGTTATGAAATGCACCAAACGGGGAAAATAAACTCCACTTCCCTGTTTTATCCGAAATCAATACGTAGACATTGAGTCCCTGTACAGATCGAGCTAGAACTTTGATCTCTGTATTTGGTGAGTGCATGGAGTCGGAGTTCAGCGGAACCACAGTCAACATAACAGAGACCGAAGCTTATGATCTACGCTACACGAAGCATGCATGCAGCAGTGACAAATTTGTACCACTTTGTACTAATATGTATTACTTCATTTTTGTTTATACTTTGTGTGTGTTGACTCAATAAAACATATCAGTAACAAAAAAGTTGTCTAGACCATCGTACCTGGCGCGTCGCGCCGGGCTGCCTTGGCAAGTCCTTGTCTGACAAAGCATGCACGATAAGGGCTGCCGTGTGCATGTGATAATCTTGATCCTTTCCTAAAGTTAACAAAGCAGAGCGATTCCAGAGATCGCTACAAGTGAGTTGTTTGCCAAACCAATTAATTATCGAAGTGCATCAAAAATAAATCTGTATCTGTCTACGAACATATCTAAGGTTTGCTGGTGAGAGTCCTAGCGCGATAACTATCGCAGCGAGCTCAAGAAAAAGTAGTCCGTGGCTGTAAACGGCGCGCGCCGAACCACACGACCGGATCACATAGATATGCCACACATAGTTCTGGCCTAACGTTCACGCACGTTAATATTGCGTTAGTCAGACTCTCATCGATTTGCGCGTTTGACGTGCGATAACTGTCAACTTTATTTTGGGCGATACTGTACATGTAATGTGTATGAAGGTTCCTAAAATTGGTTAATAAAAAGGTGAAGAATTTAAGGTTTCTTACCAGACCGATCTCGTGTAGATCCCTCGATCTGTTTGTCAACAAAACAATTACAATCAGTCTGACCCTTGAACTGCTTCGTTATGATATTCGATTAGGGATGTTCTAAAATGCCATTTGGAGGAACAATTTATAGATAAAAATAATTATTGAACAAATACTAAAATTTGATACGTGATTAAAGATAATTATTGATATTATTTATAGTCATGATCAATACAATACCTTTGAAAAAGTCCTTGTAGTTTATAGCCGCTAATGAAGGCACTAAAAGTAGACTGTATTTTGGAAATAATTTTTAGTAGTGACAAATAAAAAAGATAAATAAGCGGTAAACCGTGTGCCTTGAACAAAACCAGGAGTACAATCTTTGTAATTTAGCTGCATTTTTGTCTATTTTTCATGTATTGTTGTTATTTCAGGATAACATGCTATCAAGTGGTGAAGACACACCTAGGAGTAAGAGACAGCGAGTAGTGTCTGTTAAAGCTTCAGGAGGTAACAGGAGTCCAGGATATTCAAGTATGACCAGAAGAAGGTATTTTGCCCTTTTTCTTTATGGTGCTTTGACTGGGGAAAACAAAAACTACTGAATTCGGGATATTCAGCTGCGTATATTCAGAAAAACACTGGCTAAGGCAAGTGCTGAAATTTTGAAAAATCTTTCTATCTTTAGAGATTAAGTAACTGCTTGACTATGGTTCCCTAGTTAAAACATCTAGAAAACCAAGTGGGTTACAGGCTTTCGCTCACGCTGGCCCTTTTCTCTGGAACAATCTTCCCCTGGTTTATCCAATAGTGCGCTTGCATCGACTCATTTAAATGTTGCCAACACTGTACAGATGCTTCCTATGCGTAATAATCATTTGACACTTGGTTGAAGTCAAACTCATTTCTTTTGAACTATAGTAAATGTGAGTTTTTAGTCTTTGGCTCAAAGTTTCAACTTAACAAATCCAACATTGATTCCATTTCTATCTCAGGCAATGACATCCCCTTGTCAAAGTCATGTCGCAATCTTGGAGTTATTTTTTATTCTCACATGTCCAACCAGATTACAAGCATTTGCAGATCAGTTCGTTATCGATTGCGCAATATTGGCTTCATAAGAAAATATCTCACTCGCTCAGCAACAGAGAAACTGGTACATTCACTCATTTCCTCAGGATTAAATTTTGGTAAGAGCCTCCTTTACAGCTTACCAGATTCTCAACTTGGCAAATTGAAAAGGTTGCAAAGTGCAGCTGCGTGTAATTTGTAACTCTATCTAGCCAGCGCAGCCACATCACCCTTATATTGAAAACTCTTCACAGGTTGCCCCTGAAGGAACGCAGAGTGGGTCATTCCCTCTGGATTCACCCAGTGGTTGCACCCGACCATCTCAGAATTCGTTGTAATTTGGTACACATAAAATTCACCATGGCCCAAGCACAAAACAAAAAAAAATACCTTAAGTAACGGTGTATTAACCGCACCTTTTTTTAGAAGCAAAAGTCGGGGGTGCGGTTTATACACGGTGACGGGTCTGAGCCAGCCCGCCGTAACCCCTCCGTACATGTACGTACGATGTCTGCCAGTTCACAACACATCGAGTGGCCAGGCATAGCCGCCCAGGCAATGTCGTTTAGAGGGGTATGAGCCGCGGGTAATGGGAAGCGCTTATTACGATCTTAATAAAATATTGTCCATAACAAACGCACCCACCAGGCCTCTACAAAAAAAAAATTTGTCACTTGCCCTGTTGGGCATGTGATGAAAAAATTTGCTTGCCCGATAGAAAAAACTGCTTGCCCAATTTTTTAAATAATTTTTTCATTATGACGGCACTACTCTTATTTTTATTAAGGTATACAAAATAACAATTGAGAATCATGTCCAGTATAAAAGAACACACATTGAAAAGGATATTTTCAGCAACGTAGGCCTGAGTCTTAACGTTTAATTTGGAGAAAAAAAAAATAGATATTTTATGGGCATTTAAGGTTTAAAAAAAACCTTCAACAAAAGTTGCTAATATTTCATATTTTGCATCTTTAAATCCACGAAATGGCTACCTGCTTTCCACATTTCCTTAGAATTGCTTTGATTTACCGTAGTTGGAAACTATAAAGAAAGCCAGTGAAAAATGTTCAGCTCTTAATTAGTTGGAAACCATCAAGTCTTTTCTTCATCATTTTATGATGTTGCACTCGGTCAATAATTTTTATCTACGTGTTTTCACATGCTACTTTTTTTTCTATTTTGAGGAATACCTGTTCACTTATTAATGAATTATTACTAACATTGTTTAATATTTGTATGATTTTTAAGTAATTTTTTTTTCACTATGCTTAGAATCTTGGGTGTGTGTGTGTTTGTGTGGGTGTGACTGTGAGTTGAACTTTGATATAAATGAATTCAATATCTAATTTCTACTTCGCCTATTCCAGTACAATAACCTGTACTCGGCCATGTAATAAAGGCCCACATACCCTAACTTTTCCTGAAGTTCTTTGAAAACGCAGACTTCTACGAAAATTGCATTTCTCTATGGGGGAGTCTAAATTCGGTGAGAATGTATTAATAACTTAAATATACATGACAATGAAGAGATCATCAAACTTTATTGGAAGTTTTGAATAATATACCCGAAATGTAAACTCTGTCTGAAACAGAAAATCACCATTGTCATTGAGGCCTTTACTGAGCGAATTGTCCCCCAGAGTTCTGGCAGAGAGACAGAGCTCAGACTGGCTAGCTAGTATGCGCACGTGTGTGAGCCTCCCGCCGGCCTTGTAAAATAGATGGAGCTTTGTTTGATGATTTGTCTGATATTTACCTCATCCCCTCAAAAAGGGAAACAAATGAATTTTAAGTTATAATTAACAAATACGGCAAGTTATTTTGGATGTTAATAGGCCGTTTTGTAAAGCAAAGCCGAATGACAACTCACCAATGCGAGGTTACTAGACTCTGTGATTTATTTCCTGTGTAATTCTAATTATTTTATCACAGAATTGTGATATCGGAAGGGGGAAAATGTGCATTAGAAATTGCACATGGTGGTAGTCATAAAGGACCCCTATACTATATTCAACTGTTTCCCGGCCATTGCGTTGATTTTTTTCATACCTGGTACCATGTGTATGGAAATACGTGGTACAGAAAAAATAACGCAATTTCGGAATTTGAAACTGCGCTAATCACTATTTTTTAAGGCTTATTCATGATTTTGAGTGTGGATTTTGGATGATTTATGGAAAAACGAGGCATGGTACAGAAAAAAAGACGCAACAACCACTTGCCCGATCGGGCAATTGACTTTGAGAAGTGCTTGCCCGCACGTCATTTTCACTTGCCCGGGCAAGCGGGTTTGTCGCGCCCTGCACCCACCTTCATGACACTAATTTTGACTTTATTCTTGATTCAAAGTAGTGAAGTTCCCTGGCTAAGTTAAAAGAGACGCCGAGCATACTCGGTAATATTTTTTCACCGCTGAGCCAGAGTTGAGTGAGCTTAGAGAGATTGCGTTGTAATATGGTTATAGTGCAACTTAAGCTGGCACTATTCAAAGTCCCGTTTCGGGCCAGCTTGTTTTTTTTTCCTTCCTGTTTGCTTTTCATAAGATACCATGTAAACCACGCACAAGAGAGTGGTACGAAGCCGTAAAAAACAACAAATAATGTATTGGAGCGGTTTATAAGGTAATGATCTTTGACCTTTACTGCCTTTATTTTGACCTTGAGTTTGACCCCCGGACAAATAATTTTTTAACTTGATTTTCGTGTATGTTAATTATTTGTATGATGTTGACAAAATATGTTAAAACCAATGATAATATTTTATTTCTTCACCTTTTAAAACTCTTCCAAAGATACCATGAAATTTCACTCTAGTCCTGACTCCCACATACTGACATTCATGTTAGTAAAGTGTTTATCAGTTACCGGTACATGATTTCTTCCAATCTTAAGTTATAGTATGCAAACACTTGAAAAGAAATTAAGCTCATCAGTTCACAAATGAAACATTAAACATTTATGCTCATGAATAGGTATGGGCAAGTCCAAGAATTCGCGCGCGTTACGTATGGGACATTTCAGAGGCTTTAATGACCTGAAAAATAGTGTTAAAAGACTTTGATTAGATTGAATACCCTCATGATGGTAGACATCTAGGAGAAGAATAATCATGCAATAAATTGTGACATATGACCTTCATCTTGACCTTTTAGAGCGAAAAGATGCGCCGTTACGTATGGGACGCAGAGAAAAGACAATTTTTAATACATTAGTTTCAAGTTGAGAATTCTCTGAAAGTATTTCACTTGACAACTTGAAACTTAGTGTGATAGAAGTCTCAATAATATAGTACATTTATGGCAAGTTTCATGTCATAAGCCAAATCCCTCTAATTACAGACTCTAATTAAACAAATTAATGACATGTTACGTATGGGACAGTTACGTATGGGACATTTTGTCCCCATAGAGAACATACACAATTTTCCCCATAATTCAAAAAATTGAAATAATTTAAAATATGGAAATAACAAAAGAGTTTCTTTCTTTTTAAATGTTCTACTGAGACATATTTGATATCACTGAAGGGGAAAGTAGCCATTTCAACCTTTTTATTCCTTGTTTTTCATGGTTTTATGAATTTCTTATGTATTTCTATTGTTTTTATTTTTTCATATTTTTCCATTTTCACATTTTTTTGGCTTCATTTGTATTCATTAATCAGTATTCATAACAAATCAGTGTTTAAAAACTAAAGAAAAGGTAAATAATCAGTTTTTAGAGCACTCTTCAAATTTGTTTTTCTCCATTCACTTTGTACACAAATCTCCCCATTGACATTGTGTGTAAATGTCCCATACGTAACATGTTGTCCCATACGTAACAATTTTTTAATTAACTTTTAATTAAAAAGTAAACTCCATTTTTGAAACTTTTTGTGGTATAACATTTTCATACTTAATAAATTAGAACTTCCCAGAGATGCAACAATACAAGTATTGTATCATGAGAAATAACTTAAAAAAACATCCTCAAAATGTTACGTATGGGACATTCCATCCTTGGACAAGACCTAATTTGCATAATTAATTAGATGACACCACTTTTTTCTGCCAAAAGTAATAAGATGTAAGGGGGTCCATGTCCCACCTATGACTGAATCTCAGAAGTTTTGTTTTCATTTTCTATGAGTTTTTATAATTGTCCCATACGTAACGCCCATTTTACTGATTATGCAAATTAGGTGCCCCAAATTAGCATAAATATGCATATTATCAAATTTTTCTTAATGAAATTTTAAAATTCCACATTTGGGCTTTCTTACCCCACCAAAGATAACTTCTTAAATTAAAGATTAAATTTTGCCTTCCAGGGTGACCTTTTCTTGGACTTGCCCGTATCTGTTTAGGCATTTTGATTTTCAGCAATATATATCATATATATATATGTATATATATACTTTTTAATAAAGTGTTTACTTTTATCATCAAATTGTTGAGTATATGCCTATTTAAGGCTCCCATAAAAGTAAACACTTTACTAAAACAAGAATATATTGCTGAGCATCAAAATGCCTAAACAGTATGAGGTACCTATTCATGAGCATAAATGTGTAATGTTTCATTTGTGAATTGATGAGCTTAATTTTTTCTCATGTGTATGCATACTGTTAAACTTAAGATTGGAAGAAATCATGTAACTGGTAAACACTTTACTAACATGAATATCAGTATGTAGGACTAGAGTGAAATTTCATGATATTTTTGGAAGAGTTTTATAAGGTGAAGAAATAAAATATCATTGATTTTAACATATTTTGTCAATATCATACTAATAATTAACACACACAAAATTCAAGTTAAAAAATTATTTGTCCGGGGGTCAAACTCAGGGTCAAAGTAAAGGTCAAAGTTCATGACCTTATAAATCGCTCCAATACATTATTTGATTCATGTTTTGGATTCCTCTATAAATTTCCTAATAAATGGTACCAGTTTCATGAAAATTGGTCAACACGTTACGACGCGGTGGCCATTGAAAGTTGAAAGTCACGCCCATTTTTGTCAAAACAAGGAGAAAAGGGCGGGCCGTAGCGCGAGAACCGACAGACTAATTGGACTAATTTTTTTGTTTTGTGCGTGGGCCATGGTGAATTTTATGTGTACCAATTTACAACGAATTCCGAGAGGGTCAAGTGCAAAATCGCATATTCATTGGGTGAATTGGCATGGAATGACCCCAGTCTTTAAAATCCTTCTTTTAGTCAATAATAATAATGATAATAATAATCATAATAGGCATTTATATAGCGCCATCTATCGAGAAATATTATATTCTGAGGCGCGTTATTATTATTAATCAATGGAACTTCCCCAGTTACAAAACGTATTTGGTGCAAAATTACCAACCCTCAAGAAATTTATGATCCTCATCATCTAATCTCTTACAAATTCCAGTTGCTAAGAAATCATGCGGAAAAAAGGCCTTTGCTCATGCAGGGCCTAGCCTGTGGAATTCTTTCCCACAAAGTTTGAAACCCAGACCTCAGTGACCACCTTCAGGGCAACCTGTAAACATACCTGTATAAGAGTGCATTTTGATAGACATTGACTTATTGTTCAGACATGTACTATATGTAAATAGTTTTTGTTGTTATGCTCTTAAGCGCCTTGAGCATCTAATCAAGATGGAAAGTGCGCTATACAAATCACATGTATTATTATTATTATTATTATTATCATCATCGTATTAACTTCAGTCAGTTGGTGACCCTCTTGGTCTCTCATTTTCATTAACTCGTACATTCGCCAGCGATCAAACTTTTACTGTGTTGGCTTAAAGCCTGTGTATAGCTTTGGTAAAGGGTCAATAATGTGATTGATAATCGAATATCATCTAATATGACAGTCTTACTGAAGCGTAGAGACCGTTAGATATTTTTCCAACTGCACTTCTCTGAGAAAATTTCAAATATTCAAATCTTGGATATATAGCGCCCTCTCTCGGCGATGCTTGTTTTAAATTAAAAAAATGGGCATTCAAGCACTTATCTTATAAATTTAGTGATTAGATATCCAAAAGTTACAGACAAAGAACATATCTTGAAAGTTTCAGCCCATTCCATGATTTGGAATAGGATTTAATTGAAAGACAAAAACACACAGATATTTTAAATTGATCGGGTGACCCGATCAAGTTAAATTTCCATGTAAAATCGCAAAATTTATCCTGTAAAACACATTTTCTTTTCATATCCTCCACATCATAACTGTTATAGGGCATATCCATTCGTATTAGCTAGCAATGAATTGGAATAGTGATAGGTGCATTTTGGTGGATTTACCAAAACTATACACAAGCTTTAATAATGCTAGAGTGATTTGCCACTTGCAATTTGAATGTCTCCATCACTAGCAATTCTTAGAAAAGCATTAAAAACTTATTTTTTCATGAATGAATAGGATTAGTGCATAATCTCTCTTGGAACCTACTTACATGATGTCTTTCTTCCTATAAATTATTCTGAACTATTTGTATTCAATCTACAAGTAGCATACTTGTAATTTGCTACCTTTTATAGATTTTTTTTTATTCTCATCCAAATTCTATTTTTATTTTTATCTGATTTTATTTTCAACACAAAAAAGCCTACGACTGGATGTTGATTGAGAAGACATGGATTGAGGTCATACCTAACTGTTCTTTTATTCTTAATAGTTATCACAGATCAGGGACCTCCCCTTCTACTCCTGACCAAACTCCAAGCCCAGTAAGAAGCAGAGCTAAAAGCAAGACTCCAGATTCTACTTTTACCAGCAACCAGAAGGCTTCAACATCCAAACAAACACCTAAGAATCAGAAGGAGTCTGCCTTGAGTCGATCCAGAGAATTTCGTAGTCTCACCAAAGATAGTCATGTAGAGGTGATTGAAGAGGAGGATGATGAGGATGGCATACGCCGTAGTCGACGACCTCGGAAGCAGATTTACAGTACCATGAATCAGAATCTCCTCAGTAAGTTTCTATTGTCTCACCTGCATAGCAGAGTGCGACTACGACGGCGGTGGCAGCGGCGTCAACACCAAATCTTAACCTAAGGTTAAGTTTTTGAAATGACAGCATAACTTATATGGACCTAGTTCATGAAACTTGGCCATAAGGTTATTCAAGTATTACTGAACATCCTGCCTGAGTTTCAGGTCACATGACTAAGGTCATAGGTCATTTAGGGTCAATGAACTAATACCATGTTGGGGGAATCAACATCAAAATCTTAACCTGAGGTCAAGTTTTTAACATGTCATTATAACTTAGAAAATATGTGGACCTAGTTCATGAAACTTGGACACAAGGTTAATCAAGTATTTCTAAAATCCTGCTAGAGTTTCACGTCACATGACCAAGGTCAAAGGTCATTTAGGGTCAATGAACTTTGGCCAAATTGGGAGTATCTGTTGAATTACCATTATAACTTTGAAAGTTTATGGATCTGATTTATGAAACTTGGACATAAGAGTAATCAAGTATCACTGAACATCCTGTGCAAGTTTCAGGTCACATGATTAAGGTCAAAGGTCATTTAAGGTCAATGAACTTTGGTGAAGTTTGGGGTATTTGTTGAATTACCATCATAATTTTAAAAGTTTATTGGTCTAGTTCATGAAACTTGGACATGAGAGTAATCAAGTATCACTGAACATCCTGTGCAAGTTTCAGGTCACATGACCAAGGTCAGAGGTCATGTAAGGTCAATTTACTTTGGCCAAGTTTGGGGTATTCATTGAATTACCATCATAACTTTCAAAGTTTATAGATATAGTGTTTAAAATGTGGATATAGGGGTAATCAAGTTTCTCTGACAAGTTTTAGGTCACATGATCAAGGTCAAATGTGAATGAATGTAGTATTGTATCTTTATATGAATGGTGTTTTTTGTGAATTATTTGATAGTAGTTTTCAAAGTCATCACTGCTGCTATATTGAATGCATGATGCAGGTGAGACCGCCAGAGGCATTCCACTTGTTTACCAAGGGATATTGCTTTTCAGGCTTTGAACTTATTTAACATGGGCTGTAGAAAATTGTATACATAGAAAATCCCATTCTAGACAATTTTAAGGATTCAGTATCCATATCAAGTGGAATCCCTGTTTATGGTAGACTTATTGAAATTATTTGTCATTTCATGAGTGAGCAGGGCTTCTCTCTCATTTGGCTTTTATTATTTGTTTAAATTTCTGCTATGGGAAATATTCTAGGACTGCGTTTTACAAAGAGTTACTTAACCCTATCTAGGCTGGGGGGCCTCGGAGGCCCCCCCCCTCTACGAATCGTGTGATATTTTTGTTGTGCGAAATGTTTTGACCGCGCCGCTCGCTGACTTTTTACTTTCAATTCTTGCGCAACTTTTGAGACCAATTTTGCGTCGCCTGGGTACGTGGTTCTGAAATTACGCAACATTATGTAAGTGCATGTCAGACCAAAAATTGCTCAAAAACGTGATTTTGTGTACAAAGTCTACGCAACTTGTGTTTTCAACCAAAATTCATAAATGTATGATTATTTTTAGTTTTGCTGGTCTAAATGAATTTATTTTATGGTTTTTATGATCTCAGAAGAGTCCCCAACAAATTTCATTGAAAAAACAATGAAAAACGAAAGGTAAAAAAACAAAGAAAATACATAAGAAATTGCAAAAGAAAATATAATACATAAGAAATTTTTTTTCATGTACACTTTCTAAGAAAACCACAAAGAGTTTCTATACCAAAAATTAGTACATTTTGAGCTTTATTTAAGGAGTTAAAGGAAAAAGTATGATTTTTGACTTTTATGACTTAATAGCGATTCGCATGAAATAAATTACTATACAATTTTGTAGATTATGTCCCAGGCAACCCGCATGCCAATTTTTTTGGCGGTCGACGGTCGAGATCTTAAGGGGGGCCTTATAAACTCCCAAAATATCCCGGCCTAGATAGGGTTAAAGTGTGACCTACAGTCAAGCTTAAATGCCAATGAGTAGATCATATGCAGTAGTACGCGTCCTTTAAGAATGATTTGACAATATAGACTGTAGGCCATACCAATGTTAAGGCTTCCTTTAAAAAGTTGCGTGGTCTGATGACTGGTGTTAGAATATAACATTATAAATTCGTTGTATGGTTGCTATTGAAGAAAAAAACATTTTGTTCTCCGAAAAAATATGATCCCATTAATGAGATAATCAGCTAATTAGTGAAATGGCATTTGAACAAGAGAGGGAGCCCTCTACATTTAATGTCCAAAATCACTTTAAAAAATCATTAAAAATCAATCATTTGTCATACAACATTGTGACCTTGCACACTTATATAAGAATAATTGGCGCTTCCAAAAATGGAGGGAAAATGAAGGTCAAAGGTCAAGGTCAAAAGGTCATTTCCGCCCATATTTTAGAGCAATTTTTCAAAGTTTTTCAAAGTTTATGCATTTGTTTATTTTTTTTCAGATTTGTTTCAAATTTGGTACACATCAATATTGGATGATGACCTTTATCCTTATGATTCTTTTTTTGCTAGGTACCTTAGTTAATGGGATATGGCCAATCAAAAAAATTGACAATTTTTCAGAAAAAAAATGAATAAAAAAACACAATAATTTCAAAAGGGAGGCCCAAATCAAGAAAGCTACCATAGTTTTAAAGATATTGATGGTCTCCAAAATTTGGCTGAGGGACAATGAAATGTTTTCCTAAACCTCGACTAGTTTACCAAAAAGTTCATGATGGTCCCCACGTTCATCCAACAGTTTGCTTCGGGAAAAGTCACCAAGAAGACCGACAAGCCGGAAGAGCAGAAGCTGTTCCCCTGTGCGTGTTCCATCTGAGACACCAGTCCTCGCAGAAGAATGATCAGGATAAACCGAGATCAACAGCTCCTGCGATGGAAGAAATCAGATTGAAAAATAAACAAATGCATGAACATCGAAAAATCGCTCTAAAATTTGGACGGAAATAACCTTTTGACCTTTACCTCGACCTTGACCTGTGCAAGGTTACAAAGTTGTATGACAAATGATTGATTTTTAATGATTTGTTAAATGATTTTTTTTATCATTGAAGGTAGAGGGCCGCCTTAAAAAGGGAAGAGCAGTATGTGTTGCAAATTTGTTCTAAGTGATTTTCAGTATGTTTTGGGCAAATTATGAACTTGTGGCATCTCCTGATAAACTAAAGCATGCTGTCCAGTGGCTCTTTTAAGTTTTCACGTGCACTTGATGCATATAAAATAATACTGAATATTTCATGTAATCAACGGTCAAATATTGGTGTCTTCATGTTTCAATAAACATTGGAGTTTTTGTTTGTTTTCCAGAACTTATTACAGTATGATTTGTCAAGCCCTCCAAGAAGCCAAGCCAGATATCAGTTCACAAATGTGGAGTTTCAAATACTGCCAAATAGGACCTTTCCAGAATATACTTTTATTCCTCATCAGGGCTTTAAATAAGAACCAGCACAATTCTTGGATTAATGTGCCGGAAATTGCGCCTGCCCCATGTGGTTAGTGCCTGTCTTAGCTCAACTAAATGAATGGGCAAACATTAATATGAGCAATATTAAGCTTAGTTACTTACTTTAATAGTGTTCCTCCTCATCAAAATCATCTTCTCCTTCCTCATCATCAGAATCACTTGCTGGATTATTTGCATCTTCGTCAGCTATCAGAGGTTCCAAGTTGTCACAGTTTTTGCATTGGCATAGGTCTGTACACTGAAGGCCAAGATTAGAACAGCATCCATCGTCAGCATCTTCTGCCTTGCATTTTGAGCGCGTACACTTGCAGAATGCCAGTTCGAGAACACTTTCTGGTGCTGGTGCCAGATCCATCCAGTCAATGGCAAGCTCACTATCCTCAATTTTCCATCCATGGTTGACTGGCGATGGCAGATATTGGTCTTGAACAAGGCTCTTTTTGAAGATGCTTGCCTGAAAACTGGCCCTCTGGATGTGTTTCTGCAGTGAATCCTGGTTTGGTGGCATTACAATTTCACTTCTGGTTGCAGTCTTGAGCATGATGTACCGGATTTCATTGACACTAGGTACATCCTTATGACCATACAGGTGACAAACAAATCTTTCCAGTCCATCATATACTTCTGTAGGGACGTCAAGAGAATCGCCAAGTTGCTTGAATGTCTCCACATGTGCTGGAAATTTCTTCAGTAATGAAAAGGCCTTTGTCTTCCCTTTTCCATAGAACGAGCTGACGGAATCGCAGCCAGTGAACGCATGGAAACCAATCAGAGCACTTGTCAATGATTCTCCAAGTTCTTGTTGAATGGGGCTTATAGCGATAGTTCTCTTCTTGTCATCTCTGCCTGTATGAAAATATAGAGGTGAAGCAATCTCCTTAGCATGTGCTACTGCCAGAACAAAAACATCTGTGTCTGGGGACTTGATGATGACTGGGGTGGCATTCGAAGTTTCTCCAATATACTTCGCATGCAATAGCATGCGGGTATCTGCCTCCTCATGGTTGCAACAAAGACTGTCGACTTGCGAACACGTCACAGCTCCGTTGACATCTGCCGCTATTGTATGGCATTTGTCTTCATGTGCCACTACCAACTGCACACCTTTCAGCTTGTAAGCATCATAGTTCTGCCACTCTGTAAATAGAAAGCTGATCAGTTCTTGCTTGTTATGGCTGTTGGCAAGGAACTTCTTCCACTGCTTTGGTGTGTTCTGATCTGGCTTTCTGATGCGGACTCTTTGAGATCCAGTTGTCGCCCGTCTTGTCCTCTCTGCATTTTTTATGCTTACGTCAGGGTACGTATCAGTAACGAAATGGATGGACTTGGTCTGAGTCTCAAGTGTTAAGTTCATAAGCTGCTTGAACACTCTCATCGCCACTTCACCAAATGTCTTTGGAATGTTCTTCATCATTTGAAGAAGGGCCATAGCATCTACGATCCATATGCCACCTTTTGGAGGTTGAGGAGGAACTCTGGTGTGACCTTCTTCAGGTGCTGTAGGCATGTGCAGATCTTCTAACACGTGCAGGAGTTTGGCCTTGTTGGTTTTCATTAGCGAGCCATCAGCTTTGGCGATGGACAGTGGCAATGGCCCAAGTGAATAGGTCATCATATTACGCAAGTCGACCTGTCTCCTTTTCCCTATGATGACAAGGCGGGCGAACAGATCTCGGTCGCTCTTCAGCACCATCTCCTTCCCTTTAATGTTAGACACTGATTTCTTCATCATATTGCTGAAAGTCTTTAGCGTTGATCTACGTATTGTGTCTGTAAAGGCCTTGTCTTCCTTTTGCAGTCTTTCCTGGCAGTACTGCATGAAGCTTGCATCACCCTTTTCTTCTGCCGCCAACAGATCCCTAGTTATATCTGATGATGCAAGAACACCAGAAGCAAGATGAACTATATCAGTTGAAGTTGCCTCTTCAAATGGATTAGTGAGACTTGAGATGGTGTCGATGATGGACTCCACATCTGATTCATCTCGCTTCATGCGGCTCTCTGTGAGGTCCTTGCGGAAGCATGACCTTTGACCCTTTCCTGCCATCTCCTCAACTTGCCTCATAATGGCTGCTCGCTCATGGTGTCCTGCCGTCCATCTGTTCACAGCGCCTTTGTTGACGGTAAATCCCTTAAGGCCTCCTCTTGTTTTGGAGTCTTTGTTGACTGTCTGCTCTATTGTTTGGTCACATGGTACGCCAGAGAATCCATACTCATTTTGTCGCTGCACTGCAAAGTGGCCTTGCTGGAACTCAGCATAAATGGTAGGATGGGTGCTTGGTAGTTCCTGCATCTCCATCCAATAGACTGGCAAGTAGCGTGCATAGTTTGTCCGATTATAGCTGAACAGCCATGGCATCATGAATCGGATGGATGCTAGATGCAGTTGCCAATTTCCCTCTCTGGAGCTTCGTGTAAACTGCAGGAGCGTGTCCACCATTGACAAGTATGAGCACCAAAATGCAAAGGTTGGATTTGAGTTTGCCATCTCGGACACATACAGGTCATATGCTGCTGTCAATCTGCCAAATGTGGTATCATCAATCAAGTCTATGTGTGCCTGGTATGGAAAAGCACTGCGGAGATTCTTGATGACATCTGTATACTCACCAGCTTCCTCTTCAGGCAGGGACTCTAGAAATGTCTTCCAACGCATTCGATGAAGTGCCTCAGCCATAAGTTTGTGGCACCTGATGCTTCTGTTGTACTGTCGTCCTGTCATGACTCCATTGACTGACCCACCAGCAAGCACCTCAGATTCGATGAGGATATCCTCCAGTCCGGCATCTCTAAATCTTGTCCCAATACAGGCCAGCATTGTCATGGCAGTATGGAATGCTCCAAGCCGCAGTACTATTCGTTTCTGGAAGATTGGAGTTTGCCACCGTATGGACTGCGCCTTAGCATATATTGCCTGGTCTACCACAACAACGACAGAGTCTAACTTCAACGAGTCAGCGATGTCAATACTTCGATGAAGCACAGTGTTGACAGCATTCATTTGTGTGGGTGAGGCGTCAATGACTGGAAGATAAGCTACGGTTGCCTTTGGTGGAATGCTTTTGACAAGCATCTGATTATATCCAGTCCATCCTGGCAGAAGGCGGCTACTGTCTGGTACAGGATACTTGGTGATAAAGTAGCCCTTGTCTATGCGTCTTGCAGCCTGGATCGGTTTGGAGTACTCAGGCTCTTCCTTTTGAAGCTTCAGTTCACGTCCTAGTGGTGGCGGATTGGCCTTCTTGGTACCAAAAAATGGCACAAGTACCTCTTCTGGTGCTTTGAGTGTTCGTTCTTTTGTCTTCTTGACTGAAACAGATGTCTCTGGTGGTTGATCTATTGGAGCTGGCTTATGCTGAATGGCAATCCCGTTAGTGTTGTGGGTTGTGCCTCTCCCCGAAAGTGTCTCCTCACCAAAGTCATTATTGTCCCACACCAGTGTGGTGTAAACTCCTTCTTGCAGACAAGATGGTACTTTGTTTTCGCCATTTTGAATCTCCTTCTTGGCCAGCGCAGTATCATGCTCGAGGACCTTGGTGTGGGACGTGGCATGTCCGAAGCCATTTAGAAGCCCAATCAGTTGTGCTGACCCAGTGATGTGGCGAACAGCCATGGCGAGTGATGTTTGCTTTGGCATTGCCTTCCTTCCCTTTGAAGTAAGATATATGATATCCTGCGACAGGGACAATATCCGTCTATGTTGCTCTTCTGGCAGTGTTACAAACTTATCGCCTTCAGGATCTTCATTGAAACCAACCATCCATGAGAGGAAGTTGTAGAGCTTAGTTGGAACGATCTTCTCTGCCTTGTCCAGTGTCAGATGTGTTGAGTCTGGTGGCCATGGCATAGTTTGTGTTGGTATATCTTCAATTTCTTTCTTCAAATATATGGCACTGTTGTACATCTCTGTCAGAGTGGATCCTGTTGCTCTACTTCGTTGTAAAACAAAGCCTTCATCTTCCTCCGAGTCTGTGCTGATGTCAGTACCAGACGGTCCATCAACAGAAGCCCTGCTGTTAGCAAAAAGGGTCTCTGCCGAAAGCTGCTTAGCATACACAATGTCGCTCTCATTAGGATTCTTCGGTCTTGCAAATCTTAGACATGGGTATGTACTTTGTAGTCGACCCTTCAAACTGTTTGTCTTATACGAACTGGCATCCACCTTCTCAACTTCGGCTACAACTTGGACAAATTTTTTCTTGAGCGCGACCAACTCCCATGCCTTCTCCTCCTTAATCAGCTTTTCCTCCACTACATCCTTACAGAACTTCTTAAATGACTCAGTGTAGTGCCTGTCATGCTGCTGCTTGTTTCCTTTCCTTGTCAAAGGTCGCGTGTAATTCAGGTAACACGTTGCATGGTACTTGACTTCTATGGCAACACAATCTTGATGTTGGATGAGGCGTAAGATGCGAGTATTTTGCTCGTTGATAGCCTGCTCTAGAATTCGCCCTCCATTGACTATCTCACAGTTGGAAAGTGGCTCCTTCACACGCTTTCCTTTCTTCTTTACATCCAACCGTCCACTCTTCTGACAGATGATACACTCTGCTGGGAGTACATGCATAGAACGACGGGAACTGGTGGCTGCCATTCTGGATCGTAGTTCTCTTCGTGGCTTCTTCTGCTCTGGTTCTTCTGATGAATCTGGGAAAAAATAAAAATAAAACGAAAAGAGTAATTAAATAATAGATAAGTGATACGCATATGCACATTTTTATTCAATTATTTTATGTCAATAATTCTGGGTTTCAAACGATAAATTTCAGTAATTATTCTAATAATCATCATTCAGTTTCTCAATAACAGTATCAGGAATTTCCAAGTGTGAAACACACTAATTTGCTTGCAAAAAATAAATTATAATATAATTGCAAGATGATAAAAGGAGCATTTATTACAGAAGAAAGTATCATCAAGGGGAACAAGAGGAATATTTATGTGTACACCATGCAGTGACAAAAACACACGTTTAATTGCATTATGATGTAAAACAAACCCTTTAAAAAAGGGTCATAATGGGCCTGCTTTAAATGCTTTAGTTCGGCTCTTTTGCAACCGCAAATAGGTTTGGATCTCTTTTCGTGAATGAAAATTTGGGCAGCATTCCATCCCTCTAGGCGCTGGCCAGCTTTACTAGCAATACATACACGATGTCATATCGAAGACATGCATCGGTATGTATTGCATCATACACAATAAAAAATGAATAGTCAATAACGAAACGTAACTGCAAAATGACAGGCACAATCCAAAATATGTCTGGATCTCTTTACGTGAATGAAAATTTGGGCAGCATTCCGTCCCTCTAGGCGCTGGCCAGCTTTACCAACAATACATACACGATGGCATGTCAAAGACATGTATCGGTATGTATTGCATCATATTATTATCATGATTATGATGTATTTAATTTTTATATTTTTAAATAAGCGCCATTTCACCAATGGTGGGGGGTCAATTTGTTTCAACTCAACTCGACTTATCTTAAGTCACATCTAGATCTAGACACTAACATTGCTAAGGTAAGCCATGATTACAGGCGACTATGCATGTAAGAAATCATTTCTTATTTCAGTTTAGAAAAAAAAACATGGTTAGGCATAAATGATCGGATAATCGCATGAATTTTTAATCAATATTTGGCACCGTTCATTTGATTAAAAGTCCATGCGATTACCTGATCATTAACCATGTTTTTTTTTCTTAACTGAAATAAGAAATGATTTCCTACATTGCAATTAAAAATATAGGGCCTAGTCGCCTGTTCATCATGTTCATGATCTTTGCCTTGGGCTAGTACTAGGCCAAGGCCAGGGGCTCCCGACCGCTACGCGGCCGGGAGCCCCCTGCCCCTGGGTTACTAGGCCAAGAGCCTATCACAAGTAAATGATCACTTGCAATTTCCCGTGAAAATATTCTCAAGTAAACTCACCTTCATCTTCCAGTTCTGCTTTCTTCTGCTTTCTTTTAGCTTGCTCAACCTTTGTTTTATCTGTAAATTGCTGGTAGCATTTCCGATGAAAACCAGCTTGTTGTGGAATTTCATCAACGCTGTCGCTGTCGATTAGTGCAAGAAAAGCTGATGCAATGTTGGCCTTTTTGCCGTCAGAATTCTTCCAAATCGCAGCACTAGTCAAAGATTTCGCCCAAGTTGTTGCATTAAATGCGTTTATATCATCAGAAGTATTTTCGAAGTGAATAAAACACTTTGCTGACGAACCAGCAGCCGCAGCGTCGGTCGCCATCTTGGTTGTCAACGTACATGGCGTAGAAGTCAATCGCGAACGAGCCCGTAAATGCTGCCTTCTGATTGGCCGGAATCACGTAAACCAGAAGCCAGCGTGTTTTATAACTGCAGTTGTTCACCAATAATAACCATTGAAATAAACGTCAGAATGATTTAATTTCATACATTTGGGAGCATAATCGTGAGGAGAACAAAGTGTTTATGCATGTTTTATAATATTTGGAAGGTTATCATGAATTTTATTTCTAACACCACTGACCAGACCACGCAAAAACAAGATACAATGAAATGGCCTGCCGACTAATACAGTGAGGCACTTTATACTGCATGCAACTGGGAATTTCAGTGTGACTGTATAGACGCACCTTAATCTTTGTGAAAGACCACCAGGGGGGTGTTTCACAAAGATTTAAGTATGACTTAAGTCACACTTAAAAATGCTGATGCGTTCATGATTTGCAGCGCGTGATCTTATTGATAGATGCGCAGAAGTGCGCGTCCTCATGACACGATCTGACCAATGCGGTCAAGCCTTTTATACTGTAAGCAACTCGGTATTTAAGTGCAACTCAAGTCATACTTAAATCTTTGTGAAAGACCACCAGGTCTTTTTATGAGCTCTGTCTTGACTTTGATTGTATGTAACTATGTATGTATGGATGTGTTTGTGTATTTTTTTTGGGGGGGTTGGACCTTCAGGGAAGTATTTCATGAATATGGTTGATGATTTCCATTGATTATTTATCATTGAAATGAAGTAATAGCCCCCAGCTTTACACTGAATCCAGAAATTTTATGTTAGGAGTATCACCACATGTAGGTAATAAACTTACAATAATAGTAATAATCAAGCATTTTGGTTTGTATATTCAGACTCTTTAAATTGTTGCGTTTATACTCTGCATGAAAATATTTTTATAAAAATGTAGTACTTTTCATTTGGTAAAAGGGTTGAATTTGTAATCATGAAATAAAAAAAGAGGAATATTTGTATTTACAGTTTTAGTTATTCATTCCAAAATGCATTTTTATGCTTTCAGACTTCAGTGTGCTTCTTATATTTAGCATGTCACAATCTATTTTCACTGTCATTAAAAAATACTGTTCAATTGTTCTTCCTGATAGCTGAAATGATGTTGGCTGGTGGTGCAAACCCAAGCCCTGAGGAGGTCATGCTACATCGGAAGAAACCTCTAAGACCAAGTAGGAAAGAAGATACTGATGATGAGGATGACGTTGAAGAAGAAGGTGATGAGGAAGAAGAAGGTGATGAGGAAGAAGAAGAGGATGAAGACAACGAAAATAAGGAGGTGAATATGATGATGATGGTGGTGATGATGACGATGATGGTGGTGATTATTGTTACGATGATGATTATTAGTATGGTGATGATGAGTACGATGATGAAAAAGAAATAGTGAGTCATCTTTACGTAGGAAGCATTCATATAATGGGTACCAGATTATCTCACATTATTCTCAAAGTTGCTTTGAAAATTAGTCTTGTAAGTTTTTTTTTTTATTAGAATAAAATTTTGATACTTTTCTTTATAATGCAGCTTAGAATATTTGCCATTAATCAAAGTTAAGAGGGCTTGTGGAGCAATGCCAAATATCCCCCTTTTGGCAGTTTTCATACTGTTCTATAAAAAAGGTGCTTTATGTAAAGATCATTATTATTGTTTCTGTTATTGTTAGTAGTATTATGATTATTGTTTCAATGATTTGGATTTATTTTTGACAGAGTGAGACAGGGACTGATATGTACTCTCGTATAAAGAACAGACAGAAAGCAAAGAAGCTACAAAGACAACGAGAGAGGGAAGAACGAAAACAGCAAGAGAAAGAGGCAGAGAAACTGAGGAGAAAAGAGAAACAAAATAGTGATGATGAGGAAGAAGATGATGACGACGATGATGACTCAGACTCTGACGAGGATGATGACTCTGAGGATGATGACTCTGATGAAGAAAGCGAAGGTGAGTAGAATGCACTTCTTAGAGTGTTTGATGGTCACATTGTTTTTGTCTTTGAGGGAACGACTTAGCTCAGTCGGTAAAACGTCTGCCTGCTGAATCAAAAGGAGTCTGCATTGTGTGTAAACATGCCCACCTGTTCCCTAGATGCAGGCTATGTTACAGTGGAATAACACTCCAGCCCTCGGATAGGATGTTAAAAATGGATGAAAAAGTGGATTTTAGACAAATTGGGTATTCTTATTGGAAATTAAACAAATTAGTAAATGTAAATGGCAATTAGACTAGACTAGTTGTAGAAGAACAAAGATCAAGTGGGAAAGTGAACACAGCAGTGTGTAGATCTATCTGCAATTTACCAACAGCAACAGAGTCATTGAATAGAAGGGAGATTAAGATTGCAAATGATGATATTCATCTAGTCCTATAAAATAAATACCTTTATAAATGATACATCATAAATTTGTTCAGTAAAACTTGTTATTGTATGCATTGTGGGTAAAACAGCATTTACCGCTAGAGGTAATAAATGCAACCGAAATAGTCTCAGGGTCTTTTACGTGTGCGTTTTTCAGGTACTTGCCACCAGTTCAATTGTCTTTTATTCATTCATGTACCTGGGGGACTATGGCAAATTTTGTTTACAGCTGGTTTTGTAGATTAGATTTCCAGCTTATCTAGCTAAAATTTCTATCCACCTTGCCCCAACCCCTGCCACACACCAGATAGAACATTACAAACAGCCAAGTCATTGTTATATTATCATTTTTATAGCCATGAACAATTGAATATAGAAATTGATTATCTTTTTGGTTAGGTCCCCTCCCCCCATTTTATTTCATTATTTTAGAACAGAAACATCTTTATTTAAATCTTTATCAATATTGAGAGGGAAGAGAGTATTCTCCACCTTTTAGTGATATTCAAAAGATGTCAGCCTGGAGAAAACTACTATGTATCGATATAATCCATTTAAAACTGTGTAAGTTCATTGGTTTATATTTCTGTTCGATTTGTATATTGAAAATTGAAACAGAAATGAAATAAACCAATAAATCAAGGTACTATTATTTCCAGGTGAGAATTAATCTCCTCTATCCTGATGATATATATATATTTTTTTTACAGACGAAGAGGAAGAGGAGCCGCAATCTCAGTATTCTCTTCGACAGCATCGTCAAATAACCAATCGTTACTCTGCTCCAATGTCTGGTAAGTATGTTGGTCACATCTCTCTAATGGAATTTGATCTATTTACACTTACACTTGAGAGCTGATATCAATTTATTTCAGGTAATGACAATCAGAATAGTAATATCTTTATAAATAAGGTGGAAAGCTCTATTTATGTTTATTTGTTTTGATCAATTTTTGCTCTGACATGTATTTACAAAATGTTGTGTAGTTTTGGAACCGTGTAACCAGAAGTCAAAATTTGAGCTCAAATGATGCGTGAGACTTAAAAGTAAAAAGTCAGTCCAAAATATTGTGCTGTGGAGTGGTCATGGAAAATGTTGAAAGTGGTGGGGATGGTGATTCAACCCCTAGTTGTTTTCGGGGATTGATATGAAAATTATTACATCATATTTTGCATTGAGCTTGACGGCTCCAGAGCTTTTTTGTAGGAATGGGAAAAAAAATTGACTCTTTCCTCAGACGTTTTTTGTTGTTGTCATATCAGGGCTTCAAAAAGCAACGAATTACGATGGGATTGCAAATATAAGAGAGCAATTTTGATTGATTGCTGTCAGTCTTTTGATGAAAATGAATATGCAACAGTGATCTTGATTGGCCAGTGATATATAGCCATTGATCACAAACATTTCCATTATGGAACGCAGATCCATTTCCCTTATTTGCCCAATTATTTACCTTGCTTTAACCTTTTACTCATATTTAGAACCGATGAGGAAACGACAGCAGAAGTATGAGGATTTTATCAACCCCCACTCGCCTCTGAGAAGACGTCATTTCAAACACAAGAAACATCTTACTCCTGTCCATAGTCCTAGGCTAAAAAGAAGGTTAGACAATTATCTGTCTCCTGCATTTATATTGAAAGATTATGATGTACTTTTAAAATCAATTACATTTATATAATATGTCTACACTTATTTGTTTTTGCTCTGAGGGTATTGCTTTGTGATTCTGCCTTGGCACCTACAGCAGTGCTCAAAGTACACAAAGTAGGACAGGTAACAAGTGGTGGAATCATGGTATCCTGTTTGTTCAAAAACTGGATATTTATTGTCCTGGCTTTAACTATTACAGCTCTTGTACCACACACCCAGTGATCTTGGTAATGATTCTCAGTGCAGTGGAGCACATGAATACCTTGAGTTAGAATTCAAACCCACTACTCTTTAATTTAAAGATGGGTCAGAACCATTTCCCCATGGCAATATTTGGTGCAGTATAAGAATTCATCTAGGATTAGGCCTGGGACAAATACCCTTTTTGCATTTCAATTATTCACCAGGGTAAACAATTGAATAGGTAGGAACAATCGAAATTCCTAAATACCAGAAATCACAAAATAGTTGACAAAATTATATAACATACCGGTAGAAGACCATGGAGAGATTGTTTATATATATCCAATGGTTATGCATGGCTATAAAACAAATTGTGCCATTGCTAGGAAGTGTATCTGACCATTCAGAATCCTTCATTCATATTTGATACAGAACTCACCATGGTGCTCGGGATCTATCATCTACTAGTTCAGAGGATTCTGATGATGAGAGACGATTTGAACGAAGGAAGAATAAAAGCATGATGAGAGCAAGAAACAGGTGAATACTGTTACTGTTATTTATTTTAGTCAGCATTTCATCAAAATCGTGTACAAAACAACATAAGTTATTGAATTCTAGATTTCAATATTATGTGAAAATAGTTATATTCAGGCTATTATGAATATTCATTAGATAGGCTAATGATGTCATGTCCCCACATTCCTCTTATGTTATTAAATGAAATCATTTATTTGACACATCCATACATGTGTGTATGATAAATCTATCTTGTAACAAAATAAGTTGAAGAAATAAATATGCATTGAATCAGTTGTCAATCAATTTTCTTATATTCTTTGTTGACAAAATTTGAATAAATATAATAATTTTATATGATAAAATATCAAGGATGAATGGACATCAGGTTTCTAATGACATATTTCATTTCATTACATCTTTATTTCAGAAGCCAATCAAAATAGGCTGATAAAAACAACATAACATTCTAATGAAAATGTACATAATGATGTAGCAGCTAATTACATATATAATAAATAGTGATATAACAAAATAAACTAAATCTTCATGAAGATAGAATAAAACTGTTATACCAACATAATGCAAAGTTTTAAATGTCAGAACTTTGTTATTCCTTGTCATATTTCTTATGAAATTTTAAATGCTTTGTCTGATTTTACTCTGTTTAAATCATATTTTTTCCAGCCTGGATTACCCCTTAAAAAGAACTGACACATTTATTTTAATGTCGATTCATTCAAATTAAATTTTGTGATTTTTTGTAAGTTTCTTCCAATGAATTGAACATTGTTAATTTTATGTTTGTCTGATCTTTTTTTTTGTAGGCGCCTTCCAGTTAATATAATATTCAAATGTTTGATTTTTTTGTAGGCGTCTTTCAATGAATATGACATTGTTTATTTAACATTTGATCTTTTTTTGTAGATGTCTTCCAATGAATTTGACTAAGGATGATATATCGGGAGGTGTGATCAAAGATAGACAGAGAATTGGTAGTAGTCTAGCTGATGTAGACCCTATGAACATTGATTCATCAGTAAGTTACTTTCGTCATTCACGTCTTTCGAAGATTAAATTTATTCTGTCAGCAATCATGCAATCAATCCTGGACCAAAATCTCTAAATAACACTGAATATTCCATTGAACATGGATATATAATATTCTTTGGATAGCGAAATTAATTTGTACGTTTGTATTACCCAAATTAAGCCAATGTTGTATGGTAATGGTGATTTTCCCTCTCAATTCTTGAGAAAGCTAAACTTCACAAGATGTGTTTTTTAATGAATGATGATATCTGATTGGCTGAAATCTATCATGTGACCAGTTTATTTTCAGCTAACAAATTTGCTGATGACTGGTACTAATGGGTATTTCTATTGACTGGTTATGGTTTTGAGATTAGGATAAATACCAATGATCCACTCTGTCATATAAAACACATCATTATGATTGTAATAAAAATAATTACACATGTACTTGTTACATTTCAAATCCAATTTAAGATTTTATTAGTTGATCAATGCTTCTATTGACTTGCTCCTTCATACTTAAATGATTTAGTTACTGTCTATAAATCAACACGTCATCTACGTTCACAAAGTAAGAATTGATTAATCGTTCCTCCAATATAAAAAAAAAATGCTCATTTGCTCATGCAGCCACTGTTTTATGGAACAAACTCCAAATTTCCCTGCATACAATATGATTCAGTTGACGAATCCAAATCGGCCCTTAACTCCTACTTATACAAATTGCACCTAATCTCCACAAAGTGAAGTCGCCAACACACACATCTCTTACTTTCCTTATATTCTGAAACGTATAGAGACATATTTATTATGTGTTAGGCACTATATAAAACTGACTATTATTAATTATTATTCGCTTTTCTTACTAATGCCCTGGTATAATATGATTTTATTTGTATCTGTTTCATATCATGTGTTCCTCTGATTTGTAGGTAACCTTTGATGCAGTTGGTGGTTTAGGCTCTCATGTCCAAGCTCTCAAGGAGATGGTAGTCTTTCCGCTTCTCTACCCTGAAGTCTTTGAACGTTTTAAGATTGCCCCTCCCAGGGGAGTATTGTTCCATGGTCCCCCAGGGACGGGGAAGACCCTTGTTGCTAGGGCATTGGCCAATGAGTGTAAGCAAGGTGATAAGAGAGTAGCATTCTTCATGAGGAAAGGAGCCGATTGCCTTAGCAAATGGGTTGGAGAATCAGAACGTCAGCTCAGGCTACTCTTTGATCAAGTAAGAATTTAATAATATCAAAATCAATTTTATTTTATTCTTGGGATATTGTTGAAAAGGAGATTCGCACTTTTGATATAACTTCATACATCTATATTGTAAATTAATGGACTATTTGATACTCACAGGTGCAAAATGAAAATGTGCCATATTTTTAAGGGCTGTTCCTGTGCTTCTATAAAAGTGTTAAATTAATTTTTATGTGCTTTTAATGGTCAAATGCTATCATTGCTCTATTATCAATCTTCAAAACGATGATATTGCTCTATTATTGTCGCATAGGGCAAGTAAGTGCGCATGCGGAATACTCACTGGGGCCTGAATGGTTGTACCTTGATGAATGCAAGATAGTGGTTTGTAATGCGGCACTCCGAGGTATAACTGGTTGCGTCAGTTATAAACACAGGTAACATTTTGTGGGGCAAAATTGGTTCAAAAATAGTTTCAGTATGTGAAATACATATATTGAGTCCTGTTCGTGGGTCTCTTAGAAACCCACCCATGGATTTGCATTCCTGCTAATATTATGGAAGCCCCCCTCAGAAATTAATGGAGTGTCACAGACTTTGACCATTAATATGAGTGTGGACAGTGATTTTCTGCTAACCAGTAATCACAGTGGAAACTCTGTTATGGTTCTTTACTTTTCATGAGGAAATTCATTGAATTTACCTTTGCAAAATGGAGTTCATATTTTGCTATGTACATTTTCTATGACAAATTGGACTTTTCATTTTGGATCAGGTGTTTCAGGAAGGGAAGAGAACATTTTAAAAAGGAAAATCACTGACCCTATATTTGAAATATGAAAGATTCAGAACAGCTAGATAGTGGCATTTAAACAATTTGTTTTAAAGCTGGTCATGTAGCCCTATTCATTCATTCATTCACTCCTCTATTTCATTGTTTGTTTGATCCACCAGGCCTTCACCATGCGACCATCCATCATCTTCTTTGATGAGATCGATGGTCTGGCCCCCGTCCGGTCAAGCCGCCAAGATCAGATCCATAGTTCCATTGTGTCGACCCTTCTGGCCCTAATGGACGGACTGGATAGTCGAGGAGAGATAGTGGTGATTGGGGCAACCAATAGGATTGATGCTATTGACCCTGCCCTCAGGAGACCTGGACGTTTTGATAGGGAGTTCCTCTTCCCCCTACCTTCACTTGAGGTATCTATTGGCTTTTTTAATTTATTATAAGAAACATGCAATTGAATTGAAGTAGGCATTGTTGTATGTTCTTTGTGCATTTTATCATGCTGACATTTCAATTTCTTGTGAAATTATGAAAACAATAAATAGATAATATTCTAGTGAAAAATATATTATACTTAGCATGTAAAATATTGAATTTATAAGAAGAATAATCTCCTCTGGTATGCTAAATGAAATGTAATTAAAATATGACCTTATTTTTAATTATCTAAAAATCAATGAGTTAGGGGCATTCCCAAAATGAATAGTTCAGTGTGTTAAAGGAACACAAATCAGAATGTAGTTTTCAATATGTGAATGTACCAATGAAGCTAAAACATTCTAAACCTCTTGTATCTGATATATGTTTTATTAGGCAAGGACAAGTATTCTCAATATACACACCAACCAATGGAATCCAAAGCTAGCCACAGCTTTTGTTTCAGAAGTTGCTGAAAAGTGTGTCGGTGAGTAAGAAATCTCTAGTTTTCAGTATCACATTTAGAAATCAGCAGAGCAATAAGAAACTATGTGACTGAAATATCTGAAATGTGTAGCATTTAATCTTGTTTTTATTACTTCATATTGACTATGAATTTGTATATGATAACAGATAACATTTTTAATAAATGTATTTGATTTTATATTGTTAATTTGTCTATTCTAGTTTATCATCATGTTACTTATCCTGTTAAGGAGAGACTTGATTATTTTTCAAGGCTTTCATAGGGGTTTCAGTCTGGATCTGGTTGTATGTGATTCTCTTCACCCGTGTGTTTAACCCTAAAAAAGTTGGGTTATTTGGACCATCTCACTGCCCAGGTAGGGCGGTTGAAAAATTTCGTGCGGCGGATTTATCACGAAAAGTGTAGAGGGGGCGGAATCCGCCCCCATCCCTGGGCCTTTTAGGGTTAAGGCAAGAAGACAAACAAGAAGATACCTGCAAGAGTCCAGGTTTAGACTAGGTTTACATTCATATATATGCAAGTTGCTTTGTTTATTTAATTTTTTGAGTCACATAAAGTTATACATAACTTTGTATATGAATATGCAAAAAGACATTTGTAAATTAAAACGATAATATACACCAATATATGTGGTTTATATTATCGTTATAATTTACAATAATATACACCACATATATGTGGTTTATATTATCCTTATAATTTACAACTGTTTTTTTGTATAATTCATATTTTGTTTAGTCATAATTGTAAAGCACATAGAGAACTATACTAGTTGTTATGCATGTCCTACTAGTAAGTACCCTTTGTTATTATATTGATTATTATTTTGAATATAACATATCATTAATTAAACTATTTCAGATTGCTTTTTGCCCATTTCTTATTATCTTTTATAATTTCATATTTTTTTTCATCTTCATGATGATAATAATGATGATAATACAGTTTTTAACATAAACACTTTTAAAATGTTATGTTCCATTTTAATTTGTTCATAATTTGACTATTGTATAGGTTACTGTGGTGCCGACCTGAAGGCCTTGTGCACTGAAGCTGCTCTTTATGCTCTTAGACGACGCTATCCACAAATCTATACCTCCAAGGAAAAACTCCAGCTGGACGTAACTGAGATTCAAGTGGGTGCTATGGACTTCCATCAGGCTATGCAACGTATCGTACCAGCCTCTCAGCGGTCAGTGGTCAGTCCTGGTCGTAGCTTGACCCTTCTTGTTCGTCCATTGCTGGAGAATCAATTCAATGCTGCCCTGGATATTCTTAATCGTGTCTTCCCTTCAGCTTTGTATCAAGACAAATCTACTTCACAAGGTTGGTTGCTTTTGCTTTTATCAGCTTTTTAAATTGAAATTATGATTAGACAGCTTGTCTAAAGGCCACCGCACACCTTACGACTGTTCGCGATCCGACTTTGGGAACAAATCACATTTTGCTCATTTTCTGAAAACGTGAATGGAACATATCATTTATTTGAGGTTAATATTGATTGAAAGAATACTAGTATAACCATTTTGAAAGATTGCAAGCCTTTATTTTGAAGTAAAAGCCAATCGTACGACTGCTATGACGTCATTACGACTAGATATTAAAATTGTTTTTATTCTAAGGATGATAGCATAGTCACAGATTTGAACATAGGTATTCGTACAATGATTTCGAACATTACACAGTAAGATATTTCAAGTCTCAAAATAAGCATCAAATTCTACTACGTTTTATTCCAAAATTGAGTCACAGACCAATCGTAAGGTGTGCGGTCGCCTTTATAAACTTTAACTGTCTTGTGGGACTCCAAGACACCCCCCCCGGGCCCCTTTGGTGCTTTATGCATTAACAAAAGCCATGACATTTCCAGGCTTTTGCTTTCAAGTCTCGCACAATTTTTTAGACAAACTTGTTATGACCTGGGGAGCGTTTCATCAATATTTTCATCCGACAAGTTGTCAGATCTGACATCTTTCCTTGATTCTGATTGGCTAAGAGGCACTGTTCTTTTGGTAACTGTCGGATAAACTGGTACTTGTCGAATAAAATGTCCGACAAGTCCTTTCATGAAACGCCCTCTGGTAGTGATACACGGTTCCAAAGTTGCACAACATTTTTTTGTATGACCACAATTCATTTGAGTTTTGTGAACTCTTGATATATGTCATTGTATCACCACCCTTGCCATGTTGGCTGGTATGAATTTTTGCTAATATTGGTCGTATTTTCCTTGATTTCAGGAGATACATCCGATCCTACGACTGATATGCTGCATAATGATGACTGGGATGAGGAGGATCAACCTAGTATATTCAACGGCCCTACCCCAACCACTGGGTCTAAGAGAATTTCTCAGTCATCTAAATCATTCCTCAACTTTGCAAGGTAAACAACTTTGTATATTCATTGGCCCTATCCAAACCACTGTGTCTAACAGACTTTTATACTCATCTCAATCATTCCTCAACAAACCTCAAGGTAAACAAACTTTGTATATTCATTGGCCCTATCCAAACCACTGTGTCTAACAGACTTTTATACTCATCTCAATCATTCCTCAATTTTGAAAGGTAAACAAACTTTGTATATTCATTGGCCCTATCCAAACCACTGTGTCTAACAGACTTTTATACTCATCTCAATCATTCCTCAACAAACCTCAAGGTAAACAAACTTTGTATATTCATTGGCCCTATCCAAACCACTGTGTCTAACAGACTTTTATACTCATCTCAATCATTCCTCAACTTTGAAAGGTAAACAAACCTAGTCTATTCAACAGTTTTTACTCTGCACAAAGGTATTTGAACTTGTGCAATTTCAGCTTCTCAATTTCTCTTTATGATCATTCATAGTCCTGATAATCGAAATGACATAGGATTTATCAGTTTATAAAGGAATGACAATGAATTGTTAGGTATACTGACTTTGGGGTTAATAATCTTGTATCTTTACCATCATCTCCTAGTACCTCCTACCATAGACCGTACGCCCACCGACCACGTTTCCTTCTTACTGGTCAGCCTGGTATGGGTCAGACCTCGCATCTCACTCCGGCTCTTCTGCATCATATGGAAAGGCTTCCAGTACATTGTCTGGACCTACCTGCATTGTATGCATGTAGTGCTAAAACACCAGAGGAATCCTGCGCTCAGGTATGATAGAGGGATGGGAAGAGGAAGGAGGAGGAGTATAAGAAAGAGGTGAAGGAGAGGTAGAGGAGGAGAAAGAGAAGGATAAGGAGAATGATGAAGAGGAGGAGGAGATTGTCAGGTATTAGAAGTGACAGTTGTATTGTTGGTGCTCAGTTGCTTGGTAATTATGATGATGATGATTGTGACGACGACAATGATGATGGTGATGGTGATGATGATGGTGACGACAATGATGATGATGTTGATTAAAGTGATGGTGATTGTGATGTTGATATTGATTCTTCTGAACCTTAATAACTCCCGATGTACTAGGAAATCTAAGACTAGAATTTCATGATCCTTTCTCTCTGTAGGTATTTCGTGAGGCAAGGCGTACCAGCCCTAGTATCATCTACATCCCTCATATTGGTCAATGGTGGGATGCTTGTTCTACAACATTGCAAGCAACTTTCCTCACTCTACTTCAAGATCTACCTCCATCAGCCCCTATTCTACTGCTAGCTACCTCAGACGTTCCACTTAGGGATATCCCAGTTGAAGTAAGCAGCTTACTTTAATGGTATCGTTTTAGAGAAAAATCTTTGCAGTATGAATTACATAAACAATCAATTTTTAAGCATGATATCAATTTACACAATATTTTTTAGAAGGTTGATACGTTTGATAAAAATATATTGCTATTTTTGTCTCACCTGCAAAGCAAAGTGAGACTATAGGCGCCGCTTTTCCGACGGCGGCGGCGGCGGCGTCAACATCAAATCTTAACCTGAGGTTAAGTTTTTGAAATGACGTCATAACTTAGAAAGTATATGGACCTAGTTACTAAAACTTGGCCATGAGGTTAATCAAGTATTACTGAACATCCTATTAGAGTTTCATGTCACATGACCAAGGTCAAAGGTCATTTAGGGTCAATGAACTTAGACCATGTTGGAGGAATCAACATCGAAATCTTAACCTGAGGTTGAGTTTTTGAAATGTCATCATAACTTAGAAAATATATGTACCTAGTTCATGAAACTTGGACATAAGGTTAATCAAGTATCACTGAACATCCTGCATGAGTTTCACGTCACATGACCAAGGTCAAAGGTCATTTAGGGTCAATGAACTTTGGCCGAATTGGGAATATCTGTTGAATTCCCATCATAACTTTGAAAGTTTATGGATCTGATTCATGAAACTTGGACATAATAGTAATCAAGCATCACTGAAAATTTTGTGCAAGTTTCAGGTCTCATGATTAAGGTCAAAGGTCATTTAGGGTCAATGAACTTTGGCCGAATCGGGGGTATCTGTTGAATTACCATCATAACTTTGAAAGTTTATTGGTCTAGTTCATTAAACTTGGACATTAGAGTAATCAAGTATCACTGAACATCCTGTGCGCGTTTCAGGTCACATGACCAAGGTCAAAGGTCAATGAACTTTGGCCGAATTGGGTGTATCTGTTGAATTACCATCATAACTTTGAAAGTTTATGGATCTGATTCATGAAACTTGTACATAAGAGTAATCAAGTATCACTGAACATCCTGTTTGAGTTTCAGGTCACATGATCAAGGTCAAAGGTCATGTAAGGTCAATGAACTTTGGCCATGTTGGGGTTTTTTGTTGAATAACCATTATATCTCTAAGTTTATTGGTCTAGTTCATAAAAAGTGGACATAAGAATAACCATGTATCACTGAACATCTTGTGCGAGTTAGAGTAGTATTCAAAGTCAGCACTGCTGCTATATTGAACCGCGTGATGCAGGTGAGACAGTCAGAGGCATTCCCCTTGTTAGGTTTAGACAACGGATCCAATTCTCATCCCAGCACAAATGTATATTTCACATTCCATCCACATATAAAAATGAAATGGGTCAGAGAAGAAATAAAATGAGCTCACCAAGTCAGTGGACACCCGATCTGGCTTTTCTTGATTGTTTTCAGGTACACCTGACGTTTCTCCAATACTAGTAAAAACCCATTGCTTCATAGAATCAGATTGTCCCTGTACGAAGCCCATAGTGAACAGGCTTATGCAATCTTTCCACTTTGGCGAGTTGGAGTTGCGAGTCATACGCGAGCTGCGCGAGCTCTAACTCGCCTTAGCTCGCACAAGCTCGCGTGAAATTTACATTTTTTCCTGGAATTTGCTTCAGTGACAAAAGACTCGACATCGAGTTCACTACGCTCGCTGTACGATTGAACCGAGTGCGAAACGAGTCGAGCCGAGCTTAGTATGAGTTGCTGTGCAGCTTAGTATGAGTTGCGGTGACCTTTATACGACTTAAAGCGAGCTATGAACGAGTTATAAAGATTTTGTTACGAGTGATAAAAGTTTCATACGACCAAGCCAGGGGCGGGATATGCACATTTTTGGCACTCAAAGATGGATGCCAGCGGCGGCGGCGTCACACCAAAACTTAACCGAAGGTTAAGTTTTTGAAATGGCATGACTTAGAAAGTATATGGATCTTGTTCATGAAACTTGACCATAAATTTTATCAAGCATTACTTAACATCCTTCTTGAGGTTCAGGTCACAAGACCAAGGTCAGGGGTCATTTATGGTCAATGAACTTAGACCATGTTTAGGGAATCAACATCTAACCTACGGTTAAGTTTTTGAAATGTCACCATAACTTAGAAAATATATGAACCTAGTTCATGAAACGTGGACATAAGGTTATTAAAGTATGTAAACATCCTACTTGAGTTTCAAGTCACATGACTAAGGTCAAAGGTCAATTAGGGTCAATGGACTTTGGCCAATTGGGGTATTTGTTAAATTAACATTATAACTTTGAAGTTTATGAATCTGATTCATGAAACTTGAACATAATATATATAGTAATCAGGTATCACTTAACGTCCTGTGCGAATTTCAGGTCACATGTTCAAGGTCAAAGGTCAATGAACTTTGGTGATATTCGGTTGATCTGGAATTACCATCATAACTTTGAAAGTTTATAGATCTGATTCATGAAACTTGGATATAAGAGTAATCAAGTATTACTAAACATCCTGTGCGAGTTTCAGGTCGCATGACGAAGGTCAAAGGTCATTTAAGGTCAATGAACTTTGGCCATGTTGGGGGTATTTGTTGAATTACCATCATAAATTTGAAAGCTTATGGATATGATTCATCAACTTGGATATTAGAGTAGTCAAGTATCACCGATAATCTCATGCCAGTTTTAGGTCACATGACCAAAGTCAAAGGTCATTTAAGGTTATTGAACTTTGGCCATTTTGGAGATTAATACTATATTGCTGTCATAACTTTCAACGTTTAGATACAGTTTATAAAATGTGGATATAGGAGTAATCAAGTATCACTGACCATGCTGACAAGTCTTAGGTCACATGATCAAGGTCAAATCAAGGTCAAATGTCATTTATTGCCAATGAACGTAGAATTGTCTCATTGTATGAATGGTGTTTTTGTGAATGATCATTTTATAGTAGTTTTCAAAGTCAGCACTGCTACTATATTGGATAGCGTGATGCATATGAGACTGCCAGAGGCGCTCCACTTGGACCTTGTCTAGTTTGATGTCTTGTTCTTTTACCTTGGCTCTGCTCGTCATTGACCTCTTCTTCCGTTTCAATTGTCTCTTCCTGCACTTCTTCTACCCTTGTTTGAATGTCATCTTCTTTCGCTGTTTCCCTACCTGAATGGCCACAACTCTTGGATCCTTTGGATCGAGGCATATTTCTCTCCTTATTTCTTGAAAGTTGTAATAATGCAGTGGCAACAGCCTTTTTAAAAGTACGTGTACATGGCGTGGGTCAGTTAAAATGTGCTCTCACTTTATTTTAAAATAAACCCCTCCAAAAAAGTTTGGAAATCCGACTTTAATCAAAACTCCCTCCTCGGTCTTAGTAAATATCAATTGTTATTTCTCTGTTAGCTCCATGTTAATATCAACACTCTAAAAAATGAAGTGCTAATTTAGCTCTTAAAGAGCGAGTATAGTGACTGCACTTCGGAGTGCTGATTTGTCTAGTTCAAATTTGAACGAGAAAAATCAGCACTCCGGAGTGCAGTCACTATATGCACTCTTTAAGAGCTAAATTAGCACTTCATTTTTTTAGAATGAATGAATAGATCATTTAATTTTCTTTAGAATGATACCCTACATGATATGATTTTGGCTCACATGGAGGTGCAGTGCCTTGACATGTGGAGCAATGTCAAAATTCAAAATTTGCAAAATGACACAATATTGAAAGTCACTGTTTTTTTCTTCCATGATGATGAGTGAGATTCTCAGCAATTGTTTTCATGCACCTTAACATCAACATTCAAATGGAATCGGACACACCTCTGCACAAGCAAACACACAACAAACAAACATAAACCACAACAAAATATTATGACATGAAAAAGCAGGGGTTTGATTTGAATGGATTTTCATCTTTGTTGACACAGACAAAAGAATCATGTTTTGTCGACCCTTCATGAGTATTTCTGCTTGTTTTGCAGCTTTTTACTTCAGACCTCATCCAACACTTTTCAATTTTGCTCCTTTTTTGATGGCATGATCATAACAAACATGGGATCATTTTAAAGAGGATCAAATGATCTTTTGAAAGATATCAAATATGCATTGTGTAAAATTGGGAGTCGGGAGAAATTAATGGCCAAACTCAGATTTCCAAAAAAAAATTTGCTTGTTTTGCAGCTTTTCAATTCAGACTTCATCCAACACTTTTGAATCCTGCTCTTTTCATGATGGCATGATCATAACAAGCATGGTATCATTGTAAAGAAAATTGAATGACCTTTTAAATGTTGTCAAATATGCACTGTGTAAAGTTTGGAGTTGGGAGAAATTAATGGCCAAACTCAGATTTCCAAACTTTTTTTGACGGGTTTATATGCGGGGAAAATATAGATCACTGGACATTTATCATTCAGCTGGCATGCCTCTGAGCACTTGCAACGCACTCGGAATAAAGTCATACGAAACTCGCTGTAACTCGGGGTGCTCGATCTAAAGTCGCGCTAATCTCGTGAGCACCTCCAGTTGACTCGTAAAACGATCGCAATGCTCGTATCTCGCTCTTGAAAACTCGGAACGCACTCGCGTATACTCAGATGTGGCGAGTTATTACGAGTTATTGTGAGTTTATCTCGAGCTTCTTACGAGTTATTGCGAGTACTGCGAGTATATAACGAGTTTAGGTGAGTTCAGCACGAGTTACAGCGAGTTCGAAAAATTTTTGAACATGTTCAAAAATTTTGAAACTGCTCACGACTTCAAGGAGAGTTGTTACGAGCTTGAAAGAGCTCCGCCGAGCCGTGCCGAGTTGTCGCGAGTTATCCCGAGTTTCATGGTGAGCTTTATGCGAGTTATCGCGAGTGCCTCATTTTGGCAACTCGCTGTAACTCGCCATAACTCGCGATGTTAACTCGCCAAAGTGGAAACCTTGCTTTATGTTCAATAGTGAACAAATATTTATGGCCACAAAGGAGGTGGTTGGAACTATGGTTTGTAATGTGACGCCAGAAAAAGGTTGCATTTGCGTCACTGAGGGGATCATAAGGTCCTGTTGCATCGTTCATGCAAGCCTTGTATGTGACTTGCGGGTGACCAGTTTTGCTACCCGCAGATTGCCTGCATTGACAGTATCTCGCACGCAAGTTTGAAATGCCCACAGAAAAGTTTTGAACATGCTCAAAACATTTTTGCGGGTGAGTTGCAGGCAATCACCTGCACGATGTGACGGGGCCTATAGTTTCACCAAACCTCTGATCAAAGGCCTTACATAATTGACAGGGTTTAGACCAAGACCAATAACCTAATTAGTATTATTATGACATAAAATATACAAATATTGACTGCTTGTAATTACATTAGTAAAAGATATCGCCCCAAACTCACCTGGAGACTAAAGGCCTTCTATACTCTACGGAGACTGATGGTCAAGAGGAGGTAATAGGCCTATAGTCTGAAGATCAGTGAAGGGTAATAGTTTGTACCCATTCTCAGAACAAGCTAAAATTATTCAAACTCAGAACATCAACAAAGCATACTGTTTGATGTTCCTTCAATGTAAATATTTTAGCCAAATCTTCACGTGTCATGGTAAATTTGTTTAGTATTGCCAAAAAAGGGGGTCAATACCTATTTTATACATTGATTATCCTGTTAGTAAGGCAACTGTGGAAATTGTTTCCTTGCTTAAATGATGTCAATATTCTTACTTGAATGTAGATGCAGTCTTTGTTCATTGGTGGTCATGGTGAGATAATGACAATGAGACTCTTTAAGATGGATGAGAGAAGACAGTTCTTCAAAGATCTCATCCTGGTTCAAGCTGCTAAGGTCCCTCAAAGGAAAACCAAACCTGGTAAGATTATATCAGTGGTAAAGCGAGGCGCGATAGATCAGTCTTTAGAGTGGGGGTTTTGGATTCTGGTGACCCAGGTTCGATTCTCACTTGGTGCGCTAATGCCCTTTGATAAGACATTAATCCTTATTTCCAGGTCCTTCAGAGAGGACCTTAAGGTGACGTTTCTCTGGTTGCTTGTGTACAAGCATTCATGCTTTGTTAGCAGTTGGGTAAAAATCACTACCATTAAGTAAAAAAGGTAAAAGATTGAAAACTATCAATGTCAACACCTGTTCAGCCAGTAAGCAAGTATATTCATAGCTTGTGTGGGTGTCAGAGAATTTCAGGGACATCTGACAAATCTGAGGATTTGTTAAATTCTTATGGCAAGTCATAGAATGGTATTTATTTCATTTATAGTTGGTGAATTGGGATTGCAGGGCCCTGTTGCAGAAAATTTACTAAACCATCCAATGGTAACTTCTCTGAAATCCTTGATTCTGATTGGCTGCTTAGCATTGTTATCATGGTAGTTACCATTGGATGGCAAAGTTACTATAATAGTAACTTTTATACAGTGGGGTCTGATCATCAGTCTCTCCTGTATTCTTACAATGATATTGATTTTCATTACTGAATTGGTTTACTTACCATCTTGAGATGTTAAGCAATATATAGCCAATTTCTCCAAAGTTTAATCTATTTGAATCAGAGATTTCTTTATATCTTCTAAAAGAGACATTTGACTTAGGAAAGGGAATTAACACATTTTTCTCATCTGCTTGAACAACTGCATAACCTTATGCCAAAATTTGCCTCATTGACTTCTGCAAGTTTAACTGTACTCATGTGCCTAGAGAACTGTCCATAGATATATTGTTCTATCTGGCACAGTTGTGAGACTTCTTCGCTTATTTCTAATATCTTTTCAATAGGTTCAGTGGCCCTATCATATAGAACCTATTTCATTGTAGGTCAATTCCAGCCAAATGTTGCATTTTTCCATTTTCAAAAATTTCTTTTCTGAGCAATTTTGTTTATTCTGTTTAAAAGTATACAGTTTAAGGTTGACAAAAACACAATTATATTTACTATACCCTCATTCATTCATAAAATGCACAATGTGCACTCTGTTGCACTTTGGTACTAAGATTTCATAGAAATTGTACAACTTTGACCCATCCCTGGCTCCTGGCATGCAAAGGGTGCTCACGAAAAATTCCACTGTCCATGTGACCTCCAAGCAGTAATTTACCATTAGCTGTATTGTTTTACATGCTGCAGTGAAACGGTGAGGCACAAAATACATTTCAATGTATGTATGTTTGATGTCCCATAAGTCACAGTTTTAAGCATTAAGTTTCCCTCATATGCTGCCATAGACTCCTGCAGACAAGTATTGGACTTTTTTATCTACCACAGTACATGCTTGCTTCAACAAATCAAGCTGCATCTGTATTGGACTTGAAATAGCTATACTGGGGGGACATACATTTAAGTCCCATAAGTCACATGTCCCATAAGTCACACATACAGTTCATAAACCATGCCACCTTAAAGCTGTCCATGACATCAAAGAGTGAGATGAGAATGCTGAAAAGCTGGAGAACAGTATGCTGACTGTCAGAAAAAACAGTCAGAATATCATAGGCAGTGCATGGAACAAAAAAAAAGTTTGGATTGTGTGCCCATCCCCCCAAAAAGGAGAAAACTGAATATGATCGCTAAAATGCAAAGCTTGAGTACAGGTGAATTGGGTTTGTTTCACCCCAGCTTTTATTCATTTTTTAAGGTCCAGATCACTCTCTTGGTTTTCTTGTCTCCTTGGGGTATGCATCTACTGTTTGACATATGATGTGAACTTGGTATATAGTTCCATGGAAACTAAACTTATTGCAATGTCCCATCAGTCACAAATTTTGTAGTTGAGCGATCCTATGGATCCTGTCGAAATAAGAGCACCAGTCCTCAGATGCATAAGGCTACCATGAGCAGAGATATTAAAAGGGCACATACAATGCTCCCTACCAGCCCCTGTAAATGCCAAAAAGTTGTTCAGAAGCTTGCAATCAAGTTTTCTTAGAATCATTCCTGCCACCTGCCAATAGAAAGTAACATGCGCAATTTGCAGAGTACCGAAGTGTGACGTCACGATGTCATGACATCGAATCGGCCGGTTCTAAACTGAGTCGCAGCTGCATGATCGTCAATACCTATTTGTATTTACAAAAATGGTGATGTGTGTTGTCCCTGGTTGTTACCATAATTCTGAAAGTTGTAAAAGGGCACTGGTTCATAAAGCTAATCGTAACTTAAGAGTGACTTTAAGAACAACCGGTGATCCTTGTGGTAAATGTCATCATAAATTGGCAATGTTTTAGCATGTAAGAAAGGATCACCAGTCGTTCTTAAAGTTGTTTCTAACTTACAAACGGCTTTATGAAACGGCCCCCTGGTTATTTTGTTTAGAACCAGGCCGCCATGACACCATGGCAGCTGACATCATCGCTTCGGTATTCTATAAATGGTGATGTCCTTTATACAGGCATTCTGAATTTCTATGAAAGAGATTACATAACAACCCAAGCATCTGGCAAAAAAAGAATTTGTGCACTGCACCCCATGATATATTATTCAACTAACTTTTTTGTAAATTGCCTAAAGTGTATAGTTGATGAATCTTGATGTACCCTTTGCCAAATTGTGTCCCATACATGTAGGTTTCAAAATTGGCAATATCTGGTGGCCATCTTGACGGCTATCTCGGATTTATCATGAAAATCAATTATTTTAATATTTTTTGGAGAGACAATGGTAAAATCTTCCATGTAAATGACTACACTTTTTACTATACAAATATGTAGTTTAGATAGTAGAATAATTTAAAAAAAAAATTTATGCCAAAATGTTCATGTTTTTCGTCAAAAATTTGCATGTGCACTGATATCTATTTGTTTTATCATAAACATCAACAACTAATGACAAATATCAGCTTTGGACATGACAGAGAATACATGTATATTAACAAGAATATTGATATACTTCATGGCAGCATTAATGTCTTAATTTGCTTACATACATGTACAATACACTGAAAAGGTAATTTTCTTACCATTCTGTATGAGACAGATAGAGAAAAGCAACATTTATTTGTCCATCTGTAACAAATATGTCCTATCATTTTGTCCCATCAGTCACAATGGAAAGTGTGTACATTCTTATTCTAATTGTTCATTTTTCATCTGTTTGCTAAATATTTATGATTGTAATTGTTTGTACTCATTTGATTACAGTTCTTAAAGCTTGCTGACAAGTTAGGAGTTTTTTTTTGGTTAATGTTCCCTTTATATTCATGAAGTGCATGAAAAGATGTTTCTGCCCTTTGTTGAATTTATTTCTGACACAATGGCATGAATTATTAAAGGTGTCATGTTATTAGGGAATATTTCTTCATGCTGAAATTAAGTTTGACTTAAAAAGTTATTGAGAGGAACTGTAAATTCCATGAAATGAGATAGGGTCCCATCAGTCACATTCACTTGTCCCATAAGTCACACATGACTGCACACAACTACTGAAACAAATGAAATGAATCAAGTCCAATTCAAGTACTGTTTGTGAGCACTATCACTGGTGAATCTCCAAGTCCAAATTTAAAAACATTGTCATAAAACTGAGATAGATATGGCACTTTGAACAAAAGAGCTCAATTTGTGTGGTCCATCGATGTCCCATAAGTCACAACGACATTTCTGACGATCTAGCACCCTATGCAACAAAGCTGCAAGCATACATTTTTGTATGTAGTAAGTTTCAGTATTCTTCTTACAGATTAACAAAGTAAATCCATGTTTGTGCAGCTACTATTTCAGATATGTACTTCAGTTATGTGGAAAAAAGTATCAAATGTCCCATAAGTCACAATGGAATTGATCTGTAGCATCTTGTCTGTGATTTTCACTGAAAAATATGCTCTGAGCCAATCAGATGCAAGGATTTCACTAGCTTATAATAAATAGTGGAAAAAAAAATTGTGTTTCATGAAATGCTCCCTTGTTATATCTGCATGTACGAAAGAGAGGAAGAGCTTTTTGCATATTAAATTATGTCATTCCTTACAGCTTCTGCAACCCTTGAGATACTTCCTGTGGCTGCCCCTAGAGAACCACGGGAACTAACAGAAGATGAGATACAGAAACTTGTTAATGAGGAGGAAAAGAAACTAAGAGAGTTAAGAATCTTCCTGAGGGATGTCCTCACCAGACTGGCATCGGAGAGAAAGTTCCGGGTCTTTACCAGTCCAGTAGACCCAGAAGAGGTATACTTGCGGATTTCATTTGATTTACTTGTTTTCACATGACTTTCCAAGTTATTTCTACCAATTGGCTTTGGATTTTTATGATAAAAAAATAAAGATTATTCATGCTTGGACCTAGCAACACACATAGTCAACATTGATTTAATGAACCCTTGTGTTCTTGTCTTGGGAGACCCAGCTATATGATTCCCAGTGTCTTAACCGAGTGTTTTAAAACCACCTTTTGCCAATTTGACATATATCTGCCCATATGTACTTCAATGCTGTTGCTTATGAAAAAGAATCACCCCAACATCAAAACCAGTTATCAAAAGAAGCTATTAAACTGAACTTGAAATTTATCATTGTAACTGAAAATGTTTCTTCTAATAAATTGTATGCCACAAGGTTTAGTGCATGTCTTCATTCTTGCTTTTTAAACTTGATTCACTTCAATGAAAATATCTCAGACAGATAAATAAATATATAAAATTGATATATTTCCTTCCACAAGAAACTGATCCACAATGTGCTGCACTCAACCCAGGTGAGGTTAATGGGTAGGGGAAGGCAGGGTAAGTTGAGCATAGGGGCAAGTTGAGCCAACCCCCCCCCCCCCCCCGGCCAATAATGAATGAGTCAGACATTATGGTGGTGTCATGTATTGATGACCCATTACATAACCCTTGACCCCACCACATTGTTTTCAACTTTGAAACAAAAAGTACTTTTTTTAGAGGGAAAAATACAAATTTTAGCCAAAAAAAGTAAGAGGGTGTAAAATAGATCATTGCTTTTCACACACACACGTCTTTAAATATAATAAAGAAATAAGAACAATATTGTTAGTCCAGGTATAGATTCTCATTCTTGTCATGGTCTTTTACAAGACGGATGCATAAAAAATGTGTGGATGTCAAAATATTGCATTAAGGTCGGAATGGGGTAAGTTGTGCCAAACAACACGGGGCAAGTTGAGCCATAGTAATTCTTATGGTAATGTATAATAAGAAAAACAAACCTTAAAAAGCCATTGATATGCAGGCAGAAAGGAGCAAATTCACATGACAGTTCTTTTACTTATAGAGGATGTTAGTATTTACGGCAAATTAGCAAGTGAAAAGACTTAAAATAAAAAATTACATGCTGGTTCTTCCCGCATAGATTTTGTACATAGTTTTTGTGGCTCAGCTTACCCCAGAGGGGGGGGGGGGCCCAACTTACCCCATATATGGGGCAAGTTGAGCCACTTGACATCGTATTTTTCAAAGGTCACATTGACTTTAAATGTGGGGGTAGAAAGTTATATATAGGTGAAAAATACTTCCCAAGACTCAAATTTAAAGGCAAGGTACTTATTTCTACAATATTATTGGTCATATCAATTCTAACATGCAAAATGCAAAAAGTGTCACAACTTACCCCGCCTTCCCCTACCGGTAGGAAGTAATTCCTTAAAAAGCTGTGTACGCTATGAACGCCTAGCTTAGCCGGGTAATATAGGGGCGCCTAGCAAGGTGGATATATGTGCATTATAAATACCCTATATTATTATAGGTTGATAATATTCTAATTTGATATTTTTCCTAGGTTCCAGACTATGCAGAGGTAATCAAGAATCCAATGGATCTCTTTACAATGAACAATAAGATTAATCTCCATCAGTATACCAGTGCTAAACAGTTCTTGAGTGACATTGACCTCATCACCAGTAACGCCTTGGAATACAATCCTGATAGACAACCCAGTGGTAAGATCAATATATAGTGTGTTGCAGAAAAAAGGAAACTATCAAAACTAGGTTGCCCAGAAAAATGGGATAAGATTCGTTTGAGATAAGGCGACCATGCTTGTTTGATGATTGGCTCATTAGCATATCTTTTGTATTCTTTGTTAAGATTCTCTCACTGATCCCTGAAATGAAAGCAGATTCAGATTCACACGTGAGTTTCTGTGCAGATCCATATTGATATGCCTCAATAATAATTGTTTGTAATCTGCCTTGCATGAACGATTTGCCTAGCTACTGGTTTCAAATTTGAGTTCAGATTCCCTCTTGCCATGAGTATCAAATTTATAATAAAAATTATTTATTAATTGTGAAATCTAATCTCTGAATACGAGTTTCCTTTTTTGTAGGACGTGCTGTATACAAATAATGCATACAGCCGAGTGCGTTAGTGGAAGTGCAGAGCGAGCAAGGTTTCTTTAGATAGGTGCTGCACTGTGCATGAGCCGCTGGTGGCGAGTGCCCAGTGTGCACCATCTGAAGAAACCGAGCTTTCTCTGCATTTACTTGTACGCACGACAGAGCAAGTGCATTATTTGTTTTATAAAATAGCAACACAGAAACAAATTCTTAAAAAGTTACAGTTCTCCCGGGACTTCTACCGCACTGCCATGCATGTACAAAAAAGTTGGATGTCATGTGACGCGTATTGGCCAATCGTGATGCTTGAAACAATACACCTATTTTATAAAATCTTAATATGAAGCGTTTGTGAATGATTTAATGACCATCAATGCATTGGAATATAAGTCTTGATATACAACCTATTGATGAGATACAAACCCACACATTTTCATATGTTCAGACCAAAAAGAAAATATTTAAAAAGCGTTGAGGCACTCTTTGCCCCACTGCAAAGAAATCTTTGGAGCAATAAATTCCTAAAGAAAGATATGTAATTGTATACTTACAGATAAACACATTCTTCTTGTATGCATTGAATTTGCTTATATCCATACTGATTTTTATAATGTTCCTGAATTAAAAACTTTGTTAAAAGATGTTTCACGATTAAGTTTTATAGAAAGATTCCTTAAAGCAATCAATATTTTCGCTAGATTTTAAGTAAGAAACTCAGGCTATACAGGGTTAAACCTCAATCAATCCTAAATGAAGATGATGTAGAATATACTTTTTGTTGTTGATTTAAACAAACACTCAATTCTCTGTTATTTATTTTAGATCGGATGATTAGGAACAGGGCATGTGAGCTGAAGGACATGGCGTATGCCATCATCGATGCTGAGATGGATTCAGACTTTGAAAAGGAATGTGGAGAGATCGAGGAGTCAAGATCTAGGAGACAGGAGAATCCCACTATGACTGCAGCAATGGCACCAAGCTTCTACAAGACCTTCCATCAACTTACCCTGGCACAGGCACAGGAGCAGGCCAGGGAACTAGCCAACCAGAAAATAACACCACATCAACTGGATTCGAGGGAAGAAGGAGGGAGATCAAGTAGGCCAAAGAAAGCCAAGAAGAAGGTTTCAAAGCGACGAAGTGCCTGGTCTAGAGGATTCTTGTCAAAGAAAAAGATGAAGAAGAAACAAGTCATTGCTGACGAGGAAAGTGAAGAAGAGAATGATGAAGAAGAGGCCATGGAGGATGATGAGGTTGAGATCTTACATAATGGACCTCTGACAAACGGTGATATCTTTAATCACCAAGAAACCAGTAATCAATCTGCTGATACATCCATCGCTCCCAGTACTCTCTCTCAAATCACAGATGATGCTCCCATGTCACCTCGTCTTAGTGGCAACCTTGATCATCACAATAGTGATGATGAGAGTGTAAAGAGTGGCCCACGTACCCCGCAAACCGAACCAACCATGGGACGTCGGTCGCTACGTAGGAGCACTGATCACGTGTCTCCGTCTCATCAGCTCCAGAATGGCATCAGTAGTGAAGAATCATCAGAGGTTGAACCTCCTACTCTTGAGAAGGTTGAGCCATTACAAAGAGTCAGAGAAGACAGGTCAAAGGGCAAAGAGATTGAGAGCAGAGAAGCGAAGAAAAGAAGTGATGATGGAGACACACCTACCTCAGCTGATTCTACCAAACCAAAGGATACTGATGGAATTGGTATGATCAATCTCTTCTCTTTCTGATATACACCCATAATGACCCTCTGTCAATATTTTGGTGAAAAACTGTCCATAGGGTTGTGTGGAAGATTTAGTAATGTCCATATTTTCTTTCTTTTTTTATCCTTTGTCCCTGTTTTTGGACTAGCAGGGTTTGCAGACATACTGTTATGAAAAAACTGTAAATCATAATAATAAGAGTCAGTAGGAATGTGAAATGAGGTCCTTTCCACCAGCCAACCAAAGAGAACAATTTGATATAATTCTGTAAAATGATGTCTTAGTGTATAATTGGGTTAAGAGATCTCACTACCCATAATGCCTCCATTGGCATGTAGGGCAGCAACGAATGTCTTTCACTTCTGTCGGTCCTGGGCCAAGATCTGTATAGTTATCCATGTGTGCCCTATATTTTGTAGTTCTACTGTTCTGTGCCATGCGGTCTTGGGCCATCCCCTCTTTCTTCTCCCTTCAGGAGTCCAGTAGAGAGCTACACAAGAGATCTCATAATCTCTATTAAATTGTCTTTGTATTATAGCTGCCCTAAGACGATCCAGCCGTCGACTGACCAAAAGTCTTCAGGACGATCCTGTACCTAGGAATATCTTGAATGAACCTGAACCTGAACTTATTGTTGATCATGAGAGACTTAAGGTTAGTATTCTCTTTCATAACGGTTTTTGTAAGTAGTGAATAGAGATGATGACCTTCTTGAAGAAAAAGAAGAATATGTTTTAATATTTCATTCATCTTACAATCACCAACCATAATGTTCACAACAGACATGGTATGTGGTCAGAGAAATATCTGTGTCTGGTCATTGTGAGGGATTGTGCAGGCCTCAAACTGAGCATGGCTCAAACTGAGGGAATGGCTTATTCAAAGCAACAACAGCAAAAAAAAAAAACCCAAAACAGCATCTCTGAGTGTAGATTCGTAGACTGCACTTACTGTACAAAGACATTTATGGCACTAAGTTAGCACAGCAACTTGTTCCCTTGTGTATAAACAACCTACAAATATAAGCAATTCTACAAATTAATTCAAAAACCTAAATATTGCACTTTGACTTGCGCAATATAGATGCACCATTGAATCCTAGAGACTGGGGGAGGGTATAGGAGTCAGTGTGCAGTCAGGCTGTCATGCACTATAATACAGTTAAAATTTCTTCCTCGGTTTCTGCCCAGTACTCATGAGACTTTGCACACATTGTTCTTTGAGTGAAGACGTTCAAGTCAGATTTTGTTATAATATTAGGAAATGCGTTGCCACGTTAATGGCCTACTATATGTCTTCCATATGGTAGGGGAATAATAACCTTCAGTTTATTGGATGGTACTGTTGTAAATGTGCAAGTTACTTTGAAACTTCTCATTAATTATGTCAGATGAACAAACGATATAGGAATCAAATACCAGAGAAATGATATCCCAGTCATTGGAAGAGCATAGAGGCTTCATTTCATGCAATGTCATATAAATGACTCAAGAATTTTTTTTTTCATGGTTTGTTGGTATTCTTTTCTAATCAGCGGCTGTTAGAGAGCGTAACCCTTGCGACTACAAACTTCAACATTGAGAAGTTAGAGCGTTTGTATAGCATCTTGAGTCACCATATCTATCAACACAGGATGGATTATGATAAGACTAACCTTATTCAGGTGAGTTCTATACTGATCAGGGCTTTGGTGAAGGCTACTCATTTTCTGGTTGGCTTACATTCTCCTGAATCCAAAAAACAATTATTTTTAGCACACCATTTCAAGAACAAATAAATGAAGACAAATTTAAATTAGATAATAGTGAGATGATACTCCTTATAGGTTTATATACACTACTCAAGATCTTAGTGGTAGTTCCCACATTGCATTTGCCAAAATTTAAAGAAAATTAAATTGTAATTTTCAAGATATGTACAAAGAATTAGTTTTAACAAAGCTTTTTTATGACTCTGAGGTTCACAATGTGAGAAGATGAACTTAATGGTGTTTCACAGTATTAGAATCAAGAAATGCATTGTAGTTCAGACCTGGTGATGATGGAGGTATAAATTAACACTGCTGTCTCAAATCCATCTACATTGATTTACACCTCTTGGGACACTAAAAATGGCAAAAATATTGAAATCATGTTGATGAAATGATAAAGTATTTGATATATTTTATTTCTCTTTTCCCCTAGGCAATGGAGCAGGAGGTTATGAAAATAACAGTTCAACCAGTGGTCTAGAAGTAACGAGGTGGTTTGTAGGACTATTGATGTTTGATTTCAATTGGAATCACAGCAGATATGTTACGTTGCAATTCATGTTCTTTTTTTATTAATGATGTTGGTAAGCAGTGTTTGTGAGAGTTTGATGTACTATTGGCTGTGTCAAATGAACTCCACTAATGAATACTTGCTAAAACAGTATATAAATTTAAGAATCACCCAAGTCTTTGATAGTCAATTTTGAGTAAATCAAGAAAAGTGAGCCAATATTTGGGTTTAGTCCAATGACTGTTGTTAATATTTCATTACTGTGGGGCACTTTCAGATGGATTTATAGGATATGAAAAACTCCTCAAAAGGGTTGGTAGTAACAACCTCACATATTAAAGTCAATTTATCTAAAAGTTATTCTTGGGTTTCATATCCTCTTCAAATCCTTTACAGCGTTTTTCTTGGAATTATGGGATTTATTCTGTTTTCACTATCATAGAAAACTTTGACCATGAGAATTGCCTCTTCAATTTCAGAATGTACTAACATTAGTTCACATCTACATGTATTATTTCCCTTTCAGTATAACCTTGCAAATGTTAAACTATTTACAATTTCACCTATTTATATTGAAATTATGCAATTTCATATTGGATATGAATTTTTAAGAAATCCAGTCCAGTTTAATTTTGTGATATGCAAAATTGATTGCTCCTTTCATATGAATTCAAACCTCGTGGCATAATGAGATGAACCTTTTCTAGATGAAATACGTAGATCTGTGTGTAATGATAATAACAGTCATTTAACCATCATCGATGAAGGCTATTTGACAAAGTAATACATCAACTGCCATTACTTTAGACAATATTATCCAAGAAATACTTTTTACCTCTGAATTATAATTCAGGATTTATCAAGATAAGTACATTTGTGATCTGCCATCTAAAAACCAACAATAATTCACCTGGGTTCTCTTTTAAGTAATTAAAATGATATAGTCCTCAGAAGGAAAACAATAGGAAATAAGCTTATCTGAAAGAGTAAATCTTCTCCGTCTTACTGTCACGATATCTTGTAAAGTGATATAAAAGAGGAAATATTTTTATGGACTGCTTGGAAGTTTCACTGAGATCGCTCATCTCATTCTTATATTTTGAAGCTCTCATTGAATTTCTTCTACATTCAATTAAGTACTTTTGTGGATTATTGTTGATCACTATATTTCATTGTCTCACCTGCGAAGCAAAGTGAGACTATAGGCGCCGCTTTTCCGACGGCGGCGGCGTCAACATCAAATCTTAACCTGAGGTTAAGTTTTTGAAATGACGTCATAACTTAGAAAGTATATGGACCTAGTTAATAAAACTTGGCCATAAGGTTAATCAAGTATTACTGAACATCCTATTAGAGTTTCATGTCACATGACCAAGGTCAAAGGTCATTTAGGGTCAATGAACTTAGACCATGTTGGAGGAATCAACATCGAAATCTTAACCTGAGGTTAAGTTTTGAAATGTCATCATAACTTAGAAAATATATGGACCTAGTTCATGAAACTTGGACATAAGGTTAATCAAGTATCACTGAACATCCTGCATGAGTTTCACGTCACATGACCAAGGTCAAAGGTCATTTAGGGTCAATGAACTTTGGCCGAATTGGGGATATCTGTTGAATTCCCATCATAACTTTGAAAGTTTATGGATCTGATTCATGAAACTTGGACATAATAGTAATCAAGCATCACTGAACATTTTGTGCAAGTTTCAGGTCTCATGATTAAGGTCAAAGGTCATTTAGGGTCAATGAACTTTGGCCGAATCGGGGGTATCTGTTGAATTACCATCATAACTTTGAAAGTTTATTGGTCTAGTTCATTAAACTTGGACATTAGAGTAATCAAGTATCACTGAACATCCTGTGCACGTTTCAGGTCACATACCAAGGTCAAAGGTCAATGAACTTTGGCCGAATTGGGTGTATCTGTTGAATTACCATCCTAACTTTGAAAGTTTATGGATCTGATTCATGAAACTTGTACATAAGAGTAATCAAGTATCACTGAACATCCTGTTCGAGTTTCAGGTCACATGATCAAGGTCAAAGGTCATGTGAGGTCAGTGAACTTTGGCCATGTTGGGTTTTTTGTTGAATAACCATCATATCTCTGTAAGTTGATTGGTCTAGTTCATAAAAAAGGGAAATAAGAGTAACCATGTATCACTGAACATCTTGTGCGAGTTAGAGTAGTATTCAAAGTGAGCACTGCTGCTATATTGAATCGCGTGATGCAGGTGAGACGGCCAGAGGCATTCCACTTGTTTTGAAGCTTAGGATGTGCTTTATTTTTCTTGCTCAATTAAAATCTCAAAATTCATTTTGGGTGATTTATAGTTGGTTTCAGGGTGGCGGGTCACATTTATTTTGTACAGCCAATTGATTGACTAAAAGTGCAACCTCATAAAACAGTGTGTGTAATATTATTTATGTGCAGTTAAAGTATGCATGTAAATTCCAATGCAAATTTTGTTGTGTATGATATGTTCACACCCTTTTGTTTATGTCTGAAACACTTGATTACCCAATTGCTGAATGAAGGGGATTCCCCCAACATGGTGCTTGGGCAATGGGGGATTTCCCTAACATGACTCTGGGGGAATTCCCATTTGGCCGTAGTGTTGTACAGGGTATCGTGAGGTGTTGCATTTATGTTCTTATTTGTATTTTAGTTTGTTTTTCCTCTTTGTCACAAGTGCAACAGATAATTGTTTGTTTGATATTTATTGTATTCAATAATTTCAACAATATTCTCCGTTTATTGTTCTGTAAGTGAGATATATTCACAGGACAAAGTTTGGTATTTGTCGGAATAAGAACCATTGGGTTTTTGTATTAAATGAATGAATTGATCTTTGTTTTAAGAATAGGAACCTTTGCATTTGAGCTGAGGATGACTCACAGTCATGTGTTCTGTGTTTTGCTCTAATATGGTGAAAGTATCCTTTGTTTTCAAGGTCTCGGCTTAATAATATTCTAGAATTTGTCACTCTGTTCAAGTCATATATTTCTCCCAGAAATATTATGAATGGTATTGTGTTCATTATCATTATGTTGGATATCCATTCAAGTCTTATGCAATATAGGCTTGTGTGTAATGTTTATGTACATGTTCAGTAATATGGAAGGATACATGATCTGGCTTGGGCATTTTTCATATGTAATAATATATTCTACACCATACACACATAGTAAATGTTGATACATATTCTCAATAGCCAACCACACATCTCTGCAACATACTGACAACATTTTTTGTGTGTATATCAAATCACATTCTACTTCTGATACAAGAAATCAAGGATATAAATCTACCTCAATATTGCTGCATTATCTCCTCTTATCGCCTGATTTCTACAAGGGTTGTTCATTATGGATCTCATGTCACAGTGTACAGATCAAATTGATAATGTGTCTTTAAACTCTTGGTCCATATTCCACAGTCCGGCATAACTTAGACCTTGGTATATGAACTCTGTGCTAAAATTATGGAAAGCCAAAAATGTATAAAAAAATATACTTACATTGTACCAGTATATTTATTATGATTATTGTGCTCTTTTCTTACTCGTCATGGTGAAGAAAGCTATCTTATTCATCCTCCCGGAACAGTTAAGAATGATTTGAGAGAAAAATGAGCTGATATATTGAAATCATACTGTTATAGATTTATGACGCTATTGGCTATCCACACTTGAACCACAACTTTAAACCTGAGTTCAAATTAAACCCGACTTGAGAATACAGACCATGGTCCATATTCCAAAGTCCGGTTTAACTTAGACCACGGTCTAACTCTGTGCTAAATCTATTGGAAGCCAGAAGTGTCAAAATTCTGTTGACACTGCAGAAAACTAATTCAGTTATTATTCTCAGACAGATATGAATGATTTGAGTGAGAGGTGAGCTGATACTCTGAACCTGTGCTGTTCAAGATTTATGTCACAATTTGCTATCCATAGTTAAACCACAAGTTTAGACCAGAGTTTAAATTCAATCTGAGTTTAGAATACGGGCCTTTCTCTCTTTGCTGCAATGATGGGTCATTCAGTTTTGAGGCTGTTTGGTTTAGAATATGATAAAGTTAGGGAGCAAGTGATGTTAACAGAAGATAGTTTGTACAATCAAATAATACTTTATACGAACCTCTCAAATTGTCTGAATTTTGAGGAATGAATATAAATTTGTTACCAATTCTGAGCGCTTGTTTCCATACAAGTTTCCTATTTCACTGTATAATCCTATAGGAAATACTGTTTAATTTTTCCTTTTTTTTAAAGCAAAATCATAGATACATGTATTGTACAGTTACATGGGATTGCAATTGGATGTCTAGTGTGTGTTTCATAAAGTTGTTTGTGAGTTAGGAATGACTTGTGATCCATTCTTGTGGTAAATGATAAAAGGATCACCAGTCATTCATTAAGTTGCTTTCAATTTGTAGATTTATGAAACATTGACTTGGGCCCGTCTTACAAAGAGTTACAATAGATCCAACCAATCTCAACTGTATGGAAATCCATCCATACCTTAATTTTCTCTACAGGAAATTTGCACAATTTCCTTAGTAAACAAAGAGAATTACACTGAATCTTCAAGAGAATGATGAATGTATGAAAATAAATCATTTCTAGAAAATATTTTGAACAAATTTTCATTTTAGATGTTGACGTTGCTAGCCATCCATAGTTGTGTTTTTGATCTGATCAATGGTAACTCTTTGTAAGACAGGGCCTTGGATGTCAATCAGGTTCAGCGCCATGATTACAGAGCCTACTGATGTCAGTAATTAACACATGTGCTTTTCATTCATTCATTGATCAAAAAATTTAATTTTCACAACAGTAATTCACTTGGACAGTATAAAAGCCATAATAGTCTTGCAATTTGATTTACTGGTTAAAAAAAGGGAATAAAAACTGTTCTAGGCCAAGGGCAGATGAAGAATAATAGATGAAGAAATGCATAGATATAGGATTCGTGTTGTAATTCAATTTAGGTTTTTGCGACAAACTTTTTTTTGCCTAAGGGTGAATTACCATAAATGTAAATTTTGGGACTCCAGGTGTTTTTCAATTGTTTATTTCAGAGTAGTTGAATTTATTAACATACATTCCATGTCCTATCCCTGATTGTGTAATGGTTAAAGAATATTGATGTGATGAATTTTATTTTCATCCTCAGAATTATTAACCCATCTTTTCATGTTTTACGCCCAAATCAAGTATTAGTTACATGTGTTCCTACTATTGTGAATTTTCATACATCAATGAAGAAGTTGTTGATTGTTATAAATTCAAAGTTTAACTTCCATTTGTTCATTTTCAGGATTTTACAAGTCAATTTGTCATGATAAAGCAAATTTTATCAAATCTTTCATTTTTTGAGAAAAAAAATTGATTGAACAGTTGACTTCTAGTTTGATATATTGACTGTCAAATTGACTAATCTGTTGATGAATTGTAGTGATGAATTTAGTGTTGTTTGAAATGTTACTTGTAAAATTTATGATTAGATTGACGAGTATTTTATATATCCAAACAAACTTTTCACATAACTTAATTTTTGTAAACTTTATTTTGGTAAATGGATATTTAATGCTATATGACTAGTTGTCTAACATTATACTAACTTATATGATAGTAATATAAATGGAACATAATTTATTGAGTACATGGGTACATTTTCCTTTTTTAAATTGAATGTTTTGGTGATTGGCACATAAAGTAACTTTATGCCATATGTTGATAGAAAATCAATGATTACCAGTTTGGAAAACAGAATTCACTTTACATTTTTCATGGTTGTAATTTTACAAATGATTTGTGTAGTGGGGTTTTTTTTTGTTTCACACACCTAAAACTTTAATTTGAGTTATTTCGTTTTCACTTGACCTTAAATTCATAAAATTGTTAAATAGTGCAAAAAGTATTAAGTTGAATTGTTTTAATGAGGTCTTAGCTCTGTAACGCAACAAGATTAATCAATATTTACAGTTGAGATTATTTACAATCATAGAATGGATTGTTTGATATATGTGACATCGTCATGTGACATAGAGATATATAGGGCTCAACCTTGTCAAGAATGTAGAGGATTGAAATCTGATCTTTACTATGGAAAGCAAACAAGGACTTAATTCATCATCTAGAACATGTTTTCACACATGGCACTCAGTGTGTTCCTTTGTGTTTATAAATTTATCAAATAGGTTCGGAGCTAAAATGCACCCTTGTGGGACTCCTGACCATCAAGCTGCATGCATGCTTGGTATAGGTTGCTTTGTCATCCTTCCAGATAGCATTTATAAATTCTTCCCCAGGGAGTGGAGATTGTGCACTCTATGTACGTGTATGGAACGCAAAGTAATTGAGTCAATTACCAGGGTAATAATGATTGCATGTTGAGTCCTTAGAAACCCAAATGGTACACAACATCAAATAGTAGGTTTGATTGATGCAAGAATAGTACTACTATCTCATCCCAAAGACGGTAGTGCATAGGCCTTGTAGATAATGAATTATGGTGTTCCTGGCTTTCCATAGTTCATTTATCCTCCCAGATATACAGACACACACAAATTAATCAACATACCTTCCATAGTCTAATGATCCAGTAATAATGGGTCAATTCATGCTGCAAACTTATGCAATTTTTAGTATTCATCATTTTTTCTCATGATTTAATGCAATGAGAAATTTTGTATTGGTTGAGTATTGATAACAGACCTTGACCCTGTTGTATAAAGGTTACCATTATGGTAACTTTGCCATCCAATGGTGACTTTCATGGAATCCTTGATTTTGATAGGCTGTTGATCAGCGTTGCCATGGTAGTTCAGACCTGCCAACCAGTACGTTTTTGGCGTATTAAGTATGTTTTTGCAACCAAAATACGGCGGTTTTTTTACAAAATCGTAATTTATTGAGAAAAATCATCTCTATATGCCTCTATTTCATAAAACTTACACAAATATGGTTATTAGATCAATGTAATTTCAGGTAACTTGTTTTTTTTTTCAATCATTTTGTTTAAAACCAGGGTGAGATATACACATGTTTAAATTTTTTTTTTATGTGCAAAAGCAGTGCGCATTTTAGCTTGCTTGCATCTTGAGCACAGTGATGAGCTAGTGCACCAAGCATTTTATTATGAAATACACTTTTTGGGGGAAAATACATTTTTTTATCACAGAATAGAATTTTTCATTCCCAGAGGTTGGCAGGTCTGGTAGTTACAATTGGATAGCATGCATGCTATCTATTAGGAAGAGCACCGTCATTATCATACATGTAACAGCTCTTACTGCAGTGGCAAATAGTCAATACATCATTCTGTATTAAGATGAAACCAATGGTCAGTTTGTGGAGGAAAATATCCATGTTGTCTATAATGTATAAATGATAGAACAAGTACTAAAAAAAGGAAACAATTTTTCATCATGTTGTAGGATTGGCTGGTATAATACAATTGATGTAAGAATGAAGTAGCCCTCTCATCCAAAGTAAACTGATAAACCACATTTTATTTTAGCAATAATTGTTTAATGCATTATTTCTGTTGATGGGTTGGATTGGGAGAGGGGGGGGGGGGTGAATAAAACAAGTTTTCACTCTGACCTTTTGTTTCAATGACATCCATATAGAATTTTTTTTTTAAACATGTAGTTTCCAGTCAAATAGAATTCAAACAAGTCATGATTGTTAGTAAACAGTATTGTATAATGCTGAAGTATATACTTATGTCATTGATTGGTATTTAAGGTATTTCATGAAGAGAGAGAGGGGGGGGGTACCCAGGAAGGCCCTGATCCTTCAAAATTTGTGACTAGCCACCCCAAACCAGCAATAAGTCACCAGGGAAAATTGTGAGGCTTAAACAATAATTTGGTCTTAAAAAAGCAAAATATTAGGAGATATGCATATCTGATCAATTGATTCTTCTTAATGTCAGCATTTGATGTATAAAGTGAAATGAAATATGAGATACACGAGAGTTTCTTTGACGACTTTTTTTCTGGTACAAGTTGAAAATTGAATTGAGATAGTACAGCGTGAACATCTATGTTTGAGTTAACGTCAAGCCTTGTCTTCTCTGTTCTATAGAGCTCTCAGTTCATTTCTTGTACATTCAATCAAGTGCTGGGTGGATTGGCATTGTTGATCAGTTTATCATTAGAGGTTAGGATGGACTTTGTCAAGATCACAAGTAAAAAAAAATCTCAAAATTCATTTTGGCGAGTTTTTGTTGGTTTGGGGATGGCAGATCTTCTTTGTACTATAAAAATAATTCCAAGGGTTTTCCCCTTTTTGTTTCATTGAAGTGACTACTGTGCATTGAGATTTATTGATCAAATAGTGGATGTGATACACTGTCTTTTGTATTATATGATTTTCATTTAGTTTGTGTTATGTGAGAATTGAATTGATAAAAAAAGAATTTCTGTACATTGTGGGAACACAGTGATGTTGAGAAAAATACTGATATTTGAATTAATAAAAAGGTTTTTGCCTTGATATGAAATGTGCTTTATCTTGTTATTCTTTGCATGTGTCTGTATGCCAGACAAAAACACAAAATAAGTATGCCAAAATAAATTTTGAGTATAATAATAATACCAACATGCTTATATAGCGCATATCACTGCCAAATGCGTCCCTATGCGCTCCATTGGATATTATTACCCTGGCTTTAGCTCCGCAGCCTTTTACAGCGCGGTGGCATTTCAAGGAATAAATTCCTGCCAGGTACCCACTTACCTCACCTGGGTCGAGTGCAGCACAACGTGGACAAATTTCTTGCTGAAGGAAATTACGCCATGGCTGGGATTCGAACCCACGACCCTCTGTTTCAAAGTCCGGAGACTAATCCACTGGGCCACAACGCTCCGAGTATGAGTATAGGTCCTAAGCTGTTGACGGTCCAGTCAACCACAACAAACGTTGAATTGAATATGATTAAAATTAGAATAAGAAAATATCTAAATAAGAATCTTCTGCCACTTTAAAATTTCAATTTCACTACTCATGGTCTCTGTGCATTATGTGTGCATTTGAGTTTTACCAGACATGTACCAAACAGGTTTATGTAGTAGAATCAATATAATGTACGTCACCATTGAAAAGACGTGACCAAGGCTTGAACCTCAAACCTCTGCATCAATTTGTAACTTCCCCAATGTAGCTTTGATTACAGGTGCATGCCACAAAGCCCAGTTGTAAAAAAAGACAATTTTTCTTCTGCAAAACAGAGAAAGATGATACATGTAGGTGCTGCTTCTCCTATGGTGGCAGCAATGGCATCAACATTGAAATCTTAATCAAGGCTCAGTTTTATAAATTTCATAACTTGAAGAGTATATGCACATAGTTCATCATGAAACTTGGACACATGGGTCATCAAGTATCACTGATCATCTTGCACAAGTTTCAGATTACATGAACAAGGTCAAAGGTCATTAAAAGTCAGTGAACTTTGACCATGTTTTCGTTATCAACATTGAAATCTTAACCAAGGTTAAATTTAAAATTTTTGAAATGTCAAAACAGCTCAAGTAACTGAACCTAGTTGGTGAAACTTGGACATGAGGGTAATCAAGTATCACTGAATGTCTAAAATGTGTTCAAGGTCAAATATGTCAATTTATGAAGTTATTCATGCAAGTTGTTTTTGAAGTGATTAGCATTTCTGTTATATTGAATCGTGTAATGCAGGCAAGACTGCCAGTGGCATTCACTTGTTCATATCAAGTTCTACAGTATGATTTAAATATGTTACCCTTTCCATTAGTCCAACATTATAAAACCACTACTTATTTCACCCTCGTCTTAAACACCTGTCTTATAAAGACTTCTTATATCACCCTTGTATTCTTATTAACCTGTCTTATAAAGATCACTTCTTATATCACCCTTGTCTTATAAAGATCACTTCTTATATCATCCCTGTCTTATAAAGATCACTTCTTATATCACCCTTGTCTTATAAAGATCACTTCTTATATCATCCCTGTCTTATAAAGATCACTTCTTATATCATCCTTGTCTTATAAACCTGTCTTATAAAGATCACTTCTTATATCATCCCTGTCTTATAAAGACCACTTCTTATATCATCCATGTCTTATAAACCTGTCTTATGAGGACCACTTCTTATATCGCCCTTCTCTTATAAACCTGTCTTATAAAGACCACTTCTTATATCCTCTTATAAATCTGTCTTATAAAGACAACTTCTTATACCATCCTTGGGTAGTCTTTATAAACACATTATGAAGAGACTGAACAGACAACAAACACTCCATGATAATTAACATACCAAGATGCTATTTGGTTTTTATTAGCCACAAAAAAGAACAAAACAAAGAGGAGGGGTATCGATACAAAAATGGGACATAAAATGACTTAACAACTGTTTTTGAGAGGAACAAACAAATTAAGGGGAAACTTAAGACACTTATATAATAAGCTTAACATAATCTTGACACCTTTTTTAATTTCATAAACACATCATGAAATGAAAAGGGGTTTATGACAATGTAAACATGTAAAAAGGGTAGGCAACATTTTATCAAGAACATTAGTAGACTCTAATTTTATTCCTTATTACAAGGTGAAAACCATTACCATTTGTTATAAAATAAGTTCTATGACATTATCACTTTATAATCTTCAGTAAATCACACAAGTGACTTTCCGTTACTATATCTTTTATAAAACTTAAGCATGTTATTGTACTTTTCTTTAATTTGTTTTAAACAATGAAAACAATTATTGAGACAAGGGATGCCAAAGATTTGAGCTATTAAACAGGACTTTGAGAGGGGTGTGTATGCTGTGTATCTTGTCAAAACTAGCTTTATTTCCAAGCATACATGTACCTGCCAACCATGAGAGCGAAGCAATAGGCACAAATCACCAACAAATTTTCAAAAATAGGAGCATTCTTAAGTAACCTACTCATTACTACGGAAGAGTGTTCATAGAAATGGGAACACATGATTAAAGTGGCAAGTCTCTTCCCCAAAATAGAAATATTCATTTTTAATACGAACAATTGGTATTAAACATTCAAGAATACCTGTTGGCCTATAAAAGGACTTGACCACACCACTGATCTATACCTCTTTATCCTAATCATAATAACATTCTTCTTTCTTTCATGAAATTTACATCATCCACCTAGAATGTTTACCTTTATTTCATTAGCATGACCAGTCACTATGTAATGTGCTCTCATCTAATCTTGTCTTAATTATGATCCACTTTACTGATGATTTATATAACCTGCTACGAAACAATTCCTTGCCATTTCACTTCCAATTTGATTTTCCACCCACAAACATATCAGCAGCCCAGTGTATTTCATACAATGTAGTACTACTTAGCAGAAAACTGTGGTGGGGTATATCATTATGGCCCTAATTCACAAAGGCTTGTTTTGATTTGTGGTTTCACACCACAGCTGATGCTGATTTCATCCTCCATAACTCAGCATGTATCTTCACAAAGTGTCCAATACTGATTGCATGCTTTTGCTAAAGGTAGCTTGACACTTGTTACCATGGTAACTGTATTAATGAGTTTCCTATTAATCTAAATTACTCAAAACAACTCGTTAATTATGCAACCTTAGTTACCAGTGTACGCATAGTGATAGAAGCATGCATTCATTACTGGATGTTGAATTAAGCCTAATCAATTCAAACAATCTACATAAACCTTGATTTGAAACCACGGTATCAAAACCACCTTTATGAACTTGGTCCTATGCTTCTCAAATAAATATTAAGTCGCATGGAAGCTATTCAATGAACCACACTTCTTTTTTTCTTTTAAAATTAAATTCAAATCAATTGATAATAAGCACAATTTTCTTGAATTTCTATATAAAGCAAAGGGAAACAAACAAGATTTCTTAATTATTTCAGAACCAAAGTTCTTTGTCTATAAAGCGTTTGTAAAGATAAGATTAATTGATATAAGATGCAAGATTATTTACTAAGCAATCCAACACACTTGTTTAATGATTATTAAATGAAATTACTCTACAGTGCTATAAAACAATGGTCATCGTTGATCCTTTTATACCAAACATATATAATCTTCCACAAAACACATCAAACTATTGATCTTTATAGATACACGCGATACTTCATTATGATATCTGATTTTTTGCAATTAACATAAAACCACACTTTACATTTTTATTAACATTATTCTTACTTACTACATGTGATTACTTACTGATTAGCATATTTTCTTGCTACGAGTTGCGTGCATGCAAAAATTTGTTTAAATGCTTTCAATGAAGATTAGTATGGTAGGCATGAAGGTGATTTATAAAACAAACATTAAATTGTTGTTGTAAGAAAACTACATGAAATAGACACATTAAACACTTATCCCATTACTTTATATCATGTGATTAATAAGCAAGTGATTTACACGGAAGCGTATGAGTAGCCATCTACGTTTAATAAACAAACATTTCTCATATATATATTTCTTGTTTTAAATGATCTTATGCAATTATATAATAAAGAATATATATCTACTGCTTTAGCTTAATCATTATATCATCATCATGCATGATCAATACATCAGTTCAGCCTAATGCTTTGTCAAATATAATGTTAGTTTATAATAAATTTTACATGTTTAAACAACAGTGCCACAAACAATATTGGATTTACTACCATCAGCAATAACACACATTCCTATTTCATTCATAAGAAGCCAAGTTGTATTTAGAATAAAATTAACATCATGTCAAAACTCAAATCACTCTGAAGACCCTAAAGTATAAACTGTTCATTATCAATAGCAGGACTTATTATCAAGATCGAAGAATTAAATTTTACGTGGAAGAAATTTTTGCTGAAATTTCCAAGCTTACCTCCATATTTGTTTTTCACAGAATATCACGTAGGAAAACCCTTTTTTAATTTCTCATTCATCTCTGATTTTATTTTTAATATTAATCAATGCTGAAACATGTTACAGCTAAAAGTAAACCTCAACACTTCTCTCATTTCTAAAGTACTGAGCAAAGAAATTCTTATCCTACAAAGGCATTTCATCTCACTTTGATTCTTAACTTTGATTGCAACCCTTATTAATCAAATGAAGAAAACCCTTTGAAGGCAAAGAAAAGAAACTGGGGAGAAAACATGTGGCCTTTAAGGCTAAGAACAAGTGGCAGTGACTATGCTCATATCGAGATTATTTTTGGTTTTGATTTTCTGTACAAAAATAAACATGGAAATGCTCTGTCACATCAATGAACAACACATTTAGACACAACACTGCCCAACAAGATTGGGGCAACATTCAACAAAAAAATAGAAAAATAGACTCTTCGTGTTAGTTATGGCATTTTCTTTCTCCTAACCTTTCATAAAATCTGTGAAGTACAAATACAATAGCGAGTTTTTGTAATGGTATTGATCCTCAAACAGTATATCTATTGAAAATGCCTGTCAAATGACAATCAACAGCTTACAAGCCTTTAATTGGTGAACTGGGACAGCTGATCGGTGTAAGATTCTCAGCTGCAGAAAACTAGAAAATATGTCGTTTTTCCAGAGTCCAGGATGAAACTGCCGTTTTGATTAACCTATGTTCAACAAATACTGCTTTGTCATTAAGGGCTATTGACAATAGATTTTCTATGTTGTAGAATCTGTCCCCGTCGCAATTGGAAAAGCTACCTAATGATAACCAACAACAGTTCTCTGTAAGGGAACTCTGGTCAGAACTTCCATGGCTTTGAAGACAAACAGGGTCTTTGTCTGATGTTCATCCAACTCTAATCCCATTTCATAAAATCTTCCACATTCATAAAGTGAATAATACCAAATAATGAATATTGTAAAATTATGAAATTGGATATTTCTACTTGTTTAATGTTTGTGTATATAATTCATGCATCCTGTCTATTGACATTCATATAAATAAAAAGGTCAAGTCTCAGTGTAGCCTTGTTCCAAGGAGCCATTAATCACTTTTTTGTATGCGAAGGAGAAACCAGAGTCCCGTCACCCAAAGAATCAAGACGGATCCAAACGGTTGCAACCAAGGAATGAATAGCAGTAACAACTCAGCCGAAATTCATCAAGGTAGTTTTGAATTCATGGTTAAAGATATATGCAAGTTGTGGTTAATGATAAATGAGTTTGTAGAGAATCACCCAAGTGTCTATGTATGAATGAAATATATGTGTCAAAGGATTCTGCAAGAAACTGTCCCATTGCTGAGAAATTACTGTCACCAAATAAGCATGACATTCCTGCCATTTGTCTTTTTCCAAGCAATCAAAACACACCGTCCCACATGTGCTTATCTGTGTTGGAAACCTTGAAGGTGATCATCTTTAAGTTTAGATTTCATTATTTCACAGAGTTAGGTTGATGTTACTTACCAGATCTAGATCTACGATGACATGACCATTAAACTTAATTTTAAATATTTTTCATGAAACCTTAATTTACTGCAAATATTATTTATCTTTAATGCATATTTCTTGCATTAATTCTCCTTAATTCAGCTCATATACTAAGAAAGTTGATTTGTTACTGCATGAATGAGCCAAATACTTAATATAGAAATTTGTTCAAACGCAGATCTTGACTCGGTATAACTATTAAAAAAAAAGGGCCTAGTATCAGGCATCTTTTCATGTGATGTGAAAAAAGCATACATTCACTATTATTATTTGTTTGCCATCACCTGTGCCTGGGAAGCGAAAAGCGAACTGAATCACTATGACCCACAGGTCTCTCCTCCAGATATAACTGATTGGGGGGAGTGCAGGTGGACCACTACACCGGGGTTTCAGCAGTGGGTTCGTAACGTGCAGAGGTGGTGACTCTCCTTTACACGAAGCCTCCATTTAACGTCCTATCCGAGAGAGATGCTTTCTTAATAAATAAACTGAGTTAACCGTAATTGATGTATGAAATATGCATGAACCATGGTTTCGAAACATGGATTCAAAACTACCTTGTAAATTTGTGCCGATTTGTTGTTTACTGATCAACAATGTTGACTGATAGCGCATTCCATCGCGAGTGGTGACACCATCTAAATTTAACATTAATTGACAATTGCTTTCCATATTTGATATTGGTTATATCAATTTTGTCACAATCAAAACAGGGCTCTAATTATTACACCCATTTCCATGTTACTTTTTAAGACCCAGGTTACAGTAAGCACTGAGTAATATTGTATGTAACATATTGGATTTCTTCATGAAACTGACCCACATGAGATGAGTGCAACAGGCATGACATCGAACACAAACATAGACTTTCTAAATCACATACAGGCCCACTTATAATTGGCAAAGTATATCTGACTGAAAAAAATGGAATGGCTTACAGGACAGATAATTCAAAAAACATTTCTTTGACAAGACTTCCTTCCCCTGATTTGTATTTCACGTTACTTATCGTTCTAGTGGATGTTTCAAAGCCTCAGTGAAACCATCCCCTCACATACAAAGATACCATAGATAGCTATATCTGTGGGGGTCAGTTTCACTACCAAATGACTGGTAGGTGAAATCTGCAACAACATATGAGTAAGTTATGGAGGGGATAAATATATCAAATATAACTTTTTTGATCTCAGTTCCCTTTGATAAAATTGTTCGTTTGTTGACACGACATTTGCTCCTGTGACAATTGCTCCGGGCTTAATTTTGTCCAAGATGTAGGGTTAGGGTTGCAAATGGGTTTTAAGTATAGGTTTATGGTTAGGTTGAGGGTAGGGTATAGTGTTGAAGTTGGTCATTTGTGTGTGGAATTAAGAGCAGAGCAATTGTCGCCGGAGCAAGTATCATGAAACCCATTATTCATCCAAACTGATGGTAAAGTGAGGCGAAGAAGACTACAAGCAAAATACAAATGGATACAAAACACATTTAAAAAAAGGATTTAGAAAAAAGATATCTAGAAAAGAGGTACAAAGAGATATACGAGAGATCATGACTGAGGGAGGGAGAGAGGGAGAGAGAGAGCAAGAGAAAGAATGAGAGAAGGGGGTTGTCTCTTATAAGCCTGGCTCACATCCAAGTGTTTTAAGCTGCGTATTGTTGCATTAGCCAGAAAGAGCAATACACAGCCACCGCAGCATACTACACAGCAAAATATTCAGTTGCAATTTTTGCTTACAAATTTCTACTTACACTTTGCATACGAGCTCGTCAGAGCTAGAACAAAATTGCATGCGGTAAAGTGACGTGATGCAAGCTACAGCGAGGTAATTCGGGGTAAATCAAGCACTAAATTTGCTTTTAGGCCTACCTTGCTGGCTGGTTGTTACTCGCTCTTGCTTATTCTCACTCCCATTTGCTCATTTTCACTTGTCTTTGCTCACATGAAATTTGGTTGCATGTGGTTGCTTTCAGCTACATGCTTGTAAAATTGTTCAAACCAATGAGCTACATGTATCTGCGTTAGTTGTGTATTGTGTGTTTGACTGTGATTTGTCTGCATTCAGGCCATCCGTAGGTGAACACAAGCTCATTTAACACAAATGAGGTGAGCCAGGCTTTATCATATATGCTCATATCACAAATTTCCACCATGCTGGAGAATGTAGCAACCTATAATGTAGACAAACTCAATAAACAAACTCTTTTCTGACGGAAGAATAAGATGTGTTGGAAGAAAACTGGCAGGTATATAAGTCAATAAAAAAAATATAGTATCCTAAATTTCAACGTAGAATATCTCTCTCTTATCATCTTTCTTTCTAATTCTTTCACCGTTTTCTACCCCCCCCCCCCCCCTCTCTCATTCTCACTTTTTCTTTCACTCCCTCTCTTTTTCTCTCACACACAACCCCCTCTTCATATTCTTTGTTAAAGAATTGGGACTACAAATCATTTGTGCTCTTTTCAAGACAGACACTATACATGGACACTACATTCTAGGAGGAAAAGGAAAGGGAGGGACAAAATAAATAGACAAACACGGGAGATGGGAGCTGAAAAGAACAAGGTGAAATTAACTGGGAACATGCATTCCATTGTGGCAAGTGTAATACATCTGGTAAGAGCTTCATAAAATACTGTTATTCTCACGCATCTAATCCCCCAAACATGGCGTTGGTTTTGCTATCCTGCTGATATCCTATGAAGTGTTTTGACCAAAGGACTATTCCTGATGCACACCATACCTTCAGGTAGAAGAACCGTACATTTTCTTTCAAACAAAACCCCGCAATCTTCGGGGTTGACACGAGTTGCATACGTTTTCGGTTGTTGGAGAGAGAAAACATGAAGTTAGTACCGGTTGTATGGGTGTGTGCGTATTGTCTCTTTTTGGTGCATAGCTGATGGGTACTTGAGTCGCATTTGTGCGCCCTCGCTTGACCATGTTGACTCAGTCTCTGAAGCCCCTCCTAAAAGGAAAGAAAGCAAGGGAAAAAAGGCGATTCTTCAAGAGATAATCAAACATTCGATATTAACATTTCTCTATTTTTTCAATCTATCAGCAAAAGACATATCTTTTTCCTCTTCAATAAACTCAAGTTTTATTAACAATATAATTTAGAACAGAACCCCCAACCTAAACATGAAAACAAAACGATTTAACGAATGAAAATAACTTAGAATGAAAAATCACAACCCTGTTCCCACTTGAGTTCTTCTGATCCAAGAATGCATCTGATATCAAAATTCATTTCAATCTTACATTTTCATCCTACATGTAAAATAATCACAGAACATGGGGTTATAATTAACATATTCTCTCTGGTACCCTTCGTTGCAATTCACTATCACATGAAAAAAAAAATTGAGAAAAATAAAATAAACATAAATTATAATTTAACAACGTTCCACAAATATTATGAAAATTGCGGAAAATAAATAAAATAGGTCATATTGATTCATCATCTAAGATCAAACCTAGAATTGCTAAAAAATGAATTGGAATGTTACTGCTGTACTATGCCACTGTGATGAGACTTTACAAAACATGATAGGGAATCTTCCTGTATGCAGACCAATGAACAATGTATGAATCAGCCCAGTCACATACATATACCCCCTTGAACATATGTGGGAATGCTACTGTACTCTGAATGCTTTTCATGATATTCTTACAAAATAGCATTGTTACAGGACAAGGCAAGGTATACAATCCATAGTGGATTCCATTGTTACAAGGCTTGCTGTCTGGAAGAGAAAGATTCCTGTGCTGTTTTGTAAATTCTCTTGACTGTGTCCTCTGAGTTGCGTTGGTCAACCAAAGCTGTTTAATAAGTTGACTCTCAAGGTTCTACATCAGCTGATGAATAGATGCAGCCAAGAATAGTTTCAGGCAGCAGAGGGGTTAAACGAGCCTTCTCTACAAGACCAACACTGAATACAAACATGACATTACATGGAGTCGCACACAGTTAAGAGACAGCAAGAAAAGATATTTGGAGAGACTGGGGAATATCTCATTCCAAAAAAATCAAAGAAAGGAGAGAAAGAGAAAGAAAGAAACAGAACTTCTTTTAAGCTAGCTTGCATTTATAGAATTTAGTCATGAATTGTGTTTAGATTTAATTTAATACCTAGCATATTTTCATATGAATTAGATTTTTTATTCCTTCAATTAATAACCTATTCAGTTTAGTTTTCTATTTTCTTAACGACTAAGCAGTTTTATGGGTTTTTATTAGGGAAGAAGTTGTTTAATGATGCAGTCTTTTATATTATTTCTATCATATCATATTATCAGTCTTATTTCTATTGAAAGCCAGCATTGGTCAAAGTCACAGCTTTACTTTCATCATAAAAAAAACTTTCTTAGACTTCCTGAAAACTTTATGATGAAAGAAAGCATTTCAGTTGTGTTCTTCATGAGATATCTGAAGTTCAACCAAGAATTGAACCCCTAGTACACGTAAGAGGGCATCAAGATTGAATTATTAACACAAATTATATGATTTCTTTCACCTTGGAGCACATTTTCTTTTAAAGTAGTCTTGTCAAAATTATTACTTTGACCAATGCAGGCTTTCCTCAGAATATCAAAATAACATGATTAACCCTATATGATACATTTATTTACAATTATTATTTTTAACTATTTACATATTAGTATTTTATCTTTTAAAAATAATCTGATGATTTTAAAATTTATATATTTTCATTCCTAGGTTAAAAATGAATTCAAAAATTAATATTAAAATTGTTAGAACCATTTTGAAGGATTGTTAATATGTATGCAAGGTATGGTAGGTAGCTGAGGTATAACCCATTGAGGTACAATGTTAGGAAACACTTTAGCTTACTTTAATTTGTCTTCGGATTGCTCTAAATTTCCTATGGAGTATTAATGAGTAAAATTCAAATTCTGCTCATTTCACTGTAATATACTTTCACCATATGACATATGTCATAACCAATTAGGAACATAATGAAAACAATGAATCCACTGTTTAAAATGCAAGTTGGCAATGTTTTATCTATTTTCAATTGTGTAAAATCCAAATTTGATTTATTTTTTATTTCAAACTATATAACCAGGTGAACTGTCAATTTGAAGAGTGAAATCATTAAAACGTTTGTAAAGCTATGTACCTCTATGGGTTATTAAACAAATGACAAATGAACAAAGCTGAGAACACATTGCTTTATGGGAGTGAACGTGTTAGAAAACAAAACAATACAATGAATCAGAGAGGATGTTTAGGGTTAGGTTAGAGGGGCGGGGTATCGCTGTATGGGTCCAGTTCTGGAGTGACATACCATAGCTTTGTTCTGAATACCCTTCGCCTGTAGCGCTGAATTCTTGAACACTTGTAGCTCCACTGCTGTGTATATAGGGAGAAGTAGAGGAGAGGGCAACTAAGGACAAAAATTTAATCCTAATCTTTAGATTTAATCCTAACCTTTAGATTTAACTTTATTTACCATTCTAAGATTTTAGTAGTAGTATTCTTCTAATTTTATATTAAAGGATTTTATAAAGGGAATATTATTTTACATATATATATAAAATTATGTTTATACATGTACATGTATTCTTTATAACTATTATTTACAGATCAATATCAGATTTACATGTATACTAGTAGCTAGATTTCTATCAATTTTAAAGTTTTGTGATCATATTTCTATATTGGTATTAATATTATAAATATCTAATCATTTATATTCATATTTAAGTTAATTTTTATATTTACATTTATTTATATCATAAGCATGTTATTCAAAATAAATCAAACATATAATATATTTATTATTACATAATATATTTTAGGTTATTTAGAAAACACGAATTATAAGAAATTGATTGATCAATAATTTCATATGTTTACATGTATATCATCAAACTTACCATTTTATGATAAATTGATTTACTTCACTTCATATTAACAGAAGAAAAAATCAATTTAGTTAAAAGCTTTAAATCATTTTTGTAAACCATAAACAACATCTATGATATGTTTTGCTTTCATTTTTTTGAATAATATAGTTTAGATTTACATAATTTATATTAAATAGTAAATTAATAGAATTAGAATTAGTTGTAGAATAATATAATCAGACATTTTCAACACAAAAAAAATTTTGAATTTTTCACTTTACATGAGCAGATGAAGTGAGTTCATGAAACTATTTAAAAAAAAAAAACAGAAATGTGTTTCAAATTCAATCTTAAATGGAACCACAAAAGACTCCAAGAGAGAAAAAAATCTATTCTCAAGTAACCCGAGTTCATCAATGGAACATCTTAATAAGAATGATTAATAACATGAAAGAATTCATTACATTTACTCAAATTATATAAGTATACTTTCTGATGTCACTTTCCAACTGTTAACATGTATTACTGTCGATTTGAAACATTATAATTTACAATTACTTTTTTTTCAAATAAATGAAGCGATTACAATCTCAAGGGATGACGTGTTAATGATGTGTGGAGGTTTCCAGTCAATAATTCTGTGAAATATTTGATATTATATTATAGTTAGTGTGTTAGTCATCTTCTCAAACCACAGGAAAACTTACTGGAATCATTAAGATAATAGTTTTAATCCCAAATATATATAAATTGTTTAAAAAAAAAAAAATAATAAGGCAGGCAAATAAAAAACAATATTATTTCATCATGTAATTTCTGTGATATGTTAAGATTAGATAAATTAGTAAAACTTGATATTGAACTGAAGGCTTCTGTTAAGAACTTGCTTTATGTTTAGCCATTGATACATGTTTTATGGAAGTGAAATCATATGCAATGCAATAAGGCTTGGATTATAATATATTTATTCGTTATTGCCATTTCAATATTTGTTTGAATGGTCAAAATAAATAATTTAATACTTTAAACATCATACTTAAACCATTTGTTGAGAAGAAAATAAATTATGGTGTTTACAATTTATGACTTTAAAAAGAAGAAATTTGATTGCAATTTAAATATCAATCAAAGAGTGCTGTATTTTAAGAAAGATCAGGCATCACTGCAAAACAGAGATAATTGAAAAAGGAGAAATAAAGGAAGATGCAGTAGAAAAGAGATGTGTCCCATTGGTGTCACACGTGACCTAAATGAATACAATACAATGCTTTGGAATCTAGGAAAAATAAACATTTCAAAAAATGGGGAAAAAACAAATATTGTTTTTCTATGCCATCTCTGTATTAAAGGTAACTAACACAAAATATGAATAGATTCAAGTAGTCTGCATCACACAGATCCTTCAAGACCAACAATGGCAGCATATGAAGAATGAAGATTCTCCTCTTTATCAGGCTTGCCACATGAGGGATGTTTCAGACCAAATAGAGCCTCTTCTCATGGCAGCTTCTTGACCCTGGACTATCCTTTCACCCTATACTAAATTTTGTACTGTTTGCACAGACCAAATTCGAGTCTATTCCAGGTAAGGAAGTACTTATTATTTTCACATAAAATTGAGTACTCTCGGACTAGGGGTAGCGATTCATGAGAGCTTATCTCTGATTAAACAAGAGCACTTGTCTGGCTATATTGCCCCTAGGGCATACATGGAGCACATCCTTGGCTTTGCCACACTTCTGTTTTCTGCATTTGCCAGGCTAACCCTGCCATTTCACAGAGCTCGGTAGTCCTGTACTACAGGTGGGGTAAGCCTACTTTGAAAAAACGACCTGAAAAAGAAAGTGATCTAAACTTAACCCTGGGGCTATCTTGCCATTTGGCCCCACTTACGTCACATGGTTAATTTTGCCCATGAGAAAAGTGTATTTGTGGCTGATAGTGATGTAATTCCAAGGTACTAAGCACGTCTGAGGTTTTGACCTTCATCTACCATCCAAATCAAGAATATATAAACCATGATTCTCACTTCATACTACATCTACCATGGTATGCTTATATATGACTCATCTAAAGCTAACATCCTGTGGTGTCAAGAGCAATCTAAAATACCCACAGCCATCGGATACGCTTGACTACATTCATTGACACATACATGTAACCAGGAGAATGTTCTCGCCATGTCAGACAAAGGAATTTCTTTTATTGGCCCCTCTATAAAATATGATTATCATACAGACAATAAGAGAGCACCAATGGCACAAGAATACAACCAGAAAGGTCTTTACCTAAAATTCAATTACCAGAACAATCATTGATTATTCAAAGCAATGCTTTTCAGACTCTATCATCCAAAAGTTGGGATTGACAAGTTTATTTTTGACCAGTAACCTGTATCCAAACGTAACACACAACTCAATCAATTGACTATTGCCTGAATCCTCTGAAAAAAAATTCTTGAATAAACCCTTCCGTCCTTCTACCGGTAAAACATACACGATAGATAACAGAGTATAGAGCCCTTTTCAAATCCAAGATAAAAGTGAAGCAGGATTAGCAACAATCCTTTTGGGACTTTACAAGATAATTAACTCCAAATCAATTGATAATAGGTTTTGATGATATGGAGTCACTTTCGCCGGCGTGACTATACGTAGCATGAGGACACATTATTGAGACTTTAATCTATATTTGCAATGCTTGGAACACTAAGATGAAAAGTTGAATGCAGGAATACCATATCGGCTTTATCAAGGTCAGAGAACAATCTTTAGAATGCCAGGATCACATAATCAGACCGACAACAAATCAATTCCAATCCAATAAAATTCAATCCAGTCCAGTTCAGTCCAGTTATACAACAGTGTCAATAGATTGAAATACTTCATGTAAACAATCCAATCTAGAGATTAGATAACGTAAGTCCCATTGAGGAAATGTTTATTGACTTTGTTTACGAATAGCCCGACAAGACAAACAGGAGATAATGAGAAATATATGATAATCAACATAATCTGTTTCTTACATGATCCAAATCATTGCAATAAAATATATATATCATGCAAACAATATTCACAGTATACACATCACTTAATAACCATCTCATCTTGCACAAATCCTTTCATAACACTACTCTCTATAAAAAAAAATAATAATAAAAAAAATTGTAACATTAAATTACCCTGAAACAAAATAAAGATCATCAAATGTTCATGAAGCTGACACACACTATCACAATACATTTGTTTGTTCATTACAGTAAAGAGGTTTGTGGTGAAAAAGGATATATGTGATAAAGCATACCCATGCCTTAAATCACTTCAGAAAGGGAGGATTATTGCATTAACATAATGATAACTTACGTATTTGTGTCCTCATAGCCTTGAGAGTATGATTGGTCATAGCTTCTTTCATACTGCAAAAAAACAAAAAACAAATTAATGAATTTGGGTTGTTAAATGAAACAGATTAATGATTTTTGTGCCTGATGATTTGACATAGAATTGAGAATCCTTCTTAAATTTTGACTACTAAAAACATAAATAACTGCACCCCATAACAATATAGATTACAAACAAGTGGAGCTCCTCTGGCAGTCTTGCCTGCATTATACAATTCAATATAGCAGAAGTGCTGATATTGGTAAAATGACAGATTATTCACAAAAAGATTTAAAGATTTCAATGTTTACGACACCAGCGCTGTCGCTGTCGGAAAAAGTGACGCCTACAGTCTCGGCTGCATAGCAGAGCGAGACCATAGGCGCCGCTTTTCCAACGGTGACCTTAAAGGTATAAGTTCCTGGGATTCCAGAGGACCCTATTGGACATACACACGCGCTGTGGACTGCGCTAGCTGCCCATTGACACTAACGTTGTACAACGCTTAATACGCAGATGCCATGCTGTGAATGCCTGAATTTTGACGATTCTCTGTTCGCATATGATTCGATTGCTGTTCGTACATCTTAGCATGTTGAATCCGCCTTCTTCTGCTTTGTAATGTAATGTCAGCAGCTGTTTGGCCAAGTGTATCCAATATAGCCAAACACAGCGCAGCATATGTGTTCAGTGCTTGTGTGCATGTGCTGCACAACTACATGTAGCTGATGATTGACAGCTGCACACACATTACGTTGATGATCTTTGTAATGAAGATGGAGGCAAGAGAACCATCTAGCAGCATCCTTTTGAATCCCACGAGCCTTTAACATAAATATACATTTTGCCAAAAAGAACCTATTTTACAACTAATAGGGCAGTGACAAGGCTAGAGAAGTACAGCGCCCCCCCCCCCCCTAAAAAAAATACAGACCCTCTGATATACAGCTGAATTAATTCAAAATTAAATATTCTGAATTAAATGTGCAAAGCTTGAAAGCTCATTCCATGTTCTAACTTCTAATAAGATTTAATTGGTCTGACTTCAATGTTCAAAATGATCTCTCAAAAATAAGTCAAATTTTCTGAGGAACGTTTCATCAACAGTTTTGTTGGACAACTTTCCTTGATTCTGACTGGCCGAGGAGCACAGTTACAATGGTAACTGTCAGATAAAACATCTGACGAGTCCTTTCATGAAATGCTCCCTTGATTTCATGTACGGTGTTGTGGCTGGTGTTGTTTCAACACCACACCAGATTTCATCACCGTACTTGAAATCACCAAATGAACATGCCATACTATGCCATACGATGCACATACGAAACGCACGTGTAATAGCTGCTTGTTATTGAATTGCAAATAATTTGCTTGAAGACTAAAAAAATTACTTTCGTTGCTAAGTTTTGATACAACTATTTCTATGTTGTCTGAGAGTTGGCATATAACCTTATAAAAAAACCTAGTAGATAAGAGTAAGATGAATACTCACATAGTTATCACCTCCTTCAACCTGTGATGATCCATACTGAGGCACACTCATTCTATGTCCACTAGCTCCTCCTCTAAATCCCCCTCTTGCTAATCCTCTTGAGTTACCTCTTGTTGGTGCCCCTCTGGGGGTCATACCTCTAGGCATACCTCTGCCTGGTGGGCTACCCATTCTGACACAAACAAAACATGAAAATTGAAATATATTAATAATAAACCAATAATGATGATGAAGATGATGATGCTGATAATTACAACAAAAATAATACAGTCCGACCTCTCTTATCAGGCCTCACCATATCCAGATCTTTCTATTATCCGGACACACACTTACCAAGATTTTTTTTCATTCAATCTAGTCTACCTTCAACCATATTAATTTTTTGTGAAAATATCATACCTGATTTACAAAAAGAAATTAGGCAGGATAATTTTACAGGAAATCAGGGCAAAGCGCAATTGTTTTTTTTTTGGGGGGGGGAAGCAGCAATACAGGTCTCGCTCAGGCCTCGTTTTGCATTAAGACAGCGCCATCTATCATGTTTGAGCCTACAGTCAGTATAACAATGGCTGACTTTGCAAAGCTGCGATGATCCAATTTTCAAATTTAGTTTCATCACGTCATTCTCTTTCTTTTGAAGTATGCTTTTGAAGTATCCATAAATCATCCGCCTATAATTTGCATCAACAGCACTGAAATACTGTCAGTGTACGCCCACTACAAAAGATTATGTGTAGCTACTATTAGGGAGGCAGCTGCGTGTATTTAATATTGGGTCTACCAGATCCGAATTTGAACTGGTCCCAACGTATCCGGATAAGAGAGGTCGGAATGTAACAATTATGACAAAATAATAATAATAAGACAGTTTTTATATAGCACGTCTGGATAATTAGCTTCAGAATAATATTTTTAAAAAGATGCGTAACTAAGTGTCAAACAAAATATCAATTTTTTGTATTTTCAGGGACTACTGTTCACAATTGCCTAAATCTGAAAAATTAGATAGGCCTTAACAGTGGAGCAAATGGGGGATTTCAGGGGCTCTTTTAAGCATTTTGGGGGTTTCACCCACAACCAACATTGTTTGTTGAATTGAGTTACATATACATTTTAAATGAGAGCCTCTGGTCTGCATTCTGAATTCTAGTTATAAGTCAGCTAGTAATATAGAAACCTGAATTTCAAAATTTGTCTACTTTGTATGGTCAACACTGCATAAAGTCAACCTTTTCTATTTCAAATAATCCCAAAGATAAAGCAATTTCGGAGACCATCGTTGTGTGTCGATGCAGAAACCCTTAGCACCACACTACTGCGCACCCCACCGGTGCAGAAATACCCCCACGCAATGCCCTAATGCGCGGATACCAAGGGCGTTTCTGCACCGACACGATGATACTGTATGTGTTATATACTTTTTGCAAGTTGAAAGTCAATCACACTTATGTGGTATCAAGAGATTCATCAGTAAATTTCCCCCGACATTTGTTAATGAATTGAGCATCAAATGTGCTTTAAAAAATAAATGGAACCTCTATTGTTTGAGGTTGGCATACTTGATACTTAATGGAGTAATCCCTTTGGCAGCTCATACAGAAGCTAAACTGGGAGTCTGGGATGATGAATAAAGTGAGCCACTAGAAGGAGCGTCATTAAGTGCAGAAATGGTGATGGATAGACATAGCAATTTGTAAAATGTGCTATGCAGAGTCAAGGTAAAACCCAAGCTATTGACTTTAATTCATTTGGGATCCAACAGGGGGCTGCATCATTCTGATGGCAGGGAGAGCAGCCTCCTTGAAACTGAACATTCCTACGGTATTTACAACTGAGCTGGGTAGGTTGTTCCAGTTCCTTATTCGTTCTTGGATAGAACGAGAACTTGAAGGGGTCGATTGTGTTGCATTACAATTGGCTATCCATACTCAATAGTTAAACCACAACTTTATACCAGAGTTTGAATTTAAGCAGAACACATGTCTCGAAAGTCAATATTCATTGGTTTCTATATCAAAACCATACTACACAATTAAGTTCTTGAATTCTCAAAATTACATAAACTAAATACATCCCATCCCCTTTGTGCTATAAATTGAGGTTTGGCCTATTGGTCTAGCATGAAAATTATTGAAATTTACCGCCTGATTTGAGGGTGGATTATTGTGTTGTTTTATAAAGCACACACCATACAAAGACATTCATGACAATAGCCAAGCAACAGTTGAAATAGATTGCACCAATTGAACATGATGCAAAAAGGTGCAAATAGTAGCTTATCAACATTTCCCAATCATTTTAAGACAGATTTTTCCACAATTTAATATAATCATTAGATTGCCTTTCTATCTTAAAGCAAAAATGCTTAATGTAGTCCCACACACTGATTATTATGTATTCACCTGGCTGGACTGTGCATTGGTCCAACATGTGGATGAGGTCCTCTCATTGGTGGAGGGCAACCACCCCAACCTGGTCCTGGTCCTACTCCTCTTGGTCTACCTCTAGAGCCAGGTGCATTGGGAGGAGGACCTGTGAATGATCCACTGATCACCGCAAGTTCTCTCAGCTGCTCTTGACGTATGGTGTCATTGGGATCCTTCCATCAAACAGATATTATAATGATAATGATTATTTCAATAATAAAAAAAATGAATGTATCCATAATAATCATCGTCATCATCATTAATATCATCATGAAGGGTTGATATCCATAATTTTTCTTAGTGCTCAAATTCCAAGGCCCGGAGGTGAAGACAAATAAGGTGAAAGTAGCAAAGAAGAAAGAGAAGGAGAAGAGCCAAATTGAGAAGAAATAGATGAGAGGGAAAGAGGGATGAGAAGATGTAAGAAAGAGAAATAGACTGGGGAAGAGAAAAAGGATGAATTTTAAGAAAGACTTAGAGGTACATGAAGGTAATGGGAAAGAGTGAGATGAATAGGAAAAGAAAAGATGAAGGCAAAAAAAGGATGATGATGCAGGGAAGAGTAGAGGAAGGTGAAGAGAAAGAGGGAGAAAAATAGGAACAAAATGAATTTGTGAATCCGTAAAATGTGGTTCTTAAATACGCACATAAAGTGCATGTCAGACCCACAGTTGCTCAAAAACATGTTTCCATGAATAAATTCAATGCTAAATAATAACAAACTACCTGTAATATATGAATAGGAATGAGGTACTTACTGGAACAAGATATTTCTGTACTTCTGCAATACTGTGTGCTAATCTATAATAGGCTTCATGAGGTGATCCAATCAAATCAATCTGGACGTGAAGATCTTCATTGAGATGTGCATATTTCTGATTGTTTTCTTCTCTTAGTTTATCTTCCTACACAAATCAAAGAGATGTTTTACAATTATCAATGCATAAGTAGCAAAGAGCAGATGCTATTCACAGTGTTTATTATCAAGCATACGTTATACATGAGAGCAACAGGTAATTTAAACCTCACCACGACATGTTTCAGGGTGATCCTCGTTCTAAAATTGCCCCAAAGAAAGGCAAAAAATATTCAAGAATTCAGTAACTCACCTAGGATGAAGGAAAAAAAAGCCCCTAACAAATGAAATATTTCCTACCCTGGCTTAACAATATCATTAATGAATTCTCAATAGAGCTTGGTCCATGAGCATGATCATTTAAACATATCGCACAATACATGCAGGTCAATATTTTTCTTAAAGGACAAGTCCACCCCAACAAGAAGTTGATTTGAATAAAGATAGAAAAATCCAACAAGCATAACACTGAAAATTTCATCAAAATCAGATGTAAAATATAGAAAGTAATGAATATTTCAAAGTTTCACTTAATTTCACAAAACATTTATATGCTTATCCTAGTCAGAATGCAAATGAGGAGACTGATGATGTCATCCACTCACTATTTCTTTTGTACTTTATTATATGAAATATTCTAATTTTCTCCTCATTGTCAGCTGAAGTAAAATGAATAATTCCTCCTTGAACATGTGAAATTAGCATTGTTTGATACCATATGCTTCAGTCAAGTTGGTCCTTATTGTCAAAGTCTGTAGAAAATGAAATATTGTATTAATTCAAATAATAAAAATCAAAAATAGTTAGTGAGAGACATCATCGTCTGTCTCATTTCCATGTCACTGAGTTGTGCATATCACTGTTTATTGAACAATAAGCACAACTTTAAAATGTCATAACTTTCTTGTTTTACATCCGACATTGATGAAATTTTCAGTGTTATGCTAGTTCGATTTTTCTCTCTTCAACATTTTTCTGGGGTGGACTTGACCTTTAATGATAATTTATCATTAATAAAAATAATAAATATCGCACTTAATACGATGTTTCTTTTAAAGCACTGAAGAGTTTTACCCTGGCTATATCATACCTACCCTGATCAAGCATTCAACAACTACCTTCCTAGCAAAGTACCCATTTGCCACACCTACATGTTGGTGGAAAGTAGCAAGGGTACATAAATGCCTTGACAAAGGATGCGAGTACTCCGGATGGATTTGAACCCAGACCTTGTGGTTCTTATCCACAGCACCTAATGGTTCTTCTCCTTTTTTCAGATGTTTCTTTTTTATTTTTCTCACCTTTTGTTTATCTCTCATAGATCCTCTTCCCAAGATGGCAATCTTTGTTCCTGTGATCTCCTGTAATCTCTTTAATGAGTTCCCTCTTGGTCCAAGTAATTTACCTACAAAATTAAACTGACAAAACACAAACACCACATGCTAAATTTATGATTACTGCAATTGTTTAGTATGAACAACACAAGACCAAAATAATGAATTGATCTATTCAGTATTAATGTAATATAATGGAATTATATTTTCTTGTGAAAAAAGGACTAATGCATTCATTACTAGGACTGTATGATATTACATACTTATCTGCAGTTGTAAACTACAATCCACATGAATAATTTTCAATTTAAAGCAAAGTTTATGTCACTTTTTTTCAGTTAACAACAGAACAAAACAATTTGTTTGGGATGAAAATTCAGGACTACCTCCCTAGAACCCCAAGTAAGGGGTATTGGGGAAAATCATATGATAATGGGGATAAAAATAGGTGTAAAGCATTTTGAATTATATGTGCTTGTCTGAAACATATTAAAATCTCAATTGTTCAAAATATTGTGTAAGATGATATATCACGGATGGAACGTCTATTCATTGAAATTTCAATGTAAAAAAATTTGTATATATCTTCCAATCGTGTAGCCCTATTCATACATTGTTTCTTTTTTTTTCTTTTCCATATTCACAGGAGACCTACAACCATGTTGAACTTAGTGATAAGATTACCTCTAGAGTTTTCAATAAAAAACAAAATTGATTATGTTTCTGATTATAAAAAGATGAAATGACCAACCTTTGGATGTTCTTTGACAGGAATAAGAATTTTGACACAGAGTTTAATTGGTGTTGTTGAGCTGACATCAATCACTAATGGATTTATCTTCCCTCTTTCTCCACCACTGTCTCCACTGTTTTCCTTCTGTAAGATATCTCCGCCATTCTCAACTCGTTTGATTTCTAGAGATAGACCAATGACAAGTGAATGAACTTTCTTAAACAGAGCTGCCAAACTTAATTGTGAAAAAAAATCTGTTCTTTATTTCTTTTTATCCCTTTTTCAGACCTAAAATCCTAGTTTTATTTTAATATACTTATGAAAAAAATATTCAGTCATCATTCTAACAAGTTTCAAAAATTCTAATTTCTAAAGGAAAATCCTATTTAGTATCATTTTCCCCTCAAAAGCCTACAAAATAGGATAAAATCCTTGTAACTGGTAGCTAGATTTTTTTGTTCTAAGCTTCTTGTCGGGTCACTACACGACCTGTCCAGTGGTTAAAGGACTCCTGGGCCCCGTCTTACAAAGAGTTACGATTGATCCGATCAATAGAAACTACGGACGGCCAGCAACATCTACATCTATTATGCATGTTTGTTCAAAATATTTTCTAGCTATGATGTATGTTCATGCATTCATTATTTTCTCGAAAATTCGCTGCGCTTCTCTTTGCATACAAAGGACATTGTGCAAATTTTTGTAGAAAAAAAATTATGACACTGATGGATTTCCATAGAGTTGTGATTAATCGGGTCAATCGTAACTCTTTGTAAGACGGGGCCCAGAACTTGGGCAGCGCACTGCTCTGGTAGAAGGGGGCAGACCAGAAGGTGTTGCATCGTCTGATCCTCCCAACACTCGCAAGCAGTCTCCCCATCTATGTTGTAGCCCCATTTCTACATAAGGACTTTGTACCGCCCTGTTCCAGACTGTAGCAAACACAGAACACGTTTGTAAGGGTGTCAAAAAAAAGCTTGCGCCAAGTGTCAGAAAATGAGAAAGTACTGACGATCAGACATTTGCTAATCAGCAGACTTCCTCTTAACCTTATCATTATCTTTGTCATAATTTTTGAATTATGCTTTCAAAATCCATTTACAAAGCATTAATTTATTTGAATTGCTTTGCATGTTATTTAAATATGTTATCTTTTAGCATTGAGTATTCCTTCTTAAGTAACAAAAAATTTGTCGTCACCCAACCAGGGAGATTTCAACTATTATTTGGGAGAGGACAGGACACCATGGGCTATAGATAATGCAATTGGGTATCGTTCTTCTGAATCCAGCTCGGTGTTTTAGCTCGATTCAACGGCTTTTTTATGCTCTCAACACCAACAAAGAACACTGAAATTGAAATCACCCGAATTATTTTCACTCTCTACTAAAACTTACACTCTAGCCTTTATAGATTGGGATCGTTTCACATTATTGCAATCTCGATCTATAGTCCTTTCATGAATATTCATAATTTGAGCTGCGATTTCCGCGCATGCGCGATTTGCGTTGTTTCGGATTCGGCAGTGAATTAATGTGTGAGGAACCCGATACTGGCTCTAAATCACCAATATTGAGACTGACCGGGGGATGGATATGGAGTGAAATTAAAATGAAAAATAGGAAGATAAGTTTTTTATTCTTTTCAAAATCGTTTAGGTGCATGACGTTTTATATTTTCACCACCTTGAAGTTCGGGTAGTTGGAGCGTAGTGTAGCGGTAGTGAAGTGGAGTAGAGGCTACGCTATCATCACTTGAGGTAGCCCTAGGCTAGCTAACTCATGAAGGATTTTACTGCATTGGCATCTCTGGATTCATTCATTTGAAGTTGTGCTTTACCTGTCTGGACTCTGAAGCAGTCAAAATTTATATCTACATCCCTTCAAATAAATACCTACTCATTATCCAAGCAATTTTTTTTAAGCTGCACTTAGTAACTTTTTAAAATATTTTAAAATGGCACTGTACATACACCACACCAGACCTGCCTGCCAAATTAGTCGGTGGACTGTAGACTTACCGTAAGTAAATTAATGGACTATAAATCGCACCTGTGGATTAACTGCACCCCCAACGTTGGACTTACATGTATCACCAAAAAAAAAAAAAACAATCATCACACTCAATCTCTAAATCCTTATCACATTTACATGCATATTTGAGTAACCAAGAAACAAACAAGTGGAATGCCTCTGGCCGTCTCACCTGCATCACGCGATTCAACATAGCAGCAGTGCTGACTTTGAAAACTACTATAACTCGCACAAGATGTTCAGTGCTACTTGGTTACTCGTATTTCCATGTTTTATGAACTACATGTAGACCAATACACTTTACAGAGATAGGATGGTAATTCAACAATTACCCCCAATGTGGCCAAAGTTCATTGACCTCACAATTTTTCATGTGACCTGAAACTTGCACAGGATATGCAGTGACACTTGATTACTCTTATGTCCAAGTTTCAAAAGTCAGATCATTAAACTTGCGAAGTTATGATGGTAATTCAACAGATACCCCCATTATGGCCAAAGTTCATTGACCTTTGACCTTGGTCATGTGACCTAAAATGCGCACAGGATGTTCAGTGATACTTGATTACTCTTATGTCCAAGTTTTATGAACTAGACCAACATACTTTTAAAGTTATGATGGTAATTCAACAAATACCCCCAATTCAGCCAAAGTTCATTGACCCTAAATGACCTTTGACCTTGATCATGTGACCTGAAACTTGCACAGCATGTTTAGTGATACTTGATTACTATTATGTTGAAGTTTCATGAATCAGATCCAAAAACTTTTTAAGTTTTCATTGTAATTCAACAGATACCCCCAAATCGGCAAAAGTTCATTGACCCTAAATGACCTTTGACCTTGGTCATGTGACGTGAAACTCATGCAGGATGTTTGGTGATACTTGATTAACCTTATGTCCAAGTTTAATGAACTAGGTCCATATATTTTCTAAGTTATGAGGGCAATTCCACAGGTTGGTGGACATGAGCTTAAAAATTCAAATTCAATATTTTCTTGAATTTTCATACATGATAGTTTCAGGAACAAGAAATAAAAAGTTTATTTTCATATGCATACTTTGGAAAAAATGGTCAAAAGTTGTGTCTTCCATTCTGTACCAAAATACAAGAAAAATAGTGAAAAATTAAATATGCCTTATTACCATTTTGTTATTGCAACAACATACCACTTTATATTTCTGAAGTTTAGAAGAGTCAAATTACTTAAAATTCTCTTCCTTCAAACAATCTTTGACACAGTGATGACTATCAAAATCATTAAAAAGTACAATTTTTTTATAAAAATGATGAAGAAAAACTGTAACGTGAGTAACTTTGTAACGTGAGTAACCATCATGTACTGTGAGTAACCAGTAAAAATTATTAGGTAACATTTTCTGTGGGATGTCATGGTGAGTTGTGAAGTTATCTTTGATTAATTAAAAGCAAAATGAGGGTACACCTCTTTGATGTGACTCTTTGTTCATCAAAATATATGTGGTCATTCAATCACACAAAAAATTGAATATTAGTAGAAGTATTCACAATGGGAGAGTGCATTAGTAAGACTTGGTTTCGATTAACCAATCTTTAAAGAGTGTTTGAACAACACACTGAATGCCCTTACCTGTAACCCTATCTACGCCGGGGTATTTTTGGAGTTGATATGGCCCGAGGGGAGGGGGGGTACGGTGCCTCCCAGGCCCCCCTTGAGATCTCGGCCATTGGCCGCACGATTACGCCGAAAATTTGCGCGCAGGTTGTCTTGGACATAATCTACAATACTATACAGTAATTTATTTCATGCAAATAGGTATTAAGCTTTTTCGGTATTGATATTTTCAATACCGGTATTACTAATAGCTTCAATACCGGTATACCGACTAATACCGACTAAATTCCTAATTTATTGTGCAAACAGTGACCAATGTTTGTTTAGCCCTGATATGGCCTCTGATAAAGAGGAGATGCTTGTGGTCAGCTGAGGAATGCTCAGCATGGTCCATTCTCATTGACAAAAACTTTCTCTTTCTTTACCAAAAGTTATACGATCATGCTCTCTCCCCAACAAGAGCTGTGAATTACCTGTGCATGTGTGCAAAATTATCTCAGCAAGCACATGGTACAAAATCAATAAGTCAAGTTGCCAAATGCTACACCGCACAAACTCACTGCTACTTACTTTGCTCAACGTGCATGACGTGTGTACATGCCCTAACTTCCAAGCACCAAAATTCCCTGCTAAAACTTCAAGGATATATGCGTGATTTTGCCTTCACCGATCTGGCCCCACTCATTCACATTCAGATTCGCCCCTTTTGTTTACCACTCACATCAACACGTGTTCGTCGAAGGTTCAAAGTTTGTTGACCTCAAATTTTGACGTCTCGTAAATAACTTTTCTTATAAATGTCCATTGTGTTGAACCCCCCCCCCCCCTCTATTGTGAATCTCCACGTTGTCTACAAGTAACCCCCCAAACTTCCTATACCTTGGCTGCCTCTTTCTCACTAATTTTTCTTGCTTTTGTTTTTCTTTATCTCCCCAGCCCCTTAATTCATCACTCTCTCTTTCCCATCGGCCCATTCTCTCCCCGTCACCACCCCTCTCTTACCACGAACAATCAACATCCTCCTCTTCTCCGAATCTCGATCTTCCCCTCTTTTTTTGTCAATTTCATCTTTCACACATGCCAAATTTTAGATGATCAAAATCTTATCACGCCACGAGACCATCATAAATTTAAATTACAATCAATCCAATAGTTTATTTTATTTTATTCATGACCGCACAGGCACAAAACGGATACAACACCCATCACAAATCACACAAATATTCTCAGCCACTTTCTTCCATTTACGATCACTTCACAGATCAAAATAAACAAAGAGGGATGGCGTAACATTTTTTTCCTGTTAATGTTATCAACATTTTCTGTCTCTTTTTTATTTTCATATTTAATTTATTTATTCATTAATGTATTATTTCTTTATGTATGTATTTATTTTTTTTTTGGGGGGGGGTCAGACGATTTTTGTAGCAGGCTTATAGTGTAAAAGTAAACTTGTCATAATTGAAACAAGTCAAGAGCAGTCCAGAAAAAAACATTGCATAAAGAAAAAAAAGTGTTAATCCCTGTGAGTCTGTCAATGCACAGCACCCCCCCCCCAAAAAAAAAAAAAACTCAGTGGACATTCCCATTGATACAAGTTAAGAGCAGTCCGAGAAAAAAAAACTTGCATAAAGAAAAAACAAGTGTTAATCCCTGTGGTTTGTCTGTCAACGCCCCAAGCCAAGGTAGATACTTTGTTGAAGCCCGCAATACACCACGTGGTCAAAAGGCAGGCTAGGGAGTGTTTCAAAGAGTTTTGTCAGTGATTTTGTTTGTGTAGAGGGATGTTACAAGCTAGGAAACCCTCGCATGTGATTGGCGGAAAGCAAATCTGTTGTTGAAACCACTGAAAAAAACTCTTCATGAAATGCTCTCCGTCTCGGTCGACTTCGTTGTTTACTGTAGCTGTGTACACGAGTGCATGGAGCTGAGCTGACATGCACATCAGTAGCGGTGGGGCCGAGGCCTCATGCAGCGGCTAACGGAGCTCAGACAGTAGTTAAGGGGCGATGCATTCATTTCGAGGTTAGATTATTGGATTCTGATTTCATTAAATACATTGAGAGAGCCAAAGAACTTATTGTTTTGGCTTAATTTTACTGTAAAAATACCCATAAACGACAATACAGAAGAAAATACCGGTATGATATTTTCAACTTCTGGTATGACGGTATTTCGGTATTGAAATTTCAACGGCGGTATCCATACCGGTATGACTTTCATACCGAACGGTATTACTAATACCGGTATATCGAAAAAGCTTAATAGGTATTAAGCGATTATGCTAATTTATGCATAATTAGTATGCGAAATCATACTTTTCCCTCCTACTCCCTAATAAAGCTCCAATTGTTCCAATTTTGGGTATAAAATTTCTTTTTGATGTTACTAGCAATGAATTTTACACACATTATTTAATTTTTAATGACATGTGAGTTGTTAACCATACATGGACAAAATGTAACGTGAGTAACCATATTATCTGCACCCCAAGTAAAAACCATGTGTTCTTTATCTTTTTAATATAAATATCCAAAGTTTGTCTCCCTAATATACTTCTTTGAAATGGATATTATCACCTTTCATAAAAGCCTTGTATGAGGAGACTTTTCACTTATGTCGTCTTTTCTTTTATGCATGTCCAAATCATGTAATGTGAGTAACCGACACATTCCAAAGATTTGCCAGGAGCATAATAAAATTTCCCAAGTTTTGTTTTTATACAAAGGATAGTCAGACTGTGTACTTTGTTGTGATAAGGAGATGTTTAGTTCCTATCACTAATAATGGGAGTTACAGCTCCAAGTATGAGTCAAGGTGTCTCCAAATGTAACGTGAGTAACCGTGGAATAGCCCATGATGACATTTCAAAAACTTAACCTCAGGTTAAGATTTTGATGTTGATTCCCCCAACATGGTCTAAGTTCATTGACCCTAAATGACCTTTGACCTTGGTCATGTGACATGAAACTCTAATTGGATATTCAGTAATACTTGATTATCCTTATGGCCAAGTTTCATGAACTAGGTCCATATACTTTCCAAGTTATGATGTCATTTCAAAAACTTAACCTCAGGTTAAGATTTGATGTTGACGCCACCACCGCCGCCGTCGCTGCCGTCGGAAAAGCGGCGCCTATAGTCTCACTCTGCTATGCAGGTGAGACAAAAATTAAGTTTAAGATTTCAAAAGAGTATCAAAGTATTAAAAGAGATTACCAGTATACGGAAATCTGCTGTTCTTGATCAATTCATCTATTGGTTCCGACATTACACTCACCTCACAGTGTTACACACACACACAGCACTACCTTTCTTGTACATTGCAAAGTACAATACAATGAATCACATCACGATACCATCAAATTATGCTACTGTGTCTTTCCCGGCATAGGAGAGGAAGAGACATTCACATTTCACATTTCCAACCTCACCCTCACTTTCAGAAATTTGTCTAGTATTCAATGTCTTAGCATGCATTTTGGATATATAGGATTACAGGAAGGTTCAAGAAAAAAAGATATTGGCATTTTTTTCAGCGTTTTTTTACATCTTTGTGCCGCCTCTCTGGTGTGGTGGTATCTTATGAAAAGCAAATAGGAAAGAAAAAATAAGCTGGCACGCGGGCAGTAATTTTGTAACGGAACTTGGGGGGGATAAAATGAATAGGGCCAGCTTAAAGGACAAGTCCACCCCAACAAAAACTTGATTTGAATAAATAGAGAAAAATTCAACAAGCATAACACAGAAAATTTCATCAAAATCGGATGTTAAATAAGAAAGTTATGGCATTTTAAAGTTTCGCTTATTTTCAACAAAATAGTTATATGAACGAGCCAGTTACATCCAAATGAGAGAGTTGATGACATCACTCACTCACTATTTCTTTTGTATTTTATTATATGAAATATGAAATATCTTTATTTTCTCGTCATTGTCATGTGAAATGAAGTTTCATTCCTCCCTGAACACGTGGAATTCCATTATTTCAACATTTTGTGCTTCAAGCAATGAGGTCCTAATCATCAAATTCGTAAAAATTTAAATATTGTATAATTCAAACAATAAAAAACAAACGAAATAGTGAGTGACTGATGTCATTGACTGTCTCATTTGGATGTAACTGGCTCGTTCATATAACTATTTTGTTGAAAATAAGCAAAACTTTGAAATGTCATAACTTTCTTATTTTACATCCGATTTTGATGAAATTTTCAGCATTGTGCTTGTCTGATTTTCTCTATTGATTTAAATCAACATTTTTCTGAGGTGGACTTGACCTTTAAGTTGCACTATAATTACAACGCAAGCTTACTCTCGCTCAGCTGTGACAGAATACTACCGAGTATGCTTGGCGTCTGTTTGAACTTTGCCAGGGAACTTCGCGGCTTTGAATCAATGACTTAAACGGATAGTCCGGGCTGAAAATATTTATCTAAATAAATAGAGTAAAATTCATAGAGCAAAATGCTGAAAATTTCATCAAAATCGGATATCAAATATCAAAGTTATTGAATTTTAAAGTTTATCAATATTTTGTGAAAACAGTTATGTGCACATCGTCATGAATATTCATTAGGTGGGCTGATGATGTCACATCCCCACTTTCCTTTTTCTTATGTTATTATTTTTCATTTTTTCATATGTGTAAATGATGTGTACCTGAATTATGATGAAAGAAGTTGTGGCAATAAATAACTATTGGGTCATTCCATGCCAATTCACCCAATGAAAGTACAATTTTGCACCCGACCCTCTCGGAATTCGTTGTAAATTGGTATACATAAAATTCACCATGGCCCAAGCACAAAACAAAAAAAAATAGTCAAATCGGTCCATCGGTTCTCGCGCTACAGCCCGCCCTTTTCTCCTTGTTTTGACAAAAATGGGTGTGACCTTCAACTTTCAATGGCCATTGTGTCGTAACGTGTTGACCAATTTTCACGAAACTGGTACCATTTAATAGGAAATTCAGAGAGGAATCCAAAACATGCATCAAATAATGTATTGGAGCGATTTATAAGGTCGTGACCCTTGACCTATTCTTTGACCTTGAATTTGACCCCCGGACAAATAATATTTTGAGTTGATTTTCGTGAATGTTAATTATTTGTATGATATTGACAAAATATGTTAAAACCAATGATGATATTTTATTTCTTCACCTTTAAAAACTCTTCCAAAGATATCATGAAATTTCACTCTAGTCCCACATATTGATATTCATGTTAGTAAAGTGTTCACCAGTTACATGATTTCTTCCAATCTTTAAGTCACAGTATGCAAACACATGATAAGAAATTAAGCTCATCAGTTCACAAATGAAACATAAAACATTTATGCTCATGAATAGGTATCTGTTTAGGCATTTTTATGTTCAGCAATATATATCATATATGTATATTAGGGATCCTTAAATAAGCATATACTCGACAATTTGATGATAAAAGTACCGGGTAAACACTTTACTAAGAAGAATATATACATATATGATATATATTGCTGAACATCAAAATGCCTAAACAGATACCTACTCATGAGCATAAATGTTTAATGTTTCATTTGTGAACTGATGAGCTTAATTTCTTTTAATGTGTTTGCATACTGTAACTTAAGATTAGAAGAAATCATGTAACTTTTGAACACTTTACTAACATGAATATCAGTATGTGGGACTAGAGTGAAATTTCATGGTATCTTTGGAAGAGTTTTTAAAGGTGAAGAAATAAAATATCATCATTGGTTTTAACATATTTTGTCAATATCATACAAATAATTAACATACACGAAAATCAAGTCAAAAAATTATTTGTCCGGGGGTCAAATTCAAGGTCAAAGAATAGGTCAAGGGTCACGACCTTATAAATCGCTTCAATACATTATTTGATGCATGTTTTGGATTCCTCTCTGAATTTCCTATTAAATAGTACCACTTTCGTGAAAATTGGTCAACACGTTATGACGCAATGGCCATTGAAAGTTGAAGGTCACGCCCATTTTTGTCAAAACAAGGAGAAAAGGGCGGGCTGTAGCGCGAGAACCGACGGACCGATTTGAATAATTTTTCTGTTTTGTGCTTGGGCCATGTTGAATTTTATGTTTACCAATTTACAACGAATTCTGAGACGGTCGGGTGCAACCACTGGGTGAATCCAGATGGAATGACCCTATTGCACTTAATCAGTTGTCAATCTAATTGTTTTAGTTCTTGGTAGAAAAATTTTGAATAAACCTCATTTCATAAAATAAAATACAAAAGAACAAGTGGGGATACGACATCATCAGCCCACCTAATGAATATTCATAAAGAAATGCCTAGAAATGTTTCACCAGAGTAATGCAAATCTTCAAAATTCAATAACTTTGTTATTTGTTTTCCGATTTTGATCAAATATTCAGCATGTTGCTTTATGAATTTTACTATAATTATTGAGATATAAATATCTCCAGCCTGGACCATCCCTTTAAGAATAAAGTCGAAATTAATTTCATAAAGATAGGAGCATTTGTTAATTTTTTTATGGACAATTTTTGATTAAGATCATAATAATCGCTTCCCTTTACCCGCAGCTTATACCCCTCTTAACGACATTGCACTAAGCAGCTACACCCAGTCACGCGATGTGTTGTGAACTGGCAGACGTCTACGGTATGGCAGGGCGTCCAAACTTTGCATGTGTCCATACTTCGAGGTCGGTCATTATCTAAAAAACTAGCCAATATCCTTAAAATCTGACATCAACGTCGCCATCTTGTTTTCTATTGTTAATCCCGAGCATTACGCGATGCACAAGTCAGTAACGTACTTTGGAGAAGAATAATAGGAAACAAGATGGCGGCGTAAACATCGGCAAGTCTCTTCCGTCTTTTCATAATATTTTTCTCATTTTTTTTAATGAAGTTTTGTTTAAAGGGGAATGAAAGCTTTGGAACAAATGGGCTGAAGTCGAAACAGAAAAATCAAAGAATAAGAACACAGAAAGTTTGAGAAAAATCTGACAAATAATGAGAAAGTTATGAGCGTTTGAATATTGCAATCACTAATGCTATGGAGATCCTCCTATTGGCAATGTGATCTGTTTTTCACACAAGCTATCTTTTTCCAAAGGTTTCATTCTCTTTTAAAAATAAAATTGATATGATCATAGAAATGTCAGAAATGAAGTTGTATCCCATGTACATAATTTTGGGCTAGATCTTTTAGAAGTAAAAATCTCTGGGGCGGAAGTTTCAGGTTTTTGGGTGGTACGTGCAGATGAATGGGAAGGAATTCCTGACTTCGTTAAGAGTCAGCATATGTTATTAAACGATTTTTACTCTCTAGAACTCAAGACCTCCTGGCTATGTGGAAGAAGATTGAGCTTGGACGAAAGCTAGACCTGGAAACTTGGATGCAGCTTTCTGCATTTTTCCAGTACATTCGGTAATGAGGTAATAAGGTAATGTTGGAAATAGACTTGTTTTTTTTTAATCAGGCCGAGTCTGGCTCATACATGTACCTATTACCACCGTAGATAAACCGCACCCCCCAACTTTTGCTTCCATCCCGCCAAGAAAAAGGTGCGGTTAATATCCGTTACTTACCGTACGGTACAGACTGTCAGAAGAAGAGAAAAAGTAGATCTGACTAAAGACGTAAAGTAAAGTCTAGACTTTCTAAAGACTAACCCAGGGAGTGCCGGCCTGCGAAACGGGCCGGTGCCGAAGAGCTCACCGTGTACTTACCCATACTCACAGGACTAGGGTAGATTATGGTCAAAATATCTAGCAAAATAAATTGTGAAAACAGAAATTATGCACTTACCACGATATGGATGAAAGTCTATCGTGTGGCAGTATCCTGACATCGAGGCGAAGACTAAAACCTCAAAAAAACGAAAAGTTCGGTCACGATACCTCTCCTAATTCTTTCAAAATTCATAACAAAATGGCCGATCGAGACTGGGGAAGGAGAGAACTTTTCATTTTTTTGAGGTTCCAGTCTGTGCCTCGATGTCAGGATACTGCCACAAGATAGACCTTCATCCATATAATCGTGTATAAACTATAATCATGGTAAGGTAAGTGCATAAATTCTGTTTTCACAGTTAGATATTTTGACCATAATCTACCCTAGTCCTGTGAGTATGGGTAAATACACGGTGAGCTCCTGGGCACCGCCCCACTCCGCGGGCCAGCGCTCCCTGGGTTAACTATTGAAAGACATAACGATTAACGTTAGGGCCTCTACAGCAGTCAGCATATTTCATTATTTGATTCATCAGCAGAGCTACCAATGCCAAGTACCAAGTCTCACGCATTATGCGTGAGACTCAAGCATTTTGGACTCTTGTTCATCCCCTCAAATCTCTGTCTCATGCAACTATCACAGCCTATCCCCATATACATTGTACACAATGTCTGTGATCTCACTCAGATTCACAGAAAATCTCACGCATATAGGCCCCTAGGCCTAGCTGGTCTTTGAGTTTGAACTTGGCATCTCTGCATCAGGTATTCCAGCAATCCAGGTAATCAAATTATTTAGGAAAATATTGGCCCCAAAATATTCTCTTTCAAGCCATATTTAATGATTGTGCATTCATGACATATCTTCCCTAAGTTAAAGGTTGGATTCGTTAGGTGTCAAGGTATGACATTGGTATGGTCAGTTCCCCCATGTCTGCGCGGTCTCCCAAGTCTGCGCACCCGCGCATCTGCGCGATTTTAGTTACAGAAGATACGCAACGAGCACAAACTTCACACATGCACTACATAGACAGGTATTCATAAAAAAATCCGACTCAAAATGGTGGAAAAATAACAAATTCAGGGCATTTCATGTGACGGCCTAAAAATGCAGCCTTTGTCATCAAAATCCCCGAATCGTGTGCAAAGTGAATGAGTGCGCAGACATGGGGTACCATTTTTTTTTCAATCTGAAAATGACTGCCCGAGTTTTTTTTCAAGAAAATCTTATATTTCCTTTCACTTTTTAATGAGAAATTTGGTAACTTTAATTTTAATAATATGAGGAACACTATTAACCAAAAGATTTTGTGAAAATCAGAAGAAATTTATGTTAAATCTTAACTCAAATTGTTAGGTGCGCAGACTTGGGGCCCACCATCAACATTATTATTGGAGAAACTGAACCGGACCTGGCGAGCTCCCGACCACAACCAGCGCCAGGCAGATGTCTGTCAATTGTCATGGATGTGTGGATTGACGTTACCAAAAAAAGTTTACCTTCCGTTAACAGTCGTGTGGCATGCACAAATGACGCATCTAAACAGTCCTTCTCTTCCATAAGTTCCTTGAGAGTTTCATTTTCATCAGCTTTGATATCCATGCCTTCCATTTTGAGAGAAAAAGGTGGTGAATTAGGTGAGTTTTCGCGGTTGTCAGTCGTAAGTACCCTGGGCGGTAGGCTCGACCCACAATTCTTATGAAAAAATTATTGACAATTATTTGCCCATCAAAATTAAGCCTATTATTTCAAATAGAATATAAATAATTCAATATGTAATTAATAACTGAATACTTTTTATATTCTATAATTTTAAAACAATAAAATACTCATATACAATTGTGCGAATCACTGATTCACGAGGCGTTCTCTCATACTACTTATTATGTACATTACGATCACTGAACTTATTAACTGGAAATACGACGATCAGCCATCATTCAGCAGAAAAAGTTCGGCTGTTTCAAAACTCTGCATGCTCCGTGTATTTTCTTACCCCGCAAACAGTATCAATCAAAAAGTAACACGATGAAGGCAGGGCTAGGGCTCTGGGAACGATTATCAAACTGAATTTAAGTTGGGTGCAGATATATGTGATTCTTTCTTTCTTCCTTCATTCTTCCTTTCCTTTTTTTTCCCTTCTAAACCTGCATTAGCCCAATTATGTCTTCAAATATGTCACTTTTATTTATTTGTTGAACTGTATTTTAATGTTAGTGTTCTTTTTTAGCACCAGCTATATGAGGAGAGTCTTTTAACAGAAACTTGATTTCTTTTGATAATCCCCATGCAGGCATTAGCTGGTGTTCTTTCCTCTTTTTTTTTTTTAATTTATAATGTTGTATGATGATTATTTTCAATGTATTGAATTCGACTATTGTTATGAGTATGTGTACCTGGAAATGAAATAAAATGAAATAAATAAATAAGACGCCACAAATAACTAGAAAATATCGAGTAATTTAATAATCTTTGATAGATAAAAGTAACTCGTCTAAAATATATACATTTTGAGATAACAATCAATAATACAGAGAATTTATTATCCTATTATTGTATTCATTTATAAAGACAACTGTTTTTGAAAAAAAAAAAAGTTTATTAGTAGAAAGTACTATAGTTGCTTATTGGTATTGTAACAGTAAATTTTGCTGTACTCTTACATTTGGCTTTCCATACTTTATTGTTTACATTCAACTTGTTTATTTCCATTCCAACTCATCTCATCCTTTCCATCCTTACAATCCACATACATTGTCATTATCTCATCTTTCATTCCATCTCCACAATACATCTCACATAGCAACACAGGTTCATTGCATTTCATTCTTTCATTCAGTTTCCCCTCAGTCATATGCTTCCTGGTTTTCCTTTAGCTTTCCACTCCACATGGTCTTATTGTTTAATTCTCATTATGATTCAGTTTAACTCATGATCACCCTTCTCTATTGGTTCTTATTTTTAAATAGGGTTAGTTCATTTTATAGTTCATACCATTTTCCTTATATTTGATTGGTTGATTTCTATGATTATCCAATGTGGGTACATTGGCAGAAGATAAGATTGGAAAGTAAAGTCAGTGCTGATCTGGACTTCATCTTGTTAACTTCTAATTTATTTTGTGTACACCCTATCTTCAGTTTTATTATTTTAGTTATTAAAGGAGAGCTTAGGAGATTGATTGTACAGGAGAGCATAGGAGACTGAGTACAAACGGTCATGTTACAGTATATAACATAATTCATAACATCAACGATAGTGATTATCATTATGTTATTATTAACGGACAAGTCCACCCAAACAAAAAGTTTATTTAAAAGAGAAAAATCCACAAGCATAACAACTCTAAATTCAATAAAAATCGGATGTAAACCGAGACATCTATGATATACATGACTTTCATTAAAAAAATAAAAAAAATAATAAAATAGTGAGTGACATCACCGACTCTTTCATGTGCGTATATCATACTGAGTTGTGCATAAATGAAAATTAAGCGAAACTTTAAATAAAATGTCATTCTTATTTTACATCCGATTCTGAAGAATTTTTTATTGCTCTGTTTGTTCGATTTTCTGTATCAATTCAAATTAAGATTTTCCTGGGTGGACTTGAAGTTTAATGACCGTTTTTAACGGTCTGAATGTAAACAAATTCAGCTCGAGCATTGCGCTCGCATTAGTAATTCGATACACATCTAAGGGGTAATAATGATTAGGCCTATGCAGAACATTTTGATGCCTAAAATGGCATATTGGCATCTCATCTTGATGCTCTCAAGGTCTGCAGCAAATTAGGCCAATGTAACACTGACCACATCCCCTATCACTTCAATTCAAATAAGTAATGACATTTATCTAGTTAAATGTTCCTGTTGTTTAATTGATTTGTACCAGGGGTGGATCAAGGATATTTCGAAAAAGGGGGGGCACATTTCCCGGGAGAAATTTGACAAGCCAAAAAAATCTCCACTTTAAAAAAAGGGGGGGCACGTTTCTGTGTTGGCATTTTTGCATTACAAAGTTGAATTGTGCCTCTCAAAGGGGGGCACAGGCCGGTTGAGTAGCGTATATAAAGGGGGCAGCCTCCCTCCCTGGACCTCCCTCCCTTCCTTCCTTCCTTCCAGTGGCGTAACTACTGAAGGGGGCAGCCCCCTTCCCCCCCTCCCTCCCTCCCTTCCAGTGGCGTAACTACTGAAGGGGGCAGCCCCCCTCCCTCCCTCCCTCCCTTCCTTCCTTCCTTCCAGTGGCGTAACTACTGAAGGGGGCAGCCTCCCCCTGGCCCTCCCTCCCTTCCTTCCTTCCAGTGGCGTAACTACTGAAGGGGGCAGCCCCCGCCTCCCTCCCTCCCTTCCTTCCTTCTTTCCTTCCTTCCTTCCTTCCTTCCAGTGGCGTAACTACTGAAGCGGGCAGCCCCCCATCGGCTGGGAAAAAACGGGGGGGGGGAGAAAAAAAAAGAGAAACGCGCCCCCCCCCCCTTTTTTAAAGTGGAGATTTCAGTGGAAAAGAAGAAATTATTGCATATTATAATATGTTATTTATATTACATGTTATATAAAAGAAATATCTTTTAATAAAAAAAAGATTATGACACATAATTTGCTTAGGGCCTATATGGCCCGTATTCTGAAGTCGGGTTTAACTTAAACTTGTTGTGGTTTAAGTATGGACAGCCAATTGTTACATAAATTACTAACGGTAGAGATATCATATTTCAGCTCATTTGGCTCTCAAATCATCCATAATTGTCAAGGAAGTATATATAGATTATAGTCTTCACCATCGATGAATCAGGAGGGCACAGTAAACATAAGAACCGTACAACTTGATACTTTTGGCTTCCCATATTCAAACCACAACTTTGAACCTGAGTCTAAGTTAAACCTGACTTCAGAATACGGGCCTATTTTATTTCATGTCTCATCCCATTTTTAAGTCAATATACACCAAATATATTTCCTCGCACTTCGATTTATTATTTTATGAAGTGACATATGCTTCGATGACTACTTAAAGTGACCCCTCCCATTGGTGCCCCTCCAATGCCATGACCCACGGTACGCCATGCACTGCTTCCTTTCTTTCTTTCTTTCTTTCTTTCTGTCTTTCTTTCTTTCTTTCTTTCTTTCTTTCTTTCTTTCTTTCTTTCTTTCTTCTTCCTATCTTTCCTTTCTTTCTTTCCTTTCTTTGTTTATTTCTAACTTTCTTTCTTTCTTTCTATCTTTCCTTTCTTAATTCTTTCTTTCTTTATTTCTATCTTATTCCTTTCTTAATTCTTTCTTTCTTCTTCTTTCCCTTTATCTTTCTTCTTTATTTTTTCCCAGACGGCAGATTTTCCGACGATAACCCCCCTCCGGTCCCATAGAGGGGCCCTCATTAGCTTGTAACCTGCAGTTCTTTGATCTATTCTTTCTTCTTCTTTTTCTTCTTCAGGAGGAAAACCCCCGGGTGAGGCACTTACATTGAGGAGTGGATACCAGGCGCGACCAAAGATACGCGTTACCAGAGTTAGATTCACAATTAAGTTAGCATATTCTTGAATGTATATTGAACTTTAAAAATGAAGCCTAAGACAAATTCATTTATACCCTACAAATAAAAATCATGTAATGATTGCAAAGAATAAATTCTATCATAGCTCCTACATTATTAAGTGGTAAATACAATTTTACAGTATCTTCTTTCATGTCGAATGCTGACAATGTGAATTGAATTGAATTTATTAATAAACTTTGTTCACTTGACATGAACATTTTGTTTTTCCAATACAATGATAACATATAAAAACATAATTATAAGTTTATAACAGGGACATGCATGGTATATCAATGGTATCAGTAATAATCGCATACAGTAATACACTTTCCATTGATATTTCCAATAAGTAATTGAAGGAAAAATATGAATATATCTATATAGTCCGGGTTATAATTGAGCAAGGTGCCACACGAAAAAGGAGAAATTTTCATATAGTGCTTCTAGACCAGTTTTTTACGCTGAATATGAATATATGAGGTAACCAGGCTTTATCCTGAAAATTAACCCGTGAGGGCGCTTTATTCAAAATGGCCGCCAAATTTTCAGAACATTTGAATTTTCGTACATAGACTTTGACATAAACATTCAATTGCCACAAAATTAGTGTCATATGAAAGACAAATAAATTTCCTACAATTTGGTACCGTTTATAGGGGATAAGTAGGTCATATGGCTGAGATTTTAAGTAGAAAAGTGCATTTTTTGTCATTTTTTCCCAAAAATTGAAAATTTTGTAAATACATGATTTTACATAATTCTAAGAAAAATGAATCAATGACCTTGAAATGTTCCAGAAAACTTTATTGATATACTATTATTATGTGGATGAAATTTCAACTCTGTATCATTCTTCTTAGCAAATTTATAAGGTATCAAACTTGAATACTTCAATTTCAGAAATGTCGCTTTTTGTATGCATTTCCATTGACTAATATGTATAATGTATACTGTAGTTAAAATTAAATCAAATTATCTCCGCTCGTTAATCACTTGGATAGTTAAGAGTAGGCTTTTCTCTATCAGCTACATAAAACAAAATGTTGGCACATCAAGGCCTAACACTCTCATGGGGTGGGGAAGTTGAAGCCTCCCCCCCCCCTTTGGCTATATTATGTTGTTGTATATTGCCTATTTATTGGAAAATCACCATTTTTTGAAGCACCCATTGAGGCAAAAACAGGCATTTCTACTACAGTACAGCCACTTTGATTGCCTTGAAACCACTTTGAGAGGAAAAAGTAGGCTTTAATTGTTCTACCAGCTACATCCAAACAAGTGGCACACTGAAGCATACCCCTCTTAGGGGGGGGAGCTTTTGCTTAATAGTGCATATTTCTTTGAAAATTCATAATTTGGACCCAACATTGAGGCCAAAGAGCGTTTGTGCTTTGTTGCACACCCCATTTTATTGATTTGAAACCACTTAGGATAGAGTAGACTTCGTTCTTCCAGCTTCATATAAATAAGCACTGGCACATCGAACCCTAGCCCTCTCAGGGGTTGTCTAAGTAACCCCCCCCCCCCCCCCTCTATATCATGTATATTGCCGATTTATTGGATATTTCACCATTTTGTATCACTCATTGAGGCAAAAGCGCATTCCTACTATATAGTACAGCCAATTTTATTTTCTTGCAATGACTTGGAGAAGAAAGAGTAGGCTTTGATCTATTAGCTCCATATAAAGAAGTGTTGGCAAATCGAAGCCTATCTCCTTCAGGTGGCTTTTGAAGTTACCCAACTAATTTTCATTATTTGGCTATTTGTTGAAAAGTCACCATTTAAAGCCCCCATTGAAGCAAAAAGGTGTCTTTGATATATAGTTCTGCAACTTTTATTGCCTTGAAACCACTTAGAAAGAAAAGAATAGGCTTTGCTCTATCGGCTACATAATTTTGTGCTGGCAAATAAAAGCCTGACCCTTCTGGTGGCTGTCGAAATCAGCCCCCTCACGCCTTTGCGTCATTGCCTATTTATTGGAAATTCACCATTTTTGAGCCCCCATTGAGGTAAAAAGGCATCTCTGATAAATAGTACTGCCACTTTTATTGCCTTGAAACCAATTAAGGAAGAAACAACATGCTTTGCTCTATAAAGAAATGCTGGCACATTGAAGCTTACCCATCTGGGCGGCTGTCAAATCACCCCACCTCTCTTGCATTATTGCCTAATTATTTGAAAATTCACAAGTTTTGAGCCCCATTGAGGCAATACGCACTTCTGCTGTATAAAACACACTATTTCTCTTTCTTGAAACCACTTGGAGAGTAAAGAAAAGGTTCCCCTCTTTCAGCTATATATAACAAATTGCTGCCATATCGAAGCCTGACTCACTTCAGGGGGCTATAATTATGTTACCTCACATTTTTTTACGATTTTTGCCAAATTCATTGTAAAAATCGCCATTTTGGAACCCCTGTTAAGGAAAAAAATGTGTTTCTATTATATAGTAGAGCCACTTCTTTATATGTAGCTGTTAGAGGAAAGCCTACTCTTTCCTCTCCAAGTAGTTTCAAGGCGGTACTAGTGGCAGAGCTATTTATCAGAACCGCCTTTTTGCCTCAATGGGGGCTCCAAAATGGTGAATTTTTCAATAAATAAGCAATAATAAAAAAGGGGTGGGATGATTTCAACAGCCCTCTGATGGGGATAGGCTTTTATTTGCAAGCATGTCTTTATATGTAGCTGTTAAAGCAAAGCCTATTCTTTTTCTCTCCAAGTGTTTTAAAGGGTGAAAAACGGCAGAAAAATAATCAGAAATGACTTTCTGCCTCAATGGGGGCTCCAAAGTTGTGATTTTTCAATAAATAGGCAAAATAATGCAAAAGGGATGGGTGATTTCGACAGCCTCCTGGAGGGGGTAGGCTTTTATTTGCCTGCACTTCTCTATATGTGGCTGATAAAGCAAAAACCTATTATTTCCTCCCTAAGTGGTTTCAAGGCATTAAAAGTGGCAGAACTATATATCGGGAACGCCTTTTTGCCTAAATGGGGGCTCCAAAATGGTGAATTTCAAGGGAGAGGATGGGGGTAATTTCGACAGTCTCCTGAAGGAAGTAGGCTTTTATTTGCCTGCACCTCTTTATATGTGGCTGATAAAGCAAAAACCTCTTCTTTCCTCCCTAAGTGGTTTCAATGCAGTAAAAGTGGCAGGGCTATATATCAGAAACGCCTTTTTGCCTAAATGGGGGCTTTAAAATGGTGAATTCTTCAATAAATATGCTATAATGCAAAATGGATGGGTTAATTTCAACAACATCCCGGAGGGGGTAGGCTTTTCTTTGCAAGCACTTGTGTATTTGTATCTGATAGACCAAAGCCTACTCTATCCTCTCCAAGTCATTGCAAGAAAACGAAATTGGCTGTACTATATAGTAGAAACGCACTTTTGCCTCAATGGGCGATTCAAAATGGTGTAATTTCCAATAAATAGGTAATATACATGATAATAGAGGGGGGTTGACTTATCAGCCCGTGAGAGGGATAGGTTTCGATGTGCCAGCGCTTCCTAATAATATGTAGCTGATAGAGCAAAGCCTACGCTTTTCTCTCTAAGTAATTACAAGAAAATAAAATTGGCTGTATGATATAGAAACGCCCCTTAATATGCCTCAATGGGTGATCCAAAATGTTGAAATTTTCAATAAATATGCAATATACATGATATAGAGGAGGGGGTGACTTAGACAGCCCCTTAGAGGGCTAGGGTTCGATGTGCTAGCGCTTATTTATGTAGCTGGTAGAACACACTACTTTCTCAAAGCAATGAAATACTATAATGCACAAACGCTTTTTTTGCCTCAATGTTGGGTCCAAAATGGTGAATTTCCAAATAAATTGGCAATAAGCAAAAAAAGGGGGGGGGGGGGCTGACCCTCCCCCCCCCCCGAGAGGGGTTGGCTTCGATGTACGTGTCACTACTTTCGATGTAGCTACAAAGCTTAATACTCTTTTTCCTCTCCAAGTGGTTTCAAAGTAATTAAAGTGGCTGTACTGTATAGCAAAAATGCTTTTTGCCTCAATGGGTGAACATAGGCAATATACAACAACATAATATAGCCAAAGGGGGGGGGGGGGGGGGCTTCAACTTCCCCACCCCATGAGAGTGTTAGGCCTTGATGTGCCAACATTTTGTTTTATGTAGCTGATAGAGAAAAGCCTACTCTTAACTATCCAAGTGACTAACGAGCGGAGATAATTGGATTTAATGTTTAACTATACATTATACATATTATACATGTTATACGTATTAGTCTATGGAAATGCATACAAAAAGCGACATTTCTGAAATTGAAGTTTTCAAGTTTGATACCTTATAAATTTGCTAAGAAGAATGATACAGAGTTGAAATTTCATCCACATAATAATAATATATCAATAAAGTTTTCTGGAACATTTCAAGGTCATTGATTCATTTTTCTTAGAATTATGTAAAATCATGTATTTGCAAAATTTTCAATTTTTGGGAAAAAATGACAAAAAATGCACTTTTCTACTTAAAATCTCAGCCATATGACCTACTTATCCCCTATAAATGGTACCAAATTGTAGGAAATTTATTTGTCTTTAATATGACACTAATTTTGTGGCAATTGAATGCTTATGTCAAAATCTATGTACGAAAATTCAAATGTTCTGAAAATTTGGCGGCCATTTTGAAAAAAGCGCCCTCACGGATTAATTTTCAGGATACAGCCTGGTTACCTCGTATATTCATATTCAGCGTAAAAAACTGGTCTAGAAGCACTATATGAAAATTTCTCCTTTTCCGTGTGGCACCTTGCTCAATTATAACCCGGACTAATATACAAAGAGAATTACAGGGGCCGCAGAATGGTTTATGGGGGGGGGGGGAGGGGCTGAGCCAAAAGTGCGGGGAGGCTGACCATGCAAAAAATCACAATCGTATTGTCATTTTTTTATTTTTTTGTATGGTTATGTTTTTGTACTTGTTTTTGGAAAAAAAGCTAGTATTGAAAATATATAATTGTTAATTGATGCCGTTCATATAGCTGAAATAAATTCTTACCTCTGTCTATTCCTAGAAATTTAACCAAAAATAAAATCAACTTCAGTTATTGTAGTGACCCCCCCTTTTTTGCTATTGATTTTTTCCTAGAACGGATTCACTTTTTTTTCATGACTATTAGATATTTCATCCAAATTCCAGCACCCACTTTTAAAAATCGTTCCCATGCCCCCGGCCCATGCCCCATTTATTTGAAAGCAGGATAAAAGAGCATTGTAGATAAAATGCCTTGCTCACGGGCATAGTTGCCACGGCCGGGGATCGAACCTCGGACTTTCCATGTATAGCCGGGCGCCTTGGTCCTTGGACCACTCGGCCACGGCACCTCGCGATCATGATATCGATACGGTACGGGTACCGTACGTCTCTCTAAGGGTCAAAGGTCACCATGGCGTACGTGAAGATTCTGAATTAGTCTTTGTCGGTCGGAGAAAAGAACGGAAAACAATGATTTGCTTTCGAAGCCTAATTCTAACAGGTATCTTTCATATCTTTTCCTCATCGTTTATTATCTAATATGATAATATTATCAGATCGCAATACAACTCTTCTTGAGACGAGTATTTTTTACGATGTTTATATTCCCATTTTCTCCCCACGCCGACGGGCCTTTCCTTGCTCTGCCTGCCGTACCTTTAGGCCTAGAGATCTAGAGATTGGTCGGCGAAGCGCCAGCTTGTAAAGATGATGGGCCCCAAGTCTGCGCACCTAACAATTTGAGTTTAGATTTAACATAAATTTCTTATTATTTTACAAAATCTTTTGGTTAATAGTGTTCCTTATATAATTAAAAGTAAGTGTACCAAATTTCTCATTAAAAAGTGAAAGGAAATAGGCCTATAGCCAGGATTTTCTTGAAAAAACCTCGGGCAGTCATTTTCAGAGTGAAAAAAAAGGTAGACCTGCATGTACCCCATGTCTGCGCACTCATTCACTTTGCACACGATTCAGGGATTTTGATGAAAAAGGCTGCATTTTGAGGCCGTCACATGAAATGCCCTGAATTCATTTTTTTCCACCATTTTGAGTCAGATTTTTTTATGAATGCCTGTCTAAACTCTAGGCCTATGCTATGTAGTGCATGTGTAAAGTTCGTGCTCGTTGCGTATCTTCTGTAATTAAAATCGCGCAGATACTTGGGACTTGGGAGACCGCGCAGACATGGGGGAACTGACCATACTGATACTCGTAGTTGTATTGGTGGTCCCCCAAGTCTGCGCACCGAACAATTTGAGTTAAGATTCAACATTAATTTCTTTCTATTAGCTATATTACATGATTTTTTTTTTAAATACAGACAAATTATACATCACTTGAAAGGTTTTTTCAAGACAAATTCAATGGTGAAGACCAAATTACAATTGGAGCACCATAACTGAAGATATGGCCTCTTAAAGGGACGCTATACGCGGAACTTTTCTGCCACCCAAGACAAGTACCCATTGCATTGGGTGGCAGATCTACATAGTACAGGTACTTGTAGATCTAAGAGGGGAACTTCCAAACTTTTTTTTCATGTAGGTTACTAAGTTAATTTGACTAAAATGCAACACAAGAGGTGATCTTGTGGAGCATGGCTGTATTACCTTCATGTTTTTCTTATTCAAACAGCTTCTATTTGGTCGCATGTCATAAGGTGGTCCAATTTCGCGAACAGGGTAAAAATGGTCAAAAAAAAATTTTTTTGATATGTTATAGCTATTACCATTCTCTAAATAATGGAAAAGTTTTAAGTCTTGAATACCTTTATTTTTCCTTAAAATGACTAATTAACAGCTAATTATTACATAGACGTCAATGTAAATGTGAATTTTGAAATGTGTTTTTCTCAAATTGGACCTGCTGCACATAAAATGGTGTCAAAAGTTAATGCAACATTGGATCACCCTAGTAAATTGCAGTTGTAATCTTGAAACATCAATAATTATATCTGTACCAAAAATCGAATAATTATCTATTATTGTATGCATATTAATTATACTAATTAATTAACAGTATTCAATTTCACATTTTTGCCCCCAAAATACCTGTTACTGTATTCATATGCTTGGCAAAATGACATCATGGGTAGAAATGTTTGTTGCAATGATAAACATTTGTACTAAAAATTAAGATTACAAATTAGATAATTAACCAAATCTCTCCGGTTTACTAATTGATTAGGTTGCAGATCAGAGCTGACATACACATGTATTCCATTGCTGCATATTTTCAAAATTGTCAAAGTTTTATGACATTTAGTTGTTCCCTGCTTTAAAACGCCCAGAAATATGAGGATAACAGTCATATTACATATTATAGTAAGTTGTTAATTAGGTTTAATTAATATTTTATCATTTACCGCATCCACCGGCTCCACATCCACCGGCTCCGCCACCCCTGTTACTTCAAACTTAATGTGCTATAGTTTTTGTTCCTGATATTGTATTGATCTAATTCATAGTAATATATTTAGCCTATAGTTCTGGCTTCGAAATGAGATATTACTCAATAGATTTGGTCAAGATGCTGTGATGTAGCAACAATTTATCCATGGCACCATCTGGAAAATTGTTCATACGCCACCCTTTTTGCATACCCAACTTATGAAATGCGACCATTTGTGAAAATATAGTATACAAGAAGAAAGATAACAAATTAGAATAAGACAAGAGAAGTGCATGGGACGCTTTGCGTTGTTAAAAAAAATTAATCAACTCTTGGGGGTCTCATTCCTCAACAGACTTTAATCAGAAAATAAAAATGAATGTCCCACTATACTTCCCGGTATCTGTAAGATTTATATCATTCAAAAGTAGAAAATTAAGTTTTGCAAGTAATTTTTTTTTTCTTTCTGTTTGTCCATGTTCACTCTGTATTCTGTATAATTACCATGATGTCTCAAACTTGTTTGCAGATCCGAGAATGCGAGATCAGACAGCTGGAGCTGCAACAGTAGCTAGAAATGTACTCCACTGCTTAGAATTATAGAATATATTAACATTAAATATATTGGAATATATAAAGTTAAAAAGCAAGTCTCTGACATTATCTGAATTTCTACTACATTTAAAATCACATTTACAAAATAATCTCCCTCCTAATAAACATAATAAAACAGGGACCCATTATTGTGTACATCATGTGAATTGATGAGACAGCTTATTGAATATAGGTATGTGACAAAAAAAATGAAAATCCTCAAATCTCAATGAATTTGGTATCATTTGAAAGCCCTTAAAAAGACCTTTCAAATGATACCAAGAACTCAAATTTTCATCAAGAAATTATAAAGTTATTCCAGTTTAAGTCGCGCATATTTATCCAAATTTGTGGTCACTGTCTTAATGTAAAGTCAATGGAGTGCATAACCGATTTTTGTGACCATTTTGTGACCATTTTGAACCCAAGTCTTCAACGGGCTCTAACTTCTTTGTTTTTGAGCCCTTTGAAGTAATTTAGGTATCAATGGAAAGGTGAAAGAAAACTCAATTGATGTGTAATCATTTCACTTGGTAATTTTTCTTATGTGTAAAATAATATCTTTTAATTAATTCTAATTAATTATGCAAATTACAATTACTCGCCTCTTTTCTTTGCCAAATGAAAGTGATAATGAGAGATAATTTGTATATAATTTAGTTGGCATCAAAACAGCATCATGTAGATAATTTCCAAAATGAATTTGTTTAAAGTATTGTTTTTGTAATTTCTAATGTATTTCTTTGTTTTTCTGATATAAATTACAATTAGCTCTTTTTCAACTTTAGTATTGTGTATTGTTAGTATTATGTATGGGGTCTTTTTTTTACAAATGAAAAATATAATTCCTTTTGTACATGTACTTTGTATGGTATAAAAATACAAGTGTGCTTTTCTGATGTATTTGATTGTTTCACCAATTCTTTATGTATTTTACTGTTTCAACAATTTGTTTATAGATGGATAATGTACCTTTCATTTTGGAGATTCGATTACAATTTTTTTTAGGAAGGATGGATGAGCAGCAGAGTCTGAGGGTGTAAAGATGTAGCATTGCATGTAATTCAAGTATCAAGAAGGAAACATAAAAATTAAGCTTTAATATATGCATTTCTTGGATATGTATGATTACAACAAAGGCCATGTTCGAGCACTCCTTTTTTAATGAAAAATAAGTTCATATTCTAGCGTGAAATCACTGCACATAAATAAAGCTCTGAACAGCAACAAAAACAGGCATCAAAGCTCCAACACTCAAAACAAGAGAACAAAAGTGACACAAAAACTTATACAAATCCCATCCCCATTTCAACTTATGAACACAACCCCCCCCCCCTGCACCCTTCTTGAAAAAAAAAATAATTATAATAAAATAGAAAAAAATGAATAACATAAAAAAAAATAGACAATAGAGCCATGTGGAAGTGAAATATTTCCTCTGAGAGTGAAAAATTAAACAACAAATTTTTTGCATTTTAATCATGGGCGGAAATTGGCCCCAAAGGTAGGGGGACGCTGGCATCGGCGGCGAAAGCCAACAGTTTTAGGGGGACCACCAAATTATTTTGATAATCAAAAAAATACACCAAAGGTTATCAACCAAAAATTATAGGGGGACGCAGAAAACTAAATTTGACAAGCAAAAAAAAAAAAAAAAAAAAAAGGTTATCCAAAAAAAAAAAAAAAAAAAATTGAGGTGGGGGGATCGTCCCCCACCTCAAATTAAGGGCGGGGGGGGGTACACTTTCCCCAGCTTTCGCCGCCTATGGATGCTGGCAACTCTGACAAGTTAAAAAAAAAGTTTATCCCCAAACTGTTGTAAGGTCATTTTCACCCCAAAAAGTTTGACCAAAAAAGAAAAAAAAAAGAAAAAAATGTATTATTGTTACATGTCCCCCTATTATTTTGGGTAGGGGGACGTGTCCCCCTGGGATTTCCACCCATGAATTTAATTTTAGAAAAGTCAACATTGATATTCCACTGTCAAAAGCAAATCCAGTTTCCAAATGAAACGATAATCAACCACCTAGATTCTTGAGTCACATAACCTTGGGATGATAAAATCTTTCTGTGACAAATGAATGTATTAAAATCAATATCAGAATAATTATCTACGGTATAATGACAGAGATTTCCCAAAAAAGGCACAACATAATCATCAAGTAAGCAATTTACGATCTAGTTCAATCCAGCATGAACGACTCACTATCGACCGCTCCCATCACCCTGCCAACCGCAGGCGCATCGGGCAGCTCGACTGACGAGAGACCGGCTGTGACAAGGGTAGCATCGCCCTGCCAACGGCAGGCGCATCGGGCAGCTCGACTGCCGAGAGACCGGCTGTGACAGGGGTAGCTGGCATCTCTTATATCTGGACTGCGCAACGTCAGAATCGCGTAAGTTTGGATTTTTTGATAATTCAAATATATTTCCAGTCAAATTGTATACCTAATCGGATTCTTGTTTTACTTACCATTAAAAAATTTCGAACATTTACGCGTCCAAAAATTTGATGAACTTTCAAGCTCCGATATCCACACTTTACAGGCGAGTATCCACATTGAAACTTATATGTACAGAAAGAGCACATCTTCAGCTGTCTGTTAAAAGGCACGAGATTGCACCTACTATGTGCGCATGCGCATTAAACCCCATTTTCAATGAGCCGCCCAGACAGAGGCGATGCCACTCGTAGCAAAACCCGCGCGAAAACCGTGCCACCAAAACCAGCGCTCGCGATGCCCCGTATTCGCACATAGCTACAAGTTATTGATATGATGACACAAAACAACAGAATATAGATATAGTCATGTATCTATTCATTTTAATACCAGTACCAGGCAGCAGTCAATGCATGGTCTGCGCCTGTACACCATGAAAAAAAATGAGACTGGAATTAAACATGCTTTAATTCCCGCCTGTTTTTTTTTCTTGAAATATTAAGTTGAAATTATCATTAATTTATCATCAATACACATAATTCATGCAGAAATCAAATGCACAACTTATCACCTACAACTAATTTCAATGGGTTTAACAATAACATGCATCAAGTACCACACCCACGGCCACCACGCCCACTCACTCCTTTCGGTCAGCCATGGCACCAAAATCACACTCTAGGCGGCACAACATGGGCTTGCATTCGCCTCTTGCGCAGCTATGCGACACATTCTTATATATCAAAATTAGATTTTCTGATACAAATACACTTCAAAGAATTAATTTATATCTGATATTTGATTGTTCCCTAAGAAATTTTCTGTTTATACGGCTTTGAAGTAAGAAAATAGAAACATGATTTACCTTAAGTGTCCAAAAAAACTCCTTTTTATAACAAAAAACATTGCCGACATTGAACTGAAATTGTCACTAACTCGTAGAAGAAAGTCTGCCGATATTAATGATACATAACACATGGTTATTTGATGCCCCTAAAGGGCGTCAACAAGTAAAAGTAACTTGCAAGATTAACCCGGTTCTGGAGTCATATTTTCCAAAATGGCGACTTCCATCGTGTGACGACGGACAGGTGGTGCTCTCGAAAACGGCCTTAAAAACAACATTTTGGCGATGCAAATGTGAGTAAATTGACTAGAAATAAGAAGTTTAGATATAATAGAAAAAGATTAAGCCTGAGTCATATCGATTATTTTGAAAACCAGTGTTCGACAGCTCTAATTCGATCGAACATCGATGCATCGAATACTGAAGGCGTGGAAAATTTAGTCTTTCGTTTTTGCGTCGATGCGATGCGCTTTATATGCACTACGCACTGACGGTATGCGCTGGCGTTGGCCGGGTGAGCGTTGCACAAGCAGATGACAGAGCAAAGTTCGTTTGTATTTTCCCGTGATCACAAAACACACAAAAAAGGCCGGGGACCAAAGCAGAATTCTTCCCAAAATATCTTCAACAATGATATTTGCAGATGACAACATATAAGTTTAAAATGAAACAATAATAAAGACATGAATCACGCAGAGTCGATCCGAATGATTTTCGGTCGACTAGCATTCGCAGTCCATTCACCAGCCCCGTCCGCAGCTCCGTACACTCACTCTCCCGAAACGACAGGCGTGCTTGACGTCAGCGCCAGCAAACAATTGCAATCAACGGAGAGCGCTGTAACTTGCCTGAGATTGTGTAGTTGGATCCAAAATGAGCTCCAAATAAATTTATGGGAATAAATGCGTAATTTTCTCTGGATGGTCATTTGAATTGCTATTCAATGCTGATATAACGATTGTGAGGAAAGATTGTGGAATATGAGTTATGACGATGTTCGAGAATTAATCCTGATAATGACAATCCAGTTTTTTAGACGCAATTGAGCATGCGATCAAAATAAATACGAATGTTTCGAATCGAGCCCTAAATTCATCTAAATTATTACGATTTAACAAGATTTTATGGTCATACTAAGAATATTGACGATGTCAGCAAAGTATGTTATGTTCATATGGAAGAAATAATACTGGGATTATTTCTATTGTTCTATCTCTGGACGTCTCCTCCAAGCTCCGAGAAAATAAGCACAATGCGCATGCGTGTTTGATGACGTATGACATATTTTCCCATTCATGAAATCAGAGCCCAAAGTTGGGCACAAACTAGCTTCAAATTGATGGAAAAAAATATCAAACGCAATTTTCTCTGTTTTGTCATGTAAAATGTTATTATATAGTGATATTACGAACTTGAACAGAGTTTTTGCATGTAGACAATGTTCGAGAATCAATCCTGACGTGATGATTATTTTTTTTAGACAAGTGCACTAGCTCGACTCAAGAAGTCGATCGTCATGAGATGTCCGCCATTGAAAATTGAAACGAAATACAAACGTTTCACATCAAGCTCTAAATTCATATTAATGATTATCATATGCAAATTATTGTTGAATATTACGATTAAATAATGTTCTATGGTCATGATTTTAATATTGTTCATGAAAGCAAGATTTATTTTACGTTGATCGCGTCAATTTCCGGTCATTTTCTGGTTTGATTAAAGAACAGTACTGCGCATGCACGATCGATGGCCATGACTTCCATTCATGAATTCATCGTGCATAAATTATCTCGGCACGAGCAGACGAGTAAGACTCGAACTATGATCGAAATAAACTTCAAATTAATGGTGAATAGCATCATAATTACTCATTCGGTTTCATTTTGGGGGCAATAGAAATCAAGTAAGTAGTAGTAAAGTTGGACATTACTGATATTTTGATGATTGTGTAAACCAAACGAATCGGCCGGCCGACGTATTTTTTTTTTTTCGATGCACCGATTTTGCAAAATCTGCACCGGTGTTCGATGACATCGATCGAACACCGATTTTAAAATCGATTCGACTCAGGCTTAAAAAAGATCGTAACATTTTATGAAAAAAGGATTTGAAATGTTGATACACTGGCTCAATGAATTTTGCCCATTTTGTGTGTTGGCAGAATAGGAAATGTGTTAAACGCGAACCCGCTGCGATCGCTATTTCTATTTCACAAAATCTTTCAGATAATGATGAGTAAGTGTACCAAATAGGCCTATATAGTAGTATATCATAAATATATGAAAGAAATATAGGATTTTCTTGGAAAAAACCTTGGACAGTCATTATTAATTATTTTCAGATTGAAAGAAAAAAATGGTTTCCCATGTTTGCGCACCCATTCACTTTGCACACGATTCAGGGATTTTGTCTTTTTTGATGAGAAATGCTGCATTATTAGGCTGTCAGTGTCACAAGAAATGCCAAAAATTAATTATTTTCCACCATCTTGAGTAGGATTTTTTAATCAATATCTGTCAAGTTATGATTGTATTGCATGTGAAAAGTTATACAGGAATAACCGTCGTTTCTGGGGATTTATTCAACAATTTCTGACATTTTACTATATAATCCCCATTCACCGACGACGGTAGTGTGTTAGTGCGAGCCTGCATGTGTAATCTGGGTCGACAATACAGAGGGCGGGTTTTGTCCAGATTTTTTATTTCTTTTAGATTCTAAATGACATATTATCTTGAACGAAGGCCCACTATTTTCGTTAGACTCTAATCTTTCTATTGATACTATGTAAAATCTAATATAAAATATCTAAAATGTACGTTACCGATGAGTTATTCCCCGGGTTATTCCTTACTTTTTAATTTTCTGCCAGAGAGGAAAATATGGCAGCCGTCAACGAGTTGTGCTGTTATCAAGGCTTTCCGATTAAATTTTTGATATCTTGGCCAATCAATGCGAGGGACAAGTTCCGAACGCACTCACATCTACACAGCGAAAAAAATACACAGGGGCGGCGGGCGAATTCGCCTCGGAAATGCCTAAAGTTGTCCTCGTAATCACCCAAAATCATGCTTTCGGGGGCGACATTAATCTTAATGTCGCCCCCGAAATTATTGCCGAGCGATAAGAATTCAGCGGCCCACGAGCGCCATATGCTTGAGCTCCGCTTACCATTTAAAAATAATAAAAAATCCACACTCAAACTCATGAACAAGCCTTGGAAATAGCGAGGAACACAGTTTCAAATTCCGAAGTTGCGTGGTTTTTTCTGTACAACGTTTTTCCATACACATGGTATGAAAAAAAAATCAACGCAGCGGTCAGGAAACGGTTGCATGTATAAAGGGGTCCATTATGACTACCACCATGTGCAATTCCTAATGCACATTTTCCCCTACAGATATCACAATTCTGTGATAAAGTAATTCGAATTACACAGGAAATAAATCCCAGAGTCTAGTAACCTCGCATTGGTGAGTTGTCATTCGGTTTTGCTTTTCAAAACGGTCCAGTAACATCCGAAATAACTTATCTTATTTGCTAATTATAACTTAAAAATCATTTGTTCTATTTTTCTAGGGGATGAGGTGAATATCAGACAACATATCATTAAACAAAGCTCCATCTATTTTACAAGGACGTACATGCAGCGTTCTCGCCAGAAAATAATTCACCCATGTCGGGGACTTGTGCTGCCACTCCCGGGGGTGGGTGCGGAAGCAACGGCCTTTTCATCAAATAGAGACGCCAAGGAAGCCCCATTGTGGCGTATTTTTAAGCCCACACAAATGCACATAAATGCTAGGCCTGGGAGTAAACATCGATTGATCGAATGGTTCGATTGGCATGCCGCCAATCACCAATCGATTAGCAAAATTTACACAAATCGAATGTTCGGCAGATCCCGATTATGACATTGGGAGAACTCGAATACCCAAGTAATAATAACAAAATGACAAGAAAACAATGATGACACTTCATACAGGTTTAAAAATTATGTTACCGAGATAAAAAATAATCAATGATTGTATTACATTCAGTTACACACCAACATGAAAGCGCTCCAATTTTTTTTAATCCCACCCAACCTTGCCCTCGATACACAAAATGAGTTCATTGTCTGCATGCACAAAACAATAAGAAAACACACAACCAAGCTCACTTGAGCTGATTGGACCTTCGGATAGCCAATGAAACTTTTGGGGAAACAAAGAAGAAGGCAGTGGTTCCCTTATCAGGAGAGGTCATGACTTCAGAAATAAATTGACCCCTCTCCCATCTGTGTGTGTGTGAGGGAGAGAGAAAGATAAGGGTGGGAGCCGGAGAATTCCTTTCATGTTTCAAAACAATAATGCAACCTTTTTTCTATCCCCCTCACACAATGAAAACTACATTCCAACATGCTCCCGTCTTCACTGGTACTTTCTCGACTAGTCTCCAAAAATAGACCCAGTTATACATGTAGGTTCAAATGATAAAAAAATCGTAATTTTAAAAGGTATTTCAAATTAAATATTTTGCAAAATATTTTTTTGAAATACATGTGTAGAATCGTGGGCAGTGCCACAAGTGGGGGCGGGGACATGGTGTGGGCAAGGGATGAAATTGTTCAAGAAATGCTCCACCTGGAGTCAGTCTCAAAGAATAGTTCATGAATGAGTTGTTTACATCTTTGGGCTTTGGAGTTTGGACTCGCTGATCTGGGCTGATTCATTCATATGCAGGGGTGTGGCACTTGGAGGGATGCATGCATAATACCAGAGTACCAGCATGGATTTAGGAAGGATTTTCATTGGAACAATAAACTGAAAGTTTTAATCTCATTTCATGTAGTTTCTTTTGATATAAATATCATGGAGAAGGGGAAAAAGGTCCTACTTTCATTTATTCTAAACATGTGACTTTGATGGAGATTTCACCATAAAGTAGGTCAACTATTGTGACTTAAAAGACCTGATTCCCGACGAACAATCGAATCATTAGATTATTTTTTTTAGGAAATAATTGAATGGTAAAAATGACAATCGTCCCAGGCCTAACATCCATGCACCATAGCGGTCACACACAGTTCTCAAACTCCTTTGCCATTCGTTCATTGTGTGCAGAGAGGGCGGGATAAAATGACAAACACAGAACAACTCCTTTGCTTTTCGTTCATTGTGTGTATAGAGGGCGGGATAAATGACAAACACAGTACAAGTACATGTTCCTTGTATATACAATGCATTAATTCCAAGTTCCACTCCCATCATACCATTAAGCGCAGCTACCGGTAGGTCATGGAGCATAGCCGGTGTGATGTGCGGGGAATAGGCAACGGAACGATCGTACCATGCCGTCATATGCCCGCAATAGCAGCCGCGAGCTAGCTGGGCGCCTTGCCACTTTCCTAGCCGTAGTGAGCCTGTAAGTGGTCTTAAGTTGGTGGGACTTCGGCGCAACCCGATAAATGAAGTTGATATCACAGACTCCCGTTTCATAAACCTATCCTCCAATTAGCCGCCTAAGAGTAATGCGGATAATTCAATAAAAATTGCGTTCATAAACTCCGAAAATAAGCCGCATTATTTTTAAGAGCACCCGTCCTGAAAAAGGCGGATAATCGCCATGACAACTGGACACGCCCCCTTCGATGCGGTTGTGTTGGAAAAGGGTGACTTTGTGACCGCACCATGGCAATTATCCGCATTAGTTGGAAATGCGTTCATAAACTCAAAATCTTATCCCGATGCCGCTATTATGCGGATAATAGCAGCATCAGAGTAATGCGGATAACTCTTGTCCTCCAATTTTACAACCAAATTATGCTGCTATTAGCCGCGCATCATGCGTATTATACACTGGCGAGAACGCTGCGTACATGTACGCATTGGTGCTAGTACTAGCTAGCCAGTCTGAGCTCTGTCTCTCTGCCAGAGCTCTGGAGGACAATTCGCTCAGTAAAGGCCTCAATGATGGTGATTTTCTGTTTCAGACAGAGTTTACAATTCGGGTATATTATTCAAAACTGCCAATAAAGTTTGATGATTTCTTCATTGTCATGTACATTTTAAGTTATTAATGAGTTCATTCTCACCAAATTTAGACTTTCCCATAGAGAAATGCAATTTTCGTAGAGATCTGCATTTTCAAAGAACTTTAGGAAAAGTTAGGGTATGTGGGCCTTTATTACAGGCCGAGTTCAGGAATATTGTACTGGAATAGATGGAGTAGAAATTAGATATTGAATTCATTTATATCCAAGTTCAACTCACAGTAACACCCACACAAACACACCCACATCCATGATTCTAAGCATGAAGAAAATAACTTTAAAAAATCATACAATATTAAACATAGGCGGCGGAAGCCCTTTTTTTGTCTCACCTGCGAAGCAAAGTGAGACTATAGGCGCCGCTTTTCCGGCGGCGGTGGCGGCGTCAACATCAAATCTTAACCTGAGGTTAAGTTTTTGAAATGACGTCATAACTTAGAAAGTATATGGACCTAGTTAATAAAACTTGGCCGTAAGGTTAATCAAGTATTACTGAACATCCTATTAGAGTTTCATGTCACATGACCAAGGTCAAAGGTCATTTAGGGTCAATAACTTAGACCATGTTGGAGGAATCAACATCGAAATCTTAACCTGAGGTTAAGTTTTTGAAATGTCATCATAACTTAGAAAATATATGGACCTAGTTCATGAAACTTGGACATAAGATTAATGAAGTATCACTGAACATCCTGCATGAGTTTCACGTCACATGACCAAGGTCAAAGGTCATTTAGGGTCAATGAACTTTGGCCGAATTGGGGATATCTGTTGAATTCCCATCATAACTTTGATTGTTTATGGATCTGATTCATGAAACTTGGACATAACAGTAATCAAGCATCACTGAAAATTTTGTGCAAGTTTCAGGTCTCATGATTAAGGTCAAAGGTCATTTAGGGTCAATGAACTTTGGCCGAATCGGGGGTATCTGTTGAATTACCATCATAACTTTGAAAGTTTATTGGTCTAGTTCATTAAACTTGGACATTAGAGTAATCAAGTATCACTGAACATCCTGTGCGCATTTCAGGTCACATGACCAAGGTCAAAGGTCAATGAACTTTGGCCAAATTGGGTGTATCTGTTGAATTACCATCATAACTTTGAAAGTTTATGGATCTGATTCATGAAACTTGTACATAAGAGTAATCAAGTATCACTGAACATCCTGTTCGAGTTTCAGGTCACATGATCAAGGTCAAAGGTCATGTAAGGTCAATGAACTTTGGCCAAGTTGGGGTTTTTCGTTGAATAACCATCATATCTCTGTAAGTTTATTGGTCTAGTTCATAAAAAGTGGACATAAGAGTAACCATGTATCACTGAACATCTTGTGTGAGTTAGACTAGTATTCAAAGTCAGCACTGCTGCTATATTGAACCGCGTGATGCAGGTGAGACGGCCAGAGGCATTCCACTTGTTTTTTTTTTTACTTGTCAAATTTTTTTCATGCATCCCCCCTATAATTTGATTGATAAACCTTTTTTTTTTGTCAAAAAATTGTGTGGTGGACCCCCCCCAAAAAAAAAATGTTTGGCTTCCGCTGCCAATGATATTAAACAATAAGTAATAATTCATGAATAAGTGAACAGGTATTCCTCAAAATACAAAAACGTAGCATTTGAAAAGAGCCCCCGAAATGCAAAAAGTAGCCCCCGAAAGGTAGAAATGGAGCCCTCAAAATTTTACAAAAAATTGAAAATTGAAAATCTGCATGTACAAGGTACGATATTTCTGAATTTTAAACATTTTTTTTGTAAATATGGATGTGATTTCTTTTTCATAATGTGACATTTTATGCACAAAAAACGATCAGAAAATTGGGTTTCCGCCGAATTTTAGATCTGACATTACTGCTAATACTTGTCTGTACGTACGGGCCTCCAAGCTCTTCAGTCTACTGTATGTATTGGTGAGTGAGCCACCGCAGTTCAGCGGAACAACCAAAATACAGAGACTGAAGCTTTTGGTCTAGTGAAAAGTGTGTGTTCGTTGGTATTTTCTTTTACTAGAATCGCGCAGATACGCATGTGCACAGACAATGGGGACTGCGCAGACTTGGGGGAACTTGCCATAATTTGGTACATGTAGTTCTAGTGTAGTGTGATCTTAAATTAATTTGCGTGTTAGGCCACCTTATTTTTCGCTTGATCGAATATCTCATTATATAATTAATATCTTAAAAAACTGATATCACCAACAGAAAGAGCGACTTCAAATTATACAGTTTGTTAATTTACTTGAAGGCAAGGTCTCTGTTTGTGAAAATATTAGATGGATTGGTAGACTTTTTAACAATCTCTCTCTTGTATCCTTCCTCCATTAAGGTCGGAGATCGCTGGTAACAGTTGAAAAATATAGTTCAAAAATTGGTATTCGAGTTGTTGTATCTTTTCAAAGAAAATATGACTTGGAGAACAGCCACATGTATTTTTAGCACAGTAGTGCACAAGCATATGCGTCAAGGGCGTAAAGGTAATTACGCCTCATGCCAACATTGCGTTTAATTTTTTTTCAGAGAAAACAATTCTATTGGTTGACCTTTAGAAGCATACAAAAAATTTAATGATTGGTTGATGATAAATTATTGGGTATGTCAGAGATTTAAATAGGGGACGTCCTTACAGAGATAAGACAATTTTCACAATACCAATTTAAGAGAATTTTATTTTTAGCGAGCTGTTATCTTGCTGAGTTACAAAAAAAGTTAAGACAATTTTCAGAATACCACCCCTAGTATGTTATGTATTCATTGTTTTTGTCTTTTGATTTTCAGAGCATTAACCCACATTGATTTGGAAGCCAACATGGGCTCCTTAGATAAGCTTGTTGTGACATGTCAAGGGCATTACAATGATCCTGATCTTCATTTCAAGTTACATTGGCTCATTAAACAACTTTCTACCATAACAGAAACAGGTAAGATTCTACATTAATATGATACATGATACATTAATATGATACATGCATGTTTAAGCTCAACTCAAGTTCACACAAAAAAAGGTGGTACAAAACCTTGGACTATGCAGATTTCATGTATAATTGCATTAATTCTACGTGTATTTAGCATTCACAGCAAAGAGTGTGCAGAGCAAGACTATACATTGTAGGCACTGCTTTTCTGATGGCGGCGGCGTTGACATTGAAATCTTTAAGGTTAAGTTTTTGAAATGTCATCTTAACTTAGAAAGTATATGGACCTATTTCATGAAACTTGGACACAAGGGTAATCAAGTATTACAGAATATCCTGCCTGAGTTTCAGGTCATGTGACCTAGGTCAAAATTACGCCATTACACTTTTGGCCTTTATTATAATGCTTTTGAGCGAGATAAGGTGCATACACATTTAAACATGTAGTAATACATTGCGCATTAGCGACATTTACTTGCTGACTGGGCAAGCTAGTGCTTTACAAAAGTTATGTACATGTAGCTCCCTGGATAAATAAGTCTGTTCCTGACAACAATCCTGTAAGGTTGGCAATACATGGCATTTTTTGCGCATTGTGCGTATGATATATTTCCTCTTCCAAGAAATTTATAATACCGCATGGGACGTATGATATTATGATTTTTATCTCAGAGTTTATGACTCTAGCTTCTGGATTACTACTTTTTACTTTTACATAAAGTTGGCAGCCCTGAACTTAGACCATGTTGGTGGAATCAACATCGAAATATTAACCAATGGTTAAGTTTTTGAAATGTCATCATACTTTAAAAAGTATTTGGACCTAGTTCATAAAACTTAGACATAAGGGTAATCAAGCATTACTGAACATTCTGCTTCAGGTCACATGACCAAGGTCACAGGCAAGGCTCGACATTATCAGTGGCCCGGGGCCACCAGAAATTCACCTCGGGCAACCATTGAAAAAATGTTAAGTTTTGGTGGCCCGAATCGGGCAACCAATAATTGTCAAAGTAGCACAATTTTTCTCCCGATTTTGCATGCATTTATCAACTTTCTACAGTTCACTGAATTGGAAGCCAATTCGTCATGCGCCCTTTTTGTTAATCTACACACAAATACACAAACACAAAGATTGTATAGTCATGACAGTATGTAGGCGTACCAATATAGCATACAGTAACTATTATTCAGCCGGCCGCGCCGGCCATCTGCATGAGCTATGCATGCATGAAAGCACTGCAGCTAGCTGTGCGCTAGCAGACTATTCAGACTCATGGAGCTGCGATACGATATGTTTCTGCTAAGAAATCTTCCCCAGAACTTTGAAAATCTACGTCAAAGTCACATTTTACAATGCCCTTCTACAGTCCATATAACTAAATCCTGATTATTTGCAAGCATTAAAAAGAGGAATTATGATCCCTCTTTTGACTCAAAAAAGACCGATTTCCAAATGCATTAATACACATAAAACTCATAGGTGAGTACGTCACAGTCCTACGTGTGCATTTGTATGTATGTTGATATTGGCTTTCTTTCGAAGCTGTCTTTTCTAGCCAAAAATAAACTGACAGCTTCTTTCTTTCTTGTTTATAAATGACTTCTTAAACCACTCTTAAGGAAGTAAATACTTTGGGAAGGCATTTCATTTATATGAAATGTGAATTTTTCCATCATTTTGTCAAATATAGGGAAGGACTTTTCTCATCTTTTTCCAGATATAACTTTTGCCATTTTCTTATTTTTTTTCTTTAATTTTTTTTATAATGATTAAACCATTTATACCCCTTCCCATTGAATATGCCTGATTAAAGAATATGTTTCTACTGAATAATAATGATAATAATTTTCCCCATTTTTGTCTCACCTGCGAAGCAAAGTGAGACTATAGGCGCCGCTTTTCCGACGGCGACGGCGGCGGCGACGGCGGCGGCGACGGCGGCGGCGGCGGCGGCGGCGGCGGCGGCGTCAACATCAAATCTTAACCTGAGGTTAAGTTTTTGAAATGATGTCATAACTTATAAAGTATATGGACCTAGTTAATAAAACTTGGCCATAAGGTTAATCAAGTATTACTGAACATCCTATCAGAGTTTCATGTCACATGACCAAGGTCAAAGGTCATTTAGGGTCAATGAACTTAGACCATGTTGGAGGAATCAACATCGAAATCTTAACCTGAGGTTAAGTTTTTGAAATGTCATCATAACTTAGAAAATATATGGACCTAGTTCATGAAACTTGGACATAAGGTTAATCAAGTATCACTGAACATCCTGCATGAGTTTCACGTCACATGGCCAAGGTCAAAGGTCATTTAGGGTCAATGAACTTTGGCCGAATTGGGGATATCTGTTGAATTCCCATCATAACTTTGAAAATATATGGACCTAGTTCATGAAACTTGGACATAAGGTTAATCAAGTATCACTGAACATCCTGCATGAGTTTCACGTCACATGACCAAGGTCAAAGGTCATTTAGGGTCAATGAACTTTGGCCGAATTGGGGATATCTGTTGAATTCCCATCATAACTTTGAAAGTTTATGGATCTGATTCATGAAACTTGGACATAATAGTAATCAAGTATCACAGAACATCCTGTGCGCGTTTCAGGTCTCATGATTAAGGTCAAAGGTCAATGAACTTTGGCCGAATCGGGGGTATCTGTTGAATTACCATCATAACTTTGAAAGTTTGTTGGTCTAGTTCATTAAACTTGGACATTAGAGTAATCAAGTATCACTGAACATCCTGTTCGAGTTTCAGGTCACATGATCAAGGTCAAAGGTCATGTAAGGTTAATGAACTTTGGCCATGTTGGGGTTTTTTGTTGAATAACCATCATATCTCTGTAAGTTTATTTGTCTAGTTCATAAAAAAGGGAAATAAGAGTAACCATGTATCACTGAACATCTTGTGCGAGTTAGAGTAGTATTCAAAGTGAGCACTGCTGCTATATTGAACCGCGTGATGCAGGTGAGACGGCCAGAGGCATTCCACTTGTTATTAATTTTGTCTACTTCATTTTTCTTTCATTTTCTTTTGTTTTTTCTCTAATTTTTTTTTCCTGTTCCTTGTTTTTTATTTCTTCATTTTCTTTCTTTTGTTTTATTTCACTTATTTATTTAATAATTTTTTTTCTTTTTTCAATATGCTATTCTACAAATTATTTTTGTTTGTTTCCCCCTTTTATGCATTGTTCTAATTTTGCAGCATATTTTTCTGTGATTTTCTCCTGCTATAATATGCTGGAAAAGAGAAAATAAACTGTATTTGGGGCCTGCGATCAAAGAGGAAGAAAGGAAAAATCATTCTTTTGCACATCTACATGTATCTGAGTTTGCTATGCACTATTTATTTACTTTACCATTATAAGTGTGCAGTGGCGTAACTACGGGGGGGCATGGGGGGGCACGTGCCCCCCCAATCGGCTGGCAAAAAAAAAAAAACGGGGAAAAGGAGAAAAAGAGGGAAAAAGGAAGAGAAACGTAGACAGTGGGGGGAAAGAATAAATTGTTGTTTATCATAGTGTTATATTATATTATGTTATATAACTAAGCATTTTTTCACAACTTTATGAAACATTATTTGCTTAATTGTGTCTTCATTGTTCCTGGTGCTCGCATAGACTTTTTAACGAGATATATAAACCTGCTGTACTAAAGCCTCCCGTTTTCAAATCAATATACAACAAAATAATATATTTCCTCGCAATTATAGTTATTATTGTTTTAAGTAGTGATATATTCTTCTTTTTCATGACTACTGAAAGCTATTGCCCTGGCTATTTTAAGGTCTTAATATAAAACATTTCCTGTCCGTGCTAACGTTCGCATTAGTGGATTGGTGAAATTTTTGCTCTTCATGAACTCCTAAAATCAGTCCTTAAAATGTCAATTTTTCTGATCTGAATATCAAAAAATTTTAGCTCGCGCATCATTTGGTTTATGAAATACGTGGGGTCTTATTGAATTCCTACAAACAAGCTTTGGAATGCCCCTCTTCATGTCTGAATTTCCTAGATTTTCAGCTCGCGCTTCGCGCTCGCAGTATTTCATTAGTGTGATGCGTATAATAATCATGATTACAATGACTTCAAAAAGTGCTCCATGTGTTTAGATGTAATTCGAACAAAATCAGCAAGCGCTTGGCACTCGCATTATATGACTATGGTGAGATATGTATACTCGTAACTATAGTCCTTAAAATATCCATGTTTGTATTCAATATATACAAAAATTTCAGCTCGCGCTTCGCGCTCGCATCATTTGGTTAGTCAAATACGTAGGGTCTTAGAGAATTCCTACAAACAACCCTTAGAATGCCCCTCTTCAGGTCTATATTTCCTAAATTTTCAGCTCCCGCTTTTGCGCTTGCAGTATTTGATTAGTAAGATGCGCATGATAATCATGATTACATGACTACAAAAGGTGCATCATGACTGTGTTTAGATGTAATTTTAACAAAATCAGCAAAGGATGGCAATAGCATTAGATGACTATGGTGAGATATTTATACTCTTAATGGATTCTAAAATATAATCCTTAAAATTTCCTTGTTTAGGGTCAATATATACAAAAATTTTAGCTCACGCTTCGCGCTCGCATTGTTTGTTTAGCGAGACAGTTAAGTATCATGATTACAAAACAATTCGCTTATAATGTCAATTTTTAGCCGTCATATCAAAAATTTTCAGCTCGCGCTTCGCGCTCGCATTATTTAATCAGTGAGATACATATCCGTTTGATGGCACTGCATGTCCTTAAAATATCTCTATTAGGTCAGTATACCTGACAACTGAGCGCGCTTCGCGCGCTCTCTAAGTGACCCGAAATTTTTGCTGGTGCCCCCCCAATGCCGTGACCCACGGTACGCCACTGTAAGTGTGTGTCTATACAGAGATTTTTTTTAAAAAGTCCACACAACCTGGGAAAAATACAATTCTTTTATTCTCTTTCAATCATTTCATATTTACAATGATAGAACAATTAATATATTACCATAAATCAAGAAGCAAAGTAAAATAACAGCAAGCATGATTTACATACGTACAAGATGTACAAAGTGAAAGTAACTTAATAGTGTTAATGGCTGCAGAATTGATATTTCAGAAGTTTGTTTTATTCCTTTTTAATTAATGTTTTTCTTTATATTTTTCGGGCCACCAAATTTTACAAACGGGCCACCAAAAAAAATTATTTAAAGGTTTTGTTGGCCCGAATGGCCACCACCAAAAAAAGTTAACGTGGAGCCTTGTCATAGGTCATTTAGGGTCAATGAACTTTGGCCATGTTGAGGGTATTTGTTGATTTCCATCATAACTTTATGGATCTTGTTCATGAAACTTTGACATGAGAGTGATCAAGTGTCAATAAACATCCTGTGTGGGTTTCAGGTCGCATGGCCAAGGTCAAAGGTCATTTAGGGTCAATGAACTTGATTAAGTCTTGGGAATCAAAACAAAATCTTAACCATGGTTAAGTTTTTGAAATGTCATGACAATGTTGTATATGGATATCATTCATGACACTTGGACATAAGAGTAATCAAGAATAACTTTCAGTGAACATCTTTCATGAGTTTCAGGCCACATGACCGAGGTCAATGAACTTTGGCTGTGTTGGGGCCTAGGGGGTATTGAATTGCCACCAGAACTTATGGATCTTGTTCATGAAATGTGAACAATCAATTATCATTGATCATCATGCACAAGTCTTCGGTCACATGATCAAGGTCAAATGAGTCTCAATGAACATATTCTTATAATCTTAAGTCGTTTTCAAAGTCAGCACTACTGCTACATGAAGTTAATCGCATAATACGAGCGAAACTGCTAGTGGAAATCCACTTGTTTTTTTATATGCCTCATTGCATGTGCATTGAATCAAGGGAAATATAGTCTGCATGGTCAATTGTTATGTACCCCTCCTGGTTAAGTGAATTTTGTGATTATAGTTCTTTGAGTTGACACATGTCATCCTCTAGATTGGAAAAGGTAAAGGAATAATTGTAATTGTATTGCAATTTGCTTTCCTTTTTTGTATTCCCTATTAAAATCTATTTTGTATCTTTACATAATCTTGAGTGTGCGTAATGAGAGTGTAGCCTACAATATTTTGTCCAGTAACCAAACCGTTAATCAAATTTGAAACATTGAATTATTCCTTTCGGTATCCATAGATTTAGACATTTTTTAGTCCATTTACATGTATATGTTACTGAAGCTGTAGGTCAAGGTGAGACATAATTCATGAGAGATAGTCAATATATCTATGACTGAATTGTTTATGTTTTACATGTTGTGTAGACCTTGTCCCCATAACACAAAGGTTAGCGATTAATTGCTAATTTGAAAGAGCAATTCTGATTGGTTCATAGTCAGTCTACGGAGCAAAATGCACACATGCAGCAATGATCTTCCATTTCAATTAGTGATTAATCACTAATCTTTGTGTTATGGGGCCCAAACTACCCATTGCAGTCAGAGTGTGCAATCATTATTGGCAAAGCAGGTGAAAATTGCTTGCTGAAATCTCAAGGGGGAGGGGGGCATCAACCACCTCCTCGCCCCCTTCTCCCCCTCCCCCCCTGAGAACTGCCAAAAAAGCAAAGCCTGGAACCCATAGCACAAACTTACCGTAAGCAATGATCATAGGAATTATACACCAGTCCTAGACGGGACGTAGTATGGTATCACGCTCGGTGTCCATTTAACTTAAACTAGGCTTATAAAATTTGGTGTGTGATACTAGCTTAAATCCCAGGAAGCCTATTGATTTTTTAGGTCAAAGGTCAAGGTCACAATGACATGTTTTCCTCATACCCTTCTAATGTCCTTGTAAACGTGATAACTTCAGTTATGGTTAATAAGCTTACATGTATATAATTTGGTTTGTATGATACATGTACTAGCATACATGTAGTCACATATATAGATTTTCATGGCAACACCATTGAAGTCTACATGTGGGACTACAATATTTACCGAGAGTAAGTTCAAATCAGAGTCGGGAAAGAGGTGAATATTCTTCATTTTTCTGATAGTTTTCAACTAAATCAACTGAATCAAAATAATTTCAAGGAATTGTTGAAAATAGATGGCCATTTCATGGATTTAAAGATGTAAAATGTGAAATTTTAGCAATTTTTTTTTTAGCAGGAGCGCGAAATTTTGTAAACGTATTGACCCAGGCCTAGTTTCACCACAGATTAATTAATAGCTACACAGCTAAAAATCTGCAATTTATCATACATGTATTGTATTGAATTGATTTGAGCTACTCAAGGAGAGTGATTCTGAGGAGCTTAATTGAACTCCTTAAGGAGAGCGATTTATTGAGCTCCACGGAATTATAAATGTGAAGGACTGATAATTTGGTGTGTATGATACTAGCATAGATCTCAGGAAGCCTATTGATTTTGAAGTCCAAAGGTCAAGGTCACAGACATGTTTTCATCTTACCCTTTTGCAGTCCTTGGAAACACGATAACTGCAGTTTAACTTAACCTTAGTAGGCTCAATGATTTGGTGCGTACATATGGTATTAGCATGGATCCCAGGAAGCCTATTGATTTTGAGGTCAAAAGGCCAAAGGTCGAGGTCACAGTGACATATTTTCATCTTACTCTTCTGCAGTCCTTGTAAATGCAATAATTTTAGTTTAACTTAACTTAGGTTTACATAATTTGATGTGAATGATACTAGCATAGCTATTAGCAATTCTATTGATTTTGAAGTCAGACGGTCAAAGGTGAAGTCACCACCTTCCACTTATCTTGCTTGACCAATAACTCCATTTTCTGCATTACAGGCGGGCGTATTATGTGCTCGCCTTAGGGACACTCTTGTTCTACAATTGATTGCATTGACTACAATGTAGCCTACAAGCAAATCATGAAATTCAAGCATACAAAAAATCGCTAACCTTCGTGTTACGGGACCCTGGTTGGGGTTAAAGGGGTCAGTGCTTTAGAACCCTCTCAGATATAGAAAGCATTTTTCACTTTATCTGCAGAACACTTAAATTTGATAATTTAAACTTAAAGGTTCGGATGAGCTGCGTCTCTACACATTTGGTCATTTTCAAACGTGAGTGACACGACAATCGGAGAGGTTTAAGGGCTCATATCTTCAAACTTAAAGGTTATGAATCAATCATGACTACTATATTATATACAATGTAGGACTGGCATGGGCCACTAAGAGTTTGATTTGAATTCAACAATTCGTTTAGTAGATATGATTAAAAAACCGTGCGTGAGTGACACAACAAATTTTGGACATGGGTTTCTGACCACTAACACATATGGTTGGATTCGTGCCCAAGTAGTTGTCATGGAGTACTGTGAGTACCAGTAAATGGACATAAATAGTGTACCTATCTAACACATATAGTCAAAATCAATCAAACCTTCTCTATGGAAAATGGTACCCTCCTATATACCGTGAGTGACACGACATCCAAAACGTGAGTGACACGACAAGTGCAAAAATACAACATTTATCTCAACATTGAAAGTATTTTTTGCATGATGTAGAAGAGTAAAATACCATTAACCAAAAAACAAGCTTAATTACATAATAACTGCTTTCTTTTAAGTTCATAATATGTCATCCTGATGTTTTATTCTTGGTTTATGGTCATATTTGCCCATCAACTCACATTCCCTATACCATACCACATTGTCACACTAGGGCTTCTACCACTCTCCTCTTTAGAGGAGGAGGGGGCACTTGAAGGAGGTGTTATGAGGTCTTGGCATTGACATCAACTCAAACATTCTTTTTGTGGCCTGATATCATTCAAAACTTTAACTCTTTCTCCCTATCTGTATATGAAAGTTTACAGGTTTATACAATTCAGCATCCACAATGGATGGAATAATTTTTCCTTGTAAGAAAGGTATTCTCAATAGTCACTTGCATCATCTGGCATGGTCTGGAAGCCAATGATGTCATGTATGACTGCCTTTTCTTGAAATATTGGATTTCAATATTATCCTCCTTTAATATTTTTATCTTAGGCATTGTCCAAATAGGACATGGCAGTTTAAATGTCTTTTTTGGTACCAAACCACAATCACGTTGCTGCACACTTCAGATGGACTATCAGCAAATTGCCTTGAGAAAATTGGAAATTCAACTCAACAAGCATAGGTTTTCTCCTGAACACTGCTTGTATGTGGACCCTCCCAAGGCAGTACATATGTAGGCACTGTACCAAAATTCAGAGCTATGCTTTTTGCTGGAATTTGTAAGCGCCTTTTCATTGCTAATTATTTGATCATATACCATACCACGGGAATCCAGGGAAAGCCACAAGGTGAAAGACGCAGTCAGTACCTGATTCTTGCAGTCTGCTAACAACTACAAGTCATTAGCCTTTCCTTTTCTAAGCCCTTGGATGTCAACATCCCAACCAGGCTCCCTTTACACCTCAATAGCTTTTTCCCCTCGAGGTCCAGCTCTGTTCTTATCAGGGTACCCCCCCCAAAAAAAAAATGATCTACTGGTACATGGCAACCCATCCAAAGTTGCTCAAATCAAAATGCGGTCTCGGTTGGGACTTGTTGGGACCTACATGAACATGCATCATTTTGTTGTAATGAATATGTGTAAATGCAAATCTGCTCTGAACACACATCGGCCCACTTACGGTAGTTTGCTGTACAGACCCTACATGTAGTTAATCACTAGCGGTATGAATGGTGGCCGAACAAATAATGATTTTGAACTTGGCATGTAGCTGCTTCAAGCAATATCCAAAATGTTCTATCAAATCTCAGTACATTCTCACCTGAAATGTTTGTTTTCTTGCAAATTTTTCATGTCCTGGAATACAAGCTTTATGGCAAATGAAAATTTTGATTTAATCAATCAGAAGGAAAAGAAAAAATATTTTCTTTTCCGAATTTGAAAAAAATGTTTGTTCATGGTGATCTCTTATATCTCATGTACATTACTTTACCACTATAATTTCTGCAAATTTCAAAAAAGGATCTGTGACTTTTGTAGCTGAGTATAACAAAGAAATAACATTACTCAAAAGCAGCGTTCTCGCCAGAAAAAAATTCACCCATGTCGGGGACTTGTGCTGCCACTCCCGGGGGGTGGGTGCGGAGCGCGGAAGCGACGGCCTTTTCATCAAATAGAGACGCTAAGGAAGCCCCATTGTGGCGTATTTTTAAGCCCACACAAATGCACATAAATGCTAGGCCTGGGAGTAAACATCGATTGATCGAATGGTTCGATTGGCATGCCGCCAATCACCAATCGATTAGCAAAATTTACACAAATCGAATGTTCGGCAGATCCCGATTATGACATTGGGAGAACTCGAATACCCAAGTAATAATAACAAAATGACAAGAAGACAATGATGACACTTCATACAGACAGGTTTAAAAATTATGTTACCGAGATAATTTTTCAAAAATAATCAATGATTGTATTACATTCACAGTTACACACCAACATGAAAGCGCTCCGAATTTTTTTTAATCCCACCCAACCTTGCCCTCGATACACAAAATGAGTTCATTGTCTGCGTGCACAAAACAATAAGAAAACACACAACCAAGCTCACTTGAGCTGATTGGACCTTCGGATAGCCAATGAAACTTTTGGGGAAACAAAGAAGAAGGCAGTGGTTCCCTTATCAGGAGAGGTCATGACTTCAGAAATAAATTGACCCCTCCCCCATCTGTGTGTGTGTGTGTGTGTGAGGGAGAGCTAGAGAAAGATAAGGGTGGGAGCCGGAGAATTCCTTTCATGTTTCAATACAATAATGCAACCTTTTTTCTATCCCCCTCACACAATGAAAACTACATTCCAACATGCGCCCGTCTTCACCGGTACTTTCTCGACTAGTCTCCAAAAATAGACCCAGTTATACATGTAGGTTCAAATGATAAAAAATCGTAATTTTAAAAGGTATTTCAAATTAAATATTTTGCAAAATATTTTTTTGAAATACATGTGTAGAATCGTGGGCAGTGCCACAAGTGGGGGCGGGGACATGGTGTGGGCAAGGGATGAAATTGTTCAAGAAATGGTCCACCTGCATGGGGTCAGTCTCAAAGAATAGTTCATGAATGAGTTGTTTACATCTTTGGGCTTTGCTGGACTTTGGACTCTGATCTGGGCTGATTCATTCATATGCAGGGGTGTGGCACTTGGAGGGATGCATGCATAATACCAGAGTACCAGCATGGATTTAGGAAGGATTTTCATTGGAACAATAAACTGAAAGTTTTAATCTCATTTCATGTAGTTTCTTTTGATATGAATATCATGGAGAAGGGGAAAAGGGTCCTACTTTCATTTATTCTAAACATGTGACTTAATTTGATGGAGATTTCACCATAAAGTAGGTCAACTATTCTGATTTAAAAGACCTGATTCCCGACGAACAATCGAATCATTCGATTATTTTTTCAGGAAATAATTGAATGGTAAAAATGACAATCGTCCCAGGCCTAACATCCATGCAATATAGCGGTCACGCACAGTTCTCAAACTCCTTTGCTATTCGTTCATTGTGTGCAGAGAGGGCGGGATAAAATGACAAACACAGTACAACTCCTTTGCTATTCGTTCATTGTGTGTAAAGAGGGCGGGATAAATGACAAACACAGTACAAGTACATGTTCCTTGTATATACAATGCATTTATTCCAAGTTCCACTCCCATCATATCAGTAAGCGCAGCTACCGGTAGGTCATGGAGCATAGCCGGTGTGATGTACGGGGCAGACGGGGGAATAGGCAACGGAACGACCTTACCGTGCCGTCATATGCCCGCAATAGCAGCCGCGAGCTAGCTGGGCGCCTTGCCACTTTCCTAGCCGTAGTAGGCCTGTAAGTGGTGGGACTTCGGCGCAACCCGATAAATGAAGTTGATATCACTAAGATGAGTTCATGGAGTGTATTTTTTTTCCTGAATATTTCCATTTCAATTTTTCCACGCATGTCGCCACGAATGTCGCTGAAATTTTACGCATGGTTCCACTTGGTCTCCATTTCCGCACGCATGGTGTTTGCACCATGCGTATTATACACTGGCGAGAACGCTGTTCAAAAGAAAGGTGAACTTTCTGCTTATTTCTGTAAATGGAGACAGAGAATGTTCGAGTAATACCTAGGTATGACTTGAACCATCACCATCACCAACCCTTTATGCATTGTAAATATGTCCATTGCTTAAGTATAGTGGTTTTTCTCTTGATACATTCACAATTTTGTGTTGATTGATTATGTTGTTATATTCTTAATCACAGTACATTCACCAAAAAATCTGAGTCTTCACACCAATGGAAAATTGTCAGGATTTTTTAAACCAAGGCAACCACGGAGAGGAGAGAAAATAGATGAACTCAATGTCAAATTCAATATTTCCATAAAAAGGAGTAAAATTAGGAAGATGGAGGAAACTATTAGACTAAAATAGGCCTAAATGATGTCAGGAACAACATTTTGACTGTATCCCTGGTAAAACGCTTCAAAAATTACTGGATGTCCCTTTTTATACACAATATAATACCGTGAGTGACACGACATTTCGTGAGTGACACGACATTGTGAGTGACACGACACAACTTTGACTGTTAATTTTAGCTTTACCTTAACACATTGGACCAAGTTACTTTATATACAATAAGGTACAGATAAACTGTATTTGCTCCAGTACTGGGATAAATTAATTTTCAGAATACACAGCTCTAGAAAACTTTATGCATTTAAAACGTGAGTGACACGACAACCAGTTTTGAAAACTTTGAAACCCAATTTTTTTCAGAAAAACACTTCACAGAATTTTTTTTTGCTTTTTAGGAGTTAGATACAATACACAGCTTGTATCTTGCCAACAAATGTGCTTCTAATACAAATTTTATATTGTGATAGGCAATATGTGAATTTTAGTGCAAAATCAACATTTTGTAACACTTAATTTCCCTTGCATAAAATTCACTGTATCTCAAGACATAATTAATAATTTTATGTAAATGAAATGGAAAAATATACTTTAAGATGTCTAGTTTCAAAAAACATTGAAGCCTAATGATTTCTAGCAAGTTTTAATTTTCACCCCCATGTCCACTTTTGTTTGAAAATGACCATGTATGTGCCTGCTTCAGTGAAAAACCAGTTCAAGTATTGTCAACAAAATTTGCCCTTCCCTTTTTGGACAGAATTAAAAATTTTTTTGTGATAATAAATATGGAAATTATTAATGATTTCTACCAAAACTTCAAACTCCGTACTACATGTATATAGTCTCATAGCTTGACCAATACTCAAATAAATGCAGATAGAAGAGACTTTCCTTAATATTAATTAGTTTGCATGTTTTGTTTGTTTGTATTCTGTAGATACATTATCTGTTCATAAAGTGGAGCCATGGAACAGCATCAAGGTGACATTCAACATTCCACGCCATGCTGCCACTCACCTACGTTCACTTGCTCAAAATGGAGATCCGTCTCTAAGAAACCTTGGAATTCTTTCTGTTCAACTGGAAAATGGAAATGTTATTGACTTGAATACAGGGCCGCCACCTCCACCACCACCACCTGCACCAGTAACCCAGCAGCTACAACAACAACAGCCACAACATGTTCAACAGGCTCAGCAAGCACCACCACAGCAACAACAAATTCAGCAGCAGCATCAACAGCAGCAACAGGTACAGCCACAGCAGTTTCAGCATCCACAAATCCAGCAGCAGCAGCAACAACAAGTGGCACAGGTTCAATTGAATCAGAATGGAGCTTTTTCATCCATTCTTGGGCAAAATCAAGGAATAGGCATGAATGTAAATGCCTCCCCTCAGGCAATGGCATCCAGAATGGGCATGACACCTTCTCCTGGACCAATGGTTATGCAGGGGAATTCTGTTGTACCTCCTTCTCAATCTCCTATACCTCAGGGCATGAATAGAGGATATAGTCACAACACAAATCAATACCATCAAAGAGGGGGCTTTCCGCCAAGAGCAAGTACCCCAACAGCTCAGTCAATGTCTCCTAATCCAATGAGTTCAATGGCAACTTTGGCACAAGGACATAACATACCTCCTAATACCCATCTCACCCCAAGCAGTATGATGCAGGATAATAACCAGCAGGGAAATATGTTCCCTTGGGGTCTAACAGGTTTTCCGCAGAGAGGACAGCAACATCAACAACAGCAGCAACAACAACAACAGCAACAGCAGCAATGGAATCAAATGCCATTCCAGCCTCAGCAAACCCCACAGCAGCAACAGCAGCAGCAGCAGCACTTGCCATTTTCCATGCATCAAGGAATGGGCCTTGGAATGGACATAACTGCAAATCAAACCCTACCTAGCTCAATGGGCAACATTCAGCAGCCTGGGATTCCGACACGGCCTCCTCCACCTCCAGCTCAAGTGAAAAAGCCAGCCCCAAAGAAGAAACGCAAGAGCAAGAAAAAGCAGAATCATCCTCAAATTCCACTGCCTCCTCCACTCATGCCTCCAGACCCACAAACTATGAATAATCCCCCTCCGCCCCTTCCATCTCAAGATCCGCTTCAGCAAAGTAAGCCATCCAATCTAGCTTTGCCACCAAGTCTCATGAACAACCCACTCAGTCCAGATACACCTGTGCAGTCTAGATTAATGCAACCTTCTCTGCAATCAAGTGCAATGCATATATCAACATCAATCTCAACATCAGCTGGAACAGTTCCAGAATCTCTTCCCTTTTCTCAATCACAAGTAACAACTGCAATGTCAACTTTCCCTTTCTCTGATGCTTCTGGTTCCAAATTGCCAATTCCACAAGGGACAACAATCCAACAGAGCCAGGCAGGTCAGGTTGGACAGTCTGAATTGTTGTTTACTCAAAACCAGCAACTCCAATTGCCTTCGTCACATGGACAGCAAACCCAAGTTACCAACACGCAGCAAAATTTTGTTCCAGGACATCACTTATTAGGACATCATGGCAAGAAATCTGCAACTGCCTCTTTGACAAGCCCTTTGCTTGTTAATCTCCTACAGAGTGATATTACAGCCACACAGTTCTCATTTGCTTCAGAAGAGATAAAGAATACTAATGCTTCAACAGTAACCTCAGGAGGTTCAGCAACTTCTAGAAACGATCATACGTTACAGCAGTTGCAGCAACATTTGCAACAGCAACAAATTCAACAACAACAATTACAGCAGCAGGTGCATCACCAACTGCAACAGCAGCAACAGCAACAACAATTACAACAAATCCAGAATCAGCACCCTCAGTTACAAAACTTGAATCCTCAGCAACAACAGCAACTACAGCAACTCTTCTCTAATTCAGGACAACCACAGGCAACCAATGTTCCTGGCCAATCACCATTTCCTCAACAGGCCCAAAACAATGTATCAAACCAGAGTAATGCCCCCTACTCCATGTCCTACCCTCAGCCAATTTTCAGCACACCACCTATCCAGATGGGTTCTGCAGGTCCTACATCTACTAGTAGTTTACCTGTTTCAACATCAACCGAGAAGATTACACTATCAACCACAGCAGGATTCCCTGTATCATTGCCAAACAAGATAGGGCCTAGTTTACCAAGCTATCCTCCTGCTAGACCAGAGTTAAGAGCCGTTCCTCGTGGACCAAGTCCTAGAATGTCCATTCCTGTGCCATCCTTACACTTTGATCCAAGTAGGACACAGTCACCACAGGTACCTCCGTCAGTTGCTGCTCTTATATCAGGAAGGTCACAGTCCTCATCTCCTCCAGGAGTAGGACCTAGACAGCAGACACCTCCTACTGGAGGAAGAATGGCATCAGGATTTTTGCCGACACCCATCGCAACACCCAATATTACTCCAGATATTTCCAAAACGACTGCATTTCAACATCCAACTCCCATTACAGTATCTGGTAGTACATTATCTGCAGCAAGCACCACTTCTCCATCAACTGCATCACAGGTCCAGAGCACAGCAGGTAGCATTATACAGAGCTCTATTCCCAAACCAGGAAATGACTCAATTAAACCAGCTGCTGGAGAGGAAAAGATGGAAGAAGATCACTCTTTTGATGAAGAATCTGCAATGGCATCCATGACAGAAGCAGAGAGAGATACGTATGCAATGGCAGCAAGGATTGTTCAAGAAGTGAAAGAAGAAGAGGAGCAAAAGTTCAAAATGATTACTCCAACTGTAAAAACAACAGCTCTCTCAAAGAAGAAACAAAAAACAAAAACTCATCTGCTTTCTCAAGCTTCAGAAAAAATATCTTCCCCAATGAGCCCTAATCCTCCAGCTCCTCCACCTCCTCCAAGTACCAGAGAACTGTTGGGTAACATCTCTCATCCCATTAGTGGAGGACAAGTTCATAAAGGAGAGACTCATACTTCTAGTTATCCAAATATTCCCTATTCAAGAGGATTCCTTGGAGGAACAAATTTTCCCCCGAGTGGAGCACCACCAACAAGCAGTACAGCATCTCAAGGGCTGGTTCAACGATTTGCTGGAAGCCCCAGAGGCAATATGACCGCCCCTCCTCCGCGCATGGCAGCTCCACCCACAGTCACTTCTACTCAACAAATTACTGGGCAGAATGTGAATGTACCTGTAACATCCATGCATGCTGGTGGGAGCATGGTAAATCCGGTCATTGGGCAAGAGAGTGATCTGAATTTTAGTCTGTCTTCTTCAGCCAAAAGTCTACCACAGCCTGCAACAATGACTTTGACTTCCACTCCAGCATCGACTGATGGTATTCAGACAATCGATAGAATGGTAGACTTAAGTAGGCAAATGGGATTTGGTTCCATGAGTGTTGCTGATCAAGTGCTTGGTGCTCAGTTACAACAAATGGCGAAAACAGAGTCACATTCATTTCCTCCTGGAAATCAACTGTACCCTTCTCAGGGTACACCTCATCAAATGAATCCTGCAGTGGCTAGTCCATCCACGACTCAAAGCATGTTACCTCCATCTCAAGCACAAACAGACTTCTCTGGCAATCAACCTCTCAACTGGCCCCTTGGCTTGCCACCTTCAACATCAACAAGTATGACATCTGAAGGGCTTCGTTTCATGGAAAAACTGGCCAATAATCCAAGAGAAAGCCAGTTGGTGAGGACATCATCAAATCCTCCTGTGTATGGCACACAAGTGAGTGAACCAGGAGGGATTGAGAAGAAAGATGATAAATCTCATCTGAAGGCTTTGCTGAGTGAAATCAATGTACTCCCACAAGTACAGAGTGCTGCAACTACATCAATAGCTGCGCAACAACCTGTAACATGTGTAACAGCTTATTCATCAGTACAAGGGCAGAGTATGCAGCCTGTAATATCAAGGGTAGGAGCCCCCATGCAGAGACCAACAGAAAGCCAACATAAAGTTGAGAGCAGATCTGAAGTTAAACAGTTATTACAAGAAGACATCATGATGAATATTGGACAAATGGTAGCACCAACCCAAGTAGATTCTGCAAATACCACAGGAAGTGCTGTTGAAGGACCATCCATTAGTAGATCATCTGATTTGGGAACTGTAGTTGTTAAAAAAGAAGGTCATGAGCAAACCCTCAAACAAGATGAAATGCCTATCCTAAAGCCTTATGGAGACTTGTCAAGTCAAATGCAGAATACCATACAGATGCCTAAATTAGCAGGAACAGCAACTGGGTCTTCTGGTTCAAACCAAGCAATAACACAAGGTGTTCAACAAATAGCATCTCTACCAAATGTGCCTGCAACAATATCAGGTTCTGTCCCCTTACAATCTCCTGTTCCCAATCAGCAAATGAGGAAAACACCCCCAGCAACAATTGCATTGACCCCTTCAGATAGCCTTCACATTTCTACTGCTGAGCAGCCAAAAGTGCAGGGTCAAGATATTCACCCTGTTCCTGGGGTGTCACCAACCAACCAAAGTGGGCTTCCAACAATCTCTGGTGTGTCACATGTGGGAGATCCTTCTATGGAACAGGTTTCTAAAGTGCAATCCTCAGAGGCAAAGTCCCCTGGGGCATCAGCTGAGCGAAATGTAAGACGTCAAAGAAGTATCAGCCCCCAGAGTGATCGAGCCTTCAGCAGTGCAAGCGCATTATTGAGTTCTATTGCAAAGTCTGCCAGTGGTAGAACAGTTTCTGGAAGTACAGAAAAACTCTCTTCCTCGGGAAGCAGCGTAGGAAGTGGTGGTGGAAAACAATCGCCTGTTATTTCTGAGCCACTCAGTATTTCTTCATCTCCAACTCAAGCACCATCAGTGTCCTCACCTATGCCAATTTTGCAGCCTCAACTTGCTGAAGCTCTTGGAAGTATACCCGACTCAGCTGACTTAACTAAACTTGCCACATCTGCCATTCGTGGTTTGAGTCCACCCCGCATTCATGAGGAAGAAATCAAACCACCCCCTCAACACACATTGGACTTTCCTGCTTTGAAGCAGCGTAGGAGGCGCTCATCCAGTGGTAGATCATTGACCCCACCTAGATCGGGAACACCTCCTTCAAGCTACAGACAAGGGATAATGGGTAGTTCCACTCTGATGAGAGGGGGTACACCTCCTGCACAGACTGATAGGAGACACTCACCTACAGTTTTAGGAGAAGTCATGGGTGGTCCTGCGCATGGTATGAGGTCTTTGATGCCAGTATCTCAGAGAATGATGTCCCCTCTTAATGAATATGGCCCTTATGGCGGACATATGATGAAGAATATCCATCAACATCATTCATTTCAAGAACAATTTACTGGGCAGATGCATGGTACTTCAAATCTTCCACCTGGCTTAATGGAATTACAAGGACAGCATCCCATGTCTCCACATTTCATGGGAGGTGGATTACCTGGAAGTAATGTTCACCACTCCTCTCAGCCTGTCACAACCTCACTGCAGCAAGGACAAGCTGCTCCAAATCAGCTTGTGTCAAATGTGACAGAGCCTGCCACAATGAGTCATCCAAGTGTGACCACACAAGGAATGATACAAAGCCATCCTTCAAATGTACACCAGTCATATGCTAGAGGACCTGTAGGCAGTCCGAGATCAGTCCAGTTCGATCCATCGTCAGTACCTCCGGGGGGTTCTCACACTTCACAGCAGCTTCCAGGAAATATTGAGAGTGGAGCCATGCATTTACAAAGTCAAAATGAGGTACTGGCAAGTAACATCGGTCAACAGCAGAGTGTTATGCAACAGGACTGGTCCCAGCAAAGTGATTCCAGTAGAAGCCTTGGTGTTCAAGGCCAACTTCCCACACAAGCCCAGGTCCAGATGCCAAGATCTTTGCCTGTAGCCAATTCAACGCTTATGTCAACTCAATCAAATCAGCAAGGACCAGCTATTAATGCTGCGCCTGTTGCAACATCAGGTTCAGCAATTCATTCATCTGTGAATCCTGTACAAAGTACAGTTCCAGAAGCTGCTGTTACTTCTCAAGTTACTGCATTTTCTGTGAAAATTACTGAGAACATTCCAGTACATCCATCTGCTTTGCCTCCAAATCCTAATGTGTCTTCTGTTCAACAAAACATTGCAACAGCAAGACAAGATACCAAACCTATTCCAAGTAGTACATCAGCCCCTGCTCAGCATCATCAGACTTCAGGAACTCTCAGTTCTGCAAGTACTGTTCTAGATGCCATCAACAAAGCCCAGGTCACTCAAGAACTCTTTCCACCAACTTCCCAAACCACAGCCACCACCATATGTCCAGAAACTCAAGTGACGAGTACACCAATTTCTGAAGCAGCAATACAACCTGTGCTTCCAGTGCTACAGTCAGATGGCCCACCAACCCCTGTCCATATGGAATTAGGAAAGGACCAGCCTGCCATCACAAATGTCAGTAAATGTGAAGAAGAGCCAACTTTACCAGTATTGACAAGAGAGATGAGTGACCCTAGTGAGTATTATCTTGAAGTATGCATCTTTGCCCTTTAACCCTAACTAGGCCAGGCTTTTGATTCAACCCCCCCCCCTGAGATCTCGGCCACCGATTGCGCAAGCGCCGCAAAAATTTGCACGCTGGTAGTGTGCGATGTAATCTGCAAGGCTGTATGGTAAAATTTTCCAAAATAATGAGATTTTATTTTATATGAATTAATTATGCTAATTTATGCATAAATCATACTTTTTGCTCTAATTCACTAAATAAAGCTGAAAATATTCTTTGTAGCATTCTTAACAATCACAATTGAAAAAAAAATCGTTTTGGAAATCAATTTCTTATGTATTTTATTGTTTTATGAATCTCTTATGTATTTCTTTGTTTTTCAAAATTTTGTTTTTCTTTTTTTTTCACCAGATTTATTGCACAACCTTTTTGAAGCATAATTATGCTTAAATCAATTGATTTCAGCTGTTTAAAGTAAAAATAATCATATCTTTATGAATAAGATGAGAAAACTAAATTTGCATTGACTTTGTACACAAAATCACGTTTTGGAACAATTTTTGGTCTGACATGCACTTACAAAATGTTACGTAATTTCGGAACCGCATACCCGGGTGTCGTAAATTTGGTCTCAAAAGATGCGCGAGATTTAAAATTATTAACTCTGTGAGTGGCGCGGTCAAAAAAATTTGCGCGGCGGAATGATTGCAGAAAATGTTGAGGGGGGTTGATTCAACCCCCCCCCTCCTGGCATTTTAGGGTTAACATCAATTGTAGCTGTTAATCATGGGCCTGATTTCTTTTTCAAAGTCAGCCCTATGATTTCTAAGGTTTCTATTATGTAGGATTCTAGTTTGAATATATAATTCAAAACTTTTACTTTGCTTTGAGATTTATTGAAACTCTTTTGTATTTTATCGTACGAAAAAAAAACAACAGAGTATCATGGTTCATGATACATCACAGGCCTAGTGTGTGTTTGAGATGTTAGGAGATATATTGATCTTGTATAGTGCAGTAATTTTTTTTAATGTTTTTTAATGAGAAAAAATTCATATTACGTAGTGAACCAACCTGTAGTCATTATTGTATTGATTATACTCATTATTTTTTCCATTTGTGAGTCATTGTCACTGAATTTTGAGAACATATAATTTGCTGTTCGTAGAGTTTACAGGTATTCATGGGGCCTGAAAGCCTAATCCAAAATTTTGACTCAGTTTTCATTATTTGATTTGTATTTGATCATGTTTATGGACATTCTTTACTTTATAAAGGTTCCAGTGGTGATAAAGAGAGCACTCAATCCAAAGCATCCACCTCTGTGCAAGGTAGTGGAACCCCTGAAATACCTACCTTATCATCAGAAAGCAAAGACAAAGATGATTCAAAGACACCATTTGACACTCCAAAACCTACATCCCTTGAGATGTCTGAGGAATCTGCCAAAGCACCAGAGATACAGCTTCCTGGAGCCAAAGATACAGCATCATCCAGTGAGGGTTTAATACTTAAGGAAGTGCCACTTCCAGACCATGAGGACACAGATTCTACAAGCTCACGTTCAGAAACGCCTAAATCACACCTGTCCGAACCAACTACCGAGGATACTTCTCCAAGCATTAGGACAAGGCGGTCTGGTCGAAAGTCTCCAGGGGCGGCCACCACACCAGGTGTAGAAGGTGGTCCAATGGGAACGAGAACCAGAAGCTCAAGTGGATCTTTAGTTTCTACTTCTGATAAAGATGGTGATGGGATGTCTGATCAGGATGGTGTGACTACACGGAAAAGGAGTATGAGACACAATGCAAAAGGTAATTTTACTTTCATTGGTATAGGATAAAGTTCTATTTTGCAGTGTTAAAATTACCTTTTGTCTCGCCTGCAACAAAGTTTAGTAGAGACCGAGTACTGTTGGTCTGTTAGTCTGTTCCAAAATGTTTAAGTTTTTGTTAAACTTGCTCTCATTTCTTTTCTTCTGCATAATTTATTTTTATACTTGATACATATGATCCTTTGGTATTAATACCACATGTGTGTCCATGAGGGTAATGGGGTCAAAGGTCATGTAGGAGTCAAAAGGTCAAATGATATGAGGTTATATCTTACAAAAATGTTGGTTATTGTTCAGCTTGCTGTCATTTCTTTATTTGTGCGTCAATTATGTTGACACTTGGTACATGTTATCCTAGGGTAATACTACTTGTGTGTCCATGAGGGTGATGGGGTCAAAGGTCTTCTAGGGGTCAAAAGGTCAAATGATTATGTGAGAATTTTTGTTCAACTTGCTCTTATTTCTTTAGTTCTGGATTATGTGGACACTTGGTTTACATGATCCTTGGGGAATATAACATATGTGTCCATGAGGGTGATGGGTCAATGGTCATCTAGGGGTCAAAAGGTCAAGTTGTTCAAATGCTCTTATTTCTTTATTTCTGCATAAATTGTGTTTACTTTTGTACAAATAACCATTGGGTAATACGACACATGTGTTCATGAGGATGATAAGGTCAAAAGATCATATAGCATATTTTTCAATTGTGATATTAGACAAGACTCATGGTTCATGTAGGTCTGGGTCGAAACGGATGGAATACCAGAATCCGTCCGATGTGTGCAGGTTCCAGTTTTATTTTTTCCTTTCCGGTATTCCAATAAAAAAGGTAATACATAACATATAGTTTAACGTTTTCTTCTTCTGAATATCTTACATGATTATCGAGTACGTTTTATTCAGTCTTACCAATAATATACCAGGTTTCTTAGTTACATTTCAGGTGACCACCGAGAAAAATAATTTGAGAAGATGGAGAAAAAATTGCCAATGTTTATGAGGCTATCTTGTTCTCTAAGTTATTAGTAGCTAAGCTACATGTTTGAGACGCATATAGAGGGGGCAGACTCTATGCGTCTCGTAGCTGAGCTACTAACAAAGAGAACAAGATTGCCACGTAAACATTGGCAAGTTTTTTCCTGTCTTCTCATGATATTTTTCTCGTTTTTTTTGTTTGTTTAGAAATGAAATCAATATTCTTAAATCTATGACTTTTTTGTACTTCCCTGTCTGTGAATTCATTTATTGGGATACCGGATTGTGACCGGCGCAACACCAGCGTATTCCGGAACAAAAACATTCGGACACGACTTGGGCCTAGTTCATGAACCACCTTTTTTTTTCAGGGAGCCATTTCAGTTTTACAGAGCCATTCTCTTTTTTTCATGACTCAGCGCAATGTTTAACATTGTTTATTTTTCCTCATTGTTGATAAATGATTATTTCATTTGTTGTTGTTCGGTTATTGTCCATTGTTTCTATCTTTTTTATTAAATTAACTGGACATTCTAACTTACAATTTTTGTCCATCAAATTGAATAGCTTAAGGAAGGATGAAGAATATTCAATTTGAACAGATTTTGTACTTACATGTACAGGAATCCTCTTCATAAGTTTTAATTTCTTACAAAAAAAAACCTGCTTGAAACTTGTTTTATGAAATATTGAATGCATCGCAGCCTGACAGCTAAACACATCCTTGCTTTTATACATGACATTATTTTTATTAACTTGAAAAAAAGGGGAAACAATTTTTTTTCATATGGTAATTTATTATGGAATTGTGCAGAATATGTGGGTACAGCTGACATGTGACGTCACAAAATAAATCCCTTAAAAAATCATGAACTTTTTTCTTAAAAAGTTGTACATAATAAAGCTTTTGCTTTTCATTGATGTGTTTCTCTATAATTTCAACAAATTAACAGTCATGGCCTAATTATGTTAGTATGAGGTACGATTTAGCATTTCAGTGTCTATAGTTCTGCAAACACTTATTTCATGAGTAAGTCTTTAAAATCAAAATTTTTGTCACCATATTATGGTTGATCTAGACCTGGTTTGTAAACCTAATCCTGTGAAATTGTGGAATAAAGCTGAAAAAAAATGACCACACTGCAGATCACCAACACAAATTAACACATGTGGGACAGTGTACTATTTGCTGGTAAACAAACAATATCAGGCTGGAATGCCACGCTTGTTTTTTTTTTCAAATTCTCAGTTGCACATTTTCTTCAAAAATATTTTGGCACACATGTTTTATGAAATAGATACGACTAGTTTGGTGGACATTTGATAGAATTATCTTCGAACCCATTTTTAGCGTGTTCCTTCAACTGGCATTTATTTGTGTTTAAACTGTCATATTTTTCTTTTCTTTATAACAGCGGAGATGTACTATGGGCCTATCCCTGCTTACAAGAGAAGAAAGACCAATCAGAAATGAATACAAGTTTCAAGATGAGGCTGTATTGCTGAGGACCCGGACATTCACACCGTTTTCACATCCCTTTGAAATGCATTTTAATTATAGCACACCTTTTTGTGGGTTGTAAGACTTCATTTTTGTGAAACCAGTCCCAAGGTGTTTTTGTGAGGATGAAGTGCAGAGGTCAAGACACTTAACTGATGTGGAATCTTTTCAAAAGAAATTTCCTGCAAATAAGATGATGGATTGAATTTTAAATGCAAAGTTTTGATATTGCCTAAAAGCTTATCCAGACAATCAATTAGAATATTAAGAAACTGCAGGGGTGGCACCAGTGGTGACGGGCAACCACCCTCCCCCCCCCATTATTTTTCAAGTTGTTAAAAAAAAAATCTCATAAAAAAAAAGAATGTAAGAAGTAAGCAGAATATAGGTCCGGCCATGTAACTCTAATTTTGAGGGCATCTTGCCTCCCCCCACCCCCTCTCATCAAAACATCCTGATACTGCCCTTGTGTAAGTGATTATGATTTGCTACTTACATGAACAATGGCAAAGTACAAAGATGCCTATGCTCTTTAATTAATGATGGCAAACTTACATGTATCATAATAACCATAACTGGACAGTAAATCATGATACATGTACATCATGGTCAATATCATTTGGGTATTCATTTTTAGTTTATGGGAAACTTTCATCAGAGAATTTGTTTTCATTTGGAAGTTCAGGGAATAATTTTCTTGGTATCGCATTGCAGTTTGCTCCACATTTCTGAAAGACTGCTATGCATAAAGTCTTTTGTAAAGCTTATTTTTACATAGGACTGTACATAACCGGTACTTACTGTAGTTGAGAGTTTTTCTCTTATGACCAAAAATGCTATTCGAATTTGTAAAGCAAAACTGTTCCCTGCAGTATATCTGCCCAGAGGACCATAGCTGTGCATGTATGACTTCTGACCCTCTCTTATACTGAATGTCATATCAGGGAATAATTTTGTTTTATAAATTATAATAGCATTTTTGGTCAAAAAAGAAACACTTTCAATTAAGTAATGTACAGTCCTATGTAAAAATATGCTATACAAAAGTCTTTCAAACATGTGGAGCAAATTGTGATGTAATACCAGGAAAATTATTCCCTGCAAATTCATACATCGCTGACTTTCATGCATAACATTATGAACGGCTTGATTTACATTCCCAGGACAGAATCAATATAACACATGTTATGCACTGTACAATGTATATACCACACATATTAGTCTTCAAGAGACTGAGGATGAGGTGATGAATGTCTTTCACTTGGACAGCTACTTCAGCTGACACACCTCTTATGTCATGTTATTGCACTTATTTTCAGCTTTTTTTTCTTCAAAATTCTGGTGTCAGAAAATCATAATGCTTTTTCCATGGAAGCCGAATGTTCCCCAATCAAAGCCAGTCATTAGACATTGGTTAATATCATTTTTTGTTGTTGTTCTGGTGTTGACATTGGCAGCATAGTTCAGATCGCTTTCCTTTGCTTTTATGGCAAATTATAGTTTACAGAAATGGTCCAAATTACATTAGCTCAACATCTTGAGGTTTTGTCTAATACCGGCTTCATTTCAAAATTTGTGCAGTGCTGAAAATTATCACAACAATAACACTGAATGGTTGACACCAAACTTTGTACGGCCTTTGTATACTGAAAAACAATCTAAGTCTTGGGATTAAGATACTGTATTGGAAATTGATAAGAGGTTGAATTAAATCTAAATTAAAGTAAATATCTGTTCAACTTCAAGGGGGAAAGCTGAACATTTGAATAGGCTATTATCTGCTTATCAATGGATGATGTAAAAGAAGCGGTGACATTGTTGTATTTGATTATTTTTTTATCACCTTGATGAAAGTTATTCTTATTGCATCAGAAATAGCCCCTGTATTAAGACTATTGGATTTCAGAATTCATGTGTCAAAATAACATGATTTGCATGCCCTTGTGATTTGCTACTAAATGTATAACCAAAACTTGGTCCAATTATCTTTTAAATGTGTATAGGCAGGGTTAATAGCTCCATGTTTATACATACAAATAGACTATTTGGATTTCTTGACCAAATCTGTTTCTAGACATGGTTGGCAAAATGGTGCCAAGTAGTAACAGGGATATTGAAACTTATCATCTCCCGTTTGGTTAATAATTTTGTCAGTGGTCATCAAAACCACACATGTGACAGTGCAAACCCATTTCCGAGAAAATAGACTCTAAAGTTTACTGTAATTTTGGAAAGACCAAGACAATTACTCGACATTGGTATCCTTATTTTTACATAAAACCAAGGATCTGAGAAAATCTCGCGAAAGGGCTACATGTTTGTAATTTCGGTTTGAGCGGCTTAAATTTTCCCTGTACAAAAGCGTCTTAGGGAAAAAGCGATTCAATAAAAAGTGATCAGTCAAAACGTATCGCTTTTTCATGTGCAAAGTCAATGTAGTGCCGATACAATGGTTTGACTGACCGCGCAAATTGAAATCGCAGTCAGTCAAAATGTATCACTCTGTTGCTCTAATACAGAACACGTTTCCAATGGGATTTGCTCATTTGCAAATTCCCTCATATCTCAGAAACTAAACTAAAATAAATTACTGCCTAGAAATTTAGTCATGAATAGAGTAGGACTTGTACTTTCCATTTTCTGCAAAAATCCCAAAATCAATTTTTTGACCAAAGTTGACTGATACGATGGTTCGGATGAACGCCGATGATTTGTACCCATTTATATGTTTATTGTATTCTTAAGTCTGTATACTCACATAACTAGAATGGATATAAATCCTTATGAATCTACTTTAAGCCCAAATTCACAAAGCCGTTTTTAAAACCCATGGTAGAGTTTATGCAGATTTCCTGTATAAATTACGCTTATTTTATCGCATATGTTAAAAAATGTCCAGTGCTGATGCACGCTTTTGTCACAGTGTGCCAAAGTATCCACATTATTTTATTCATGAGTCCACTCTTCAAACAGTGGACTCGTGAATGAAATAGCATATCTAACCATGGTAACAGGCATTAATTTGGTGCACTGTGACAAAAGCGCGCATCAGCATAGGACATTCTTTATACACGTTCCCGATACGTGCTAAATTAAGCGTAGTTTATACAGGAAATCTGCATAAACCATGGACTCAACCATTGGTTTTCAAAACCACCTTTGTGAATTCGGGCCAACATGTTTGATAACATATCAGATTGTGAAGAGAAAGACAGAGAATGCCTACAGAGGTGTATTGTAAATATTTTGTGTTGGCCATGAAATCATGAAATTCTAATTCGAATGCTAGATAAGCAAAAAGAATATTCAATAATGTTTGCATTTGTTATTTTGTATTATTGAGTTTTTTAAACACAACAAAACAGTAATAAAATGGCTCAATGAATAAGGATGGTTGATAAAGCTTTTGAATTGAAGGAATCATGAAACTTTCTTGTCCGAAAAAAGGAGAAGAAAATTGAGAAGAGTATTCAAAGAAAAAAATCAAGTGAAATCTTGGTAGAATATAATTGATATATGTATGTATTATTATATGTGTGGTCTTTCTAGATTTGAATGTTTTTTGTTTCATGCTATGTCCTCACTGAAATGTTTTTTTCTCTTTAATGATACATTGATAGTATTATTATTATTATTAGCACATTGTTTTATATTTGTGGTGCATGTTAATAATCTGTGAATTGTATTTGCCATTTAAATCATTCACTCTGTAAAGAGTGAAAAGATTATTATGTGTAAGGAAGCACAAGAAGTGCTAGTTATTTTGTCAATGTGAAAGATTTTTTTCAATAAAATGTTTTTATAAAAGTATGAAATGTTCTGTTTTCTTACAAACTTTGAATTCCAAAGGAGTCTTAAACCAAGGTTACATGTAGTTCAGATGTGGCAATATTACATGTAGGTTTGAAAAATATTTGAAATGAATTTTAACTGGCGATGGGCACCATCATTACAATATGGATATTATGTTCATTCATGGACTATTAATATGTACCCTAATGAAGTAATGATCATTTGATCTCAAGGATCGATAAGTATTTTGTCATGGACTTTCCCCTCCCTGAATAATGCCTCAACTATTTCATGATAGGATGAAAGTATACCATCCCCCCCAGGCTTGGCAATTTATTTTCTCTGTACATGTATTTGCGTACACCACCTTGCCATGGAAATAAAGTGCTTTGGTGCACTGGCAGATCCAGGGAGAGAGGCACAATTAAAATTTGTAATGTAGTTCCCCCCCTATTGAAAGTGAGGACCTTTTTTTTAACCTTTTTTTTTAAACAAATTATGATATGTCCTTACTTCTGGGTCGAAAACTTTTTTTTTTGCTTGTCAAATGTGCCCTCTTCCGTTTGGAAAATCCTGGATCCGCCCCGGCTTGCTTTGGTGTATGAGCATGGTGTCAAACTTGTAATGCCCTGCCCCATGGTGCAATATTGAGAGAGGAGTTATAAAGGACATGTCAATTTAGCTCCCTTCATCATTAAGTCTTTAAATTGTATTTCACTTTACAATTGATTGGTATACTATGATTAAGATTGATCTACACAATTGCTTACAAGATTGTTTGCATCGCCTCTAAGGATAGAACAATAGAAGAGAAGGAATAGAGATCAGAGACAGACGAGATGAAAGACAGAGTGAGATGAGAGACAGAGTAAAACAGATATGAGAGATAGAGTAATACAGAGATGAGAGACAGTAAGACAAGAGAATGACAGAGTAAGACAAGGGATGAGAGACAGAGTAAGACAAGGGATGAGAGACAGAGTAAGACAAGGGATGAGAGACAGAGTAAGACAAGGGATGAGAGACAGAGTAAGACAAGGGATGAGAGACAGAGTAAGACAAGGGATGAGAGACAGAGTAAGACAAGGGATGAGAGACAGAGTAAGACAAGGGATGAGAGACAGAGTAATACAGAGATGAGAGACAGAGTAAGACAGGGGATGAGAGACGGAGTTATACAGAGATGAGAGACGGAGTTATACAGAGATGAGAGACAGAGTAAGACAGGGGATGAGAGACGGAGTTATACAGAGATGAGAGACAGAGTAATACAGAGAGACAGAGTAATACAGAGAGACAGAGTAATACAGAGATGAGAGACAGTAAGACAAGAGAATGACAGAGTAAGACAAGGGATGAGAGACAGAGTAAGACAAGGGATGAGAGACAGAGTAATACAGAGAGACAGAGTAATACAGAGAGACAGAGTAATACAGAGATGAGAGACAGTAAGACAAGAGAATGACAGAGTAAGACAAGGGATGAGAGACAGAGTAAGACAAGGGATGAGAGACAGAGTAATACAGAGATGAGAGACAGAGTAATACAGAGATGAGAGACAGAGTAATACAGAGATGAGAGACAGTAAGACAAGAGAATGACAGAGTAAGACAAGGGATGAGAGACAGTAAGACAGGGGATGAGAAACTGAGTAATACAGAGATGAGACAGAGTAAGACAAGAGAGACAGAGTAATACAGATATGAGAGACAGACTAAGACAAGAGATGAGAGACAGAGTAATACAGATATGAGAGACAGAGTAATACAGAGATGAGAGACAGAGTAATACAGATATGAGAGACAGAGTAATACAGAGATGAGAGACAGTAAGACAAGAGAATGACAGAGTAAGACAAGGGATGAGAGACAGAGTAAGACAAGGGATGAGAGACAGAGTAATACAGAGATGAGAGACAGAGTAAGACAAGAGATGAGAGACAGAGTAATACAGAGATGAGAGACAGAGTAATACAGAGATGAGAGACAGAGTAAGACAAGAGATGAGAGACAGAGTAATACAGATATGAGAGACAGAGTAATACAGAGATGAGAGACAGAGTAAGACAAGAGATGAGACAAATACTCTAACAATATTCATAAAATAATGCCAAGGAAAATATAAATTCATTTAAACAACAAATGAACTCAAAACAAACAATTACAGTTAGAATTATATTTTGATGTTAGATGACTGAATTTAATATACCTACTTTTACCAATGCACACACATAGAATTTTGACTGTTTGACAGTTAATTTACTATTACTAATTCACTTCTTGTTTATACAAAACCAATGCATAGAAAATTCTGACGTAAAAGGTAAGAGATTAATAAAACAGGCTATCATGAACACTAGAATGAAATACATGTATAGAAAAATAATGTATAGAGTATAAAAGGGATTTTTAGGTGCACCAACTGCACGAATTCTAGAATATCTGGATTGCATAAAATAATAATAAATGATTTTACATATTATGTAAAATCATTTCTTTGAGTTGATAAGGCAAGATTCAATCATAAAAAATTGAAGGACATTTCCTTTTTTTAAATATATAAATCAATTACACTCAGAAATTTGAACTTTTTTTGAAAGCCATTAGGGAAAAAGGTAATATCTAAAAGTTTGATGGAAAAGCCCCCCCCCCCCTCACACACAAAGTAATTTATCTCTATTACACCATGGACCTAGTCCATGATTACACTAAGGCAGTTTCACACTCACAGTATAACCTTCCTCATGGTGATACAAATCAAATTTATACAAATGAGGAAGCATTGGTTAAAAACAAGCTTTCATAATCACTAAGAAGAATAATACAAATTTTACAGACATATCTATTATCTAAAGATCTCTAACAGATATGAAAAGATTACTTTAAGCAAACAATTCTCACTTTATGCCTATCTCTAGTTTTGGTAAATCTCCAAAATATCAGTGTCACTGATACTCATTCCTAGATTAATATTGAATGTGCTTGAATTAAAACAGCCATGATAACAATGATATCAGATAAAATGTGTTATTGGGATTAAATTTACCAGCAATTTTACATCAAAACATGATTCAATCAGGTGCCTGTTTATATCTTATTTACATAAAACCCCACTCAAACACTGAATGTCAGGATATGATTATTGTCAGTATCTTTTTAATAAAGTACCGAAGCGTGATGTCAGTTGCCATGGTATCATGGTGGGCTGGTTCTAAACAGAGCCGCACCTGATGATCGTCTGCTTACATTTTGGCTCGTCTAAAAAATAGGTTGCAAGCGATCATTCCGATAGCAACCATTTTCTCCTATGAGAAACACGCTTTCATTCCATGATACCATGGCAACTGATGTCATCACTTCAGTATTCTATATTCAATTACTAAATTGGAAAAGCACTAGTAAGTGTTCAAAGAGCTGTTTCAAATAAAAACATTGTCAAGAGAGGGCGCTAGATGGCACATTCAAACTCTCGCAGATGATAAAATTGCAAAATTTAAATTCTCATGTTTTTTTAAACACATTCCATACCTTCAACACTTTTGTAATATGGAAAATGTTAAATGATACTTGACTCTAGTTCATATTAACATATTAATGATCCTTTACCAACAATGTAGACAGGCTAAAGCATATGTTACCTTGGAAGAAAATAATTATTTCACACTCTATTTGTTACCATCAATCGAGTATCCCATACATTTCAACCTGAGCTTTCGGAGGTAATATAACATGGTATATAATTCATTGTAAACCTGTTGACTAGTAAATTCTATAACTCCTATTGGTAAAGGGTAAGGAGAGTTAATGACCCCTTCTCAGGACTGGGCACATATGAGATATCAGATTAATCTATCTAAACATATAGCACCAGATGCAGAGTTTTTCAATAATGCATGTCTTACAGAAAACAAAGTCAATACCAACTTTTGCTTTGATATAGCTATAACTCAAAAGACTAATTTAATATATTATATGGATATTTGACCCACATTTCACATATAGATGTAATTTTTTTAAATTAAATTGCGATATACAGTTTAATAATCATTTATATCAAGTATCATAATTGATAGGAATTGATCTATTCATTTTATTAAGTTTCCACGAATGCAAATATGACAAAAGAGGAATTTATTCATTTTTTTAAATTTCCATGAATGCAATCATGACAGTTCAATTATCAATAAAATAAATGATCGATATAACTGATTGTGAATATCTGCAATTATCTCAATATCAAAATACAGTCGTAATCAAATATTGTTTTGAGATTCAAATTAATGGTAAACTTACACATTATGTTAAAAAAAAGAAGCTCGCACAAAATTCTTCAATGCTTTGCTTTAACAATGAGCACACAAACAATGGGAAAAGAAAAAAAAATGTTAAGTCCATAATTAATTTCAATCAATTCATGCAAAATGAATACTAATTGCATATATACATATAATCCACAAACATATATCCATCACACCGCATCAAACAATTCTCTATGCCAATTGCAGGTATATCTACCATCAGACATGATTTATACTGGAAATGTTTTTTGGACATTTCAAAAATAACATAAAGTGAAGAAAATAAGCACATTAACCATTATTATTGAACAAAATATACTAATGATTTGTACAATTTCTGCATCAAAAGTTATAAGGCCAAACCAATAAATGGGCGGCAAGCAGGAATGCAAGCACTCTGACGAGATCTAAACATAGCGATTGACAAGCGATTCATATTTCTCCTGTTGACCCGAGGTGACAGAAGGCTCTCCAGCTTTCTTGATGAATGCCTGGAAAAGGAAAGAAAACGAGGGAATATTACAAATATACTCTATATTAAAAACGAAGAGACATTTTGGGGTTATTTTACAGTCCATCAGAGGGAAAGTTGTTCACATGTGACATCAAACTTCCTTGTCGCATTGTCAATAGGAGGATCTCCATAGCATTAGTGATTGTAATATTCAAATGCTCATAACTTTCTCATTGTTTGTTTGATTTTTCTCACTGTCGTTGATCTGTTTCTTTAAAAAAAAATTTCAACACAAGCCTACTTATTCCAAAGGTTTCATTCCCCTCGTATCCTACCTCACATTCCTGAAGAGTAGCCGTTCCTTCTGCTATTTTCAGTCCAAGGCCATGAGTAAAGCTGGAATAACGATCCTAAATATCAAATGAAAAGAACTTTTTATAAGTCATGGACTTACATGTAATAAGTTTTTTTTTTGTAAATTAAATAAATTATTTACCTTGCCACATGTTCATAATACATGTACTTATCTGACAATACGCCCTTTTGTATTTTCCTTTGTTTATTTTTAGTATTATCAAATAGCAATCTGATAGCATCTTCCCTGTTCCTTTCTTTGTAGATTATTCTATGTTCTCTGTTTATTTCAGAAATGTGTGCGTGTCTTTATGTATACTATGTTGCTTGTTGAAATGGACCTCTGCATATACAGTAGTGTCTGGAATAAAGTCTTTAACCCTTTCAATGTGTACTTCGCACGAAAGAACACTCAGTGCCGCGCGAACTTCACATTTCATGCTCAAACAAAGATCCATTGTTTCCTTCCCTGAACATAATTCAGCACAGAGGGGCTCATGGCCCAGCACACAAGGAGTTAATATTTACAAAGATAATTCAAGAAAGTGCTACAACTAATGGTGTTGATCTTTGTCACTCCTGACAATGTTTTCAAGGTATGCCACTGCCAAAGGCTTTAATGTAATATGAGAAAAGAAGTTTTCATAAATGAATTTAAAGGGATGGTCCGGGCTGAAAGTATTCATAGCTTAATAAATAGAGTAGAATTCACTGAGCAAAATGCAGAAAAATTCATCAAAATCGGATATCAAATAACAATAACAAAGTTATTGAATTTTAAAGTTTAGCAATATTTTGTGAAAACAGTCATCATGAATATTCATTAGGTGGGCTGATAATGTCACATCCCCACTTGCTCTTTTGTATTTTATTATATGAAATTAGGTTTATCCAATTTTTTTCCTCCGAGAACTAGAAAAATTGGATTGACAACTGATTTAGTACATTAGATATTTATTGCTGCAACTTATTTCATTATAAAGGAAACATATTATTCACACAAGTATGAAATATTGACAAAATTAAGATCTTATCTAACATACAAAAAGAAAAGTGGGGATGTGACATCATCAGCCCATCTAATGAATATTCACGACGACTGTATAGCTAAACTTCAAACTTCAATAACTTTATTATTTGTTCTCCGATTTTGATGAAATTTTCGGCATTTTGCTCAGTGAATTCTACTCTACATATTAAGATATATTTTCAGCCCAGACCATCCCTTTAAAGGTAAATTCAAATATATCTTTTGAAAAATATTCTTAAGAATCCTTGCACCTCACCTCTACCATCTTTTGAAGATGTCCATCGGTGATGAGCTTAGCAGCAATTCGTAGTCCTCTAGCAAAGGAATCCATTGCTCCAATGTGAGCATAGAACATATCTGCTAAGTCTGTAGATTCACGACGTACCTTAGCATCAAAGTTTAAACCACCAGGAGCTAAACCACCTTGATCTATAATGCACTGTAAGGAGTCAAATCAATTCATTCAGAAATAATTTTATACCAACATCAAAATTAAACCAACAGTCTACTTAAAGCCCAAGGTTCTCCTCTTCATCATTCTAATCTCTGTAAAGATGTTCACCATCATCCCAATCATCCGTTATCATTAAAACTCAATGTATCATCAAATTGATAATCACCATCACCAGCACCATAACTATCATCATCATCATCACCACCATCATCATTAAGGTCATTATCATCATCATAATAATCATCACCATCACCATAACCATCATTATCATCATAATCATCATCATCATCATCACCATCATCATCATCACCATCATCATCATAATCATCATCACCATCATCATCACCATCATCATCATCACCATCATCACAATCATCATTATCATCTTCATCATCATCATAGTCATCACCATCACCATCATCATCATCATTATCATCATAATCACCATCATCATCATCATCACCATCACCATCACCATCATCATAAAATACTGGACCTACAACTGTATTCATTCTCTTCTTTTTTTCATGCTATACAGTTGCTTCAATTGCCCAAGCTTTCTACTCATAGGTTTGTAATATTTTTGATATATCAGTGATTTACAGTGTAAGTTGTTGATGTATTAAAGACTAATAATTGTCTGGTAGTTACCTTGCATATAGCAGCAGCTCCTCTGATATCCATAGGAAACTGATCAGTATCCCAACCAAGATCAGGTGATCCAGTATTAGCATCAATAGATCCAAGCATACGAAGACTAAAAGAATATTACAGACATAAAACAGTTTACTTCAAATTGTTGGTAATAACATCCAAAAACACTTGTCAGTACTTATGTTATTTGGGATCAAAGATATCTGTTTGAATTTATCAGGAAAAAAAAGAAGCGATACATTAAATGTTTTGATCTGGGTTCTATTTCATTAAGATTTATTATAATAACTAATGCACAACTTCTATACTAAGATTACTAGCAGCCAATCAATTGAAAGATTTCAGTAGCTTTAAATGGGCCTGTGATTCAGGTTGACTAATGAAAGGTGACCTGTATTTTCAAAATCATTACAAGTCAGTACCAATGACAACATCTCAGAAATAATCTAACCAAACACATATCAAATTTTCCATCTGAGCAGAGAATAATTTATGCTTGTATGCAATGGCTTTTAGAGTGAAATCTACATCGATTGAAAGAATATTAATTGTGTCGAATCAGTAGTGGATGTATACAGCCTGAGCAGAATGGGATGGTGTAGTGTTGTGAATAGGACGATGAATATGAGAGTTTTGAAGTCTAAGATTAAGATTTGGAATGAAGTTAAAATAATATTGGATAGACGTCTAAGTCTTGACGTTAGTCAGTCTATATGGATGAGTGTGGGTCTAGTATTATATCTCTAATAATCAAGAAGTCTTATCTATATCATCAGTTTTAGGGGTGTAACTATTTAAGGTGGGAGAGATCTAAACTTGATCTGATTGGTGTCTACAGGTAACCCCTATCAAACTTTCTCTGGTATAAGGGGTGTGGTGATGCTCTGTGCAAGTGACTGGGGCTGGAAGTGTGAGTCATACTTCTTAGAACTTCTGTTCCTTGAAGTTAGCTGACGTCACTGAGGGTTGGTCTGTTACGGTCAGTGTTTAGGAGTTAAATGGTAATGAGTTTTGGGGAATTCTTAGATGACATTGGGGGAGTTTGTAAACAAGTGAAGGTGAATGGCTGAAAGGATAACATGAAGTTAAATACATACTACATAACAGTAGAACTCAATGGTAGGGGCAATGTTTGCACCTGAATGAAGATTTGACCGGGGTGAGATTTCTCAAACTAGAATACTGGGGGGGGGATATTAAAGAAGCATACTTACGCAGAAGCCATAACAATATCATGTTCATAGGCATGTCCTGCTAACATGGTATGGTTTGGTTCAATGTTCAGTTTGAAATCATTTTCAAGATCAAAGTGCTCCAAGAAACCGATCACAGTCATTGCATCTAAAAAAAATAATAACAAAAATAAATCATCTCACTATCAATGACTGAATAATATCATAAAATATGAGAGTGGACCAGCACCTCCATCCAAATCTGACCTTTGTTATATTCATTAATACATGTTTAAACATAAACTGAATCTCTATAAAAGGTAAATATGATGAAAAGGGTACAAATGCAGAAGAACCATATAATGAATCCAAATATGAACAATTATCTACATGATATCAAAATATGGAGCGTTGTGGCCCAGTGGATTAGTCTTCTGTCTTTGAAACAGAGGGTCATGGGTTCGAATCCCAGCCATGGCGTAATTTCCTCCAGCAAGAAATTCATCCACATTGTGCTGCACTCAACCCGGATGAGGTGAATGGGTATCTGGAAGGAATTTATTCCTTGAAATACCACCGCGCTGTAAAAAGGCTGCGGGGCTAAAGCCAGGGTAATAATATTCAAGTCCTTTGGAAGCGCATAGGGACGTTGTGACCTAATGTGATATGCGCTATACAGAACTGCATTATTATTATTATTAAAATATATGGATAATAAACATATCACAAAAATTTCATAAAATATGATGAAAGCATCATGGAAATATATCAAAATACATGAATATGGACAAACTAGCTTTACATCCCACTTAGGCTTTAGACAAATGTTTCCTAAAGGACAATAATTCAGTTGGTAGAGTGTCCGTCTCCCAACCAGGAGTTCAGGGGTTCAAACTCCGGCCGCGTCAGACCAAAAGACGCTATTGGAGTTGCTGCTACCGTTTGGTGTTCAACAATTAAAGGGATAGAGCCCCGTCGATCTGGTGCTGCACAGTGGCTGCCGGGCCCAAGATCAATTGGGCAAAACAAATTTTCTGAGTATTTCATTTCTGGTGCTATTTCGAACAATGAAATATGGATTTTAAGAGATTTAAAATTAAATTCTAACATTTAAAACTCTAAAACAAGATATCAAGCATATTTACCATAATCATATTGGTGTTTGGTAGGTTCTTTAGGTTTGGGTTCAATCAAAAGCTGTCCAGTAAATCCAATCTCATTCTTGTATTCTGTTAAAAAGAAAAATAATATCCCACAAATTCTCGATAAAAATCAGTGATGTCACAAAAATGCACACCATACATATAGGTCAATTTTCTACAATAAAACAACATATTTACATGTAGAGGACACACCCACCCCAACAAAAAGTTGATTTGACTAAAAAGAGAAAAATCCCACAAGCATAACACTGAAAATTTATCAAAATCGGATGTATGTAACATATTACCAGTTACAAAATTTTAATTTTCGCTTAATTTCACAAAACAGTAATTTTCACATCCTGGTCGGTATGCAAATGAGGAGACTGGTGACATCACACACTCACTATTACTTTTATATTTATTACATGAAATATTCCAATTTTCCAATTTTTATTCCTCCCCGAACATGTGTTATTACCATTGTTTTAACATTTTGTGGTGTTGTCAAGTTGGTTCTTATTGTCAAATCTGTAAAAATTGAAATATTGTATAATTCAAACAAGCGAAAGAAATATTAAGTGAGGGACATCATCAACTCTCTCATTTCCACGTCACTGAATCAAAGTGAAACTTTCAATTTTTGTAACTTTCTTATTTTACATCCGATTTTGATTAAATTTTCAGCGTTATGCTACTTTGATTTTTCTCTATTTATCAAAATAAACATTTTTCTGGGGTGGACTTGACCTTTAAATGATGACTTGAGAATCATATTTTCTCTGCTTGCTAGTGCATGCCATGAGATTCGTTTCCAAGACAGACAAATCATATTTGACCTTTAAAGCTCTTTAGATTTCAATGACCTCAAAATACTAACGTCAAACATCATATACTAAAGACAAAATATTAAAACTCTGTCCAAAACATTGATCGTGTGTTGCATTCAAATTAAATTCATATCCCACAGAGCATTATAAAAGAATTTGATAACATTTGACATTTTAATGAGATCTGTTTAACTTCAGGGTGAGACAATGTACATCCTGACAATAATCTGTCCTAGCATTATGACGTACATAAAATAATCTCCACATCACTATCATTAGCATACATCTATCTAGTAAGTAGCAAAACAATACAAAAACATATTGGCCCATATTCTGAAGTTTGGTTTAACTTAAACTTAGGTTTAAAGATGTTGCTTAAGTATGGATAGCCAATTGTTACATTTAATAAATAACAGTAGAGATACATTTCAGCTCATTTGGCTCTCAAATCATTCATAATTGTCTAGGAAGTATAAATAGATGATTGTCTTCACCATCGATGAATCAGGAAAGAGCACAGTAAACCTAAGAAGCATACAACTTGATAAAAATGTTGACACTTAGGGCTTCCCATAATTTTAGCAGAGTTAGACCATGGTCTAAGTTAAACCTGACTTCAGAATATGGGCCATTGTCTCTTTCTACCAATGCATTGATCTATCTACTTACTACTTCTGTCTCCTATTTATTACCTGCATTCATCTTCATCTAATATGACGATTATCATTCTCGTATTGCACCCCTCTTTCTTTACACATAAAATGTTCATAATAATCTTTATCTTAATTAAAAAATGCAATATTGATAAATGTTTCCAAAATGATTGGTACATATTCATTCATTATATTCTGGCTTGATCTAGTGAATATATACTTACTAACAGCCATCTTAAAGAAGTTAGCCATGTGAGAGAGTTCTCCCTGTAGGTCAGTATTGAGTAGGCTTTGGTAGCCCTCTCTTCCTCCCCAGAATACTACAAATAAAACCAAAAGAAAATGTGAAATCTCCTCCTCCTCCTCCTTCTTCTTTTTCATTTGTAAATAATGCATGTAAGTGCGTGCATGCAGGGCCAAATAATGAATGATGTGTAAGAAGAGCCAATGGATATACTGCACCGAGGTCCCCAGGACCGAGTGCGGTATATCCATTTGGTGAGTCGAGCAAAAAGTTCATTATTTAGGTCCTCTATGCACAAGAATGCTTGTATTGTTTTTTTTATACACACAAGAATGCTTGCATTGTTTTTTTTATACACCCCCCCAGGGGGGGGCCAGTCAAATATATTGCTGTACACATGCGTGACCAAGGAATTTCCAAACACCCCCTAAACAAGTTTTTTCTGTGTAAAAAATAACCCCCTAAACAAGTTTTTCGCAGGCTTTATTTACATATTTTGACCCCTAAACAAGTTGTCGCCAAAATATTACCTCAGGGGAAAAAACTTTGGGGAAAAAAACATACCCTAAACACGTTTGGCTAGTCTTTTTAAAGAAAGCTTTTGGGGAAAAAGAACATACCCTAAATACGCTGGACACCGCGATTGACCATTTACCAGTCTTTCAAAACCACCCTTTTTCTTGAAAATCTGTGTTTTTTATACCCTTAACGAGTCCAAGCGCGGACCGCGTCCAAAACTGAAAAAACACCCCTTTAAACGTGTTTTTTTGGTCACGCGTGTGTACAGCAAAATATTTTACTGGCCCCCCGGGGCCCCCCCCATGTAACTGAGTTGCCCTGAATGCTACATGTATATTTGATCTAAATTCTAGATAATTCCAAAACTTGCTCTATTCCGCACTCTGACGTCAGAGTGCAGGATAGTGTATTTTGGATGCAATAGTGCAATTCGCTGAATGTCATGTGATTTGATTTGGAGTAGTATAATCTAATATTCTGTTATGTTATATTCTATTCTTATACTCTTATAATATTATATTCTCATATTCTTTATATTCTTATTTTCATTCTTATTCTAAATACATTTCATTATTACTTTTCCTATTCTTTATTGTACAACGCCTACTTATCTTGTTGTACGCGATCAAATGGGAGGCTGAATGTCACACATTCGTACCGTTGCACACAAGACGTACCATCCAAAATGTACCATTGCACGGCTTTAGGAGGTGACGTCACAATGCGATTTCATTGAATAAGGTGACAATGCGCGTACAGCCCGCTGGCTAAATGCGCAATGCTGTCCAAGATCATGTGCGCTTGTGGGCCCAGCTTGTGGGATTTTGCTTTTTGTTTTCAATATTTTTGCTCCCTTTTCATAGATTACTGGAGGGAAAAACTCTTGTTTATTTCATATTTTCGCTAGATTCCGAGGCGTTGTACAACACAAATAGCGAATATTCTTATTCGTGCAATGGTGCGAGATTTCGCATTCGGTGAAAGAAAGAAACACTCTATTCAACTCGGCTAACGCCTCGTTGAATAGAGCATCTTTCTTTCACCTCATGCAAAATCTCACACCATTGCACTCATGCCTATTCCGCTATTTGTGTATTATTCTTATCATGATAATTAACATTTTCCTGTTTGGTATTTCTTCCTTTTCTTCTTCCTTCTCATTTCCCCTCTCTTTAAAACAAATCATACAACTACGAATGAAGAACTCACCAAAGTTTTCTCCACCAAGTTTCTTTCCAATCTCAAGTCCTTTCTTGACAGCTGCTGCAGCGTATGCTACAACATGAGCATCTGGGTTGGTGGCTGCTCCATTCATGTATCTATAGTCAAATTACAAAGAAGTTCTCTTGAGGTTTTGTAAATAAAAATATTCACTAGCAGCAGCTCAAAATAAAATAGCTTCACATTTCATCATCAACTTGCTTTTAACTATTTCTTTAAAAAATCTACAGGGTTCTCAATAACCCGACCTGAACATGAACATATGTAAACTGTTTTGCCAGATTAGGAGTGAATTTAGATGATTGAATCTTACATTCAATAAAAGTTTGTTTCTCTGGGCTCGCCTACATTGTAGTGTTGTCTACATTCAACACTCAGCATTGAGGAGTGCATTTTATGGTGGGGTTTACTAAATTACTTTTGAGCACAACTGTACATTGAGAACACATTATCTGTGAAGTATTTGCATTGTGTCACTGATTAGGATATCCTTTATTCAATTGACAGAGAGCATAACTCTAGAAGTCTTAATACATACAAAGAGCTTGATTTACACAGAGTATAAAATAATGGAATCTTTAAAATAAGGTGAGAACAATTTTTGGAGGGTGACATTCAACTGTAGGAAAATGGTCAACGACATGTTTCAAATTGAGGGATACTTATACAGCAGGGGAGTAAATTGGGATTATTGCCCATTCCAGATTATATTGTACTAATTCTATGTCAGACTTTGAGTTTAAAATTTGTAAATACACGCCAAGCAGGCTAGATGAATGACCAAATATTCATCATAAACAGCTGATGGCCTCTATACAGACCTGGTATGCTCTCATGCAAATGTGTTTTCATAGCAAATTGATTGTATGGGAATCCACAATAATTCAATAATTGACACATTCATGAATTCAATGCAGAACACTCACCCTAATATGCTTTTCACATTGCATTTCCTTAACCCCAAACTATCCTTATCCCCGGACTATCCTTAACCCCCATACTATCTTTTTTTCGATTCACACTGTCTTTCTTAACCCCATACTATCTGCTCAACCGTGGCTAATGCCTTAACCCCGGACTGTGATTGGTTGATGCTTAGCCCTACTTTCCTTAGCCCTGTTTCGTTTTCACACTGCATCTCTTAGCACCGCAAATGTGGTGCTAGCACCACAATAAGCCGGCTAACCCTGCTTATTTGCAGGGCCAGATAGTACCGTGCTAGCCCACTTTGCTAAAACATAGTGTGAAAACGAAGTGGGCTAAGCTTAACCCCGGGAAATTGGTGGGGCTAAGACCCCCCCTTAACCCCACCAATATCTGACAAAAAGTGCAGTGTAAAAAGCATATTATAGCACAGGAAAATGCTCTAAAATATGACTCACTTTCATCAATCATGAAATTTAAATTCAGGAAAAAAAAAACCTGCTAGATAAACAACCGGATTAACACAGCTAATTCAATTACAGTGTATTTATATTGCTACTACACAACTGTTATGCAATCATACATGAAGCCTGCACACATAGGAACTGAGGCTATTGAGGGTTTTATATCTGTTGCATAAAATTCTAAAAATAATCTATACACTTTTTTTTCCACGCAAATATACTTTATTTTTTTAATGCCAGCAAATTTACAATAGATAAGCTAGGATACCTTCTGTGTAAGCAGAAAGGTACAAGGTATACATGTACATATAACAAATGTGGGATTACATGTACAAGAGAAATACATAATTCAACAAAAGAACAAAACACAAAAAATGGTAACATTAACAAGGAGCGAACATGCATTTGAAGAAAAACTTCCAATATATAACAATACAGCCTAGCATTGTTTGATAATAATCATTTCTTACATAGTGAGTCACCTGAATATGTTACAAAAATAATTTCATCACATATTACCTTTTGTGTGAGAACAGATTACAAGTGTTCCAGAGTAGCTTGACTCCTGTTTTATTCTGGAGTTCCAGAGCAAGATCAACAATCTCATCAAGATTGCGATTAGATTCTTCTATTGTAGCGCCCTCTGGTGCTATATCTCTGCCAATTAGGAAGAAAACAACATCTTTACAATAACCAATAAAATATTCTGACTAAAAACAATCAATAACAAATTCTGAAAGTTTTAGGTAACACAGAAAAAACATTTTAGTCCATTTATCTCCACATTGTCTTCTTTTAGATCAAGTTTTCATTCATTTAAATTTTTATATCAAAAGAACTAATGGCAGCATATAGGTGTCCCACTCAGCAAGCTTCTGCTTTTATGAGTGTACCTAATCATTTAAACTATATTTTCAATAATTGTGCATTCAGGTAAATGTCTGTTGATCTCTAAATGATTGAATAAAATGAATTGAATTGAAAAAATGACATAATTATTTAGCATTTGGGTATTCATAAAAATCTATGAAATGTCTTGATACAGTAGCAGAATGCTCTAGTACAAGTTTTGTCAGATGAATCAGAAGTACAGCGTATAGATGTAGGTACATGTCATCTATACAATCAGATAACCAAATGTATTGCTGAGCCAATACACAATATTTGCTGAGCTACTTGGAGAGTATATGTACAAAGAATAAATAAATCTTTGTTAGATAATGCAAACATACCTCTGTGATATCAATCCAGTAGGATTAGCAAAATCAAATAGAGGGTAGAAATAAATTAATATAATTACTTTTTACAAGATACATGAATAAAGTCTACTCTAAAACTTAGACATACTTGTAGAAATCTTAGATTTTTAATGCCTGAGATACTGTTCTGATTGCTTATCAGGGAAGGGGGGGGTCTTTATATCTAAGCTAACATTTTAAAGTGCTTTTATTTTTACTAGTTTCATGTACCTGTATATGCAATGTAATACCGTAGTCTTCCAATTAAAGACATTGCTATTGGAGCACATGTAAATAATACCATAGTCCGGTAATTGTAGCATTTTATAAGTCTGATATTTATATGTGATTATATTAATCATGATTTCCTTTCAATTATAAAGACTTAAAGAGAGTATAATCAATCAATATGAATCATGCTAAGCAACCACAGTAACATGGCTCAACAGAGCCGGTTTATTTGCGCCCATCTCACAGCCGGGGAGGGGCAGAATCCGCCCCCCACCTCCCCTGAGATCTTGGCCTTCAAGGGTGAATATTTTTTCCTAGGAATTTTCTTAAAAATAATTTCTTATGTACCGGTATTTCTTGTTTTTTTTTACTTTTTTATTTTTTTTTCTAATGAAATTGCTGCAGACTTAATTCTGATCATTAACAAGACAAAATTAATTTAGTTTAATCAGTGAAAGGAAAAATAATTATACATTTATGAACTTTGGTTAAATTCACAATTTTCATTGGATTTGTACATGAATTCATGTTTTTGAGCAGTTTTGGATCTGACATGAATTTACATAATGGTACATTATTTTATAACCATGTACCCGCGCATCACAAATTTGGTCTTGCGTGATATTTAAAAGTAAAAAGTCAGCGAGGGGCCCAGTTGAAAAATCTAATGCGGCAGATTTTTTAAGAAACAGTTCCCTTTGGCTTGTGATTTCCAAAGAATAATTGTCAGTCCATTTCTTAAACAATCATGTTATCTAACAGTATTTTTAATCAAAAAAGTGCAAATTACTTGACTTTTTCCCACATACTCTACTGCAGTGAGTAGTATTCCAGTATCTCTGTAGGGATATAGACTGTTCAATGCATTATTAAGTTCACAGTAAATATTATTTGAACTAACCTGTCATGGAATGACCAGTATCTGATACCTAGTTTGGTGAAGAACTCAAAAGCTACCCTTAATCGTCTCTTGGCATTCTCTAAGCTTTCACTACCTACAAACACAGAATGATAGATATACCAAACATATAGATATCAAGGGGTTGAGAACTCACTGATACAAAATAAATCAAACCATTGTATATTAATTCAAGTAAATGATATTTTGAAATTCATCATGATTTTCACATTTAACCCTTTCCATGCGTACAAACTCTGCATTTAAACAAACAATCCATTGTTTCCCTCCCTGAAAACAATTCAGCACAGAGGGGTTCATGGCCCAGTGCACAAAGAATTAAAATCCTCACAAGTTCATTAATAGTTTTTAAAGATTACCATGATTCGATCCCCATAAAGGACAAGCAAACAGTTTGTATTTCTATTAACTGTTGAGGTCTTTATGGAAATTCATGTGCGTGGCATTCTGAACTCGTGTTAAAGGTCAGGGCATAGGGTGGAATATTTACCATCATCCCAATGTCTGCTGATAGTTGGTCCTCCAAAGGGGTCCAGACCTACACCCCTGAATGTGTGCCAATAACACACAGAGAACCGAAGCCAGTCGGCCATGCTCTTTCCAAGGACCTCCTGATAAGAACAAAATAATGTATCATGCATTATGGCAACTTTAAAACTAACAATTGTTTGCATGAAAAATTAGTAAAAGAATTGATGGCAGCACGGAAGAGAGGAACACAGGCAGAAAAGAATAATTTGATCAGACAAGGGTTACGACTTACGATGATGCAAGATGATTGTAGCAAATGAGTTGTAGGGATCGATATGTCAATTAAAAGATAGGAACCACTTGAAGGTTTGGCGAGGTAAGCAGCACGCCAAATGATTTAAGGGACAATCCTGGGCAAGTCAATAAAATGACCTATCAAGGAGAAAGCCGAAGGATTGTAGTGTTCAAAATCTTAAAGCGAGGTTGTTACATAACTACTTTAAAATAGACATAGTAAACAGTTTTGTATAAAATTTCAAACAGCATATTTACTGTAATTAATGGTAAAACCAAAGTAATCTTTTCTGCCAAAATATTACAATGAATACTGGTATGTACAGTACAAGTTTGTGATTGTGACTTTAGCTGCAATATCCTACACTAACAGAGAGAAGAGGGGGAAGGGAAGAGAGAGGAAGAGGAAAAATCTAGACAAAGAAAGAGAGAGAGAAAGAAAGATCAAGAACAAAAGATAGAAGAGTATGGGGAAAAGAATAACATTTGTTCCTAGATCTAATGTAAAGTTCTAAAATTAAGTCAATGTAAGATAACTCCCGCTCACACAACCACTGTCTTTATACCTCATCTGCATTGTAATGTTTATAACACAGCAAATCAGTTGGTTTGGCATCTGGCTTGTACTTTATCTGGTTAATGCCTGAAAATGAAGGGAGAGAGAAAGAAAGAATTAATTACCGATGACTCTGTTGAAGTTGAATCTTTTAAGACTGCAAGAATCAGTTTGATTTTTTTTTATTTGACTTATAAAAATTAATTAAAAATCTCAGAAGTCTGTCAATATCATAATCTGCTTTTGTCATTTTCTGAGAACAGAACTGTTTTGATGAACAGTGACATGACACAAGCTTACGACAATCGCTCCAGGCTTTATTTCCTCTAAGATGTAGGTTTAGGGTTGCAATAGGGTTTTATGTTAGGTTTAGAGTAATGTTAAGGATAGTGTAAAGTGTTGAATACAAGGTTGAAGTCAGTCATTTGATTAGTTTGTGGAAATTTATTATCACTGGAGCAAGTGTCTGAGAGCACCAAAACATAATGACATTTGGAAATAAAAACCTTTTGGGCAATTCCACAGGTTGGTGGACATGAGCTTAAAAATTCAAATTCAATATTTTCTTGAATTTCTTAATACTTTAAGTCCTTCATACATTATAGTTTCAGGAACAAGAAATAAAAAGTTTATTTTCATATGTATACTTTGGAAAAAAATGGTCAAAAGTTGTGTCTTCCATTCTGTACCAAAATACAAGAAAAATAGTGAAAAATGAAATATGCCTTATTACCATTTTGTTATTGTAAACAACATACCACTTTATATATTTCTGAAGTTTAGAAAAGTCAAATTACTTAAAATACACAACAGCTTTTCAAGTAAATTTGTATTACTCATTCAAAAATGAATATTGCAACCTGCTCAGGTGATGTAACGTGAGTAACCAAAAAAAATGACTTTGTTTTCTGAGAGAAAAATTCTTCACAGTTAATTGGTGGGATTTTAAATTCTCTTCCTTCAAACAATCTTTGACACAGTGATGACTATCAAAATCATTAAAAAGTACAATTTTTTATAAAAATGATGAAGAAAAACTGTAACGTGAGTAACCATCATGTAATGTGAGTAACCAGTAAAAATTATTCAGTTAGGTACCATTTTCTGTGGGATGTCAAGTTTTAAGTCTCATGTTGAGTTGTGAAGTTATTTTTGATTAATTAAAAGCAAAATGAGGGTACACCTCTTTGATGTGACTCTTTGTTCATCAAAATATCAGTGGTCATACAATCACAAAAAAATTGAATATTAGTAGAAGTATTCACAATGCAAGAGTGCATTAGTAAGACTTTGTTTCGATTAACCAGACTTCAAAGAGTGTTCGAACAACACATTGAATGCCCTTTATACCTGTAACCCTATCTAGGCCGGGGATTTCGGGAGTTGATATGGCCCGGGGGGTGGGCCTCCCAGGCCCCCCTTGAGATCTCGGCCATTGGCCGCATGATCACGCCGAAAATTTGCGCGCAGGTTGTCTTGGACATAATCTACAATACTATACAGTAATTTATTTCATGCAAATTGGTATTAAGTGATTATGCTAATTTATGCATAATTAGTAAGCAAAATCATACTTTTCCCTCCTACTCCCTAATAAAGCTCCAATTGTTCCAATTTTTGGTATAAAATCTCTTTTTGATGTTCCTAGCAATGAATTTTACACACATTATTGAATTTTTAATGACGTGTGTTGTTAACCATACATAGACAAAATGTAACGTGAGTAACCGTAACGTGAGTAACCATATTATCTGCACCCCAAGTAAAAACCATGTGTTCTTTATTTTTTTAATTATATACAAAGTTTGTGTCCCTAATATACTTCTTTGAAATGGATATAATCAACTTTCATAAAAGCCTTGTATGAAGAGACTTTTCATTTTATGCATGTCCAAATCATGTAACGTGAGTAACCGACACGTTCCAAAGATTTGCCAGGAGCATAATAAAATTTCCCAAGTTTTGTTTTTATACAAAGGATAGTCAGACTGTGTACTTTATTGTGATAAGGAGATGTTTAGTTCCTATCAATAATAATGGAGTTACAGCTCCAAGTATGAGTCAAGGTGTCTCCAAATGTAACGTGAGTAACCGTGGAATAGCCCTTTTAGACTATATTTGTCTTTTCTCTGTGATGTAATTTTTTTACTATTAAAATATTGTGATGGTCAGATAAATCATCACAACACATACCTATCAAGGTATCTTTGAAATCATTAAATGGAAATAATATTGTTTCTATTTGTCAGTAAACAGATCATGCACAATTAAAAGACTTTACTCCCCATCGAACCTCCCAAAGAATATAGGCCCTACTTTCATATAAACAAATAACAATAAAGAATTTAGAAATGTACTACTAATAATAATAAAAACAAAAATTATGATAATAATGATATAACAACAACAATAATAATAATATTAATAAAGATTAACAACAATAATAATAACATTAATACAATAATTAATGCTGAAACCAAATTTGAGAAAGGTAAACTATTCCTCAAATGAGTGTCTGCAAATCATTTCCTGTCATTATCCTCATGTATTTGTTTCACAGACTTTACAAATGACTCAAGGATATTGACCATTTCCCCTCACATGAGGTGCAGGCTGAATGAGTTTATCAGTAATCAATGGCCATTAAAGAAAAGACTTGAAGATCGACTGTTGGTGCATGGAAGGAGAATTAAGGGGGTAATTTAAATCACGAAGTCAACACTATATGCTTGTCTGTTGCCTTTCAAAAGGGAACCTTCAATAGGTCTGGCTTCCATTTTGATCGCAGTACCCTTGACAGCTTTTGTCGTATTTCATAAACCTAATGTATCATGTATTTCTAAAGATTCAAAACACTGATACTTGCAATTGCGAATGTGATGTTTTCAAATCGGCGGTGAATTATTATCGCATGAAGAAATAAAAGTTTTCATCGATTTTGAGACTGATAGAACCAAGGAAAAGAAGTGAACTGGTTGCCTATTGTTTAGAGTACAATTATTATTGATGCCTTGTACATATGTTTCAGTTAATGTTAGCAAATGTCATTTTTTGCATCAATTATTACTGTACATGTACCGTACACAGCAAACACACGGTGCGATCGGGTTAGCTAGATTTATACCCTGATTCTGAAACTTACCTGGGAAGAATTCATTTGACCCGTTGTTTTCATCTGTTCTCGCTCTTTTTGACTTGTGTTGAGACATGACCACGTTGTGAAGATTCCTTTTTAGAGTAATTAAGGTTCGAACCTGTGGTAGATCCTGAAGAATAGCACAGCTAATTCCAGAACGAGGAACAGAAGAAGAGTTTGGCTTTTCCGGGCTAGCGGTTCTTGACGACGTCGGCACTCTTATCTAGTTGAACCGGTAACCCCGCCCGGCCACAGAAGTACGATCTTACGTGGTAGGTAGAGGGGCGTGGCTTTATTACCCCCAACCCCCCCAACTAGCTCCCTGATCAAGTTTGAGCTTTGTGATTACGTAAGAGGAGGGACGTGAGAGAGCGACTTCCCTGGACAGTGGACAGTAATACCATGGTCACATTTGCTCTACGGCGGCCGTACGGCGAGTCGGAAACAGTCGTTTTATTCATTTTTTTATTATAAACACCGACATGTAGCTGGTACAAAAATGTTAAAACGGCTGGTTTCGACTCGCCGTACGGCCGCCGTAGAACAAATGTGACCAAGGTATAAGAGCAATCAGCGCTCGGGAGTTTGGGAAGGTTCATCAGTCACGGATCCCACAGGAATAAAGAAAGGATGGATGAAGAAAGAAAGAAAGAAAGAAAGAAAGGAAGGAAGAAAAAAAAGAAAGAAAGAAAGAAAGAAAGAGGAAAGAAGCAAAGAGAGAAAGAAAGAAGTTCAATTGGCTCGTCATATCACTGTCAAAGAAAATTCCCCAATTTTTTTAAGTGAAACGCAGCATAGGCGGATCCAGAGGGGCGACTGGCCCCCCGCCCCCCCCCCCCCTCCCCCATTGGCGGAGAGAAAAAAAGACAAAAGGGTGAGACGAAAAAAGGGAAAAGAGAGGAGAAAAAAGGAGAAACATAAGAGGAGGAAGACGAGTGAATATAATAAAATGATGGGAAGACTTGGAAAATAATTAAAAAAAAACTTATTTCATGTCACTTTATAAAATTTTCGCTAGGGTTCGCGATCGCACTGCCTTTTGGGCGATTTGCATATCTTACTCAATATGGAGCTTAAAATATCGAATATTGAATGTACAAAACATATTTCAACTCGGAAATCAAGCTTTTATTAATTTGTTTGATTTACAAATTGATAAAAGTGTTCTGTAAAAAATTCTACTTTATGGTCTGAATCTTGACATTTTCTGCCCGCGCTGCACGTTCGCAAAATTTGATTTGTCAGGTACTTATTATTTTGTCGTGTACAAAAAACGCTCCTTTTATAAGGCATAGAAATGGGACGTTAACGCACAGTCACTAATACGCGCCGCTGTCTCCGCATCGTGCAGGCAGTCTACGTGTATAGTGGCGGGCTGCTACATTGCGGTGCAGGGGTGTTCAACTTACATATCGTGAGCACACTCAGCTGCGTGTTTTCACTTCTTCTCCTTTCTCTCCTTTTCTTGTCATTTTTCCTCGCATTACTTGTTTTCATAAATTTCCCTCTCACTTTCCTTGTTTTCTCACTGATCCCTTCAGTTTTGTAACTCTTCTTGATCACTTGTATTCATTGGCACACCCCCCGGTCAAAAATGGTACGGTCCTATCCAACATACACTCAAGTCGTCGCTGTACGAACTCCGCTTCTGCATCCGGTCAGACATGGGGAAATTTTGGAAGGTCAAAAGTGCACACTGCTCCCATTTTTCGCGTACAAGGCTATGGACACCGCAACGTCATGGCACATCAGCGAAACAGAGGCGTGGTCATAAATAGGCCTGCGCGCACAGCGGAAAAATATGCAAATAAGCAAATTGTCACAAATTAGCATAATGCGCGACGTGATTGAATATGAAATGTATTCATAGAGCTGCGTCTTTGGTAAATTCATGTCATTGATCATTCCCCGTTCACCCCCCCCCCCCTCAAGGTATTCAGTTGTTTATTCATCTTTTCTTGTTTACATATTTTTAATTCTTTCGCGATTATTACTACATCAATTAATTCACTTATTTATTTGCTAGATATTTCCCTGGAAGACATTTTGGAAGCTTACAAGAGATTCATTAGTAGGATTGAACTTAGGGATCTGCTTGCTCTATAGTATTGGTGTTCATCACTGCCCATTATTTTCATTACACTTCATGAATAGCCACAAATATTTGTTTATTATTTTGGGGGGTGGGGTAAATACTTAAAATGATGAGAAAAATCTGAGCAAGAGAGCAATCAGGTCATTTTGTCTTTATTTTGAAATTGAAATGAACAATCTGGTGCAAATCTTATGAAGATTTGTTTTTTAAAGTCTGAGTTTGGGATGGGAACAAAAGAGAGCCCAGTACCCCCCCCCCCATGTATTTGCTCTCATCAAGGCTATCACTAATGATCCCTTCATCTTAAAGGTCACTTCCAAATAAAATAAAAATTTTGTACCTGCCCACCCCCTATATTTCTCTATCGATTCCACCCTCCCCCCCTCTCTTTCTTCCACACACACACACACATTCCACATAATCATGCGAGCAAACAATTATTCTCATTTCATTTTAATTTCTATCCCACTTTTAAAATCAAACTCATTCATGTCTTTAATTCAGCTGCACCTGAATGTCACAGTATGCCATGTTGCAATGGCTTTTATGGGCTATCTTGCCACGCATGTTATTTTGATACTAAATACCTGTTGTACTAGTATTATACCCATGCATGGATACCCGACATACAGAATCAATCAATCAATCAGTAGCACCATCATATTCCAGTCATATAGAAGTAATCTTCAGTGCCATTTCATCACAACACAGTTTGGTAGCAATAACATCATCATCACATATCTTTCACGGAATATAAATTGGTGGATTAATTAAATCACGAATATCAAGATTAGAAAGTAATATTTCAAATCAAAATGTTTATTAATTAATAAATTTTTGAATACATGATGAAAATATTTTTTCTCTTTTTTCTCACCAAAGCATCAAATTACATCAGCAAAATGCCTATAATGAGTGCAACAGAAATTGCAAGGATATTACAAGAGAGGGGATGTATTTTTTTGGTAAAATCTAGAGAAAAAAATTTGAAAAAAATAAGTACGTATATTCACTTACAGCATTTGCTGACAAGAAATAGCATGCTAATCTAATCGGGGACACTTCATAAAAAAGGGGAGCACATTGCCACATTTCTCTAAAGAGTGCCTTCCCAAATCTGCACATTAGAAAATCAGTAACAAAGTTGCTTATTGTCTATTGTTGTGAAGTGCTGCTAGAGCTGTGTTCTATTTCCAACAAATTCTTTTATTTCCAGAGCTAATCTAGTTCATTATATGGGACATCGACAATACAGTGTTACAAAAACAAAGAGATTAAAACGAAAAAAAATAGTGCAACTTTTCACTTCCCCCAGAAAATGAATTCAACAGCTTAATGTCCAGCAATACATAGAGGTTCTTGTTTCATAAGGACTTCAATTATGGTAAATTGGCCCCAAATGTAACTAGCAACTAGCATGGGAACCCCAATTTTGATCTGTTGCTTTAATGTTTCCATAGTAATTACCAGAATTTCAAAGTTAGAATAGTGGTTAGTCTAAAAGGGGAAGTTTACCCTGACAAAAAGTTTATTGTAAAAATAGCAGAAAAAATAATAAAAAATATTTCCAAAAGTTTGAGAAAAATTCATCAAATAATTAAAAAGTTATTAGAATTTCAATTATTTGATTTGTGACGTCATATGCGAGCAGCATTCATACATAGCGAATGGTAAAAAATCAAATAAATGTCATTTTCTCAGAAAATTGAAAATGGTTTTCACTCTACCTTTTGTGTATCAATAGACAAATCACTTCATACCCGATCATGAATAGAAAACAAAATTAAGTCATCAGGAACCATACAAAATTTGAAATTCATGCATGTTATATTACATAACACATGGGGCAGCTGCTCGTCTATAACGTCACAAATCCAAAACTTTGAACTCTAATAACTTTCTTACTTTTTAACGGATTTTCCTGAAACCTTCACCAATATTTTTTACTAATTTTTCTGCTATTTTTACAACAAAGTTTTCTTCAGGGTGAACTTCCCCTTTAATGAATTGGGGTCCAGGACTGAGAGTGATTTCTTCGCCCTTTGTTCTGTCACATTGTTTTTATTATTCAAATTTTTTCAATGAAAATCCATTATTTCTTATCACCTTTTATATGTCTGTAGGCATGTATGTTACATAGCCCAGACCTCAGTAAAGGCCCTTTCTGCATTGTTAAGATTACCAGAATACAACCTATCCCTTTCAAACTACTAATATTATTCAAAGTGCTTTCACTACTATAAGTACTACATGTAGATGATTAGAACATTAATAAGGGGGGGGGGGGTAAGTGTGCCCTTTGGAAAAATATTTTAATCTTGTGTGAAACCTATGGACCTAAATATCTATACTCCAATTAATCTTTTTTTTCAACAGATGTGTAGTTTAAGCAGCATTCAATATGTATTGACACATTTATTTAAATTCATTCAAGTTTTTAAATCTGTAATTGCAATGAAGAAACTGCTTTTTATGAACCTGGCCTTCATATTTCTTCTTGATCTGCCCTGGTGATACTCAAACAGCTTGTGAAACCTGCATAGTAAACAAAAAGAGAAAGGAACCAAATGAGCTGCTGATATAAATTATTCTTACTCATCTAGTCCAGTTTATTTAGAAGTTTTAAACTTTTTATGAGCCCCTACTCTTCCATGCAATATTATTTAGAAAATGCACATGTAGTAACTTATGTTGCCAGATAAAAATCATAGATCACTATTATAGATCATTATTCATATAACTTTTTTTCTATTAAGTGTGAAAACCCATTCAAATATATATCGAAAGATTAATCTCAATATTTTGTCCTTTTTTATTTCTGTCTTCAGAGTAACTGAGTTTTAAAGTGATTTTATGTATGATTAATATAGCTAAGAGACATGGACAATAAGTATGCATTGATGATAATGGAAATACTGGTGAATTTGAATCCAAAAGAATATTATCTCATCATGGAGCTTTACTTTATGGGATAACATGATTCAGAAAAAATAGTTTTTTTTATATTTTTATGAAAACAAGCATACCTGGCAAGCTTTTAGATCAGATATCCTGTTACTCATCAGATTGTACCTCTTGGTGATGTGCAAATGGTATTTGACTTTGTACTTCTGACTAGGCTGGGACTGCTAAGAACTGGATCCCATTGGATCTGCAATTCAATATACATACAATACTTTACAGTTAAAAATTTCAAAAGTGATAAACAAAATTCCTCTCTTAAAACAATTTTTTTCAGAGTTTCCAGCTTTCACAATTCCCAACTAGAAAAAAGCAGGTCTTGACCAAAAACTAAATGGTTCAAGCATACGTGGCCTACTATAGTGAGGTCTTTTGTCAATCTTCAATATATATATACACCAAGCCAGCTTTGACAGATGTAGGATAATTATCATTTGTGTGATAATATGGCTCTCGCTCATTCATCAGTGCGATACAATCATTAAATTTTTTGCACTAGTCTATAAACATGTCTGATTTGAATCTCTACGTTAAGTGAGTTCCTCTTAAGTTTGATTTTTATTTTAAAATAGGGTTAGCTCACTTGCTGGCAGGTTTAAATGACCCTTTGCCTTTCACCACAAATAACACCAAGTGAGGACAATAAAGATAAATCAATTGGATCAGCTGCTCTCTTTGCTTAGCCTTATACTTAAACAATTCAAAATAGGGCACTATAAATTTTCTCAACCCTTCCAAAAAACAATTGAGCAGTTTGAACCCTGACAAAGAAATGTTACCCCCCCCCCCCCCCCGAAAAAAAAATCATTAAACTCCGTTGCTAGGCTAATTATATTTTAGTCCAATGGTCCAGCCAGGAATTAAAATAAAGTTAACTTAAATCTTTGTAGAAAAAAAGTGAAACCAGACAGGTCTAGAATTTTATTTTTAGAAATCTATATCTAAGTTAGACCTATCCTAGGGCCTTACTTTTATTTAAAAAAAGAAAAACGTTAACATCTGTCTCAAATCATTCCATGAGGCTGAGCATGGCAAAATCTACCAATATCATTCCAAACAGATTCAGTTCATTTAGATTTCATTTCATTTCATTTTAAATGCAGATAATTATATTGAAATAGCGGTGTCGAAAAATCAGTACTAGGCCCATGGCCTATAACTTCAAATTTCAACTCAAGCTTGTTTGACAATTAATTTCCAACACCTAATGACCTAGCCTACATCGGCAATTTCGCAGCCGGCTGGCACCGGCGATATCATAATCAAGTCCGCATCCCGCTCTGGCTATATACGGTATTTGGCTTAATTTTGATGCAGCTTTGCCGTAAACAAGTCCACATCTACCCCTGATATTTGACAATAAGAACTGAAATACAGATTTAATAAGGGCGGACATGAAGCATCCCAATTAACCAACTTAGTTCTACGAAAAACTATGTTATTTTCTGAGAAAATATGTCAGTCAGATTTCAGACTTATTTAGGATCAGACAGGAAAAAGAAATGGAAGTATGGAAATTGTGGTTTGCGTTGTAAACTGCACATAAAGCCATGCATGCGACGCCGAACCCCAGCAAACACATTACAATTTCAACTAAGATCAAAGTAAGGAATTGAACTTAACTTACTTTTATTCCTATGGAATGTCATTAGATTGATATTAATGTCTCCTCCAAGATTTTCTGCTCCTTTGAAGTTCACTTAGAAATCATGATTTCAAACATCAATTCTAAAAACGGATAACTAGACTTGCTATTGTATTTCAAAAAGTTGAATTTCGCAGAATCAAAAAGAACGACACTTCGCACAGATATCGTAGGGAATTGTGGGACGGAAAAAAATGTTTAATGCATGAGGACATGAATAAAACATTAGCGTTTTATCCAATCATACAAGTGCATTGTGCGTATTTTGACGTCATTACTCATGAATTAAACATTGACCTTCCAAAATCAACCTTCAAATTGGACAAATGGCAGCCATGTTTGTTATGTACAAAACCTATGGAAAATCAAAAACGCGCGAAAAGAGTTGCCTCTCTAGCTCCCTTCGGGAGCTTACGTATACGTAAGATCGTATCTCTGTGGTACGAATAGTGAAAACGTGCAAAATTCTTCACGCGCTGCGTTGCCTAGCTATGCGTGTGTACTGTGTACACACAATGCCATCGGCTGAACCCGCCAAACTATAGTGACCAATTATTGCAAAAGCTTTTGCAAATGTGAAAAGTGACAGAGGTTTTTTTTATTCAATCAAAATCATTCTTAGGTATTCGCAATCTACAGCATTTTCTGCAAAATGTCTTTTTTTGATAGGGTCTATTGTGACGTATATTTTATTACAACAATGTGAAGTCGCACCAAGCGTTTCGTTTCCCGCACTTGCCCATTGGCTCATGTACAAATGGATTTCCAAAATCATCAAGAAAGGTTCCAAAAACCTCAAAAGTGACAGAACTTAATTTGACTAAAATTAAATGAAAATCATATTATGTTCAAGGTGAGAATCTGCTCTATTCTATTCTGTTTTGATAGATCACCTTGTTGACGCGTTTGGGAGATATCTTAGCAAATCCCTCAAAAACGGCGTATTTTCTATTATTCTCCATTGGGAAATAATTTAACACGCTACGCACTGCAAAAAAGAAGCGCAAACAAATTGATATGTACTTATTATTTTCCTGTATTCCATAAAATTATCGAAATGTCCCTATTTAGGTCAGATTGTCGTATCCTCAATATTAATTCTACAGTGCGTCACAAGAAAAAGTATACACTTTTGAAATGGCTGCCAAATAAAACAAAAATATAGCACATTTGGGGAAAAACACTTAAATAATCATATGGAAGCCAATAAAGTCTATACACATAACACTTTTGAAATGTCTGCCAAATAAAATTAAAATATAGCACATTTGGGGAAAAACACTTACATATATGGAAGCCAATAAAGTCAACTTTCGAATGACACTACACAATTGGAAAACTATTCATGTTTGAGCGAGCACTGCCCATCGGAAACAAAGGGTATGAAAATTAGGCTGGGCCGGAATTAATGGCGTTATGAATTAATGATCAACCTTGACCAGCTTTTGTTGTTTAAGCAAATTTCGTAAATTATCAAATTGAACTTTAATGCACGAGTGAAGTTCAACACATATTACACTTTTGGGTAGCATTTCAATTTGTGGATCTCAATGTGTTCGAGGGAGTCGTGAGAATAGGGGGTGAGATAGGACTTAAGTGGGAGAAGTATAGGTTGATAGAATTAGGGTCAACAGAACATTTAGCACCCCCCCCCCTCCTGTTGAGAGAATTTCTATTGTCATGTATGCGTGTGAAGTCCTGAAAAGAAGAGGAATGCCCTTTTAACCAAGTCTTACCATATCTCGTCTTCTCGCTTGTAACAGGTACCATCACATTACTCTGGCTCTCACGAACACACTGCTGAGGGACACAAGATATGCTTCACTAAAATTGTAATTCCTGTTCACTCATGCATTAAATTTCAATTTAGTAACTCATGAAATTTGCCTATAAGAAACCAAAACTTATATCACTCATTAATTTAGAATAACACCCTTAGCTTTGCAAGTTCCAATAACTAACCACTCAAAAACGGTAATTCCTGCCCAGCCTAGCCGAGCTTATTAGTCTCTCAGGAGGAGAGAAGTGGGGGTAGAGATGGAGGGAGGGGTTGCTAAATGTTCTGTTGACCTTTATCCCATCAACGTACTCAGTGGCGTACCGTGGGTCACGGCATGGGGGTGGGCACCATAAAAAATTTTGAGTCACCTAGTGAGCGCGCAAAGCGCGCTCAGTTGCCAGGTATACTGATATTTTAAGGACAGTGCCATTAAACGGATATGTATCTCACTGATCATGCGAGCGCGAAGCGCGAGCTGAAAATTTTTGACATTTAGACCTTGGAAGGGACATTATAAGCAAATTTTTGTTATCATGTTACATACCTGTCTTGCTAAACAAACAATACGAGCGCGATCGAGCACAAGCTTGAATTGACCCCAAACAGGGACATTTTAAGGACTTTAACATATCTCACCATATTCATCTAATGCGAGTGCCAAGCGCTTGCTGATTTTGTTAGAATTATATCTAAACACAGGAAGCACTTGCAATCATTGTAATCATGATTCACATACGCATTTCACTAATCAAATATTGCGAGCGCGAAACGCGAGCTGAAATTTAGGAAATTCGGACCTGAAGTGGGGCATTCTAAGGCTTGTTTAACTAAGACCTTACGTATTTCACTAACCAAATGATGCGAGCGCGAAGCGCGAGCTGCAAATTTTTGAGATTGAGATAAGAAAAAATGATATTTTGAGAACTATTTTTTAAGGAATCCATTAAGAGTATACATATCTCACCATAGTCATCTAATGCGAGTGCCAAGCGCTTGCTGATTTAGTGAGAATTACATCTAAACACATGAAGCACTTTTTGTAGTCAGTGTAATCATGATTATTATACGCATCTCACTAATGAAATATTGCGAGCACAAAGCGCGAGCTGAAAATATAAGTAATTCAGACCTGAGGAGGGACATTCTAATGCTTGTTTGTAGGAATTCACTAAGACCATAGTACGTATTTCACTAACCAAATGATGCGAGCGCGAAGCGCGAGCTGAAAATTTTTGATATTCAGATCAGAAAAAGGGACAGGAAATGTTTTATATTAAGACCTTAAAATTGGGCGATCACTTTAAGTAGTCATGAAAAAGAAGCATATGTCACTACATAAAACAATAATAGCTCAAAGTGCGAGGAAACCTATTTGGTGTATATTGACTGGATTTGACAACGTCACATCTCTCTGATATACTTGAAAACTAGAGTATTCCGAAAAAAGACATGAGCCCTGAGCCAGGCGCGTACGCAAGGGGGGGGGGTTTCGGGGGTTCAAACCCCCCCTTTTCATTTCCTTTTTTTTTTTGCTTGTCTCCCCAGAGGTCGGTCTGGTCAAGGAGTTATCGGGCAAGCGCCTGATAACTCCTTGGTCTGGTTACGGACAGTTCCCCTACCCAATAATGTATATGACAGCAATAATGAACAGAATCTCATGTTTCCGACGAAAAACACAGAAAAAATTTCCGCTCGCTTCGCTCGCTCCATTTTATTATATCTTTTATTTCCGCATGTCGCCGACATGATCACGGTATCGCCATTAACAAGGCCATACATGATTATCATGATGTATACTTATGAATACAAGTGAACCAAGACAAAGACATACGTTTTCTTACAAAATATGTTTTACCAATATAAAAACCAAAATGACGGAAAACGCTAAAATGTCGGTTAGCTCGCTCCGCTCGCTCGTAATAATTTATGAAATTCCATAAGTATCTAGTCTCTTGTTCAAGGCCGTATTATGAGTGTTACGACTAGAAGGACATGTAGCATCGACTAATACTTGATTTACTAACAAACTATTGACAAGAAATGTATGTTTTGACGGGAAAACGCGAAAATTTCGGCTCGCTCACTCCGCTCGCTCGTAATCATTTATGAAATTTCTTAAGTTTCTAGTCTCTTGATCAAGGCCATATCATGAGACTTACGAGCAGAAGGACATGTATCATCAACTAATATGTAATCATTACCAACAAGCTATTGAGAAGAATTGTATGTTTTGACGGAAAAACGCAAACATTTCGGCTCGCTTGCTCCGCTCGCTCGTAATTATTCATGACATTTCTCAAGTTTCTAGTGTTCTGAACAAGGCCATATCCAGGCGCGTAGCCAGGGGGGCGGTCGCCCCCCCAAAAAAAAACGTCCCCAAAAAGAAAAAAAAAAGAAGGGAAAAAAGGAGAGGAGAAAAGGAAAAGGGAAGGAAGGAAAGGGAAGAAAGGTAGCTTTGTGTTTTTTCTATTTATTCTTTATTTTTTTCTCAAAAGAGAAACTCCTTCACTCTTCTTGCTTTAAATTCATATATGAATTTTGCTTCCGCGCTGCGCGCGGTTAAATGACAATATTGCAGTTCTCCATTGTTCCCCCACCTTTTCTCTAACCCTGTTTTTCCACCTCAGCTATGTGCTTCTTGCCAGTTAAAGTTAAAATTGTATACATTAGGGCATGAATTTGAGTAAGGTTAGGCCGAAGTAAATGTATGAAGTTATCTTTTTTTTTCAATTGATCGCACAACTTCTGGTCTGGTCGGCTCCGAGCGGGTAAAATCTTTATATCAGTTTCTGCCGTCACCTCCATAAAGTCAGCTTCTCCCGCTTTTCAGCTCATTACTATAAACAACCATAATTTGGGGACAAACAGGTTCCTAATTTAAAAAGAGGAAGGTATGGAATTCGTGTCGTATTAAATAAAAAAGTACAATATTTTTTTTTATCAAATTGTATTAAACTTCATGTCATTTCCCTGTATACATTCATCTCCTGTCCTGTTTGGCGCCCTCAGTTTGAAATTATGAATGACACTTAAGTTTCTCTTTATTCAAAATGAAGCGCTTCAGGATAAATTAAAAAAAAATAATCATCCTTTATTATATAGATAGATAATTTCAATAAATCACAGAAGTTTCAACTTTATGCGCACTATTTTCCTTGTAATGAAGTTCAATAATCTTAGAAAATCAATTGAATTAGAGACGATTGGGTATTAGAGATATCTACATTTGATGAAACGTCCGCCCTTTGAAATTTCAGAGTTTCATTGCTCATCGCGGGGAGGAATATCTTCCTCTACCAATCTTCTCCTCTGTTTTGCGAGTTAAAAATATGCACTGATGCTAAATTGTTTGTAATCAAATCTGATCTTTCCAAAGAAAGTTTCAATATATCTTTGAGAATACCCTTTTCTCGGGACCCTTTTTATGGCAAGAAAATTTGATAAATCACTTTAGCTTCCGCGCTTCGCGCGGAGTTATTATCATTTTAATTTCCTCCATTTTATACCTCTTCTGTGTGTTTACAATCACTTTTGAAAACAAGGTTCAAAATCGCAATATAGTCAACTGAATCGGAGGTACTAGAGACAAGAGAAACGGCTCCTTTTCATTTTAATTTATGAAACACTAAAAGCTTCCCCTCCCTGCACCCACCCTCTAGGGAGCGCGCTTCGCGCGCTCTGTAAGTGTTGGCACGCTTCGCGTGCATTTACCGCCCCCTCCAAAATGAAATCCTGGCTACGCGCGGCCATATCATGAGTGCTACGATCCGAAGGACATGTAGCATCGACTATGATACCAACAAACTATTGACAAAAAGGTTATGTTTTCAACGCAAAAAGAGAACATTTCTGCTCGCTCGCGGGTCATGACTCATGACCGCACTGTTACATACCCATCCCCACTTAAATGTTATTGTCTTATTTGCAGCGCTGATAAAAAAAGAAAAAAATCATCACCTCCCCCCCCCCCCCGCTCATCACTTTTTAGAGACTGGGCGGGAGATTTAAAAAAAAAATAATCAGCTCGAAACCCCCCCCCCCCTTTCAAAAATCCTGCGTACGCGCCTGCATGTCAGCATTAAACGACACGAGCCATTTCCTCTCCCATTCCTGAACATTGGCTAGGTCATTGATGAAAATCAAGAACAGAAGCGGACCGAGGACTGTACCTTGGGGCACGCCCGATGTGACAGAAATGGTGTTGCTCATCTTTCCATCAAGTATACCGTGCCCTGTACGCCCTGTCAGAAAGTCTTTTATCCATGAAAGTAAGTTTAAGAAGGAGACGCTCATGAGGCACTTGGTCGAAGGCCTTTGAAAAGTCAAGAAGAATGGCATCGAGCTGTTGCTTGTCTCTGAGTCCTGTCACAAGGTCATGAACTGTTAATAACAGTTGCGACTCACAAGATCGTCTCTTTCTAAAGCCAAACTGACAGTTTGATAGGAGGTTGCATGTATCCAGATGATGCATGATTTGGCTGTGTACAATATGCTCTGCAACCTTACAGATGGTAGAGGTAAGGGATCGAGATAGGTCTATAGTGCCATTCATTACAGAAACCTCCCCTTATTAAAACACGCAATCCATTTGTTCGACAGCTGAATTTACCTACAAGTTGAATGATATATCTTACACAGGGCCTGTAAGCTAACATCAAAGTATAATTGTAGAAATTCTATTTGACCATAAGATCTCTGCCTCTCTGGGATCTCTTCCCTCCACCGTCTCTAAAAATAGTTTAACTTTAGCAGCTTAGGCCTTAGCAGTGTGTGAATCCATGCTGCACTAAATCCACCCCTTGCGCCAACAACAAATTCACTAGCCCTACATAATCCAAAATATTTTTAATAAATGATAACCATTGCGATTTTGATGAAGAGTGTATGTTTCCTTGTGCAAAAGAAATCATTATCTGAACATCTTGGTGATTTTTTAGTTTCTTTTCTTTTTCATTTTGCCACCTGCAGCTTACACTACCTGGCTAATGAGTAAACGTTATGGCTTATGCCTCTAATTGTTTTTGTACCTTTTAGTAAACATCATCGGCGGCTCTTCGCTGCAATTTCATAAAAATGGTGTCATTTTCTGCCATTGGAAAGGTATGTGGGGTAAAAGTTGAATAATCATGCTTAATTTGTAATACAGGTATTTTCATATAAAAAAACTAGTGAAGCGAAACCCGTTGCGGCGGATGTTTTGCATTGCAGCAACGTTCACATCGGCATCGGGAGAAGCTACGCCTACGCGGGAGCCGTGGCCTCTGCCTCTGGGAAGGGGTTGGCGAAGCCGAAGGCCGCGGGGCGGTGGAGCTCGAGATTAATTAGACAGGAATAACCGTCGTTTCTGGGTATTTTTATTCAACAGTTTCTGACATTTTACTATAATCTCCATTCACCGACGGTAGTGTGTTAGTGCGAGCCTGCATGTGTAATCTGGGTCGACAATTCGGAGGGCAGGTTTTGTCCAGATTTTTAATTTCTTTTAGAAAAATTTAGATTTTAAATGACATTATTATCTTAAATGAATACCCACTATTTTCGTTAGACTCTAATTTTTTATTGATACTATGTAAACTCTATAAAATATCGAAAATACATGTTACTGATGAGTTATTCCCCGGGTTATCCTTGACCTTATTTTTAGCTCATCCAGCCCGAAGAAGGCATGAAGGGCAAGATGAGCTTGTGGCGTGGCGTCCGTCGTCTGTCGTCCGTCCACAATTTCAAAATGCTAATACTTCGCCATTTCAATTCTGTTTGCTTTATATGATAGCACTAGGTGGGGCATTCAAAACTTCTACACGGAATTTTAAAGTTCATTAGATATGCTAATTTATGCGCATTTTTCAAAATTCACAAAAAATGCTAGGCCTACAGTAGGCCTACTTCTTCTTTATTTGTTGACTGATTTTGATTTTTTAGCTTCCATCTGGTAGAGCTTAATGAGGTTCACCAGTCTTGTACACAGAATTTTGAAATTTTGACTAAAACAATTTTTATGCTAATTTATTCAAAATTAATTTATTCATATTTTTAAAATTTCACATAAAATGCTTTTTCTTCAATTGTTGACAAATTTTAACTTTTTTTCTTCTTCCATCTTGTAGAACTTTATGAGGTTCACCAAACTTCTACACAGATTTTTGAAATTTTCAGTAGAAAATTACTTACTTTACTTACTTACTTACTTACTTTACTTTAAGTCCTCGATGCTGTAGGCTTGAGTTGAGTGCCTGTTCATCGATCGGAGTATCTCCTCTGGTGGTAGTACAGTATCCATTGTATTAAAACAAAATATATATACCGGTACTTAAGACGAGAAAGGACTGACAGAAGTGTGTACATGTATGCTAGAAACCGTGGAAAGACAAAGACAATACTGCCTACACTGGCTTATAGAGCAAATCATAATTCCTTGACCAGTGCCTATCTAGACGAATTTTGAAGGAGTTGACTGAAGGGGCTGAAATAACACTGTCAGGAAGACTATTCCACACATCTACAACCCTGTTACTGAAAAAGTACTTTCTAATATCAAGCCTAGAAAATTTCTTCTCCAACTTCAACCTATGACCTCTAGACCTCCTCTGTGACTTAGTGAAAGGGTTGTGTTGTGTGTAATATATTCCAGTCATGTACTTGTAGACATCAATCATGTCACCTCTCCTTCGCCTATGAGCAAGACTCGGTAATTTTAGTTTCATGAGACGTTCCATATAAGACAGATTTCTAAAACCTGGAATCATTTTTGTGGCTCGCCTCTGTACACTTTCTAACTTTCTTTGTTCACTCAATTTATATGGTGACCATGCAGCTTGTCCATACTTATGCGAAATTTATTCAGAAATCACAGAAAATGCCTCTTCTTCTTTATTTGTTGACAGATTTTGAATTTTTTTCTTCCATCCGGTAGAACTTCATGAGGCCCGCCAAACTTCTACACAGAATTTTGAAAATTTTCAGTAGAAAATTACTTATGCTTATTTATGCGAAATTTATTCAGAAATCACAGAAAATGCCTCTTCTTCATTATTTGTTGACAGATTTTGATATTTTTTCTTCCATCCGGTAGAACTTCATGAGGCCCACCAAACTTGTACACAAAATTTTGAAATTTTGTCTGGAAAATTATTTATTCTAATTTATGAAAAATTTATTCATAAATCACAAAAAATGTTTTTTCTTCTTCATTTGTTGATCAATTTCAGTTTTGTTTGCTTTATATGATAGCTCGAGGTGGTGATACAAAATTTAAACATAGAATTTTGAAACTCATTGAATCTGCTATTTATTCATATATTTTCAAAACTCACAAAAATTGCTTACGTATTTGTTGATTGATTTTGGTTATTTTTGTTCCATCTGAGAGCTACATTAGGTTCACCAAGGTTCTACACAAAGTTAAGAAACTTTGATTAGATAATAATTAATACTTAATTCATATGAAGTTTTTTCATAGATCACAAAAAATGCTTCTATGTCATTTCTTCATCAATTTCAATTCTATATCCTCAATTTATGTCACCAGTATAATTCACTACAGTGTCAACTGGGCTGAAATTTAAATTGTGTAGCGAGATGCCGGATGAGCTCCACATCATTGATGTGCGAGTTTAATTTTCTGCCGGAGAGGAAAATATGGCAGCCGTCAACAAGTTGTGCTTTTATCAAGGCTTTCCGATTAAATTTTCGATATCTTGGCTTCTTCTTCTGGAAACAGTACAGTCCACCGTCTGGTGTATTGTCGTACTGGTCAAGTGCAGTGAAGCACAGTGCAGTACTGGCCAATTAATGCGAGCGACAAGTTCCGAACGCATACACATCTACAAATACAAGCGCAAAGCATGGTGCAAATCAGCGGCACAAATCGCGATATATAGCGACTGGTAAAATAGGTCTGTAAGGATGATGATGTCATCCAAGATGGCAACTTACGTTGACCAACGAAAGGATCGAAGATGACGATGTTTCGATCATCATTTGAAACTTAGCGGTAACTGCGGTCTAAGGTACGATATTTCTTAATTTTAAACATTTTTTCTTAAATATGGATGTGATTTCTTTTTCATAATGTGACATTTCATGTACAAAAAAAACAATCGGAAAATCGGGTTTCCGCCGACTGCTATTACGTTGTCTGTACGTACAGGCCTCCAAGTTCTTCAGTCTATGTATTGGTGAGTGAGCCAACGCAGTTCAGCGGAACAACCAAAATACAGAGACTGAATCTTTTGGTCTAGAGATTAATAGGCCTAGGCTAGAGTCTAGACTCTAGACTAGCCAGGAGGCTCTTGGGGATTAATGTCATAATATCTTTGACGTGCTGTTGCTCCAAAATATTTGTTTTCTTTAGGTTTTTTTTTTGTTATTTGAGCTGTTTAAGTGAAAATTATCTCAAGTGATGTTCGTGCAGGCCCCACCCTGCACCATGTCCATTTCACTACCGCTACGCTCCATCTACGTTGTACCAGAACCTCAAACTCCAAGCGAGTCTATTGAAGAAAAAAGACGTAAAAACTGCATCAAAAAACTTTAAAAGCTTAATTTTTTACTTTACTCCTTAATTTCACTCCAAATCCATCCTCCGGGTAGCCTAAAAATTGGTGATTTAGAAATTAGAGCCATCATGGACTTCCTCACACGTATAAATAATTTGCTGCCGATTTCAAAACAGAAATTAGAGCCAACATGGAGTTCCTCACACAAGTATAAATAATTTGTTGCCGATTTCAAAACATTGCATGCGCTTATGCGAGTGTCTGAGCTCAAATAATAAAATTTGAATTTTGATTATAATTAATTATAATATGATAATAATTGAAAAAATAATTAAAAGTTTGAAGATCTAATTTTGTATGGCATCTCCGTGAAAATCCCCTCATATCTCAAAAACTAAAATAGATTGCTGCATAGAAATTAAGTTATGAATAGAATAGGACTTGTAGTTGTACTTGATCATTTTCTGCAAAGATCTCAAAATCAATTTTTTAACCAAAATTGACTGATACGATGGTTCAGATGGACGCCAATGACACGTCTAAAAATGCTCTAGATCTAACTTAGGCATCTGTCTCGTGCCTCTCTTAGACAGTCTCTGGTTTAATTAGGGGATTACAATTACATTGAGTATATAGGGAATGGGTCCCCCACATGTCATAGTGTTTTGTGCAAGATGGCTAGCTAGCAAACAAGCTAGCTGTTCATCTGTCTGTGTAGGAATGAAACCAAACTTAACCAAAGAATTAATTCAAAGATTTAGTAGTCTGATGTTTTATAATTAAAACTCCTATGTCTAAGACCAAGCAGATTTCAGCTGTCAATTTTTTTTTACGCCATGATGATAAATAGAAAGTCATAAAAGCTGTTTTCTTATTTTTAGTTGATTTTTTTATGAGGTTGCAATAGTTTAGTGGATAAAGCAAGGTTTCTGATTCTGGTGACCAGGGTTCAATTTTCACTTGGTAAAAATCTCATTACCATGTCCCTTAAGGACCTTAACCAGGGTGCTACATAAGCACTCGCCCGATTGCCCGGGGCAAGTAAAAGTTAGAGTCGGGCAAGTGTTTTGAAGTAAAGACCAAAATTACTTGCCCGAATTGAACAAGCAAAATTCACACTGTAGAGAGCAAAATTCTCACAGCAGAATAACCAAAATTAGGGTCCATGTGCTATGATATTGACCCTGATTTTGGCCATGGCAGGCAAGGTAAAATCACTTTGGAAAAAGAAATGCAATAACAAGGTAGATCAGTTCATATGTCAAAAGATGTAAAAGGGTTAATGGTTTATAAAACCTCAAAACTTTCTTTTGAAGAGGTAAAACTTTTTCAAGGATTTTTTCAGGCAAGTGATTTTGGGCAAGTATGTTCCAACTATTTAAAAATGTACTTGCCCGACTGGGCAAGCACTTCTTAAAAGTTATGTTGCACCCTGCCTTAACCTTAAAAGGACTGGGGGAGGGGGGTGGTAGCTATGATGGCCCCCGTCAGCGCTTCATGCGATATTTCCGAAATGCAAAATGAATTTGAGACCAAATCTGCCACATGTATGGGTATAGCATTGCGACGCCATATGACTTTTTACATTGTACAGGACGATGTCATGCAAAAAATAGCTCATTTTTGTACCTTTTGTACAAAGTCTATGGGAGATCAAATTCATTAAATGGTGATTATTTTTTGTTCTAATTGGTCTGTTTGATTAATTTAGGGTTTAATTAAGTTGTTGAATCAATTGACTGTAATTCCATTGAAAAACATAAAAAACAAAAGATGAAAAATAGAGAAATACATAAGAAATTATTAATACAATAACAAAGATATACATAAGGAAAAATTGGCTTTCGCAATTTTTCTTTTGCGGAAACCCTTAAATTAGATTACAAAGATAACATCTGGAAAAATTTGAAGTGAAATTGGGTGTTAAATATGCAAATAATATTTTATTCATAAGGAATAAAAAATAATTATTTTCCTTTTTTTTGTGATACTGGCTTGTAGTTTATGTGTTAAAGAATGTGCGTGCCGAATAGTGCGAATGGCGGCCGAGATCAGAATGGGGGCATCATGGACCCCTGCCCTCAATATATCTCAAATAGCCCAGTCCTTTAAGATGTCGGTCCTCTGGTTGCTTGCTTACAGCCATTCATGCTTTCTAGCAATTAGGTAAAAAAATCACCACCATTAACCGATATATTTCTTGAATTTGACTTTTCCCATATTTATGAATTTATTCAGGGATCTGATGTTTGTAATTTGATGTAATGTCATAAATTTCATCTTTAACATTGCAGGAAATTGTACTGAAACTTCTTGGGACAATCTTCTCCTTTTATGCTGTGTATTACATAGTGGCCTCACTCATTCATGGAATTCTCAGGTAAGAAGTCATCCCTAATACCTTACCTTTGGAAGAAAGCCGTGGCAGCTTCCAGGTCTACATGTATATTCTTATGTAGTCAAGAAGTTGAGGAGAACATTAATTTTAAGAAAGAAATCAGGAAATGAATGGTTATGTGCAGATCTAGAAGGTTCTGACATTATTATTTTCTTGCCTGTGCCTAGATTTATATAAATATGCAATCAACTATTATTGATTTTTTTGTTCCATAAACAGACTTGATAATTTTGATGGCACTATCCCATTTCACTACCAAAGTTTTGATCAAATATTCACCAACTCATCGAGATGGAATGATAGTGTTTTCATAGGTGAGTTTTCAACTGAAGAGTCTGGGGCCTGTTTCATAAACCTTGTTATAAAAAAGATGCAGTTTAAAGCTACAGAAATCATTTGATTTGATTGGCTGATAGTAAACTTGTAATAGAAATTGTGCATTGTTAATAATAACAAGCTTTTATGAAATGGGACCCTGCCCTTGACCTTCTTTAATGCCTGTCATAAATGTTTTTATTAATGGTAGATGATTATGGGGGATGGAGGAGGGTCAGAACAAGGTGATTATTCAACCTCTCAGCTCCTTTCCCAGAAATATATATAAAACAAACAAACTATGATTGTCTTCATGTGGCTTATGTTTATTGTTGTTAGCATTCCTTTTCTTTTTTTTTAATTGCCAAAATGTTAAAGTTTCCCCCTCGCTGCCCTTACCCGTCTCTCATTCCCCCCATGTGTTTTCCTGGATATATGCAAACGCTTACCTATACCCTATGTCATTCGACGCCCTGGCCCAGTGTTTCAGTACGCCTTCCATTAGGTGTCTATTCTTCCCCATATATGTATTGTCTTTGATTTAAACCCGTATAAAGAGCTCTGATTGTTCCAGGTTTAATGTTTTTTTAATTTGCACCAAGTTGGGAGGGCTGTATGATTCAGGCACTGTAATCCAGTACTGCTGTAATGATAATAATAATAGTATAGTTCTTAATATGCATAACACTTACAGGTCTCTATGTGTGAGGAAAGTGTGGTTGGATTTGGAAATTTAAAAATTAGACATCAAATTATTATACATAACATCAAAGAATATCAAATATGGATTTAACTCACATGTGACCAAGTTAAACATTCTGAAAGAGGTGGGTTTTTAATTTTACTTTGAATAACTCAAGATGGGTAATATTTCATAAAGTAGGTGATAGAGAATTCCATTGTGCTGGTGCAGCTTTTTGGAAAGCCTAATCACCATATGATTTGGTCTTGACAGTAATTTCAGAGAGAAGATTTTGTGAGCCAGAACAGAGATTACGCTTGGGTTTATGACTTTGGACAAGTTCTTGAAGATAGTCATCCTGTGAAATGTTTACATATATGCTGGGATTGTCTGCATCTGGCTTCATAAAGGAAAATGATGACAACTTCTCCCTTAGAGTGGATGAGAGTTCATGTCAATATAATTTTGTTGTTATATTCATCATTTTGACCCTGTATTATAACTGCTCTTCATTTTTCAGCTGACTTCATCTCACTAGAATGCACATACGCAATCATTCCATTTGTGTTCTTCATCTTCCTGAGATCACGGCTATGGGATTATACAATCACCATCACAGCTCTACACTGTATTCTTGTCTGTTTAGGTATGATTTTGAATTTTTACTGGTTTTAATTGATTATTGTTCATGAATTTTTAAAATGTTAAATGTATATTTTTAAGACCTATATTAGAAGCATCATGGTTGATGTAGTGTTTCTGATGTACAATAACCAGAATGATTTGGGTTCTACACTAGAGGTTGATTCTTCATTTTTAGCCAGTAATTGATTCAAACCTCGGTGAAGTAAATTTGGACCTAGCAGGAATACATTCCCTGAAACACGTTTGACAGCCTTGCTAAAGCTATCACTGTAATGCTCTATTAGTATAGAATAAAGTCAATGTTAAGGACAATATGGTTGCTATTATTACATGTATTGTTATTAATATATTTTTTTTTTGGGGGGGGCTCAAAATGGCATTATTATGTTTTTCAGGGGGGCTCAAAATGGCATAGAAGAGCTGCTTTGCCAACCTTTCAGACCCTTTCGGGTACTTAAAGGACAGGTCCACTCCAATAAAAAGAGAAAAGTCCAACAAGCATAACACTGAAAATTTCATCAAAATCTGATGTAAAATAAGAAAGTTATTACATCTTAAAATTTTGCTTAATTTCACAAATCAGTTATATGCACATCTGGGTCAGTCTGCAAATGAGGAGACTGATGATGTCATCCACTCACTTTTTCTTTTGTATTTCATTAAATGAAATATTCTAATTTTCTAGTCATTGTCAAGTGAAACGATTAATCCTTCCCTGAGCATGTGGAATTAGCATTGTTTAGTACCATATGGTTCAATCAAATTGGTCCGTATTGTCAAATCTGTAAAAAATGAAATATTGTATAATTGAAACAATAAAAAATAAAAGAAATAGTGAGTGAGGGATATCATCGTCTGTCTCATTTGCATGTTACTGAGTTGTGCATATCACTGTTTTGTGAAAAAGAAGTGAAACTTTAAAATGTCATAACTGTCTTATTTTACATCCGATATTGATGAAATTTTCAGTGTTGTGCTAGTTTGATTTTTCTCTATTTATTCAAATCAACATTTTTCTGGGGTGTATCAATATTAAAGTGAAAATTGAGAGCTGTCTCACACAATTCTCATTTTGGAAGCTACATTAAACAACTAATAATATCCATCTGTACCTCCTCCCCCAGTTAATTTAGCTTTCCCTTTGGTATGGGAGTGGTGGGTGTGGATCATCATAAGTGTTGTCCTTAGTATCGGGATCAGCGAAATGACTACCGCCCTCATCAGGAAAAAGAAGACAGGAAGCTTCAGACCTCTACCAAAGGAAGAAGATAAGGTCACATGACTTGAAGGAAGCATGGACACTTGACTTGAAGGAGATAGCATCACATGACTTGGAGATAGCATGGACACATGACTTGAAGGAGATAGCATCACATGACTTGAAGGAAGCATGGACACTTGACTTGAAGGAGATAGCATCACATGACTTGAAGGAGATAGCATCACATGAATTGAAGGAGATGGTGTCACGGAAGGAAGCAGGGTGCCATGGTCACATAAATTGGAAGAATTGATGCAAGTAGCTCTGTCCCTCTGTTGAGTAAATTACAGCATAGGTGAATGATATTGATAATTATTATCATTCCTATCTTATTTAGCAATTTTTGCAATGCATATGCTGTTTAGTAATTTACCATTCCATCAAAGATTTCTTGTAGTTAACAGTGATTTCTTTCATTCACTTTGTATCTAGCTACTTGATGTCATCTCAGTTGGTCTATTTTCCAAATTAGATCAAATGAATGTGTAACTAGTGAGCAGTTTCAACTTTCAAACAATGGTTTTGATCGGTAGGTTTTGATGAACAAAATGCACATGCAACAATGACCTTATATAAGCAACAGACCAAATGGTTACAAACCAAAATGATTATACATGAACTTCTAGATAAAAAAAGGAATTATACAAAATGGACCAACTTGAATGAGACCAAATGGGAAAGTGGTATTAGACCGACTTGAATGTATATCAGGCCTGGAGGGTGTTTCATAAAACTGTTGATAAAGTTATGCCCAACTTTATCAATGACTGGAAGATGTTCTTAGGTGTTTTCAGCTTCCTATGGATCACTAGTTGTGCATGAAATCATACAGCACAGCTTTATGAAACAGTTCCTCTCTCAATCAAAGGCATTCTTTGTTCTCATCTTGAACATTACATTTTTTTAAAAGTGCCATAGAAATGATGCCAGTTGAATGAACAACAAAACTGTATTAGTAGATTCTTTAAAATGTTGATCAAAATATGAAGTGCCGTATAATGGTTTCTTCTCAGGTAAGCAGACAGTACAGTGTGTAGGTGTACATGTACCTTAAGTCAATCTTATGCCAAATTATAATTTCTATTTTCTCTTCTCTCTACCTTGCTATACCAGCAAATTTTTCTAATTCCATTTCAGTACATTATTCTTCTTCTTACTAGTACACTGTAGTACGTGTATAATGCCCTTTCATGTAGAGCGCATATGACGTAATAGCAGTACACTGCAACGGACACACAGTTTTTTCATTTTCTTACCCTGGGCATTTTGCAATAGAAATACACATTCTTAATATCTTTATATGTACAAAATGATCTCGCCTTTGCAATGATCCAACTTATGGCTCATGTAAAAAGTAATTAACAGAAATGATTTGTGGAATAGAATTAGATCAAATTTTGCCTTTATGAATTATACAGCAGGGCCTTACATTGGAAAAAAAGGTGATTCATGAAAATGTTGTGATTTACTATACCTGTAGGTTGTAAATATCACTGATGTCTTGTTATTATTTTATGTAGTAGTGCAATGTTTGTAAACTACATGTAGACTGAAATGTGTGTTAAGCAATGCTGGTATCAAATAATTCAAATGTCTTAGAAAGCATGATCGCATTTTATGATTGTCATTGATTTTTCTGAAATTTAAGATTTCTAACATACATACATAGAGCATTTACAGAGATGCCAAGTTCAAAGACCAGCTATGCGTGAGATTTTCTGTGAATCTGAGTGAGATCACAGACATTGTGTACAATGTATATGGGGATAGGCTGTGATAGTTGCGTGAGACAGAGATTTGAGGGGATGAACAAGAGTCCAAAATGCTTGAGTCTCACGCATAATGCGTTAGACTTGGTAGCTCTTTTTACATAGCACTTTTTTCATGAACGTGCATTATGTGCTTTACAATTAATATAACATAACAGTAAATTTTGCTTACAATACATGTCAAGGGAATGTCATTAAGAAAGTAAATTGGTTTTCAGCTTCTTTTGAAAAGTTGAACATGAATGAATGTTGCTGGGGAAACTATTCAAAATTGTTACAAGTCAGTGCATGTTTTCATTATATATACCTAAATAATGTAATGGCCTGATTTTACATTTTTTGGAGAAAAAGATCAACATTTCTCAATTCTTGCCCCAAGAGTTTGATATTGTACCAAGGGATATCGACTTAAGAAATTTAATTTTCTTTCATAAAGATAACACTTTTTATGTTTCAATGAACAAATCTATGAATGTATCAAAAATATAAAAAGCTGGTCAGAGTGAGGGCCATTTTATTAAATTTGGTGTCTTGCAACAGCTTTTGGGGGCAAAATTGTTAATACAATTTTGTGTCTTATGACTTGAGCTAAATGTCTTAGCATGAGTCGAATGAACTCATTAATGTTGAATTTATTGAATTATTGTTCTGTGAATTTAAAGAAGACTTATTATTTCAAATAATGGAGAAAACACACTTTCGAGCATCTGTAGTGACATATAACTACAAAGTTGATTAAACCTCGTCTGGTAAATCCCTTTGGTGGTATTCTGAAGTTTATTCTTGTAAATATTTTTATAACTCAGCAAGATAACAGCTCTCTAAAATTCTCTTAAACTGGTGCTATGAAAATTGTCTTGTCTCTGTAAGGATGTCCCCTATTTTATCTCTGACATGCCCAATAATTCATCATCAACCAATGATTAAACTTTTTATATGTTTAGGTCAACCAATAGAATTGTTTCCTCTGAAAAATAATAAAGCACGTTGTTGGCACGAGGTGTAATTATCCTTGCGTCCTTGAACCTTATGCGTTAGCGCTGCTGAGCTAAAAATACAAGTGGCCGTTCTCCCAGTCATATTTCCTTTGGAAAGTTTCATCTTGAATACTAAATTTTAATTGCTAAAAAGTCTACCAATCCGTCTATGTAATGTCTCTTTTTGTAAAACAAGATGTTCTTGCCGGATGCAGCAAGAAATTATTTTTGACCGTTAAAAATATTGTATGTGCCACAAAGTCACAATAGCCCCCTACATCTTGTAAAATTTTCTTGTATTTTGCGAGGAAGTTGGCTTTTATCTCGATATGTTATCTTTGCGCACAAAGATATGATTTTTGTATCTCCAGTCAATAAATCTGCTCAAAGAGCCTTCTGAAAAGAAAAGTGGAAACATTACTGAGAGATCAGGTGCTAGATACGAAACAATTTTCAATTTTAATTTCATTGGACATAAAAAATCCATTGGCCACTAGTTTTTATATACTTGAGTATTTACTTGTCCCTTAAGTTTAGATATATAAGCCTTTATGGATGTAACTTAAACCCATTTTATTTATTTTGTGTACATATGCTAATTGCCAAATATGTTTAGATTAATTTAATAGTATTGAGATAATTACATGTATACATGTATATCATCTCTTGATTGAAATGAAATTATCTTCTAATCAATGTTGTTAGATGTGCTAACTTGTTAGAAACAGTATTTTATTCATTAGATTTGAATGTAATTCTTGTGGATTTGTTATGTTCATTAATTGATGTTTCTCTGTTTTTATCTTTACAGCATTTAATGAAATTGTTGTCCACTGCCTGTAACTTTTGAAATTTGAAATATTAAATATTTTGTCTTTCACTTTAAAGTTTGACGTCTTAACATACTGTGTCTCTGCTTTTTAAAATAATACTTATTTACGCTGGAATCTAGTATTTCATTTTCTATCAATTGTTCTCTTTCTGTCTTTTCTAATATCTTTCCTACATTTAACTTCAGCTCTTTCCATCATCTGATTTCATTCTCTCCCTCCCTCTCTTTCTTTCTCTCTTCAACTTCTTTTTCCTTTTCCCATACATGTAGCTTGATCTTGTGTGTCTAATAATTATTTCAATGTCCTCTAAAGCCTGGCTCACACCTTTGAGTTTTGGGCTTGTGTTCAAACCCAACACTACACAATAAAAGAAGCTAATACGAGTTCAATACGCAGACTAATTCAGAGGGTTTGCAAACTAACTTGGTAGTTTGAAACATTTCCAAACATGTGCAACCGAGCGCCAAAAAATCCAAACGGCTAAGGCAGACAATTAAGGAAGCGTTCGGTTTGTGTTTGATGTACCTCAAAGAAGTGTGGGTAGTAAGATGTGTTTGGCTGTGTGATGCTGTTTTGGGCTAATACAACAATATGCAGCTTAGAACTCAAATGTGAGAGCGAGGCTTAAGGTTATTACTCTAAAACATCATACCCAAACAGGAATACAAATTTTGTCAACAAAGCTTTGCATCCATAGAAACTACTTCTGTAGGAAATAGTGCTTAAGGCGTTCATAATAACAATTAATTCTAATGTTCAATTACAGAGAACACTCTGCATAAGTTGAATGATTGCCTAACTCCAAACATTTCAGACCAGAAGATGCAAAACATGTCATTCACATCATCTGAGTCGAGTTTCATCCACTATTGACAACAAGTTGTTCACAAATCTTATTTGTAAAAAAAATCTGATGAAATGCGAGCATCATACTTGTTTAAGATTCAGATGATATGTTTATTCCTATATCAGAGATTAAATCTATTTGATATTTATAAAATACAAACAGTAACAAATGACATGCACATAACCGAGACCTGAAACAAAAACCCTTACAAAGACAATCGTACACATCCAGGATTGGGTGATTCCATACATGTCGTAATAACCAACACACAAAAACATTGATTATGGGTAAATAATAGGTGAAAATGTTGGGTGTCGTACGGGACGCAGAAATGTCCTGTACGACACGCAACATTTTAAGCTCTAATTCACCTATGGACCACATATCTTTGTTGGTTGTCAGTTTTTCTGCATGTCTACCCAGTAGTACTTTAATATTACCACAAAGCAAATTGAAGTTCTTCGTTCTTTTGGACAGCATGTTGAGAAATGTGAAAATGGCTGATTTTTTTCTAGCATGGAATCGCCCTACTGTGTATTATTTCTAAAACGATCATGCTTGTTACCTCCCCATCGGCATACCTCACTGAAAAACATGCTATTTAATATTGTCACCCTCTTCCCCCCCACTCCCAAATCAATTATAAAGATTTTTGTTAAGAATATACAATGTTTTGTATTTATATCTGCCCTTTTGATGGTTTCTTTTAAAGTATGAATTGACAATTAATACAAACTGTAGACAATCATTTATACAAGACTCCCCCTTTCAGGAACCTAGCAACACAACATTGTTAAATACCATTGTTAGATTGATCAGAGGCATACAAACAAATTCATGCCTTGGACGGTTTCTTAAAGTGATGCTTCTTCTTCTAAACCTCATTTTTTTAGTCTACAGAAGTGCAATTTCTCAGGGTTTTAATAAAAAAAAAAAACATAACAAAAAGAGGCGCTGACGTAGGACAGTATCAATTTGTGTTGTAGATTATGTAATCATGATCAATATACCGGTACTTGTGATAATCAAACAACGTATCAAGGGTAGATCACATGGATATCTGATTGTCCATGACCTTGATTCAAATAAATCAATATTCAGATGTATCAGAAATTGTGCCATTGTCTGTAATTCTCGTTTCCTATCCAAGAAAAAAATATTTGAACACTGCTCTTTCAAAACTATTCTTTTTCTTCGAAGCATTCATACAATTGCCACATTACACTTATCAGTGCTCTACATCAAAGATTAGAACTGATAATTTTATACTCTAATAAGAAATAAGAATTATATACATATTCAAGAAGTCCATAGGACTCGCATTAGTCTGGATTCAAGATACTAGTGATTATCACTCTAGAAATTAACAACAAATTCCAAAGTCAAAACTAGTATTAACAAGTTTGCTTTCATTTGTCATGAAAGTCCAATTCTCATAAAATATCATCTATTAATTATTATAGTATATTCCAAACCAAATTCATTTTCCACATACATGTAAATGAGAAGTCTTTAATGATCTGTGATCAAATAAATATCACTTCATAACTATTTCACATAGAAAACCACTTACCCTAGGGTGAGCAATTATACACAGTGCTATTGAATAAATAGACTAGTGCCTTGAATCCAGGCTAGAGGTATACATCCATGTAAATGGAATTTGAAATGAATTTACAAAAAATGAATGGAAGAAACAAAAGAACTACAAAAAAAATGAAGACATACCATGACCTGATTTATAGGAGTAACATATATCCCTAAGAAACAACCATTTTGAACATCAGACTTCAAATTAGTTTTAATAATTTAATATATAATATGGTTGAGACTAGAACAACAGGGGCCCATCTTACAAAGAGCTACATCTGATCAACCTCAATGCTATGGAAATACATCATGGCTATAATATTTTCTACAAGAAATTTGAACAATGTCCTTTGTACACAAAGAGAAGCACACTAAAAACAATGAATGTATGAATATGAAAAAATGAAAAATCCATAATTTTTTGTTCGAAATAGACATGAAATAAAATAATCCAAAAATTTGCTTTGCCCAATTGATCGTGGGCCCGGCAGCCGCTGTGCAGCACCAGATCGACAAGGGTCTATCCCTTTAATCGTTGAACGCCAAACAGGGTAGCAGCAACTCCCATTTTTTAATGTCTTTTGGTCTGACGCGACCGGGGTTTGAACCCCCGACCTCCCGGTTGTGAGACGGACCCTCTACCAACTGAGCCACACACCGGTGTTATACGTTATATACGTTCATATCTAGGAAATATTTTGAACAAACATGTATTTTAGATGTTGACATTGCTGGCTTTCCACAATTGCGGTTGATAGGATCAATTAGTAACTCTTTGTAAGACGGGGCACTGATTGTCAAAAAATTGGATATAAACCTACATGAATCATTGACCTCTATGTCACAATAATATCGCAATAGCCCTTGATATTACATTTAGTATATCTATATATAGTCCAAAATAAATTTGAAATATTTGTTCTTGAATAGCGCATATTGAAAAGTCTATTAACCTTCATTCAATGAGCTCTCTTAATACTCTATTAACGTGACAATTCTAGAATCTTTTAGCTGATATAAATCTTCCCTGCAGTGAATGCTATACATGGGACTGCATGGCATAGGGAGCTCTTGAAAAACAAGATGATAAACTTGGGATGAAAATCAAACTCTAGGCCTGTATTCTCAAAAGAGGTTTCAATTGTACCATACCAAGGACTATGCAGATTTGTGTACATAATTACAATTACTTCACCTGCTTCATCGCTTTATACACTAAAGGAAAGTCTGATTATAAATGTGTGCTTTTGGCACAGGGCACCTAATTGAAGTACATTAATAGGAGAAATCTGCATATACCATGGTTTGATATCATAGTGACTGTAACCATTTTTGTATACGGGCCTTTGTAAAACACCCACTGGTACCAAACATGTAATAGACACATAATCTTTGGTCTATGTATATCTATCCTCACCCTTTATGATTTAGGGACTTCATATCTCTTTCATAAAATAAAGGGCAAAACCTACACTATACCAATAATAACAACCAATCACTATAATCGAAAAAATAATAAATTGTTCGTCCTTTTTTCCAAGCTCTATAATTTCCATTGTGAAGTGGTGATTAGGTATGAAATAATTTGCAATGAAGAATAATTCAAAGATAGGTTGAATGCTATCTGGCTGGGTGAAAATACTACGGAAGGGTCTTTTGTATGAAATCACGCACAAGGTTCATCTCCTGAAATGAAAGAGAGAGAAAAAAATGAAGATGGTTATTATGTGGAAGCATTGGGGTGTAGTGTTCTGACTTTCATCTTGTAATCAGATATTCATGTGTTTGAATCCCACCATGTATTCTTTGGCAAGGCATTAACACTATCTTAACTGGGCTATTTCGGACCAACATACACTGGGGGGGGTCAATTTGAACCACCTCAGATCTCGTTGCATGACGCGAAAATTTGTACGCACGTAGAGCCAGATGTAAACTCCAAAACTGTACATGGTAACATTTTCAAAAAAATTGATCGCTTATATTTTTCTATTAATTAATTATGCAAATAAGCGTATGAAATTTGTCTTAAATTTGTTTTTGTGTATGTTTTTGCCTTTAACTCACTTTACATGTATAAAGCTAGTAGAATGCTAATTTTTGGTGAACATATCAATATTTTTCAAACAAATTTCTAACAAAAATCTCCAAAAAAATTATTCATTTCCCACGTATTTTATTGTTAATTTTTTTTAATTCTTTTATTTCTCTGTTTTTTCAAGCCTTTGATTTTTATTGTTTTTCTGGATGAACTTTGTCGGGATACCCTTTTGTGATCATGAATAACATAAAATAAATCCATCTAAAACAACAAAAGTAAAAATAATCATACATTTATGATTTTTGATTGAAAAATACAATTTGCATTGACTTTGTACACGGAATCTTGTTTTTGAGCAATTTTAGGACTGACATGAGCTTACTCATTTCATAACCACGTACTCGCGTGTCGCAAATCTGGCCTCAAAAAGATGCACAAGACTTAAAAGTAAAAAGTCAGCAAGCAGTGCGGTAAAAAAAATTTGTGAAGCGGTGTAGCGTCGAGGAAGGATGTCAAATCGACCCTCCCCCCCGTTTAATATGGGTTAATCCACACTTTGCCACTCTCCACCCAGGTGTTAAATGCTGTATGCCTAGCAATTGAAGTTGAAACTCTCGTTTAAATGATCCCCAGAGAGTGGAGGGAATGCAAGAATCTGATGACAGGGGTAATGATATTGTAATTCTGCTATGCCTGGTGGGAATGTCACTAACCGGCAATCAGTAGATGAGGTTCAAACGTCGCTGGTTTCAAGAATTTTGTTCTCACATATTTTTCAGATCGAAAACGCAACCTTATACTGTGTGCAAGTCAGAAATTACATGTATATCTATAATATCAAAGTTCCCTAGCAAGCCTTTAACACTTTATTCACTGTCAGTTATGAATGATTGGAATATCAAATGATCTGATGAATTAAACTTGTGTTGTTACTACAGATACCTGTTCCAATTGGCTATTCATAGTTAGCCCACAGCTTTAGACCAGAGTTTAAAGGAAAACTGAGTTCAGAGTACAATAAAAGGAAATAGAGAGAGGGTGATTTCAAGTACGGTGGTCAGTGTTGGTGTTGAGAGTGTAAAAAGGCCTCTGATCCGAGCTCCAACACCGAGCTGGGTTCAGAGGAACGATACCGGTTGCGTTTATCAATAGCACATGACGTCACACCTCTGCGCTTCGCTGCTAAATCATCTCAACTTCACACGAGAAGTCCAGACGACGAAAATGAAATCGGAAAGAAATGCATTAAAGTCTCATAGTACAGAATACAAATGCTTTAATTAATTCAAGAATTCGAAAGAGTGAACATTATTTTTCATCAAAATAAATAAAGCTCTAATGATTTGTACTCATCTTAACTGTAAAGCTAATTTACAGTTTCATCGTGTTCGCCACCTGTTCTCAAGCTTAAGATTGCCAACACCAACACCGAACTTGAAATCATGATTTTCCCAATCCCTGGGGGTTGGCGTTGGAGAATGGGGAAATTACACATAGATCATCAACACCAGCCGCAGTACTGGGTTCAGCAGACAACATTCAACATCATCCTTCAAAACGAACTGCTGGAAATAATTCATATTTTCCGAGGTCAATCCCAACACTAGCCTGATTTCAAGTAGTGTTGTGGCTAGTGTTGGTGTTGTCACAACACCAACACCACATTTCAACAGCGTACTTGAAATCACCAAGAGAGGGGAAAGGGATAGGGGGTAAGAGATAGAAGATGAGGAGAGGGGATGAGGGCAAGCTTACCTCCATACTTGAACTATGCCCAATACCAGACAATTTATGGAAACGTGGATCGTTGACCTGGGTCTTTAAGAACTTATGTGTCATCTCGCCAAGTTTGAAAGAAAGAACGGCATCAGCGGTTCCATGGCATTGTATTACGGGAAGAGATCTTTTATTCACTCCCTCTGTCTGTAAACATCACAAATAAATAAATGTACAAAGAACATACAAGCTTTATGTGGAATAACTAAAATCATCTATTAAAGTGAATAGTTTAAATAATCAAACAATTATCTTGCAAAAACATGATGGAAGCCATTTCAAACATTACCACTTATGACCAAATGTAAAACTTCAATTTTTTATACAGATCGTCATTTTTCATTTCATTGTTTCTTTGTACTTTTAATACTTAATTGTTATTATATTCGAATGTTCCAGAATTGATTTCAAATGGAAAATATCACCCCAATGGTTATGAAATGACTAAATAAATTATATAAAACCAGCAGAGTTTTGTGGTAGTTAATCATATTATTTTCCATTTAAAATGCAGTTTCCAAACTGAAATAAAATTATAAAATAGCCCATGCAGCATCATTGACCACCCCAACCTAGTTGTTTTGGGTTAATGGTTGTGGGTACCCTTGATATCAAAACCAAATTGTTGATCAATATAACATTGTAAATGTCCAACAGGTACTCAAAAAAAATCAAGAAAATGTCTATAGTTGTCACAGTTTTAAGTTTTTATATCAACAAATGAAAGGAATAACTTCAAAAAGCAACATAGATATGACATATGGTTACGTATGAATTAGAGAGTAATGATAGAGCTTTGTTATCCAAGACCATAGCATGGTTGCCTTGTTGACAGGCCTAAATGACCTTCGTAGTGACTGTCAAGTTTCACTTATTTGCATTATTTTTTCCCCCATTTAAATGTGCATTGTGGAAAAATGGGACTTCCCCCCCCAAAAAAAAAAAATGAAGGCTTAATATTGGGAATATAGTCGTAGGAAGAAAGAGAAAAAGAAAGCTGGAGAAAGAAAGATGATGGAGATATAGAGAGAGTTCAGGGAAGGGGAAGCTAGAACTCACTTTAAATGTATTATGTAGAGGCATCCATGTACTGAGTGCTAATACTCCTGCATATGGTCTATGATCTGTGATAGCTGTGTAGAGTGACACACCTCCACCTTGTGAGAAGCCTCCAATGATGATTCTATCTGCTGTTATACCTTGTTTTTCCTCTTCTTCTACCAGACTTAATACTGTGAAAGATTTACAAACAACTCATGAATATAAAAAGTGGAAGCATCGTGATGTAGCGGTTCGGACTCTTGGGTCGTGTGTGTTTGAATCCTACTGCGACCTAGTGTCATTTGGCAAGGCATTAGGGGAGAAAATGCAAAGAATTGTGTGGACATGCAAGGATACAATGACCGGGGTAATAACAATTACAATGTAAAGCACTTAGAAACAAAAATCAATCGCTGTCACGTTGAAAATGAAATCTCTTTGATTTAAATGTGTAAAGGACTAATAATTATTTGAAAAAGAATGTAAGTTGGAACAAAGGAGAGTGAGAGGAGAGATAGGGAGAAAAAAAGATAAGAGAGAGGTGGAGAAGAGGTATCTAAAGAGTGTGCCATTGATGGTTAGGAGTTATTCAGCTTTGCAAGATATAACTGTCTTGGCCTAGCATTGTGTCTTTTGAATAGGAGGCATAGCAATGCACTTTATTACATGTAGGTTCTATACATTGTATGTGGATTGCTAGTGTACAGAAAGTGGACACACCTCAACTTAATACCATGAGGAAAGGAAAGTTGGTTCTGTCTGCTCTGAAAATATGCAGTCGAAATAAATTTGCTTTATTTTACTTGATTTTTTTCATTTTTCTTGATCAATTCTGATCGAAAGGCAGACAAGTTAGCCTTTTACTTCAGTGCAAACTTGACAAATTTTTTTTCAAGCCTATGATACTCCAACTATCAGCTGAATTGATTAATTCATCAGGGTAAATAAACAGACGATGATTAATCTATATGGTAAATGGCATGTGTAGAACTGTTATTGAGTCTCCATTAGACAAGCGCTAAATAAATGTAACTATTATTATTATGATAAAATCAACGTAATAATGTGTTGTTCTGACCAGTCTCTTAATTCTGTGATGTTTCAATCAATATTCAATTTGATCTGCTCACTTGATTTAAATGGACAAAACAAAGGCATAGAGTCAGTGTTCATGCAAAAAATTTGATTTTGTTGAAAGTGTAGTGGTTTCATGGCACACCATGTATTCTTCCGTTGGTCCTGAAAAGGAACACCCAAACTCAATATTTTTTTGCAGAAAATCAATGTACAAGTGCTAGTCTATATCATGTCTAATGATGATAATAATCACAATAATAATATGTACTTACAATTTTTAGATGCCTTTTTGATTCCTTCTGTATCTTCTTGACCATCAGCTGTTAATGAGTAGATATCAAACCATGATGGCATAACCATACCAAAGTTTAGTGTCACTTTCGCATTTGGTCTGAAAGCAAATTATTAGCATAAGAGAATGAAGATAAATCCAAGTTTGGAGAAAGACAGAAATTATTTTTTTGAACCATCAAAATTGTGTCCATATCTCGGAAGAATTTCACAACAAAATGATTTACTGCAAGTGATTGCTTTTCAAATTTCCTCACAGTCAATATATGACAAATAAGAGTTGGAACTGATGGGCAGATGATTTGTGTGTATTCACATAATATATGGATCTGCATTTTTTACCATTGAATAACGTCAACAGGAACTTAAAAGCAAACTCCCATCATTTGTTGTTTTAGAGATAATCATACACACAATGAAAAGTGTGTAAAATTGTGCCGTGTAATGTCAGTTAATGTGAAAATGCCCTTAGGCATTAGGAAATATGTATTTGATATGTGACTCCAATCAAAGTGTGAGTATGAACACACTTTCAATGTACTTATGCATTAGGAAATATTTATTTGATATGTGGCTCAAGTGTGAGTATGAACACACTTTCAATGTACTTACGCATTAGGAAATATTTATTTCATGTGGTTCAAAGTGTGAGTATGAACACACTCTCAATGTACTTACGCATTAGGAAATATGTATTTGATATGTGGCTCTTTAATCTCTTCAAAGCCCTGACACCATCCATGCCTGTTCACAAAAAAATAACAAAAACACAAGATTTGGAAATATTTACATCTTCTTTGCTTTCTTAGAAGAACAAGTAAATGTGCGCAAAGCACTATACATGTAGCTGATCAATATTCTCAATCCACTAGTACAAAGTCCCCACTAACTATATTCTGTGATATGTAACATGGAATTTCACAAAATACTAAAATCTATGGCCCTCCCCCCAAAAAAAATCTAAATAAAATCTAAATAAATAAATAAACCATGAAAATACAGTGTAAATCAAAGCTTTAGACAATGTTTTTACAGAAACGATCAATACCCACATAATGGTTATAAATATTACTGAATCATTCATTCTATTACACAAATACAAATTAGAATATGCCAACTTCAAAAGTGTGGTAAATGTTCCGTTTTTTTAACAAGGGAAAAAATAGCAATGTTAGATGTACATACCCTGTATCACCAAGTCCATGCAGAAAGATAACCTGTGATATCAAGAAAAAAAAAAAAGCAAATGTGTGAAATGTTCTTGAATCATTTATAAGTAATGTTAATTTTCACATTTATTGTGTCTTCTGTGAAAACCATGATTTGATTTACTGTTAAGCCATGTTTCCATGGTAATTAGCACGGAAGGCAGCTGGCCTGGGAGTGTAGCATAAACAGTACTGCAAAGACATTTATCCTAATGGAATGTATGCCAAATGGGAATACATTTCAATCGCAATTACATGTTGTTATAAAAGGGGTACTCCAGGCTGAAAATTATATGATTTGAACAGATATTAAAGAAAAAGCAGACTTGTAAACAAAACACTAAAAAGTGATCAAAATCGGCTGGAAATAATAAAGTTGTGACATTTGAAAGATAATTTGCATTAGTTCAGTGAATTCCATTTCTAAGCATTGATTGGATTCCGTTTGAACTCATTTTGAGATTGTTACAAAAACTGGGACATTTATCTTTAAAGCCAGTGTTTACAATGCAATAGTACTTTAGCGTCTGTAGTAAATGAAAGCAAATACAATGTACAATATGTATACCAAACAAGAGTGTCGCTAAGGTGAGCGCGCATAAAACGCCTGCCTGTAACACAGAAAATAGGGTTATTGGTCAAGCAAGAAACATGGAAGGTGGCGACTTCACCTTTGACCTTCTGACCTCAAAATCAATAGAATTGCTGGGATCTACATGTATGCTAGTATCATACACAACAAACTATATGAGCCTAGGTTAAGTTCAACTAAAGTTATCAAGTTAACAAGCCAGAATCCCATCATCGAGGTATTATAATCAAAGCATACATGACACACACACAAAAAAATTTCAATTACAGTGAATGATTTTGATATATCAAACAGCGACATTTACCTCACATTTACCTCACTTCGAGTTCTGTTTTCATCCTTTATTTTCATAGTTTCATAGTTTTGGATCATGACTGTGTCTTTTACTGAGCTGCAATTGTGTGACTATGCCATTTTCTAACGTTTTGAGTGATATTTTGTTAACGTCTTGTATTATTTTGGGCAAACATGGATCTTTCGATGCAAGTTCGTTTGTGTCTAATTTTTCACCTTGCTCATATCGCTCACTGTATAGTACCTTTGAACTCTCCCGCCAGTGTAGCCGGCTTGGAAGGCCAACGACCCCCGCTGTTATTTACTGAACAGTGAACATGACTATAACGTAACCAGGAGGCCAGTATACATGTATAGTACTGATGAATTATATCACTTACGCTCAAATAATGTTCCTATTCATGAAGATATTCTAACGACAATCCAAGAATTAGGAATATCAAGGATAAGAAAACGTAAGCGTGGATGTCGTGGAGGTCGTCGAGTTCGACGTCCTATATGCACTGTCATTGGAAATCGTCCATTCCCTAAACGCTACGAACTACGACCAAGGTATCTAGCTAATATTAATAGGACCAGTAAATTAGGAACACATTTACCATCATTTTATCTTTGCAATGCCCAGTCCTTACAACATAAACTTGATGAATTGCATGCTACTGTTTCTATTCTTGATGTCGACATAATTGCCGTCACTGAGACATGGTTTAAGATAGATACACCCTTGGAGTACATTTCATTGCCAGGCTTTATGACATTTTCAAAACCCAGATGTAATAGGTCGGGAGGAGGGGTGGCCTGTTATATGAAACAAGAGCTCAAACCTAAGCCTGTCTCTTTATTTCAACCCCCAGATCATCTTGAGGTCATATGGACTCAATGCCGACCTCGTCGTTTACCTCGAGGTATTTCGTCTCTCTTTGTGGCAGTGATCTATTATCCACAACCAGACAATGAAGTTGCTACTCAATTGATTGAACATATGCAATACGCAGTAGATCAGATTATGACAAAGCATCCAGAAGCAGGTATCGTTTTCTTGGGGGATTTTAACTTGCTTGACTTGAATCCCTTTCTTTGTGACGCCAAATTTCGCCAAGTCGTTAACAAGCCAACCAGAGGTGAACGGACGCTAGAAAAGATCATTACCAATTTACATAGCAGATACAATGAACCGAACATCCTCGCACCTCTTGGTCGAAGCGATCACTCAAGCGCTTACTGGACTTCCAATGAACTTGTTCCCAACACAAATAAGCTATCTGTAGGAACATCACGCCCAATGAAAGATAGCGATGTGAGGGCATTTGGACGATGGATCCTTAATCATAATTGGGACGAGGTTTATAACCAAGATTGTGTTTCTGAACAGTGCACCCAATTCTACGTTACACTGCATTCGGCCATGGAAAAATACTGTCCTCTTCGTAAAGTTAAGCTCCACCCCACAGATAAATGCTGGATGACACCATACATCAAAACACTAATAAATGCTAGACAAAAAGCATTTAAGAAGGGGGACAAGGTCGCTTTTGCTCGCTACAAAAACCAGCTTTCACGAGCAATTAAAGATGCAAAACGGTCTTTCTATTCAAATAGAATTCAGAACTTGAAAAGGGAGGATCCGGCTGGCTGGTACCGTGGGATCCGTAAGATAACGTCAAATGACCCCCAACCAATAACAATAACTGTACCTGATGTTGAACCTGACAATGAGTTTGAGATTGCTCAGCGCATCAATGGATGTTTTGCCTCCTATTCTGCTGACCTGCAACCTCTTGATCGTCGATTGCTACCCTCCTACTTACCATCTCGTCACCCTGTACCACTTGTACAGCCATGGGAGGTGCATAGGCAACTAAAAGCGATAAATCAATCACGAGCTGGTGGACCCGATGGAGTAAATGCCCGCTTCATCAAGAAATTCGCTTATGAACTTAGCATGCCTATTTGCTCAATCATCAACAGTTCCTTTTCTTGTGGAACTTTCCCTGATGTACATGTATGGAAGAAAGCCACAATCACACCGGTGCCGAAATCGTCACATACTACATTAGACAGCATCAGGCCAATTTCTCTCACTGATCATTTTGCGAAAGTGGCTGAGAGTTTTCTAGCAAAGTGGACACTTGAGGATATGAAGCCTTTCATTGATCGGCATCAGTTTGGAAATTGACGTGGCATGTCAACTTCGCACTGCCTCATCAGTCTCTTGCATGAAATCTACACTAATGCAGATAAGCCGAAGTCGTCATCCACCCTTGTCCTGACAGATTTTGCAAAGGCCTTCGACCACGTGGATCATGGGCTTGCAATTTTCGTAAATTGCTTGAACTGAATGTTCGCCCTTGTATAGTGGAGATGATTGGTGATTTTCTCAGCAACAGACAACAACGTGTTCGCTATAGACATCAACTCTCTGACTGGACTTCAACAAATGGAGGTGTCCCCCAGGGGACCAAACTAGGCCCGATTATTTTCCTGGCCATGATTAACGATGCATGTAATAATCTTGAGCCTATTTCTCCCAATGTCTGTGTATACAAGTATGTTGATGATCTGTCAATGATAGAGTGTCGTGGTAAAGAGCAAGAACCTGCTATCCAAGCGGCAGTCGACCGTCTCTGTGAATGGTCTCACACAAACAAAATGAACCTTAATCCAAAGAAATGTCAAACTGTTGAGTTTTATTTTACAAGGAATCCAACACCTTCCCCATTAGTCAGAGTCGGAAACGAATTACTTCATCAGGCTGAATGTGTCAAGCTCTTGGGTGTGCGCATTCAAAGTAACCTAAAATGGAGTACACACATATCTGAAATTCTCAAAAGTGCCAACCGCAAACTCTACATGCTACGTCTCCTGAAGAAGTTTGCCCTCCCACCCTCTGATCTTCTCACCATATACACCTGCTATGTCAGACCAGTCACAGAGTACGCGGCCCCCATTTGGAATGCCGGGATTACCAAGGAGGAAGCAAGAAAACTGGAGTCGATACAAAAGCGAGCCCTGCGAGTTGTATTAGATGAAAGCTATGTATCTTACGAGCAGGCACTTTTTGTTCTCAAACTGCCTTCGCTTGCTGATCGACGTAAGGCATTGTCTCTCTCATTCGCGAAGGACCTGGTGAAGCCAACATCCCATTTCTGCCATCTCTTGCCAACCAGAGACTCGAATATTCGATCAACAAGGCATTCTAGACCATACACACTACCCAAATTCAGGAAAAACAGATTAAGAGACAGTGCAATCCCATATCTTGTTAAACTATTGAATAATCTTTAATCATTTTCCACACCCAACCTAATGTTTCCATGATGTCCACTGGATGTTCCCGATTTTGTCTATTGTAACGTACATTATTTGATAGTCATATTTTGTTTATTTTGATTTATACATAGGTAAATACAAACACTTATTTTAAAGAACTCTGTTCTCTATATGCTTTATTAATTAAACTACTCAGGCACCTCTTTTTTTTTATCCAAATAGCCCTTTATGGAAAAAACATCATTTCATTATGACAAATCATACCTACCTGGATAATTTCATACTTCAAGATGTTATTTTTCGTTATCGTTGAAATGTTCCGAATTATGTTAGTTGCACTGGCTTAAAAACACATATTCCAATATAATTTGTTTCTTCCTCAGTTTTCCATTTGTTGCATTATAATTACTATTACCGATGGTTTTTTTTTTCTCATGTTTGTTAAATACCCAAACTTTTTAACTTTGTTCTTGTCTCCCTGTCTTCCTCTTTTTCATTCCGTCTTTCGTTCCAACATGTTTTCCCATGTACTTTATTCTTTCTCTGAGGCTTTCTTCTCATATGCTGAGTATTTCAATTTATTTCATATATGTATAATTATTTTGTAGAACAATTTTGATATTTGGCTATTTTGTTCCAATTTGTATATTTTTAAAATGTCTGTATATAAACCATATGTCAACTGAATGTAATTCAGCCTTTGGCTGTTATTTTCAGTGAATATTGAAATAAATAAACCATTCAATCAATCAAATCAAAGACTTCAAAATGCTAGGTGTAGGGATTGGGATACGTGTATGTATTATACTAACCGTAGCTGTGTGTTTAGCTGAAGGGGCTATAGTTGGTGCTGCCATGCTTGAATAGGAATTACCGCACATGTACTGATTGCTGATTGGGTGATTCAAATTCCTTCTTGATCTGATTGGACGGTTTCCAGACTGACCTTCCTCCCTCCTACAATTAAATCCACTACAAACACCTGAGGCAGGATTCTGCTGTACATAAGTAGGACTTGATGTACGGTGATTTCTGATTGGTTGATGGTTTGTGAGGAGAGAGCTGATTGGCTGAATTTGAAAGAGGATTGATGTGAAACTAACCAGGGATGGAATCCTACTTGGTAGTTTTACTAGTGATGCACACAGACCAGACATTTAAAGGCCCTGAATACAAAGAGACAAATGAAAGACATCTATGTATGTTATAATGGATGAATATCATATCATTACACACATTTCAAAACCAATGCAACAGTAAGTTTGAACATCAGCTCAGCCACATACATGGAGATTTTTGTACAAATTTATTCTAAGTTTAAAAAGAAACTCCAAAATCCAAAATCAATTACTAGATAATATGATGTGTAAGCATGACCAAAACCAGCTTTACTGGATTATCAATATTTCAACCCCCCCCCAAAAAAATTGTATTTTTCATATAAACGACTTCCAAGAAATGTTGATACCCCGGTAGCTGAAAATATCAAGATCTCTGTCTGCAGCTTTCTAGTATACAATCACTATTAAAGTTTGGAAGCTAATTATCCACTTTAGAGAAAAATAAAACAAAACATAAATGAGAGAGAGAGCACTAGCAGTGGCGTATGCAGGATTTGTGAAGGGGGTGGGTTCAAGCTGAGAGAAATGTTGACACCCCCCCCCAAAAAAAAGGTCTTCACCACAGATTTTAGGTGATTTCCTACCCCAAAACAAAATTTGACAAGCACCCCTTCCCCTGCGTACACCACTGAGCACTAGTATCACTATTTAATCATTTTAAAAAATTAATAGAATCACTGGGCTCTGTAATGCTGAAAAATTAGATAGAGGATATATCACAGCACTTTTTACCTAAGATTCAGATGGGCTCTCTCAAAAGGGGGAAAAGAAATCAAGAAGCAACATTAGTTGGTTTCAAACCGCCTTGATTACAAGAATCCCCATTAAATTACAATAACTTTTTTAGGCCACAAAATACCCATTAATTATTCCCACATTCACACTGTCCCGAAACATACATGTACTCTTCGAGATCAATTCCTGAAGTTAAGAACATGAGAAGTACGGTCTGATAAGCAAGAAAGGCGCAAGATTAAAAATCTCTGGCTCAGCAGGAGGCGCCCAACTTCACGCTGAGCTAGAAGTTTCCGTAATTTACTTTCACGATACCAAAATACCTGCAACCTTGGAAAAATCACTGCGAAAGTTCTCGTAATTTTGACAAATAAATACTATAAATAACAGGTACTTTCGGGGAGATTACAAGTAATTTGCTATCACATTTCTGAAATCACCTGGTATTTTCTGATCAGGGTAAATTTCCAATCAGAAAATACCTGGAACTGATGAACTTAGAGGCGGTCTGAAACCACCTATTGTATCTTATCCTCCAACCACACAGAGGACAGTTGAAACAAGGCCTCTTGATGAGGCTAAAATAGCGTACTCTTACAAGTCATTGGACAGTGTCTTAACGCATACTTCACAATAAATTTGCACACGATTATTGGAGCCCTGTTCACATTAAATATTCAGTCACAGTGCTCACGCAGCAACAATTTTCATCTTATATTCATTTCAAGGATTCACCCTCAAAATACCGTAAATGCGGATTGGCAACAAAACTTGCGTTCAGGATTTCAGAAAAAGTCTACATCATCTTTCAAGAGTGCAGCGAGGAAATACTGTGGCTTACTGTCATAACTGTAATGGGAAACATAACCTGCATTATTAAACTGCACAATTTGAGAATCCTGCTCATTAATAAAAAAAAAAGTTTGGAGATGGGTCAAGAGTCTTCTCGAAAGGATGACTGAAATATATAATTCATTCTGACCCTCGACCTTTCATGAACTGAAAAAAGCCACATCTGAGCCGCATCCAAGATTGAATGAAAGGTGCAGCATATCACACATACATGTAGTAACTGGGATTTGTATGTGAGCATTCTCAATCAAAGTGTGAACATGAGGTGGCTCCATGGTCTGAACATGCCATGAAGGACATTTACTACAGGCCTCTATGTTGTTGACTCTCAAGATGAGAGAAAGTCAATTGCATCTCTATCAAATGAAGCATGTGAGTGGCAGTACACGCTCTTGTGAATTATCATGGCTAGCTACTCTGAAATATTAGGGGTGACATCAAGGCAGTACATTGTATGTATTAGGGAGGGAGCATTTTATTTCTGAGCATTATCCAAACTCTACTACTTGTATGTACATGTAATGCAAAAAAATATTCATTGCATGTGCATCTCAACCCCCCCCCCCTCCTTCCCTGCAACAATATGCTAGAAACATGTTTTAAAAGGAGGAAAGTGGAAGACTATTCTTTAGAAATTTTACAAGGATGTACAGTATGATCTATAAACAATAGCAAAAAAGAAAGAATTTCTCCATCCAAATATGGATATCGCTTAAAGCATTAGGGATGTGAGTCCAATCCAATAAACCAGCTAGAATTTCAATTGAAATTATGCCCAGCAACCAAACTGAATATATACACAAATAGGTGAACAACAAGAGTGACGCATGAAGATAAATACATGTACATGTTGTATGACATATCGAGGAAATTCTGCAAGAGGCTTCTAAGGGGCTTTGATTCTCTCAATTTTCCTGTTTGCAAGGTGTAGATCTTTTTCTTTTAAATGGGAGTCAAGTTACACATGGCCATGCGTCTTGAACTCGCCCCACAAAAAGATGGTGTTGAAATGCTTTTCCAATTTTCATTCAGTTAAACATACAATATTATATCTCTCCGTTCAACTGAAATATTGTATTGTCATGAAATTGGTTTTCATTTAGAGTTGGAAAAGCGGCGCCTATAGTCTCACTCTGCTACGCAGGTGAGACAATACTGGGAACGAGAAAGATTTGTATTGGTATGAAGAACCATTCCATGAAATATGCTTTAAAGGGACAATTGCTCGCATGCATGCAAAATCTGTACATTAAGCCAAACATATGAAAAACATAACCTCCAAAACTAAACGCTAATCCTGATAAGATTACTTCTGAACCAAAAACTCTAATACTATCCTAACTCTAAGATTTTAACCCTAAAACCGCTGGGGAAAATGTTGTTTTGAGACCAAATTTATGATGCCCGGGTATGTGGTTGAAAAATTACACAATATAAATGTAAGTGCATATCAGACCCAAAATGTGATTTTGTTTACATGTACTATGTAAATTGATTTTCTCATCTTATTCATAAAGATATAGTTATTCTTATTTTCAATAGCTGAAATTAATTGACTTAAGCATAATTATGCATCAAAAAGGTTCTGCTATAAATCTGGTGAAAAAACGAAGAAAAACAAAAGGTCAAAACTTAAGCAAAGAAATACATGTATAGAAAAATCAAAAACAATACCATAATAAATTCATTTTCAAACAAGGATTATACATATAAAGAATATTTACACCAAAAATTAGCATTCTAGGAGGTTTTTATAGTGAGTTATAAAAAAAGTGTGACTTACACATAATAGCATAATTAATTCATATCAAAATATTTTAGAAAACTTAACCATACAGCCTTGTATTCACCCCCCCCCCCCCCCCCCCCCCGTCATAGATAATACAACTCCAAATATTTGGCCTAGTAAGGGTTAAGACTATAGCAAAATAATGTATCACCTATAGTACGCATATACTGTAAATTCAAAATTTCATGCGATTGCAAAATCTGTCTCCATTCTAATTTCTGGTACATGTTATAATGATGAAAATATACTCTTGAAACATCTTGAAATGAATTCCACAATAAAATAACAAAAAGGAGGTAGAATAAGAAAACAAATAATCACACCCCAAAAATCATGGCTCAGGATTTGCATGAAATAGCAGGAATAAAAATAATCATCTCATGTAGCCTATTAAGTACTCTGAAACTCATTACTCCTCCTGAAGTATAAATAATCAAATACTGATGTGCTAATTGAAAAAGCCTGAAGCCCACCATGTTACGTTTCTCAGTAAAAGGTCACTGAGTGAACTACTTTTCATCTTGTATTCCTCAGCCTGCACATAATTTATTGCCAGTGGATGAATGATAAGTGCAAAAGCAAAAAAAAAAAAAAATGCACACATGTACATGTACTGTGCAGCGACAAACAAATCCTTAAAATGCATGTATACTTTATCAGGGCATTGCAAGAAACTTGTACAATAATTATAATAGTTACATTTCAAATGTAGGCCTATAGGCCTACTTAAAGGACAAGTCCACCCCAACAAAAACTTGATTTGAATAAAAAGAGAAAAATTCAACAAGCATAACACTGAAAATTTCATCAAAATCGGATGTAAAATAAGAAAGTTATGACATTTCAAAATTTCGCTTCATTTCACAAAAACAGTTATATGAACGAGCCAGCTACATCCAAATGAGAGAGTCGATGATGTCATTCACTCACTATTTCTTTTGTTTTTTATTGTTTGAAATATGAAATATTTTGATTTTCTCGTCATTGTCATGTGAAATGAAGTTTCATTCCTCCCTGAACACGTGGAATTCCATATTTTAACATTTTGTGCTTCAGGCAAGGAGGTCCTAATTGTCAAATTCGTAAAAATTGAAATATTGTATAATTCAAACAATAAAAAACAAAAGAAATAGTGAGTGAGTGACATCATCAACTCTCTCATTTGGATGTAACTGGCTCGTTCATATAACTATTTTGTTAAAAATAAGCGAATCTTTGAAATGTCATAACTTTCTTATTTTACATCTGATTTTGATGAAATCTTCAGCATTGTGCTTGTCTGATTTTTCTCTAGTGATTCAAATCAACATTTTTCTGAGGTGGACTTGACCTTTAATGCTTATAAGCAAAATACATTGTAATTAAAAACATACCTTTTTCAAGGAGCACACGCATACATGTACATGTATATTAGCCTTATAATACAAAACAATTCTTCCACACGCCTGCAAGACTATGTGGTTTTCACATTGTACCGGGTACCCATTTAATACCTGGGCGGAAAGAAGCAAAGTGTAGATTGATGCCTTGCCAAAGGACGCTTTTAAAGCCTGGGAAAGATTCGAACAAACATCCCTAACCTAAGATTGCAAGGTAAGAGTCAGACCTGCTTTTCCACGATACTTCCAATGTAATGTGTGTTCAATTGCAAATGAAGCATAAAATATCCTAAAATCAATAATGGGGCATTGCAATAAAGTTTTTGCAATGAGGCCTAAAACACAAAATGATTTATTAACATAATATGTACATGTATGCTGCAGAGCTACCAAGTCTCACGCATTATGCATGAGACTCAAGCATTTTGGACTCTTGTTCATCCCCTCAAATCTCACAGCCTATCCCCATATCCCCATGTGGAAGAGCTGTGGTGTAGTGGTTCTGACTCTCGCCTTGTAAACATAGGGTCGTGTGTTCGAATCCCACCGCGGTCTAGCGTCCTTTGGCAAGGCGTTAATCCACACTTTGCCACTCTCGACCCAGGTGCTAAATGGGTACCCGGTAGGATGCGAAAGATATTGTATGTTTGATTTTGCCAGCGCCATAATGTGGCTGCGATGAATGCAAGGAATGCTCCCCAGGGAGTGGAAATTGTGCACTTTTCGTGCTTGATTGAAATGAATCCAATGACCGGGGTAATAATATGCTGTAACGCGCTTTGGGCCATTCTGGGAAAAGCGCTTTATAAAAATTGGCTATCATTATTATATACATTGATCACAATGTCTGTGATCTCACTCAGATTCACAGAAAATCTCATGCATAGCTGGTCTTTGAACTTGGCATCTCTGATGCTGCATTTTAATGTACCAAATCTTTACATTGTATTATGTGCATTAATATACACTGTGATCTAAAATGTGAGAATTACTTTTGTGAAACAAGAAATATTGAAAAAATACCTACATGTAAAGCAAAATTCAATTTGAGAAACTTCCTTTTTTTTAATCAAGAATAATTTTCAAATTAGACAATTTTGCAGGTTTCCATGCACTATGTTTGTTTCTTCACATCTTGCTACATGTAGCTGTTGCAGTTCAATTGTTTTAGGAATAGGGATCTATGTGGATAGGATAGAATTAAAATCTCCCAGAGCCAGACTGTCCCATTTTATTCCATACCATCCATGCCTAGCAGAGAATCTGATATTGGAAAACTGTACAACAGGTTAATTTGATAAAGCTGACACACATGTAGGGTCTACACTATACACACACAGCCAAAATGCATACAACACACGCCCTCATGAACACATTAGTATTGGACTATCTAGAGTAGATGGAGATTGAATTGAGCTATAAAACTCACCGAGAGAACTTTATCAAATTGTACTTTTCGACTATGAATACCAACATACAGGTACCTACACATCTCACTCCTCTTCTCCATTGATCTCTTTCCTTTATTGAATAATTCAATATAAGCCTACAGGTAACTCTACTTGGGTGAAGGAGGGTACGTGTTAATTTGGAGAATAAAGATGTAATTCATATTCAGTTTGGTTGCCATTAGACCAACCCTTGTCCAGTCATGACTCATATTTAGTGTTGCTGGTGGGTGTTTCATAAAGCTGTTCCTAATAAAGTTAAGAGTGACTTTAAGAACGACTGGTGATCCTTTCTCGTAGTAAATGGTACATTCATTGACGCTGGTTTAGTGCGTAAGAAAGGTTCACCAGTCGTTCTTAAAGTTGCTTCATGCTATGAACAGCTTTATGAAGCAGCCCCAAGGTAAAATACCATTTGAAATAAGATGGCTTTGACCATACCATTTGATATTGATGCCAATATTACATGAAGGTTCGTTAAAATGCATCTGACCAAAGTTTAGTTGAAAAAGGAGCAATGGATGCAAAGTTGTTACACGGGAGTCAAGTCAGTAAAAACTGTTTAACCCCAAATGACCTTTGACCTCATCACATGACCTCTCAGGGCAAAACAACACGACATTGTTGCATCTAGCATCCATATTTGGTTTCTAATGGATCAACAGTTGTATGTTTGGTGCCACAAGAAGGTATGTCAAAAAGTCCTGCAGGTTCAAAATATAAAATAGTGTAACCTCAAATGACCTTTGACCCACCATGTGACCTCTGACAGCACCATTAAACATGGTGCATCTAGCACCAAAGTTTGGTTGCCATAGGATCACATCATATTTAAAAGAGAGTCTTGATAAAATTAATTTTCTGTGATGGACAGACGATGGAATGTCTTTTGGATCCCTACATGTACGTCCGCCTTCACCTTCCTGGCCAAGACAGAAATATTACTGAAAATCTTTCTTTTCCATACAGAATCTATAGATACTAAAATATGAAAAGTAATAAAATTCTAATCAATCCTCCACACTGTTTATACTGCTTTCAACATTCAGTGTTGATCAGAGAGGGAATTTCGTTCTCAGCAAAATAAGACAAATGGCAAAAGTATCTCATTAAATTTGACATTTATCTGTAGCATTAGAAGTAATATTAGCTTTGTAATAAACTCTCATTCGGAGGCTGTAGAGAAATGAGCTAAATTTAGATTTAGTATCAAAGGTGCAGTCATATACAATCATCAATGTAAACTGTGCATATATCTAGAATAGATCCATGTCCATATAAAGATCCTAGATACATACATGAAAAAGGAAATCATATTTTGTTCAACAGAATTTCAGGAATAGATCTAAACTATGCTGTTGTTTTTTTCACAATGTGAATATCAATAGCTATGGGGGATGTCATACAGACTGTACGTGTACAGACAGATAATCTTCATAATCCTACAGTCACACACACATAAATTCAGTGAATCTATGAAGAGCTTCAAACTAGTATGATCCCAGCTTTAGTATGGCTACCCTGATCAGATGCTCAAGGATTCTTCCTACTGGGTACCCTATTCCTGAGTGGAGAGTGGTAAATGTAGATTGTTAACCATCAGTTTTTTACACTAAAATACATCAAGGATTAGAGCCACAAGTACCATGTTTACATGTGATCGGCTTTTGGTTCAGAACCGCGAGCCGATGCAGAATCGGCTTTTGGGGCAAAAACTGATCCGCGCACAAACATTATACGTCATAATAAAGACAACACTGGATCCGTGTGTTTACAAGTACGTCATAATGGTAGAGTAAATGAAATGTGCACCAATTGCCGATGCAGAAATGGCTCTCTGTTTTATACATGTGGTAAGAAAGCCGATTCTGCATCGGCTCACGGTTCTGAACCTACTACTTTGGTGGTGCAAAATTGCCGATTCTGAACCGGGAGCTGATGCAAATTAATCGTGTTTACACGCAATGAAAAAGCAAATGCAGCCTGTAAACACGGTAAATGTGTATCATTTACACAGGCTACACTGAAAGCTGATACGGTACTTTAATAATTTGACAAACAACAGTTCAACAGAAATGGTTTGCAAAATAAACCCCAGACAACTGCATCTTCAAATGCATTTTACCTCATACTGAAGACAAATCACTGCTTGACAAGCTCGACCAGAAGATAAAAATATCCTAGAATAGAACCGATTTTAACACCCATGTAGATTGGACTATTTGAGCATCTGTGTTTGATGCCTATATCAGCGGAGAAGATGGAATTGTAGCAGCATCAGAGAATGTGATACGAGGGCTAGGTGATCAGTGAAGAGAAAGAGCGGAATGGATGGGATTGTAGATGAATGGCTAACGGCTCCCTCGTGGGGTGATGTGAGAAGGATGAATCAGACAGGCCATTACCTTCTTAGGGTGTTGTTGCTACAGTGTAATATAACTAATGGAAGGGGGTTATTTCCATTAAATGATTGCAGACTCGGTGTAAGTGTTATTATTGTGAGGATGGAGAGAGAGAGAGAGAGCAGGAGGGAAAAAAATAAGGGATGCAAAAATATTTACTAGGAGATTGAAGAAGGGTAAATGAGAGCAAGATAAAAGAAAATGGTGAGGGGAAGGGGGGAGAAAGAGGGAAAAAGGAAAAATGATAAAGGGCAAATTCACCCCCAACAAAATTTTCAAGCAACCATAATACTAAAAATTTCATCCAAATATGAGGCATGCATGTATATGTAAGATAAGAAAAAAAATTGTGACATTTAAAATTTCACTTATTTCTCACAAAACAGATACACAAGAGACATACTAAATATCCTCACTATTCAGTATTTCATGATAATTACAATTTTTCATTTCATGCAGATTTAACAATATTGAGACTCTTCATCAATTCACATTATGCTGCACTAATGTGAATTTCACATGCTCAGGAAGGAATCTGATGATTTATTTTGTTCTCTTTATATTTACATCAACTATTCATTTGGGTGCACTTGTCCTTTAAGAAAACGAAAATGCATTACTATAGAGGTGTATTCAAAGGATCGATGGGAATGTCCATGAAAGAAAAGAAAACCTGGTACATAGTATCTCGCTTAGTATTAGAATTTTATGAGCTGCATAAAGAAAGAAAGACCAGATATCTTCCCAAGATATGAACATGTTTTCAAATGCTTCAGGTCATCTATGGTGAAACATTTCACTCAGTAAGAAGCATTAGGCTACATGTATGTGGAAGTGACTATTGAAATGGAGAGAGCTCATGATGAATACATGTAGTTATCTCTAGGAGATATGAACATGTTATCCTGTTCATCCTGTTTAAAGGTAGTCTACACATGTACATGTAGATACATTGTTGTGGTTAATACAAATGTGAGTTTGTACAAAATTCAATAAATAAAATTTCTGTATAAATGTGCCAATGGATTTGGGGAGAAGTGCAGGATGGCTGAAAAATTAGCAAAAGTATGCATGGGATTCCTGCAAAATGTTAGGTATTTTTCCAAGCAATAATAATATACACTGTCCAACATGTGCTCTGTCTTGGATGGTGATCTTTTTTTTTTTTTAAGATTTCAGAATTCATAAATACTTCTAGATCTTTGCTGATATGGTGACAATGAGTCTTGGTATTAAAGACTTATATTGTGAAATCAGTGTTTACTGCAACTACAAAATATATCTTAATGACATTTGTACAGTCCACATAAAGCCTTTACCGTAGAGGATCCAGTTTCCTCTGATACAGAAAATGACCCCCCAAAAAATCATCTACTTCATGAGGAATAAATATTTTATAGATCTCAAGGAAAACACAAATTTTTCAGGCTGACACAAATTATTGAAAACTATCTAAAATTGTTTTTTCATGTACGTAGGTATGTCTACGAAGAAAAGGGAATGTGATGTTTAGAACATTGAAGATCACATAATTGACATTTTAATAGAAAACTCTCCATACAGCTTCATGCTACAAATGTTAACAGCAAAATGCAAAAAAAACAAGTTATTTCTTTCCTTTTTTTTCTTTACACAGCGCTACAAAAAGTATTTCAAGCAAAAGCCAGGTAATGCACCTCAGAAGATTTTAATTTCTATATCTAGATGACTTTGATAAATGGCTGTTATCATGAAAGACTCACGGCCCAGACTCTCTGCAATTCTTTATAACTGCTTCCAATTTCTTTAAGTCCCCATTTTGTAATCCCATGAGATCATATCTTGACCCCTCCCCAAGCTCTAATATCATCTATCTCTCTTAAGTCAAGGAAGAGTGCATGAACTGAGTTGTCAGTTGACTGTGAAATATGTTTAGATTACAGCGCTCTTTAATTATAAAGGCTCAACTAGGTAGACATGCAAGTCTGATGAAGCTCTAGTGTGCACAGGCTGATGAACACAAGGGCATGAAAGAAATGCCTTGGGTATGCATTCATGTACATGTAGGAGGGAAAGGAAATCATTCATTCATTACTACTAATAAAATCTTTGCAACCTTCCAGCATCAGGAAATTAAGAACTATGACTGTATATAACAACTGAAACTGTTACAGATTGAATTACTTTGCTACAACACAGGTTTTCTAGACTCCAGCCCACATACATGTACAGTGTAATATGCAGGCTCAGTTTCAAAAGAGTTAAAAATACAAAATTTTATAATTGTGAGTTGACAGTACATGTACATGTGTTGTGTATAAAAGAAGTGTTGCAATCATCCCTGGGCCCCGTCTTACAAAGAGTTACAATCGATCCAATCAATCGTAACTCTATGGAAATCTATCAGTGTCATAATTTTTCTACAGGAAATTTGCACAATGTCCTTTGTAAACAAAGAGAAGTGCGGTGAATTTTCAGGAAAACAATTAATGCATGAATATACATCATAGCTGGAAAATATTTTGAACAAACATGCATGATAGATGTTGACGTCGCTGGCCATCCATAGTAGCGATTGATTGGATCAATCAATTGCGAATCTTTGTAAGACGGGCCCCTGGTATTACTGTAATGAAGAGGGGTAAAATCTTACAGAAACCAGCAACAAGGCATCCACCCTGGGCATGTGAAAAGCAGCTTCAGAAAATAAAACATATTTCTCTCACTCACCCTTTGTCCTCACATCCCATAGTCTTGGCCTCGATCCCCCCCTCCTCCGAGACCCTAAGGCTCTGCCTATTAATTTTCTCCATCTCATCTCTACCTCTCTCTTACTGTTGTCTCTCTGTATTTGATTTTGTTTGTCTCGCCATCTCTCACTATCTCCCTCTCTAAATGATGCATCCTTGACAAGCTATTACATGTGTCTCATCACTCAAGACATTGTAATTGCTCAGAGTCTGAGAGCATCTACATCAGATCAAGAAACTGACTGCTTGCTTCACTTCTCATCAACATGAAACCCTTCGACTCTGTTTTTTAAATCTCTAATAATAAACAATGTACATATCATGTATTAGGCTGGTTAAACTTGAGAGGGTTTCAAAGTCAGAAGAGACTATCAGGTTAAAGAGTTAACTTGAGTTACCTTGTTGGTACATTGCAAACAATCAAGCATTATTAAAGTAAAAACCCACCCAGTAATAGCATAAAAAATGGCCCCTAACTTGATCTATATGCATTTCTTAAAAGGTGCACCTCTGGGGGGGGGGGGGGGCAGTCAAATATATTGTGGAAAAAAAGGGGGGCTAATAAAACGTGTTTAAAGGGGTTTTTTTTAGTTTTGGACGTGGGCGACGCATGCACTCATCAAATGGCATCAAAAATATAGATTTTTTAAAAAATGGGTGGTTTAAAAGACTAGGTCAATGGTCAATTGTTGGGTCATAAATATTTAGGGTGGTTTTTTTTCCAATTTTTTTTTTTTTTTTGAGACTAGCCAAATGTGTTTTACAGGGTATGTTTTTTCCCCAAGCTTTTTCCCCCCACAGAGAAAAACTCCGTTTGGAAATAATTTGAACACGCATGTGTACAGCTATACATGGCCCCCCCCCCCCCCCCCGGTGCACCTGGGGCCTGTAACAGAAAGACTTTAATAGCAATCATCGTACATGTAGATAATTTCTATTGACTGTTTTGACTACAGATACAATGTACAATGAATCATGAAAATCATACATAAATTAATCACTAAGCTTAGTGTTACAGGCCCCATAACAATTATCTTGAGAAAAAAATCAATTATCTGTCTCCATGTTACAGACTGAACCTACAATGATAGCTTTATAATACTTTGTTATAGAAATGGTTTCATAATCTGGATGCAGGGAAAACTGAATGATTGAATGTAAATTGCAATTGATGAAAGTGACCTTGTTTTGAAAAGGGACAAATCCAAATGGGTGTTCGAAATAAATTCCAATGCAAATTGTTTTTGTTTAAATATCTTACCCTAAAAATAACTCTGAAGGTGATCACTATTCCCACTGTATCATGCAAGCATTATGTGAGGAAATGCAAAACAAATGCTATTGTAATTACCATTTCCATAGCAATAGATGTGTCATTACCAAAGCAACATTGAATAAAGGACAAATAAGAATAACATCTTCATGTATACCTTTTTCACACTGTATTCCCCATAAATTTAAAGGATTCTCCTGCTGAGTCCAAGCCACCCCCTCCCTCACTCTCTTTCTACACTCTCTCTCTCCCTTTTCTCTGATCTCTTTCATCTCTCCTTCTCCTTCCTCTCTCTTTCTTCCCTATTCTTTCTCCTCTCTCCTGCTGTATTTTACTCTCTCTCCATGTTAAACTGTCATCTCCTTTCTCTCTCTAACACACACTATCTCTTCCTCAATCCTTCTCCATCCCCCCTCAACCCCCAACACACTCAAACACAATCCCCTCTCTCTTTCTCATGTCCTTCATTAGTCCACCTCCTGGACTGTTGTTATTTTGTACGACACGACTACCAAACACCCAGCACACTAAATGCCCATAACAGTACACGCATACACACACCCTGAATAGTCAGTGGGTAAGGTGAATCACTGGGGGTAAGTGAATCAGTGGAGGGCGCGGGCCCGGGCGTGTGTGTATGTTGGTTATGGTTTGCCCAATCAGTAAAAATCGTCCAGGACGTGGACTAGTCCTTCATAGGCTCATCACTGCGTTCCTTCCATCAAGTATAAGATTCATCTTTTACCCCTTTCAAAACCCATCCTCTAATTATCCGCCTAAGAGTAATGCACACGGATAATTCAATAAAAATTGCATTCACAAACTCCGAAAATAATCCGCACTATGTTTTTTACGAGCGCCCAACCTGACAAAAGCGGATAATTGCCATGGCAACTGCACACACCCTCTCCGATGCTGTTGTGTTGGAAAAGGGTCACCTTGTGACCGCACCATGGCAATTATCCGCATTACTTTGGAAATGCGTTCATAAAGTCAAAATCTGGTCCTGATGCCGCTATTATGCGGATAATTGCAGCATCAAAATAATGCGGATAACTCTGGTCCCGCTCCGATTTTACGACCAAATTATGCGGCTATTATCCGCATAATGGGTTTATGAAAGGGGTATTTGATTGAGAGTCTCAAGTTCCTCTTCTCCCGACCTACAGCTCAAGGAGATGACCCTCAGTGATCCACAAATCTGAGAGAATGAAATATAATCCACTCTCATCCTATCACCCTTGAATATAAAAGGGTATAGTATTGCACACTGCCGCACACACAGTGTGTCCTTTACTATGTGGTGTCAACTGATATTAGCTGGGAACTTTTTCACAAAATCAAATACCAACTTCAATTGCAGAAGTGCACATTAGTCATTAGCTTTCACTATCATCATCCTCGTAATGCGAGAGAACTTAAAGGAGAAGTTCAGATAGTAATGGATAAGGGCAATATCCAAGCAAAAATGGCATGTTTGACTGTTTCAAATCTAGAACAACATTTCTGTTTCTGTTTGTGGTAACTCCCGTAGGAACTCGGCAGGACAGCATTTTGCTGGTAAACGCCAAGCTGGTATATAACCAATTACCAATGAAACATTTAACGTCTATGTTAATCAGTCATAGTGGCTGACGTTATAGACGACAGATATCACTCTCGGGCCTTTTTATCAAAGTGGAGACAATGGCAGAGTTGGGATTCGAACTCACAACCTTGCGATTATGAGTCCAATGCTCTAACCACTGGACCACACGACACTATTCACATGGAAGTTCATAAATGAAAAGGAAGTTCATAACCTGCCTACAAAATCTGTCTAACATGTGTATAACCCAAACCATACAAAAAATACATGACATTTTTTTTAATTTGTTATTCAATTTGACAAACTATTCATTTGATAATCTGAAGTTCATAATTTCACATCAAAAGTATAAAAAAATAAGAGTGTCACAAAGGCGAGAACATAATACGCCCGCCTGTAATGCGGAAAATGTAGTTTATTGGTCAAGTAAGAAAAGTGGATGGTGGCAACTTCACCTTTGACCTTCTCACCTCAAAATCAATAGGCTTCCTGGGATCAATGCTAGTAACATACACACCAATTATCGCATTTACAAGGAAAAGTTTCCAGACGGACAGACACACAGGCGGACGGACTCCGAGCGTGATACCATTATACGTCCCGTCGTATGTAGGACGGGCGTATAAAAAAATGCAAACATACTGTACGTTGCAGGAAGGGTTTTAACCTGTCAATTCACAGCAAACTGCCTGTCTTTCAATCCCTTTGGACTTGACATTTACCAGACTCATTGACTCAATTTTTGCAGTGATACAAATGTACCTGCCGATCTCCGAACAGCAGAGGAACTGAAACGAGAGAGAGATAATAAGGTACCCCATATCTGCAAAGTGCCCTTGTCTGCGCACACGCATATCTGCGCAAATCTAATAAAGAAAGATGAGCAATGACCTCATACTTTACACCTGAAATACATAGACAGATATTCATTAAAAAATCTGACTCAATATGATGGGAAAATAATGAATTTTGGGCACTTCATGTGACAGCCTCACAATGTAGTCTTTCTCATCAAATCCTTGAATCGTGTGTAAAGTGAACGGATGCGATAGTCTGCAATTGATTCATGGGGCACCATTCATTGTCATGACCATTTTGTTCAATGATGGGGCACCATTGTCATGAATGTGTTGTTAAATGATGGGGCACCATTGTCGTGATTATTTTGTTCAATGATAGGGCACAATTGTCATGATTATTTTGTTCAATGATGGGGCACCATTGTCATGAATGTTTTGTTCCATGAATCAATCTGAAAATAACTGTCGGAGGGTTTTCCCAAGCCAAGAAAATCACATATATTCCTTTATAATTTTTCATGAGATTTTTGGCTCTATTACTCATAAGAATATAAAGGAACATCATCAACTGAAAATTTTTGTGGAATAAGTCTGAATTCAGGTTTAATCTTAAGTTAAATTTTAGGTGCACAGACATGGGGCTCCCCTTCATACAACACTAAATGTTGTTGTTGAATATGATGGCCTCTTCAATCTCTCCAGATTATAAGCGCCAGTCGCTTTCGTAAGGACGTCGTTGGCTACATGTACATGTAAGGAAAGTCCATTGTGATGTCAAAGTCAAACCATGGTAATGATTATAAAGAAAAATAAGCACTTGCTCACTGCAACCATCCTGCCTGTGAGGAATCGACAGGTAGGACTATGGTATGCCAATGCAGTACATGCACACTTTAAAAAATCATTATGGTATACATTTATATCACTTCTGTGACCAAAACTACCCATTTCCATAAAGTTGCAATTTGATTTTCATTAGTATTTTGGGAATAATTTTTGTATTCACCAGAGCGCTCAAAAACTTGATTTGGGGGGCATATTTTTTTGTACACCCTCTATTGGTGGAAAATCTGTTTTTTTATTCAGGAAAATAATTAAGACACAACATCACTTAAGAACCAAGTTACATGATGAATAGCTGTATTAAATGAAAACTGACATTGTAAGAAAACCCAAGCATTTGTCACAAAGAAAAAGAGAAAATAAGCCAAAATTGCTAACCTTATTTTACCATCCGTTGATACACCAAACAATTTTTGAAAATTAGTGAGATTGAAATCTGAAATATGTTTTTTTTATTGTAGTCAATAGAAGATAGATTTGTTACTTACCTTTTACTATTGGCCAAATATTATATTTATATTTGTAAATTCAAGAACACCTTACCAAATGTGGATTTATTTAAAAGTTTTGTGAAGAAACAAAAGGAAATTGAGCATCACCTAGCCAAGAAAAGAAACAAACTCACTGTACACTTTAAGAAGTGGCGATTTGATATATGATTTTTATTTTAGATACAGGTAGTTCCCCCTTTTCCATTCTATTTGTTTTTGTATCTTAAATTGAGACTTGTACAATGCACAGAGTAATATGCTACAATTGATTATACATGTAAATTTATCTCGATGTGTATTCCCTTTAGAGTAACCTGTATCGTCCAATGTTTTATTTTGATTTATGTCACCCTTCATTTTTTTCCATTTATTTTTTCATTTCATCTTTGTTTTGTGATTTTACTGCTTTTGAACTGTTTCAAATCATTCCAATTACCTGTAAATATTGTGATTATATGTGATTTTGAATACCAATAAAACACATAATAAAAAAAAAAAAAAATTATATATTTTACCACACATGGAGTAGTATTAACCTATTAAACTAGGCCGGGCTTTTTTGGCCGGGGGTGGGGGTTGATTCACCCCCCTGAGATCTCGGCCACCGATGATCGCGCGAGCGCCTAAAAAATTGGCACGCTGGTAGTGTGCGATGTAATCTACAAGGCTGTATGGTAAAATTTCCAAAATAATGAGATTTCATTTTATATGAATTAATTATGCTAATTTATGCATAAATCATTCTTTTTCTCAAATTCACTAAATAAAGCTCCTAGAATGCAAATCTTTGGTAAAAATATTCTTTGTAGCATTCTTAACAATCGTAATTGAAAAAAAGCTTCAGTTTGGAAATCAACTTCTTATGTATTTTATTTTTTTATGAATTTCTTATGTATTCCTTTTTTTAAACCTTTTGTTTTTCTTTGTTTTTTCACCAGATTTACTGCACAACCTTTTTGAAGCATAATTATGCTACCAATCAATTGATTTCAGCTCTTTAAAGTAAAAATAATCATATCTTTATGAATAAGATAAGAAAACTCAATTTGCATTGACTGTACATAAAATCACGTTTTGGAAAAAATTTTGGTCTGACATGCACTTACAAAATGTTGCATAATTTCGAAACTGCATACCCAGGTGTCGTAAATTTGGTCTCAAAAGATGCGCGAGACTACGAAGTATAAACTTTGCAAGTGGCACGGTCAAAAAAACTTGTGCGGCGGAATGATCGCAGAAAATGTTGAGGGGGGGTTGATTCAACCCCCCGCCCCCCCCCCCTCCGGCCTGTTTAGGGTTAACAGAGAACAAGGTTGTACCATTGAATATTGATTGGTCACCCATAATTTTAATTAGGCCTGCATGTAGATATTACACATGTTCGCTGAATAGTAAATTAATTAAAGTAAATAACGCGCATGCAAAAAGATCATATTGTTCATGGAAAAGGGCATGCAAGCTAATACCCCTTACATAAACCTATCCTCCAATTAGCCGCCTAAGAGTAATGCGGATAATTCAATAAAACTTGCGTTCATAAACTCCAAAAATATTTTTATGAGTGCCCGTCCTGAAAAAGGATAATCGTCATGGCAACCGCACACATCCCCTCCGATGTGGTTGCATTGGAAAAGGGTGACCTTGTGACCGCTCCATGGCAATTATCCGCATTACTTTCGAAATGTGTTCAAAAGTAAAAATCTGGTCCCAATGCTGCTATTACGCGGATAATTGCAGCATCAAAATATTGCAGATAACTCTGGTCCTCTGATTTTACGACCAAATTATGCTGCTATTAACCGCATAATTGGGTTTATGAAAGGGGTATAACCAAATGGTTATAGTATGAAACAGTCCTACTCCTAAATTTTTATAAAATCTCTGCCAGCATATCACTTGTTCACTGCTACCATGCTGCCCGTGCGGAATCTAAATGATATGCAGACATGCAGGACACAATACACATTTGTAAACATTCATAAAATTCTACTTTGTAACCAAAAATACTAATTTCCATTTTCCATCATAATCATTACATTTGCAGTGCACAATTTATTTTTCATTTTTGTATTATCCAACTAATCCAAGAGAGCTCAAAAACCTGAATTTTGGGCCTATTTTTGTGCACGCCCTCTATAAGTGGAAAAGCAAAATTTCACGAGAATTTTCATTTTTCAATCTCTATAAATATGAAGAGCTCACTTGCAAAGGGGGTTAGGTCCATTTTACATCGAATTTGATTTTTATGTCTCAATATATAGATTTTTTAGTAGCTCTATAAGATGATACCAAAGAGAAGTTGAATTCCTATTAAAAAGTGAACTAACATGGCAAAGAAAACCCCCTTTTTTTAAAAGGGGCTAGGTCCATTTCAGTTTAGTTGCAAAAGGGGTTAGATCCATGCAGAATTTTATTGAAAAAGAATATCATAACAAATATTATGACAGGTAGGTTTCTTTTATACCAGTACCCAATTTCATGTTCTCATGGAAGGGTATCATGAAAAACCATTTTCGCATAAGAATATTGCAATATGGGAGAATTAAAAAAATGATCTTCTTGGAGTGGACCTAACCCCTTTTGCAACAAAACTCTATTGAAGAACTCATTTGCCAAAAGGGGTTAGGTCCATTTTTCATAAATTTTGTTGTTTTCTGTCTCTAAACCTCTAAATTTTTAGTCACTCTGACAATATAAAACAAAATTTGAAATTCAAATAAAAACGTGAATGGAAGTGGCAAAGAAAAATAACTTTTTTAATCAAAAGAGATTGGATTCATTTCAATTTACTTGCAAAAGGGGTTAGGTCCACACTGATCTAAAAAAATATAAAAAATTGAAGACAGGTAGATTTCTTTAAAACCAATTTTGATAGGGTAGTACATCATGACAAGTTAGTTTCTCAGAGAGTCAAAAGGGGCCTCAGCTCCCGATCCTAGCAGAATCTTCGTTGGAGGCAAAATGACAAACATATGAAGCGGAACAACCATAATATAGACCACAGACATTCAACAGCAACACTAGAAACAAGGAGACAAAAGGGGCATTAGTGAGAAGAGATGACCAATCAGGTTAGTGAAGGGGATGAAAGAAAAGGAGTAGGCAGAGACAGGGATAAACTCTTCATGCGTTCACCTATAAACCCCCTGTGTGTTGCATTATTTTAGCAGTGATCCCCTCTATGCAGTATAATACACTCTGTTATTTAGAGTGCCATAACTTTCTATCTGATCATTTTGAAAGAAAATGGGCTTTCTTATCATATAGAAATTTATTGGATAAATGATGGAAAAATGTATAGTAAATTACATTTTCTAAATGCTTTCTCCTAATACTTCCAACAAAATTTAGCCCCCCTTTTACTTTGGTTCTTGTGCTAGTGGCATGATTTTTATTTATCCACTTGGACTGTTCATTACATAAGCTATGTATTGATAACAAAATCATGATAATCTGATACAAATAGCCTATATATAGTGGAAAATAAAAGAGAGTAAATTTTTGCCTGGTCAAGGTACTGTACTCCATTGAAAGGGTCTTATTCACATTCGTGCCATGAGTCACAGACTCCTAACAATAAACCTGGCCATGGTATTGTTTGTGAGGAGGGTTTTATTGATTTTCTCCTCTCCTTTTTCAATGAACTTCCTGGCTGTGATCGGGATGTATTGATTTTTTGGGGGGAATAAACGCGATATACATTTTGTAAGTACTAATTTTCAAGGAAAACTCAACAATTCTGTAATTTGTAAACTGTCATAATCCGTCGAATGCTAAACTAATGTCGCACGAGCGATCGATCGATACACATGTACAGTATACACAAACGCCAGGCTATTCATTGTAGCTAGGCACGCTCCGGGGAATGCAATTCTTCGAAAAACAATGGGACATGGGACGTCTATGGGAAATGTGTGGTTGTGCAAAAATGCAAACGAAACACGCCTACGGATGTGCAATAATGCAAACGTAACGCATGAAGAGTTAAGATAATGAGGCAGGCAACATGAAACAGGATCTGGAACAAAACAGTGATAGAGGGTATGAGGAAGAGATGAAAAGAGAATTAGTGAGAGGTCGGTCAAACAGGTAACAAAGAGAGCCATAATGAGCTGGTGCATAAGAGTGGGGGAAAAGGGAAAGAATGGGGAACAACTCATAATGTGCAAAAGACATATAAGTATATATGATAAAGCATTAAACAAACTACATGTAAGAGAAGAATGTAAGTGTAAATATATTTCTATAAGTATATAAATATTGCAATAAGTGCGAATAAAAAAACATGGTTTTTCTCGGAATTGTCCAAAGTGGACCTAACCCCTTTTGCAACTAAACTCTTCATATTTAGATTAAATAATTAAAAGAGTAATGGAACTCAACAGTGACAAAAAATCAAGCATTTGTCCCCTAATACAAGAGAAAATAAGCTAAACATTGCCAACCTTATTTCACCACACAGGCAACAGAGAGCAAGGTTTTATCCACCCATTGGTGCATTACTGCCGCTGTGTACAGGAAAATTGAAGGCAAGGCGCATGCAAAATTGCAACAAAGTCCCGCAAATTTCAGAAGAGGATTTACAGAATCAAGTCCTCCTACGAAACTTACCAAATGATGTGAATTCAATTCCCCTTACTATGATGAATATCCCTCAATTACTAGCATCATTTAAGCGTTGATTTTTCTTCTCATTGAAAAAATACGGAGCGAGCTTGCAATTTCCCAAAGTTTTTGTCTAATGAGCTAAAAAGGGCAGCGCAATTTATCTTCATATCAAAGACACTACAGGTAAAGACTAGGCACAAAAACTATTTTACACGTAAATCAATGCAAAGCATTATGCAAAGTAGCAAAGTGTTCAATCTTTTTACTGTAAAGACTTTGGTGGAATGTTAATTGACAAACGAACGGTAGCACTTGCGGGGCTTCATTCAAGATACGTAGAATTTTCTATACCTTTTGTTTAATTTGCCATCTTTGAATATTTTCCAACAAGTATGATAGTCAGCAAAAATATAAAAAGTATGTTTTTTAAGTTATTGTATTTATTGGTGTCTCTATTTTATCAAAAAAAAAAAATACCGACATGCTGAATTAAGGTTGTGAATTGTATTAGCGCCACCAACATACCTTTATACCTTTATACCGCATCTACTGGAAAAATACAGTTGTGTCTGCAGTCAAGTTTCCAGGTCTATCTTGTACTGTACGTTGTCTTCCTAGCTTGGATAAATCACTATCTGTGCTATTTGTCCTTTGCTGTGCCAATGCAGTGACTAGTACTAATCCCATGCATGAGCATAATGCCATGCAGACCAAAACTTGTCTAGTTTTGTTTTGAAGTGATTGACTGTTGATGCTGTGACTAACATCCTTCCTTTTATTTTCAACGAAGAGACATGGGAAGCCACTTTGCAGGCCGAGGTGAGCAATTTTGCTGTTTTTACATGCTTTTTATTATAGGCCTATTAAAAATATTTGTGTCTTGTCTTTAGTTTCAGTCAATGCCCACAATCTTTTGTATTGATTATTATGGCATATGAATGTCAAGATTGACTTGACTTACCGGGACCGGCAAGTGCAATACACCGGGTAAAACACCCTAGGCCTACTCTTTGACGAATAGTGCATCGGTTTTAACGTGCATAGGTTATGACTCTCCATTTTGTTACAAATACAATTCATAACAAAAATGGCCGATCGAGACGGGGGTAGGAGAGAACTTTTCGTTTTTTGAGGTTCCAGTCTGTGCCCAGATGTCAGAAAAACTGCCACTCGTTAGACCATCATCCATATAATCGTGGTAAGTGCTTGATTTCTGTTTTAACTATTTATTCGGAGAATTATTTTGACCATACTTCACGCTTGTCAGGTGAGTATGCCAAATTGCACGTAGTACGAATTCGATCCTGGGCTCCCGACCGCTACGCGGCCGGGAGCCCCCTGCCTTGGCCTGGGTTAGGTGACTATCCATTCTCGATCGTGAACACCTTTTCTCCTCAATTAAAAAGCATGATAAAGCCACATTGTACAGAGAAACGACTAAATTAACTCATGCATTAGCTAATGGAAAAAATAAGCATGATCTACGACCTGAAAACAATCAAACACTACTTACGATTTATTTTAGAAGATCTCCAACTGACCAACTACAGCCAAAGTGAAATGTGAAGAGCGCCAGCAGCGTCAATGGACACGATATCGCTAGCACGATTTCAGGGAATTACTTGTCTTTATACCGATTTGTTTCCAATACTTGCTCGGGGCATGGACCTATTAATAGGTCCATGTTAAGGGTAGGGTTTCACACGCCATGCTTGTTAAGGGTGCATTTTCAGAAAACCCCATGGTCATGCATATGGTATCAATGAAAGAGCCCCCCCCCCGGCTTCTTTCCTTGACTTTTTTCCCATTCCGTGCAACAGGGACACTATTATTTTACAAAGGAAAATAGTAGATTTGCAGGATGTTTACCTTTTAAAACCCTTTATAAAAAATACTATTACAAACTATCATGTTTTTACGTTGATTGCAGTTCATCTATCGACTATCGTACAAATAGTGTTCCTATTCAACGGCAATTTTCAAGTTAATTGAATGTTAAAATGGTGTTGTTGTTGTTGTTGTTTTTAACAGATATCCAGTATTTTTGCACTCACAGCCCATTGTAATTTAACAATTATACTGTCCCAGCTGCCAGTAATAATGTTTTTTTTTTACAGTTTTAATTTCAACAGTCAGTGTACCTGCAAATTATTTTGTCAGTTTTATTAGTATTCATTTTCCGCCCGCATTATTTCATCCACAGTATTCCTTTCACAGTCTACCCATTTACTCCTATCATGAGAATTCCTACAATCGATGGAGGCCAATCTATGTAAACGTTGATAGGAAACTGACATCAATCTGCATAGTGTTATCATGGAAGGCAAGGTTGCTTTGATCACAGGTAAGCCCTATTATATATTAGTATGATTCTGAACCATAATGCAATTTTTAGACTTTTACACCGATTTGTAATACATGTATTTTAACTTTGTAAAATATTTCTTTCTATGTAAAGGTTTTACTGAGAGAATAAAACAATTTGAATTTGAATTGAATATAATACGCGCTAAGAAATTTTGCACCTTAAATGAAACACTAGTATCCAGGGTGTAATCTCCTATAATGCACCTTTTTACATAAGTATTTTGCACCAGGGAATGCTCGTTTGCACCCTAAAAGCTTGAACTATTCACTTGTTATATTAAAAAACATGGTTCATTTCTGCGCGCTATGATGCAAAGGACAGGTCCACCCCAACAAAAAGTTGATTTGAATAAAAAGAGAAAAATCTAACAAGCAATACACTGAAAATGTCATCAAATCGGCTGTAAAATAAGAAAATAATGACAATTTAAAGTTTCGCTTAATTTCACAAAACAGTAATATGCACATCCTGTGGTCGGTATCCAAGAAGAGGACAATGATGACGTCATCCATGCACTGTTTCTTTTGTATTTTATTATATGAAATATTATAATTTTCTCCTCATTGTCAAGTGAAACAACAATTAATTCCTGCCTGAACATGAGGGATATAGCATTGTTTAATACTATGGTTCAGTCAAGTTGGTCCTTATTTTCAAATCTGTAAAAAATGAAATATTTTATAGTTCAAACAATAAAAAAAAAGAAATAGTGAGTGATGGACATCTCTGACTGTCCCATTTGCATTTTACTGAGTTGTGCACATATTACTGTTTTGTGCAAAATAAGCGAAACTTAAAAATGCCATAACTTTAGTATTTTACATCCGATTTTGATGAAATTTTCAGCATCATGCTAGCTTGATTTTTCTTTATTTATTCAAATCAACGTTTTTCTGTGGTGGACTTGACCTTTAATAGCTAACATGCACCCTTAAACTATGCTCAGATGAGTGTAATATTGCACTAATCATTATTTAGATATTCAAAATGATTTTATTCTAATTAGAATGGTAGCATATAAGACACGGGTATGATCATAACTAGGCCTATCCGTATACGTATAAATACATTTTATTTTCAATATTCGCATCATATTCTACTACGTTCTATGTATCATAAAATCGAGTCGCATACCAGGGGCCTGTTGCATAGAACTTTGTAACTGGTAAAAACTGAAAACTAAGTCTGATTTCTGCCATTGACTTTAACGCAGGGCAAAAACTCCGGTAAAAACAACCTGAGTTTTTTAAGGTAAGTTTTCTCTGGTAAAAAGTTTTATGCAACGGGCCCATAATGTGTTCGATTGCCTTGATATTCAAAATGTGATAATTTAGCATAATTATTAATAACAGGTTCAAGCTCTGGAATAGGAGCTGGTATTGCACAACGTTTCGCTGAGCTCGGTTGCAGTCTTGCACTCACTGGAAGAGATGCAGGGAAGCTGAAAGATGTTGAGACATCATGCCGACAATGTGGGCTCAGCGAAAAAAAGGTCAGTGAGGTAGTCCTTAACAAAAAAGAAACAAGGGTAAATATCGAAACTTTGTTGAGTTTCAAATAATCATTGGGTTTATAGTTTTACCGTAATTATGGTAAAACAGAGCTGCTATGCTAAACAGCTCCGACATGAGCTATCCAACCGTTTCGTGTTGTTATTATTATTGTTATTTTGTAAGTTATTGTGTATGTGATATTGTGTTTTAATGACTTCGGAAAGAAAACAAACAAACCTATATGTTAAAAGCATCTATAAACACTGAATGTACAGAAAGCTGCACATCCTTTAAGGAACCGTTTGGTTCAAGTCCTTGCTGATGGTGAGAAATGAGAGAGTAAAACATCTTTGAAAGTGCTGTGCTCCCACAGCTTTTATTTTCTTATAGTCATCCCAGGATCATGTCTCAAGGTTGCCGATCATGTCATCATCACTATAAACATCATCATCACCATCATATTATTATTATTGTTGTTATTATCATTATTATTAGTTGTTGTTATTATTATTATTATCATCCTCATCTTCTCTACAATATTTTTTTCTTCAGATTTTACTTGTTCCAGGAGACTTGACCGAGGACGAAGATATAGACAAGATATTTTCAGAAACAATAGGAAAGTTTGGACGTCTGGATATTCTTGTAAGGATACATAATAACCTAAGCATAGATAGATAAAATGAGAATATATATGTCATCCCCTTTTCAATTTCCAGCGTACAGAAAAATCTTTAGAATATTAAGGGCCTTTTCACACGTGAATCTTGAATCATCATTCCGCCCTTTCATACGGTAAAAAAATCCAGTGAAAAAAAATGAGGCCAATTATGAATATTTAGCACGTGTGAAACCAAACTAGTGCATGTTTAGAATCTATGATGATTCGAGTTTCACGTGTGAAAAGGCCCAGAGTAATGATGATTGCTATTGTAATCGTGACTTTGATTAGCATTTGTGATTCTATAATCATGTTCTAGTTTGGTTTTCACACGTGCTAAATATTCGTCATTAGCCTTATTTTTCACTGGAATCATCCAAATTACGATTTTCTTTTTTACCATGTGAAATATACAAGACTCTAGAACTGAGCAGTGGCGCCCCACGGGTCATGGCAAGGGGGGGGGGGGGTGCCAAAACAAATATTTTGGGTCACTTATTGATCTGAACGGGCAAATATCCATGTACACTGACCTGAAAAAAAAGGATTTTTCAAGAACAAACGTATCTCATTGATCAAATGAAGCAATGAGAGCTGATTCATGTCACGTAATTCAGTAAATAAAAAGTTCGAGCGCGAAGCGTGGTTTTATTTTATGTATTGACCCCAAAACGGAACGTTTTAAGCACTGATTGGTATTCAAAAGTGTGCTGAATATATAGGATGCATATCAAAATAATAATAACACGAGGGCACATGCCCCCTTGCCCCCCCCCCCCCCGTTACGCCACTTGTAAAAGGAAAATACCAAGTGAAATCAAATAAAAAATTTGGTTTGAAATTGTGGCTTACATGCATTAGAAAAACGAAGAGGGAGATAGAAGAAGAAGAGAGCAAAGGGAGAGAAAGAATTAAAAAAGGGACTGAGGAAGAATAGACTATCAATAGAAGAGATGAAGGGGAAAAAGATGAAGCTGAGAAACTGTGGATGAAGAAGGGGGTGGAAAATATCTATGGAAAATAAGAACAATGAAGAAGAAATTGATCAGCACTCCCAATCACCTGGCTTGAATTTTCTCCTTTGTAAAGTGGACTGTATAAGTCTTGCAGGGCTGAAACCAGAGTGATAATTAAAAGTAACTTTTGGAGTGCATGCCTATTATGTTAAATAGTTCAAGAAATGATTATCATTATTCATTTAATTATTGTTATTATTTCCATCATTTTTATTATTTTACAGATAAACAATGCAGGTCGACCAGCTAAAGGGAGGTTTCATGATCTTCAGATGAAATTCTTTGATGACGTCATAAACCTGAATCTCAGATCCGCTGTATACCTATCAAAGCTTGCCATCCCATATTTGAAAGAATCCAAAGGTTATTATTAATAATTTTGTGACCATACCGGTTGCTTTATGGGAGTATAATCAAGAAAGATCAGGAGTATAGAACAATAAGAATGTGGACTATAGTGAAGTATGTATTTAGGCAATGCGTAGAAAGTAACAAAAAAAATGATGAAGAAAGAGAGAGGGGGAGAGGGGAGGGACCCGGGGGAGGGAGGGGGGAGAGAAAGAATAATAATTCAAATGAATTCACTCTTAAAATGTTAAATCAACATTTGAAAGGTTATAGGAGACACAAACTTTTCTAAATGTTTGTATTTATCACTTTATATGGTTCGATACAACACTTAAAATTTTGTATTCAGCTTTATGCAGGGTTAGATATAACATAATGGAAAAAGTTGCCACTCTTCCAACCTTTGAAATGTCTATTTTAACATTTCATTATTTAGAGAGTTGATATTTTGTTATCTTTCCCTTTTTTCTGTTTAAGCAAAATTGTATCACACATTTTATATTGGCTTATGAAAAAAAATGAATTTTAAATTGAAAATAAAGCTTTTCCTTCTCTTATACACAGGCTGTGTCGTGAACATGTCAAGTGTCGCTTCAAAAACTACAGTAAGTGTCAAAGCACTAATAATTCATTTATATTTCATCATAATCCGACACCATTTTATCACGAGGGCATAGGCTGTGGTGCACTGGGTTAAAATTACCCTCCCGTTGAGGCAGAGCATGCAGTCCGGGCACTGGCAAGCAAATTGGAATTTGTACCCCTTCTGCTTTCAACAGCTGATTTTCCAAACTTTAGTTCCACCTCCCCAAGATGTGCACCCCCATACCACTTTAGTTCCACCTCCCTCGGATGGATGCCCCACTATATGCTCAAACCAACCTATAACCCTTGTATCAGAACAGTCGGAAGTGTTTACCATTAGGCATATTATTTCGTTAAATATGCTCTGTTTTTTATACTTTTTTCTCCAACAGACAACTTTTATTTCATACAATCCACTCTTTGTATCAAAGTAATTACACGGATATCAATGTTATTCTTTCCAACTTATTTACTAAAATGTTATTTATGTTAAAATCTTATTCATGAATATGATCTGTTTATATATTCATATTTAATTTTTACTCTGAGCAAAGTCATGTATATAATTTAGCATTTGGCTGCGAACTGGATTTCACTATAAATATCATTTATCTGTCCAAAAACTTTTTGCCACCTACCCGGAAAACTTTCTGCGTAAGGCTTCGTCAGGATACTTACTTAACTTTGAGAGGAATCGAAGGGGTGTAGGAAAATTATATTCAGTATTCATTTCCATCAAAATATTAATCTTAAAAAGTGGCCTGTAATACAGACTTCGTTTGTTTTTCTTTGTTGGTGCATATTAAATCATCATGTTTTAAATTCTCGTCACACGGCAAAGTGAAACGTGAGGTCAACACTAAGACCATAATTATAGCTGATGTGGCCAACTTAATTAATTTCAAGGGAAAGCCGTAAAACAATCAACCATTTTAATAAATGAATGAATGAATAAAGACAATCCATCAGTCATATCAAATTCATAGTCATGTTTTTTAAGGAAGGAAGATGAAATGAATATGACGTCATTTATTCTCAGTTGAATAACAGGTGTAATACAAGGTTACTATATAGATTCAGATCTCTCATTTTTATACTTTTCTCCACTTTCTTTCTGCCCTCTTTTTTCCTAGATTAAAAAAATCATGGGGATGCACTGCACTGAATTAATTGATAATGGTGCTTACATTCACTTTCTTTACAGTGTGATTACAATCCTACCTATTCAATCTCCAAAGTCGCCCTTGATCAATTCACAAAAAGTCTCGCAGTGGGTAAGTCAAATAAAATAAGTGTATATTGAGTGCAGGTTTGTGTATGTGTTTATGGAGGGGGGGCATAGACGGCGGAAGAAGCGGGTGGGGGGGACGTGTCCCCCCTTACTTTGAGGTGGGGGTACGATCCCCCTAAATTTGTTGATGACTTTTTTTTTGCTTGACAATTTGTTTCCTGCGTCCCCCCTAAAATTTTTGGCTTCCGCCGCCAATGGGGGGGGGGTGGGGTTGCATCATTTTTGTTTGAAACAAAATTTGTATTGTAAAATATCAAAGCCGGGAGAGCGAAGAGACCGAGCTGATATCAAAAGCCTTATAGGACTCATGGTGTACTTTGGATGATTTCTGAGTAAAAATCTGACAAAACGGATTTTCATCATTTCTGGGAGAAAGGTGGGGGTCTGCCGTTCACCATGATATATGGGTGTGTGGCCTATTATTGATTGGTTGATATATTTGTTTATTTACCTATTTATTTATCTATTTATTCTTTATTTATTTATTCATTCATTTATTTATCTATTTTTTTTTATTTCGGGGGAACTACTTATTCTTCCCCTTATTTATTCATTTTTTTTTTACCAGTAAGTGTATTCCGCATTGTGTCCATTCGTCACCTATAACATTGCTGCCATCCATCCCTCATTCTTTCTTCTCCCTATAGAGCCAACCTTCTCTGTAATCATTTCCTCGGTGTGAACACGTCCATTGTCATATTCTTTCTCAGTCACTCTTACTTTCCCTCCCTAATCGCTCCAGCTTACCTATCTTTTGTACATATTCTTTCTTGGTTTCCTCATCTTCTATTTATATTTCTATCTTGGTACAGAATTAGGTCCCTTTGGAGTCAGAGTTAATTCTCTCAAGTGAGTATATCTTTCATCCCATTCTAGTCTAGCGTATGAATATTTTTTTTTTTTCTTAATGAAGAGTGTCCCAAAAACAATTTCAGAGTCTTTAAAAGAAATTTATTTTGACACTTCACATTAGCTGGCTTTCTTTCTTACTATAGATTGTTTTACTATAATTGTTCTGCTTCAGGGAACAAAATAAAATAAAAATTGAATTAAATCTAATAGCAATTTATTACGCTTTATTTACCTTTGTTGCAATCACACCTTCTCTATAGCACGGGCATGTATTGTAAATCTCTGTCTCAAACATAGTCATTCCATTTTTTTCAAAAGTATCCTTTTATTTGATTTCATTTTTTTCTTCCGCCCCAAACAGTCCAGGTGTGATACTCACTCCTCTCTATAGACATCTTGGTAAGACAGACGAACAAGTAATCACGTGGTCTAAATCCATGCATCCTATTGGTCGCCATGGGACTGTGGATGAGGTTGTCAAGGCAACCGAGTATTTGATATCTGATGATGCACGATGTGTGACTGGTATGCTCATTTCTATTGATGGAGGGAGATTTCTGATGTGAGCAATCATTGGGTGGCTCTAAACTTCCCTTCAGACAAATCATTCATGATGATATTTATTATGAATCAAGCGGTTCATTTCAATATTAAAGGAGAATGAAACCTTTGGAACAAAATAGCTTGTGTGAAAAAAGCCCCAAAAATCTAAAAAAACAGATCAACGAAAGTTTGAGAAAAATCGGACAACTAATGAGAAAGTTATGAGCATTTGAATATTGCGATCACTAATGCTATGGAGATCCTCACATTGGCAATGCGACAAAGATGTGTGATGTCACTTGCAATGTGAACAACTCTCCCCATTACTTTAGTATATATTTCACTTAAATTGCCTCTTTTATCACATCTATCAGTAGATCATGTGTTCTTTCTATAGGAGGGCATGTAATACAGAAATTCAAAGAATACATCATGGATAAAGAGATTGTATCACCATAAGAAAAAGCAAAAAGAGACATTTTTGATGTATTTTATTGTCCATCAAAGGGAAAGTTGTTCACATGTGACATCACCACTGATCTCTCTGGAGAGATGAGTGGACATCACACATCCTTGTCGCGTTGCCAATGTGAGGATCTCCACAGCACTAGTGATTGCAATATTCAAATGCTCATAACTTTCTCATTATTTGTCCGATTTTTTCCAAACTTTCTTTGTTCTTATTCTTTCTTTTTTTTCTGACATAAGCCTACTTGTTCCAAAGGTTTCATTCCCCTTTAAGCATTCGGTAAATTTGATGATTTACATGCAATGTCTATATAACTATTTTTATTTTTATAGTGCTCACTTGCTTCAATCTCTTTCAAAGTAGAGTATCGCATTTATAACTCACCACACCAGGGACGGAAATCTCATTTTATATAAATTTAGTGTCAAAAATAATTCCACATCATATTATTTAGGTATAGAGTTATAGTTTCAAGACCATCACGACCTGAAATTTCTTCTCATGGGAGAGAGTGAATGAAAATATAGATATGCCAAGTAAACAAACAAAATGATGACAAAGAAACTTTGGGCAGCGATGCTTGAGAATATGACAATTGGTGGTTCTTATTCATCAGTACATCAAATCACTCGCGGATCAAGGGGGGGAGCCGGCCCGCGCCCCTTCCCTTTTGAGAGGCACAATTACAATTTTTGATGTAAACATGGTATTGAAATAGAAGTGTGACCCCCCTTAAAAGTGAAGACCTTTTTTATATTTTTGCTTGTCAAATTTTTCCTTGGGAAAATGTGCCCCCCCTTTAGTAAAAAAACCTGGATCCGCCCATGCATCAAAATCTAAATTTTAAACCTTTGAATTGAAGATAATCATACACTGGTATTTTTACAAAAGGGATCTTATTGAATTTTACCCCCCCCCCCCCCCCCAAAAAAAAAAAAGAATTCAGTAGTCATTTGGGGCCGTTTCATAAAGCCGTTCGTAAGTTAAGAGCGACTTTAGGAACGACTGGTGATCCCTTTTTAGGTGCTAGTATCATCACCAATGAACATTTGGTGTATACCATTTACCACAATAAGAAAGGATGACCAGTAACATGCTTACAAATAGCTTTATGAAATACCCACCAGGTTAATCCATGCATTAACCTCTATCATACTGGAACCGGATGGTCTTTGTACAGAGCCGATGTAATTTACGAGTTGATTGTGTCTTGTTACAAGGTTTATTGTAGTATTTACAATTTTTTTTAAAAGAAACCTGAATTTAATAATTGCCTTGAATGAAAATAAATAACGTATTCTTCATGGAAAAAAGCAGGTCAAAAGTTGTTGTGATTGTTTATGTAGGTCTATTGTGTTTGATTTTTTATTTTATTTTTTGTTGGTTTTTGTTTCTTCATGATTATAAATAGGTTCTAGAATCTAGAATGTCCCATAATTCAAGTCTAAACGTTTCAGCATGCGCTCTTCGCTTGCATCAATTATCAATTTTATGAAGACACATATCGTCTTCACAATGTTCCCATTCGGGTTGATATTAAAAAAAAAAGTCAGCTAGTGCGCTTCGCGCTCGCATTGATTGTTTGTTTAGCTTCCCATGTAGTTCGAATCCTAATAAAATATGCTTAGAATGTCCCTTTTTATTAGGTCTAAATATATATATAAAAAAAAACAGCTCGCGCTTCTTCATCTCATAGGCCATACTTTGTTCTTAATTTGAATTTATTGGTTTATTTCAATTCTACATAAATGTACATTTTTCAACATACAGAAATATATACAAATCAATTATAAAAAAAACAATGAGCTTATAGTAGCTAATGGAAGAAATAAAAACAAACAAACTCAATAAACTCATATCATTTCCTAAAACAGATAATAAAACACTTACGAAAGTATGAATAATTGAATGTATATTATGCTTTTAAAAAAATGAAAATGAAAAAAAAAACCCGAATAAACCAAATTGCTTATATACGCTGGGTTTTTTTGAAAACATAAAAAGTACATTAATAAAACTCAAATATTCATTGAATTAAACAGGATTTTAATTAATATAGTTAATATAATATAGAGTGTCGGCAGAGAAAAGGCAGAAAGACGGTGGGTATCAGGGAAGATGTTCATGTATGATTAACATATCTGAATAATGAATGGGCCAGGGATAGGGGGAGGATATCCACCGAGAAAGAATAAGAAACAACAGAATAAATGGGGGGGGGGGACACAAAAAAGGGAGTAGGGAAAGGGGGAAAAGAGATCTTTGTTGTTCACGAATAATCAAGGAGGGGTTGTCGTTAGATACAATTAGTGGTTTTAAATATACTTAAGATCTCTCTCTCATATTCAGACTGGGGGAAGAGAATTCCAAAATTTGGGGGCAGTGAATGAAAAACGTGTTCAGCGTAAGTGCCGTACGAGTCATTGGCAGGAGATACAAATCAATTTGTCTAGTTGGGTAATTTCATTATTTACTCGAAATACATTGTTAAAACAAAGGGTAATTTATGGTTGTTATACTGTTACATGCTATACAGCAAGATTCAATCGATAGATTTTAGTAAATTCTCAGGGTATTGTTTGAATGAAAAAGACAGTCAGTATGGTGTCGAAAATTAACCTGACTTTCGCGTAGCCTTTTCAAGAAATAATTTATTTAACATTATGTTGCACTAGCTGTTCCCCATTTATTTCAAAATGTGTTTAACTTTTCAGTTTTCGGGTCTGAATATCAATTTTGCATCAGTTGACTAGTTAGATACCTCCGTGTTAAACGATTTCAAAAGGCGTTCAGTTTTTCAGGTCGAAAACAAAACAAAAAATCAGCTGGCGCTTGCGCCCCTTGCATTCATGATTTATTTTTAGATGGACATCTTATTCATGATTTAAAAAAGCTCAGAATGATCGATTTTCAGATATGCGATACATAGTACATTTGTAAGCCCATTAATTATTAATGAGTTCGCCCTTCGCGCTCGTATCATCTTTTTATACCTTATGAATTAATAAATGATTTTTTTGAGTAGAAATAGATGGACTTTTAAAAATCATTCTTTTGTAGACTACCGCCTTAACAATAGTATACCAGATTCCAATCATGGAAAGTGTTGATGAAAATATTTTCTGCCACCCCCTTTGACGAAAGCTGGATCCCACTTTATGGAGAGAGAGAGGGTGGGGGAGCGAAAGCAAGAGCGACTCAGGGCCGCTCGAGGAAGGGGGGGGGGTGATGTGAAAAGAACATAAAGCACAGCAATAAATATAAAGCACCTTTTCCCAAGAATCCAATTATCTTCTACATTCCTATACCAAATGAAGACAAAACTTTTTTATTTTTTTTATGTATTTGTCAAAATGCATTTAGTTCTTGTAATATAACTTTCTCCTAAAGTTCGTTGATCATTACTATCAGCATAATTCGTAACAGACAGTTATTATCAGGTCTTTTCATTTTGAAGTTATATATCCTCTGGACTACTTTTCTTCATGGACATTGTTAGTCAAAGACCTTTCATTTCTTCATTTATGAATAGGCAGATTTCAAAGCAAGATATTACGTAAGCATGCCTTTCATAACATGGTGAATAAATAAAATAGACCAGATGACTAGAATAGCACACCAATGAACGCTCTATGAAATTAGTTGCATTTCTATAATTTGAATGCATTAGCCCGGGGGGGGGGGCACTTACATTGACGAGTGGATACCATGCGCGACCAAAAAAACACGTAGTAAAAGGGATGTCTTTTTCACGATAGGGCACGTTACGTACGTAACGTGATAAGGGTGTCAAAAACACAAAAATAATGAAAAAAGGGTATCTATTTCGCTAGGAAGATTACGTGTTTAGGGTCGATTTGCGGGGATGATAAAAGAAAATTAAAATATTTTATAAAGGATGTCCTTTTTGCCCCAACACTTTGTGTGTGTTTAGAGTCCGATTTGCGCGAGGTGTAGAATGTGGGGTCGTATACTAAACCAAATAAGTTAAAGCCAACGACCGAAGGACCCGTAACAATAAAGCATTCCTGTACTTGTTTAGGGGTTCATTTCAGGGAATATTTGCCAAGAGTATCGTTTTGTCTACAATACTTGTTAAGGGCAGGGTTTCACACGCCAATACTTGTTAAGGGGTGCATTTTCAGAATATGGAAATTACGTGTTTAGGGTGCTTTTCGAGACCCCATGGTCGCGCATGACTCGTGAATGGAAGTGGCCCCCCGGGGCATTAGCATAACAATGTACTTGTCAACAAAGAAATGCCAGTCGCTAGTGGACGTCTTGTTGATTTCTGGATCTAGTGAAAAAGACAAATAAAAAAATCATAATCAAGGCATCAAAGTTGGTGTTTGTCTCATTAGATAGGCCTATTAAACCTCCATGTCACTTTAGTACCATCTGATCATGCACAGAATGTACGAACTGGCTTAATTGGCTAGCATTTCAGACTTTGCGTCAGGCTTTTTAATATTTTGTCATACGAAAAAAAATGCTTATATCGCTATTTTTGAAGACAACTATAAGATTTCCTACGAAAAAAATTACGAATAATTCAATGATAAAAACTAACAAACGATGCTGTATAAAGGTTTTAATGTCAGATGAAACTCGATGACAAATTCACATTATAATGGCTTTAATGACACAAACATCTTTTCAACTTAATTTTTGGTAAACAATTGATTTGAATTCTACATTCGATACAGACTGCAGGGGCGGATCCAGGATTTTGAAATAGGGGGGGGGCGCCAGCGGCGAGGGAGCGAAGCGACCGAGCGGGGGAGGGTGTGGGAGGGGGTATACCCCCCTCCCACGGCAAGGACTTTTTCAAAAAAATCATGTCCAAAAGTCGTATTTTGAGAGCACCTTTAGAAGAAAAATGCACACTTAAATCACTGTAACTTCATGAATAAAAGACACATACTGTCTCATTTAGGAGTTGGTTTCCAGTCACACACCGTATAAGCGGTCATTCAAAACATACATTTGGCAAAGGCTCTTCACTTGCTTGCATCGTGTGATTGAAACGTCAAATTTAAATGATACGAAACTGAGACTTGTAATCGATAAGTTCCGAATAATCCATTCTGTTTATCAGTGTCATTTGTGTATTTACATTGTGTGTTTCAAACGAGAATTGTTTAGTCGTATGGCAACATGCATAAAATTTGGTTCTTTTTTCCCCCAAAATGCACAGTAAATTGTTACAAACTACAGAAAAAAAACGACATCATCTTCTGGTAATCAACCTTTTCCCTCGTATTATTTTCAAATCATCTTCAATAATCCAGTCATTCTGCACAACATCAAAGTAATTACTGCACGCGTATAGCTTGCCTCAAGTCACGTCAATCGGACGGGTGCGCGGAGGAACACATCAGGGAGGGGGAAATCTGGCTTCCACCAACCTCCTTGGTCAGATGGATTTGGGTTTACGCGCATATCATCGGCAGCGATCGGGGGGGGGGGACGGGGGACGTTCTCCCTCAAATATTTCGGGGGAGGTCGTCCCCCCCCCCTAGATTTTTAAAACTATTTTTTTTTTCGATTTTGCTGGCAATTTTTTTTTTAAGATATATTGTAATCAGCAAACCTATAGATTATCAGACATTAAAAATGAGGTAAGGGGGGGGGGTTAATGTCACAATTTCTACTTTTTAACAATACACAATGTGTCCTCGGGACGTTTTTCCCCAGCACGAAAGTATTTTTATTAATCCCCCCCCCCCCCGTCACATAAAATCTTCGCTCCTTACGCTGACATATACTGCCTATACACAGCAAACGCGGAGTGGGGTCGACTGGTGATTGAGAATATACAATTTTGCTCCTTGATAATTCGTTGGAATGATTGGGAATCGGGAAAAAATGATATCCAGTCCAACATCTTCACACTGGTCACTGCACTGCAACTCCCGATTACAAGTGGTGCAACTTTCCAACCAATCGACTTGAGCGCCCTGGAATTCCGGAATTTACAAATTGCAATACAGTATGACAGAGGTGCCTTTGTGCGAACACAAAGGCCATGAGCGTAAGTTAAAATATAGTTTTGACTAGATCTAGCCCTTGAAATTGACTACATTGTACCAATCCAGTAAATATAACCATCCAAAAAAAAAAAAAAAATCCGGCGAAAATAGGGGGGGGGGGCGCGCGCCCGGGGCGCCCCCCTCTGGATCCGCCACTGGACTGTGTATGTATGTTGTGTGTGTTTGAGTTTTCTAATGACGTGTATCAATCATTACGTCTGTACCGACCTTTAATAGCTTTACCACTGACCAAATTGAAAGTACCTCTGCATCATCACGCCTTGAAGTCACTGATCTCTCCCCTAGCAGGGGCGTCGATCCATTTTTCAGATTGGGGGGGCAAAATCATTAATGTTCCAAAGGCGCTCGATCGTACAAAACACCCACCCACACACCACACACACATATATCTATATATATGCATATATATATGACTCATGAGACCCAGACACGTATCTCACAAACAAATTAATGCGAGCGCGAAGCGCGAGCTGATTTTTTTTTAGTATACTGACAGGAAAAGCGTGCCTGTTTAGGACTGTTTGTAGTAACTCATGAGGAGGATACATATCTCACTACACAGATAGTACGAGTGCCGAGAGTGAGCTGAAATTTCCTTATATTCTGACCTGAAAACTTGATATTCTAAGCATTTTTGGTACCAATGATAAGATTTGTATCTAAAAGAACAATAGATGCGAGCGCGAAGCGCGAGCTGAAAATTTTGATATTTCGATCTGAAAAAATGACAGTTTAGTGGACGTTTTTGATGAAGAACAAGATATATATCCAAGAAAAGATGATTGCAAATCGAAGCAGGAGTACTTTTGAGGCTTAGAACTGAAAGTGGGACATTTACATTCACCTATTTAATCATGAAAAGTATGGGTTTTTGCTACAGAAATGATGCGAGCGCGAAGCGCGAGCTGAAAATTTGTATATTCCAATTTGAAAAGCGAACATTTTGAGCACAATTGAAATAAAATAATTGAAAGAAATTGAAAAGCACGATTTTAAATAAAGAACGAGTTGTGTATCACCATCTCGCTTGCTGAACATTACAATCTTGTTTTTTTAATGCATATCCGGAATTATTGGGGGGGCAAAATGATATGTTTGCCCCCCCAATATTTTAATTGGTGGGGCGATCGCCCCTCCTGCCCCCCCCAGGATCGACGCCTCTGTCCCCTAGGGGAGAGATCAGTGCTTGAAGTTCACTGGACACAAAACGCCCAGCGACCTCACCAAAACATTCGTAGAGGGCAGCATATCAAAACAAAGTACACGTGCGATATGATCGCGCTGAACATGCCTCGCCCATTAGCCGAGCTTAGAATAGTACACCGGGAAGTAAGTAATTCTGTTTTATATTATGATTTGGAAACGGGTGTGTGTATGTGCGTTTATAGTGTGTTGAGTTTAAGTGGATATGGAGGTGGTGGGGTGGGGGGATATGAGACCGACGACTAACTAGTAATATATCAAATTGAATCGATTTTAGAATGGCCTTCCCTCGATCTATTTCGTCTCTGGCGCTGCTGCCAAGTGCCAGTGCTTGAGCATTGGCCAAGTCTAACCCAGGGAACTCCCGCCCGCGTCGCGGGCGGGAGCCTAGGACCTTACGTGTAATTTGGCATACTCACCCGACAAGCGTGAAGTATGGTCAAAATAATTCTCCGAATAAATAGTTAAAACAGAAATCAAGCACTTACCACGATTATATGGATGAAGGTCTAACGAGTGGCAGTTTCCTGACATCTGGGCACAAACTGGAACCTCCAAAAAACGAAAAGTTCTCTCCTACCCCCGTCTCGATCGGCCATTTTTGTTATGAATCGTAATTGCCAGACCAACCTCGGATAAATAATTCCACTATACTTTCTCAAAGCCTGATATATTTGTTTAATATTTGCCGATTATCTCTTTATTTGTGTGTATAGACTAGATCTAATTAATTTTTCATAATGGTGTTATTGCTTTCAGTTTCTTTGTTTTACTGAGATATCTTGTGCTTAGATTCTTTTTTTCTTCTTTCTTAGTGCTTTTAAACCTCAGTTTAAATCGCTTTTAAATTTTGTATATTATTATTATATCATTATATAGACACACTAAAACTATCTTTGAAATATCACTATTGAAATTTAAAAAATGTGCATTAAATTCCATTCATTGTTTATAGAAAGAGAGAGAGAGACAAGAAATTCTGCCTCCAGACAGAAGTCCATTCGATTGGCACTTTGGTGTTCATCATTACTCATTTGAAGAAGAAAAAACATTAGGAAGGGATTCAGAAGGAGTTTAACTACCCCCCCCCCCCACTTTTATTCCAATGGAAAGGAGAAAGGGATCATGAATTAACAAAATACAGAAAAAAGAGGAAGAAAAGGCGAAAAAGAAAAAGAGAAAGGGAGAGAGAAAAGGAAAAAGAGAGGAAGAAAAGATACAAGACTTGAAAATAAAAGGAATGGTCTTTGTTAGACTCTAATACCCGGCTGATGAGAAAAAAGAATATGTACCCTCCTGGCCTCCTCCTCCCCCCCACACCCCCCCCCCCCCAATCAAAATACCTTGGCATCACCCCTTGATGTACATATTGTAGACTAGTTGTAGTATCCAAGTTTTTCTGATGTAGCTAGGATTCAATATCAGTGCCCATTCGAATTTGGCTTTTTATAATTTTTCATATGCTACAGTCAGACTTCAGATTGGCATCTTTCTGGTTTTCAACGCTAGTGATTATATTATGGATAAGTATCTGGTCAAGAAGAGTTCTTCATCAACAGGGTCAAAGGTCACCAAAGTTGAGGGCAAAGGTCAAGGGGATGGAGAATCTGATGAGGTGGAGCAGGCCCAGATGAGCAAGGTTTGTATAACAGTCCAAAAATAATTATCACCCAGTTAAAATACAATATGAGTTGGGCCAAGCTGACTTTTTTTAGTTTGGAAAGCAGATTATAAAATCTAAAATGGCATGTTATTTTTTAAAATTGGCATATTAAAACCTATATATGAATACTAGTGGAAGCTGGTGTAGCGGTTTTGACTCTCGTCTTGTAATCAGAGGGTCGTGTGTTCGAATCCCACTATGGCCTAGCGTCCTTCTGCAAGGCGTTAATCCACACTTTGCCACTATCCACCCAGGTGTTAAATGGGTATCCGGTAGAATGTGAAAGCCTATATGTAGTATGCCTAGCAATTGAGTCTTGGAACTCTTGTTGGAATGCTCCCCAGGAGTGGAGAAGGTGCATACATTGTATGTGGGCATGTCAGGATCTGTTGACTGGGGTAATAAACTATCTGTAAAGCACTTTATAGAGATGTCGTTCCAATGTACTAGTGCTATATAAAAGCAGATTATTATTCTTAATTTTTTGTAGAAAAACCTCATGGATAGATTCACTTAATAAAATCCACTCAAATATGAGTATGATATGTACCAATTGATAGCTGTTGAAAACTTCAGCAGTTCAAAAAAGTTATATTGTCTTCTGGAAGGTGTGATTGCTCAGTTTTGTCAAAATTCATGTTATACTTTGACAGTGAGTGTAGACAGATTTACTCTTGCAGGTAAAGAATTATTTTCTGAATTTTATGATTGAAGCCTGATCAAGTATTTTGGCATGTATAAGAGAATTTTGCCACACTAGTTGTGGGATAATTTGAGGCAGATAGTAACATACATTTTGGGTTTTTGAGGCGTTGGTTCCTTTAATAATATTGACTTATGAAGTCTGTAGTTCCCATATGCATTGTAAATGCAGCACCCAGTAGTGGTTTGGGCCTCTGTTGATGGTTTAGGATACAGGTAGCAATATAACCCATGCGATAATGGGCAAAACTAATGTAGATTTTATTTTTTTTAATCTAGTGATTGCAGAAATGTATACCACAATTAAACAAACCTATATTGGCCTAATGAGGCCATATTAATTTTTTTTAATGCATAAATGCTTGTACTGTACAAGCATTGTTTGAAACAAAGAGCTTCAGAAGAGGATTATATACATACAAAGAGATGTTGAGACATGAAAGTCATGCTCTATTGGCTAAAATACCTCAGTCTATGATTTTTTTTATTTCCTCAGAGACGAAAAACAGGATCATTTATCTTGAAAGAAGTGAAAGGTGACCTTTTTGGTGCTCCTCAGACAGAGAGTTTGGCCCATTGTATTAGTGCAGATGTGAGGATGGGCAAGGGTATAGCAACCATCTTCAAGAAGAAGTTTGGAGGAGTTCAAGATCTTCTTGCTCAAGGTATCATTTTGTGATGTACTTGTGCAATGGCTAGTATTCTCTATGGAATTCAGTGAAGATGAAGAATTATGGACAAACTGACTTTCCATACCTGAAATTGATTTGAACAATCACAGCTCATTGTACAACAGGGCACTCATCTTTATCCAAAAATTTAGATCTTTTTCAAGTTGTCATCTTTTTGCCCACATATGTACATCACCATTTAAGCTACTTCCCTGAGCCCTGGCTAATAGAAAAATCATTTTTACCCTGTTTTTTGTCATTTGAGTAACTTATGTTTAGTTATTCATATTGTATTTTCATTGTATATTTTGTGTGTTTTTATGGCTGAATAGATCAATATTGTTGATAATGATTTGGGTTTTTTTCTATTGAATACCTTTCACATTGTTAAGGTAATCTCAGTGTTCATGTTCTCGTGATGATGTTTTCTTGATTTACAGGAGTAAAGCCTGGAGGAGTAGCAGTTCTGCAGAGAGAACAGAGGTTTATTTATTACATGGTAAGTTCATTCTAAGATAAAACTTTTTATTCAGTTGATAGGTGGTGATTGTGAAGAGCACAATTTTAGATTTTCTTGTCATTTCAAATGGCGAATGTCATTCACCACTGGTGAAGATTATCGATGGGGAATGGGCATAGGCCTCTATTGGATTAAAGTCTCCAAAGATCTCCTTCCGCTCTTGATACATTGCCATCCACTGACAAAAAGAACTCTAATTCTTTTTTTTTTTAATTGGCTTTTTTTCTTGATTAGGGATACTTCTTGTATGTACTTGATGCTAAATGTTAGCCCCCCGTTTTTTGAAAATTTCTAGAGCATAAAACAACAACATATTTTCCTTGTTTACTAAGAAAATCATTTCACCGAATTGTTATCTTTTGTCAGTATGATATTTCATGAAATCTAAATCACATTATATTTTCTTCTTCTGCTCATTATCTGTCAGAAAAGATGAAAAAATGAAAATCAAATCTATTTACCTGCAGAAAATAGTTTTTCAAATGCAACTCTGATGTAGACTTTTTTTATGAAAGTTCCATTAACATTTTCTTTCAAAAGATAATTATTTGTTTTCTCTTCTACATAATGGTGAGTCTGCCACATTCAAGACCATAAACATTTTTAGGACTCTGCAGATATTGGACTTTATAGAAGATGTTATTGACACATATTTTGCATATTCTGGTTTGACAGAATGTGTCAAGTTAGGCAATTACTCAAATTACAGAGATTACTCAAATTACAGAAGGTCGGCTTGTGCAGAGTCTACAGTATTTATCAAGATGATCTTTTTCTATTCCTTAACTATGAAGCTGATCACACTTCTGGATGGTTTCTCTTCTGTTCTTTTGTCCTTTATTTAATGATTGACACACAATATTTGAAAAACATATTGCCAGACATAGCAACATTTGTTACTATGTCTGGCAATTATTCAGGCTGTGAAGAAAAGACATTTTAGAATAATACTTACAGACTGATGTTAGGGGGCTGGTCACTTGATAAGTTTTTTTTAAAATGTATTCTTTGATCTTTCCAGGTGACCAAAGAGAAGTTCTGGCACAAGCCCACTTACAAATCCCTCCAAGACTCTCTCCATTCTATGGCAGAACACTGCAAGAAAAATGGGATTAAAGCTCTCTCTATGCCTCGTATTGGTTGTGGATTAGATGGATTGAAATGGGATGAAGTCAAGAAGCAAATCTCCAAGACCTTTCAAGATATGGACATCATGGTAACCATTTACACACTCTGATGTCATGCAGTTCTCTCAGGATCATGTGTAGTGAAAGACACATACAAAGGTAAGAGATATAACTTAGACGGTTGACTATTCAAAATATTACCCTTTATTTTGTATGTAAGGTCCATCCAATTTTAGTAGGCAATGGGTTAACCTGTTGAATACTGAATTCTGTGATTCCCATAGGCTTTGTAAAGAGATCACATGGTTCTAGTAGGCAATGGGTTAACCTGTTGACAACTGAATTCTGTGATTCCCATAGGCTTTGTAAAGAGATCACATGGTTCTAGTAGGCAATGGGTTAACCTGTTGACAACTGAATTCTGTGATTCCCATAGGCTTTGTAAAGAGATCACCTGGTTCCAGTAGGCAATGGGTTAACCTGTTGACTACTGAATTCTGTGATTCCCATAGGCTTTGTAAAGAGATCACATGGTTCTAGTAGGCAATGGGTTAACCTGTTGACAACTGAATTCTGTGATTCCCATAGGCTTTGTAAAGAGATCACCTGGTTCCAGTAGGCAATGGGTTAACCTGTTGACTACTGAATTCTGTGATTCCCATAGGCTTTGTAAAGAGATCACCTGGTTCCAGTAGGCAATGGGTTAACCTGTTGACTACTGAATTCTGTGATTCCCATAGGCTTTGTAAAGAGATCACCTGGTTCCAGTAGGCAATGGGTTAACCTGTTGACAACTGAATTCTGTGATTCCCATAGGCTTTGTAAAGAGATCACATGGTTCTAGTAGGCAATGGGTTAACCTGTTGACAACTGAATTCTGTGATTCCCATAGGCTTTGTAAAGAGATCACCTGGTTCCAGTAGGCAATGGGTTAACCTGTTGACAACTGAATTCTGTGATTCCCATAGGCTTTGTAAAGAGATCACATGGTTCTAGTAGGCAATGGGTTAACCTGTTGACAACTGAATTCTGTAATTCCCATAGGCTTTGTAAAGAGATCACATGGTTCTAGTAGGCAATGGGTTAACCTGTTGACAACTGAATTCTGTGATTCCCATAGGCTTTGTAAAGAGATCACATGGTTCTAGTAGGCAATGGGTTAACCTGTTGACAACTGAATTCTGTGATTCCCATAGGCTTTGTACAGAGATCACCTGGTTCCAGTAGGCAATGGGTTAACCTGTTGACAACTGAGTTCTGTGATTCCCATAGGCTTTGTAAAGAGATCACATGGTTCTAGTAGGCAATGGGTTAACCTGTTGACAACTGAATTCTGTGATTCCCATAGGCTTTGTACAAAGATCACCTGGTTCCAGTAGGCAATGGGTTAACCTGTTGACTACTGAATTCTGTGATTCCCATAGGCTTTGTACAGAGATCACCTGGTTCTAGTAGGCAATGGGTTAACCTGTTGACTACTGAATTCTGTCATTCCCATAGGCTTTGTACAGAGATCACATGGTTCCAGTAGGCAATGGGTTAACCTGTTGACAACTGAATTCTGTGATTCCCATAGGCTTTGTAAAGAGATCACATGGTTCTAGTAGGCAATGGGTTAACCTGTTGACAACTGAATTCTGTGATTCCCATAGGCTTTGTAAAGAGATCACATGGTTCCAGTAGGCAATGGGTTAACCTGTTGACAACTGAATTCTGTGATTCCCATAGGCTTTGTAAAGAGATCACATGGTTCTAGTAGGCAATGGGTTAACCTGTTGACAACTGAATTCTGTGATTCCCATAGGCTTTGTACAGAGATCACCTGGTTCCAGTAGGCAATGGGTTAACCTGTTGACTACTGAATTCTGTGATTCCCATAGGCTTTGTACAGAGATCACCTGGTTCTAGTAGGCAATGGGTTAAAACCTACATACTACCCAAATCAGAATTTTGCTAGTATGACCTTTGTTAACACATTTCCATGACTTATAACTCACTGTAAGTAAGCTGAATTAAATGAGTTAGTAAGTTGTGGTAAGGGTTAGTTGAGTGAACAAGTAAGTATGTTGTGGGAATGAATCATGGAACAAAAAAACAAACATATCATGTCAGCTTTGGGACTTCTTACAATAATATGTATTGAACAGTTGATGTTCATATTATATGACTTATATAATTATTCAAGCAACCATTATATTTATACAGATTTCGTCACTGTCTGGGAATAATTATAATGAGCTCAATTTCATACTTTTGGGAGTTGTTTCTTCATAAAATAATTATTAGTTCTCAAGTTTAATATTTATTGCTATTTCTTATTGTCCTTAATTACTGTTTTATTCCAGGTTCCAGTATTAAGAGAGAAAGTATGCTCTGATGGAACATGATGTCCATTCATCTGCTGATCACTGCTATGTAAAAGTAAACTCTCCTCAGGGAGTGGATAGTGTGTATTATCTATGGGCAAGCCTGACTGGATCAAATGACTTGAGTGATCATGTATCTGTTGAATGCAGTTAGTCACTTTATTCAGGATCATGAAATTACTGACTCATTCAGGCAGAAATGGCCAGAGGTTCATAAACCAAGTTATTCACCACGGTATGTGTAGTGATAAAGATCCTACCATAGTAATTCTCCAGGCAGGAATTGACTCGTGCGTCACTTTCCGGTGGCTAGTGATCCTTGATTATTTGAACATGTTTAGATGTTATTGATTCTACATGGTAAAGAGCTTTTCAAAAAATGTCATTGAAAGTATGGTTCAAATGTTAGACCAAATAGCTTGGAGATGTCATTACATAACTGATCAAATAATCAGTTACATCCTTGAATGATTACTGATATAAGAAAACAAAGATTTAATTTCATTTAATTTTATAAGACAGCATTTGTTTGAGACTATCAAAGGGGCAAAGTTACACCATTTCAAGTTAAGATTTGATATTTGCACAAAAAATATGCCAAAGATTGCACCTTTGGAGTTTTCTGAAAATTGTACACCTTTATTTCTGAATGTGATTCAGATCATTTAATCATTAGACTGAATAACAATGTAGCCAAAGTGGGCATTTGACTAGGGACACGTAGCACAAAGCATAACAATTAATCGTAGGCTTGATTTTCACAATTAATTGTGCATTGTAGTCAATTTAAGCAATCATAGAAAAATGTTATACGATCATTTCTAAACTTTGTGTTACAGGCCCCAGATGTTGTTTAGATAAAAATTTGATTGCAGCAAAGAACCAAAATTGGTTAAGCCATTATGGCTTTAGATGAGCTGGAAATTAGAAAGTAGGTCCCTGTCTTTCAATTTCTTATTTCTTTTGAATCATGATATAAACTAGAAAGAAAATTTGAACTTGGAATCATACTCATAATCATATTATTAATTTTGAAACTTTCATAAATACAGATCTGTCAGTCTGATGAAAATACCTCCCTTTCAAAATGGTACGCAATGCATGAAGCTGGTTATTTTGCCTGCATCTTCACTGCCAAAACAAATTTGATACAATTACTTTGAGAACTCGGTTTGCAAACTTAAAGCTTGTTGATTTATATGTGAGCCCTTTCTCCCCTTTCAAGCACCTGACTGAAATGTTTATCGTACAGTGTTTGTGGTATTAATACCATCAATCAAGGAGAGTTCAAGTTCATTTAGAGTGTGATTGTACATATGCAGATTGTATTTTAACATTCAATCAAAAGTAGACCTTGTTTTTTTTTTTTTTTTTTTTGGGGGGGGGTAAATCTTGTATTTTCTGGTCTCATGATCCTTGATTGCATGATGTTGTTTCCTCTACAACCAGATTTTATTTACCATGTAACTCATCTCCAATACACCTGTCTTCATCAAGTTATTTGTCAAACTCAATCCTCTGATTGAATCTTGTGTGCCTAGCAATTGAACTTTGTTGGAATTCTCCCCAGGGAATGGAGAAGTGCATACATTGTGTGCAAGCAAGCCAGTATCTGACTAGAAATATCATTCCAGTGTAAGCACTATATAACAAGCAGAATGTTATTTCATTATTATTAATGTTATTATTGATTTTATAATTAGTAGTAGTAGCAGCAGCAGCAGCAGCAGCAGCAGCAGCAGTAGTAGTAGTAGTAGGAGTAGAAGTAGTAGTACTAGTAGTAGTAGTAGTAGTAGTAGTAGTAGTAGTAGTAGCAGCAGCAGCAGCAGTAGTAGTAGTAGTAGTAGTAGAAGTAGTAGTACTAGTAGTAGTAGTAGTAGTAGTAGCAGCAGCAGCAGCAGTAGTAGTAGTAGTAGTAGTAGTGGTAGTAGTAGTAGTAGTAGTAGTATAGTAGTAGCAGCAGCAGTAATAGTAGTAGTAGTATAACTGAACTGAACAAAAAGTTTGGAAATCTGAATTTGATCGTTAATCCCTCCTCAGTTTTAGTAAATACCAATGTGTAATTAATATCAATGAATAGAGCATTTAATTCTCTTTAAAATGAAACCCTACATGATATTTTATGGTTCACATGGAGGTGCAGTGACTTGAAATGTGGGGCAAGGTCAAAATTCAAAAGTTGCAAAATGACAACGTTGAAAGTGACTGTTCTTTTTTCCGTGGTGATGAGTGAGTTTCTCAGCAGTTTGTTTTGAATTTGATCAATAATTCCTCATCGGTTTTAATAAATATCAATGTAAGTAATATCAATGAATAGATCATTTAATTTTATTTACAATGATACCCTACATGATATGATTATCGTTCACATGGAGGTGCAGTGCCTTGAAATGTGGGGCTAGGTCGCACTATTGAAAGTCACTGTTCTTTTTTCAGTGGTGATGAGTGAGTTTCTCAGCGGCTTCTTTTAATTGTTTTCATGCACCTTAAGATCAACATTAACATGGAATCAAACACAACTTTACACAAGCAAGCACATAACAAACAAACAAACATGCATGGATATTTCAAACCATGTTATCTCACAGAACCATCACTACAGAAGCAGGGGCTTGATTTGAATGGATGTTCAACTCTATTGACACAAGTTCTGAATTGACCCTTCATGACTATTTCTGCTCGTTTTGCAGCTTTTCAATTCAGACCTCATCCAACACTTTTTAATCCTAATCTTTTAGTGATGGCATGATAATAACAAGCATGGTATCATTTTAAAGATAATTAAATTATCTTTAGAATAATGTAAAATATGCATTGTGTAATATTGGCAGTTGGGAGAAATTAATGACCAAACTCAGATTTCCAAACATTTTTTGCTCGTTTTGCAGCTTTTCAATTCAGACCTTATCCAACACTTTTGAATCTTGCTTTTCGTGATGGCATGATCATAACAAGCATGGTATCATTTTAAAGAAAATGAAATGATCTTTTGAATGATGTAAAATATGCATTGTGTAAAATTGGAAGTTGGGAGAATTTAAGGGCTAAACAAAGATTTCCAAACTTTTTTTAGGGGTTTATATTACTACTCAGACCAATGACCTGCCTTTGTTGTCACCTTTCATCAATATCATAAAGTGTTGCTAAATTCTACATGATCGGAATGTTTGATGGTTTTTATTTTATCAGTTTCATGAACTTTGTCTGGATGCATCATTTTAAAGGGGATGTTCATCCTGAAGAAAATTTTGTTTGAAAAATAGCAGAAAAAATACTGAAAAATATTGGTGAAAGTTTAAGGAAAATCCATTGAAGATTAGGAAAGTTATTAGAATTTTAAGTTTTGATTTTTTGACGTCATGAACAAGCAGCTGCCCTGCGTAGATTTCAATTTTTAATGAATCGTGATGACTTATTTTTGTTTTCTTGTTAGGAGCAATTGTGAAATGATATGTCTAGTATTATACCATGAAGTAGGGTTATACTAAAGGTACGCTAAATACATTTTCTGCGAAAATGACATTTCATTGATTTTTTTACCATTTTTTTCTTCCATTCCTAATTGGCGTAAACTTGATCCGCCCCTGTGTACATATCACTCAAGGACACGCAATGTGATCATTAGAAGTAATTTCATTTTAGAAAACAGAAAACGGGGGGCTTTGATCAAAGTATTTAATTGTGTCATGATCAAACAGGATGTCCCTGATTCGTGTCATAATTTCTGTCCTTGTAATTGAAATATTTTTATCTTTTTTTGGTTAAAACTTAATTTTGGTTTGAGTTGCTTCAGGTACATTGTTACTTGCCTTATGGTTCTTCTTATACTCCTCAGATACTCCTCAGATACGTGTGTGATGGTTCTTTGATTTGAGTTCAAAGGGACAATGGATTAGTTTAAATACTTGTCAGAAATTGATCTGAGAGATTACATTATAATAAAATTTCAGTATATATTCCTGAATCCTTATCGATGATATCAGATTATGCTAATCCACATTCAAGTAAGAAATATTAAGGTAAGAATATTGAGAATGAGTATGAAAGAAAGGTGTTGGTTAAAAAGAGTATAGCTATGAGTGATACAAGAAAGTGACGGAAAACGAGAGAGAGGGTTTGAGAAGCTTATTTAACCAATTCGATCACAAGATAGAAATAGAATTTGGCATCTTAAATAAATACATCGTGTTTGTTAATTCGATTAAATTGTCACTAAAAAAATGTATACAGACCAATTAGAGGTGTACAAATCTTTTATTTACTGATGGGTAGAAGGTAATAACAAATAAAACGGGGAAAACGTATATTTATTCAGAAAGAATGTAAGTAGAGAGGGAGAGGAGAGGTTTCCCATAGTTTATTATGTTACTCAAATTGTTATAATCATTACTATTAGATCAACAGATGACCACGTAACTCAAGATAATGCAAACAGATGAGACGAATCTCCCTAAATGTCAGGAGTAATATTAGCATTGGAAGGTTAAAGAAGGTGGAGATAAGTTGAGATTGATGAATTAAAGGGAATCATATTTCCACAGCGCCGTTTTTCTCTCAGAAAATAGATCAAAAGGAGCTTCCAACCATGATGGCAGGAATAATATAAAAAAAAATGATATCTTGACCAAAGTACAGCGTTTAAAGGACAAGTCCACCCAATGAAAAGTTGATTTGAATAAAAAGAGAAAAATCAAACAAGCACAACACTGAAAATTTCATCAAAATCGGATGTAAAATAAGACGTAAGGACGTTTTGCTTAATTTCACAAAATAGTGATTATGCACATCCCGGTCAGTATGCAAATGATGGAATTGATGACATCACTCACTATTTCTTTTCTATTTTATTATATGAAAAGTGAAATATTCTAATTTTCTCCTCATTGTCCTGTAAAACAAAATTTCATTTCGTCCTGAACATGTGGGATTACCATTGTTTTAAAGATTATATGGTTCAGTCAAGTTGGTCCTTATTGTCAAATCTGTAAAAATTGAAATATAACAATAAAAAACAAAAGAAATAGTGAGTGACGGACATCATTGATTCTCTCATTTGCATGAAATTAAATTGTGCATATAACTCTTTTTGTGAAAATGAGCTTTGAAATGTCATTACTTTCTTATTTTACATCCGATTTAGATGAAATTTTCAGCATTATTCTTGTCTGATTTTTCCGAGGTGGACTTGACCTTTAATGTTCCAGTGAATAATAACTCTCCCAAAAAGATACTCAGTGGGATAGAACAATAGTGATGGTGGTGGTGAATAAATCCCTTTTAAAATAGTATCAAATTACTCTCCATTCTTAAAGAGATTTGTGATGGGAAATTGTGTGACATTAATTCTATTTTGGCAAATCTAGTGTTATTGTCCTATGTAGAAAAGTCAGCACCTTTTAACCAAGTACCAGAGAACGCGAAACAGGCAATGTCGCAGATTATGTCCAACAAACGCTGTGTGTGACTAGCAGTGGTGTAACTACGCCCCCCCCCCCCCCGTTGGCTCCAAAAAAAGGGGGAGAAAGAAAGAGAAACGTAGTGGGGGAACAAGAATTATATTACATATAAATCATATTACATAAGAATTTTTTTTTCATTACTTTATGAAACATAATTTTCTTAGGGCCTATGTGTTCATCATTCCTGGTGCTCGCATTATCTGTTTAATGAGATATGAAATCCTTTTGTTCAAGTCAATATTTGCACCATATATATTTCTTCGCACTTCGAATTATTATTTTGTGAAGTGACATATGCTTCTTATTTATGACTACTTAAAGGTCTGAATATAAAACATTTCCAGTCCGTGTTTACGTTTGCATTATAGTGGATTGGTGAGGTATGTCTAATCTTCATGAATCCCGAGAAGCAGTCCTTATAATGTCCCCTATTCTGGTCTGAATATATAAAAATTTCAGCTTGCCCTTCGCGCTCGCATCTATTGGTTAGTGAAATACGTATGGTCTTAGTGAATTCCTCCAAACAAATCTCAGAATGCCCCTCTTCAGGTCTGAAAGTTAATTTTTTCATCTCGCGCTTCGCGCTCGAAATATTTGATTAGTGAGATACGTATCATGCAAATATGATTACAATGTCTAAAAAAAAGTGCTTTATGTGTTTAGATGTAATTCTAACAAAATCAGCAAGCGCTTAGCGCTCTCATCAAGATGACTATGGTGAGATACACTGTAAAAACTCTGGTGTTGATTTAACACCAGCCCGGAATCTATATATGTCCACACCAGAGAAGTGTTAAACAATACACCAGTTTCGTTTTGGTCTAACACAAGATAGGTGTTTATACAACACCAATTAATATCAAAACAGGATCGGTTTGATTCCAAACTGGTGTCGTTTCAATACTCTGGTGTAGACATATAGATTCTTCATGAATTCCTAAGTCGTTAACATGTCCCTAGTTGGGGTCAATATATACCAAAATGTCAGCTCGCGCTTGCATTGTTTATTTTGTGAGACCGGGACGTATCATGATTAAAAAAGTTTGCTTAAATTTCATTTTTTAGGTCTGTATATTAACAATTTTCAGCTCGCACTTTGCGCTCTGCGCTCGCATTATCAGTGAGTTGCATATCCGTTTAATGGAACAGTCCTTAAAATGTCTATTAGGTCAGTATACCTGGCAATTGAGCGGGCTTTGCGAGCCCACTAAGTGACTCAAAAAATTGTCAGCCCCCCCCCATGCCGTGACCCACGGTACGCCACTGGTGGCTAGTATTTCACGAATTACGATGCTGTCAAATCCAAACAGAAGACTATTACAAACGATTAGTGTACAACAGATCATTGGATCATATCATGGAGTCCAGCGTACCATACGCAGATCGAGCTGATATACTCCGTTCTTGCAGCTGATAAAGCAGAAACTCAAGTATGTATACATTTAGGACCCCATTTCACAAGGGAGACCTTTCACGGACCTTTGAAAAAGACCAAAAATTGGCAAGGTCTTACAGTAGTCTCCAAGATCACTGAAATTTTTCATCTCTGTGGAATGGCTTAGAAAGACCCCCTCCAAGAACTCTGAAAGACTGATGGATTCTTGTCTTACTGGACTTAGACTACACCTATAGATATATATTTCAATGGTCTTTCAGAGATCTTTTATGCAACGATTGATCTTTCAGAATTCTTTCCATGAACTTTTCCTTGTCTTCCAATGATCTTTCACGGATCTCAATGATCTCTCATCAGTCTTACAGTGATCTCTGCAAAAATCTTGAGAGACTGCGAAATATCTTGGAAAGACTAATAGAAACTATGAAAGTTCATGGAAAGACCATCAAAAGACCATTTTCTTGAAAGACCGTTGACAGACTGTTTTGAACCGTTTCAAAAGGTTTTGGGAATCACAAGGACCCCAAAGACCAATGAAAGATTCTTTGGGAATCGTGAAAGACTTCGAAGATCTTTGAAAGTCCCTTGAAAGATCAAGCAAGTTTCATGGTCTTACAGCAGTCCTTCAGAGATCTTGCTCTCTGTGGAATGGGGATTTAAGAAATGGTGTGAACTGGTAAAAATCTGTAACTGAAAAGTGATAATGACCATATTTTCAATAAAGCTAAGGACAGGTTTGAGCTCCTGGACAACACATTGGCTGCAAATGCTCACCTTGATGATGAGGGTCAAGTTCCTGCCAAGCTGAACTTCAAAACTGATGAAGCCATGATTATACAGTAGCTCTAGCAATCAAGAAAGCATTTGACCCTGTTTGGCATCGCGATCTTCCTATACCGAATTGTAATATTTTGTTATACATGAAGACGTATGTGGATAGATTTCTTTATTCTTTGCCATTAGTCAGCTGGCGGGTATTCCAGATTGCTGCACTTCAACATCCAAGACCCTCTCTGCTGGTGTGCCTCAGGGAAGTGCATTAGGGCCTTGCTATTCCTGTGTTGGCCTACATCGGTGATCTGACTTCCCAAGTAAAAAAAATGGTCTTAACTTATTGATGACGACTCAACCCTGCTGCACATTGTTAAAAAAAATTGATATGCCTGAATCATCTGAGCTGATAATCTTCAGCGTGACATGTTGAAAATTGAGAAATCGATAACAGTCATTACCGCCAACACTTTGACCTGGGCTCCCTTCATCACCTACCTTGCCAAAAGAGTTTCAAAGAGGCTATACATACTGAACATCTCAAGAGATTTCATTCCATTCAAGGCAATAGTCACAATGCACTGTATATTGGACCTGTGAAGTTTCTATTCGAGTTGGAGCTTGTACCATTGCATAGGCGGATCTAGGTGGGGGCCCGAGGGGCCCCCCCCCCCCTATTGGCGGAGCAAAAAAATGGAAAGAAAGAAAAAAAGAAGGAAAAGAGAAAAGAGAAAAAGAAAGAGGAGGAAGACGAGTGAATAAAAAAAGATGAGAGGAAGACTTGGAAAAAAAATATTTCATGTCACTATAATTTTCGCTCGCGCTTCGCGCTCGCATTGCCTGTTAAGTGATTCACATATCTTGTTCAACATGGAGCTTTAAATATCAAGTTTGGAAGTCAATATACAAAACATATTTCTCCTCGGAAATCGAACTTTCATTAATTTGTGTTATTTACAAATTGATTTTTTAAAAGTGCTCTGCAAAAATGGTCTGAATAATAACATTTTCCGCTCTCGCTGCGCGCTCGCGGATTATTATTCATTAGGTACCTATCATTCTCATGTATTCCATAAAATTGTCAAAATATCCCTTTTCAGGTCTGATTCTCAAAGCGTATCAGATAGCGCTGCCAAGTTTGCATTTTGATTGGCGGGTTATGTATGTCTCTATTGATTATATAACAAGCGACTTAAAATCCCCTTTTCAAGACAGTTTATCAAAAATTTCGGCTCGCGATTTGCGCTCGCATTAATGGTTAAAACTATATCAACTACTGATGCATCCTATTCATAATAAAAAAAGGTGCTTGGAATATACAGTGTTCAAGCCATATCATCAGATTCCGCGTCCTTTATGGATTAATAAATAAGATATCAATTTAATAATTAAATTATCCCTTTTGTTTAATCTCGCGCTTAGCAAGATGAATAGGAAGATATATAGTCATTATATTTAACATGTCCTAAGGATGTCACGGTCCTATGTCTCAAACTCAAAGTAATAATGAAGAATGTCAGCTCCTTATCAAGTGCGATTTATATCAACCTTACAATTTTCCTGCAAAGTGTTTGAAATATGAAGCTGAAATTGATCCCCCTTTTCAAATCGGAATATCAAATATTTTAAGCTCACGCTTTGCAGTCGCTTTTATTTTCATAATAAAAGATGTATATATAATGCCTAGATTCTAGGTCTAAATCTGAAACACTCTCGCGCACGTTCATTCAGTTATCCAGTTTCAGATAATATAAAAAAAAATTGCTGGCGCTTCGCGCTCGCATTATAGAATAAGGATTATGATATTATATATTTAGGCTGATTTAAAGAATAAAGCTAAGAAGTGACTTAAAGGACTACCCCCTTCAAAGAAACAAACACTAAACCTTCTTCGAGCGGCCGATCGGGGAAAACATGGCTAAAAAAAATCCGCCCCCCACCCCCCCCCCTATTGACGAAGGCTGGATCCGCCCCTGCATTGCACTCTCGCTTTTGGATAAGCTACAGAGAAAAGTTCTCCTCCTAAGAACTAAAGACCCTATTAAAGTTGGAATGTATCATCTAGAGCAACGGATAAATTATACATCCCCCTTGTTGTTTTCTGTCACATCTCTTTGAAACCATCCCATGAGTTGTCTGAAATTCGGAAATTCTCCCCCGTTGGCACCCATTGTCAGAATGACACGTTCTTCTTTAGCTACCCATCATTACAGAGTCACTGTGTCCAAGTCGAACATTTCTCTCCATCAATCTTCATACATCCTGTCAACATAATTCCTGTAGCTCCCAAAACAGATCGACAGGTTTAAAAAGTGTGATAATTCACATTTAATCAGTTTGATCAATCTGACAACGCCCATCAATTTAACAATTTGAATATAATACTGTACCTATGATATAAACCTTGAACCTTGAAAATATATACTGTACCTATAAAATAAACCTTGAACCTTGAAAATATATACTGTACCTATGATATAAATCTTGAACCTTGAAAATATATACTGTACCTATGATATAAATCTTGAACCTTGAAAATATATACTGTACCTATGATATAAACCTTGAACCTTGAAAATATATACTGTACCTATGATATAAACCTTGAACCTTGAAAATATATACTGTACCTATGATATAAACCTTGAACCTTGAAAATATATACTGTACCTATGATATAAACCTTGAACCTTGAAAATATATACTGTACCTATAAAATAAACCTTGAACCTTGAAAATATATACTGTACCTATAAAATAAACCTTGAACCATGAAAATATATAATGTACCTATAAAATAAACCTTGAACGTTGAAAATATATACTGTACCTATAATATAAACCTTGAACCTTGAAAATATATACTGTACCTATAAACCTTGAACCTTGAAAATATATAATGTAACTATGATATAAATCTTGAACCTTGAAAATATATACTGTACCTATGATATAAACCTTGAACCTTGAAAATATATACTGTACCTATGATATAAACCTTGAACCTTGAAAATATATACTGTACCTATGATATAAACCTTGAACCTTGAAAATATATACTGTACCTATGATATAAACCTTGAACCTTGAAAATATATACTGTACCTATAAAATAAACCTTGAACCTTGAAAATATATACTGTACCTATAAAATAAACCTTGAACCTTGAAAATATATACTGTACCTATAAAATAAACCTTGAACCATGAAAATATATAATGTACCTATAAAATAAACCTTGAACGTTGAAAATATATACTGTACCTATAATATAAACCTTGAACCTTGAAAATATATACTGTACCTATAAAATAAACCTTGAACCTTGAAAATATATACTGTAACTATGATATAAATCTTGAACCTTGAAAATATATACTGTACCTATGATATAAACCTTGAACCTTGAAAATATATACTGTACCTATGATATAAACCTTGAACCTTGAAAATATATACTGTACCTATGATATAAACCTTGAACCTTGAAAATATATACTGTACCTATAATATAAACCTTGAACCTTGAACCATGACATTAATTGTGGTGTCCCACAAGGTAGTATATTAGGGCCTCTTTTATTCATTATTTACATTAACGATTTTCATAGATCATCTGACATTCTTTCTTTCATTCTTTTTGCAGATGATTCCAATGTATTTTTTGCTCACAAAAACCCTCAAACTCTAGTTCAGATCATGAATTTAGAACTGCTAAATTTGACTCAATGGATACGCGCCAATAAACTATCTCTTAATTTAAACAAAACCAAATATATGATATTTAGTAATTCTATTGAATCTTTACCTTCTGACATTATCTTTGATGATACACCTTTACAATGTGTTTCCCAAATTAAATTTTTAGGAATTATAGTTGATAATAAACTTTCTTGGAAACCCCACGTTCTTCATGTGAGCAAAATATTATCTCGTAATATTGGTATAATTAATAAGTTAAAACACTATTTTCCTCAGGTCACATTACTCATGTTATATTCCTCCTTAATTTTACCGTACCTTAATTATGGAATATTAACATGGGGAAATACCCATAATTCTTTATTGGACAAAATATTAATTTTACAAAAGAAAACACTCCGAATTATATGTAATGCACCAGTTCGTTCTCATACAGATCAATTGTTCCTGGAACATAAAATCATGAAAATAAAAAATTTATATTTATTTCAATTAGGTCAATTCATGTATAGATACAAAAATAATTCGTTGCCACGCATATTTGACTCTATGTTTCACCAAAACCAATCCCTCCATAACTATCCCACCAGGCAGTCAAATGAATATCACTTGCCCCTCCTCAGAACGCATCTAGCACAAAATACTTATTTATATACAGGTCCAAGATTTTGGAACTCCCTTGGCGATGAGATTAAAGATGCCCGTTCTTTACTGTCCTTTAAAAACAAATTAAAATTTATGCTCCTTATTTCCTAATGAATTATATTCACTGTTTAAACTAAAATTTTGTATCATTTTTTGCTAATCTATGTTTATACAGAACATAAAGCCTTATTATTATTTTTTTTTCCAATTAGACATAAAATTTGAAAGTTATATCTTGTCTATACATTATATTGTACCTTTTCTATTGTATGTGTGTGTGTGTGTGTGCGTGTGTAATGGTGTATTTGTATATGTGTGTATGGTGGGGTGTGTGTGTGTATGTTTATGTGTAATGTGTATATGTATGCGTGTATGTATTTGTGTGTATGTGTGTGTATATATGTATATATATATATGTGTGTGTGTGTGCGTGTATTGATGTGTATGTATGTGTAGACATAATATAATTATATGCAGCAAATTAGCTTTGCATCCCTCTCCCTATCTCTATTTTCTTTCTATATTCTAGGCAGTTGTTATCGTACTATTGTCCACCTCATGTTCATGTGTTGTGTTGTTTCGTGTTATTTACTATTATTACTTGCCTTTTCGTTATCTTCATGTATTACTTTACGTATATTTCTATATTCATTGTATCTATTTTTTGAGGGGTCCACATTATACAAGCTTTGCTTTTCAGTGGACCCCTCCATTCTTCTTATGATATATAATTGCGTTGATTCAATTATATGTAATGATATTGATTATATTGATTTAATTTGACATGTATGTTAATTTATATTTAGATTACTTTCAAATATGTATTTTTTTTTTCTTCCAATATTGAATTTTGTTCATGCTATTGTTTATTTAAATTGAATCAATCTATTTTGTACTTATTTGTATCATTTTGAAGAATGAAAATAAATTTGAATTGAATTGAATTGAAAAAATATACTGTACCTATAAAATAAACATTGAACCTTGAAAAAATATACTGCACCTATAAAATAAACCTTGAACCTTGAAATATATACTGTACCTATGATAAAAATCTTGAACCTTGAAAATATATACTGTACCTATGATATAAATCTTGAACCTTGAAAATATATACTGTACCTATGATATAAACCTTGAACCTTGAAAATATATACTGTACCTATGATATAAATCTTGAACCTTGAAAATATATACTGTACCTATGATATAAATCTTGAACCTTGAAAATATATACTGTACCTATGATATAAATCTTGAACCTTGAAAATATATACTGTACCTATGATATAAATCTTGAACCTTGAAAATATATACTGTACCTATGATATAAATCTTGAACCTTGAAAATATATACTGCACCTATGATATAAATCTTGAACCTTGAAAATATATACTGTACCTATGATATAAATCTTGAACCTTGAAAATATATACTGTACCTATGATATAAATCTTGAACCTTGAAAATATATACTGTACCTATGATATAAATCTTGAACCTTGAAAATATATACTGTACCTATGATATAAATCTTGAACCTTGAAAATATATTATGTACCTAAAATATAAACCTTGAGCCTTGAAAATACTGTACCTATGATATAAACCTTGAACCGTGAAAATATATACTGTACCTATGATATAAACCTTGAACCGTGAAAATATATACTGAACCTATGATATAAACCTTGAACCTTGAAAATATATATTGTCCTATGATATAAACCTTGAACCTTGAAAATATATATTGTACCTATGATATAAGCCTTGAACCTTGAAAATATATATTGTCCTATGATATAAACCTTGAACCTTGAAAATATATATTGTACCTATGATATAAGCCTTGAACCTTGAAAATATATATTGTACCTATGATAGAAACCTTGAACCTTGAAAATATATTCTGTACCAAGATATAAACCTTGAAAATCTATCCTGTACCTATAATATAAACATTGAAACTTAGTCGCAACGTCAGTCTCGTTTTCTCCTTCAAACATTGCGATTGAGAAATTCTTGCATCGAAATATTGAACGATGATTACATCCTCATCATTTTAACACAATTCATCTCTTTCCTTTTTGATTAACCTCTACTTTTAGTCATATAGTTCTGCGCAAATCACTTTTCACAAACTTTTCAAAAATAAGCGGTGCCGACTCAAGCGGAAAGATATTTTTCTACAGCTATATCGTCATTTGGTTTAAGATATCTATATCAATGTTAAAAAACAATAGCTTTACAGGATTAAAACAAAGTGTAAACCTTTTTTTTTTATTAAAGTCGATTAGATTTCAAAGTTAACACTTTGAAATCAAATTGCTAAGATCGAAGTGTTAACTTTGATTTGGTTATGCTTGGTTTTATTTTCATGCTGAATCAGTAATTTATATCTTTTAGCTAGTTTGCATTCTTACAATTACTTTGTTTTATACTACGTTGATATTTATATCTTAGCATTTATAAGTACATGGTACGAATTATGTTTGTAGGAGTACATTTAACACTCAAACAAATCTACAAATCCAAGAACAAATCAAAGAACGTGATATCCTCAGAAAAAAAATATTATTACGATCTTTCTAGCGATTTCCAGCTTTCATGCTGGACCAGGGGCCCACCATGTTAACATTGCTATGTCAGGATGGAAACATTGGTTATGATTGGCTCCTGGACCCTGTTACCATGGTTACTAGTATTACAGTACTTGTCAAAATGGCATAATCAAACCACGTTATAAACGTCTCTGGGATTATATATGTATAACATAATTCACCACCGTATTACTACTGGAAAAGAATTGATAATGTTCAATACAAACCTATACAAGAATCGTACAACTCTTCAAACTTAATGTTTGGAGTTTTAATCAAAAGCAATGAGGATTTATCACTTTTTGAAGATCAGGTGTACCAGTTTGATAATTGAAACTTTCATCGTTAGCTGGGGGATTATGCGGAAATTTTCTGTAATCTATGAGTAATTCAAAATATTCTTATCTTATCAATATGATTATGTCTTTCAGTTTATTTTTTATTTCAACTCAAGTTAATTCAACAGTAAAGTAAATCATTACAAAGATATAAATGAATATACAACTATATACAGTATGACCATATGACATAGATAAATAAATATTTACAATAGACACTAAACAATATAACCATATTAATAATGATATTTACAATGAACTAGATAATACCTCTTAACGCGCAAAGCGAGTTAATGAGAGGTTATCTCAGGTCAGACTAGCTGGACAACAACATATCTCGCCAGCGGTACGTAACAGGTGTTTACAAGGAAGGGGCCTGGTCAGGCGAATTCCTTTGGCCTGGTGGAGATATGTTGCGATGCCAAATATGGTATTGTTCGGACTTCACGAGGAGGCGTGGCCCAAAAAATGTTGCATTGCGAATTTTGGTAGTTCGGACATCACAAGGAGGCGTGGCTAAAGATGCTACGTCGCGTTAGCTGACGTGGTAATTTCGGGAGGGGGCAAAATCCAATTTCTAACAAGTTAGCATTCTTCTTCGTGGAGTCGAGTGGAAAGCATCTTTTATCTCAATTCACCTGTTTTGTGCCACATACTTCCTGTATTTTTCCCTCCTCCACCCCCTTTTCACCCCCACTAATTTTTCAACATCAAGATGTTTTGTTTTATGTTATTCATTCTAACCTGCATGTGAGCTTCGGGCCTTAAGCCTGGTCGCACACCCAAAGTGGGCCGCAAGGTAATTCCATCCAACCTGTTCACCTACTTTTAGATAACTTTGGATTTTACTTTGGTCTACCAGTTAGTTTAGTTCATTTATCATCAGGTGTTCAGGGGGGTGTTTTCGCCCTTGCTGGAGCTCGGCCTTTTCCCAACACATTATGATTCTTCACTTATTATGGGCTTCCTGAGATAATAATTTTCAGTTATTTAGACCAATTTCGTATATTCCACTCCTCAGGTTATAATGTGAACGGGGCGTGGTTCGTCACCCGATTTGGATGAGGCCACCAGCGAATTCCATTTAGGACCGAACATTAACGTTGCCTCGTTCACATTCTAGTTCGGGGCCGTTGGTGGGGCTTCTGAGCACTAGTTTCTGTTTTAAAAGTTTTCCTGCATAAGCTCGTGTTGCAAACGGGAATCTTTGCTTCGTAGCTTTGCAGATGGATTTTTACGTTTCCCACATTTGGCCAACATGACAAACTGGTGTCTTTGTCATGAATGCGGATGGACTGTTTTAATTTTCAATTGAGGAGATTGGTTTAATAACTTATATTTTTTCGCATATGACACATCTCAGGAGGCTTTACGTTTATACATGTATTTTTATGTTTTAATTCTTGCATTATATTATTTTGGCTTTATTTGATGCCACATCATTTTACATTTCGGTATACATCATTTGGAAGATGCTTTTCAGAAACAATTTATTAAACTCCACGGAAACTGCATTTACTCGCCTCTCGTGTATTTTGTCTGGGTTGAGATAATCATAATAATAACTGTAGACTATTCATGATAAAGAATTTTGCATATAATTTCTTTTAATTCATCTTTACTATTTAAATAAATGTTGAGGAAATGGAGGGATCCACTAAAAAGCAAGGCTTGTTGAGTGTGGATTCCTCAAAGAATAAGTTAAAAGACAGGTTTGTAGGTATAAGTATAAATGCAAGAACGAGAAAAAAAATCCTAAAAATGCTATTGTGTTGGATGGAGTGCGGAAATTATGGATGGAAGTGAAAAGAAATGTAACCGAGAAGAAAGACTGGTGTACCTGTGTGGATGAAAGAGAAAGAAAGAGAAAAAAATAAGAGTGATGGCAGATGAAACGGAAGGACAAAGAGGAAAGTAGAGAAAGAAAGAAAGAAAGAAAGAAAGAAAGAAAGAAAAAGAAAGAAAGGGAGAGGTTGTGTCCTGAGCGCTCAATTTGGACTTACTCTATAAGATTCGAAAATGTGCTTTTTTAGCTTGATTTTAAAGCAGTTCAGACTAACGAAGTTAATGATGTCGTGACTGAGTGTATTCCAGTCTTAAGCACCGTAAAAGGAAATTGTTTTTTGTGCAAGTTGAGTGCGGGTACGGGGAAGGTGAAAACGGAGGGATTGTCTTGTTGGGTAATTGTGAATGGCGTTATTTTGTGTAAACATGTTAATTAATATGTTTGGCAGTTCGTTTGAATTCAATTTATACATGAATTGCCTGTTTGAAAAAGAAATAGGTCTGGAAATTTTAAAATATTCGACTTGTAAAATGAATTGTTAGTATGAGAACGAGGAGGAGCATTATGTATAATTCTTATAATGTTCTTTTGTAGGATGACAATTTTGCCTGTAATTTGTTGGCGTTACCCCATGTCATTATTCCATAATTCAGATAAGGAAGTATTAGGGAGGAATATAGTGTGAAAAGTGTTGACTTTGGAAAAAAAAGTTTCTTATTTTATTCATTACACCAATATTCCTGGATATAGTTTTGGATATATTTTGAATATGAATGTTCCATTTCAATTTATCGTCAATCATGAGACCTAAGAATTTGGTTGAAGAGACCCTATTTAGAGGAGTGTCGTTCAAACCCCATTCCAGTTGTATGAATAGATATATGTGAATTTGAAAAGTAATTGTTATGAAAACAAGGATTATCCGACATCTTGGCTCCACTGTTTTTCATAAGGTAGTCCATCATTTGAAAGCTTTGGCCACTCCATGCGTAGCTGAATTTGATCAAGCTTCCCCCCCCCAAAAAAAAAAAAAGGAAAAAAAAAAATAAAAAAAAATAATGATAATAACGATAATGATAATAATAATGGTAATGATAACGATAATGCAATAAATAGATAAGTAGAATAAAAACAAATAAATAAATGAAAATAAAGATACATCAGTTAATATTACATAACCTCTCTTTCTTTGAATAAATTCAAAATATATCAAATTGATAGAATGATCAAATGTCAAAGAGTTGCTGAAAGTGTATTTGAAACGGCCATTGGTTTGTTGGACCTCTTTTCTTTACGCCACCGACAGAAGACCTTCCTCAATCCTTTTTGAAATCTTCGATATTGAAAGGAATAGATAAACGGATTGATCCACATATTGCCGAAAGCAATAAAGACGGAGAATGTGTAAAGGAAACCGTTAAAGTTCAAGTTGTAACCAAAACAAAAGGCCATATAAAGCACTTGGTTCGGGGTCCAACAGATGATAAAGAAAAGAGACACTGTCAGCATTACTTTAATGATATTTCTTCTGGCAGTACGTCGATGGTCCACACGTCCAGCTTTCCTTGTTTTCGATTCTGAGGTTAATCTAGGATTTTCCTTGGTCCTCTTGTTGAATTTTTCTTCCATGGTCGATCTCAACTTTCTGGTCAACGAAGTGTACACGAATGCCATTACTGCAATTGGTAAGACCAGTTCTAAAAACATTGCACCAAAAGCGAAACCGGTTCTCGTCTCATTGTTTGGGAATTGGAATAAATTGCAACTGTCATTGTCCATCTGCGAGAACCACATCAGGTTTTGCTGATAGGCGAATCCAGACAACCATGGTAGAGCTACAAGACAGGCCAACTTCGTTGATTTGGTTCTACTATGGTAATGAAGAGGGAATACGATAGCATAGTACCGCTCCAGTGTCATTAATGTTAGATTGAGTGAACTAGCGACGATTAGAGACCAGAACGGATACTTGGAGTGCCAAAACGCGCATAGGAACCGGGCAAGGATTGGGTTGTTGGTTGGAATAGATGGTAGAGGAGCAACGAAGCTGGCCAGGAGAAGGAGCGATGTCAAGAGATCAATCAGAGATTGATTACCGATCAAGACATTAGCGACATCGTGGAGATCGCGTACGACGATGATGACGACAAGAACGAGAGTATTACCAACGACGCCCAATAATCCCATCACAATGTAGATGGTAGTTGTAAGGACAGAGATAGCTTGATCTTTAACTTGACCTTCAGCAGTAGAATTAGAACTGTTGGCTTCCATCCCTTCTCCAGACATAACTCAATTAAAGAAGGAGAAATTGTTACAAAACTGCTGATAATTTTGCCTTCGTGTTTCTCCAGACTTAACTCAAAGGAGGAAAACTTATAAAATGTGGATTTTTTTTGGCCTTCGTGTTTCTTTAATAAGTAAGATTCGACAAATTCCGTGCCCTTGAATGATTTATCTGAATCCAAGCGAATGTTTTCGTTACCAAAATGAAAATGGCTACAGAAATTATTTCATTAAAATCCATTCGGTTTTCGCAGAGAAATCGCCTCTGTCCGTTATATTTGTGAAAAGTGCCTCCTGCAAAGATGACTATCGGATTACATGAATAATTTTTTATACTAACAAAATGAGAAAAATGACATTGCAATTATAACTAAGGCAGGTGCAGTAGGGACAACCAGCAATGGTTAATGATCCTGGTAACTTAATAATTTGTCAAAGTCAATCCAGACTGTTCAAACACCTTTTCTGAATGACAACATAATATTAGATGAAATGAGACAATAAATATTCGTGTCTCTGCGTATGTTTTAGATCATCCATACCGTGATACCTAATAGAATGCTTGTAATAGTTGATCAATTATTTTCTTTGTATTTAACACGCATGGATTTTCTTCCCACTAGTGACTTAAACCTTTTTGTATTCGAATTTGGTACTTATATCATTGAATAGTTGTAAAATAATATTTGCTCTCCGTGGGATTTCATTTTTTCTTCAGCTGACATAACAAGACGTCATGTAAATTGAGAGAGAACAGGTTTGCTGCTGTCCCTTTCTTCTAACTTCAAACATTCATTTCCTTTCCGAACTTCAGTATATCAACCTTGTAAAGATCCTTTCATTATTAAAGCACTGTGACATATTGAACATGGGGTGTTGGATTTCCTAATGTTGACGTAAATTGAAATTTAATTACCTCGAGAATACATGCATTCGAACATTTCAATAGATATAAAACATGTAAAAGACAGTGTGATTTCGTTAATTAAAGTTCAGGGTTGAAAACAAGTTGGGTTAATGTTGGCTTTTTCAGTAAAGTGATGTTCCTTACAACCAAGCCGATGTAAATTGTCTTATAAGAAAATATTAATACCCGGGGTCGTGTGGTCTAGTGGTTCGAGAATTGGACTCATAATGGTTGTGAAATCGAATCCTCGCTCTGCCATTGCCTTCACTTTGATAAAAAGAGACCCGAGAGTATTTTTGTCGTCTATAAGGTCAGCCACTATTCCCGTTTAACTTAGATGTAAACTGTTTCATATGTATTGGTTATAGACCAGCTGGGCGTTATACCAGCAAAAAACTGTGTTGCAGAGTTCATGAGTTACCATATTAGAAACTGTCTTATAATCATGATAAGATAATTCCCAAAGAGAAGAGTTGCCCTTTTTAAAGAATCCATATCAATCAGAGGGCTGATCTTGCTTTTTTTTTCCCAAAGAGGGGGTTTCACCGACAAATTTAAGAAGCCAAAAAGGGGGGGGGGTGTTCACTACCAATGGAAGATCATTTTAGTACTGCGAATAGATTTTACAAGTAACACAAAAAAGGGTTCACTAAACATGTAGAATGATTTCGGGTTGACTCCAAAATGTACGTGATGACTTTTTATTACTTGGCAGCCCAAGGTGGGGGTTAAACACCCTACCCTCCCCCTTGTAGATCCGGCACTGTTACATAATGTACCTAATGTATTACCAGAGATAGTACTATTCAAGGTATCTTTGCTTTATAGACTCACCTTTTCTTTGGCGATATCTTTCCTGTCATGTAGGTTTCAGCCCTCATTCATCTTAAGTTATATTAAAAAATGATATAAATGAGATAACCCTTACACGGATATTGGAAAAGTTCAATTGTTTAGGCACTGCATTTTCCTAACTTTGTAATATCTAATCCACGTAAAAGATTAATTCTGTCACAAGGCTCAGTTATGAAAACATGTATTTTGCAGGCTTAACATTTTAATATTTTTCTCACATTATTGGCTGGATAACTTTAAAAGAAATGTGATATATGAAGAAGCCATCTTTTTTCCCCCATGATACATTCTTAGAAGATGCATCTTCCGGAGACGATGTTTAAAGTAGAATTATATTCATACAACGTGTATTATGACCTCTTGGTATTCATCGCTTATTCCAATTTTTAAACCGAGATATATTCCACAATCCATCATGGAATCAATACCTTTCCAATCTATTGAGGCTTGATACAAACCGTAAAAGAGAAAATATATTTCCTCTTCGTGCACCAACATTGATTAAACGTTTTTGTATGCTTCCACTCATCTCCCTGATAACCTTAAAAAATTGAGGTTGCTATTAAACTGAGTTTGACATTAAAAAAAAACCGTTATCGAACGTTCTTCTGTATGTTCTGTTGGGTTCTACCGAAACGATCCTTGAAAAATAATAAGCCTTTCAAACCTGTTTTTGAAATTATAGAAGACTTAAGGAATAAATGCTTTGTCGAACAGATCTGGAGCTACTTTTCCAATAGCCATTTACATGTAGATCACCGGAAAATCCATATCAATTCAAATACGCTCTGTTTGATATTTAATTAAAAAGAAAATATTTTTCCAAAAGTGAGCGTCATTCTTTCAATATCCCTGTACGAAAAACCCTTGGCATTAAGGAATGCTTTAAAAAGGTGCTTCTAATTCAAAGAGAAATTAACCTTTTGTTGACGACATATTGCATTACCATTTAAAAAGGAAAGTTGAATAATCGTCTTTTTAACAATAATATTAGCTTGGCATCGAATATCGGAGTTTGAGGGAATGTGCACTATATCTACAATTTGAATTATGCCTGAAAAGTTTTTTTTTGTCAAACATAATTGCTAGCTTTCACATCTTGGCCCTTTAAGTTCAGTTCGTACAGAGAGTTTTTAACATCTATTACAGAAGTTCGGCTAGTCAAAATTATTCATAGATGACTATTCCTTATGTAGGCATTTCTTCCGGAATATTATCTTTGTTCGTTTTTATTTGATCTTATTTCTTTAAACACACCACTTCATGAGTCGGAGAAATTTCGACTGCATCTATAAAGACCGAGACGAGATGTGTTTTCAAAGCCAATTTACATTTTGATGGTCGAGAAGAAGACGTTTCCTTCGTATTCTGTCTGGTTAATACGTATCCTTGCAATCTTCGCACTTCGATAGTCATCCCTACGCTGTAGATTCATGCAAAGTATTCACATGTATTCATCGAAATCAAAAATAGTATTGACAGATTGTTTTATCATAAGTGTGCAGTCTTTGACAACTTTCCTTAGAATGAATATCACTTTTTCGAATTCAACAGGAGAGATGAGTGAGAAAACAGCTCTGAGTGATGTTACAATTTCGACAGTTTATACTGTGATGGGATTATTGGGCGTCATTGGTAATACTCTCGTTCTTGTCGTCATCATCGTCGTACGCGATCTGCACGATGTCGCTAATGTCTTGATCGGTAATCAATCTCTGATTGATCTCTTGACATCGCTCCTACTCCTGGCCAGCTTCGTTGCTCCTCTACCATCTATTCCAACCAACAACCCAATCCTTGCCCGGTTCCTATGCGCATTTTGGCACTCCAAGTATCCGTTCTGGTCTCTGATCGTCGCTAGTTCACTCAATCTAACATTAATGACACTCGAGCGGTACTATGCTCTCGTATTCCCTCTTCATTACCATAGTAGAACCAAATCAACGAAGTTGGCCTGTCTTGTAGCTCTACCATGGTTATCGGGATTTGCCTATCAGCAGTACCTAGCCTGGTTCTCGAAGGTAGAACAGAACCAGTGCCATCTGTTTCTTTTCCCGAACATTGCATCAAGGACTGGCCTTACGTTTGGAGCTACGATCCTGGAGTTATTTCTCCCGACCATCGTTATTATTTATGTATACATAGCTGTTTACATAAGGCTGAAGATTACAATGACAGAACAATTCAAGGATAGTGGAAAGTCTGGAGGATCTCAGGTGACTTCTTCAGATACGTCAGCTCCCAACACTAACAGTCGTATTCGTGCCAGAAGGAATGTCCTAAAGATGATGTTGATTGTGTCTGCTTGTTTTGTCATTTGCTGGTTACCAAACCAGATAATATACTGGTTGTATGTTTTTGGACTCAACATCGATCTGACTGGATTGATCTATACACTGTCGGTTTTCATTGCTTTCGGTAATATGTGGATCAACCCCTTCATATATTCCTTTCAATATCGACGATTTCAAAAAGGACTGAGGCAGGTTTTCTGCCGGTGGAAAAGGGGAAAAGAAGCAAAGAGATCAACAACTACCCCGAGTACTATTTCTCTTGCTGTGTGATAGTATTCATATAGGCGGATCCAGGGGGCCAAGGGGCCCCCCCCCCCTATTGGCGGACTAAAATAATGGGGGGAAGAAAGAAAAAAAAGAAGGGGAAATAAAGGACAAAAAAAGAAGAGAAAAAAGAAGAGGAGGGAGACGAGTGAATAAAATAAGGTCAGGGGAAGACTTGGAGGATTTTTTTTTTATTTATTGGCACTACATTAAATTTTCGCTCGCGCTATGCGCTCACATTGCCTGTTCGATGAGATACAAATCTTGTTCAATCAATTCAATCAAGTTTTGAAGTCAATATACAAAACATGTTTCAACTCTGACATGGAGCTTTCATTATTTTGTTTGATTTATAAATTGATTTTGTTTAAGTGCTCTGTAAAATGTCCGTTTTATGGTGTGAATATCAACATATCGATGCTTGCGCTTTGCGCTCGCATTATTTGAATCGCCAAGTATGCCTATCTATTGTCTTTGTGTATTCCATAAGATTCTCAAAATATCCCATAAGGTGTGATTGTCAAAAACAAAGCCCTTTCAGCTAGCGCTGCGCGCTCGCATTTTGATTGGTGATTTCAGTATACCTCTATATTAATTCTAAAACAAAATACTTAAAATCCCCCTTTTATGACAGTGTATCAAAAATTTCGGCTCGCGATTTGCGCTCGTATTGATTGTTCAAAATATATCAACCCATGGATCTTATTCATGAATACAAAAGTGCTTCAAATATTAAGTTTTCATGCCCAACGTTAACAAATTTCACGCACTCATTATAGGCTTATTAGATTAATGAATGTGATTATAAAATTTTTATGAATTCCTAATAACTAAATTCACTTTTCCAGAAAGGAATATCGATAAGTTTCATTTCGTGCTTAGGAAGAGGAATAGGAAGATAGTTATCATTTTCATATGATGACAAAATGCCTAAGGCATAGAATGTTCTGGTCCGAGAGCAAAACGATAATAAAAATATTAGCTCGCGGTTCGCGCTCGCATCATTTAATAAGTGATATCCACATCCACTTCACAATGTTCCCTACACAGTGCTTTGATTGACCATTTTCATACTGGAATATCAAATATTTTCAGCTACCTCTTCGCGCTTACATTATTGATTGTCATGATAAAAAATTAAATGTATTCAAAATGCCCAGATTCTGTCTAACTCTAAAACACGTGCACGCATGTTTATTTACATACGCAACTTGATCTTTATTCAAAATGTGCTAAAACTATTCAGTTTAGAATACCAAAAATTTTGTGCTCGTGCTTTGCTCTCGCATTATTAATGTAGGAAGGTCCCAAATTACCCATCATTTTCATGATTTACAAAACATAAATAGCGTGTCCCTTTTTTAGGTCAGAAATTTCTTTTTTTTTCCGGTCGCCCTCCGTGCTCGCATCATACATATACTGTTAATGATTACAAAAAGTGCTTAGAATGTCAATATTTAAGTTAGGAATGTCAAAAAAATTTCAGTTTGCTCATAGCGCCAGCATAATCTAATCTTTGAAGTATGTATCGTCTTAATGGCTAACTGCAAAACGTCTTTAACAAGTCCCTTTTCGATCAGGCCGGAAAGCATATTAAAAATTTTAGCTCGCGCTCGCAGTAATTATATAGAATATCCAGAATGTTAAATTTGTGCACAAAATACATGAAATTCAAAAAAAAATTAGCTCGCGCTTCGCGTGATGAGATTATTACACATGTACGTTGTTTTATAAGAATAAAGCTAAGAAATGACTGTTATAGGCGTTGTGCCCCCCCCCCTCATTTTTCACGACCAAGAAAAAAAAGAGAAAAGATGAAGGGACGAGAGTGAAATATGATACAATTTTCTAAATGTTAAGTTTAAAATCTATCACAAACTTGGATTTTTGTAATAAAAATCTCAATTTTTTTGCTCGCTCGCACCTTCTTATCAATTTTACGCTATACGCCATATCGAGCCCCCTCAAAATTGTTGGCTCTTTACTCCTTCAAAGAAACAAACAAAAATCCATTTTGAGCGGCCTATTGGGGAAAATATCTTTGAAAAAAAATTTGCCCCCCCCCCCATTGGCGGAAGCTGGATCCGCCCCTAGTAACGATTGATGCATCACGAACTCAATCTTAATAAAAGTTTCACTTACCGTGTGATAGTATGTACTGATGCATTTGATAACGAAATCAATCATAATACCAGTTTTACTTACTGTGTGATAATATTTGTTAATTGAATCAATCGTAATTATACAAGCTTTACGAAGTGTGTGATAGTATGTACTGATGCATTTAATAACGGAATCAACCAGTTTTACTAACCGTGTGACAACGAAATCAATCTTAATACCAGTTTTACTAACCGTGTTAGAGTTTGTACTGATGCCTTTAATAACGAATGCCAGTTTTACTAACCGTGTATAGTATACATTGATGCATCACGAACTCAATCTTAAGTTTCAATTCCCGCGTGATAGTATGTATACTGATGCATTTAATAACGAAATCAATCTTAGTACCAGTTTCGCTTAGCGTGTCATAGTACGTACTGAGGCTTTTAATAACGGAATTGATTTAAATACCAGTTTCACTAATCGTGTGATAGTTGATGCATTCACTCACCGCGTGATAATATGTACTGATGCATTTGATAACGAAATCAATCTTAATTACCAGTTTCACTAACCGTGTTATAGTTTGTACTGATGCATTTGATAACGGAATCAATCCTAATACCAGTTTCACTAACCGTGTAAAAGTATAAACTGATGCATGTAATAACGAGATCAATCTTAATGCCAGTTTCACTTAGCGTGTGATAGTATAAACTGATGCATTTGATAACGAAATCAATCCTAATACCAGCTTTGCAAACCGTGTGATTGTATACACTGATGGATTTAATAACGAGATAAATCTTAAAGGTATTGTTTAACTTTGTGACCAGCCGATTTAAAAAATTCTCAAACCAAGATGAAACATGTGTACAAGTGCATGTATTAGAACTAATAAACCCTGAAAACAACCATTATTGAGAATGAAAAGCTAAAACTACAAGGCAAGCCCCGATTTTGTAAATAGGCGTCTTATAGACGCCTGAATAGTACACATAAGTGTATGGGATGAATTTAAGATGGTGTTTCCGGTCACTTTATATTTCAATTTTTGAAGCACTAAATAATTATTTTCGAACGCAATTTTTTCTGGGCTTCATTTTTGTAACATATCACAGACACAGGTAATAAGTGTGACCTTCTAGCTCAGATTTTTTTAAAGTCAAACCAATGTTGTTAACCAATCACTTTAATGCCAGTTTCACTTAGCGTGTGATAATATGTACTGATGCATTAAAGAAACGGAATCAATCTTATTACCAGTTTTACTATCCGTGTAATAGTTTGTACTGATGTCTTTAATAACGAAATCAATCTTAATACCAGTTTCACTAACCGTGTTATAGTTTGTACTGATGCATTTAATTACGAAATCAATCTTAATACCAGTTTTACTATAACCTTGTGATAATATGTACTGATGGATCACGAACTCATTTACACTACTGTATCACTTTTCGCTGTTTTTAACATTATATATATTTTTAGTAATCCGCACCATTATTGTAATTACCAACCAGGTTGTATGACCGTCATACGTCATACACGAATACGATATGTCACTGTCAAGTTTAATTGTTTTGCTACAGTACCTTGCGAATTGGGATAATATAACATATAAACCATGACTTACACATTACACACACGTCAAGAAGTGAGCTTCTATGCTTTATGATATTATGATTTTTTCAATTCAATTCAATTCAATTCTTTTATTTCATTTCCATTCAAAACATAATACAAAGTAATATAAAACAATATAAATCAAATACAATTTTACAGAAGGGCATTCTTACTTCGTAAAAAAAACACAGTATAATATAGAGCATAAATGGATATGGAAATGAGGGGGATCCACTAAAAAGCAAAGCTTGTAAAATTGTGGATCCCCCTTGGAAAAGAAGAAATTATAGTCGACTTACTATATGCGTACATGCATGTATTACAGGAAAGAAAAAGAGAAAAAGAAATCATATTGACGGAAACATAAAAACTGAACAAATGCAAAGCTTTTCACACAAAGAGGTCTTCGTTGTAAAGGATATGTTGCGCAAGACAGGAAAAAACAGAGAGAGGGGATGACAAGACGTAGAAGACAAGACAAAACAAGAGACAGGACAGTACAAGACAACTAGTTTTTAAAAAGGAGTAAAACTAAGAATGGGAAAGGGCTGACCATGAACCAGCTTGATCTGGTGAAATAACAAAGGATATGACTGGACAATATAGATGAAAAAAGATAAAATAAAAGTGAAAAATGTAAGGATTATAATCAAGATAATGAAGTGTTAGTTCCGTTGAGAAGAATTATAGGAATTAAGCAGGATACGTTTGAGTTTACGTTTGAATGAATTCAAGGAGACACTGTCTTTAAAATTTTAAACCTTTTCATCAGGTAAATTTCATTGACCTGTCAAGAATATATTTTCTTAAACGAAATACATTATGACGAAAACGCCGCAAGTTCATTTACCGAAATTAAATGAAATGGTTGATATTTTCTTTTTATCAGGGAACTTTGGCGATTTCTTCGTAATGAACTTTGCATTAAAACATATTGACATGCCAATAAAATTTACTTGATCCATGAAAATGAGGCAATATGGCAAAAGTGATTGGTACAATAGGCAACGACATTTTATTTATTTTATACTCTCAGTAAAAAGTTAAAACATATCTGCATATATTATAACACGTTAAATATCCGATTATATTACATAGGTCATGTAGATTCGAATCAGTGATAGGTCAATACGCCATCACGTGACCATGGCTGCGAGGATCGCATTTGACGTCACCTCAGGGAATATACTGCGTTGTATTTTCAATTGCGGCGTTATATTTACTAAGGTGACGTCACTCTCTGCATACAAGTTGCGTAACAAGTGTAAAAATGTACGCGCTAATGTTAACGCGTCGATTGAATGAAGAACGCGCTTGATGCATTATAAGAAAAATCTGTTATGACGTAGATGGATCAGAGCTGAAGCAAGAATTTCGGGTTTGAGCCAGATGATGAAAGAAATTTCTGATGGCGAATCCACATATACTATATAATATAACAGATATTGCCTGGTCTATCGTTTTAATAAATAACATTTCAACTCCCCTCCGAAGCTATATTTTTCCCTCGGGGTAATATTTTCCCTCAGCGCTGCGCGCTTCGGGCAAAATATAATCCCTTGGGAAAAATATAACTCCGTCGGGGAGAGGAAATGTTATATTCAAACTCTAGGTAGGCAATATCTGTATAATGTTATATCTAGTCTTGTAGTTGGTCTAGACTTGTTTTTCGTCTGCTGTAGTTCAGTACTGTAGTTCAATAAGGTTTATCTATATTGTGATAAAAAGTATATAGGCCTATGTATATCTTTATATATTTGTCTGGAAAACATCTTGTTTATTTCATTGAATTGAATCGATCATTAGCCAACTCAGTTTTTTAATATTGTTCCATACTGATTTCTAATGTTTCAGTTTGAATGCGCTGTATGCACACCACAATATCATATGAGTATGAATATTTTTAATCGTTCATATGTATACATATATATATATATATATATATATATATATATATATATATATATATATATATATATATATATATATATATATAAATATATATATATATATATATATATATATATATCTGATATTTAGAGTGTAGCCTGTTATATATATATCAGGCTATATCACATTTTGAGAAAGCATAGTTGAATTATTCATCCGGGGATTATCAACCCTTGGTCAACAAAATACAGTTCAGCATCGACACTAACCTAGTCAGCAAGGGATCTCCTCCTAACTTCTACTCATTTTTTTTTTCATTTCAAATGCACACTATAAAAAAGTTCAAATTCGCACCCTTTAACAAGTGCATGTGTGATATTATGATAGCACCCGAAATGATGCATATTTCTCGGTAATACAAATTCAGTAAGCAACGGATTACAAATTCAACCATCTTGCAAAATCAGCATTCCCCTCAAAAATGGTATAATAGGAAAGAAAGGTCAAATAATGCGTTGTGGAAGCAACGTAATGTAGCGGCTCTGACTCTCGCCTTGTAATCAGAGGGCCGTGTGTTCGAATCCCACCATGGCCAGCGTCCTTTGGCAAGGCTTCAGTCCACACTGCCACTCTCACCCAGGTGCTAATTGTGTACCGGTATGAAACAACCGTCATTGTGGTTGGTTTAGCAAGTTTGCGCCTAACAGGCTGCTTGGAATGCTATGAATCCAGTGACCGGGTAATAATAACTGTGAAGCGCTTTGAACAGTCGTAGATTGATAAAGCGCTATGAAAATGACAATTATTATTATATTATCATTATTATTATTAAAGCTACCAATAGCAATCGCGATATACTCCTTATGAATTCAGTCATTATTACTGTACGCAGTGGCGTACCGTGGGTCACGACATTGGGGGGGCACCAGCAAAAATTTTGAGTCACCAAGTGAGCGCGCGAAGCGCGCTCAGTTGCTAATTATGCTGACCTAATATAGATATTTTAAGGACAGTGTCATTAAACGGATATGTATGTCACTGATCACTTAATGCGAGCGCGAGCTGAAATTTTTTTATATTCAGACCTAAAAGGGGAAATTATAAGCAAATTTTTGTAATCATGATATGTACCTGTTTCGTTAAACAAACAATGCGAGCGCGAAGCGCGAGCTGAAATTTTTTGTATATATTGTTCCCAATCAGACATTTTAAGGACCACATTTTAGGAGTATACATATCTTACCATAGTATTCTAATGCGAGTGCCAACGCTTGTTGATTTTGTTAGAATTATATGCATCCAAACACATAAAGCAATTGTCATTGTAATCATGATTAAAATGCGCATCTCACTAATCAAATATTGAGAGCGCGAAGCGCGAGCTAAAAATTTAGGAAATTCAGACCTGAAGAGGGACATTTTAAGGATTTTTTTGTAGGAATTCACGACGACCCTACGTATTTCATTAACCAAATGAAGCGAGCGCGAAGCGCGAGCTGAAATTTTTGTATATATTGACCCCAAACATGTATATTTTAAGGACTATTTTTAAAAGAATCCATTATGAGTACACATATCTCACCATAGTTATCTAATGCGAGTGCCAAGCGCATGCTGATTTTGTTTGAATTACACCTAAAGACATACTTTTTGTAGTCATTGTAGTCATGATTATCATACGCATCTCACTAGTCAAATATTGCGAGCGCGAGCTGAAAAATTTGGAAATTCACACCTGAAGAGGGGCATTCTAAGGCTTGTTTGTAGGAATTCACGTAGACCACTAACCAAATGATGCAAGCGCAAGCTGAAATCTTTGATATTTAGATTAAAAAAATTGACATTTTAAGGACTGATTTTAGGAAATCATGAAGAGCAGACATATTATCTCACCAATCCACTAATGCGAACGTAAGCACGGACGGGAAATGTTTTATATTAAGACCTTAAAATGATATGTCACTACATAAAACAATAATAATTCGAAGTGCGAGGAGATATATTTGGTGTATATTGACTTGAATACGGGAGGCTTTAGTACAACAGGATTATATATCTCGTTAAACAGACAATGCGAGTACCAGGAACAATGAAGACATAGGCCCTGAGCAAATTATGTTTCATAAAGTTATATATATTTTTTTATTTTTATGTAATATAACATAACATAACTATAATATAATATAACATAATTAACAATAATTTCTTCCTTCCCACTATGTTTCTTTCACTTTCTCCCTCTTTTTCTCTTTTTCCCCGTTTTTTTTTTTTTTTTTGCCCCCCGTAGTTACGCCACTGTTACTGTACGGAAATTACTCATAATAAGGTCATCTTCCCAACTGAGTAGGGCAAACTTTTTGTGTTACGCATCACTGGCGTACAGATAGAGGGAACTATGGATGAAAATAAAAAAAATAAGTCTAAGAAAATAAGGTACGGAAAAAAAATCGAAGGGAAATTTCAATTCAATTCAATTTCGGTTCATGAAATATTAAACAAAAAATAGCTCACTGCTGTAGTCCGAAGTGTGAAAGGGTTAACTATAAAATCATTTACTGAAAAAGATATTATGTCAAAATCTATCACCAAAATTTTTTTTAGATTTAATAGGTCAAAAAGTTTTTTTTAATAGAAATCTTACCTCATAATGCTATGTCTGGGGCCCCTCAACATGTTGCGCATTTCCTGAAAATTTTCTTCATGGACTTATGTTCGCTCTAAACATCAAGGATTTAAAATAAATCCAGATCGGCTGTGAATAGAGACCAGTCAAATATTAGATTAAGTTTTAAACCTTGTAGATTTGAATGTTAATCCTAAAGATTTGAAATAAATCCAACATTCGGCTGGTCACTATCCACAGCCGATGTGAATTTATTTTAAATCCTTGATTTTTAAAGTGTTCTACGTACGACTTAAGTATAGCTGATCCTGAAGAATAAAAGTCGAGTCGTGTTTCGTTCGATCCAAATTCACATAAATGAGTAATTTTTCATGGAATATTGACTCTTTTCGAATAAGTATACAAAATATTCGATCTGACTTGTGAGATAGAAACAAAACTTAATGCAGATTCTATTGATATATAATGGTTTTCACTCTTTTAAGACATTTATTTTGACCCTCTTCCAAACGAGCCGTGGTCGCATACCCCTCTCTTATGTAGGACACTGAAGGTTTTACTTTTAAAAATCAATTTCCCATGTTAACTTTTTATGCTAAAACAAGCTTAACTTCCGCCGTGTATTACAACTCTACCCATGATTTCAAAATAACATTGAGGCTTGGCATTCACAGAATATTTGTAGATAACCTCATCATTAATGAATCAATTTGTCCTGTAAAAAAATGGTCGTCAATACCAATTAAACTTAATTCACCCAAAGGAAAACTGAAGGCTAACATATAAAAGCATGCGCTTCGGAAACCATAAGGCCAGTCATATTATATTAAAGCAATTTCAGAGTCAGAAGCAGTAATAGATTGAACAGGCTTTTCAGCTTTTGCTCTTTTAATCAAATTTATTCATTTGTTTATTTGCGGGAGTGCGTTTGACGTTTGTGCTTGTGAGCACGCACTTGTATGTTTGAAATTTTGTTTGTTTTGCCATTCACTGACTTAATTCAATGACAATTTGAACATGTTTACTTATTTCATCCCTTTATAAAGAAAAACCGACGAGTTTTATGTTATTTTCCACCGATAAGCGAAGGGACTCTCCTCCGGATCCGTCCCCTTCTATCTCAGCTTGTGTCATGTCCTGTAATTAATATAGTTCTGTCGAATATTTTAAAGGAGTATCATCTATATTCATGAAAAGGGGTCAAAATACATGACCTTTTTGCTTTATTGTACAAGCTACCAAGGATTTTTTCTCTGAAAATAAACGGCGTTTTGACAAAATGAATATCACCTTCTTTAATTCGTCGGACGGGGAACAGGTAGAATATGATGGACAAGAAGTCAGTGCGATTGCAGTTGCCATAGTCTACGCGGTGATGGGATTATTGGGCGTCCTTGGTAATACTCTCGTTCTTTTCGTTATCATCGTCGTACGCGATCTGCACGATGTCGCTAACGTCTTGATCGGTAATCAATCTCTGATTGATCTCTTGACATCGCTCCTACTCCTGGCCAGCTTCGTTGCTCCTCTACCATCTATCCCAACCAACAACCCAATCCTTGCCCGGTTCCTCTGCGCATTTTGGCACTCCAAGTATCCGTTCTGGTCTCTGATCGTCGCTAGTTCACTCAATCTAACATTAATGACACTGGAGCGGTACTATGCTATCGTATTCCCTCTTCATTACCATAGTAGAACCAAATCAACGAAGTTGGCCTGTCTTGTAGCTCTACCATGGTTGTCGGGATTCGCCTATCAGCAGTACCTAGCCTGGTTCTCGAAGGTAGAACAGAACCAGTGTCATCTATTTCTTTTCCCGAACAATGCATCGCGGACTGGCCTTACGTTTGGAGCTACCTTCCTGGAGCTAATTCTTCCCATCATTGTTATTATTTATGTATACACAGCCATCTCTATAAAGCTGAAGATTACAATGATAGAACAATTCCAGGACACTAAGAAGTCTACTGGGTCTCAGGTAACTTCTTCAGCACCCAACGCTAACAGTCGTATTCGTGCCAGAAGGAATGTCATTAAGATAATGTTGATTGTGTCTGCTTGTTTTGTCATTTGCTGGTTACCAAACCAGATAATATACTGGTTGTATGTTCTTGGAGTCAACATCGATCTGACTGGATTGATCTATACACTGTCGGTTTTCATTGCTTTCGGTAATATGTGGATCAACCCCTTCATATATTCCTTTCAATATCGACGATTTCAAAAAGGATTGAGGCAGGTTTTCTGCCAGTGGAAAAGGAAACATCAAATGAAATCTAATGTCAGTGTCAATACCGTTTCATCGGCAGTTTGAAACCAGTCAAAGTAAAATCTAAAAAGTCGTAACGGATTATCTAATAGGACGTTAACGTCCATTGGTTTCAAATGCTACCAGCACGTTGACTCATAACAAATCTGTAAAAAGGAAATCGAATTGAACTTAACTTTTAAATTGTCATGGACGTTCTGCCAGAATGTCGATTTTCCTTCCATTCATGTAGCTCCCACGAAATCGTGAAAGGGACTAACTGGAGTTCCATGAGACAATTATTGTTATGAAAAAAATCAATATGGTTGAATAAAATTACCGTTAACAAAATCACAAATCATCAGACAGCCCAGAGATCATCCACCAAATAAGGAATGCCGAATTAATGCAAGGTTGCTTTTGTAATTCCTTGTTGATTCCTTGTACCTGGTTGGTTTTCAAAACGTTGTATGGGAGTCGTACCTCGTAAAGACAAACGCGCGTCGTTCATATTCTAAGCCAGTGGAATGTTTAACGAAATTTGTTTTATCGCTTCATCCGTCTCCGTTAAATAAGATAAGTATAATACGAATGATTCAGAAAAGTTCTCGAGTCATCCACCCATCATGAATAGTCTATCTGTTCCGCGGAAAATCACATTAAGGCACAATCTACTGCAATCTCTTATAAATCAACACTACAGTGCGTATCAAAAAAAGTTTACACTTTGAAAAAATCCTGTAAAATTATACATTCGTAATATCCTGAAGATTTTTCCATATTCTAACATTGGTACAGGTCCTTTTAAGCAAATGACGATATAAATGTCGAAAATTATTTCCGCTTGAGTGAGCACCACTTACTTTTGAAAAGTTAGTGAAAAATCATTTGCGCAGAACTTTGAAATAGTTATGCGGATAAAAGTAGACCTGGTCATGAAGAACACGTGGACTTCAGCTAGTAAAATTGATTTGAAGATATCATCTACCTTTTGAAACTTGTTTCCTTGTCCAAAACACTTCGAAGAGAGCATTGCGCCCTATCCACTCCCCCACACACCGAGGCCATCGTGACGATATTTGCCTCACACTGAGCTGTGATTTACATGAAATGGCTTAGGCTTGATTTTTATTTTGTAAATCATTGTCAAGTTTGGGGAAAGTGTGGAGAAACAAGTAAGAAGCCCAAAAATATATGTGTATTACATTACAAATTAAATTTAAACCCACTTTAAATGATAAAAACTTGGTGAAAATGCTGGATATATCGCTATAAACTTTTGGTCAGATTCAGTTACATCCTCAGATCCAGCTGGCACAAAAAAGGGTAAAGTTGTGCTTACTAAATGCTGAAATTTCAATTTGGGTGGCAAAATTGTTACATAATGTTTGAATGTATTTGTGTTATGTCAATTGACTAATAGTGCAAGGGAAATGTATGAGAAATGTTTCGCAGGGTAAGTTTGATTTTGTCCTTTCCCTTTTACATAGCGTGAAAACGAGTATTTCTGCGCAAACAGATTTCTGCGAGCTTTACAAAAATGGACAGTGCTCATTCAAGTGTAACATTCTGTCATAATTTTTACTTTCATTGGATAGATGAGACCCAAGCCAAAAAATATATGTGAAAAAAATACCAACATGATGTATATTTTAAAATTCCCAGGGCTTTTTCAAAGTGTAAACTTTTTTTTGATATTCACTGTATAACGAATCTTTCATATTTTGAAATATTTTCTTTGCTATAAACAGATATGCAATTTGTCTTATGCACCCGTCAAAGCCCCCAAAATACCTTTATTTTTTTCAGAGAAATAAAAAAATCAAATACCTATCCATTTCTGATCCGTGAATTCGCATCCTGTTTAAATTGCACAATAACAATCGCCGCCCCCCCCCCCCCCCATATAGCCCAGTCATATTAACTTTTCACTTGGAACAAATTGCATCATCACTTATTCCAGTGCAGGGCATTTCTTTGAGGTCCACAGAAGACCATATTAAAGCTCTATATAGACATATATATTCCTATTTACATTCCATGTATATTCTCACATTTCTCATATTTATTATTACAGTATATTACATTGTCACATATTGGCCTAAATAAGTGATAACGAAGAAAAATCCAGTTAGTGCTTTTGCCAATCAAATATTTATTAAAGCGCTTTAATAGAACGACTTTAATCAAAGCCTTTAATTTAAAAAAATTATAAAAATGTTGTGAATAAAAGGTCTTATATTTAAATGAAACATGTACGGATGTGTTGATGATTTTAAAATCTAAGGCAAGACTAAAACACGATGGTAGGTTCAGGAATATATGATGTGGAGATCGTATTCAACATTATTATGTGACGGTCTGTAATTGTCTTACATGCATTTACTACTTATTACCAATTAGTCCACGTCCTCGGTATTAATGTTCATCATAAGATATTTACTGGTGGTACAAGGATCAGAAGGTCAATGTTATTATGAGGGTGCGATCAGACTGACGATAGAGGGAAATGGGTGATATGAAAAGTGGGAGGAGGCCCCTTCAAAAAGTAAAGGAGTGAAAGAAAGAGGGTGGTTTAGGGTATTTATACGTTGTTGATTGATTGATTATTTGACTCAGTTACTTCTGCACATAAACAAATAACATTTGTTTAGTTATGAAAATGAAACAATCAGCTACACATTGTATACTATACTCTGGCTTTATAAACCTGCGATTTTTTTCTTTGTATTCTTATTTATTGTTGGACAATAATGACTTCGTGTACACATTCTAGTTTTTGCTTATAATATTAATTAGCGTCTATACTACTAAATGCAAATATGAGTGCACGTTACAATGAAAATTAATTTAAATTCATTTTAGGTCTCGTAAAATATATTTTTTCGCTTGACTCTGAAGAAGATTGAATGTTTGATCAATGTTTTGAGTAATAAAGATAAATCGAATAAATCGAATGTCCCCAGATTTCTAGTCCTTTTGTTTGGCTATTCAGCAACACCAACATCAAATGTATGTGTGTGTGGGGGTGGTTGTGAGCGTTGGGGAGTGGGTGGTGTGTGTGTGTGTGATTGATTAAACATGCGTGTGTGTATGTGTGTATAATTATGTAAAGTTATGTTGAAGCTTGATGTAAAATGGGATGCAATGATAATACATGTAGGTTGATTTCTGTTTTCCTGCCAATCAGTCATTTAATATTAATTATTAATAAAATACATAGAGGGTTGGGGCTCAGTTAAGTAAGTTGGGGTTTTTTTAGATATAAAAGTATAATTTTGTGTGGAGCGTTGTGGCCCAGTGGATTAGTCTTCGGACTTTCAAACAGAGGGTCGTGGGTTCGAATCCCAACCATGGCGTAATTTCCTTCAGCAAGAAACTGATCCACAATGTGCTGCACTCAACCCAGGTGAGGTAAATTGGTACCGGTAGGAAGGAATTCCTTAAAAAGCTGTGTGCGCTATGAACGCCTAGCTTAGCCGGGTAATAGATGAGCGCCTTGAGCACCTAACAAGGTGGATATGTGCGTAATATAAATAACCTATATTATTATTGTTATAATTTTAAGGAATTTCATTCCGTCCTTATACATGTATGCTTCAGTTTTTGGTAAATATATATGTTTTTTTATGCATGTCCTTGTTGATATGAAATGAAGATTTGTATTTTTTGTATTTATCTGGAGTTTATGTAATTCATTTGAATGAAATCCTTAATAAAAACATGTTGAAAAAGGTGTGCGCTTGGGTATGGAAATGGATAGTTGTGTGAGGGAGGGGTGTGAGAGAGAGATAGAGTGTGTGTGTGTGGGTGTGTTTGCGTGTCAAAGTGGGTGAGGGTATGTTTGTACGTGTTTTAACATGAACGGGTCCTGATCAAGTTACGGTGTTATATTCCTGTTTCTTTTCGCAATATTCTGGGATCTCTCAGCGAAATATGACAACGATATGCCTAGCATTTTCTCAGTTTCCTTTATCAATAATACTTGTTTATTCTTTAGTTTGATATTTAAGGCTATATGGTAGAGGATACGTCAATGAAGATACAAAAAAAACCACTCTGAATGGCACCCTAATATGAAATGATGAGTATGGTGATTACATAGAAACAAAGTATCTACCGGAGAGGTTCTCTTTATTGTCTGGTCGTGTGTGTGTGTGAAAGAGAATGGTCAATCTGATTTACACAAAAACATTTTAGAACAAACAATTTCCAACACCTTGTATGAGGAGGATTATTAGAATGACATTGGGATTGATTTTCCTGCAAAATTTAACGCGCACGTTAAATGTCACTTTGACTTATTTACTTTGCATCTACGTTCGAGCACATCGGCTTTGGGATGCCAATTATCGTTGATAGTTCATGTCTTTGCATTTCATGTCAGATTATTGTTTTTACGAATTTGTCATTGAATTCTAAAACCACTCAATTAGTTTCCAAATAAGACATCGTCATTGGAAATGTCTTTAATCTATTATTTCATTTTGTTATAAAGAAACGGCACTTTGTTAAAGTCAATCATTAATGAATACTTATAATTGTTTATACACTTTTAGAATGTTGGGCAACATAACTATCCATTGTGTTCGGTAATCTATATGTTGGAAAAAAAGCATATATACATATACATATATATATATTACCCAATTATTAGTTTTTATTACCTAATATTGACAGATTTCAACCAATAGTTGATAGTTATGTGTCAGTATGTTGCTCAGAGTTGGTTGAAAGTTGTGCGTTCTTTTTTTTTCTTAAGAGTGTAGCGATTAACATTTACTTTATCCAAGTCTCTATAAAGCGCTCTACAGTAATGCAGCATAATTACCCTGGCTTTAGCAGACCAGCTGTTACACTCACTGCGTTGAAAGCAACAAATTCCTAACAGGTACTCATTCACCTCACCTGGGTTGAGTGCAGCGCAATGTTAATGAATTTCTTGCCTAAGGAAAACTAAGGCGCCTGACAATACATGGAAAACTGCCCGTGAACAAGGCTTTTAATCGGCAATACTCTTTTATCCTGCATTCAACTTAACGAAAATGCTATGCGCATTCTTGGCAACTAGATGTGCATTGTTTAAAAGAAAAACTCGCTTTTTCTTTTGAATTTCTTTGCTTAAACTTTTTTTTATAAAATATTCCTCTTCTTTTGCAGATTTGACAATAAAAGCTTCTCTGTGGAATCAAAATTGTTTTAATAGTAAAGATGTGCATATAACTGTTTTATTTTAGAATAAACCATTTTAGACACCTTGTATATGAGGAGGATCATTAAAGGACAAGTCCACCCCAACAAGAATTCGATTTGAATAAAAATAGAAAAATCCAACAAGCATAACACTGAAAATTTCATCAAAATCGGATGTAAAATAAGAAAGTTATGACATTTTAAAGTTTCGCTTAATTTCACAAAACATTTATATAATATGCTCATCCTGGTCTGTATGCAAATGAGGAGACTGATGATGTCATCCACTCGCTATTTCTTTTGTATTTTATTAAGGAAATATGAAAGATTCTAATTTTCTCCTCATTGTCAAGTGATACAACGATTAATTCCTCCCTGAACGTGTGGAATTAGCATTGTTTAATACCATATGGTTCAGTCAAATTGGTCCTTATTGTCAAATCTATAAAAAATGAAATATTGTATAATTCAAACAATAAAAAACAAAAGAAATAGTGAGTGATGGACATAATCGACTGACGCACATAGTTGTGCATATTACTGTTTTGTGAAAAATAAGCAAAACTTTAAAATGTCATAACTTTCTTATTTTACATCAAATTTTGATGAAATTTTCAGCACTATGCTAGTTTGATTTTCCCTATTTATTCAAGTCAGCATTTTCCTGGGGTGGACTTGACCTTTAAGAATGATATAGGGATTGGTTTTTTCTTCAAAAGTTGCGCGTTTAATGTCATTTTGATTCATTTATTTGCATCTACGCATCGGATTTGGGATGCCAAATTTCGTTGAATTTTAATGCCTTTTGCATTTTATGTCAGATTATGGTTTTACGAATTTGTCATTGAATTCTAAAACCACTCAATTAGTTTCCAAATAAAACATTGTCATTGGAAATGTGTTTAATCTATTATTTCATTTATTTGTTATAAGGAAAAGGCACTTTGTTAAAGTCAATCATTAATGAATACATACTTGCTGTACTATATACACACTTAAAATGTTGGGCAATATACTGTACATTGGGTAATGTATGTTGGTGTAATATAATTATATGAAGTATGTATATATATATATATATATATATATATGTATATATATATATATATATATATATATATATATATATATGTATATAAATATATACTTATTTATTTATATATATGTATTTTTTATATATATATATGTTTTATATATATGGTATACAATTTGTTTTTGTTTGATGGAAGTGAAATAAATAAAATTGAAATTGAAATTGAAATTGAATATATTACCCAATGATTAGCTTTTATTACCCAATTCGGACAGATTTAACCAATAGTTATGTGGACAGTATGTTGCTCAGAGTTGATTGAAAGTTGTGCATTCTTATTTTTTAAGAGTGAAGTGTTTAACACTTACTTTATCCCAAGTCTCTATAAAGCGCTCTACAGTAATGCAGCATAATTACCCTGTCTTTAGCAGACCAGCTGTTAGTTACACCCACTGCGTTGAAAGCAACAAATTCCTAACAGGTACTCATTCACCTCACCTGGGTTGAGTGCAACGCAATGTTAGTGAAAATCTTGCCGAAGGAAAACACGTCATGGCATTGAATCGAAGTGGAATCGATTGAAATACGAAAGTTATAACCATTAGACCACTACACCTCCACTTAATAAATAAAAGCAAGTCTACCCGAACCAAAAGTTAAATATTTCATCAAAATTGGATGTAGAATTACAAAAATGTTACAACATATTCCAATTTCGATTACTTTTCACAAAACAGTTTTATGCACAACGTAGTGATATACAAATGTACACTGCATGGATTTTTGATAAAATGTAGCATTCTTTGAAGTAAAAAAAAAGTTTAATTGTCCTCATGAATATTTCATTATTTGGGGTTGGGGGGTTTGGGGCGGTCACTTTTTTCAGTTTTGATGGCGATGCTAGCTTGAAAAAGAGATCGTAGACCAATAAAGACTATACAGTATGAGGGGTTACTGAAAAGTTTTTTAGCCGAACATAAAAATAATTAAGATATAAATACCAAATTTAATCCATTAAATATTTCACATTTCTTAATTCTACACACTAAATTTCTTGGCCATAGCAAAATAATCTGATTTTACAGGTTCATGTATCAGATAGTGTGTGTAATAAGAAAAAAAAATGACAAAGTTGAGTTGGCATTCTTTGGGGTTGGTGACATGAAATGATTTTGTTTTGAGTGCTTCTTGGTCTTAGGCTGTATATTTCCTTTCAAATTTCATGGGTTACCCTCAAAGACTAGCTGCCAAGTCTCAGCTGGGGTCATTCCTTTCAGCCGCCGAAGCTTGATGACACCTCGATGCCCAGGATTGCCCATCATTCATGAGACGCCTGATACAGAAATTGAAAGATCATGTAAAGTTACACTAAATTTTGCTATGAGCAACACATTTGTTTGGTGGGTAGAATTGAGAAATTTGAAAGATTTGATGACTCAATTTTGGTTTCCATGATTCTTATGTCAGGCTCAAAACTTTTCTGTCTATTTTTTTCGGTGTATATTCTAAACCGAAGGGGAAAATATGGAATTCACATAAGGTTTGACTGAGTAATGTGGATTAATACACGAAATCTATGATCATGACATGATAGTAATGTATAGCAAACGCCAGACTGTGTCATTCTGCCTGAAGTTGCATTGTTGAAAGTCCCATATATAATAATAACACATGAACCATACCTGTATAGTAACCAGTTCGTAGTTACCTCATGGACAATTTTGGTCAAATGACCTTTCATTTCTTTCATTATGATAGGCAGATTTCAAAGCGAGATATTACGTAAGCTTGCCTTACATAGCAGGATGAAGAAATTGAATAGACCAGGTGACTAGAATAGCAAACCAATGAACACTTTATACAGATATTTGTTGCATTCCTACTTTGAATGCATATCATAGCAAGTTGCACAATGTACTTGGCAAACGGTCGTTCGTGGACGCATTGTTGTTTTTTGTGGATGTAAATGAAAACCACTATTCAAAAGAATATATGAATAATCAAGACATCAAAGTCGGTGCTTATCTCATTAGATTTTAAACCACCATGTCACTTTAGTACAAATGACCTTCCTCTGATTATGCGTAGAATCTTTTGATCATGCGCAGAAAGAAACTACGAACTGGCTTATTGTAACGTGTAGATATTTGTGTAGAGTGGTTCATTGCATATATTTCATCGTTTTTCTGGAAGGTCCTAAAGGTGTCTTCAAGTCCTATTTTAGAAGTAAAAGATCAAAGATTTGACCCAAGTGGATTCAGAATGGACTTAGTATTCTACTTTTAGGGTGTTGATGATTGTCCTTTGGTTGGAACCTGTAGGCTCGTCTTGATAATGACACGCCTCCCAAATAAATCGTGGTTGTAAAAAAAAACATATCCTATTTACCATCATTAAACTCTGTGGAGCTACGACAATAGTCGAAGAGGCAAATATAATGTTTACATTACTAGCCATGTTATACACCCTTCGTACTTATTGTTGATAACAAATATAGAAAGTTGCCTAGGAGTCTGAAAGGTGACATCGTTACTCTCAACTTTGGACGGTTGCATTATTCATTACAAACAACACGATCTGTGATGTTGATTGGAAAATGTCAGTAGGTCATGAAATAGGCTTTGATCAAATTTCAGTAAAAGACATCATCTCATAGCTGTAGCCCCGACCTGAACAGTTCAACGGAAATCATTTCCTCATTCTCACGTTGAACTTGCGATAGTAGTGACAAGTTCAACTTTCCGTTTTGTAGCAGTTCTTCACATTTTCACTCACGGGTTGGTGCCACTCTGTAAAACCGCCCTTACCAATCACCAGGAACAACCTATTTTGATCTACACTCATCCAAGATGGCTGATCAGGAGCCTTTCTACAATGTTGGTCGTTTTCAGGCCTGGGACTATGTCATTCTTTCTGCTTGTCTTTGTATTTCAACTGGGATAGGGGTCTTCTATGCCTGTACTGGAGGTAAGCAATCAACAACCAAGGAATTCCTCTTGGCCGATCGGGGCATGAGCCCTTTCCCTGTAGCAATGTCTCTTGTCGCTAGCTTCATCTCAGCTATAACAGTCTTGGGCACTCCTGCTGAAGTCTACCGCAATGGATCAATGTTCTGGCTATATGGGTTCGCCTACATTGGAGCCGGTTTGGTCACCGGGTTATTCCTGCCTAACTTCTACCGCCTTGGCATCACCAGTGCGAATGAGGTAGGACAAGTTGTTGATTTGCTAGATATCAGAAATAGATTCACAATTTATCAAAGAGAAATGTAAGATTAACCATACAGCTTAATTGGGGGGGGGGGGGCTCCTGGCCCTGTTTCTCTCCCCCCCCCCACAAGGGTGCATGGTAATCAACATGCAGCGTGGATGAAGTATGTTCGTTTTGTCAACTGCACATTAATTTTCAACCCCGCCCTTTTTTAATTGTTTTTTTTTTCGATTCTCTATTTGCGTGTCTCTACAACCTTTCTTTGTAGATTTTACAAACGACTGTAAAATTCAGACGAACCCGTGTATTTGGCACTGCTTGTAAAAAAATACATATGGATAAACGATAAACACTTTCATTGTGCACCACTAAGAATAGGTGAGGTAAGTGGGTACCGGCAGAAAGTGGTTCCTCAGAAGCTGTGTGCATGCAGTGCACCTGAAACGGTAGCCTATAGCTTAGCCAGGGTAATACTAACTTGCAGGGCCCGCTGGGAGAACAGTTTTGGAAACTGAATTGGCTACCCTGGGTAAATATACCGTTATTATTTTTGTCATTATCATCGGAAATACGAATTGAAAATAGAACTTTTAAAAAAGACACGGATACACACGCTCTCACACGCAAAACCCATAGATGACATATCCCATTGGAGAAACTAGATCACATGCCTTCTCTATGTCTTAAAATGTTACGTGTAAATCATGTCTTGTGTCTTAAAATGTTACGTTTGAATCATCATCATATCACCGTCACCCTCAGCTATTTGAAAATATATGCCCATTCTGCTTTATAAATGTATTAATTAATTCAATTAGTATAAGTTTGGAAAGGTCATTTTTTTCAAGCAATCTGCTTATGATGACAACCCTTCTCCTGCAAATTGTGAATATCATATAGTTAATCATTTTCGTCTGGAATTATCTTTTTAGTACTCTTTATTTATAATTCATGCCAAAAATGCTAACATATTATGTTTATTGTGTTATGAAAAATGTATTATACGAATGTTATGGATGCAGAAGAAAACAATAAATCAAATCATTTCAAATCAAATTTAGTTTCAGTCTTCTCTCTCTGGCTTTGATTTCTTCATTTAGCGCCATCTTCTCTGCTATAGTGAATTGTCTTTCCTTTTCTTCTCGACAACCATCTTTAAATTTGATATGATGCGAAATAAAATGACAAAACTTTTACCACGGTGCGTCTGTTGCGTTCGTGACAAACGTTGCGTGACGTTCCCATGTTCCATTGACGTCGTTGAGATTTGGGTGAGCTACACCGTCTGACTTGGCAAAAATGGCCTAAAGTTGATAAAATATCGTTAGGAAAAAGTTCTTAGACAAGCAATATTCGAAGAAAAACTGCTTATAATTAAGCGAAGGCTGTATGGAATACGGGCTCTGATGCTTATGATATAATGTGTGTTCATTCATTCATTGAAAAGTTTTGTAGTTTAATCAAAAGTAAGGTATATCTTTGTTTTATATACATGAACAAGATTTATAGACTTATAGGATTTGAAATTGTATATAGGTTGATTTGATGAGGAAGAAATAAAATATTATTTATAAGAAAGAAAAAAAACGGTTAAAAATTAAATGACCACGACAATTTTGTGACAATGGATTATAATTGACATTAATGATACTTCATTTTTTCCTCAATAATAAAGTGATGTGATTCACTAGTGATGAGAGGAAGAGCATCCTGTCCTCATAGAATTTTAATGTCCTTTACCACCTTTCTTTTCTTTCTTTCTTGTTTGTCGAAAAAAAATTACAGGAAAAAGATTCGGGAAATGACCATGACCTTTGACCTATTTTTCTTTGTTTCTCTTACTTTTCCCCTTGTCTTTTCTCTCATCCTTTGATTTTGCTTGTCATTTTTTGTTTACGGGGAAAGTGCTTCCGGAATTGACCTTGAAGTACTGGGTGCGCACGTCCAGTGTTCGATTCCCGTCAAAGCACTAGCGCCTTTCAGCAGGACATTAACTCTTTCATCTTACTGAACATCAATGTTATAGTCATTTATTCTTTCCTTCATCAGGTTCAATGTAAAGTGAAATGTGCATCATAGGGCAAGACAACACATTTTTAGGCAAACATTGTAGGCGGGACTGGTTTGAAAGAGGGTGTTTTTTTTAGCATACCAAGCAGCTACCACTGTAGCCCGGTGAAAAGCTCGGATCAGACTGCAGTATTCAACATGGTGTTTATACAGACATTCATCAAACAAACCAATGTGAAATGATGTATAGGTACAAAGGAGTAGATCGAAATTACAGTTGCAACATAAGCCCCCCCCCAAAAAAAAAAAAAAGAAACGAATAATTTTTACGTAACGTTTGTTTAATATGCGATTCTTTTTATGTATTGACATGATGGTTATCATGGCAAGCCTACCCCTCCCCCAATCTTAAAAAAACAACGCATTCCATCCTTTTACCCTTTTCTCAAATTTTTATTATATTTAATAAGGTTCATTTCAAGGTAGGTAATTTTCAACAAAACAACTATGTTTCAAAATGATTGATATATTCATTCATTCAATCCTGTCGACTCGCCACATGAATGTTACACCGTATAATTAATGGTACACCGTATCAAGAATGGAGAAATGAGCCCAAAAATGTATTTGAGGGACCTGCCACATTGTACGGGGCAAAATTTCTTAAAAGCTGCGAACAGTTTGTTCGTCTTTTTTTTCCTTCTTAATAATTATGAAAAATCTTATTTTGTGATAGATTTTGATACAACATGACTAGAGATGACTAGAGTGAGCCCATTTCCTTTCCCCCTTTTAAACCTGTCTGTGGATTGTGATTTTTTATATATGTTTTTTTTGGGGGGGGCTCCATAGTCCCCAAAACTTCACCTGACTGAACGCCGGTGCATCGTATCATACACTTTGAAATGTTCCGGCAGGGGCGGATCCAGGATTTTCCAAAGGGGGGTGCAAATTATTCGGAGGAAAATTTTGACAAGCTCCCCCCCAAAAAAAAAAGGTCTTCAACCACAAATGAAGGAGATTTCGTACTCGAAAAAAGTTGACCAGCAAAAAAAAAAAGTTTTCAACCACAAATGAAGGATATTTCCTACCCGAAATTTTTATTTTGCTTCTCAAAGCACGTGCAAAGGGGGCACGTGCCTGTGTTCCGGTATTATTCTACCTAAAATTTGAGCCTGCGGGAACGATCATGTAATAACCAAGCTTGAAAGAGGTATTGTGTGACTGGTCCAACTGAAAACTGTTTATGCGAAGTTGATTGACTACCTGATCAATATATTTTTGATCTGGTTGGTCTAGCTCGGATTGTTTTACATCGTCATGATGGTAGACATGGTTAAATTTTCGATTCCAATAGGGTTAATCCAGACCGGGTCGACTTCTTCCCGAGGTTTACCGAACAGATCGTACCTGATCGGAATTGATCGGGATTGGTCGGTCTTAGAGACCCAAACAATGCAAATTCCACAACTACCATAGATCCGTTTCAAATATCAAATGAACGACGTGACCTGTTTGAAAAGCAGAGTGTGATACCACCTTGAATGTATTTACTCTTCATTTTTATATTTTCTTTGCCGTTTTCATGATTATAAAAGAACAATAAAGTCCTTCGAGGGACTTTGAACGTCTTCTTCACGGATCGCAGTCAGGAACATGGCGGAGCTCAAGGCGGGCCCGGCATGCCGCCCTATATATGATTTAACATGTAGTGGAAAATCAGAAATCAGAAGAAAATGAGGAATAAGATGAAGTGAAGAAAGAAAAGTGTATAACAAAGAGAGTAATGATTCGTGTTGCTATATATTACCCTTGTGATTCAAGTGAAAAGGGATATTGATTAAAAATAGTCTTGCCTCCTCAGTATCCTGTCACCTCCCTGGTAATAGTTATTAATAATGTTCTGTCAATACAAATTACTCATTCATGATGCTGTGTTTGAATATTGGTAAGTAGCTGATTGCTCTACACCAGCCTCGTCTACTTTGCTTTCTCCCTCATCCCACACCAAGTATAAGAGGAAGATCTCAAGTTTGGAAACAACATAATCGATAAAATTGTGTTAAATCTGTTGTCAACAAGAAAATACTCATGAAGGCAAGTTGTAAAGACATTAACAAAATCATTTGAAAAGATATGGCTTGTAAACATTGTAAACAAAAGAAGCTCTTAAAGCAAAAATGTCTTTGCACAAACAAAAATCAAATAAGGGAGGGTAGAATAAAATGTACAATACGGGATTACTATATAATCACATAAAATTCATATCAAATTTATCATTAGTTGCGCAGTGGGACGTTTTATTAGATAAAATCTCATTACTCGTTGACAACCTATATGCTTAGCCATCAAATGTCCTCGATATGAGTTGGGCGGAAATAAATCTCACTTTATCATCGCAACATTGTACTTTGGAAAGACCACATTTTTTGTATTTTCGAGAGCCTGTAGTTTTTGTTCTTCTTTGCGGGGGGCGGAAGCGAATCGCTTTGAAAAATAATCTCGTTGACAAACCGTTTCAATTTTCCATTTGGGGTAGTCAATTTTTCATAGGGGGAGGTAGGAGGAAATTTCACGGGATGCACTCGGACTCTTGGTTTATGGTGTCTATCAATATTTTGGATCAGTTGAGGGCAGAAAAGAAAAAAAATGTCTAAAATTCCGGGTGCACCCTGCGCGCAAAATTATAATACAGACTTTTTGCCGACACAATTTTTTATGTTGCTTTTAAAGCATATATTTGCATATGATACTTTTTTCAAGTTATCAAAATTATAGGGGTAAAATATATTTATTTGACCCCAATACTCTTATTGGGATAATTGCCCCCTGCCTCCTCCCCATTATCGACTCCTCTGCCCATGTTTGTCATGTTTGTTCGGCCATGGAAGTTTTCCTGAAAGTTGTCACCAATGTTAATGTTAGTTGCCACTAACATGTTTTCATTTCCGACACTTAACAGAACAACAGTTGCACACTTTTTCTTCTCGACTAATCACAAAAAAGTGTTAGAACTGTTTACCTATTTAGACCATAAATGCTGAGAAAAAGGTCCCCAAAAGTCCCGTATCGATGTCTTGTAAATTATCGTTTAAGTACTAATTTACATACATACATAACAGGTACTTATACAGCGCTTTAACCATGTTAACAAAAATATGATCAAAGTGCTTTACAGAGATAACTAATAATAATAATGAAATTACAATAAACAGCACTTAAAATATATCTACGGGGACTGGTGCCTGATCTTAATGCCCTGTTTACCCGCAGTTTAAGGAACTTGGCTAGAAGGCAATCCGGCAGGTACATAACTCACAAGGGCTCTAAAAACACCAGGCCTAAGCTAAACCCTATAACAAAGAAACAACTTACGAAAGAGAACTAAACATGAATATTTTAACCTATAGTTACACAAAAAAATATATAAAGAGAAAAAATTTCAAGGAGCAAATAAATGTGTTTTAAGCAGAGATTTAAAAGTTTTTTAACTTGTCAGCAGATCTTTGTAGGTCCATACAAGGGAAAAACATTAACAGTATTTCGGGGCTGGCTGAATGCTTAAATTAGAGAAGATATAAATCGTATTGTGACATTCATTCACGATATCAGAGACATAAATGATTGCACATAACGTATTTTGCTAGGTCAGATTTTGTAAAACTATAGTGTCAGCGAGCAAATATAGCAAAACGGCTTGTACAAAAAGAATGAGATAGTTTCTGCCGATTTAATCGACAGAAATTTAATCTTTAAACGATCCTTAATTATACCCCTCCTTACAGCAAGTATTATCATAATAACCACTTTAAAAATAAGAAATAGGCAGGAGAGTTCTTTTTATGCAGTACTGGTCACACCCAAGACAGACTCTTTGGGGGAATGGGGTGGATACCACTTTTTCTGCAAATACAATTGCGTATTTCACTGAGAGTGCTTTAAAATAATAATGTTTTATTTACCCAGGTTAGCCACTTCAATTATAAGACTGATCTTCCAGCGGGCCCTGCATAACATGTTATTATTACCCTTCTCCAGTTAAATGCTGAGTGCCAAGCAAGATGGCAGATGGTCCCATTTTTATAAGTCTTTGGTATGACTCGGCCAGGGATCGAACCCATGACCTCCCGTTCATGAGGCGGACGCTCTAACACTGAGCCACCATGCCCGGAATGATGATTCCAAATTAGTTATTCGCATTTGTAATTTTCTGAAATTATCTATAGTCTGTATGGTGGATGAAAAAATTCGAAGTGACACAATGAAATCAGCTTCCTGTGCACCAGATAGGGGCATATTTTATGTGAAAAGAATATAACCGGCCATTTGCCCTATCCTCGCTTTATATCCTCCTTTCCACCCCCTCTATATCTCTTTCCCGTCTTCATCTTTCCCTTATAGTTTCAGAAAATATATTCTCCCTCAGTCAATCCAAAATTCTTGTCCATATTCTCTCGACATGTTTGTAAACCAGTTGAATGTTTAAAAAGCTCTTCCTTGGTTTTTTAAAAGTTGATTTTTTTTTAAATCAGAACGGTTTCCCCAGCCCCACAATAAATTGACATAGCACATACCATGTCCCCAATCCAGACAAACCAATGACATCGACTTCAAACCTACCGATGATATATCATTGGTTATTACGTAATAGATTTGTAGTCTATTGACCAGTATGACTTGACAGAAGTTTGTTTCACCAAAGAACTGCCGTCATGTCTGTACCAGGGTGTGCACCACTCGAGTGTTGAATCCTCAAGCAGGGCCGAACGCCGAGAAGAGGGCAACTGTGATCGCGTTTATACTGAAACAAAAAAAAGGCGAGTTCGACATGGTCCGCGAGAACGGAAGAAGAATAGACGTAACAAATATATGCCGTGTTTGACCTAGGTCATGCGAGCTCGACATGGTTTTCTGTTCACACACAAAATAATAAGCGAGTCTGAAAAGGCTCGCGGGTTGAAACCTACGATTTTGGCGGATCACGCTGATCGCGTTTACACAGCATAAAATTGCCGGGATGATCTGCACGGCTCGCGTGTCGAACCCCCGAGCCCAAAATAACTTGCACAACTCGTTTCCAACTTGTATCGTCGTGAAATAATTGATGACGCTACATTATTTCATACGTGTTATAGCACCGCGATCACTTTTTTATTACCTTGGCAATTACGGTTCAATTACTCTTGACACGTTCTGTCATAAAACTTCATGTTTACCTTCATCATGGTATAAAAGTTTCGCAAATGAATATAAGTAAGGAACTCTGAGCCGGGGAATCAGTTTGACGATTACAATTGCCAAGTTGTGTTCATAGAGGAGCTACTTCGCCACAGTTCGATATACCAGGATTCCAGTCTTAACTTAATACCTATCTCGATTATCAAAGAGAGAATGGCCGAGAGCGCGTATCTTATCAACACCACCTTTGGTGCTTGGGACTATGTGATCCTGGCGATATCATTGGCCATATCGTCTGGGATAGGTGTGTACCACGCTTGTGCTGGTGGCCGTCAATCAACCACCGAAGAATTCTTGATGGCGGATCGTAATATGAATCCTATTCCTGTCTCATTGTCCTTGGTAGCAAGCTTTATATCAGCAATCACAGTCCTAGGAACACCTGCTGAAACCTACATCTATGGTACCATGTACTGGTTGTACAGCTTTGCCTATTTGTTTGTTGGTTTTGCGACAGGATCGTTCTTCATCCCGATCTTTTACAAAATTGGCGCGAAAAGTGCGAATGAGGTGAGTTGTCTTTGCTTTCACTGTTTCAGGCTATTCGAACATTCGCAAGAAAGAAGATTAGGTGAGGAATGTTCTTGATATCGATGGTAATTGATTGGGATGATGATGATGATAGTGGTGGTGATGATGATGATGATGATGATGAAGTTGATGGTGGTGATGATGACAATGATGATGAATATGGTGTTGATGGTGATTGGTGACAATCACAGTATATTGTGTGGCGAAAAACATATGCATATTTACTTTTTTATTTATTTATCAAGGGTAGCATTTATATGAATGTAGGATTAGAAAAAGCACTGTCGATCAAATGCCTTGATCATCGGCATAGGTTCCGTGGCCGGGGATCGAACCCCGGACTTTCAATGTCTATCAAGGAGCCTTAGACCACGTGGTTACGTAACCTCCACATTATACAAACACTCTGATATTGAAAAACAAACGATCGCCTAGACTTTGTCTTTACAATGGTACTATGGCGAGACTGTTTTTTTTTTAAAGCAGCAATGTTTTGGCAGATTATCTATTTGGTTTCAGATAATACCATTCCACTATACATCTACGATTCTGCAATTTATTTACATGTATCATGTCGCTTGCGCTACTGATAATCATTGTCATACAAAGGAAAATTTTATTTTTTACCTGTTCAAGGCCTTCGATACTATTGCTCATCCAATAATTAGTGCATAAACGTATACGTGGTAAGGCCTTGAAGAGGAATAAAAGTCATAAATTGTTACTTTGAGGTGTCCCTCAAGGATCCATTCTTGGGCCTGTTACGGCAGATATGGGTAATTTGCCAAAATGTAATTGTTACTAAATATGTGCCGCAACTATAATACGATACATTTTGGCAACTGACCTTTGAAGTAAATATACCAAAATGTATGGGACATTGACGGTACATTCTAGGACCATTCGCTCAGTTGTCTGTACTCATTCAATACATTAAAGTATACAAAATACCACAAGAAGATCATATCAGTTGGTCTCTTTTATAAACCACATCGGCTAAACCCCTGTGCTTACCAGTCTAATTACTAGTTGGTCTATTAAAGATCCACGTGGTCTAATACCAATTGGACGTAAATGCTCTTTCATAGACGATGTGGCTCTTAACCTAACTATAGCATTTACAGAGTATGTATAGCGACTGCACTGCGGAGTGCTGATTTTCTAGTTCAAATCTGAATTACTAAAGGTCAAGTCCACCCCAGATAAATGTTGATTTGAATAAATAGAGAAAAATCAAACTAGCATAATGCTGAAATTTTATCAAAATCTGATGTAAAATAAGAAAGATATGGCATTTTAAAGTTTCGCTTATTTTTCACAAAATAGTGATATGCACAACTCAGTCATAATGCAAATGAGTCAGTCGATGATGTCCCTCACTCACTATTTCTTTTGTTTTTTATTGTTCGAATTATACAATATCTAATTCTTTACAGATTTGAAAATAAGGACCTACTTCCAGGGTGACCAGATTTCACAAAATGAAATACGGGACAATCGACAAATTACGCTACATGAGCGGATCGACCGAGCCAGGTCTTAATAAAAGATCAACAAATAAAGGCTACACACTATTAGACTTGTGAAAAAAATTATAAAGAATTAGGAGGGAGAACGAAAGAATGAAGGAGAAAATGAAAAGACGACAGAAAAGAGATGAATTGAGAAGAAAAAAAGACAAAAATGAAGGGGAAAATTAAGGGGAAAAACAAACTAAATGTTAGAAAGTAAAAGAGAGAAAAAAAGGTTTCCTTTATTCGTTGAAATGTATAAGGAAAGAAAAAAAGAAAGGAAGGGAACATGAATAAATGTGTGAAAGAAAAAAAAGGAGAAAAGAGAAAAAGAAAGTAGACAAAAATGTTTCCTTCAAAGAAACAAAGAAAGAAGAAAAACAGGAAAGAAGGGAGGGAGTTAAAGAAAGAATAAGGGAAAAGGGTTAAGGAAAAATGAAGGAAAGAATAAAAGAAAAGATGAAAGAGAGGGAGGAAAGAATGAAGGGAGAATGGAAGAAAAAAGAAAATAATAGGTGGAGAGAAAGAACGAACGAAAAAAGGAGAGGAAGTGAGAAGTAAGCAAAGAAAAGTGTCAGGAAAGAAAAATGAAGGAAATAAAAAGGGAAATTAAAAAAAAGTAGGAAAGAAAGAAAAATGAACAGAGAGAGAAAGGATCAGGAAAGAAAAATCAGAAATACAGGTAGATGGAACAAAAAAAGGCTAACAGGAAGGATAGAAGGATGAAGAAAGAAGGATAGAAAAGAAAGAAAGAAGAAAAAAACTTCAAACAAAAAATCCAATCATCTAACAAAAATGCTAATCATATCTGGTGTTTTTTTTTCAATATCAAAAGAAATGGAATGTTTTAGACAAAGAATAAAATTTAATAGTGAAACATTGTCAATCTTAAAAATTATATGAAACATCGTGGCATCATACACAGGCATCTCTCCCATCCCATTAATTATAAGTTCGCACCGATCACAAAACTCAAAAGGCGAGCTGAAACAACTAGATCTAGTTGTGAAAACTCAATAACTTGCTCAACCGATTACATCACCAAATCAGTAATCTGAGGATCCATAATGTAATTGTAAAAAATTACCGCCGATTTTGTGATTATTTTGATTTTAGTGGAAAAAACTGTTTATCATGCGAGGGACCGTTTGCCCCATTGAGAATCTGCTCGGATCCTACATGCCTAGCTATAGTAGCCTACATACCACGCTTAGGCAGGAGGCCAGAGGGCTGGCAAGAAAACCAAGAAAATCACCGCAGAACTTAGCAAAAGTTTACATGTATCAATATTTGTATTGGTGCTTCGTCATCAGCTGGTTTCTTGATGAAAATTCGTCACTTTCAAATGTTTTAATTATATTTAATTATATTTTGTTCAAAATTTTGAAATACGGGACAAATAGGCGTCCCGGGAAGGGTTTGTCGGGACGCCGGGACAAAGAAGCAAAATACGGGACAATCCCGGGAAATACGGGACGTCTGGTCACCCTGCCTACTTCACTGAACCATATATTATTAAACAATGCTAATTCCACATGTTCAGCGAGGAATACATCATTGTTTCACTTGACAATGAGGAGAAAATTAGAATATTTCATTTTTCATATAATAAAATACAAAAGAAATAGTGAGTGGATGATGTCATCGGTCTCCTCATTTGCATACAGACCAGGATGTGAATATAACTGTTTTGTGAAATTAAGCGAAGCTTAAAAATGTCATAACTTTCTTATTTTACATCCGATTATGATGAAATTTTCAGTGTTATTCTGGTTGGATTTTTCAACTTTTTGTTGGGGTTGACTTGTCCTTTAAGTCAGCAATCCGGAGTGCAGTCACTATAGAGGCTCCTCAAGTGCTAAATTAGCACAATAGAAAACTACAGTGTATTGTACGAAGTGACTGTTGAACGAAATGATGTTGGACCAAACGGCATAAGACATGGTCATTCGGGTATTTCTGGAATATGACACTAGGTGGTTTCAGACCGCCTCGAAGTTTGTCAGTTCCAGGTATTTTCTGATGGGTGAAAAAAAGAAATGTTAAACGGCGTTTTTTTTTAACTCGCCGTACGGAGACCGTAGGGGAAATGTGACTTCGCTATTAATCACCAAATGTGAGTATTTTCATACAAATTAATTGAGAAAGAGTTTAATTGGCATGATAAAAATATGAACTTTCTGTTTCCTGAATTTTCTTAATTTGTTTTGGCTGGCTGGTACTCGTGGTCTAGTGGTTATGAATCTTGTCTTTTAAACTGAGGGACGAGGGTTAGATTCCAAGCCATAGCGTGCTATTGTTATAATGCATGTTACGGTATCATCGATTTCATGTGTTCGTCATCGTACAGGACAAACCATGGAGAGGCAGTGTGGCCGTGATATTTAAAAGTTAATCAGTGTGGCCGTGATATTTAAGAGTTAATCATGCGATTTCTGCACGGAAGTCATACGATATCCCTGCGGTGTTTCTTAGGGATACGATGTTACCATTCAGATAAAATGGTACTTTGAACTTGCCAGACCAAAGTACCGTTTTCCAGAATCTAACAGGCTTGCCAGTATGTTCCCTGGCGAGGTTTAAGCATTTCAGTTTGTTCTTTTCATTAATGAATGGCTTCTTCCGGGAAATCCTGCCATGCAGTCCGCGTTCTCTCAGTCGATTCCTGATGGTTTGGGTGGAAACCTAAGTGCCTGTACTTGCTTCAACCTATAGGTTGCTGTGCAGACATCTTCTGGTCTTTGATCACTCTGTCATTTATGTACCTATTTGTCCTTGATGTTGTAGCCCTCTTCCATTCTGATTTTCAACTCTACCTCGTCTTCTTGAATTTATGGATGATATACTGCACTTCTTGGCAAGTCTTGTGTACAGAAACTCCATCTTTGGGGAACTTCACAACTTTTTCCCTCAAAGCTCAGGTATTTCACAAGTCTTAACCATGTTGAAAAACTACAACCGATCCTTTCAGTTAGTGTAGTGAATGGTCACAAACTCTAAATGTCATTAGGAGTGTATGAAATGACGTATTTTGGTGAAGGAAGTCAAGTTATACACATTGACTTCAAGTGATATTGCTGTTTCCGGTATGTTTCTGTATCAATAAGGTTAAGCCAGGGTTGAATAGTGAAATAATGGTGTTTTGGATCTTTTGTTATGACAGGAACTTAAGAAGGTATTCCTCCTGCTAAACAATATGCAGATCAATCCCCTTTATATGATAAATTATCCTTAAAAAGAGTATTTGGGATCACTAAACAGTGAAAATGTACTCAAAATGGAAAGTGTACAAATAGTTGTTTGAGGGTGAAAATGAACAAAATATTGAAAATATACAATTATGCAATTTCGGGGGGAAATTCATTTAGGCTAAAAAGGCACATGCATATTCTACAATGCAGTCACTTTTGGCGGACCTATTTTCAGTAGTTTTTCTTTAATTTGCTTAAAAATGTGAAGGTGTACAAATACTGTTTAATACAGTGTACATTGACTTGAACGTGATTTTCCCCCGTCATTTCTTTTGCGGCCGGCTGTTTTGGAGGCTTTGGATCAGGCTACAAATGTTGGGATTGTATTTTTTCAGACCCTAACTTCAATTTTTATTGCTATTATCATTTTTTTAATCGTCCTAGGCGAGACTCGAACCCCCGTCCGTGGACTAGCCTGCAGGATCACCATACCGATTGAGCCACACCAATCGAACTGGCCGATGGGTCGAAAATTACCTTTATCATCACGTTACATGTATCCATGAATATTCATGAGGCGTAGTCTGGCTAAATGTATCCTATGATATCGTCATTCCCATAGATTTATTCATTAAAAGTTTACTGCTACGGTATACTTCCCTCTCGCGTCGGGCACACAAGTACTGACAGAAAAAAATCGCGACATGAGGAGCATGTCACCAACATTTTTGTTCGACAATTAAGTTGTCAGGTCTGACATCTCTCCTTGATTCTGATTGGCTGAGAAGTACTGTTCTTCTTGAACTGTCGGATAAACGACCGTCAAGTCCTTTCATGAAGCGCTCTTCTCGACATAATTGGGACCTTTCGCAATCATCACGGACGCTAGCATTAGGGTCCCCTAACACAAAAGTTAACGCTTAATCATACACTTGATTTTTAAGATTGATTGTGCATTACAGTCAATATAATCAAACGTAGAAAACTGCTCTACGATCAATGCTAAGCTTTGTGTAACAGGGGGGTTACAGGCCCTACAAATCTGCTTTTCGTGTGCAAAGTCCCTTTCCGCGACACCCATACCACATACATGCACGTATATTACGACTGATGGCTGGAGATATTCAAAATGCAGGACCTAAAATAGATTTATGACATGGATAAGAAAGTGGTTTTTCAAACAAATCGAGAACATATTGAGTGAGGAAAAACTTACTGAATGAAGGCTTAAATATAGATCATTACAGTCCATCGAATCGATATCACATTTAATGTGGATTATTGGTGGATCACTGGCAATTGATTTCATGGATAAGATCAACCTCTCCAGCCGAACATTTCGCATGCGTTGATATGTACACATCATGCGATACCTTTGAACTCGTTTCCTTTTGTTTCTTTTGTTTCTTTGTTTCTTTTGTTTACTCCTTATACACAAACGATATGCCTCTCGCACACGATGTGAGGGGCATTATGTTTTACATTCCCCAGAAATGGGGATTAGATTCAAATTCCGGGGGGACCACTGACATTGATGATTGGATACCAGGTACGACCATGGGGTTTCGAAAAGTACCCTAAACATGCTAAACAAGGGAAGCAATTCTTTTCCAGATTATGAAAATGCATCTCTTAACAAGTATTTGGCTTGTGAAACCCTACAAGTATTGAATATATATCCCTTTTTTTCAGCATTTTAAACATCGTTTTGACACACTTATAACGTTACATAGGCCTATATACGTAACGTACCTGCCCACTCTGTCCCCTTTTACGGGTGGTCGCTACTGGTATCCACTAATCAATGGAAGTGGGCCCCCCGGGCGGCCTCTCGAGCTCTAGGAGGAGTCAAATGTGGCTTTGGAAAGTCGTCCTCAATCGGATAAATCGCTGTTACCATAGTAGCAACCAGAATTTTGCACACGAAACGCATATTGAATGTTTCCGTCGCAGATGCGAAACGAAAAAAAAATCTCATGTCACACAATTTGCATTGCAGGACTGAGTTTTACGACCATGATGACGGGCCCAAAAAGTCCCTTCCAAAGTCAACTACCGTTGTAAATAAGCGTCCGCGTCCTCAAACGAAAGGTCGGGATTGCGTGTTTCATTACGCAAAATATGCGAGCGTGAAGCACGAGCTTTTTAAAATGAACTAGGCAGTACATAAAGCATATCTCAAATTCTACATGCACATAATTATAATTACGTAATACGTACGCAAACCAAGTCAGTGTGTACAGCGAATTTATTGTTATCACGTGGTATGTTCTTATCAATTCGATTTGTTTAACCCTTTCAGTCTTGTTTGATAGCAACATATTAAGTTGGATTTAATCTGTATATAACGATAAAGTAATCACTATTTTATCTCGCACAAATGTGTTGGCAGAGATGGAATATGTTAATTTCTTTCAAAATATCAGTTAGTCATATGTAACCTAAATCACTGTAATCATTTCTGTGCAGAAAATACAATCCATATCTATACAAAGAATGGTACATCGATGGAACAAAATACTTTTTATCTTTGTGCCCGAAATAGGAAAGGCAAAGAATAATCATGATCAAAGACCCGAAATCCAGATCAACATACTAGGAAGTGAAAAATATCAAATATGTATGAGAAAGGTATCAAATAAGTGAATGATACAACGCACTGTAAATACGCCTATCCGTTTCATCACATGAGTAATGTAATATCGTTCAATGTTCATGTTTAATATTCTAGGTATTTTATATTTTGTAGTATATGTAACCAACAGCAATCTAGAAGAAATGATTGTTTGTGATTGTTCTTACTGCACTCATGATACCTAGTTTTATTCCTGACTACACTACACTGTAAAAAAAATATTGGGTAAAATTTTAACCAGCACGAGGGTAATTACGTGTCCAACCAATTTGGGCAGTATTTTACCCAATGTGGGAAGGATTTGAAATTGTCCTGTAAGCAGTAATTACTCTAGAACGGGCACAATTTTCATCACACTGGACAAATAAAAATGCCCCCCCCCCAAAAAAAAAAAAAAAAAAAAAAAAAGAAAGAAAGAAAAAATCCCAATGTTTGATGAGACACATAACTACTCTCATGGGTCATTTTTAGCCAATATCTGTAAGAGTGTGTATGTTTTTCATACGAATTATAATATTTTGTTTTCCCCCTTTTTTTTCTTCTTGCTTTTGGAAATTTAAGGGGACTCCCGAACTCTCTCCCCCACTGGCTACGCGTTTGCACTTTGTACTACGTTTTAAACACTCTATAGTTTCAAATCAAGTCATTATTAGGTAATTACAATGTTGATTACAATCTTTATTATGCGCCCTCTCACTTCGCATGTCAAAAGTCATCTAACCGATGGAAACGCCTGTTCAATCCAAACAACAACGACAACAACTTGTTTAGCAAACAAGCTTTGAACAAACTCCCATTTATATGCAGTATTGTCTTTGGCCGTGGAACAAGACGTCCGTGTCTTTAATCGGGGGGAAACTACCTTACAAGTCGAAGACGGAAAAGTTTTCTTCTACATTGAACTTCCCAAAGTAGACGACATGTACGATGTTGGGACATTTGCTGCTTGGGACTATGTGGTTCTGGCCATATCCTTGGGCATCTCAACCGGGATAGGTATATTCTATGGTTGTACTGGAACCAAACAATCAACTACCAAAGAATTCTTACTGGCTGATCGTAATATGAGTCCATTCCCTGTATCCATGTCATTGATCGCGAGCTTCATCTCTGCAATCACAGTCCTTGGGACCCCCTCCGAGATGTACCTCTATGGCTCAATGTTCTGGCTATTCTCTTTTGCCTACATAGGATCAGGTCTGATTGCTGCTCTCTTTATGCCTGTTTTCTTCCGTTTGAGTATCACCAGTGCGAACGAGGTAAGATCAGGGAATTGAGACAACCTGATCTAGTCTACCACATAATCTATTTCCCAAAGGCTTAGGCCAACCAAACAAAAACTTGATTTGAATAAAGAGATAAAACTCAAACGATCACGACGCTGGAAATTTCACCAGACTTGGACGTAAAATAAGAAATTTGACATATCAGAATTTTGCATCTTTTTTTCACAAACAGTTCTATGCGCAAATCAGTGATAAGGAAATGAAAGAGTCGATAATATCATACACTCAACCAACCATGCCAACCTTTTGAATCCTATCTCTCTCTCTTAACTGATCCCGCCACTTCTTTGGAGATTCTTGGAGTCCAGATGGAATGTAAATGTATCGTATGAATTATACAACATTCTTTTTTTAAGATTTGACAATAAGGATAGGCTTTACATTACTGTTCAGCAAATTACCATAGGTTACAACAATGGCAAATTTACACTTCCATTGAGGAATCAAACTGTGTTGCACATTACAATGAGGAGAAAATTAGAAAATTGCACATTCCACGTAATAAAAATACAAAATAAAAAAGTGTATTACTGACGTTATCTGGTCAAACATTTGAATACCGACAAGGATGTACATCTAACTTTGTTATGAAAATAAGCGGAATAATAAAAGATAATACTTTCTTAGAATCTCATACGATTTTCGTTCAAATTTTCAGCGTTATGCTTAATGTAATTATCTCTTTTGATTAAAATCAATGATATGCTAGGTTGAAACTTGACCCTTACTAAATGAATTATTTAATTTGATATAGGCCCTGATGAGATGTGGACCGTCAGAGATGTTTCCTATATTCCTCCACCTTTTGATGTTTGACCATCATAGAATCAGGATCACGTGATATACTGATCAAATCATATACTTTGCGTTATACCCAATTGCTGCACTAATAATATTTTTGTATACAACTTTTTTTTCAAATTTACAAATATCGTCACCATTCTCTTAAGCCATATGAAAGGATCAGAAGAAATATGTTGAGAAAATCCATTTGAAGATTAAATTTTGATATAATGCATAATAATACCCAAGGAATTCATTGAGACCATTAACGACGCTAAGTAATGAGAGATAATATACGTACAGCCTACAGTTTAGTTCAAAAATCTTGAGAAAAAAGTAAGATTTAAAACAAAATTATGGATTTGGTCTCCTTGATATAACAATCTAGTAATCAACCCCTAGGAGGTGATTTGGTGCCAGTCAGAAATTTATTTCTTGAAACGAAACGCACGTGTGCGCTGATAAAGTAAGTAATAAGAGCTATATAAACAAGTTTACATTAATCAAACCAAACTATCTCACATTGGTGATAGGCCTACATGATATTATATGTTTAAAGGCTCAGTGGCTATCCGGTCTTTGAATCACTATAGGTCCGAGGTTCATATTCCACAGCAGCACCTACGTCCTTTGACAAGGCGTTTACCTTCGTTTGCCACTCTCCACCCAGGTGTAGTAAATGGGTACCCGGGAGGAAGGAATTCCTTGCATGCCCGAGCACTCCTCTTTGGTCGAGTAGCCGTGCTAAAGCAGAAGCAATAGTATGCAGCGATTAGAAACTTATATCAAGCGATATAATGTTAAATATTGTATTATTTTTATTATCATTATCATCTTCACAGCTTTTTATTTTGGAACGAGCACTATCTAGATAGTTTATTGATTTGGAGTCAAGCATTTGCAGAAAAGATGCATTCACAAATTCAGTATTTTCTTGCATCCCCCCCCCCCCCCCATTTTTTTGGTCATGCGAGCATGAACTGGCATTGCGTTTGGGATACATCAAACTGTAACTAAATCACGTAAAGTGATTTTGTAAACATTTAAGTTGAGAAGTAGAAAAATTTTGGCATTCAAATTTTCGATTAAGAAAAAATTTTATGCCAACTTTTTTGTAGGGGAAGTTATTATAATGAGCTGAAAAAAAAATATTTGACTTTGTAGAGAGAGGAGAATAGCTTTTAGAATGAGTCCAAATGAGTCAGTCTTAGCTAAAACTTGTCGTTGATTATTAGCATTTACACGAAATGAAACATTTACAAATTAGCGCACCTTGAGCTACTTAGAGTTTCAAGAATCAGACACGATGACAACACTTCTATGCGAGCCTAAATGTGTTATCTCAACATGTTTTATACGAGCAGTTGATTATTGCATGCATGCTGTTTCAAGGAAGAGTGTATAAGAAAACACAACAAGAACTGCTACTTTTTTTTCATTCTACCCAAATGAGAAGAAGTAAATTCTTCAGACGTGTTTTCACCTTTAGCGAGATATCAATTCATAAGTGTCAGCAAGCCAAACTAATCAGGCACCATTCATGCATGATGTGTGTTGCATTAAGTCTGAAAGTATTTGTAAGGTTCCCAATAAAATGCTCATAAGGATAACACAGTCGGTCGACAGGTCCTCAAAAAGTAGCTTCATTAATTTATTCCAGTGATATTCATGACAAGAAAGGTTTTGCATATTCAATGAGCTGGGTGCCGACAAAAACACCTCTTTTAATTCAGTTATTGCTGCTCTGAATATATATCACATTTCATAATTTTGGTACCATAGTGAAAAAGAATCATTCTTTAGGGTCATGATGTGTTTGAATGTATTAAACAATGTGCAATGTTGGTGAAACTTTTGATCTAAAACACGCTAAATAATGATTATTTTAACCTGTCAAAAGCTGTTATTTTTACACTTTATTTCTGTTTGAGCCCAAATGATTTTTAGATCATAATAAAGCTGAAGACCTAAGCTTTAATATGATAAAGATTGTATAAGAAGAGGTGTTATAAATGGGTCGGGATCTACCTTTAATAGGCCACGTACATTTTGCAGCTTGAAAACAAGAAAACTACTCTCTGATTGGTCAAAGAGACAATACGCACACCCAAATTCCAACGGTTTCCTGCTTCAGGCCTATCTAAGGTCACACTCACAATGTGGTAATCTTTTCAAATTACCCGGGCACGTCGTTTTGAAACATTATCCAGCCAATCAGAACTCTGGATTTCATGCATGTTACTCAGAAATTTCGTCTTGTATCTTGACGGGAAAAGCTTGATCCTGACCCATTTCCAAAGTGCCACATATCAAGAGTGACAGTGGCGGACCTTGGGTCACGGCACTGGGGGGCTATCAGAAAAAAAATTTGAGTCACTTCATACGTATCTCACTAATCAAATATTGCAAGCGCGAAGCGCGAGCTGATAATTTAGGAAATTCAGACTTGAAGAGGGACATTCTAAGGTTTGTTTGAAGGAATTCACTAACACCATATTTATTTAATTAACCAAATGATGCGAGCGCAAAGCACGGACTGGAAATGTTTTCTATTCAGACCTTAAAAGGGAGCAGTGCACTTTAAGTAATGAAAAAGAAACATAAAGCTATAACTCGTGTGAGAAAATATATTTGGTGTATATTAACTTGAAAACGTGATGTTTTAGTACAACATGATATCTCATTAAGCAGACAATGCAAGCACAAGGAACGATGAGCACACGGGCCCTGAGCAAATTATATTTCATAAAGTTATAAAAATATTTCTTATGTAATATAAGATAAAATATATATTGAACATAATGTACAATGATTTATTCTTTCCCACTATTTCTCTTCCTTTATCCTTATTTATCTCGTTTTCCCCCATTATTTTCTTTTGCCGATGGGGGGGGGGCACACCACTGAAGAGTATCATTGTAAGAAAGTACAAAGTATGAGATTTAGGATGATATAGATGTTATTTGGACTAAAAATAAAAGGTTTTGCACAATTTGCAAGAGAAAACATGAAAAGACAATTCCGTTTTATGACATGTTTTTAGGTCTAACAGGGCGATTCCACACTAGAACTTCAAAAATATCATAAATTTCAACATGCTTTCAATAAGTCATAAGTAGTGTAATATTTTACTATGATACCTAAATTTTATGAAAATTATGAGTTTTAACCAAAAGTGAAGACAGATATAGTTTTTTGGGGGGAGAACAATGGAATTTTAAATTTTCAATAATTTTGCTCATTGAATAGTCAAGTACAAATTCTGCCTGAAACAATTATTTGCAAAGCAAGAGAAGATTGAAAATATCGCAGGTCAATAGAATAAAAGATCATTGATGGTTCCAAATAATATCTACAACATTTTCATGATCCATAATAGGGGCAGCCCTGATTTTTCCGAACCTATTTTTGGCAATGTCCCGTACGACACATGACAATGCAAAAGTTTTTCCTACAATTTTATTTTTGATGATGCAATTTCATAAAATCAGTTTCTCTTTGTTTGACCCGTGGGTGATCGATTTATTCCATAAGGATCTAATTACTGCCCTTCATTTTTCAATTATTGTCCTATTAAAAGTTGTCCCGTACGACACACGCTGTGTCGTACGGGACATGTCCCGTACGAAACACAGTATAATACTGCATTTAATTGCAGGATTTGGATTCAGAAACCATAAATAGTAGGCATATTTACTTTCATTTAAATGATTTAACATAAAGTGAACTGAAAAAGTACTTTGTTTATCTCCATAGAACATGAAATAGGTGATTCTAAACATTTTAATTGATTTCATGTAGGCTTATTCTTTTGTGAATCCCTTCAGCTTAACTGGTGATTTTCACTGATCAGAGCAGGTTAATTTCTTTTCATTGAGCATGAAAAGAAAACTTTTATAATTATTTCAACCTAGCCTGAAAGATGACTTCCTCTTGCATGCTAATGTGGAATTATTATAAGATGTAAAAAAATACATATCAATCATCATGATCATCTATTTGGACTTCCCTTGATGATCACTATTTTTTAAATACAGTAAACTCCTTACTTTTTTCAAGTTGTAAAAAAAATCTGGAAAATAAGACAAACCATATGGTTTCATGAAATGCAGATGGGTTTGAAAAAGTAGAACCGCATTTCTTTAGAAAAAAAAATTGTGACCAAAAAAAGCAAAAAAAGTGACAGTTGTGACATATATCATGTAGATATACATTTTATTAAAAAATCATAACATTTTAGCCCCATAATTTACACAAAGTTTCATTCATTCATTGTTTGTGTTTGGAAATCATCAATTAATTCCCTAAAATATAACTTCACACAAAACCTGAAGTTTTTCAGCTCGTAAAAATGCTGTGAACACTTGTCATGAAAAAATTATAACATATTGCTCCCAATTGTATGTATTGAGGTTACTTAATTGTATTGTCCTGAATGACTACTTATTAAAAGATTTTTCATAAATAAGCAAGAATTTAGGGGCAATGGTCCTTCTGATTGATAAGGACTTAACAGAGCTCCTTACCTCTTCCCTCTACCACGGCCTTTATCTCACCCCGTGAATCTCTCTCTTCCACTTACCCATTACCCAAACCTTTTAAAACATATTAGCGTTGCTCCTTGGAGCTAAACCACAACTACAAGATTTATCGAAGCTGTGTAAATACATTTATCGTTCAGAGTCCAATATTTTAAGGCGTGAAGTATGAATAAAATGTAAAATTACGAGAAAAAAATAAAGAAATTCCAAATTAGTTCTGTGGTCTGCTTAAAATGTGAAATCGAACGTATTAAGTAATTGAATACGGATAGACCTTTAGAACAATGTCAAATTTATAGTTGACCGTGTACAGACAAACAGTAGTAGTTTTTCCTTGGGGAAATCGTAGAATTTACAATGTTCCAAAACATATTCATATTATGTGTAACGTCTGAGCTAATCACTGGAAAAGTATTCTTGCATGATTGTTTGTAATGAAAGTGAGAGATTTTGAGCGTACTTTCGGTGGGTTCTTACGAAGACTTGTATACGACTGAATACGATGATAAACCTACATTTCTAAATTGTAATATTAGGGAGGGGAAAGCACCTTTTTCCATTCCTCATTCTTCCTCTGATTGAGTATGACCATTCGTTGTGATCTAAGCTTAAAGCCATATACAATTGGAAATTGTCGCTGAGCTTTTAATACAATTTGGTATTCAGGAATTCATCTCCAAAACGGCGATCCATTTCTAAACCATAGGATTTTTTTTACCAATTACGTAGAAACCGACCCCCTTACACACACACACAATAAATTGTAAGAACTTACATTATTTTACTGAAAATTTCACAGAATTCACGAAAAGTGTGCACCAAATTCTTCTATTTCACCTAAGCCAATGCAAAAGCGCCCATATAACTGTATTAGCCAAGCTCTGTCTCTTCGCTCCCACACTTTCGATATGTTTTCTCGAAAATTTGTATGACTTTTGCCCCCTACCCCTCTGCATACGGACGTGCATATAAATCAAGTGTTTTTGTGTGGGGGGAGAGAGCCTGAAAATTTTTGTTTTTAATGTCTTTTCAATGTGTCCCGGTAGTCAGAGCCCCAGCTAGTGCGTTGCTATGACAACAGAATAAGACGGACAGAAGTATTATGGATCTTTGGGTGTATATTTCTCGAATGTTGATATACTCGGTAACTGTAAATCTTTAATCAGTGCTTTATCCTCAATAATTCGGACCACACGTCAAAGTCCAAGGATCAGCTCACTTCTGAGTGATAAGGGTTTGAAGAATTAACTGTATATGGCATATAGCTTGTTATTACCATTATCGTAAGAGTCCATATATAAACAGATCTATGTACATAAAATAAAAACCAATATTGTGGGTCTGTGAAACCATGGACTTACAAAGTTGTAAGTCCATGATTCAACTGACTGTTGATATAATGTTGCTTAGATTTGGAAATAAATGCACCTCTTGCTTGTTTTTAAAAAACCTTTTATAATAAGATAATTAAAATACTATTAGGCATTTCATGAAAGAGTCGAAATGATTCCATATTTAGGATGCTTTTTTCCTCCGTAAGTTATAGCTTACATAACAATGAAGGCTTTAATGGATATGATCTCGGCAGCTGATTTGTCTATTTTTGTCAACGCGATCTGAAATAGTGTAATTTTTAATGATATATATAAATTTTTTGGGAGGGAGGGGGGTCAGAAAATGATTCGGTCTTTATATTCTCCCTCACCAAGGCTAAAGTTATTTAAAATTTTTAGTTTAGAGTTAGCTGTATAGGGTTGTCGATCAATATTTCGGGTTGGGGGTGGAGTGAAAAAATATTTAAAAAATCTTTCGGCGCGCTCAATCTGCGCCAAATTTTGCGCATGAATTAAGAGCTCCGAAAACATGACAATTTTCTATATGTATAATAGTATTCTAATGTCAAGTACAATGGTTTCATAGTGCTCTCCGCTGATTAAAAAAAAAACGTTTTTGCACTGAATAGTATTGTCAAAATTATTGGGGGTCAAGAATCTATATTTTCGCCCCTGCCCCCGAACGAGGCCTCAGGTTAATGTGATTGGGAATTTAAAGAATTCATAGATTTACATTTATTTGGAAGTTCATAATAGAATGCTCCAAATACTTAACATCAGTCATCACATTCCCTCGTCGAAAGGGGTTGGTACCATTAAAAACACCACCCTCTGCCATACTCTATTGTACCTTGATATATTATGTTAAAGGTCTTATCTCTGCAAATTAAAGATATCGCTGTTAAAAGTAGGAATTTGGCTCACTCCTGCATAGATTACTGTAAAGCCTGGAAAGAGTGACACTACAAGCTCCCACATGCCCTCATCTACATTATACACCAATCAGGGTCTGATGGGTGTTTATACATGGAGATGAAATGATTATAAAATCATTCTCAAGCATTTTGAATATAATGATTTTTTTTTAATCGGTCGCTGTGTTCCTTCGCATAATACAAAGAGACATATTTGGGGCTAGGGGCGACAGACTTGGCCAAAGCAGTCTAGTCTCCATTGTACACACAATTATGCTGCTCATTATATGCCATTTCCATTGTATTGAATAAACCTACGTCGAAAATTTCTCGAGCTGCTCCCAGAATCCCCACAAAATTTTGGTCCTCTCCAATCCAATTGATTTTTTCCTTAAAATGGTTAAAAATTGTACCTTTTTCCTTCTTGCCGCAGATTGCACATTATTTTGCGCGAAGGATTGCAGCCTTTGTGCGCCTTTAAGTTTGTTAATCGTGATCACGTGGTTCTGACTCTCTTCTTTCAATGAGAGGGTAGTGGATTCGAATCCCAGCCATGGTGTATTTTCCTTCAGCAAGAAATATATCCACATTGTGCTGTACTAAGCCCAGGTGAGGCGAATGGGTACCCGACAGGATTAATTCCTTGAATGCACTTTAGCGCTCGAAGGCAGCTCGAGCTAAAGCCGGAGTAACAATAGTGTGCCTGGAAATGAAATACATCTTGATAGATGGCAATGATTATCACTGCCCTATCCTTATTCTATGTTTACAGTCCAAGGGCTATTAAGCTGATTAGTATAATAGACAATGCCATGATAAATAATGGTGACGATTCTTCTCATTCTTTGGAGAAGTGTTGTGGCTCAGTTGATACGTTTCCGAACTTTGAACCACAAGGTTCGGGGATATAATCCCACCGCAGCACCCGCGTCGTTTGGCAAGGCATTTATCTACATTTTCCGCTCTCCACCCAAATGGGTACCCGGCAGGAAGGAATTCCTTGAATGCTCGAGCGTCCGATCAGGGTAGCCATGGTAAATCCGGGGTAATAGTATGCGCTATATCATGTTCAATGTTATTATTATTGCATATTATTATTATTATTACAAGGGAATGACAGTGGGATGAGTTCCTTCTGGCAAATCGCAACATGCACCCAATAACCAGAATCCTTGTCCTTGATCGCTGGCTTCATCTCAGCCACAACAGTTCTTGGTATCTCCAGCAGAAATGTACATTTATGGTTCGATGTTCTGGTTGTTTGGTCTGTCATACATCGGGAGTGGCTGGTCTTAATAACAACACTGTTCATGCCTATTTTCTACCATCTAAACATTATTGGCCCGTACCTGAAGTCAGGTATAACTTAGATCATGGTCTAACTCTGTGCAAAAAAATGGGAAGCCAAAAGTGTCAAAAAATTTATTAAGTTGTATGTTTCTTATGTTTACTGTGCTCTTTCCTGATTCATCGACGGTGAAGATAATCATCTATTTATACTTCCTAGACTATTGTGAATGATTTTGAGAGCCAATTGAGCTGAAATATGATATCTTTACCGTTATTGATTTAAGTAGCAATTGGCTATCCATACTTAAACACAACTTTAAACATGAGTTTAAGTTAAACCCGACTTCAGAATACGGGCCTACAAGTGCAAATGGGGTAGGTATTCTGAAAGATATGAAGTAAATTTTGCTGCTGCATATTAGGGTCTTAAGTAACATGTTTTTTTTACAAAGTGAGCATTCTCCGCCCCCCCCCCCCCCGAAAAAAAAATATAATGTTTTTACGGGCTTCTTTTGTGATATTATAAAGCAACGATACTTTGTAAAAGACATATATCATACATGTCATAATATTCACTAAAGTGCGAAATTTGAATCTACACTTGCAGACTTAGATCTACAACTCCCCCTTTCTTGTAGCAAAGTAGAGGGAAGGTAGAAAATATGTCAGTGGGTTCGAAATATAATGAAGTCGAAATCTTTGAAACATATCTGCTCTTAAGTGATTCATATTTTTTTCAATGACAAATCACCCCCCCCCCCAAAAAAAAAAAATGTAATGCAAACAGCTCTCTCGACAAAATGTGTTTCCTGCAGGTTTCCATTTATTTAGCCCTGTATCTTTCAAGGTAGGGATAGAAATTTAGAAAATACAATAACAGATAACAATGCAATACTGACTTTTGAGCTACGATGATCTTCATTTATTTGATGTTCATGACATAATGTGAACGAACGAAGATACTTTTGTTTAGTTAGCTTCCTGAACCTATATTATCTGATACCACTATTTGTTTAATGTGACTAAACCAAGTGCCGTGTGTGTCCTAGATATTGATTTTTTTGTAATTAGGTCACCCAGAACAAAATTCCATTATTGAAAACCCATTGAATATCCAAACTGAGTACCAATTGGCAGTTGGTTTCAATTTGGAGTGCATGGAGAATAAAACAATGGGTACCCATTGAAACCAATAAGCCATTATTTTTTCCCAAGTGAAACCATTATATTGGTAATTGATCCCCATTGAAACCAATGGACTATAATTTTGTTCCAACTGGAATCAATAGCCAATTGGTTTCAAATGGAACTACATGTAATAGCAAATTGGTCTCAATTGGAATCCAAATTGAAACCAGTTAAACATCCAATGGGTGTTCAATGGGTTTCAATTTGAAATTTGTCCTGGGCATGCTCAGAAAGGGCACAATGAGCAAAAAAAAATGTTTGGAGAACAAAGGGTGCAGAATGGGTAGGTGCACATTCTGGGAAGCGGCGCGGTAGGTGAGGGTGCACATCTTAGGGAGGTCGATATAAAGTTTGGAAAATCAAATCAATCAAAATCAAATCAGCTGTTGATTGATTGCAGAATTAAGAAGGGGTACAAATTTCGTTTTGCTTGCCAGTGTCGGAACTCCTCTGCCTCAGCGTGAGGGTGCACGTGAATCCAGTGCACCCCCCAGCCTATACGCCCTTGGGTACGAAGCAAGATGTGAAAAAATGTATTTGTATAAACTCTGGAATATTTTGCTCAGTCAAAAGAAAGATCTAAAAGTATTAAAGAATAATGAGGTGATCTGCTGCATGTTCAAAAATGCATGTTTAGTTTAGCGATAAAATACAACTACATATAGGCCTAAACGTTTGCGGAGAGGGATTCATTTTAGAACATGCATGTTCATTAATTGATCTTGCCCATGTGAATACAAGAGAAAACACGTAAATATACTACATGGATTACATATTACAGAAAAAAATCCAGTTCGTAAACCAAAGCAAAGGTGAGAAGTTAAAAGAGATTGTTATTGTATGACCAATACGCGCATTTAAAAGCCAGTCCTCTATTCTACTCGAGAATATTAGTATTGTTATCACTTCTTTTTCCAAAACGTAGGCGCTAGAACTTCATGAAGATTAGATTTGACAGTTCTTTTTTCCGCTTTTGTCCTGTCCTTTTTATGTTATCTCACATCCACTGTATTTCATTTAGATTTTTTCTATTATAATCTTGTTTCTTCTGTAATGATTAGTCTCATATCACAAATATTTACACGATTTCAGGTTTGTGTCTCCTTTCAATGGTGTTGAATTACGTTACATTTCGTACCCTTTAGCAAAGGGAAAATTAAAGGTCATGTGTCTGTGATGATACGTGATTATAATGTTAATACACGATGTGACGACGTCGACAGTGGCGTCCCGCGGGCCATTGCGTGGGGGGCGATCAATCGCACGCTCAATATCAATAGGCTAGGTCCCACTGCACTTACGGATGCAAAGAAGATGTAAAACGTAAAAAAGAGTCTTGCCATCCGTTTGAAACCGCTGTGCATCCGTCGTGTACATGGTGTATTCATTGCAGACGTGTTACGCTCTGTCCATCGAGCAGCCGTTCACTGTGATTTCGTCCGCGCAAAATTTTTTAGCTGCAAAAAACTTTTAGAACGGATCAACTGTAAATCCGCAACATATAGGAGCAACAAACGTCCCATGTCCGTTATCATTCGTTAAATTCGTTTAAAGCTAATGAACTATCCTTGAACTAAAAAAAGACCCACTTCATCCATTTTAAACATTCTCATATTACAGATTCTCCAATTCATTGACGGCACACCATTAGAGCGGAAGACTCAATCTAGATTCTTAGGCGTCATCATAGATCAAGCTTTGTCTTGGAATGAACATCTGCACCATATCATTATATGTATCTCGAGAAATATTGGAATAATTTCCAAGTTGAAATTTATTTTACCACACAAAACTTTATTTCTATTGTATAATTCGTTAATACTCCCGTATGTAACATATTGTAACGTTGTTTGGGCTAATTGTGGTTCCACAAAACTTACTTCTATTTTTAAATTACAAAAAAGAGCAATTCGCATTTGTACAGGATCACATTATTTGGCTCACACCGATCCTTTATTTTTTAAACTGAAAACATTAAAAATTGCCGACTTATATACTATTCAAATAACTATAATTATGTTTAAATATATTAACAATCTGCTCCCTTCGTCCTTTGATAACATGTTCAAATTTAATAGTTCTGTCCATACTTACCCAACGCGCATATCCGGAAACTTTCATCTCTCTAACCCCAGACTGTTAATTGCCTCTAAATCAATACGACACCATGGTCCTGACATTTGGAATGGTCTTCCAAACAATATTAAAACGTGTTCAACCATATACTCATTAAAAGCCACTCTAAAGAAAACTATCATTCAATCTTATCAACCCCACCCTCCAAATTAAAACATTCACTCAAATATTCACATTCGCTATTTAATATTCTGATTTTACTCAACTGCTATACACAGCACCAGCACCTGCGCTTGCAATGCACCCACTTGGTCAGTAAATATTAATTTTAGTCACGAATCTTTTATGAGGCCGCCATCAATTCAAGCCTAACAGCTCACGATGGCGGTCTCCTGCGTTCATTTATTACATTATATGTATATGTTTACATTTATAAAAGATTAATTTATACTCACATCCTTATTTGTATTTATTATGTAATATGACCACATTGTTTATATTGTGAATTATTTTGTAGATTGTAATTATAAATAATTTTGTATTGTGTTTTTGAACGCAGAAATAAATGCAAACAAACAAACAAATGTCCGCTGATGATGTCATATCTCCTTTTATTCTTTTTGTTTTATTATATAAAATTATAATTATTCAAAGTTTGTCCACCAAGAATGAAAAGAAAATCTAATGACTGCTGATTGAATGTTTAAGATAATCACTGCTGCTACTCTTGTTATTTTACAATGAAGGCATATACGCACATGTATTTAAATAATTATGAAACAATTATTTAATGTAATAACATTTAAAAAAAATCGAAAAGGGATTATGACATCATCGGCCCATCCATTGCATATTCATGATGTTGTGCATAACAATGTTATGAAATATTGCTAATGTCTAAAATTCATTAACTTTATTCTTGGTTATCAGATTTTGATGATGTTTTGAGCGTTTTTCGAAGTAAATTTTACTCATTTCGATATTATTATTTTCAGTCCGGAGTATCCCTTTGATAAGGACTATTCACTCATGTGTTGACTTGATCAGAGTTTATTTGAACTACAAATAACAGCTGCCCATTCCAACTTTCAAAAATTATGTGCAAGATTAGAATTTAAATAAATTTCAAAAGATAATAATAACTATGAGATTTATTTCCTTTTTCAATGAGTTATCCATGACTTTCAACAAGTGCCCCACTTTGATTCGTGCTATCAATCACCTTGAAAATAGCGAAAGGTTTCCTTTAATAAAAAATGTTATTTCATCATGACCACCCCCCCCCCCCCCCACCACAATTTTCATTGAAAATAAGATCTCGCCGATTCTCATTATTTTCTATTTTCTTTTCTCATTTGCAGTATCTTGAAATGAGATTCAACAAGGCAACTAGAATTCTTGGAACTCTCGTCTTCTTCGCCCAAATGGTAATGAACTTTTTAATTTCTTAGTTTTAAAAGAAAATTATCGTTCTTTTTATATTCTACAGTGCGTATCAAAAAAAAGTTAACACTTAGAATTAATCCTGTTAAATTGTGTATTTGTAATATCCTGAAGCTCTTTCCACATTTAAACATTGGTACAAATTCTTTAAGCAAATGACGATATAGCTGTTACAATGTGTTTAAATGTACCTTTTTATTTAAATTGGCTAAAATGATGTGCAAAAGAAATGTATTAGAAATGTACCGCACGGTCCGTTTATTTTCGCGTCTTTTCCTTGACACAGCGTGAAAATGAGCATTTCTGCACAAACTGATTTACAAACATGGACAGTGCTCACTCAAGGTTAACATTCTATCAAAACTTTTACTTTCATTGGATAGATGAGACCCAAACCCAAGAATTTGTGAAAATATATCCCCATGATGTATATTTTTTCAATCCCTGGACTTTTTCGAAGCGTAATCTTTTTATTGATCGGAGCGTTGTTGCAATCGATTCGTTATTCATTATTGAGAGAATTTCAATTTAAAATGTTATACAATATAATCTTTCTGAATCATCACTTACACAGGTTTCATTTTATAGCAAGTGACAAATGTTCTTTCTGTAGCAAATACGATGAAACATATAAGCATTTATTTTTTTAATGTGAAAAACTAGGGGATTTGTGGGAACGGAGTAGTAAGTTGTTTAGCCTTCCAATTCTCAAAAAACTAAGCTGGATGGAAATCCATATTGGTCTGGAGGAAACAACCGAAAACATACAATTACTTAATCATATAATTTTGCTAATCAAATATTAAATATATCAAGGGAGAGGGAAGGGTAAACCACCAACTCCTGAAGAGATAAAGGAAAAGTTACTTATTAGCAAAGAAGAAGAAAAGAAGATTGCACTAGAGCGTAATACGTAAACGCGACACTATAAAAAATGGGAATATTTAAAGGTTTTAAACATTAACCAAAATAAAAATAATGGGGAAGGGAGGGGGTGTCTGGAAAACGAAGACCGAAGACCGAAGACCGGGGACACGTATCACACTCGTGTGAAAGCGTTTGTAGTTCACGCACGAAGCGTGTACAAAGCAGTGCAAAGTGTGTACAAAACACGTGCGCGGGTTAGAATGGACTTTGGACCTTGCCCCCTACACATGTTCTCCCATTGACATAACGCATGTCCCCGGTCTTCGATCTTCGTTTTCCAGACCTGTTGTTGGGTGTCTGGAAAACGAAGACAGAAGACCGGGGCCATCGCATCCGTCTAGCTAAAATAAACCATTATTATATTCAGATCATGCAAATTCAGGAATATTCTGATATTGGATATGTAATGAATTATGATTGGTTAATGATTAATTGTATGGATATCGTAATGTGAATGATAATTGATTGAGCAATATATCGCGCTCAGCTCAGCTGGCATTAAAATTTTATACCATTGACATAACGCATGTCCCCGGTCTTCGATCTTCGTTTTCCAGACCTGTTGTTGGGTGTCTGGAAAACGAAGACAGCAGACCGGGGCCATCGCATCCGTCTAGCTAAAATAAACCATTATTATATTCAGATCAAATTCAGGAATATTCTGATATTGGATATGTAATGAATTATGATTGGTTAATGATTAATTGTATGGATATCGTAATGTGAATGATAATTGATTGAGCAATATATCGCGCTCAGCTCAGCTGACATTAAAATTTTATACCATTGACATAACGCATGTCCCCGGTCTTCGATCTTCGTTTTCCAGACCTGTTGTTGGGTGTCTGGAAAACGAAGACAGAAGACCGGGGCCATCGCATCCGTCTAGCTAAAATAAACCATTATTATATTCAGATCAAATTCAGGAATATTCTGATATTGGATATGTAATGAATTATGATTGGTTAATGATTAATTGTATGGATATCGTAATGTGAATGATAATTGATTGAGCAATATATCGCGCTCAGCTCAGCTGGCATTAAAATTTTATACCATTGACATAACGCATGTCCCGGTCTTCGATCTTCGTTTTCCAGACCTGTTGTTGGGTGTCTGGAAAACGAAGACAGAAGACCGGGGCCATCGCATCCGTCTAGCTAAAATAAACCATTATTATATTCAGATCAAATTCAGGAATATTCTGATATTGGATATGTAGTCAGTTATGATTGGTTGATAAGTTAATGATTAATTGTAAGGATATCGTTATCATCAGCTAGGGCATAATTAATACATAACAATTATAACGTACAGTACACCTCATACTGCGCAATCACGTACAAGCAGTCTCAACTTAACTGCCGTTTGCAACTACCATTGACATTACGCGTGTCCCCGGTCTTCCGTCTTCGTTTTCCAGACCTGTTGTTGGGTGTCTGGAAAACGAAGACAGAAGACCGGGGATCGCATCCGTCTAGCTAAAATAAACCATTATTATATTCAGATCAAATTCAGGAATATTCTGATATTGGATATGTAGTCAGTTATGATTGGTTGATAAGTTAATGATTAATTGTAAGGATATCGTTATCAGCTAGGGCATAATTAATACATAACAATTATAACGTACAATACACCCCATACTGCGCAATCACGTACAAGCAGTCTCAACTTAACTGCCGTTTGCAACTACCATTGACATTACGCGTGTCCCCGGTCTTCCGTCTTCGTTTTCCAGACCTGTTGTTGGGTGTCTGGAAAACGAAGACAGAAGACCGGGGATCGCATCCGTCTAGCTAAAATAAACCATTATTATATTCAGATCAAATTCAGGAATATTCTGATATTGGATCAGTTATAATTTGCTGATAAGTTAATGATTAATTGTATGGATATCGTGATGTGAATGATAATTGATTGAGCAATATATCGCGCTCAGCTGGCATTTGCAATTTTACTACCATTGACATAACACATGTCCCCGGTCTTCGGTCTTCGTTTTCCAAACCTGTTGTTGGGTGTCTGGAAAACGAAGACAGAAGACCGGGGATCGCGTATTAATTTGTCTAGCTAAGATAGGCCTATAATATTCAGATCAAATTCAGGAATATTTTGATCTTGGATACGTCATCTGCTATGATTGGCTGCGGATAAGTTATGGTTATTAATATCGTTATCAGCTAGGACATAATTAATAAGGATACATAACAATTATAATTAATGTACATATTTTACCCATGGAATTCAGCCATTGCAGTTCTCAAAACTGTCATAAACTTGCATACAATACACCTCATACTGCGCAATCACGTACAAGCAGACTCAACTTAACTGGCGTTTGCAACTATTTTACTACCATTGACATTACGCATGTCCCCGGTCTTCGGTCTTCGTTTTCCAAACCTGTTGTTGGGTGACTGGAAAACGAAGACAGAAGACCGGGGATCGCATTCGTCTAGCTAAAATAAACCATTATTATTTTCAGATCAAATTCTGATATTGGATATGTAATCAGTTATAATTGGCTGATAAGTTAATGATTAATGTTATGGATATCGTGATGTGAATGATAATTGATTGAGCAATATATCGCACTCAGCTCAGCTGGCATTAAAATTTTACTACCGGGGACATAACGCACGTCCCCGGTCTTCGATCTTCGTTTTCCAGACCTGTTGTTGGGTGTCTGGAAAACGAAGACTGAAGACCGGGGATTTTGTCTAGCTAATTACCACTTATAGCGTGCTATACGGACACGTTTTCGTGCAATTGTACTTCGTTTTCTTCAAGTCGACTTATAAAAACTGTTGCCATGACTAGATACGATATCTCGCCAAGTCGACTTATAAAAGGTCATAAAATTATTATAGCCTATGTGGACCCCGGGGGGGGGGGCACTCGACCAAAACTGGGTGTGCCGCGGGCGAGGCAAAAAACTATGCCTTGGAGCGGCTTTCTTTGATCTTTTTTCTTAATAAGACGAAAATGCTATGCCTTGGAACGGAAATTCGAGTGTAAAAATGGGGGTCCCCTCCGCGGCACATACACACTATGCATTGTATACTTAGTGCCACCCCCCCCCCCCCCCCCCGGATGTCGATGGCATGATTAAGTTTCTCGCCATGTTGATGGCACTTAAAAAGGGATGGTCCGGGCTGAAAATATTTATATTTTAATACATAGAGTAGAATTCACTGAGCAATGTGCCGAAAATTTTATCAAAAATCGGATAACAAGTAATATTAAGTTATTGAAATTTAAAGTTTAGCAATATATTGTGAAAACAGTCGTCTTGAATATTCATTAGGTGGGCTGATATTGTCACATCTCCACTTTCCGTTTTCCTATGTTATTAAATATAATCATAATTTTTACATTATTTTATATTCGTGCGAATAATATGTCTCCCTTATAATGAAATAAGTTGCAGCAATAAATATTTGTTGCACTAAATCAGTTGCCAATCCAATTTTTCTAGTTCTTGGATGAAAAAATTTGAATAAACCTAATTTCACATACTAAAATACAAAAGAACAAGTGGAAATGTGACATCATCAGCCAACCTAATGAATATTCATGACGACTGTTTTCACAAAATATTGCTAAATTTTAAAATTCAATAACTTTGTTATCCGATTTTGATGAAATTTTCCGTATTTTACTCAGTGAATTATACTCTATTCAATAAGATATACATACTTTCACCCCGGACCATCCCTTTAAAAGCTCCGTATAAAATAAACCTAATTGTAATAGAAAGCAATGTCATGGACCTAAGACAGGTGGGAAGCGCGCCCTTGTAGAACGTTTTCCATACGGTCGGCGAACATGAAACACGAGTGCGTCGCACGCATACTACTTTGCGGTTAAACCCGAGACGTTCCCACGCGTACATTTCGAGACATCAACATTCAGTCTGTCAGTACGCGTTTTGAAGAAAATTACCCTGTTTACACGTGCATCGGCTTTTGGTTCAGAACCAAAAGCCGATGCAGAATTGGCATTTGGTCTAATTGCACCGCAGAATCGGCTAACTCTCTCTAGGAATCGACATTTGGATCTCTTAGTCTCGCATTTAAACAATGAGAGAGGGAAAGAGAATAAAGAAACAAGAGGAGAAAGGAAAAGGGACATAATAATTGGAGTGAACAAATAATCATCCTGAAATAGGGCCTACTAATAAACAAGTGAGGAAGGGGTTAGAAATAAAGAGATGGCAAAGTGAAACGGAAATTTTAGGCGGGAAAGGGAAGGAAAAGAGCCAAAAATAAACGGGATGCGAAAATGCTAACATAAAATCTGAATAGAAAACAGAAAAAACAAGAGGAAAAAGAAAGAAATTAAAGAACACAACAGTGGCTGTCTCAGGGGGGGGGGGCTGGGAGCCCCCCTCCCTGAGATTTGGTGTGCCCCCCCCCCTGAAAAAAAATTGGCAGAGCAAAAAAAGGGAGAAAGAAGAAAAGATAAAAGGAAAAGAAGAAGAAAAGATAAGTGGAAAATAAGAGGAGGAAGACGAGTGAATGAAGTAATGTGAGGGAAGACTTGCCAAAAAGAATTTCATGGTACTATAAAAAAATCTTTGCTTGCGCTTCGCGCCAGGATTGCCTGTTCGATGAGATTCATATCTTGCTCAATACATGTAGGCTGATATTGAGCAAGTTTTGAATTTATTATACAAAACATAATTAGCTCGGACATCGAGCTTTCAATATTTTTTTTCATTCACAAATTTAAGTGCTCTGTAAAATGTCCGTTTTATTGTCTACATATCAGCATTTTTTTAAAGCTCACGCTGCGTGGTCACATTGTTTGATTTGCCAAGTTCCTATTGTCCATAATGTTCCATTAAAGAATGTATTCAGAGTGCCCAGATTGCCCAGATTCTAGGTCTAAATCTAAAACATGCGCGATAGCCTGCATGTTCTTTATTTAAAATCTATTTAAATTATCCAGTTTCACATCATAATATCAAAAATTGTCTGCTCGCGCTTCACGATCGCATTAGTAATGATACCCAATCATGCCAATTAACTATATCTTATTTATGATTTACAAAATATGAATAGTGTCCCGCTTTTAGGTCTGAAATCTCTTCTTTTTTCCTCTCGCGCTTCGCGCTCGCATCCATTGTTTCGTTACATACCTATCCCTTTTATTGATACAAAAAGTAATTACCATTCTTTTAGGTCGGAATGTTAAAAAAATGCTTTATTGAAATATGGCGTCTTCGTGGGTACCTATAAACAGTCCTTAACAGGTCCCTTTTCGATAATGCTAGGACAGTTAATAACAATTTCTGCTCGCGCTTTGCGCTTGCAGTAATTATCTAGTTACATACGCATCTTGTTCAGGTTCACAAACATTGCCCAGAATAGTCAATTTTCAGGTTAAAATATATACATGCGATTCCAAAAATTTTCAGAATTTGTTTAGAAAAAACACTGTTTTTGATTATGTCATATTCTTTACAATTGTTTACAATTTAGTAATTTTGGTACTTAATTTCCTTCTTTAATGTTGCTTTCACCCAAGAGTAAAACACAAAAAACACCTTGTAATTTTACCATTTAGGGCCTAAATGGTAAAATTACAAGGTGTTCTTGTTTGTATTATCTTTGCATAAAGTTTTTGAGCTTGCTGGAATGTGCACCAATCGTTTCATAATTTTTAGCTTCTTATTAGTTGAATTGTTTTAAAATAACAGGATTATAAGTCCTACTTGACAGTGTTAGTGTTGATAGATGCGTTATCGACTTTCAATATATTTTTACCTATAAAGGTGTCTTTTTACGTTTTATCTATTTGCCTGATTTCTTTCCTGAAATTGAACCCGAAATAAATATTCAAAAAATGAGATCAATATTATTGGAATCGGAGATATTCAGCATTTGTGATTATTATGACTAATCGTGTTCAATTGATCTATGAAAACTTAGTATGAGGGCCAGTTTACACATTTTCTGATGAATATATGCATAGCCAAACGGGAGATTTCGGGTGCAAGACCCCCCCCCCCCCCCCCAATTTTTTATGATGCAGAAGGCGCCGCTAAAGAAAAAAAAACGGAAAAAAGAAGAAAGTGAGAGAAAAGGAAAAAGAGCAATATCAAACAGAAAGAAAAAATTATCAAGGTAAGATAAAGTAGAAAATATTTCGAAAAACCTGTGCCACCGACCAAAACTTAAAAAGGGTCCCGCTTCTAACATTGATGCTGGAGAGAAGGGATGATTTTATGGGGGTAATTGTCCTCAGGCAGGGGAAATTGTCCGGGGGATAATTGTCCTCGGGGGTTATTGTCCAGTGGGTAATTGTCCTCGAGGATAATTGTCCGGGGGGTAAGTGTCCTCGGGGCTTATTGTCCGGGGGTAGTTGTCCGGGGGGAATTGTCCGGGGGTGATTGTCCACGGGGTAGTAGTCCGGGGGTAGTTAAATTGTCCGGGGGGTAATTGTCCTCGGGGGGTAATTGTCCGGGGGTAATTGTCCTAGAACCATTCACACAAATAACCATAACTTATCTGCAGCCAATCATGGCAGATGACGTATCCAAGATCAAAATATTCTTGAATGCATGGTGCTGAATGATAGGCCTACCTTAGCTAGACAAAATTATACGCGATCCCCGGTCTTCTGTCTTCGTTTTCCAGACACCCAACAACAGGTCTGGAAAACGAAGACGGAAGACCGGGGACACGCGTAATGTCGATGGTAGTTGCAAACGGCAGTTAAGTTGAGACTGCTTGTACGTGATTGCGCAGTATGAGGTGTATTGTACGTTATAATTGTTATGTATTAATTATGCCCTAGCTGATAACGATATCCTTGCAATTAATCATTAACTTATCAACCAATCATAACTGACTACATGATATCAGAATATTCCTGAATTTGATCTGAATATAATAATGGTTTATTTTAGCTAGACGGATGCGATCCCCGGTCTTCTGTCTTCGTTTTCCAGACACCCAACAACAGGTTTGGAAAACGAAGATCGAAGACCGGGGACATGTGTTATGTCAATGGTAGTAAAATTTTAATGCCAGCTGAGCTGAGCGCGATATATTGCTCAATCAATTATCATTCACATCACGATATCCATACAATATTAATCATTAACTTATCAACCAATCATAACTGATCACATATCCAATATCAGAATATTCCTGAATTTGATCTGAATATAATAATGGTTTATTTTAGCTAGACGGATGCGGTCCCCGGTCTTCTGTCTTCGTTTTCCAGACACCCAACAACAGGTCTGGAAAACGAAGACGGAAGACCGGGGACACGCGTAATGTCAATGGTAGTTGCAAACGGCAGTTAAGTTGAGACTGCTTGTACGTGATTGCGCAGTATATATGAGATGTATTGTACGTTATAATTGTTATGTATTAATTATGCCCTAGCTGATAACGATATCCTTACAATTAATCATTAACTTATCAACCAATCATAACTGACTACATATCCAATATCAGAATATTCCTGAATTTGATCTGAATATAATAATGGTTTATTTTAGCTAGACGGATGCGATCCCCGGTCTTCTGTCTTCGTTTTCCAGACACCCAACAACAGGTCTGGAAAACGAAGACGGAAGACCGGGGACACGCGTAATGTCAATGGTAGTAAAATTTTAATGCCAGCTGAGCTGAGCGCGATATATTGCTCAATCAATTATCATTCACATCACGATATCCATACAATATTAATCATTAACTTATCAACCAATCATAACTGATCACATATCCAATATCAGAATATTCCTGAATTTGATCTGAATATAATAATGGTTTATTTTAGCTAGACGGATGCGATCCCCGGTCTTCTGTCTTCGTTTTCCAGACACCCAACAACAGGTTTGGAAAACGAAGATCGAAGACCGGGGACATGTGTTATGTCAATGGTAGTAAAATTTTAATGCCAGCTGAGCTGAGCGCGATATATTGCTCAATCAATTATCATTCACATCACGATATCCATACAATATTAATCATTAACTTATCAACCAATCATAACTGATCACATATCCAATATCAGAATATTCCTGAATTTGATCTGAATATAATAATGGTTTATTTTAGCTAGACGGATGCGGTCCCCGGTCTTCTGTCTTCGTTTTCCAGACACCCAACAACAGGTCTGGAAAACGAAGACGGAAGACCGGGGACACGCGTAATGTCAATGGTAGTTGCAAACGGCAGTTAAGTTGAGACTGCTTGTACGTGATTGCGCAGTATATATGAGGTGTATTGTACGTTATAATTGTTATGTATTAATTATGCCCTAGCTGATAACGATATCCTTACAATTAATCATTAACTTATCAACCAATCATAACTGACTACATATCCAATATCAGAATATTCCTGAATTTGATCTGAATATAATAATGGTTTATTTTAGCTAGACGGATGCGATCCCCGGTCTTCTGTCTTCGTTTTCCAGACACCCAACAACAGGTCTGGAAAACGAAGACGGAAGACCGGGGACACGCGTAATGTCAATGGTAGTAAAATTTTAATGCCAGCTGAGCTGAGCGCGATATATTGCTCAATCAATTATCATTCACATTACGATATCCATACAATTAATCATTAACCAATCATAATTCATTACATATCCAATATCAGAATATTCCTGAATTTGATCTGAATATAATAATGGTTTATTTTAGCTAGACGGATGCGATGGCCCCGGTCTTCTGTCTTCGTTTTCCAGACACCCAACAACAGGTCTGGAAAACGAAGATCGAAGACCGGGGACATGCGTTATGTCAATGGTATAAAATTTTAATGCCAGCTGAGCTGAGCGCGATATATTGCTCAATCAATTATCATTCACATTACGATATCCATACAATTAATCATTAACCAATCATAATTCATTCCATATCCAATATCAGAATATTTCTGAATTTGATCTGAATATAATAATGGTTTATTTTAGCTAGACGGATGCGGTGGCCCCGGTCTGCTGTCTTCGTTTTCCAGACACCCAACAACAGGTCTGGAAAACGAAGATCGAAGACCGGGGACATGCGTTATGTCAATGGTATAAAATTTTAATGCCAGCTGAGCTGAGCGCGATATATTGCTCAATCAATTATCATTCACATTACGATATCCATACAATTAATCATTAACCAATCATAATTCATTCCATATCCAATATCAGAATATTTCTGAATTTGATCTGAATATAATAATGGTTTATTTTAGCTAGACGGATGCGGTGGCCCCGGTCTTCTGTCTTCGTTTTCCAGACACCCAACAACAGGTCTGGAAAACGAAGATCGAAGACCGGGGACATGCGTTATGTCAATGGTATAAAATTTTAATGCCAGCTGAGCTGAGCGCGATATATTGCTCAATCAATTATCATTCACATTACGATATCCATACAATTAATCATTAACCAATCATAATTCATTACATATCCAATATCAGAATATTCCTGAATTTGCATGATCTGAATATAATAATGGTTTATTTTAGCTAGACGGATGCGATGGCCCCGGTCTTCTGTCTTCGTTTTCCAGACACCCAACAACAGGTCTGGAAAACGAAGATCGAAGACCGGGGACATGCGTTATGTCAATGGGAGAACATGTGTAGGGGGCAAGGTCCAAAGTCCATTCTAACCCGCGCACGTGTTTTGTACACACTTTGCACTGCTTTGTACACGCTTCGTGCGTGAACTACAAACGCTTTCACACGAGTGTGATACGTGTCCCCGGTCTTCGGTCTTCGGTCTTCGTTTTCCAGACACCCGGAAGGGAGGGGTGCCCCTCGTCTGCCCATGCATGGAATCGATCGATCACTGTCACTGTAAACTGATCTCTGTCTTGTCTGTTATTGGTTCGGGGGTTTTTTTGTGTTTTTTTCCTTCTAATTGTTCCTGTCTTATGCTTTGTTTTTTGGTTTTTCCCTTTTGTTAATGGTTCCTGTCTTTTTTTTTCTCTCCTTTATGTAAATGTTTTTTTTGTCTACTATTTCTCATGTTTGTTGTTGTTGTGTTAGTTTGTTCAGCTTGGGGTCTAAGGGGGGGGGGGGGGCTCATGGGATGGGAGAACCTCATATATATATATATATATATATATATATATATATATATATATATATATATATATATATATATATATATATATTCATTCTTTTAATTCGCGTAGTTCCGTCTTTGTTTTATTACTTGCTTTAGCTGCATTCATAAGTTGTTGAAATGTTATATTTTATATGAGTTCGGATTATGTCTCTGTTCTGAAACAATTTGTCTGTTATGTTTATTACACTGTTATTTAATTTGTGTATTGCACTGCTGCAATTATTATCTTGTTCTATATTTTCTTGATTATGTATGTACGAAATTTATTTTGAATGAATAATAAAGATCACTACAAAACAAAATTATGGTTAGTGTAAACCATTGGGCATTGTTTTAAACCATTGATTATGTTCTCTCAATTATCAATGTCAAATGTGACAGACTTTATAGATACCTTTAAGTATATCTCTTCACACTGCAAAAACTCCGATGTTGACAAGACCTTGTCATGCCTTATGCACCAGCTTGTAGCCTAAGATCATCACACCAGCAACTTCTTAAGACTCCCAAGACAAGTGTAGCATATGGTGCACGGGCTTTCTCTGCCTCAGTTTTTTTTTTTTTTACCATAAAGCATCTTTAGATTAGTATGCTACGTATCATACCACATAGCATGATGGGTCTACTCACTTCGTTTGGAAATTATTTTAAACGTGTTCTCTCCTTTTCTCCATGTCTCATCATAAATGTTTTTCATGTCCCGAACTGATTAAAGAAATGAGGGTTCTATATCAACATTTATGAAGTCGTTAAGATATTCCATTGGGGATTTTCTAGGTTTTTTTTAAGAAGTGCATAAACTGAGGTTTTTCCTTTGCTTATGATAATCTTCAAGGTTCATGCATGTGCATAATATATTCTGCGGTCATTAAACGTCATGTGTAAACTAAGAAGTGCTTGGGCATGCTCTGTAAACATAACACAGCATGCTAAATAAATTCATAAATCTTGATTTATGTAGACAATAAATTCATCTATATATATTTCCTTATATTTCCTACGATAAAATGATTGACAACGGAGACTCGTTCATATTAGTGACAATGCATAAGTGTGTTATAAACTTTATCAAGGTTTAAAAACATATTTTTTGCAGGGGAAGGTCACCAATACGATTGGACTTGAAAAAAGCAAAAGCAATAAAGGTGAAAATTCATCAGACTTTCAAAGAATAAGAGAATTGTTAATTTGAAATGCCGTGTGCGACCAGCCCCCAATGTTTTCTTTTTATAAATTTCATGAATTCCGATTTTAATGAAACATGACTTTTTATCGTGGAAGGGGCTTTGATTTGAATTTCTTAAAATTCACCTTATTCGTCTAGAGAAACTCTAAGGCAACAGACAACCTGCGGATTACCGCTGATCCTCGAATATCGTGGGATGAATAACATGAGATGTGATGTGTCTAAAGATTATATTCACCGTACAATTTTTTTCAATTAAAAAAAAACCCCGCCATTTCGGGGCTTTTTAAAAGTCATTTTCAAATATAGGAGCTTCTACTCTTTGTCGTCACAAAATAAAATCTTGTAAAAATTCATAACACTTTTATTTTTTGATGGATTTCATCTATCCTTCTCCAATATCTTTATCTATTTTGTTCCTTTTATCAAAACCAACTTATTGCCAGGGTGAACTTTGCCTTTAAGGATAGGTTTGTTCGTTTTCTAAATGTTCAAAGTTCATGTATAATAATGTAATAATGTCCGCTATAATTATCAATGTGCGATTGCAGTGAAGGATTTGGTCATGATCTGCACTCGTAAATATAAGTAGAAACACTTAATATTTTAAGAGATAATAAAACCACGGAGCGTGATAATTATTCATGCCATCGTAATCCCACCTGATTATCAAGGGCGGTTTGCATTATTTATATACCCATTTGTTGTGAGAGTTCGAATACTCATCTTATCTGTATTTTAGCTCTATATTACAATGTCTTTTATTTACACATCGTGTCGTGTCATCGTCATACTTTTTAGGAAGAAACTTATTTATTTTTGAGTCATCCTATATGCCCAATCTGTCTTGTATTTTTTCAATGTTTCAATTATGATAGAGAACGCAGTTTTCTGTTTCCTAACGTACAATTTTTGTGTTTTCTTCTGTGTTCTACATTTCTTGTACCTCGGTGTCTTTAGGCAAGATACATACTTGTGAAAATGATTGATAATACGTACACGGTACGTAGAAACGCTTTTTAAAATTTGTGTCCTATATGAATTTTACAGTAGTTGTTTAACAGTTTAAACAACCATGCCGTAACTGACTGAGGATAAATCTTTGTTGCTCAGGATTTATACACTTGTTCAAACTTAGGCAACTACTGTACACTGTAAAAACTGCGGTGTTAAAACTGACACCAATTGGTGTTAATAGAGGACCAAACTCTTAAAATTACACCCTAGAGATTAAACATAACACCAAAGAGTGTAAATGTAGCAACAAAAGGTTTTGTAATAACACCTATAGGTGTAAAACTAGCACCACCAATTTAACACCGGTGTAAAATAACTGGTGTGGTCCTCTATGTACACCGGTTAACACCTCAGTTTTTGCTGTGTAAATTTCATATTGTAAAATAAAGTGTTGTATAGAAAAATAATAAAACAGCGTTTTTATGGTGTAAAATTCACTTAAAGCATGGCCTACAGATACTATACAGACTACGATATTGTTTAATGGGTGGATGATCTCAGATGACTACACCCCCAGGTGTAAAATACACAATGGAATGTAAACATAACACATAATAGCGTTAAAGTCACATAACTTTGGCCGATAACATCATAAAGTGGAACAACGTAACGTAATTCGTTCTTAAAAACCTAATTCATGTTTTTGTTTTTTCATGTAACCGAATAATATTGATATTTTAAGTATTTCTGACTTTGATACTCCGCGGGTATTATTTTGGGTATATGGGGGGCGTCATGGTCTAGTATACAAAAATACCGGGTTTGAGAAAGTATGGTGGAAATATTTTTATCCGAGGTTGGTTGGGCAATCACTTTATGACAGTTATGACTCTCGTCTTACTCTCGTAAATTCGCTACTCGAACTAAAGTTACAGTTAAAGTGCGTCCCGAAATAGATTATTTCTTAATAGATGGTACTATATAAATACCTTTTGAATTCGAGTTTCTCATATACAGTGCGTATCAGAAAAAGTTTACACTTTGAAATAGCCCTGAGAATTAAAAAATATACAACATGTGGGTAATTTTTTCACATATAATCTTGGGTTTGGTTGTCATCTATCTAATGGAAGTAAACGTTTTGACAGAATGTTACACTTGAGTGAGCACTGTCCATTTTTGTAAAGCTCGCAGAAATCTGTTTGCGCAGAAATGCTTGTTTTCACGCTGTGTCAATGGGAAAGGGTGAAATCAAACTTACCCTGCGAAGCATTTCTCGTAAATTTCCCTAGCACTTTTAGCCATTTGAAATAAAACGGATACATTCAAGCATTTTGTAACAATTTTGCCACCCAAATTGAAATTTCAACACTTAGTAAGCACAACATTTACCTTTTTGTGCCAGTTGGATCTGAGGACATAACTGAATCTGAACAAAAGTTTATATCAGACATCTCCAGCATTTTTCACTAAGTTTTTAACACTTAAAGTGGGTTTACATTTCATTTTTCATTTAATACTTGTTTCTCCACACTTTTTCCAAGCTTGACAATGATTAACAAAATGGAAATCAAGCCTAAACAATTTCATGTAAATCACAGCTCAGTGTAAAGCAAATATCGTCACGATGGCCTCAGTGTGTGGGGGAGTGGGGTGGGGCGCAATGCACAGTGTTTTGGGCAAGGAAACAAGTTTTAAAAAGATAAAAGATATCTTCAAATCAATTTTACTAGCTAAATTCCACGTGTTCTTCATGATTAAGGTCTACTTTTATTCGCATAACTATTTCAAAGTTCTGCGCAAATAATTTTTCACTAACTTTTCAAAAGTAAGTGGTGCTCACTCAAGCGGAAATATTTTTCGACAGTTATATCGTCATTTGCTTAAATGGATCTGTACCAATGCTGAAATGTGGAAAATCGTCAGGATATTACAAGTATATGATTTTAGAGGATTTGTTCTATAAAGTGTAAACTTTTTTTATACGCACTGTAGTTATACCCTCCCCTATTTATGAACGCTTATGTATTACAATTGACAATATTAAAACTTGTTACTTAATGAAATTCTTTAAAAGTTGTTATACTCAGAAATGTATGCATAAATTTATGACACATCCAAGCGCCCCCAAGACACGCCCATGCAAAGAGAGCAAACATAATCATCTTGGTTTTGTCACGCAGTCTTCAGGATATTCAATGTAAACTTCATAATCAGAACAACTCATGTTTGGTTAATGGGACGTCTAATGCTACTGATATTATAAGTTATAAAGATGCTGAGATAAAGCTTTAATATGAGAGAGTAAATGATATTTAGTCGGGTGAGTCATCAAGCGACTAGTCAAGACACTAGTATACTGTCATATTTTACGATTTCAAACCAACTCACAACGTAAAATATATGCCGATTTTTTCAATAACAATTAAATTGCAAAGTAGGTCGAATTCTGGAAAGCTTATAGCGCAAATATTATGAAAGCAGTACCCGTCAGCCAGGTTTATTTCAGGTTAAGATTCGAGTCTCAACAAGATGGAACCTTATCGAGATGGGTGGCTCTTTTATTATCACTATTAAAACTTCTTCAGAGGCGCAACTACCTTTCCTTTTACCCTCCAGCCTTCATTATCGTAGCCTTGGGGTAAAAGGCAACCAGCTATAATGCTTTCCAGCATTTGGCCTATACTTTGCAATTTGTTTTCGAAAAAAATGAAATGAAACAATTTTGTATCATTATAAACCACTAAGAATACCAGTCATAAAGGAGCTATATGTAAAATAGAGTGGTATTTCAATGAGGATACGATTATGCGTCTGTATTTTTGAGAAAGAAGGGGCGGGAATCGTGAAAATGAAGGGAGAGTAGAAATAGAAAAGGAAGGGAAATGAAAGGAAGATAATGAAAGAGTATAAAAGAGACGGTTATGTCGCGTAATAAATATTGAATTACAAATATATTATAAAAATCATCTTTAGGTCGTTTCTCATAAATATCCTAGAACCGCCCCTGTGTACAGAGCCCCACCCCGCCCTGTACCGTGATGGACTACCTTCGGGCATTGGCGGCGGAGCAGAGGATTATCTTTTGTGTTTGGGGGGACGGCTATTGTTGCGTCCCCCCAAACACAAAAGATAATCCTCTGCTCCGCCGCCTATGCCATCGGGTTTACACCGATCCATCTCCGTGAATGAAAATCTTGTTAAATAATGACCAGATAATTTTGCAGCTAGTCCGTGTTTGTTTCTAAGACTTCCAGCTATTTCACTTTTTATCATATACTGCAAGTTGCAATAAATCATTTTTGCCTGTCATTATGCTTGCTTAAATACATTTTAGTTTGCCCTGAAATGTCAATTATCATCTGATAATAATTCAGATGATACCCTATTAAAAAGGCCCTGGGCTTGGATTCGATTTACTTATGCATGACGGTCATCGAAAACATAAACTTTTGACTTTTTTCGGGTCGCAATTTACTCAAGTTATCAAGAAATATCTAATGATATGATACTGACATGACGATTGGCAAAATCGACTTGAAAGTGTACGCAAAATTGGTCAAAATCTGTCAAAAAAATGGCAGTACGGTATGTTCTCAAGATACCAAATTGCAAAGAGAATGAGGTTTGTTTACAAAGTCTTGTTACCAGGGCGTGGTTCGCGCGTGCAATTTAAAGCGCCGGCGCTGCGCCGTTATTCGTACCGTTGCACACAAGACGTACCGTACCAACCAAAATGTACAAAATGAAATTCGGTGAAAGAAAGAAACGCTCTATTCAACTCGGCTACGCCTCGTTGAATAGTATATATGGACTGCTTTGAGAGGCATGGTTGTTTCTAGAGGCTCAAGGAGGCTGCAGCGCGACTATGCCCGAGGGCATGGTCTGGCCGATGCGGTACCCGCGAGCCGAAAGAAACAACCGTATCTCGAATATAAAAGCAGTCCATATATATTTTACGAATCGAATTATAAACGTTAGATCTAGGGCCTAGTCTAGACCTAGATCTTAAACAAGTTAGAATAAAACTAAGCCCTAAGCGTAAGCCCCAGGCTAACGTTAGGCCCTAGCTAGTCTTCTAAGACTTAAATCTTAGCCATGCCCCCGAGTTTGACGTTAGGTCTCGAAGTCGAATATCAAAGCATTCCATACCAATTACCGTACTGAGTACTGCCACTAGTCTAAGTTAGGCATAGGTCAACGAGGCTACCCCAAGTTACGTCAAGTCTTAACTTTTAAATCTCAATTCGAGTCTAGATCTAACGTTAGATGTTAGATCTAAGATTAACCGGAACATTGTCATTAGGCCTACGGAGTACGGAAGTTAGATCTAACTTACTCCTGAGCTAACGTTAGATCTCACGACAACGTTGTCGTTTGTCATATAACGTTAGCGTTTAACTTCAAAGTGCAGTGACCGTCTTCATATCTTTTCACCCGACTCACCTTTTGCGAGCGTGAACAACTTGATGATTGATAATGATACATCCGTTATGCTTATGTCCTTAATAAATTAGTCTTCTTTTCAATAAATGCCATATACGGTATTTTAGCAGGAATTAAAAAGCAAAAATCAAAGATCAGCATCGTTCCATCGATAAGACATATCCGTTGCGCACACTTGCGCAATAATTGTCTAAAACTTTCGATCAAATCGCGCGATATTTATGGTATCTGCAATCACCGCAGAAAGCAACATTTTGCATGCAATCAAAAAGGGATCTGAGCCAAATTTTGTTATGCCCGTCGTTAAGGGGCGTGTCAGAGGGCAACGGGTAGAAATCTTGTTAACTATGCCCGTTGCCGTTGATTACCACATTAGTTTGTTGTTTTGAAGGCATTGTCGTTTACAGGGTGACCAGACGTCCCGTATTTCCCGGGATTGTCCCGTATTTTGCTCCTTTGTCCCGGCGTCCCGACAAACCCTTCCCGGGACGCCCATTTGTCCCGTATTTCAGAACATTGAACAAAATGTAATTAATACATTGAAAAGTGACAAATTTTCTTTAAATAACCAATAGATGACGAAGCAGAGACAACCATTAAATCGATAACTGTAAACTTTTGCAAGTTCTGCGGTGCAAACGAACTGGCCTCCTTCCTGTGTGTGGCAGGCTACTATAGCTAGACATGTAGGATCGGAGCAAATTCTCAATGGTGCCAACAAACTCACATGATAAACAGTGTTTCCACCAAAATAATCACAAAATTGACGGGAAATTCTTATATTTTATATTATTGATTCTCAGATTAATGATTTGGAGATGTAATCGGAGGAACAAGTTATTGACTTTTCATAGATCTAGTTGTTTCAACTTTCGTTTTGAGTCTTGGTGTATACGATACGGAGATGTTTCATCTATTTTTTTAAGTTTGACAATATTATGTTTCACTTTGAAATTTTGTTCATTTCTAAAACATTTTACTTTTGAAAATTGTTTAAATACATTTTTAAAAACATAAAATAACACTATGATTTTTGTTAGATGATTAAATTTTTTTGTTTGCTTGAAGTGTGATATTGTTTTCCTCTTTCTTTCTTTTCTACCCTATCCTTCCTGCTTGCCATTTTTTGTCATATCTTTATTTCTTATCTTTCTTTCCTGAACATTTTTTGTCTCTCTATCTCTGTTCATTTTTTTCTTTCCTTCTTTCTCTGACTTTCCTTCTCTATATCAAATTTTCTTTTTTTATTTCTTTCCTTAAAATTTCCTTGGCTTCCTTACTTCCTCTCCTGTTTCTTTTCGTTCTTTAATTCTCTCCTTCCATTATTTTCTCTTTTTTCATTCTCCCCTCCCTCTCTTTTTTCCTTTCTTTATTTTATTTTTTCCTTATAATTCTTTTCCCTTATTCTTTCTTTCTTTTCCTTCCTCCCTCCCTTCTTCCTTCCTTCCTCCCTCCCTCCATCATTTCCCATTTTTCTTCTTTCTTTCAAAGAATGAAGGAAACATATTTCTTCCCTTCATTCTTTCTTTCCTCCTCCTTTTTCTTACCCTTTTTCCTTTAATTCTATCCTTTATTTTGTCTTTCACACATTTATTCATCTTCCCTTCCTTACTTTTTCTTTCTTTCTATGTTCATTTCAAAAATGACGGAAACTTTTTTATCTCTTTTATTTTTTCTTTCATCCTTCTTTTATTCTAACTTTCTGTTATTTTTTTCCCTTCATTTCGTTTCCTTCTCAATTCATCTCTTTTCTTTCTCTCCTTCATTCTTCCGTTCACCCGGGCCCTTCCAATTTTTCACAAGTCTAAAACTTTGTGTGGGCTTCTTTGTTTATCTTTGTTTGTCGATTGTCCCGTATTTCATTTTGTGAAATCTGGTCACCCTGGTCGTTTACATGACCTCAGTTTTGACCAATCAGAGGAACGGATTATTCTACATTCTGAAAGAGAGGTTTATAAAGCAACTTTCTTTCAGCTCATGCGAAATCTCGCACCATCGCACTCATGCCTATCGCTATTTGTATACTGTCATGTTATTGGCTCTTTTTGTTGAGCGTTCTTTACGCAGTCGTACTTTGTACTTTTTATGATTTATTATTACGTCATCTCTCAAGGATGACGTAATGATCATCATGCTTAAGTATACTTTTTATTTTATCCGATAATGTAACTTTGGTTCAACTTCAATTATTCATACTCAAAAACTCTCCCATTTACCTTTTTAAAAGGGGATATAATTTGATGAGATGCCATGAACTATGATACAATCTAAAAGTGATATTTTTCAAGTATACATTTTCAGAAGGAATATTTGTAAACCTTTTTAGGAATGATAAGTGTGAAATGGTGCTGCCTGCCAAATCACAACACTGGTAAAGAAAGATCAAATTGATTTAACAATATTTAAAAAATAAGCAGCAAACACCATAGAATGGGCAAAGTTTTCATCACACTGGATAAATAAAAATGCCAAAAAGAAATGCCCAATGTTGGTTGGACACATAATTACCCTCATTGAGCATTTTTACCCAATATTTTTTTTAGAGCGTTATTGTAGGCGTGGTATAAAATGCCAGTATATCACGTCGGTTAATGGCAGTAACGGTAGAATACAAACAAAAATAAAATATTGATCATACAAGGAGAAATGTAAATAAAGTTTAATAGCTCATTTTGATATAAGAAAACAAAAGCATCTTAAAATAACATTTGCATGAAGGGAGGAATGTAAATAAAGTTTAACAGCTGATTTTGATATCATCGCAATACATAAAGATTTACAATCCCCTCGTAAATTGAGTTTGACTTTTAATGAAGCTTTAAAAAATACACTACTTTAATCATGCAATGTGTGATCGTGTGTGTTTCTCGGGAAGTGTTTTTTTTTAATCAAAGAATTGTAATGTATGTCGGGTCATCATATCATTGTTATATGGAAATAAAAACGACGAATTTCAAGGATGGTTCCATCTGTGCTAGTAAAAATTAATATCAAACATAGAGTTTATTTAAAAAACAAACGCTGGGTAATAAAGAGAACATAACAATTTGTTTATTTCTGAGATATAGTCTAATACCACCCGGGCTGAAACAACTTGGTCTACTCAGTTTAGTATAAAAATCACTAGCGTACCTACGGGGTGGCAGAGGGGGCAGACTGCCCCCCCCCCCATAACGAGTCACAACCCATGGAAGGGACCTATCCCTGCCCCCCCCCTCATTTTTTTTTCTGGTACGAAATCCTTTATTTATGGTTGATGACCTTTTTTTTTGCTTGTCAAATTTTGTGGCGGACGAATTTGCCCCCCCCCCTTTGGAAATCCTAGGTACGCTACTGATAAAAATTCGTTTGGTCCAAACGACTCTTCTGATACCTCCTTGTTAGTTTTTACAAAATTATGCAAAGCCTTTCATACGAATTGATAAAGAGCGAAATAATATTCCATTGATTTACAATGCTACATGTATGTACTTGTATGTTTAAATTGTCACTTCCCACTCTATATTTTTGGTGTTAATTGTTTCTGATGTTAAATATTTTGTATTTTTGACGTTGATTGTTTTTTATGATATATTTTATAGTTATCTTGACATGTATATTAAACTGCAGGGCGCCTTTGTAAAGCAGTTTTAAGAACTGAACAGGCCTACCCTGCAGTATAAAATAAATAAAACAAAAATAAATAAATAAAGAAATACCCACCTAGTCTAATTGTCATTAGTCTAATGTCAAGTTGGTCTAATTTCTACTTTGTTTACTCGTCATGTTTAACGTTTTCAAATGGAAATATGGTTCATAAGTATGTAATCTAACGACATAATTATGGGAAAGAAGACAAACTGGTAAATATGTTAAATGATCAAAGTGAGTAGACCAATTGGATGTAAAGACCGTTTGGGATGAGACCAAAACGGAAAGAAGACAAAGTGGATGTAGCGCAAGACTAAGCAATTTACTGGGAGAATACAGACATTTTTTCCCCGAAATAATTTTGAAGAATAAACCTTCGTTAGAGCCAGGACAAGATTTTTAGCTGAATGCCTACTTCTCTCTCAGAAAGAATAAATGTATTTATAACTCTCCAATTATCTATCTGTTTACAGATCCTATACCTAGGGATTGTCATCTATGCTCCTGCATTGGCGCTCAATCAAGGTAATTATCTACCTTTCACACCGCAAAAAAAATCTTAATTTAAATTATGATTTCAGTGACAAATAAGGCTAATGACGAATTTTGAGCACATGTGAAACCAAACTATATCACGAACGCTAATCACAATCACGAATTAAAAGTCTTCTCCGGAGGTGAATTCCAGTAAATTTTTTTACCAAGTATCGTTATCTTTGACTCAGACTTTGACTTATTTGTATGTATGATATGATGATTTTGCTGTTCTTTATGTTTTCATCAGGTCATTGATGAAAAAAGTTTAATGCTGATATTTTGTACCTGAAAGAATATGTTCTAAAATATAGATAATATTTTTTCCGTGTGAAAGGTCCGATGATTCTAAAGACGCATATTGCAATCATCATTTCAATGAAGATTCACTTGTGAAGAGGCCCTTAGTTTTATTAAATTCAAAAGTTTAGGTTCAGACAAAAAAATTCTTGTTTTTAAAGGTGCACCTACTATTAACGAAAATGAAATGTATTTATTATTATTATAACTATTGATATTATTATCAAGGTTGTTGTTGTTGTTTATTATCATACTCATTGATTTTTTGCGAAGTTTTTTCAATATTAATTTGACCCAATTTTACTGAAATTGGATCGACTTAGTTTGGAATATAAATTACGTGTTCTCTCTCCCTCTCATTCTCTTTCATTGTTTTTCATTTCTTTTTTTTTTCATTAGTTACCGGTTTGAATCTATGGGGATCAGTCATGGCTATTGGGATTGTGTGTACCTTCTATACTACAATTGTAAGTAGCATTTATTTCATCATCTCCACATTACAACTATTGCACAACCATTACATATAGCATAAGAGAGGGAGCTTTTTGGTCTAGAGATTCTGACTCTCGGCTTTTAATCAGAAGGTCGTTTGTTCGAATCCCAGTCATGGCGTTATTTCCTAAATTTCAGAAAAATATCTATATCTGCTATACTCGACAAAGGTGAGGTATATAGATACCTGGCAGGAATTACTTGCTTGAAATTAAATATTTAAGCATTATATTGTTTATTTGATAAATACATTGGCAGTCCAGTGCATGGGTGCACTATGTTCTCTATGTTCATTATTGCGTTTTATTAAAATTGTATGTACTTTTAAATGTCAAAATACATAAAGTGGTAAATGAATAAATGAACAAATTATTTATTAAATAAATAAGTAAGTAGGTACCGTAAATTAATTAATTGATTAATCAATCAATGGTGGTAAGACTCATAATAATAATAATTTTTAGAAATGATAATAATGATAATTAAAAATAGTAATAATAATGAAAATAACAATAATAATAATTAAAATCATGATAATATTTTTTTTCTTAGATGAAATGCACATAATCAAATTAGGTCATTACCATCCGCCTCTGGTTTTTCAACCTTGTATCGCGTTTTACTCCTATTGGTGCAGTGATATTGCTCCAATATGGCTCTTGTGTGAAGGAGTGTGGGTGAGTAAGGGTTCCGAAGATGGGTGTGAGTTTGGTTCCTTTTGTTTGGGTAGATATGCGAGTGTGCATTCATATCTCGTCTATGCAAAATACAGTGATTGTGTTCAATTATATGGTAATCTACACTGTTAAAAAAGCCTGATTTTACAGAAAAAAAGAAGTTTTTGCAAAAAGCAATAACAGAATCATTCTGTAACTACATAAAACAGGAATTTTTATGAAATTTAACAGAACAGGTATTTTAAAGGGGGAAAAGTGTGTTTTATTAAAGGAAATTTGTAAGGTTCCATACACCAAATACCAGTTTCCTGTAAGATTACGCAATCTGGTAAGATTACAGGTGTTCTCGAGACTCTGCTGCAGGAACATCTTTTATTTTAAGGATGAATTTTCTAACAGTGTATATGTATTTTTTATCATTTATTATTTTTTGCGATTGTCTTGTTTTTGTGTTTGTCCTTATTTCTGCACAAATGTTTGATTCTGTGAATTTCTATGTTTTTGTTATCTTTATTTCTAAAAAAAATTCTTTATGTTTAGATATATTTCTGCATTTTAGTTTATTTATATATATTTCTCAAACTGTTAATTTTGGCACTTTTGGCTGCCCATAGCTATGGACTCCTTCACCTGGTATTAAAGTTGCTGTGCTATCTACGATACAATGATTATTTCAATTTCAGTCTGATAGCATTCCACTTAATAGTTAGTTAACCACCACGGTCATGATTGTGGCTCAGTGGTAGAATGAATGAATGAATTTTTGCTTATTAATAAAACTATTATCCCTCAGCAATTTGGATTCCGTAAAAATTGCTCCACCAGTATGGGTGTTTTAAATTTAATCAATACAATAGTCAGTGCAATTGATGGTGGGAAGTATTGCCTTGGTATATTTTTAGACTCGTCAAAAGCTTTTGACACAATTGACCACAAAATTCTCTTGAAAAAACTTGTACATTATGGCGTGCGAGGTACAGCCTTAAATTGGTTTAAAAGTTACCTGGAAAATAGATTACAATTTGTTACTGTTAATGGTACTAAGTCACAATCAGGTAATGTCAAATATGGTGTACCACAGGGATCTGTTCTTGGCCCATTGTTATTTTTGATCTACATTAATGACATCATAAATTCGTCTCAATTATTTACATATTCTCTTTTTGCTGACGATACTTGTTTATTATATTCTCATAAGAATATTCACACTCTCATGCAAACAGTTAATACTGAAATAAGTAAACTTTTTGCATGGTTTTGCTGTAACAAATTGTCATTAAATACTGGTAAAGCACAATATGTATTATTCAGGGCTAGAGGAAAGGTTATCCCTGATGATGTTAATTATTTAGTTGTTGGTGGTCAACATGTGCAGTTCCTCGGTGTAACGGTTGATGAATTTTTATCATGGAAAAATCACCTTGATAATGTATGTACTAAAGTGTCTCGGAGTGTTGGAGTAATATCCAAACTTCGGTTTTTCCTCCCCCAGCAGACCCTAGTTACTCTATACAATGCTATTGTCATGCCTTATCTGATGTACTGCAATATTGCTTGGGGCACACTTTTAGGACCCATATACATAAACTGCAAGTTCTTCAAAAAAAAGTTGTTAGATATATAACATACTCAGATTACAGGTCACCAAGTACTCCTTTATTTTTGCAACTGCAAATTTTGCCTTTCAATGAGATGGTTTCTCTTAGTTGTGTAATATTCATGTTTAAATGTCGATCATGCCAGTATACACTTTTGTCTGATGTGTTTGTGGAAAATTCTTCAATCCATCATTATCATACTCGTCAAAGAAACCTTATCCATCAGCCATATGCTCGAACCCAAACTGCTTTGAAATCATTTAAAATAGTCTGTGTTAAAGAATGGAATAGTTTACCCAATGATATAATTAAAAGCTCGACTCTATCTCGATTTAAAATGTTATGTAAAAAACGCCTTTTTGACAGATTGCAATCAGGTACTACATGTACATGAGTCAAGAGGAGTTAGCCATGAATGATATGTCCATGCGTGCGTGTGTGTGTGGGGGTGTGATGTGTGTGTGTGTGTGCGCGTATGTGTGTATAGCTGAAGGGGGGGGTTGTTTGTAGTTAGTTATAAGTTATAACATTGTTCATCATTGTACGTTAGTTATACTTATTGTAGATATGTTATTCATCGCTACAGGGGCCCTGTTAACAAGCTGTGCTTCACTGGGGTCCCAAACCTAATCAAATATTTAATGTCTTGCTTTATACCATTACTATGAATGTGTTTGATTTTGGTTTGAATAAACTATACTACTACATTCGACACATGAACGGGAGGTCATAGATTCGATCCCGGACTATAAAAATGGACCTAATGCCTTCTTGGCGCTCATCCTTTGAATTTGAGAACTGTAATAATTAAATGCTATGTTAGGCAGGGTGCACTGTTAATAAGATTTATGGTGCTACCGTATATGAGGAATCGTCAATATCGTTCGAAAATTTATCCTTAAAATAAAAGATGTTCCAGCAGCAGAGTCTCGAGAACACCTGTAATCTTACCAGATTGGGTAATCTTACAGGAAATTGGTATTTGGTGTATGGAATCTTACAAATTTACTTAGATAAAACACCCCTTTCCCCTTTTAAACAGACCTGTTCTGTTAAATTGCAGAAAAATTCCTGTTTTATGAATTTACAGAATGATTCTGTTATTGCTTTCTGCAAAATCTTCTTTTTTCTGTAAAATCACAGGTTTTTTAACAGTGTATTATGTCTTACTTTGTCTTACTCTGTAGGGAGGAATGAAGGCAGTGTTGTGGACTGATGCCTTTCAGGTCATGGTTATGATGTCAGGTTTCTTAGCTGTTATCATCAAAGGCTCTATGAATACTGGTGGGCTCGACAAAGCTTGGCAAATTTGCGAAGAAAATGGAAGGATTGATTTCTGGAAGTAAGCATTATAGTTGCCATCTCTGTATGTTTAACAGATACGTCTTCTCCAGCTGTCACACCTGTAAACATTCCAAACAGACATGCGTATTAAAAAGCAAAACAAAACAAAATTGTAATCAATTATGAATAGGATTAAGAGGACCAATGTTTACTTAAAGTAAACATCTGAGATTTCATATCTGACCATCAAAATATGTTTACATAAATAATCAACATGTATGGAAATATTTCGTGACGAGATTTCATCCATCATTTGAAACAATGTAATGGTCCGAATGTTTCTGCCAGTCATAATGATTATAGGTTCAAAAGTAAAGTGATATTTTCCCCCCATTTCAACCTTCCTAATTTATGTTAGATGGCGAATCATAACGTATACATTTTTGTCAATCAACCATGAAATTGAAAAATCTTGGGATGAATACTTTTTACCTTCTTGTTTCAATTAGGCGTGTGACACCTCTATAGGGTATAGTGATTGATAGACGGCTAAACCTTCATGTAGATTTTTACTGGATGCAGCCTTAAACCAAACTACTAAAATCATGGTTATATACAGACTTAGTTATAAACTCTGTTGAGTTCAGATTTTCTTTTGTTTGAACTCAGCTTATTTTTTCAATTAATATGAAGCGTATAATTTAATGTAATTTTGTTTTCAACCGCGTTGTATTGAACCTTTTAAATTTGTTCACACGAAAAACAGTTGACAACTGTTTTTCGTGTGAACAAATTGGACGAAAATTGTAGTTTGGTCTTAACCTAATATTTTAAAAGGGCACTTTCCTAGGGATGAGTGTGTAAATTGTTATAAAATCAACAGGTGTAACAGGTGTATATTATCAATCTAATTACCCTCCTCCTTTAACTGTTCAATTAACAATAAACAGAATATTAAATCATCCCCTTTATGTTGCATAAAGACAAATAAATCTTTCCTAGAGTAAATGATTTTACCTTTACCATGGCGTATATTTCCCGATATAACTGATATTGTACTCTCTATGGAGTTGCTAGATGTAAAACCTAAATAATCATATTACGTATTTTTCTTTAGTTTTGATCCTGATCCCACCGTCCGTCATACATTCTGGACGATCATAGTGGGCGGAACCTTTACATGGGGAAGTACTTATGGAGTCAACCAATCACAGGTCCAGAGATATCTCACGTGTGGCAAGGAAAAGACCGCCCAACTGTAAGTGCATTCACGTCAGCTTCTACATTGCTTCCAGGTACCTGTTGCAGAAAGAGTTGCGTTTAAATTTCAAAGTCAAAATATCAAGCGCAAGTCCCGAATACTGGTGCTTCATCAGCTGAAAATCAAGTTGCGTAAGATTTTTTGAGTTGCGTTTGATCGCAACTCTTTCTGCAATTACGGGTCCCTGGTGTTACAGGGGTGGTGTAGTCTGCTGGGCAAAACTCTTCACTCGAGTTAAGGGTCTGATTGTGCAGCCTACTCATGCATTGTGTGTACTGAAGGCCCTCTTGTATTGGAACGGCAGGTTATTAATGTGCTGGTCTTTGCATAGAGGCACACTTGTTGATCAAAGTTCCAATCAGGATCTGTGCCTGCAGACTAATTTTTACACTTGTTAGTGTCCGTGTCCGTATAAGACCACACCCACACGTCTTAAAATTACACTCTAGAGTTCGAACTTAACTTAAGGTATTTTCTTAATATCCGTGTAGGTGTTGAACTAACAACAAACAATTGACTCTTGAGTATTGGTTTGGTCTCCTAAGCACATGGATCAACACTACAGCCTTCGATATGTTCTTAGGTTCGAATGACGTCACAGCAAACAACCAGACAAGGGGCAAACAGTGGATCATTGAATAGATCAAAATGAACTCTATTCATAAACCATCATATCAATAATATCAATAACCATCCTTTCATTTACAGGAACACTATGTGCATTTACCAGTTGAACACGATTTGTTTTCACGACAATACGCATATTCAAGGGCGTTGCCTTTTTCCCCGGTTATGACTCTTTGGGCAGTTTGGAGGGCCTCATTCTGAATCATTTTGTGTTAACTTTTAAATTATTCAATAACGTCGCATAGACGCTTAGACCCAACAGGCAGATATTTGAGAAATTTACACAATTTCCTTATATTTTTCTCTCTCCGGTTTTTATTTTTTTTAATGTATAGCGCCCTCTTCATGGCTATCATAGGTATGGTGATAGTGGTGTCAGCAGCCTGCCTGTCAGGATTGGTCATGTATGCAAACTTCGTAGACTGCGATCCCTTTACGATGGGCTACGTATCCTCATCTGATCAGGTAATAATACAGGGGGCCGTTTCATAAAGCTGTTCGTAAGTTAATAGCGACTTTATAAAAGAACGACTGGTGATCCTTTCTTACGCGCTAAACCATCTCCAATGAAAATACAATTTACCACAAGAAAGGATCACCAGTCGTTCTTAAAGTCACTCTTAACTTACGAACGGCTTTATGAAACACCCACCAGGGAGAGTTTGTTCTAAAGCAACTTGATTCAATAATTTTGCATGCTTGCCTATTGTGTCAATAAGTTGTGATTCAATAAAACTCATGATTTGCAGTTTTATAATCTTCAATTATTTGTTAAGGCACACAGGGATTCAACAAACTTTTCTGTTAAATTCACGCATGATTTCATGATCAAAATGACATACTCAAAATGTTTTCAAATGTTAACTACTGAAATTTGAATATGACCTTTTTTGTTTCATGTTCATTTCCAAAATATTAGCAACAACTTGCCATAAGTTTACATTTAAAAATAATTGTAACAACAAATGATTTATCAAGTTGCATTAATACAAGTACAATGAAACAATAAACCAATAAAGGACCAAGAAGTGATCCCTGTGGTACTCTACATGTAATGTCATTGTAATTAGAAATAGAATCATTACTGGAAACAAACTGCTATCTACTCGAAAAGCAACTTCTGACCACTGCACAGCCCTTCAACATTTTTCATAATTTTATAATTGAGATATCAAAATTTCATGGTGCCAATGGTTTTGGAGCTGTCGAGAAATTCTCTGTTTGAAGATTATCTGTTATAATATATGATTTATGAAATATAAAATTTCTTAGCATTTAATCTTACTGTGGTGTGTTGTTCAGCTTTTCACATTGACGTTTTATTTTTGCTTGTAGCTGATGCCTTATTTTGTAATGTATCTATTTGGAAGTATGCCTGGCTTACCCGGATTGTTTACATCAGCCGTCTTTAGTGCAGCACTAAGGTAATGTACACAGCAAAAACTGTGGTGTTAACCGGTGTACATAGAGGACCATACCACTTATTTTACACCGGTGTCAAATTGGTGGTGTTAGTTTTACACCTATTATTACAACACCTATGGTTGTTACATTTACACTCTTTGGTGTTATGTTCAATCTCTAGGGTGTTATTTTAACACTTCAGGGTGTGGTCCTCTATTAACACCAATTGGTGTCAATTTGAACACCACACATTTTTTACAGTGTATCCTCTCTGTTATACATAGAGGTATACATAGATTGCAATAAGCCGACTCTTCATTTTAGTCACTCTTAACAGTGTTGGGATAATTTTATGTTACGAAAAACGATAAAATTGTATTTATACTTGCACCATTCATATTTTAGGGAGTAGGGTCCTATGAAATGCAAGCTCTGTTTTGAATTTAGGTTCCGCCACTTTCGTTTTCGCAGAAACCTCTTTTTCAACCTATTGTACTTAGTCACCGAATACCTTTTCTTTAGACAAGCTTACTTTTTTCAACTGTATATGTAATTTGTTTACTATTTGTTTATCGTGTATGTATTGTAAAGATAACAAGATTTGAACTATAAATTCAAAACAAATCAAGTTAAAATTGGCAACATTTGTACTTTTTTCAACTCATTTTCATAATTTAAAGGAAAAGGGAGACAGGTCACGTAAAAGATTTGCAACAAAGTCAATGGTATACAAGCTTTGCCATAACAAAGCGGGATTCTACCAAAAGTGTACAAGGATTCTACCAAAAGTATACAAAAGATTACCTGGGCAACGACTATGATCGATTTCTAACCTATGGAAATCCAGCACTTCCATAATTCTTCGTTTAAAAGCGAATTCTCTTTATTGAGTTTTAAGAACACTGACCGACGAAACACAAGTGACAAGTATCAATTTGAGAAAACATACGAATTGTAGAATTTATAATACTCCTATGTAAGACATGGCGTTGGCCTAGTGGTACTTCTCGTTTTAACTATGGTTTATGATTGTCATTGCCTTCCTTAGTACTGTATCATCTGGTCTGAACTCTCTGGCTGCTGTAACTGCTGAAGATATTGTAAAGTCTATCTGGCCAAAGATTGAAGAGAAGAAATATACTCTTGTCACCAAAGGTCTTGGTACGTATCATGGATAATGACTTTCCAGATAATTTTTACATTTTATCCGCAAATGAAATACAATAGGGCATGCACCTTTAAAGCAGCTACAGCCAATGAACCAGGTCCCCGGTCGGGTCCTATTACTAGTCCAGATTGGACCTTGTTGTTTGGAAGTGCCCTTTCACAAAGCTATCTTTGTTAGGGAGAGTAGATTGGCGCTGATTAGAGATTGGGAGACATGTGACCTCTTTGCTAGCTTTGGAAAAGGGCACTTCCAAACAACAAGGTAGGTCCAGTCTGGACTAGGCCCTACTGACAGATACACAATGAGGCCACAACTTGCCACGTGCTAATATCATATTATTTCTCTCTCAAGAATCGATCTCGCCGTTTATTTTCATGACCTTTGGATAATTGGATGATAAGTGATATTCAAATTTCTACATTATTACCTTTATTTATTTTAGTTAATTCTTTCTCATTTTCTAGCACTTTTCTTTGGGGTTCTCTGTATTGGAATGACGTATGTAGCTTCACAGCTCGGAGGGGTTCTTCAGGTTTGATACACAGCAAATACTGTGGTGTGAACCGGTGTACATAGAGGACCACACCAGTTATTTTACATCGGTGTTAAATTGACCGTGTTAGTTTAACACCTATAGATGTTACTACAACACCTTTTGTTGTTGTTATATTTGCACTCTTTGGTGTTATGCTCAATCTCTATAGGTTAAGATTTTAACACCTCAGGGTTTGGTCCTCTATTAACACCAACTGGTGTCAGTGCCACAGTTTTTACAGTGTATGTTTCATTTGATTTCAAACACTTTTATCTGTTTCTATGCAAAAGATTACTTCAAAGATGTTATTGGTTTTGAACTATATTTTGTTCCATTATTATTTTGTTCCAACATAAGTTGATTTAAAAGAGATGATATGATTTATTGATGTTAGATTTAAATTACTCTGTATCGCCCTTACCGTAAGGATAAGCACATCATAGAAAAAGAGAGATTGGCATCGTTGTTGTTATTGTGGACATTATAAATACGATAATCTTACTATACAACAGAACATGTTTGAAGGAAACCGTGTCGTAATCAAATAAAACATTCAATAAAATATCTCATAAATAGAGCTTAACTGGTCACATTATTCGAAAATGATGGGGTTGTTTTAATAGATTGTTGGGATTTTATTTGATTTAATTTTGTTGTTTTCATCAAATTATTGACAGTTTTCCTTCCCCGATCTTTCTTTACAGGCTGCACTAAGTATATTTGGAATGATTGGCGGACCAATGCTTGGGTTGTACAGCTTAGGAATGTTCTTTCCATGGACAAATTCTTACGTAAGAGACATCATCGTTATGTCTATGACAGACCACCAATTGATTTCATCACAATTTTCTTTATTATTCATTCATTTATCTTTTGCATTCCTGTCTTTCATGAGTATCTTTATCATTATTTTGTCGGTTTTCACTGACCTGTTTATACAATAATATAATTTAGCTGAGAGGTGAGATTATAATGCATCTTTGTAATGTACGTTACAAGGTCTTAATGATCATAAGAATCGAATGAAATGATATTAATTTCTAGTTTTGATTAAGATAAGTTGTTTTGTCTAGCCTTGTAAGAAGATAAAAGCAACATATCCACCACTTAAACTATATAGGTGAAACAATAACTGCCGGCAAAACATGGTTAGGGCGGAAAACATTTTCTGACCAAAAATGAAGCACGTTCCCTAAAACAAACAAAAAATCTGACAGACAAAAAAAAATTCAAAATTCTGTCAAGGCGGGTTGTACCTGACCAATCGAGTGTGCAAGTTCTCCTATTAAACTCAATTATTCAAAGTAGAATTGAATGTACTGGTAGTTAAGCAGAGTGAAAATGAAATTACAAAGTAAACTGTGGTGTTAAAACTGACACCAAATGGTGTTAATAGAGGACCACACACTGAGGTGTTAAAATAACACCCTAGAGATTGAACATAACACCAAAGAGTGTAAATGTAACAACCATAGGTGTTGTAATAACACCTATAGGTGTAAAACTAACACCACCAATTTAACACCGGTGTAAAAAACTGGTGTGGTCCTCTATGTACACCGGTTAACACCACAGTTTGCTGTAACGCATGATTGAAGAATATTCCGTAACATTTACCTATTCTTAACTATAATCTTTGTCTGAACATCTTCTGAATAAAAAAAAAACATTTCAACGTCAACGCTAAACCAACTTTTCGTGAATTGGGAAATTTACAAAACAAAATCAGGGGCAATTATTGTCAAAAGACCTTTATAATGAAAAAAATAAAGATTCTTATCTAATAGTTCTCTCATATTGTTTTGTCCACAGGGAGCTATTGGAGGTACCTTGTGTGGTTTGGTCTGGTCCCTATGGGTAGGAATAGGGGCACAACTTTACCCCCCTGAGGTCTATAAACCACCACTATACACAGACGGGTGTTATAATGAAAGCATACTTACCACGATGACTATGGGACCTACTACTATGATGCCAACCGAAGAACCAAGGTTTGTTTCCCCCCCCCCTTCCACCTCCTCCTATATGTCCTTACTCCATCCCTCCCTTAACCGCCCCCCCCCCCCCCATTTCCCTACCTCACACTGTAAAAACTGTGGTGTTAAAACTGACACCAATTGGTGTTAACTACTTGACTACTTGAGTGTCAAGACGTAGATATTGCATGGAATATATGGAAAGGTCTTTTTGATGGCGTTTGCAACATTCATGCTCCATTTCGATCAATTCGCATTCGTACTAAATATATGGCACCCTGGGGCCCGTTTCTCAACACCGTCATAAGTCTAACTTCTTGACTAAATCGGAGATAGTGAGGTACTTGTCCGCTAACCGTTTCACGAAGCCCTCTTTACCAAGATCGGGTACAACAACCTCACTAAATATTTATGACTTCTCTGAACCTCTCACAACTTCTTTCTTAATGACGAAGTGGCATCACGTGGGTAGACTATGACATGCAAAAGTGCCTAGAAATGTGAAAATTATAATCTTACGTAATCAATCATAGATGTTGAAATTACATCCAAACACAAGTTGGATAATGCATTCTATAATCATTGTAATACAAAGAATCTACAAAAACTGTTGGTAATACTCCACAAAGCCATTCATTTTGAAATAGTAAAATAATTTAATCGATAAAGATTCTACCACGTCAGGCCATCCATAAATGGACTCGTATTTGTCATTTTCAGACCCTTATTAACATTTTGATAAATTCTATCTCTAATTTACGCATAGAATTTCTCACATCGTAAGTTTCAGTATCTAAGATTTAAAACAAAACTGTTAGACTATATTTTGATGATGTTTGGAATCGTAAAATACCGTATAATTATCATCATTTTACAACGAAAACCGTTATGGTTTTACTTTCCTAAACTATTAAAATTGGATATCCCGGGGGTACCCATCTCAACGTCCACATGTGATTTTTTAGTCACGAGATCAATTATTCATAATTCCATATTCTCAGCAATTGAATGCTCTAGTCTTCATGGTCTAAGTATGTATGGTGCATAATATACCTGTGCTATTATTTTTAAAAGATGAAATTCCCAATTCATCACAATATTTGCAATTTTGTTGTAATTTTTCTTTTTGAAAATTATGCTATTTTGTGACTAAGGCTACGTCTCGTCTGCTCTTTTTACCGATAATATCGATATCAAGGTATTTTAGTTAGAAAGCCTTTCGAGAAACGGGTTTAGTAAGATTGGAACTAACTCCGTGGTTGGTGGATAAAGATATTACTAACTTGTCCAGGTGTTGAGAAACGGGCCCCTGGGTGACAAAGGAAATGATTGAACTAGGGAGACATAGAGATTATCTTTTCAAAAATGCAATAACCACCAATGATTGGAAGGAAGCTAAGCAAGTTAGAAACAAAGTTAACAACATGGGGAATTATTTGAAGAAACAATATTACAACAAAGAAGTGAAAGAAAACAAAAATGATATTAACCGATTATGGAATGTGACAAAAGAAGCTGCTTCCATTCGGAAATCAAATACTTTACCCTTAGCAGATAACAAAGTAGACTTAGCAAACAATTGTAACGACCACTTTACTGATATTGGAGCAAACTTGGCCAAAAGTTTTGGTCGTGATTGCCAGGTTTTGTCAGTTAATCATGGCAACAATGATTCACTTTTCAAATTCCAACCGATATCTACGTCTTTTGTTGAAAAACAAATTCGTGTCATGCCTAGTAAAAAAGCAACGGGGATGGACAATATAACATGTAAGCTCCTGAAAGCTGCTTGCCCGGCCATACTCTCTTCGTTGACACACATAATAAATGTTTCTCTTTCATCAGGAAAATTTCCCGCAGAATGGAAACTTGCGATAGTTACACCGCTATTCAAGGACGGAAATCGTAACTTAATTGAAAGCTATAGACCGATTTCGGTCTTACCGTTGGTATCTAAATTAGTGGAAAGAGCGGTCCACAACCAGTTGTATGATTTTTTGCAAAATTCAAATTTCCTATGCCCCCAGCAGTCAGGTTTCAGGCCGAGGCACTCGACTCAATCCACCGTACTTGATGTAACTGATTTTGTATTAACTAATATGAATGATGGTCTTGTAACTGGTGCACTATTTATCGATCTCAAGAAAGCGTTCGACACTGTAGATCATGCGATTTTATTGGATATTTTAAGCAATGCGGGCGTGAGAAATGTTGAATATGAATGGTTTAAATCATATCTCACTAACAGGAAACAAAAGGTAAAAGTGGATGATAAATTATCTAATATGAGAGCTATTCAATATGGAGTCCCCCAAGGCGCAATTTTAGGGCCATTGCTGTTTATCATGTACATAAATACTCTTCCTAAATCACTATCAGGTATCGAATGTAAAATCAACATGTATGCAGATGACGCAGTCTTACTTTTCAAAGCCAGGTCACCTAATGATCTAGAATCAAATATGAAAGCCGGATTAGAAGAATTGTGTAATTGGTTATTAACTCATAAGTTAACACTAAATACGAGTAAAACAAAATACATGATACTTGGATCCAAACATCGACTCAATAATTTCAAAAATGTTGAGATTTCTATTGGAAATAAGGAAATTGAGAGAGTATCCGATTTTAAGTATCTAGGTGTTATACTCGATGAAAATTTGACATATGAAAGTCACATAGATCACATTGCTAAAAAGATTTCGAGAAAAATTGGATTTCTACGTCGATCCGCAAAGCCTTATATCCCGGTCGATATTTTTAAACTACTCTGTAATGCTTTGATCATGCCCCAATTTGATTATTGTGACATAATTTAGTCTAATTCCTCTCTCGGTCTCCTTGATAGACTTACCAAATTGCATAACAGAATGGCAAGGATGATCTTGGGGGCCCATCCGCGAACTCACATTTGTGATTTATTTTCCGTTCTAAAATGGAAAGATCTCTTTTCCAGACGGCATTTCCATCGAATGTGTGAAGTATTTAAATGTGTTAATTGTATTTCTCCCCCATATTTAAGTGAACGGTTTATTAAACCTAATTATGATATAGGCACTAGATCAATGTCCACTGCCTCCCTGCAGGTAAACAGTGCTCCTCTACATAATAACAGTGGCAAGAGGACTTTTCAGTACATCGGGACCATAGAATGGAATAATCTTAGAAAAGATCAACGCCAGGCTATGTCCCTCAATTCATTCCGTGCCTCGTTTAACAAATGAATAATTGATAGGCCTTGCAACGAAGAGGAGTAATATTGCGTTATTCAATCATATTCATATTCTAATTTGGCAAACATTACAATCTCTACTCAAATTATTATCAATCAATGTGAACATAACTCTGTCACCAGTCATCCATCCTTCTCCCGTTAAATCGTATGCAGCAGTTTCCAATAGCCTTTTCTTTTTCCTTTGTTTCTTGAAATTCAATGTTGATCTTTTATTAGATTGTATTTTTAATGTTTTTATTTGCTGTTTTAGTGTATGCCATTTTGATTTATGTATTCATTCTTTGTAAATATTGTACATATTGATTTTTATCTCAGGGCCCTCAAGGACAGCAGTTTGTTAACTGATGAGGCCACCCTGATTAAATAAAACTGAAAATAAATAAATGATAAAATAAATAAATAAATAATAGAGGACCACACCCTGAGGTGTTAAAATTACACCCTAAAGATTGAACATAACACCAAAGAGTGTAAATGTAACAACCAAAGGTGTTGTAATAACACCTATAGGTGTAAAATAATTTAACCCTGGTGTAAAATAACCGGTGTGGTCCTCTATGTACACCGGTTAACACCACAGTTTTTGCTGTGCACCCTCTCTCATCACCATATATTTCTACTCAGGGGTGTAACATATATATATGGGTCGCGGCATTGGGACACGGACTAAATTGTGAGTGACTGTTTGCAGAGTTCATGAAGAAGATAATGTTTCACTTTTATCGACCTCGAAGCGCGAGCTATGCAATTTTGATATCCTGACCTGAAAATAAACACTTCAAGAACTGCTTTTAGGAATACATGAAGAGCATACGTATCTCATTAAACCAAGACGAACTACTACTACTACTACTACTACTACCACTACTACTACTAATAATAATAATAATATTAATTATAGTAATACTATTACTAATAATACTACTATTACTGTTCTAAATAATTATAAAGAAACTGCCAATCGTATAAATGACAATTTTCAACAAATTGCTTCAAACTTACCTAGGTTGAATAAACAACAATTACCGTGTTTCTAACCGGCGCCCCCTATGTGCCCTTTTATCATTATTCGAGGGTTTGCAGTTGAATTGAGTACTCCGTTAGCTGACATCTCAAACTCATCTTTCCATCTAGGTATTTTTCCACAAATGTGGAAGTATGCTGAGATCATTCCTGTTCCAAGTCTTCCCCACCAACAATCAATGAGTTAAGACCAATTGCATTAACATCATCTTTTTGCGAAGATTGCGGAAACATTTATTGAAAACTGGCTTTGGGAAGATATTTCGAACAAAATTGATCAAAATCAGTACGGAAACAGAAAAGGAATTTCTACATGTAACTATTTGATTGGGTTGTTAAATGAACTATTTAGGAATGCTGATAAACCTAAGTCAATATCAACAGTCATACTGACAGATATTTGGAAAGCTTTCGATCGGATAAATCACAATATTCTTATTACTAAATTATGTAGAATGCATGTTCGACCTTGTGTTATATCTTTGGTAGTAGATTTCTGAAGTAATCGTCAACAAGCTGTGAAGTATAGGGGCCAGCTATCGAAATCAAAATGCAGTGTTACGGGTGTACCCCAGGGTACCAAACTTGGTCCCATTTTATTTTTGATAATGATAAATGGCGCCTGTAGTGATAGTATTTTGTCATATTCTAAATATGTAGATGACTTAACTATGGTAGAGTGTAGAATGAATAATCAAACTTCACAAATACAAACTGAAATTGAATTTCTCGAATCATGGACTTCTCGAAATGGTATGGAACTTAATGCATCAAAATGCTTTACAATGTCAATTTCATTTTCAAAACAACCTCTTCGACCGCAAGTGATCTATATAAATAACACCCAATTGCAATGTGTAACCACGGTGAAAATCCTAGGAATTACAATTCAGAATGATTTAAAGTGGAATGCTCATGTAACCGAAATAATGAAAAAGAACAATGAAAGCTTACAATCTACCAGAATGTGATTTGTTAACAGTGTATATAGTGTATGTAAGACCAGTCCTAGAGTATTGTGTACCTCTATTAGCTGCTTCTCTTACTTTGAAACAGATGAAAGATATTGAAACTTGGGAACCAAGTATTCATTTTATGACAAGGCTCTAAATACCTTAAATTTGACTTCACTTGAAAGTCGAAAAGAAAAATTTACCACAGATTTCGCTTTAAAGTTAAAAATAAATCAATTGTACAAAAACTGGTTACCTCCAATGGAAACAAACACTTTCAATTTACGACATATGAATAAATAAAAGATGATTCCATGTAAAACAAAAAGATTTCAGGACAGTGCTCTTCCAAGCCTGACAAGATTTTTAAATAAATATCATGGTAACTAACTGCAATTTGTGTAATGAATGTGCAATATTGTATTATCTATAATTTCATTTTTATCCATTTTAACTTCATTTTTAACTGCACATAATATGTAATTTTAATTTGTATATTCATTGTTTATCTTCGTCATTTTTTATTATTGTATGTTGGCATTGCGTAAACATGTACAATTCATTCTGTGACTGCCATGTTTTTTTTTCATTAAACCTGAATTGAATTGAATACTACTACTACTACTACTAATACTGCTAATAATAATAATATTTTTACTGTGAATGATACAAAGCAAAAAAGTGTGGTGTTAACCGTTGTACATAGAGGACCACACCAGTTATTTTACACCGGTATTAAATTGGTGGTGTTAGTTTTACACCAATAGGTGTTATTACAACACATATGGTTGTTACATTTACACTCTTTGGTGTTATGTTCAATCTCTAGGGTGTTATTTTAACACCTTAGGGTGTGGTCCTCTATTAACACCAATTGGTGTCAGTTTTAACACCAGTTTTTATAGTGTATTAATACTGCTAATAATAATATTTTTACTGTGAATGATATAGTCTTTGATACAATGCATATTGATTTTTCAGACCGGCTATCGCACCGTTATACTATCTATCGTATTCCTGGTACAGTGCGGCTGCTTGGCTTCAGACTTGTTTCTGGGGACTTCTGATTAGTTTCCTGACAGGTACGTACACAGCAAAAACTGTGGTGTAAACCGGTGTATATTGAGGACCACACCAGTTATGTTAAACCGGTGTTACATTGGTGGTGTTAGTTTTACACCTATAGGTGTTATTACAACACCTATTGTTGTTATATTTACACTCTTTGGTGTTATGTTTAATCTCTAGGGTGTGATTTAACACCTCATTGTGTGGTCGCCTATTAACACCAATTGGTGTCAGTTTTGATACCGCAGTTTTTACAGTGTAAGGTCTCTCGGACTGAAAATAATGATAGGGCATTTTAGCAATCACTTCTCAGACGCTTTCTATATCGCAGAGAATATTTTTGTCAAAAGCCCTGCATCACAAAACAAGCTTTGTCGAAATAGAATCACTGTAAAAATCGTGGTGCTAAAACTGACACCAATTGGTGTTAATAGAGGACCACACACTGAGGTGTTAAAATAACACCCTAGAGATTGAACATAACACCAAAGAGTGTAAATGGAAAAACCATAGGTGTTGTAATAACACCTATAGGTGTAAAACTAACACCACCAATTTAACACCGGTGTAAAATAACTGGTGTGGTCCTCTATGTACACCGGTTAACACCACAGTTTTTGCTGTGATTATGAATCAAAACAGCAGTGTCGTCGTGGACTCTGGACAAACGACATATTTACCATTTTTTGTCTGGTCCGATGTGTTGTCCCGATCCGCCAACTTTCGACAGTGACTTTTAATCTGTCCATTGTGATTTAACGGCCATTTCCAATAGATTCTCATCGTTCCAAAAAGCGTCTGCCAAGTGGACGTTTAAATTCGCTCTTATCTAAATAAACTTGAGTAAATGCTCATTGCATATTCATTAAGTCATGCACAAAACTGCTTCACCGAAATAATGCAAAAATTGGCCTATATCATAACTTTGTTATTTTTGTCCGATTTGATGAAGTCTAGATGTTTTGTTTGTCTGGCTTTATTTTATCTTAAAAACCATATTTTTTTCCTTCAGCCTGGAGTACCTTTTAACGTTAATTTACTTCGGGGATAGTGAAATGCAGTCATATCTTTAGTGAGGGAACAAAGTGACTTCGAAACTATTATTTAATCTAAATGCTTGCGTAACTAAAGGATTGGAGCGTTGTGGCCCAGTGATTAGTCTCCGGACTTTGAAACAGAGGGTCTTGGGTTCGAATCCCAGCCATGGTGTAATTTCCTTTAGCAAGAAAATTATCCACAATGTGCTGCACTCGACCCAGGCGAGGTGAATGGGTACCCGGTAGGATTTATTCCTTGAACGCTTTAGCGCCTATTAATATGGCAGCTCAGCTACAGCCGGGGTAATAATATGATACCAAGTATCAAAGCGCAGTAGAGTATGTGCACATAGTAACTGCGCAATATAAATGGAGCAATTAAACGATCAGGACCAGTATTGGACACTAGCCTTAACATCTAATCTAACACTTATCAGCCCTAATCTCGATAAAGAACGTTGTATAACTTTGACTATTACGCTTCGTGTTTTGTATTTTTTTTCGGGCAGGTTATACCGATCCAAGAACGGTTAACCCAAGTCTAATAAGCCCTATCGTTGATCGTATGTACTGCTGCCTTCCTGAGTCAATCAAGAAACCGTTAAGATGTGGTGTGGGAGAGTTGTATCAAGAAGATGAAGAACCAAAGGTAGGAACTGTTCAATAACAATAATTATTCATAGAGAACAACACAAAAAAGTAAAACCTATCTGTATTGACATATCTCAGAGCTAATACAATTGGAATGATTAAAACCGATATTCTAAGACATATTCAGTTTCAGTTTTATATTTTCTCATTTCCAACAGAACAATAACAAAAATCCATGATACTATTACAATAATTGAAATCTAATAAACAGACATGTAGCACAATATTTATGTTTTAATTATACACTAGAAATTAATTAGAGGTATCATGAAATACTTGTAGATAAAAATAACATGTTGGAAATATAAAGTTATTATTTTTTTTGCGGGAGTTTCTGCATTTATTGTTAACTTAAAAAAATTACCAAGTGACAATTTTATAGGAATGAAAACAGAACATAGGAATTTGGACACAGATACAATATTGTAGATACAGCACAAAATAGAAATGGATAAAAAAAAGCAGAGGTCAAATGTGAAAGGCAAAAAAAGCTTGAGACATAGCAGTAGTTCAACAATATAACAAATTTCAGACGACAAATAGTGATTTTAAACTGACCACCAAGCAAAAATTCATAGCAATAATTGTTATCAATATCCTGTTCTTCACTGTCTGCCTTAAAGAGAATGAAATTATATCGCCTAATCACCAATTCATCAGGGAATTCATTTATCTATGTAGGAAGAAGATGATACAGCAATGAAAGTCAAGTATGAAAACGCCGCCTACGTTAACGATGATGAGTTGCCCCATCCCGTCAATGGCCACTATAAGGTATGAGATCATGAGATTACACTGTAAAAACTGCGGTGTTAAAACTGACACCAATTGATGTTAATAGAGGACCATACCCTGAGGTGTTAAGATTACACCCTAGAGATTAAACATAACACTAAAGAGTGTAAATGTAACAACAAAAAGTGTTTTAATAACTCCTATAGGTGTAAAACTAACACCGCCAATTTGACACCGGTGTAAAATGACTGGTGTGGTCCTCTATGTACACCGGTTAACACCACAGTTTTTGCTGTGTATTATGATTACTTTTTATAGAAAAATCTACAAAAGATACTCTTGTGTGAGGGCAATAATGCAATCCGACCAACACCGTCTGTCATTTCTCATTGACTATAATGTTAGAAATACTTAGTCTTGAAATATATCCGTTTGGAATATTTATTGCTATGAATACATAGAATTTTGGTTGGAAAGAGAAAATAAAATGGTTTGAAAGAAACCTACTTATTTTGTTCTTGGTAACATAATCATTACAATATTCAAGTTTAGAGTGCTATCATTAAAGTGAAACTATGTTTACAAGAAAACGCTTCTCAGAAGGTTGGAATACAAGTTAGGACCTTGCCAGAAGTGAGTAGCTGAAAGGCTATTGGTTTGTATATGGTTCATGTGTTCTATACATATACATTAAATCAGTTTGAATTTACATCACAGCAGAGTAATCAAACTTCACGTTGTACAGAAATGGCTCTTAATCAGCTTTGAATTGCACACATTTTCTATTCTTATAGTCTCAACTAAATGGTGATGCCTTGCCTGAGCAGAAATTCAGAGAAATTGGAACGCAGTTTACGAGTGATCACGAAGACAGCAGACTGTAGAATATCATGGGAACATTTCCTGAAGCATTCATCGGTGTGATATGCAATTATAAACATACTCTAAGATGCATTAAAGGGGTGTTTTCGGTCATGTTAATACATGAAAATTTCATATTTTTTTTGGTTGCGCTATACCCCAGCGATGCCGCCAGGTCGACACTGGACCGTTGGGTATTACCGTACCCCCTTTCTTCTTCGGTTAATGGATCGTCCTGTCGGCAGCGCTGGGGTACAATTTTCTTGTAAATTAAGATTATGTTGTATGTACTTATACAATGTTCTTTTTTATTGAAGTGCAACAATATGTTTTGTATACTTTGATTATTTTTATGACGAATAAAAACTGCAAAGATAAAAAAATCAAAGTGGTATCTTGGTCATAAAATGTTGTATTGGATAGGAGAAAAAGAAACTAAAAAAGAATGGTGAAAGTTTTAAAGAAATCGGACATGCAATACGAAAGTTATGCATGGCTGCTTAAAATTGAGATCCCAAAGACTATGTAGATTTCAAATTAGCAACTGGGTAAGTAAATTTTGACAAGTAAAGCGGCAAGGACAACCCATATAGGCCATGTAATTCATTATCAGGTATTGTGGTTTTCTCCTAAGTATCCATCCCCTGGACAGTAATAACCCATGTAGAATATTGTTTATGTTCTCATGAAAGAAAATTTGATTTGAAGTAAATCTTTTGAAAAAATGATTTTAGCCATTTTATGTATTTGAGTACATGGAAGAATAGTCCTTGCCTTACATCACAAGATATCACATATGCAGCCAAATCGAAGTCTGAATTGGTATAGTGACTACCAATATTTGCCATTTTTGAAAATTCACAACTTTCTTGTTGTTTGTCCAATATTGTTTGAAGTTTCACCTATCGACTTGGGTTGGATTCCCCTTTTAGGATTTCAGTGTTTAGACCTATACATAATTGTATATCACCAGACTCGATGATTATCAAGTTGTCATAGAGTGCTTTCAAAACGATCCAAATCAACGATTTGCAAGTTATTTATCCGAAGAAAAACCCTCAAAGAAGAACGGTCAAGGTCTGATATTCAACACCATGTTTTTATATTCTTCTGGATTTTTTAAACGGAATATGAGTCAGTTTGAACATTTTGTTTAGTGCACGCGCACTAAATGTTCACTATAGTGAAAACCAACCTCTGCGCTTTCGAATAACTATCAGATCTTTATCCACGTGTCCCAGAAAAATCGAAATAATAGACCTATATTAAGGACTATTGTTTTTGAAATGTTTAATATTTGTAAACATTAAGTCATTATTGTGTACAGCGTAAACTATATACGAATAGACTATAGAGGGCTTTCGATTTTAAAACCGCGCCGACATTCCGCCTTTCCTCTCACGACCTTTACACTTTGCCCTGCATGTTTGTCTGACATAGCAACGACTTTATATGAAAACTTCTACAACTTGATCACCAAATTAACGACAAAACTCGTAAAAATAATACAAAACACACTTAAAACGTTTAGCAACATACTACCCACTGTGTTGGGTAATGTATGTTGGTAAAAAAATATGTATTCTGGGCAATTATTATCCAAATATTGAGCAAATAATTACCCAGTTATTATCTTTCTTATTACCCAATTTGGGCAGATTTTAACCAGTAGTTGTGTGGACAGTTGCCCAAGGATAGTTGAACATGTTAAAAGTTGGGCATTTTCGCCCAACTATATTAATAGTGTATGCGAATATACAAATGCAAAAAAGGTAGATGTAGATTTAAAACACATGTCAGCTTCAGAGACAGTACTCTCGTGATAAATTATAGGCGTGTCGATATTAAAGTATATAAATATGTTTTATTCATTATTGTAAGATATACGCACAAGAAAGACTTATAAAGCCTGACTTTGTAAAATAGTTTGAACCACAGAACTGTTGTAATAAAACAGGTATAGAGCTTAATTCGTAGAGTAGGTATATATTCACTGGCAAAACGCACATGCAGTATACTGTATGCGTTTGCTTTTATTTTTACTGTCAAAGTATATGATGCATATTCGTGTGTGTTCATTGTTTTATTTGTTTTTTTTTTTCTATCATTGTTGAATATAAATCACTCAAATTTGGGAACCATTATAATGTTTTGAATGCAGGTTTATTGAGTAAATGCAATGATGATATACGAGATCTTTTATATTCCTGTATTGACAAAAACGACATGAAAAAGAGAAAATTATTAAAGATAATTGACTTTGATCATCTCAAAACTCGCATTACCATTGTCATTGTTGTTGTTTATTATGAAGGGTGCGCATCTTCCGTCAATTATCATATCAACGTCTGTCTGAGAATACGCACTACGATCATCACGAATATGATTATTGTCATTTACTTCTGATGAATAAGTAGGGAATGTCGAAAATGTTGGTGTTTCCTACAATAAATACTTGATTGGCATACAAACGCATCACTTTCCATGCGCGTATTCTTGGGGCCTCGGGTTCCGGGCCCACGGGAAGGCGAAAAGATGGCACCAAAATATATTAAGAAAAGAGAGGAAAAGAAAAGGGGAGAAAACATGAGGGAAAGGAAGAAGAGAAACCCAAAAAAGGGGGAAAGAAAGAGCGAAAGAGTGAATGAAAGAAAGAAAGAAAGAAAGAATGAAAGAAAGAAAGAAAGAAAGAAAAAAAAAAAGAAAGAAAGGGCGTGCCGAATTGATGTTAGACATAGGGCGTGTCGAATTGATATTCGACCTAGGAGCGCTGAATTGATGTCCGATATATAGAGGGCACCGAATTAATGTTCGACCTAGGGGGCGCCGAATAGTTGTCGAACATCAATCGGCGCCCCCTCGGTCGAACCTTCTGGGTGGAACATCAATTCAGTGCACCCCCCCTTCCCTCTTTTTTTCCTTCTCTCTTTCTTTCGCCTATTCATCTCCTTCTCTTCTTCTTTTCCTCCTTTTTTCTCCCCTTTGCCTTTCCTCTCTTTTCTTCGTCTCTTTGGCGCCCCGCATTAGGGTGCATGATATTGGACAGCAACCTACTGTAAATCAATGAAGATACTCCCTTATAGTCAATTCTGCAACAAATAAGACACCTGCTGAAGAGCATGTCTTTTGATGCTACGTGTGTTTTCATCTTATAACAATAAGTAGGTGTCACCATTGATGCTTTCATTTGCTGTGACCCATGTTGTGAAAATAAGAGAGAGAGAGAATTACCGAAAATTCCAAACTTTAAAACAAACCTTAATTTCCATCCGATTTTATTTTGATGATAGTTTCATTTTTTTTTAATTGACCTTTAAAGGGAAAGTTCACCCTGAAGAAAACTTTGTTGTAAAATTAGCAGAAAAATAATAAAAAATATTGATGAAGGTTTGAGGAAAATCCGGTAAAGAGTAAGAAAGTTATTAGAGTTCAAAATTTTGGATTTGTGACGTCATAAACGAGCAGCTGCCCCATGTGTTATGTAATATAAAATGTATGAATTTCAAATTTTGTATGGTTCCTGATGACTTAATTTTGTTTTTTTTTTCATGATTTGGTGTGAAATGATTTGTCTATTGATATACAAAAGTTACAGTGAAAACCATTTTCAATTTTCTGAGAAAATGACATTTCATTGATTTTTTGCCATTCGCTATGTAGGAATGCTGCTCGCATATGACGTCACAAATCAAATAATTGAAATTCTAATAACTTTTTAATTATTTGATGAATTTTTCTCAAACCTTCGGCAATATTTTTTATTATTTTTTCTGCTATTTTTACAATAAACTTTTTGTCAGGGTGAACTTCCCCTTTAAGAGAGAGTTTAGGAGTAGCAGTCAAACTAAGGATTAACACTGGTAAAGAGAGAGAGAAACGGGTTAAAAAAAAGTAGCATGGGATTATTAGAGGAGTGGCCATAGAAGAATTTGGAAGAGAAGGTACAGGTAAGAAACCAAAAAAGGAGCTAGCAATACAAAGAGCCACGAGAGCAGTAGCAGAAGCTGCGCGTCGCGATGATTTCATTATTTCGTCACAATCAAAGATGAGCAAAATTTTTGCCCGCAATGCGCATAGCAACTGGATGGTATAAAATAAGGTAGGTTTGTTTACTTACTTCATTCGTGATTATATTCACAGTTCGTGCCAGATGCTCGATATTATTATCATCATCTAGCCATATTTCGTATCGTATCGGTCATTTCATTACAATGTCTCAATCAATAGCGTTCTATCAGGATTTAGTGGAAGCCCAAGAGGTAATATTTCTTTTAGAAAGCGAAAAAAATGTTGATCAGTAGGTCTATAGCTCTCAGATTTGGGCTACCAAAATGAGAATATTTAATTCTGTAGGCCATCACTTCGAGTTTCTTGATGTGTAGATGAATCATTACTTGTAAATATTCAAATAAAATCATTATTATTACTGTGGATCTTTGCACGGCTTTGCCACCTTTTTATCGTCATTATCTTTATCATTATTTTAATCGTAATTATAAGAAGTATTATTAGTAGTAGTACCGAATTTATTGTCATTATTATAATTTTGTTATATATCTTCATTTTTATTACAATTATTCTTATAATTTATTGTCATTATCATTATTATAACTATTGTTATCATCAGTATTATTATTAATTCATGTTCTATTTAACGCAAATGGTAAAAACACTGGAGGGCGGTCCGGTTCATTTTTTTTAAAACTATTTTACAAGAAAACCCTCCAACAATATACCAAACATAAAGATGCTAAAATAAATAACAGAACACAAACATGGTAAATAAATAACAGAACACAAACATGGTAAATAAATAACAGAACATAAACATGGTAAATAAATAACAGAACACAAACATGGTAAATAAATAACAGAACACAAACATGGTAAATAAATAACAGAACACAAACATGGTAAATAAATAACAGAACATAAACCGGACTGAAAACATAAACTGTAAATTAAGTGAAATTGCACGTGGTATATATTACCCCCCCCCCCATCTGGTCCAGATTGTAAATTTAGAGAAAGTTTTGCAAAGTTTTTATTAAAAGCTATTTAAAGGACTTATTATCATTATTAGATGATTTATAATGTGCAGATGAACCGATACTTGCAAATATTCAAATATAATAATTTTCACTATTATTATTATGTTGATTTTAGTCTTTTTGGTCACTTTTTATCTTCATTATCTTTACCGTTATCATTATTATAATCGAAATTATGATAATAAGTATTACTATCAATACCAAAATTATTTTTCTTTATCATTATAATTTTCGTTCATCATCATCATTATTCTTATTTTCATAATTATTTTATAATTATTTTCATGATTAAATTATCATCATTATAACTGTTATTATCATTAGTATTATCATTATTATTATTATCATTATTATTTCATATTTGTTTCTTTTAATCATTTGCACAATCATTGTTAGTGTAGTTGTCATCATTGCACTTCTTTCTATTCTGTTTTATTTGAACTTCTCTCCGATCGCGATCACAGTATTGTCATTCTTCCACGATCGAATATGTAAACGAGACCAGTGGGCGGTCTCCCCCTGCTCAGATATGGTTCGAAAATGAAACTTTGGACACCACAGTCCCTGCTAGGTCCTGGATCGTAAATGAGACCAAAGTGGTCCCAACCAAGACGAGGATCACTCCAAAGACCATAGCCAAGAGTCCCGCAATCCAGACATGGACTTCAAACACCTCACATGGAAGGGATGTTGGTTCCAATGCGACAAAGGCCATCGTCAAGGTCAATGACAAGGTCAAAGTTGAAGGTTATACGTGCAAGGTCAGTGAGAGAATCGAAAAAGTTAACTCTAAATTTTAGGTATTTCAATTTTAAGTGGGGGTATTGAAAGAGAAATGCTTTGAATTCATACCCGGATTTTGGCGGATTTTAGGAATCTCGACGATGATGTTTGTAGGTCTTTACTCATTCTCCATTTATTGTAATTGATATAATAATTATAGTTTGCCTATTTAGAATGCTGGAATATATATATATATATATTAACATGTATATATGTGTGGATATTAATGTTTGTTCAAAAGTATTTTATCTAAATCTTTTTTTATATTCACATATAATAAGATTAGTCTGTTTATTGTAATCCATATAAATATTCATGTCCGTGTCTTTATTTCTTTCATCACAATATGTGAATTTATTGAAGGCGTCGTAACAAAACACTTTATACATCCGTTTCTCTCTTTCAGCCAAGGGTTTATGAGAGCAAACCTGTTCACGTCACTAATGACGCCATCAAGCTTCGAAACCCAATCCCCATGATCCCAATCCAGAAAGTTTCTCCAGTACCCCGTTTAGGTCCGACTCCAAAGCCAGTTTGTAGTAAAACCAAGCTGATTCCTATTCAAAAAGAGACAAGGAGAGATGACACCAAAATCCGACTCAGAAAGGTAAGAAAATAAAAATATTGTAAAGTCAAGACTAAAATATATAGCATTATTTGGTCAGAGATTGATAAGCGGGGAAGACGACAAAACAATAGAGGACGGGGTAATTGTTGAATGATAAAATATCCTCTTTCTTATAGAAATTTTTAATTTGAATCTTAACGATTTATTTTTATTCAAATTCAAATTTTAAATCGTTGAATTTATATACTTCATCACAATTCACACGAAGTCCAATTTATAATTTTAAGTACATGCAAACGATCAGTGTTTAAGTAAAGGTTTTTTTTTACTAATTCTCGACTAAGGAATTATTCTATCTTTAATTCTTTTTTGTTCAGAATCGGAGAAGTCGTCGGCGGCCTCGAGAAAACGGCGATTCTTTACGAAGATTTGCGATCAAGAATGCTTGGAGGACGAGTCGAATTAAGTGAAGGGTGTCTGACTTAAATAGTCAAAATAAAGTTTGATAATCCTTTTAATTCCTTATCAACTTGTTTAGATAGACTTTGTTGAGTGTTAATAACTCCCAAATCATTTGATTGGCAGGTTGGTGATGGTTTATTGTTTAATGAGATTTGGTTTGTTGTTTAGATAGACTTTGTAGAGTGTCAATAACTCCCAAATCATTTGATTGGCAGGTTGGTGATGGTTTATTGTTTAATTAGATTTGATTGGTTGGTTGGTGGGTGGGTGGGTGATGGTTTATTGTTTAATGAGATTTGATTGGTTGGTTGGTGGGTGGGTGGGTGATGGTTTATTGTTTAATTAGATTTGATTGGTTGGTTGCTTGCTTGCTTGCTTGATTCGTTACTTGGTTGGTACGTTGCTTGGTTGGTTGGTGCATGGTTTATTGTTTAATTAGATTTGATTGATTGATTGATGGATGGATGGATGGATGGATAGATAGATAGAATGATTGATTGATTCCTTCATATTTTTCAAACAAAATGATTGGTAGATTCTGAAGATTGTATGATTATAGTAAAGGACAAAGTTAATGATTTAATCATTATATTCATTGTGATAAATAAAAAAAAATAAAAAATAAAATTGCTTCAGAATATTTTCATATGTCTATCGCCACAATATTTTTATCTTAGAAATTCGGGGTATAATAAAACAATGTTCGATTAACAATTGGATTAAATAACATGAACAAAGCCTGTTTTGAAGACTAATTGAATTTTATTTTCGAATCGAAATACATACAAAAATACATCAACAATGTGTTTTAAAAAGTAAGCAGTCAATACCTTTGTTTCATTACGCATAATTTTATACAGAGTTAATAGAAAGAAGGAAAATGATAGTACACCGCTATACAATAACTTCTAGAATATAAAATAACAACTCCTTATTTCTTATTGATACCTGACTTGTACCACTCAAACCATATATGGCTAAATAGAAAAAGAGGTATCTTTCTAGATTATTTTATAATATTATGATCAATTTCATACAGCGGAGCTACTAGTAATTGCATACTGCGCTTAATACTTGCTGTGTTGCTGAGCGATCATAGGCGCTAAATTATTCCAGGCCTGTGTTTCATAAAGCTGTTCGTAAGTTAAGACCGACTTAAAGAACGACTGGTGAACCTTTCTTGTGGAAATGGTATATTCATTGACGATGGTTAAGCGCGTAAAAAAGTTCACCAGTCGTTCTTAAAGTCGCTCTTAACTTACGAACAGCTTTATGAAACGGTCCCCTGGAATCAATTCTACCGGGCACCGATTCATCTCACCTGGGTGTAGTCCAGTACAATGCAGGTTGAAAGACGAGAGTCATAAACCACTAGACCACGATTTTGGTAAAAATTAATTAAGTGCAAGGAAATTTTTCAGTCAGTGCGGAATGAAAGCCTTTTAGCCTTGCATAACAAAATGATCGTCAAATTGATCATATTCAATGTCCAAAGAAACCACTCAGCTAATGGGGCATCAGTGAAGAAGTTATCTAAACCTAACTTACCAAAACTTCGAAAAAGTGTAATTTGTACCTGATGTCTTCAGCATCAATTATATAGTTGATTCAGAAGACATGAGTAGTTTGAGATTTACAAGAAGGTAATAACTCTTTCATAGTGATTACACACTAAGAAATAGGGGATCAAACTGATGATTTATAGGCCCCTACTGTACTAAAAATCAAAATTGAGTATTACTATTAAGCGCACAGCAAATGAAGAAATGAAATTGAAATTTACATTATCATCTAAGCTATGTATTCAAACCATAATGCTAAAGCAGCGTGAAAATAAATGATAATGATGATTGCACACAAACACACACATAGAAAAATGATTACTTGACTATACAATAATCAACCTTCTAAGTCAACACACACACAAAAATAAAGATTGGGATTTTCTCTTTTTTTTCAAAACAACGGACGACGTAAACTTCATTTTCATTTATAAACATAATTTGTTTTCTTGCTTCACCAACTTTTTATGCAAAATTTTCTTCTCTAAAACTGGGATTTCAAAACTAACATAAAATTTTATCCCTGGTTGGCCATAGCCTGAGGTGTTAAAAATACACCTAAGATAATGGACATATTAACACAAAAGAGTGTAGAGGGTATACAATCGAAGGCTATAACACCACAAAATGTTGAGCTGACACCACAAATCTAAAATCGGAGTAAAACTACTCTTGTCATAGATGTAAAATTTTGGTTGAGTAATTATGTAATAAAAGAATGGACGAAAAACAAAATTAATGAACGGCCTAATCAAACATTAATGAGAAAAAAAAACATAGGATATATTCACGAAGCATTCTTGTTGGAGAGGTTTCACTGTTGAATTTACTTTCACCCAATAAAATACAAGGATTTCAGAAGTTTATAACGATTGTAGGTGAAATATACTCGCTTCATGAAATACCGCCCTTAAATTCGTGGTTCAGCAAAAAAACAATACAATGTTAAGAGATTTTTTAGAGGATTTTATTTATAAGATTATCGATGTAAAAAATGTTTTTAAAATTATCAATTAATCCAAATATGTGCGCTGCAAAAGGCCATATAGTGCTAAAGGCAGTGCAATAAAGAAGTGTTCCTGCATGGAATCCCGTATATAGAGCCCAAAGCATACGAATCGATCCCTTGCGATCATCAGGGCCCTGTTGCATGAAAAAAATTATGCAACTTTATGATATTTTTTATGCAACAGGGCCTAGATTTTCAAAGAAAATGTAATAACATTTGACATAAACTTTGAAACCTTCAAACTCTTAACGATAAGAATATTGGTATGAATACTCATATCAACATCCAGCCTGTTCCGAGCCTCCATGCATGTAGGAATAAAATCAAATTCAATTCATAACTGACCACAAAGGCATAGTTCAGATTTTAGACAGTATTTCTATAGCATTATACGCACAACTTTGAAGACAAATAGTCTTACTTCTTGTACTTTTACATTCAATGCAAAATGTGATTTGTTAAAAATCGGGAGAAATCGGGAGAAATCGTGGAAAGATCGTGCACTGTCTTTAGAATGACATGTTACGAGCTTCACAGCAACGGAAGATTATCATGATTATTTTCCGATTCTGACTATTCTAAATTGGTTTCAGCGATCGCCAGGTATTATGGTCTGGTTACTGGGAAGTCTCTCAGTCAAGGCCACAAAGAGGTCCAAACTTCACAAGCCACTTTTGTAAACAATCTTTTGGCGCACTGGCGTAAATATGGGGCGATTGCCCACGTTCACGCCCCCCTCAAAAAAAAAATCTATGATAAAGATGGGGGGAAGAAATTAAAAGGGTGAAACATAAGACTGGCTTCTGACCACTCTAAAATAAGATTGAGTAAAATTTACCTAATATTGTGAAAAAAAGGAATATGCAAGTTTCAACGAAATATTTTGGTAAATTTAAAATAATATTTGCTTTCATTTTGCCCCACACCTTAAAATAAACAATTCTATGATCAACACAAAATAAAGGAATGGGAACGATATTAAATGTTGTAAAAGAAGTTTCATTCAAATCTATCGCAAAATTTATTTCATTTACAAAGCAATCATGTTATAAGCTTGCGTGCGCTTGCAAAATCTCTTCTTTCCAATTAACGGCCTTATACTTCTCAAATCTTAAAATATAAGGCCTTATCTACTGAAAATAGTAAAATGAAAACATTTTTAATAAGATAAAATAAATTTGATTGGCGCATATATTCTTTTTAAATGAGGGCGCGTTAAAAAACAAACAACAACAACAAAAGATGATGATGGATCTATCACATGACTGGACGATATACACCACATGACTAGTCATTGCGTTTAGCCAATAGTATAAAATTTGCTAATGTCTTGTAATAAAAACTAGTTCTATCACAGTTTTAAAATGAGGATGGTTGATCAAACAAGGATAAACATCACTATTTTATGAAACACGTAATAGACATCACTTTTGCAAAGTCTATTACGCACACCCCAGACACACACGCACTTGTTACCGTTTGAACAGGCGATGTCTCCAGCGCCGTAGTATTCTAAAAATACAAATACATGATTTAAAATAAATCAAAATCGGTCGTGAATAGTGACCAGCCAAATACTGGATCTATTTTTCATATTAAGAATTAACTTTTAAATATAAAAAGATTTGAATTCAAATCTCTTAGCTGTATATTTAAATCCATAAGGTTTAATTATTTTCGGCTGACAGTATCGGCTGTTCACTATTGAAATTAAGTCTTGTGTTTGCCGCCCTCTCTGTCCCCTTTTCGAGATGATCCATGCTTGAGAGTACGTGTGAACTCACGGTAGTCAAGGAGACCGTTTTTGATTGGTGCACCACGTGTTATCTCCTCCATCTCTTCTTCGCTAAACCTTCTCCCCATCGTCATCATCATCTCACGAAATACATCCTCTGATATCTTACCTTAGAAAGAAAGACAAGAAAAAAGTCTAGTTCTTTAATATCATCACGTTATACATTTCACTAGCAAGATTTTAAGAATATGAGCAGGAGATAGTTTAACACTGACCCCCCCCCCCTCTTACACATATCCACAGGCACACACACATGCAAAAAGATTAAGAAAGGTTTGATTCATTCCTGAACATATGGAATTACCATTATGCTTCAATGAATATGATCGTTGGTCAAATCGAATCTAGAAAAAAAAAGGTTTTGGGTACATAATATCCATGATATCACTGGCTCTCCCATTTGCAGATAATAATGATAGTCAGTTCTTGTATAGCGCATAACTGGGCCGCGGAACGGTTTTCAAAGTGGGGGGGGTGTGCTGACCATGCTAGAAATCACAATCATATGGTCATTTTTACACTTTTGTACACGGTTTTGGAAAAAAGTGGGGCCGATGCCATCTCCCCCCCCCCCCCCGGTTCCGCGGCCCCTGATGAATAACGTCTCAATGCGCTTCCAAAGGACTTGGATATTATTACCCCGGCTGAAGGTCAAGCAGCATTTCCAGCGCTCGGCATTTCAAGGAGTGAATTCCTGCCAGGTACCCGTTCACCTCATCTGCATGGGTCGAGTGCAGCACAATGTGGATAAATTTATTGCTGAAGAAAACTACGCCATGGCTTGGATTTGAACCCACGACCCTCTGTTTCAAAGTCCGGAGACTAATCCACTGGGCCACAACGCTCCGCAGGTATCATCTGCTTTGTGCAAAATACCTTTTTTTGTGAAAATAGGGGAAACTTTAATTCAAAATATTAGACCTGTATAGACTTTCTGGGTTTTAAGCCTTCTGATTTTCTCTTTTTATCAAGATCATTTTTTTAATGGGATAGATTGCCCCTTTAAGACATTCTGACAGAGAATGGAGCCACTCTGGTATATTTTCCCCATTTCAAACTTTACTAGCATAAATTCTTCGTTTCCTTTCACATGGTATGGGCTAAGGTATAAAACGACTATAGACATACCAGTTCCTTCTCCATCCAGGTAACCAAAAGCATCAAGGATAACATTCTCAGGGTCTGTACCTTGTAGCTTCTCACCAAAGAGAGTTAAGAACATGGTGAAGTTGATAGGTCCAGGAGCCTCATTGATCATCGTATCAAGTTGCTTCTCAGTCGGGTCCTTGCCTGTCATATCACAAAATTAATATTCATACGATGATAATGATTTTCATGATAGTAACGATGACATTGGCTAGTGGCGGCGCTGCGATAGTTACTGTCCTACCATTGGTCGGATAATTTTGAAGACGATAACAATTATACTACAACCCATGTTCCTTACCTTACCCATACCAATTATTTTTGATAAATTGGATGTATTATAATGATCATGTCTGTCCAATAGACTTATTTCATTTAGTCTAGTGTAGCGATTCTTTGTTTTTATTGTTACGAAAACTTGATTCATTACGTCATAGGTTCAGCTGATCACAATGCTTGTTGTAGCTTGTTGTCCTTCAAATATTCAATCTAATGTGCAGTTGTTGTTGTTGTTGTTTTCTATGTTAATATGACTATATAATGTTTTTATGGATGTTATCACCAAATGTATTGAAATTGAAATTAAAAAATAAAGTAAATGTACAAACAGTAACAACTAAGAATATCTAGAAGGTTGAAATGTTTACAAATCATTCCTGTGAAGAACTCCGTTTTTCTTTATCAAATATTGCTGATTAAAAAAAACTTACCGAGTGATGCTAACATGTCATGAAGATCATCACGATCAATGAATCCATCTCTATTCTGATCGATGATACTAAAGGCTTCTTTGAATTCTTTGATCTGCGCTGTCTCAAACATGGAGAAGACGTTAGTTGTCCTACGGGCAGCTGCTCGGCCAGACTTCTTTTTCTTTTTACTGCTACTAGCAATTACACTGTGATGACTGGTCATTGCGTCTATGAAGGAGAACATGAAACGAAAATAGACTATCAATATTGGGCCCGACCTTATATTGGCGCCCCTGTGAACTTTTTCGGAACCCCCCCCCCCCCCCCGGCAATCATAGGTGCCTTAAATGGATGTTGAATAATCTTATTTCATAATTTACGTCAAAAAGGGCAATCGAAGACCACTTTTTTTAATGTGTTCATCAAAAAGATCTCCATATATATGTTGTAATACAACTTGCCAAATGCAAAGGCTTAGAATTTTAAGCACTTTGGCGTATCAATTTGATTTAACTTCTCATCAGAGTGGTAGGCCCTACTAAAATTATGTGTGCGGGAGCTGAAATTTCTTTACCAGGGGCAGATCCAGCTTTCGCCAACAGGGAGGGGGAGATATTTTCATCTATGTGTTTCCCGATCGGACATTCTAATAATAATGATATCAAATTGGAGCTCGAAAAGTCGAATATGAATTTGGCGCCCCCTCATAAGGTTGAACAGGAATTTGGCGTCACAGGACAAACATCGAATTGGCGCTCCAAAGTTCGAATATGAATTTAGCGCCCCCTCCCTAAGGTTAACATGAATTTGGCGCCCCAGGACAAACATCAATTGGGCACCCCTATAGGTAAAACATAAATTCGGCGCCCCCCCCCTCCCCTAGGTTGAACATTAATTCGGTGCCCCCCCCCCCCCCCCCCGTTGAACATCATTTCGAGGCCCATATGTCGAAATCAATTCGGCGCCCCGAGGTCGAACGAACACCAACTACATTACTACTACCCATTGGCGGCGGAAGCCAAAAAATTTAGGGGGTGTCTGTTGCACCCACAAATGTAATAACACTTTACCCACAAATTTAATAACGCCTACAAATGTAATAACACTTTACCCACAAATGTAATAATTTTTGATCGCCCACAAATGTAATAAATTTGAAGGGATTTTTGGCGAATCCGTTCTAAACTAAAATCCTATAGTGATGCGTTCATATAGCACAAAAGTGCAAAATCTTTTTTTCAGACCGGGGGGGGGGTGTTTTCACAAAGATTTAAGTTTGACTTAGGTCGCACTTAAATGTCGACCGTACATTATATGCAACGCGCAATCTTATTGATCAATACGCAGTAGTGCGCGTCCTCTTGGCATGATCTGACCAATGCTGTCATGCCTTTTATACTGCGCGCAACAAGACATTTAAGTGCGACTCTAAGTCATACTTAAATCTTTGTGAAACACCCCCTGGTTAATAAAACATCAAAGTACAAGTCCAAAGTCTTTCTTCCAGACCCGGTTGTTTCAAAAATTATAATATAAATCCAAAGTCTTTTTTCCAGACCCGGCTGTTTAAAAAAATATAATAAAAGTCCAAAGTCTTTTTTTCCAGACCCGGTTGTTTAAAAAATTGTGATATAAGTCCAAAGTCTTTTTTCCAGACCCGGTTGTTTCAAGAATTTTAATAAGTCAAAGTCTTTTTCCTGACCCAGTTATTTCAAAATTTATAATATAAGTCCAAACTAAGATACGATAATGATAACCCTGTGGAAAAAAATGGGAATCGAGCTTAGTCTTTTCTCCAGACCCAGTTAATTAAAACTGGTGGAATTAATGTCTTTGTTGTTGTTTCAACTTATACGGTGTATATTGTGAATATATGCACTAAGAGTAAATTGGGAATCAAGCGTAGTCTTTTCTCCAGACCCGGTTACCTGTTATTTAAACATTATGAATAACAGTTTAAAAACAGAATAAAGACCCCATAATTTTATTAATGCTGGATATAGCGTAGTCTTTCAGCCCGACCATTTTTTCTTCAAAAAAAAGCTAATAGTAAGAATTAAAAAAAATCAAAGTCTAAGACCAAACAAACCTTCAACCTAAGAACCTGTTTTAAAAGAGGTTTAGAGTGTTGTCTTTATTCCAGACCTAAAACAGTTACGAAAAAAAATCTTCTAACATAAGACCTTATATTCTTATTCTCGTGGAATAACACGAGTTTTAAAACCTACTCTTTCCTCCAGACCCGGCTATTAAAAAAAAGTAACTGAAAAACTTCGAATCTAAGACCAAATTTCCAAAGTTTCACCCAGTAAAAATATGTCTTTTTTTAAATAATACTACTACCCCTACAAAACATTGTAATAACGCGTGGGTAAAGCAGACAAAGCTACCTTTCCTCCCTTCGCTTTTCCTTTCTTCCTCTCTTTTTCCCCCTTTTTTCTTTTTGGGGACTTTTTTGGGGGGCGACCGCCCCCACCACCCCCCCCCCCGTCTACGCGCACGAGAATTGCTTAAAATATCCTTTCAAGTCTAAGCATACATGATGTGAAAAACGTTGTATTCCTATAAACAGCTCGGATGTACAAGACCAAACGGGTGTGTTCTCATACAATGAAAAGTTATGTTTTTCATTAAAATGACGGAGCTTATAGAATATCTGGAAGTAGCCCAAATGACTCTGAATAGATCTAACGGAAAACCGCAAATGAGGAGAACGTGTCAATATTTCCCGCGCTTTATTTTCATCACAGACTTGATCCATGAAGGAGGACTAAACCTCCTGCACCCTGTTATCCTGTCTATGATTGCACGTACCCAGCCGTGGTTTAAAGGTCAAGTTAACCCTTCAATAATTTGATTTTTTTTTCTTGAATGATTTGAATTTGAGAAAAGAATATCATATGCTTAACCAAACAAGCTTTACCCTGAAAAAAAATCATCGAAATCCGATGTAAATTTATCAAAAATTAAAAATGTTAAAGTTTCGCTCATTTGCCAGTTTATTCAAATAGTGATATGGACATGAAATCTATACATTTATTTGCAGCGCCATTTAATTCAATGTATAGAATATGATATATTTTTAATGTTCCATCCGATAATATAGAAATGTTGTATCATGCACTTTGGAGAGCGTTTTATATAATTATAATCGATATCTTCTATCATCAACATCTATAATAATATTGATTAAAATAAAAAAAACTTAAACCAGTAAGTGAACCACACCACAAAATAATTATTCAAGTATTCAGGTTCTGCGCTCTTTTCGGTATTAAATCGTGAAGTTAGGTGATAAAATATGACATTCAATAAAGTTTGTTTCTCGAGGCTTGCCAAACATTGTAGTATTGTTGTCTACATTCAAATTCAATTCTTTATTCCATTTTAATTCAAAACATAATACAAAGTAATATAAATCAGATAAATTTTAAAGACGAGCATTCTTACTTCGTAAAAATGGTATAAAATTGAGCATTCAACACTCAGCAAAGGAGTGCATTTCGTGGTGGCGTTCACTAGGATTTTAGCACCACTGTATAATTATGCAAACGAGAGAACGAAGTGATCGAGTGGGGAAAAAGGCAAATACTTTCATTTAGAAATCGAACTGAAATCTCATTTGCAATCTAAAGTGAAGTTTGCGTTTAGATATGCATTAAAAAGTGATTGTTTAAAGAAACGACTGGCTAGTGAATGGTCCCGGCATATAGCTCCATGGTCCCTCCACCGAAGTCAAACGAACAAAAAAAATGTTTGCAAAAGTAGAAAAATATACAGTCCAGGATCCTCTATTCACAAGCACATTGCAATTACCAGCAAAAAAAAATGCTGTCCTGCCGAGTTCCTGCGGGAGTTGCCACAACAGAAACAGAAACAGAATTAATGAATGATTTACTTTCATTGGTAATAACCGAATTAACAGTGATGAATATCCATTCAAGCAAAATCCATCATTACCACATATCATAATAACAAAATAAAGAAAAACCCATATTAAACAGAGACATGTTTGATTCCATTCAAATATCAAAACTCTAAGTTTTATTTCTTCCGTTTTATTCGAGTAAAGTTCGATTAAATCCACAAGCTATTTAGTTTAATATTTTATGCGACAATAAAAGACTACATTATTGTTTGTAAAACCATGGACCATGGTAAAACCGATAGGCTGTATGACCCTACGAATCGGTCACACAAAAATCTTGATTAAAAAGATGTTAGTAAAATGAAATGCCAGAGTTAGTAAAAGACTTCAACAACCGGAGCTCCTATAGTGATCAAAATAACATTAGGCTACTTACCCGGTTTTTTTTCAAATTGAATAGATCCTTAATAAGTTTCCAGATTTTGTAGAATATGGTCGTTCGCGGTATTGGAGGCTAGCTACTGAGAAGGAATACTGAGTATGTTACTGTCTGTATTGTGTGGAGAGTCTTGTGAATCAGTCATTGAATGCCAAAAGGTCTTAAGTCCATTTTCATTCAATTGTGTTTGTTCATAACAGCCGTCAACTTATCAATTTGGGTATGGGCCAAACCACCATGTAACCCTCTGTCTCCAGATCTCCCCTTCTCTCTCTCTCTCTGCCCCCCCCCCCCCCTCTCCCTTCTATATCTGTTTCTTTCTCTCATATCTGTCTGTGACTCTCTCTCTTTCTCTCCCCTTACTAATGCTACAGTCGTTACAGTCAAATCGAATTCAGTCTACACTGATGGGGGGGGGGGGCGTATGGACCATGGACCCCAAATATTCACCACCAGAATGAAAAAAGAGACAAAATGTAGGGATGGAATGGAATATGGGTGAAATTAATATGATATATATATCATTATTTTTTTTAATATTATACCGAAATTTTTATGAAAATATCTTTTTTTCAAATTATTTTTTTATTGCTCACTCGCTTCGCGCCCTCACAGATTTTTACTATATGTCTAGTTGTTCGCGATTATCATGATTATTACAAGTAAAAACTAAATAATTCTCCCTTTTTTCTCCCTTTTTTCCTCTTTCTTTCGTATTGTACATGTTATATATAGGACTGAGGCTATATTGTTCTGACCCCCTTCAGACGTTTAATTCACCGGCATCACTATAGAACGCACAGGACTGTACCCCCTAAGTTTCGCTCAATTTTTGAGGGCCAAACACGAGAATGTGGCTTTGGGTGGTCGAAATTTTGCTGAAAACTACTATTTTATTAGTTTGCTGATAAAGTCAATTGAAGTTAATTGGATTATGTCCGGAAAATTTATAAGCATGGTAAAATCTGGTGTTCATTTTTACTGCCATATTGAACTTCCTAGGAGTTGATTCTGACTGTTAATGATGCACCACAATACTAATGTTCATTGGATAAATACGAAATTTAAGCAAAGCTAGGAATACATAATTATACATATTTTAATTCAAAAACATTAAAAAAACACAGAAAATCATGTAGGGGACATTTAACTTTCTAACGTTTCAGGATAGAAATATAGGCATACGAACATCAAGTTATAGAGATGACATTTTGGGGTTAAAATCTTAAGTCATACACGATTTTACATGCATATGTTGTTAGCACATTCACGTATGCATAATAATTACATACCCATTAATGTATAGCCCCAACTAGCATTTTGAGCAATTAATGCATCATAACTGTGGATCAGTGATTAATTACTTTCTTGCACTACTATATTGTCATATTACTGTTGACACACAGATAATGTGTAAAGCACTAAACAAACGGTTGCAAATCATATCATTTGATGATGGAACATGAACCAGCAATATGACTCAGCCTGTCTCATGGTCCACCTTTAGACTTTTGGGCGCAGCAGTTTACTTACGCTCCAGTATATTAAAGGAACTATGAATGTTGAAAACATTTTGAACCAGAAAGAGAAAGTTGTTTTATCGAAGTTTTAATCATGATTCATACAATTTATGATTCGTATATAAATTCCAAACATATTTTTATATAAATATAATTTAGTATTTATTTTCAAAAAATTGTACAACATAATCATAATTATGCAGACAAAGAAACAATACAAATCAAAACATAAAAATGAAACATCAACAAAAACAAATAAAAATGACAAATATAGTAGATGGCGCGCATAGTGGCTCACTGGTTGAGTGCCCACCTCGTGAACGGAGGTCGTAGGTTCGATCCCCGGCCAATCAAACACTTGGTCCTTTTGCCTTCTTCTCTGCTAGTAATGACATCTTGTTGTTCAGGGTTAGCTGGGAGAACAGCTTATTCTTTAGTGAGCACCACTGATAAATAAGAAGTATTAAAGTGATTGGTTAACATTGGTTTGACTTTTAAAAAATCTGAGCTAGAAGGTCGCACTTGTCACCTGTGTCTGTGATATGTTACAAAAATGAAGCCCAGAAAAAATTGCGTTCGAAAATAATTATTTAAAGCTTCAAAAATTGAAATATAAAGTGACCGGAAGCACCATCTTAATTTAATCCCATACACTTATGTGTACCATTTAGGTGTCTATAAGACACCTATTTACAAAATCGGGGTTTGCCTTGTAGTTTTAGCTTTTCATTCTCAATATTGGTTGTTTTCAGGGTTTATACATGCACTTGTACACACGTTTCATCTTGGTTTGAGATTTTTTTTTTAAATCGGCTGCTCACAAAGTTAAACAATATCTTTAATAATCATTATTATTTCATAACTACATTGTAGATATCCGATCTGAAAAATGACATCAAAAAACACATGCACGTTCAGTTACTATTTGGGCCCCAGATTATATCCTTGCATGTTAAGTCACTCACCTATAACCTAATTAAAGTTCATAATACTAAGCGGGTACCCACCCCCACCTCTTCATCCACGTAGTTTGATCAAAAGCTATATAGCGATGATGACTGCAAGAAGGGTGACATTACCCCCTCACCCAGTGTTGGAGAATAGAACAGGTGTGTATACAATGCTAAAACTAGCACCTGTTAGACTTTGAAACCCTTTCAAGTCTGGAAGTTTAAAGGCACTCTCTCTTTGCTGTTATATTCTCAGCGGGTATAAAGCATCTTTCGTTTTTAAAAGGTCAAATTCATCATTCAAACAATTTTGTTATTGGTTATATTTCCATCACTCGAGTGTTGCTGAGTTCATATATAGAGTTAGCATTGATGTGAACATCGGTGTTCATGTTTGGGAAACGACTGACACAATATAGTTCTCCCAAATCTAATAGATGTTGACATGACATTTGAATGATTATCATATTTCACATTGTCTTTTTATATTCTTTTTTTTTCGCCTTCCTTCTTGGTGGTGAAACTTAATAGGATCCATGGCCCCCAAGCCCCACATCTTTAACACTATTATACCTTCTTCTCAAATGGCGAAATATTAAGTACGACTTAAAAATCGCACTCACTTTATTACCCACTTTGCTTCGATAAGGGATTTTGTCAAGTTTGTGATTTCTACGATTTCTTCTATGATGTTAAGAAATGACTTGTCGGATGTTTTATCTGACAAGTCCCATATTTTTCCGAAGGTTACCATAGTAACAGTGCCTCACAGCCAATCAAAATCAAGGAAGGATGTCAGATCAGACAATTTGTAGGACAAAAATGTTGATGAAACGCTCTCCAGTTGATAGATAGGCAGATCCTTTTGACTGACATCTACTGTATCTTAGTCGTACGTATATACAGTCGAGATTTGTTAAATGTGAAAAAGATTCAGAAACCGTGTAAAAAAACATAAAAATTACCATTTGATTATGATTTTTACATGGTCAGCACCCCCTCCCTTTCCAAAACCCTTTCCGCGGCCCCTGCCATAAAGATACATGTACATGTATTTGTATCAATAGCTTATTTCCTTTCAAAATCAAGAAATTAGATTCACCAAATTGTCCAGAGACATTCCTCCATTTATTCTGTACTATTGTTCAATTATAACTGCGCTGTGGGAAAATCTGATAATGGATTTAAAAAAAATCAATTTCCCCTTGACAAACAAGATGTTTCGATTAGTTGATGATAGTCAGATTGCCAATTTTTTTTTTTGTATCTCAAGCTTTTTTGTCTACAGGTGTAGATTTAAAAAAGAAAGGTGATCTTTTTTTCTTTCAATTTTTATCGTTTTTTATGAATTACAAAAAGGAAGGTTTAACTGATAAGGAAAACAATCTTACGTATCATTAAGAAATGATTATTCTCAAATGAATCTTACCTCACTAGCGGATCCAAGGGGGTGGCATCTCCGGCCCTTGCCACCCCCCCCCCCCCCCGTCTTGAGAGTCATTATAAATATTTTAAATGGGAATATGCCGTTCATAATTACGTTCATACACAAGTAACGACCTTTTTTTTGCTTGTAAAATTTTACACAGGCCAAAATGGTCTCCATTTTTTTGCGAAAACTTTTTTTTTGCTTCTCAAATTTCCCTTGGGGAAATGTGCGCCCCTCCCTTCTTTTGGATAAACCTTAATCCGCCCTGACTTACCTGCATAGGGTCTTATAATTTTGTATTGATTGGGTATTTTTTAGATGTGTTGTAATGGAGTGAACTTTTTAATAAGGCATCATGCATTGGTGGTGGTAGTGTGTTTATTTGTTTGTTTGCTTGCTTTCACAACTGCCCTTTAAAATAATACAATAAGAAATGTGTTTACAAATGCAATATACAAAATAATCCATATCATAAACAATAATACATAATGAATACAAAATAACGATTTGAGCATTCACTTTTTATTAATAAAAAGCATACTGGTTTAATACTGAGCTTTTAAAGATGAAACATGTGTAAATCTATGTTTAAAAAATCAATTTGTTTGCCTGTTTGTGAAATCTTGAACCCTGTAAAAACAAAAAAGATTTATTATTGTCGGTAGGGGTACGTGCTCTCATAGATCGGCATGATAGGATTACGGTTGTCTTGCAAAAAACGCAGAGGGCGAAAATAGCGTTTGGTTCATAAATCTGTATGCTTTGCAGTGGCGTAATGCGGCAAAAAATTTGAGGGGGCAGGATATGACGTAAAATTTATTTTTTTTTCAATGCGAGTGAGCGAAGCGAGCGAGGAAAAATGTCGACACCTTTTTATTACAAACCCCTATTTCGTGATATATTTTGACATAATATCCAGATGATGATAGTTCACACTTCTTTCTTTGCGTTTCTTTCCCCTTTCCAGGGGGTCCATGTCCCCAATCTGTACGCCAGTGTTGTATTTAATACATATATATATATATACAGGCGCGGATCCAGGATTTCGCAGGGAGGGGGGCCCAAATTCGACCTGATTTTGGCGCCCCTGTGTACTTTTCGGAAAAATGGCGGCCCTTCCCTCCCCCAGGCAATCATAAGTGCCTTAAATGCATGTTAAATTATCTTATTTCATAGGCACATGAATCAGGGGCGGATCCAGCCTTCAACAATAAGGGGGCCCAGATTCTTTTTTCAGCCATATTTTCCCCGATCGGCCGCTCGAAGATGGCTTTTTTTCCCGTTTGTTTCTTTGAAGGAGGTAGTCTTATAAGTCACTTTTTAGCTTTATTCTTTAAATCAACATAAATGCATAATATCATAATCCTTATTTTATAGTGCCTGCGCGAAGCGCGAGCATTTTTTTTTTGAAATTGTATGTATTTTTTCCTAAAGTTTGAACATTCGGAAAAAAAGATGTGCCTTCAATAATTACTGCGAACGCGAAGCGCGAGTAGACATTTTGATAAACGTTTTGAACTGATCGGAAAGGTAGGCCTACCAGTCCTGTTAAAGACTGCATACAGTTAGCCATGAAGACGTTATATATTTCAACAATCAAATAATGCGAGCGCGAAGCGCGAGCTGAAAAATTTTGACAGTTCTACATAAAGAATGGAAAACTTTAATCAGTTTTTGTAATCATGAACAGGACAGCTAAACAGTATAACTAAACAATTGATACGAGCGCGAAGTGCGAGCGGAAAAATTTTAGATTTAGACCTATAGAACGGGACACTCTATTCATGTTTCCTAAATCATGAAAAAGATGAATAAGAGGGGATCTTCCTACATTAATCATGCGAGCGCAAAGCGCGAGCAGAAAATGTTTGTATACGTTTTCAACTGATCGAAAAGTGCCTTTTAAGGACTGCTTGCATTTAGACATGAAGACATTATATATTTCACAATAAAATAATGCGAGCGCGAAGCGCGAGCTGAAAATTTTTGACATTTCTACATAAAGAATGGAAAAATGTAATCAGTTTTTGTTATCATGAACAGGATAGCCATACAGTATAACTAAACAATTGATGCGAGCGCGAAGTGCGAGCGGAAAAATTTTAGATTTAGATCTAGAACGGGACACTCTATTCATGTTTCCTAAATCATGAAAAAGATGAGTAAGAGGGGATCTTCCTACATTAATAATGCGAGCGCAAAGCGCGAGCAGAAAATGTTTGTATACGTTTGAACTGATCGAAAAGTGCCTTTTAAGGACTGCTTGCATTTAGCCATGAAGACATTACATATTTCATCAATTGAATAATGCGAGCGCGAAGCGCGAGCTGAAAATTTTTGACATTTCTTTATAAAGAATGGAAAACTTTAATACAATTTACTTAATTACAGAAAAAAAAACAATTCGAATCTGTACTGATTCCCAATATTTATCACACACAAATCCATTATTCCATAAACTAAAGACTCTAACCGTATTGGACATAAATACACTTCAAAGTTTACTACTTATGTTTAAGTACGTAAATAACATGCTCCCACCTACCTTCATTCCACAACTTTTATTCTCTGAATACATCTATTCAGTCATACCGTACCCATAACTCTTCAAATTTCCATTTAATCAACCCTAAACTGCTTATTGCGCAGAGATCCATAAGACACCATGGTCCAGATTTGTGGAACTCTCTACAAGCAGTCTGTAAAACAATCTTCGTCTCTTCACTCATTTAAGGCAAACGTTAAATCTATGTTATTATCAGAATATATGAAGTAAAATTTCTGTGTCGTATCCTTTTTATCGTGAATTTATTCCTCCTTCGATTTAGTCATTACCAATATCTTCATCATGACCACCATCATCTCCATGGCCTTCATCATCATCATCATCATAATCATCATCATCATCATATCACCGTCACCCTCAGCTTTATCATCTTCATCTTTATGCTATAATATTGCATGAATTCATGTTTCGTATTTGAAAATATATGCCAATTCTGCTTTATAAATTTATTAATTCAATTAGTATACATGGTATAAGTTTGGGATTGTCATTTTTTTCAAGCAATCTGCTTATGATGACAATCCTCCTGCAAATTGTGAATATCATATACAGTAGTATAATAATATTTTTTGTCAGGAATTATTTTTTCAGTACACTTTATTTATGATTCATGCCAAAAATGCTAACATATTATGTTTATTATGTTGTGAAAAATGTATCATATGAATGTTATGGATGCAGAAGAATAAAGTATATCAAATCAAATCAATTGATGCGAGCGCGAAGTGCGAGCGGAAAAATTCTAGATTTAGACCTAAAACGGGACACTCTATTCATGTTTCCTAAATCATGAAAAAGATGAGTAAGAGGGGATCTTCCTACATTAATAATGCGAGCGCAAAGCGCGAGCAGAAAATGTTTGTACACGTTTTGAACTGATCGAAAAGTGCCTTTTAAGGACTGCTTGCATTTAGCCATGAAGACATTACATATTTCGTAATCAAATAATACGAGCGCGAAGCGCGAGCTGAAAATTTTTGACATTTCTACATAAAGAATGGAAAACTTTTATCAGTTTTTGTAATCATGAACAAGATAACAATTGATGCGAGCGCGAAGTGCGAGCGGAAAAATTCTAGATTTAGACCTAGAACGGGACACTCTATTCATGTTTCCTAAATCATGAACAAGATGAGTAAGAGGGGATCTTCCTACATTAATAATGCGAGCGCAAAGCGCGAGCAGAAAATGTTTATATACGTTTTGAACTGATCGAAAAGTGCCTTTTAAGGACTGCTTGCATTTAGCCATAAAGATATTACAATCAAATTATGCGAGCGCGAAGCGCGAGCGTAAAAAAATCGAGATTTCGACCTTGAACGGGATACTCTATTCATGTTTTGTAAATCATGAAAGGGGATCTTCCTACGTTAATAATACGAGCACAAAGGGCGAGCAGAATTTTTTGATATTGTGATCTGAAACTGGATAACTGAATGAAAATGCGCGCGCATGTTTCAGATTTAGACATAGAATCTAGCCATTCTAAACAATCTTTTCTCATTAAAATAAAAGCGAGAGCGAAGCGCGAGCTTAAAATATTTGACATTCCGATCTGATATTTCAAACACTTAGTAGAAAACTTGTAAGGTGGATATAAATCGCACTTGATAAAGAGCTGATATGTTTCATTATTACTTTAATTTTGAGACATAGGACCTTGACAATCCTTAGGACATGTTATCATATGAATATGATGACTATATATCTTCCTATTCATCTTGCTAAGCGCGAGATAAACCAAAAGTGACAATTTAATTATTAAATTAATATCTTAGTATTAATGCATAATGAGGGCGCGGAATCTGATGATATTATGGCCTGAAAACTGAACATTTCAAGCACCTTTTTATTTATGAATAGGATGCATCATTAATTAGTTGATATAGTTAACCATTAATGCGAGCGCAAATCGCGAGCAGAAATTTTTGATAAACTGTCATGAAAAGGGGATTTTAAGAAGTTTGTTATACAATCAATATTGAGACATACATAACCCGCCAATCAAAAATGCAAGCATAGCAGCGCTAGCTGATGCGTTTTGACAATCAGACCTGAAAAGGGATATTTTGAAAACTTTATGGAATACATGAAAATAATAGGTACCTGATAAATCGAAATTCGCGAACGCGCAGCGCAATTGGAAAATGTTAATATTCAGACCATAAAACTGACATTTTACAGAGCACTTTTTAAAAATCAATATGTAAATCACAAAAATTAATGAAAGTTCAATTTCCAAGGAGAAATATGTTTTGTATACTGACTTCCAATCTTGATATTTAAGCTCCGTGTTGAACAAGATATGTGGATCACTTAACAGGCAATGCGAGCGCGAAGCGCGAGCGAAAATTTTATATAGTGACATAAAATATTTTTTCCAAGTCTTCCTCTCATCTTATTTTATTCATTCGTCTTCCTCCTTTTCTTTTTTCTCTTTTCTTTTCCTTCCTTTTTCTTTCTTTCCCCCCTTTTTTTTCTCTACCAATAGGGGGGTCCGGGCCTCTCGGGTCCCCACCTGGATCCGCCTATGCATGAAGAAGAGGCAATTGAATAATGGTTTTATAATGATGTGTTCATGAATAAACGTAATATCACCTTAAAAAATAATCAATGCGAGCGGGAAACTCGAGCGATTTCTATTTCAACCATTTGATGCTTTCAATTTCGTTTAACTTCTCATCAGAGTAGGCCCTGCTAGAATTATGTGAGTGGGAGCCAGGCGCGGATCCAGGATTTCTTAGGGGGCCCTAATTTCAAGTCAAGTAATAATCGTGCCGAAATATTGACTCCCATTGCCGAATGGGTAATGTCTAGTTCAGTTACTTCTCACAGGAACATCTCTTGCATTGTAGGCATTCTTCGTTCTTATGGGTACTCCCATTTTTTTTCTACTTTTTGCTTCAGGGGTTGAAAAATCTTACGGGGATGACGCCCCTGTATCGCCGCGTATGAAAACTGGTTGTGCAATAACTAAATTGCATATTCTGCATGAAAGAAAATTAATATTTTATTTTGGGTAAAATATTCTTGAAAAGATATAAATTTACATGCTTTTTATTATATAGTTGAGGTAGACTCAGTAGTCAGCACTCAGCATTTACTAATTGGGAGTGCACTGCCTACTTAGATCTGTAAGTGTTTGGATATATTATATAATCTTTTGTCATTCGCTTGAAATCCATTCAAAACAGTGAGTTGTCTTGTCAATCCTAATCAACAAACATTGGCTCTTCCGCTCTTGCAACAATCATATAAAGTATCAAAAGGTTATGTATCTTATAATCTTGCTCAAATTTTATATACTCCAAATAGATTTTCAAAAGAAACAGAATGCGTGTAAACGGTGTATATAAAAGAATATAAGATACTAAAGATAAATATACTGTGAAAATATACTTTATTGTCAGTGTCTTTATAAATATGAAAACAATGCTCTTAAGTTCGCATCATTTTGGACGATAAGTTCTTATCTCTCTCTTACATACACTACTAGTGAAACATGAATTCCAAGGTCCCATGTATCAACTATTTCAAGATGTAACAATAAATGTAAATTATGATAGCAATGCAGTTTAGGCCTGAGTAAATCCACGTAATAGTTTCAGTGTAATTCGTTTAAAAGAAATAAAACGTGATTTCCCACTGTAGGTTGGAAACGAAAAGGTGTCGTATCAACTGTATATAGCTGTCTTTTACGCATTACTACATGAAACAAAAATATAGGGACGATATAAACCATAGAGTTATTTCAGTTATTTGAGTATTTGACGATTCGTCAAAAAATAAAAAACGCATCCGAAACTTTCACCATTACAATTAAAGTTTCAGTTATTCTTTTACATATTGCACACTAAGAAATTAAGGTTCAAAATTGAACCCCGAAAGGTTCATGCAAAATCAGCACCCTATGGGTTCAAAAATTGAACCCCTGATTTGGGGTTCAAAAATTGAAATTTCATTTTGAAATTTATGGGTGCAGTTTTGAACCCGTAGGGTGCAAAAATGAACCCCAACCGCAGGGTTCAATTTTTGAACCCCAAATCAGGGGTTCAATTTTTGAACCCATAGGGTGCTGATTTTGCATCAACCTTTCGGGGTTCAATTCTGAACATTTTTTTTTTTTTTTTTTTTATACATTTATTTCTTAGTGTGTGCAAGTAAACTTCAAGATTTCTGTAAATAATATCTATCAATATATCCATCAGTGTTGTAGTCAAGGCTCAAACCTCCAAAGCTAAGGCTTTAATACCGAAGACCAAGGCTTCAATCCCCAAGGCTAAGGCCTAAAAACCTCAAGGCCAAGGCATTTCAAACTTTCAATATAAAATAATGAGCCAACAACAAGGCGGCAGTTCGTATATCAGTTCGGCGCCCCTACATGTAGGTCGATCATCAATTTGCCCCCCCCCCGTTCGAAAATCAATTCGGCTCCCAGTTCGAACATCATTTTGGCATCCCTTCGAACTCAATTTGCCTTCCCTAGTTCGAATATCATTTCGCCCTCCTAGCTCGAGTATCAATTTTGCGCCCCTAGTTTGAACATCAATTCGGCGTCCCCTAGTTTGGGTATCAATTTGGCGCCCCCTACCTCGAACATCGATTCGGCCCCCCCTCCCTAGTTCGAGTATCAATTTGGCGCCCCCACTTCGAACATCATTTCGGCGCCCTCCAAGTTCGAACATCATTTCGGCACCCTCCTAGTTCGAATATCAATTCGGCACCGCTACATGTAGGTCCAACATCAATTTGGCGCCCCTAGTTGAATATTAATTTGGCGCCCCTACATGTAGGTCGATCATCAATTCGCCCCCCCCCCCCCGTTCGAACATCATTTTGGAACCCTTCGAACTCAATTTGCCTTCCCTTGTTCGAATATCACCCCCCCCCCCCCCCCCAGCTCGAGTATCACATATCGAAAACTTGCATACAGTGTACCGGACATATAAAAACATAGCAGACGACGTTTGCAGACCTCGCGATCATCGTATGACTAGTGGTGCAGAATGTTCCATTGCGGCTTTATGGGGGAAATAGCATTACAGAGGGATAAAACGTCTTCACAAATAATGTTTCAGCGTTGATTCGCAATATCTTATGTCGATTTCATAAATTATTCTTACATTTAACATCATTTAAAGTGAAATGAATAAGCAAACTTAAATTTCAGACTTACCAATGCAGTGATCAGCTAGGATGCACCCCCCGTATACATAATGGACCCGTCACAACATTCAGAGACATATCCAATTCAGAGAATAAAATTGATTTTTGTTGGCAAAAATAATGGTATCTGATATATTTATATCCATAGTTCGGACTGACAAGGTATATATATTTATATATTCCTAATAAAACGTTCAGCACTGCAATGGAAAGAGCTAGAAAACCGCTGTGACTCGAACAACACACCGACGTACACAAAAGCTCTGTCCAGCCCTATGTGTTGAATGCACGTCGAGTGTAGGTTTGCTCTTCGGACATCAGTATCACAAAGAAAATCTCCTCTGATTTGATGATAAAAGTGCACTATTTCCTTATTAACCAATCTCCATGGTTCTTTCATGAGTATTTGCCTTATAATGTGCCCTTTATTATAATCTGGGCGGAAATTCTTGATATCATCACCCAACGATGTGACGACGGATGTAATCCACCCGGGTACTATAAAAATGTCCCACTAACCCATTATCCCAATACATATTCCTGACTATGGATGGTTTTTAGTGATTTTAATGTAATAAAGTGCCATATTTCCCACCAATTGAATGTAAAAAAAATATGGTCATCTGATAGAAGAAGTTATTAACATTCATTTCAGGGGGGCGGAAATTCTATCTGAATCAACGCTTGTCCTTGATACACATTTGTTTGTGAAAAAGGGGTATGATGCAAGGGAATTCTGCGTGTTATAAGGGTGCGCGCGTGCAGCGAGGACCTTCTGTCCGCTAGTTTTCCATATGTTTTGCGCCCCCCTAGTTCGAATATCAATTCGGCGCCCCTACATGTAGGTCGATCATCAGTTCGGCCCCTCCCTCGTTCTAACTTCAATTCGGCCCCCAGTTCGAACATCATTGTGGCATCCCTTCGAACATCATTTCGGCGCCCTCTTAGTTCGAATATCGATTCGGCGCCCCTACATGTAGGTCCAACATCAATTTGGCGCCCCTAGTTCGAATACCATTTGGCCCCCCCCCCTAGCTCAAGTATCAATTTGGCGCCACCTAGTTCCAATATCAATTTGGCGCCCCTACGTCGAACATCGAATCGCCCCCCCCTCCCTAATTCGAGTATCAATTTGGCGCCCCCACTTCGAACATCATTTTCGGCGCCCTCCTAGTTCGAATATCAGTTCGGCGCCCCTACATGTAGGTCGATCATCAATTTGCCTCCCCCCCGTTCGAACATCAATTCGGCCCCCAGTTCGAACATCATTTTGGCATTCCTTCGAACTCAATGTGCCTTCCCTAGTTCGAATATCATTTCGCCCCCCCCCTAGCTCGAGTATCAATTTTGCGCCCCCCTAGTTTGAACATCGATTCGGCGCCCCCTAGTTTGAGTATCAATTTGGCGCCCCCCTACCTCGAACATCGATTCGGCCCCCAGTTCGAACATCATTTCGACGCCCTCCTAGTTCTAATATCGATTCGGCGCCCCTACATGTAGGTCCAACATCAATTTCTTCTTTCCCCTTTCTCTCTTTCTTTTTTCTTCCTCTTCTTTCTTCGCTCTTCCTCTTTCTCTTTTTTTCTCCTTTTCCCCTCTTCCTCTTGTTTTCTCCCCCTCCCCTCCCTTTTCTTCTCTTCCTTCCCCTCTTCCTCTTTTTTCTCTTTCTTTCCCCTCTTCTTTTCCCCTTTTTCTTTCCCCTCTTCTTTTTCTTCTTTTCTTTCCCCTCTATTTTTTTTCTTTCCTCCCTCTTTCTCTCTCTCCTTTTCTTTTCCCTCTCCCCTCTTTCCCCCTTCTTCCCCTTCCTTTTCTTGTCTTCCTTTCCCCTTTTCTTCCCCCTTCTCTCTTTTTTCCTCTTCTTTCTTCCCCTTCCTCTCTTTCCTTTTTTCTCCTTTTCCTCTCTCTTCCCCCTCTTCCTCTTTTTTCTTCTCCCTCCCCCTCCCTTTTTCTTCTCTTCCTTCCCCCCTTCCTCTTTTTTCTCTTTCTTTCCCCTCTTCTTCTCTTTTTTTCTTTTTTCTTTCCCTTCTTCTTTTCTTTCCCCTCTCTTTTTTCTTCTCTTCTTTCCTCCCTCTCCCTCCCCCTTTCTTTTCTTCTCTTCCTCCTTTTCTTTCCTCTTTTTCCTCTCTCTCTTTTTCTTCTCTTCCTTTCCCCTCTTCCCCTCTCTCTTTTTTTCTCCTTTTTTTTCTCCTTTCGCTTTCCCTCTCTTTTTCTTTCTCTTTCTTTCCCCTTTTCCTCTCTCTTTTCCTTCCCTTCCTTCCCCCTCTTCCCTTTTTTTCTTCCCTTCTTCCTTTCTTCTTTTTCTTCTTTTTTTTCCCCTCTTCCCCTCTTTTTTCTTTCCCTCTCTCTCTTTTTTTTTAGCCGAAGGGGGGGGCAAGGCCCCCTCGGCCCCCCATGGATCTGCGCCTGTATATATATATATATATATATATACATAGGCGGATCCAGGGGGGCCCGAGGGGCCCGGGCCCCCCCTATTGGCGGAGCAAAAAAAAGAAAAAAAGGGGGAAAAAAGAAAAAGGGAAAAGAGAGGAGAAAAGAAGGAAGGCAAGCATAAGAGGAGGAAGATGAGTGAATAAAATAAGATAAGGGGAAGACTTGGAAATTAATTTTTTTTTTTAATCTTTCATGTCGGGATATAAAATTTTCGCTCGCGCTTTGCGCTCGCATTGCCTTTTAGGTGATATCTTGCTCAATATGGACCTTAAAATATCAAATTCTGAAGTCAATATACAAAACATATTTCAGCTGGGAAATTGAACTTTCATTATTTTGTTTTATTTACAAATTGATTTTTTAAAAGTGTAAAAATTTCTGTTTTATGGTCTGAATATTACCAATTTCTGCTTGCGCTGCGCGCTCACAAAATTTGATTTGTCAGTTACCTATTATTTTCCTGTATTCCATGAAGTTCTCAAAATATCCCTATTTAGGTCAGATTGTCAAAACGTATCAGCTAGCGCTGCACGCTTGCATTTTGATTAGTGAGTTATGTATATCTCAATATTAATTCTAAAACAAACTACTTAAAATCACCATTTGATGACAATCATAAATTTCTGCTCGCGATTTGCGCTCGCATTGATAGATTTTAAACTCATGCATCTTATGCATAATTACAAAAGTGCTTTAAATGTCCAGTTTTCAGGCCATAATATTAATAGATTTTGCGCTCTCATGCTTAGGAAGAGAAATAGGAAGATAGTCATCATTTTCTTATGATGACATAATGTCCTTATAGAATATCCCGGTCCTATGTCAAAACTCAAAGTAACAATAATTGAAAATATCAGCTCCGTTTTAACTGTTATCCCGTTTCACCTCACAATTTTTCCACAAAGTGCTTGCAATACAGAGCTTAAAGCAGGGTGACCAGACGTCCCGTATTTCCCGGGATTGTCCCGTATTTTGCTCCTTTGTCCCGGCGTCCCGACAAACCCTTCCCGGGACGCCTATTTGTCCCGTATTTAAGAATATTGAACAAAATATAGTTAATACATTAACAAGTGATGAATTTTCATCAAATGACCAACAGATGACGAAGCAGAGATAACAATGAAACTACTGTAATTTGGGGATGTAATCGGTGGAACAAATTATTGAGTTTTCATAACTAGATCTTGTTGTATGATGCCGCTATGTTTCATCTAATTTTTAAATTTGACAATGTTTCACTTTGAAATTTTATTATCTAAAATATTTTAGTTTTTTTAAATTCTAAAAATGTATTAAAAAGCACCAAATATCATTATGATTTTTGTTAGATGACTGGATTTTTTGTTTGCTTGAAGTTTGAACTTTTTTCTCTTTCTTTTCTTTTGTAACATTCTTTGTTCATCTTTATATCCTTCCTATCCTTGCCCTTTTCTTGTTCCATCTATCTTTATTTCCGATCTTTTTTTTCCTGAATCTTTCTCTCTCTGTTCATTTGTCTTTCTTTCTGTTACTTTCCTTTATTAAATTTCCATTTTTTATTTCCTGAATTCATTCTTTCTTTCCTTTAACTTTTCTTTGCTTCCTTCTCCCTTTCTCTCTTTTTTTCGTTTTTTCTCTCCTATTATTTTCTCTTTCTTTCATTCTCTCTTCCCTTCATTCTTTTCTCCCTCTCTTTCCTCCTTTCTTTCATTATTTATTTTATATTTCCTTCTAATTCTTTTCCCTTATCATTTATTTACCTTTCTTCCTTCCTTCCGTCCTTGTTTTCATTCCTTCCTTCCTTCCTGTTTTCTAATTTCTTTGTTTCTTTCTTCCAAAGAATGAAAGAAACATTTTTCTCTCCTTCATTCGTTCTTTCCACCTTTTTTCTTATATTCTTTTGTCTTTCTCTCCTATATTTTGTCTTTCACACATTTATTCATCTTCCCTTCCTTTATTTTTTTTTCTTTCTTTCTATATTCATTTCAAAGAATGAGGGATACTTTTCTCTCTTTTATTCTTTCTTTTATTCTAACTTTCTTTTTTTTCTCTTCTTTTTCCCCTCAGTTATTTTTTTCTTTATTTCTTTTCAATTCATCTCTTTTCTTTTGTCTTTTCTTTCTCTCCTTCATTCTTTCGTTTACCCTCCCTTTCAATTCTTTACAATGTGTATCTTTGTTGATCCTTTTTGTCGATTGTCCCGTATATCATTTGTGAAATGTGGTCACCCTGGCTTAAAGTGACCCCTTTTCAGATCTGAATATCATATATTTTTAGCTCGCGCTTTGCGCTCGCTTTATTGATTTTCATGGTAAAAAAAAGGTATTTAGAGTACCCAAATTCTAGGTCGAATATCTCAAACACACGTTTATTCAGATACGCAGCTTGTTCTCCATTCAAATAATTATCCAGTTTCAGATAACAATATAAAAAAATTGTCTGCTCGCGCTTTGTGCTCGCATTATTAATGTGTGAAAATTTCCAATAGCTTAACCTTTTCATGATTTACAAAACATGAATAGAGTGTCCAGAATTTTTCCGCTCGCGCTTCGCGCTCGCATCAATAATGTTCAGTTTTTGTCTTATCCTTTCCACGATTACAAAAAGTGCTTAAAATTTCCATTATTCAGGTAGAAATGTCAAAAATTTTCCGCTCGCGCTCTGCGCTCGCATTATTAATGTAAGCAAGATCCCCACTTCCTCATCCTTTTCATGATTTACAAAACTTGAATAGAGTGTCTCGTTCAGTAGGTCTAAATCACGAATTTTTTTGCTCACGCTTCGCGCTCGCACCAATCGTTTAGTTATATACCTATTATGTTAAGTTACAAAAGTGCTTAGAATTTCCATTCCTTAGGTAAACATGTCAAAAAATTTCAGCTCGCGCTTCGCGCTCGCATTATTTGATTTTTAAAAATATGTAACATCTTCATGGCTAACTGCAAGCAAGTCCTTAACAGTACCTTTTCCATCAGTTCATTTCTGCTCGTGCTTCACGTTCGTAATAATTATTCACTTGCATAATTATCTTTTTTCAGGATTGCCCAGAATGTTCAAAACTTTTAGAAAAAAGTACATAAGATTCCCAAAAAAAAAATAGCTCGCACTTCGCGCTCGCATTATATAAATAATGATTATGGTATTATACATTTATGTTTATTCATAAGAATAAAGCAAAGAAGTGGCTAATAGGACTACCCCTTTAAAGAAACCCAAAATCCCGGCAGATATCATATTCGAGTGGCCGATCGGGGAAAATATAGCTGAAAAAAAATTCCGGGCCCCCCCTATTGGCGAAGGCTGGATCCGCCCCTGTATATATACATATATGAAGAGCTCAATTGCAAAAAGGGGTTAGATCCACTTTTCACCAAATTAGACTTTTTTGTTTCGCCTCAACGTGTAGACTTTTAAGAGCTCTATAAAATGATATTAAAGAAAAGTTGAAAGGTCGCATTAAAAACTGAACAAAAATGACAAAGAAAAATCACTATTTTGTTTTTAAAAGGGGTTAGATCCATTTCAATTTGTGTGCAAAAAGGGGTTAGATCCACAAAGGAAATTTTGGAAAAGAATATTTTTTTATAAATATGAAGATGGTATATATCTTTTATACCCAATTTTATGTTCACGTGGTAATGTATCATAACAATTTAGTTTCGCATAAGAATAAAGCAATATGGGAGAATGACAAAAAATATTTTATTGGAGTAAATGTAGCCCCTTTTGCACATAGGCGGCGGAAGCGGGGGGGACGTGTCCCCCCTAAATTTGAGGAGGGGGACGGTCCCCCCCCCCCCCCTAAATTTGTTGTTGATGACTTTTTTTTTTTTGCTTGTCAATTTATTTCCCTACGTTCCCCCTTTCCCCCTAAAATTTGTTGGTCGAGAACTTTTTTTTTTGTTTGTTTGTTTGTCAAATTATTTCCCTACGTTCCCCCTTTCCCCCTAAAATTTGTTGGTCGAGAACTTTTTTTTTTTTTTTTGCTTGTCAATTTTTTTTTTTTGTCCCCTCCTAAAATTTGTGGCTTCCGCCGCCAATGTCCAATCCCTTATCATGATAATCAAATATTATAATAGTATACTCTTTTTTCATGTTTGTGAGTCTTGCGAATTCCGGAGATCCCCAGGGCACGAAAGGGTCTTTGCAAGGACCGTCTTTCGTGTCGCCCATATTTTATGATGCGCCATGTGAAACGCAAACATATTTCATTCGTCCGTTAAAATAAACAAAATATTTGTTTATAAAATCATGTGATTTATCATGAAATTGTATAGAATTTCATTTAAAAGCAAGCTAACGAACCTTATTCTTTATCATAAATTTCAGAAACACCCCGCTTTATAGCGCATCATAAAAGATGGGCGACACGAAAGACGGTCCTTGGAAAGACCCTTTCGTGCAATCGGCCCCAGCTTTCTCAGAATGCTCCATCGCGCATGCGCGATATCATACAAGGCTTGGCCACCGTCATCACGAATTCCTGTCCAAAGGTAATGTAAATACAGGGTATAATTTATCATATTTGTATGCTTAATGTTACATGTACACATATTTTAAATTGTAGTATGAAATCCAGTTACGAATGGTATGTGATGGATTGTAGGTCAGCAGGAAATTTGCGAGGAAAATGATAATTTGCATCTTATATTTTTGTGAGAGAACCACCTTGCAGAAGAATTGGGCGTGTTGTTGCATTGACGTCCGTTGTGTGTGGTTTTGTAGATTTCTGATTCACAAATTCCTTCCCAATTACGTCAGAAGAAACGACTGTTTCTGACTTCTTTGTCACACTTCTCAATCGAATTAGTATCCCAATAGACTCGATGTTTTGTTCATTTTTATCCATAATCGTCTTTTATGAAATTTGTTTATTCTCTGTTAATTTACAGCGTTGATTCTGCGTAGTCTTAATTTATTTGTTTTCTGAACTTGTGCGGATCGTGCCGTGGGTAGGTCATGTATTGTATGCGGGAGGTTAGGGCAAGCTGATGCGGAAGTGCCCGCTCCTGTGTATCACGTTTCACTTGAGTTGTTTGTGTGAAGGATTAATACAACACAGTAGTGGGGAGTGTCATTTATACTCCCTTAACACCGGGGAATAGATAACTCTTTCAAGTATTTATTTATCATCTGTTTGAGGATTAAAATTTAAGGTTGATGGGGTGACCATAATTTGCACACGTTGTGATATTCAAACAAAAATTGACTAAATTCATGAATATCAAACAGAAGGCAAGATTCTGGGGTCAAAATCTCTCTAAGGAATTATTAAACGGGTCAAGGGTTTCGCTGGTATCACGATTTCAAAATTCTTTTGCTATCGACTGCGACGAGTGCATGCTCAGCTGAAAAAGTGTTGTAAAAAAGTGTTGTAAAAAAGTCATACTCTACATGTTTGATTGTATCAGAGGAAGATTAATATGCCATAAACTTGTTTGGTACATGTATCACATTTTACATACTTGTTTGAAGAACTGTGCTCTCAAAATTATGATTTCTTGATGCCTTTCGGAAAGTTTGGATTTTCTCGGAACTTGCGCAAAAGGAAACAAAATTTTTGACTGTTTTGCCAATATATTCACTACTGCTGATTTCATCTTTAAGAACGTTACCATACTGAGCAAATTTGGATAGCTTTTTCTGTTCATTCAAGAAATGATTTTCCTGGGATCGCATCGCACTTTGCTTCACATTTTTGAAAGACCGCTACAGAGCTGCCAAATAGTACGATTTTGTCGTATTCCGTACGATTTTTCACTTAAAATACGACACTAGGATTTTTACAAATAAAATGCGATTTTTTTGAAAATATAGCTATGGCAAGGCTCGACATTACAGAAATCCACCTCGGGCAATCATTTTTGAGAAATGTTAAGTTTTGGTGGCCCGAATCGTGCAACCAATTGCATAGCCATGAAACCACTGCAGCTACATGTAGCTATCTGTGCGCTAGCAGCCTATTCAGACTGGGGGAGCTACGATACGAAATGTTGCTGCTAAGAAATATTCCACAGAACTTTAAAAATCTATGTCAAAGTCACATTTTACACCAATGAAATGCCCTTTTGCAGTCCATATTACTCAAATCTTGTGTAAACTGATTATTTTCAAGCATTAAAAACAGGAATTATGACCTCTCTTTTGACTCAAAAAGACCGATTTCCAAATGTATTAATACACATAAAAATACATAGGTGAGTACATCACAGTCCCACATGTGCATTTGTATGTATGTTGATACTTGGTTTCTTTCGAAGCTGTGTCTTTTCTAGCAAAAAATAAGCAGACAGTTTCGTTCTTTTTGTTCATAAATGACTTCTTAAACCACTCTTCAGAAAGAAAATACTTTGGGAAGGCATTTCATTGATATGAAATGTAAATTTTTCAAAAATTTTGGCAAACAAAGTAAAGGACCTTTCTCACACTTTTTTTCCAGATATATTAAACTTTTGCCGTTTTATTTTTTTTTATTTTTTTTTTTGACAGTCGTTAAACCATATATACCCCTTCCCATTGAATATGCCTGATTAAAGAATATGTTTCTACTGAAAAAATAATACAAACAAAATTAAGGTTATAAAAATAGAAATGCCTCATCCCCAAAAGGTGAGTGAAAATTATTTGCTCAATTGGCTTTAACTGTTGCTACGTAGAGCTGTTAAAAATATTTGTAATGGCTTCTCATTTTTCCCCCTTACCCATTTTTATTAATTTTGTTTTTTTTTTTCTTTTGTTTCTTTTTTTCTTTAATTTTTTTTTCTTTTTTATTTTTTTTCCTGTTCTGTTTTTTCTTCATTTTCTTCTTTTGTTTTATTTCACTTATTTCTTTTATTATTTTTGTTTTCTTTTTTGTAATATTCTTTTATTTTTTTGCTCGTTTCCCACTTTTATGCATTGTTCTAATTTTGCAGCATATTTTTCTGTGATTTTCTCCTGCTATAATATGCTGCAAAGGAGAAAACAAAAATTGGAGCCTGTATATTCTAGGTTTTAGGATTCAAAGAGGAAAAAAGGAAAAATCATTGTTTTGTACATTTATATGAGTTAGCTTTGCACTATTTATTTATTTTTACCATTATGAGCATGTCTATACAGAGATTTAAAAAAAAGTCCACACATCCTGGGAGCAATACATTTTACTCTCTTACAATCATTTCATATTTACAATGATAGAGCAATTTATATTTTACCACAAATCAATTAGCAAAGTAAAATAACAGCAACAAGATTTACATACAAGATGTACAAAGTGAAAGTGACTTAGTGGTAGTGGCTGCAGAATTGATATTTCTAATTCAGAAGATTGTTTTTTTTTTTTTTTAATTAGGAGTGGGCTATAAATGGGTGATTTTTGGTTTTACTGTGGGAACAGTTTTTTTGTGTTCCTTTTACCTTATCTCAACATGAAATGACAATATTTTTTGTCTCGGGTCCGAGAAAAAAGTGTGCCGGGCCAAAATCCAAAATGGCTGCCAAAACCCCCCAAAATCACAGTTTTGGCCACAACTTCTTTATTTGGTGGTCTTTTTCTCTGGTTTCGGTGTCTATACATATGTTTTAGGGAGTAGGCAATTTGTTTTTCCTATAATTAGCACTTTTAAACCATTATTTGTAGAGTTAAAAGGTAATTATACCTAAATTTTCCAATTTTTATAGCCTTTTTTTCAGCCAAATGTAGGTTTTATCATCCTGGAGTTCTTGGATATTAGATGGTACGAGGTCAACAATAGCAAGCAGCTTCATAGAGCTATATTGCCTTATTCCTCTACTATGGGTTTTACGGATATTTGTGAAATATATCTTATTAAATAAAAAAAGGTTAATTATCCATAGGGGCAATACAGTATACAATGTACTGTTACTGTACATACTACACTGCCATTGACCACCATGACATATGACAAGGCCTGTATATAAACTATAGTGTCATAGAAATACATTGTAAGCTCTTCAGGTTTAAAATTAGATTGGGAATTGTGAATTTGATTGCTTGTCAGCTGATGTACACTATCAAACCAGCATCGTAAATTGCACATAAAGTACATCACATATCTCCATGTAGCCATATCTTCTTCATTTGGAGGCTTTTTTACCTGGTTGTGGTGTCTAACTGGCCTATGTTTATGGGGTCAGGTAACTATATAATCATGGTAACGTTGATCAACAGCCAATCAGAACCAAGGATTCCATGTAAGTTACCATTAAGTTAACATAATGGTAAATTTTTATGCACGGGGCCCAGAATATCTACAGTGTAAATGCCATGATGTGGGGTTAATTACCTTTCTCTACCCCTGAATTAGCATATTTGACAAAACATGTCCTTAGTTTTGAGACAAAATATATCTTCAATTTCTGAGGTGCTAATTCTAAACCTAAGAGCTCATTTCTACATGTATAACACTATAGTTTATACATGCCTTGTCATGGTGGCCAATGCATTTATGCAGTGCAGTATGTACAGTACATTGTATACTGTATAGCCCCTATGGATAATTAACATTTTTTTTTATTTAAGATATTTCACAAATATCTGTAAAACCCATAGTAGATGAATAAAAGTGATATAGCTCTATGAAGCTGCTTGCTATTGTTGACCTCGTACCATCTAATATCCAAGAACCCCAGGACGATAAAATCTACTTATTGGCTGAAAAAAGGCTATAAAAATTTGAAAATTTAGGTATAATAACATTTTAACTCTACAAATAATGGTTTAAAAGTACTAATTATAGGAAAAACAAATTGCCTGCCCCCAAATACATATGAATAGACACCAAAACCAAAGAAAAAGACCACCAAATAAAGAAGTTGTGGTAAAAACTGTGATTTTGGGTGTTTTTGGCGGCCATTTTGGATTTTGGCCCGGCACACTTTTTTCTTGTACCCGAGACAAAAAATATTGTCATTTCATGTTGAGATACATTACAAGGAATAAAAAAAAACTGTTCCCATATTGAAATTACAAAAAAAGTATTTTTGACCCATGTATAGCCCACTCCTATTTTAATCAATGTTTTTCTTTATATTTTGGGGGCCACCAAACTTTAATATCGGGCCACCAAAAAAAATTATTTGAAGGTTTTGGTGGCCCGAATGGGCCAACACCAAAAAGAGTTAATGTGGAACCTCCTTGCCTGTCGGATGTAAAAATTACAGTGAGCACAACAAAATAATGAGATGTATAGTAGGAAAGTACACAAAGGGTATGAATAGGATTTTTTGTCAAAAATAGGATTTTTGGGGTGAAATAATAGGATTTTTGGTCAAGTGTGGTTGGCAGCTCTGCCGCTATAGATGCATAAAGTCTTTTATACAGCATATTTTTACATAGGACTGTACAGTACATTACTTAGTTGAGAGCTTTTCTCTTATGACCAAAAATGCTATTCAAATTTGTAAAGCAAAATGATTCCATGTGGTTATATCAGTTTTTCAAGATATTGAGATGTATCAACCATATGCAAAACAAAGGTACATGTATGTAGTCTGCATAGAGCTTGAATTTGAACCACTCTATAGGACCCTCATTCACCCTGACAATTATTGAAATAAAAATTAATCAAGAGGAAATGAAAAAAAAATATTGGCGAGGGTTTGTTGAAAATCCATCAAAGAAAGAGTTATCATTGTTTATTTTTGTTTTTTATTTTTGACGTCATGAATGTATGCGAGCAGCTCTCCCATATGGTGCAAAGCATGATGAATACAAATATTCTTGTTGAAGGGGTTATGAAATTACATGTCTGTTGATTCACTGCACAAATGAAATTAAATATCAAATATTTTACAAATTTAAATTTTGGGAACTAATATCATTTGTCTATAGAGGAGATCATCTGTGATGTCACAAAATCAATGTTTGAAAAGTTCATACTTGTAGCTTTGTTATTCTGTGATAGACCTTCTTCAAACCTTCAATAATTTTCTCTCATTTCTCTGCTTTTGGTAAAACCAACTTATCTGGTGAACATCCCCATGAAATGGGTTCTCATGAATTACAATGTTTTGTTGGGGATTTTTTTTTCATGATACATGTAGTTTGAAATAAAGCTAGCCCTGACCATACATGTATGACAGTGACCAAAGTTTTGCAAGATAAAAGATATTCACTGTTTTTTATATATGCTGTACATGTAAAAGAAATTTGGTCATTTGACCTCTTTAGATTTTGGAATTCTATTTGGGGAGATGATGATATGGTGCCCTGCTGTGGCAGAGCCTAGAGGTAATTGTCTTTCATATTTAGCATACTTATTGCAATTCGCAACCAAGTACATGTACATGAAGGTTTGATTTGTATGCCCTTTTTACACAGGATTTTCTTAACCCCGGACTATCGCTAACCCCGTACTATCCTTAACCCCGTACTATTTTTTTTTCCTTTTCACACATGCAAATTGTTATTGCTAACCCCGGATAAGGAATGCTTGCTTTTTACACACGAAACTCGCTAACCCCGGACTATTGGTTTTTGTCAATCATTCGTAGTACAAGTGCTTCACTCGCAATTTCCTTAACCCCGTACTATAGGTGGGGCCAAATAGTACGGGGTTAAGCTTAGCCCACTTTCGTTTTACACATGCTATCTTAACCCCGTACTATTGCTCTTAGCACCGCAATTGGTGGGATAACCCTGGTTTTTTGCAGGGCCAAATAATCCCGTACTATAGGTGGGGTTAGCCCACTTTGCAAAAACGCTGTGTAAAACGAAAGTGGGCTAAGCTTAACCCCATACTATAGGTGGGGCTAAATTGCCATTTAGCCCCACCAATAGTACGGGGTTAAGGAAATTTTAGCCTGTCTAAAAAGGGTATTAGATGATGTTTTGCAAGTACTTTGATACATGTAGTTGCTGTTGTTTGTTTAACTTTCATTAATCAAGAAATATTAATTGCAGTGATTTTGTGGGCATTTTAATGAGTCAAATTACTGAAGAAGTTATGTTCCTTCAGTATTAGTCTGTTGAATTTGAAGAGTTCATTTGAAAACTTGAAAACCCTCAGATTACTTGAAGAAGCCCTATTGAAAATTAGTTTTGGAACAAACTACATGTATATGTACTGTACAAGAGCATTTCAGGCATTGGGGCACCTGTTAACATGCACTCACTCTAGCAATTATTAAAGGTCAAGTGACTCAAGTCCACCTCAGAAAAATGTTGATTTGAATCAATAGAGAAAAATCAGATAAGCACATTGCTAAAAATTTCATCAAAATCGGATGTACATGTAAAATAAGAAAGTTATGACATTTCAAAGTTCCGCTTATTTTTAACAAAATAGTTATATGAACGAGCCAGTTACATCCAAATGAGAGAGTTGATGATGTCACTCACTATTTCTTTTGTTTTTTATTGTTTGAATTATACAACATTCAATTTTTATGAATGTGACGATTAGGACCTCCTTGCCTGAAGCACAAAATGTTAAAATAATGGAATTCCACGTGTTCAGGGAGGAATGAAACTTCATTTCACATGACAATGACGAGAAAATCAAAATATTTCATATTTCATATAATAAAATACAAAAGAAATAGTGAGTGAGTGATGTCATTTCCTCATTTGCATACCGACCAAGATGTGCATATAACTGTTTTGTGAAATGAAGCGAAACTTTAAAATTCCATAACTTTCTTAATCCGATTTTGATGAATTTTTCAGTGTTATGCTTGTTGAATTTTTCTCTTTTTATTCAAATCAAGATTTTGTTGAGGTGGACTTGTCCTTTAACTGGAAATATAACATCAACAAAAATATTTAATAGGAAATACAGTCATGTAATCAAGTAAGGTATTATTTGGAACAGAATATTGTTTGACTCAATGAAGAGAATTCCGATGAAAATTTATGACAAAACATGTAAATATTAATGATCTTTATGCATGTTCAGCCCCCCCCCCACATTCCTTGGTAGGGTAATTGATTATTGTTTGTTGAATGTTAACATGTGTAGGTAGACCCAGTAATTTGTCTTATTGATTCATTAAGCAAATTATGATTGGTTCATACACCTGACACTTGCTCCTTGAGTATGAGCATGGAGGTTCTACCTCCATGCTATGAACTCTTAATTTCTTATTCTTCTTTGACATGTACATTTACATGTACATGTACAGCAATAACGTTACAGTACACTGTGCATCTCATACATGTACAATACAGTCTCGTACATGTACATTACACGTTAGGTCCTGTTTATGAATCGACTGTATACATACATGTACATGTCAGAATGGTCTACTACATGTACACTATCAAAGATACATTTACAACATTGAGGAAGGAGTGCATCGTACAGTACCACAAGGCCAGAGTAATAAAACAATTTGGAATTTAAAAACTGGTATACATGTATTTGCATCAGTGCAATAAAAAGCTTGCGGAAAAGCAATGATCATTGATTACATGTATGAAAATAATTGCCATTTTGCAATCGTCAACCTTTAGTGAGTATCTTTGAGATGTATTGATATTTTTTTAATATATTAATTTGCACAGGTTCATCGATAAACAATCATGGCGTCAAGATCAAAAACAAAGAAGGGAAAGAAGAGGGCTCAGCGTGCGACGTCCAATGTCTTTGCTATGTTTGACCAAGCACAGATCCAGGAATTCAAAGAAGCTTTTAATATGATAGATCAAAACAGAGATGGATTCATTGATAAAGAGGATCTGCATGATATGCTGGCCTCTCTGGGTAAGTACATCACTATACTCAAGTATGCCAATAATCTGAAAATCTCCACTTAATCATTTTCCTCTGCATGACTTGGCTTACATGTACTAAAAAAAAAATTGGTACATGTATGAACGATTTAATAATTGAGGTTTGTGAAATTCTGATATAAGATTATTGGATGGTATAAATTATGTAACCACTTTCTTGATGATCTGTATAAAACAATTCCTTCTGCAAACTAATTCAAAAGTTTAAATGGTTATTACTTTTATTACTTTAACCTCTCTTCTCTTGACCTCTTCAAAAAACATCTCAAAACCCACTTTTAACCATGAATCTTAACTTGTCTTATGCCATCAACATCGCTTTGTTTCCTAAAAAAAAAAAACGCTATTAAAGTCCAATTATTATTAATTTTCATAAAATTTTAATGCATATTTTACTGTTGTGGTTGATTTTCTTAGTTTGTTTTTTCACTTCATATTGATTTCAATCAGTTCTGTTGAAAAACACATGATTGTGTTGGATATAAATCATGTTTTATACATGGACATACGTACATGTATACTACTTCACAAGTTTTTGATAAGGAGAATATAGACTGTAGCAAGTGACAAAGAATTGCACAGAAAATATAATTTTTGTCAGACAAAAATAATAGAAAAATACCTAAAGTGAAAAAAAAATCAGCGCATCAAACTCTTTCAGTGTTGAGCATACATCTGTTTCCAAGCTTGATCTGCATAGAAGCTTGCATAATACATGTCACCATAGAACATGCCATGTGATGTCTAGTACATCGAAGAACACATTACTGACATTTCATCAAACATGAAACTGAATTCTCTAGCTTATTGCCAGAATGACTAACTTGTTTCTTACCAGGTAAGGACCCAACTGATAAATACCTTGAAGACATGATGAAAGAAGCTCCAGGACCAATCAACTTTACTATGTTCCTCACACTCTTTGGAGAGAAACTCAATGGTACTGATCCTGAAGAAGTCATTGTTAATGCATTTGCTTGCTTTGACCCTGATGCAACTGGTATGTTTGCTGCTATGCCTTTACATTTATCAATCATGATAATGAGTTATTCTTAAAGGTCAAGTCCATCTCATTGAAGTGTGTATTTGAATCAAAAGAGAAAAATCAGACAAGCATAGTGCTGAAAATTTCATCAAAATTGGATGTAAAATAAGAGAGTTATGACATTTTAAATTTTCACTTATTTTTCACAAAATAGTTATATGCACAATTTAGTCACATGCAAATGAGAGAATCGATGATGTCCCTCACTCACTATTTCTTTTGATTTTTATTGTTTGAATTATACAATATTTCAATTTTTACAGATTTGACAATAAGGACCATCTGGACTGAACCATATAATGTTAAACAATAGTAAATCCACATATTCAGTGAGAAATAAAACTTTGTTTCACAGGACAATGAGGAGGAAATTAGAATATTTCATATTTCTTACAATAAAATACAAAAGAAAAAGTGAGTGAGTGATGTCATCAGTTCCCTCATTTGCATACCGACCAGGATGTGCATATAAACTATTATGGGAAATTAAGCAAAACTTTAAAATGTCATAACTTTTTTATTTTACATATGCTCGTTGGATTTTTCTCTTTTTATTCAAATCAAATTTTTGTTGGGGTGGACTTGTCCTTTAATGTTTTTACACTTTAAGCTCTTTTAAACTGTTCTCCTTGCACATCCTGCATGACATAATTACCTCTCTCCATTTTGATATGGTAATTTTACTAATGTTATGGCAATTTTCATAGTAATGTAGCTCAGCTATCAATGACATTTAAGGTTTCCATGGTAGTCGCAATGATGGCAAAGTTACCATAGTTAAAGTCTAAATTATGAAACGGGCCAAAAGATTTTATTCCAGATGACTACATGTACAGACCTGCCAACCAGTATGTTTTTGTTTGTTTATTTGTTCTTTACAAAATTGTAATTTATTGAGAAAAATCATCTCTGTATGTCTCTATTTCATCAAACTTACACAAATGTAGTTATTAGGTCGATGTAATTTCAGGTAACTTTTTTTCAATCATTTTTGTTAAAACCAGGGTGAGATATACTGTACACATGTTCCAATGTTTTTTTTTTCATCTGCAAGAGCAGGACTTGCGCACTTTCGCTTGCATGCAGCTCGAGTGCCGTGATGAGTGAGTGCGCAACATACATGTGTTTTATTATGAAATACACTTTTTTGGGGAAAAATACAGGTTTCTTTATCACAGAATACAATTTTTCATTCCCAGAGGGTGGCAGGTCTGCATGTATCTTCTTGAGATATGGGAGATCGTTTCATTGAGGATGAGCCATTTGATAATCCTCTCTTTAATCTATCTTCTCTTAAGGTTTTATCCCAGACACCTATCTTTGTTAGCTCCTGATGACGATGGAAGATCGTTTCAGTTAGGATGAGCCGTTTGATAACCCTTTCATTTAATCTCTATCCCTTTCTTGTCTTAAGGTTTCATCCCAGATACCTATCTTCGTGAGCTCCTGATGACGATGGAAGATCGTTTCAGTTAGGATGAGCCGTTTGATAACCCTTTCATTTAATCTCTATCCCTTTCTTGTCTCTTAAGGTTTCATCCCAGATACCCATCTTCGTGAGCTCTTGATGACTATGGGAGATCGTTTCAGTGAGGATGAGCTGTTTGATAACCCTTTCATTTAATCTCTATCCCTTTCTTGTCTCTTAAGGTTTCATCCCAGATACCTATCTTCGTGAGCTCTTGATGACTATGGGGGATCGTTTCAGTGAGGATGAGCTGTTTGATAACCCTTTCATTTAATCTCTATCCCTTTCTTGTCTCTTAAGGTTTCATCCCAGACACCTATCTTCGTGAGCTCTTGATGACTATGGGGGATCGTTTCACTGAGGATGAAGTAGATGAAGTGTTCGTTGGATGGGATAGCAAGGATAGTAAGTTCAACTATCGCGAGTTCAGTCGTGTCCTCAAACACGGAACCAAGGAACCTGACGATGACCCAAGACCTTGAACACACCTCGCTTCATCTGCACTTTTAAAATAAAAACATGGGGAACAGGGGGAAAGTACGGTATTTGTCCACCATGGAGACTTCAACTTTCTGTTAAACAGAAATCTGTGTAGTTGCTTCCATCTCAATATTCCAAAGAAAGGACAATGGTAGCCATTTAACTTGGGACTTTTCTAATATTTTTACTGTCATTCGTAGATGATTGATTCTTGGGGGGGTAATATATATTTCAGTTTTATTTCATGTATTTATTCCTGGAATAGGTGATATAGTTTAAGTCTTAAATCAAAATTTCACAAAATATTTTGAGCAGAGGGAATACTAGATACAGGATGTTAGATTAGACATAATTTTTGTCCATGCTTCATCATTCAAATAACTGGGGGGTATGTTTGAAATATATTCACTATTGGAGCTCAGAGAGTAGATGTTTCTCCTATGCAATAGTAGATTGATGTGAGTCAATGAGCCTTCTGCCTTGCAAAGAAAGAATTTTGAAAGCATGATTGTCCTTCCCAAGTTTCACACTCTTAATTCATTTTCACTAATCTACATGTGGTATTTCTGAAAAGCAAATCGTTAGACGAAAACTGCCTGTAGAGCAAAAGAAATTGTGTAAGAACAATCTTTTCTTTTCTCATGTCAGATGGGCTGCTCTAAATTTCTTGCTTCATTTATATGAAACAGAATGCCATAATAACAGTGGATTTCCTTATTGAACCTTACGCAAAGGCAGCATTTACCTTGCCTGGGTGAACTTTACTTAAATAAAATAAAGGTCTTGGCCTGCATCCTACAAACCTTGATAATACTAGGTGCCATATCACTATGTACTGTTTCCAATGTATTATAGCAGACTAGTATGATCAGGCTTTTTGGAGTATGGGATATACATGTAGTTATGAATACCAGTTCAAATCCATAAATAATTATGTGAATTTATGAACAGGGTAATTCTAAATTTTGATGTTTATCTATTTTTGTTTATTTTTCATTGTTTTTTTTCTGATTATGATTAATAATCAAACGAGTTGGCATTTCAAACTTGACTTATTTCTTTACCTTAATATCAAATTGTTGGACACTCTTGTAATTGCTGATACAGGTGGTTTTGGACTTATAAAGGAATTTATTGTAGGATTTTATTATAATTGATTTAAAAAAAGAATATATATAGTTATGTTTTCTCCAATCCTTGCATTATGTATTGTTTAGATCTATAGAGACATACAAAGCTTCCAATATATGATTAGATTTTGAACAAGGTTCAAATTGATATGAATGTTATGTTCATTATAGTTCTTTTGTATTTGTTTTATACCTACCATTCGCTGTGGATTTGCTTCTGGTTTGATCAATATTTACAATTTATAGTTATAAGTTAACAGTTGAGTAAATCGCTTTGACCCATTTGTATTTAGAGTATACATTTATAGCTTGAATACAGAAGAATAGAAAGTCATTTTGTATTTTTATCTGGTGTGCATATGCGTTACAATTATTGGAATAAAATAAGTTTTGATGTGCTCATTGTATAATGTTTGAAAACTCTAGGTGTTGGGTTACAGGTAAACCATCCCATGATTCCGGCAAAACTATGTGACGCTAATAGTAAAGCTTATTATAATTTCATGAGGGTCACTTGCTTTATATTCTATGCATTGGTGCTTCTTGTAAATGTATGTATGTATTACATAGCTGAATTGAACATACCTCCACACCATTATAAACTAATGTTGACAGACAACAATACATGTATAAGTTCAAATATTCAAATTCAATTGCATTGTAAACAAAATTCAGCAATATTATCTTCCACATTGAGCTTTTGTTGTGCATTTATCACATACATCAAATCATCCGTCTTTTTCTTCAAAATAAATTGTTAGTTTACATGTAAACAACCAGCACTCAACTTTCTAATTGAAAGGAAAAATAAATCATACTGAGAAAGCTGTTATATCACTGCAGTTTGACCTTTGACATGTATGATTTTGTCAAAAGTAATTGCTGTAGGGTCTACTGATATGTTATCACTACCCCGTGCAACCCATTTTAACACACATGCAAAGTCAGAGTTGCATACACTAGTTGGTGTAGTTGACAACAATGTATGTTAAGTTTAATAAAAACAAATAAAACGGTATGTATGCATTGTATAATCAGTACCCCATATAAATGAGATCTTAAAAGCATTCCCTTTGCAGTATACTATTCCAATCTTTATCATTCCCTGTTCATAACACAATCCATTTTATAATTTCATGTTTAATAGAGGTTTGCCCATGATTTTGATAAACTGTTCAATCCTCATCTTGTAAGCTGGAGTATAATATGGAACATTCCTTGGCCAGCTGAAAGATGCTTATTGCTCAAATCTTGACGCTGTATGACATGACACGATACATGAATATATAAAATGGATTTTCCTGATACATTCTGATATATGTATTCCAAAGATCTGGTTTAGTTCTCTTTCAAGTATTACATTATTTAATATTCTTACATTTTTTCCATAAAAGAATCATAATTATTTTTATTAAGATGATCCACTGGGATCTTGTAATCACAAATGTTGTGATTTAATTGCTTGATATGTCATAGCTAGATAGTAGATACTGTATATCATTGCATTAATATTTTCAATTAATAAATTATAATGATTAACATTATACATGTGTACCTGACGTCTCTATCTTAACTTTGTTGCTCTAAAAATGTTATTGATCTCATATCAGCTGTTTGGGGTGGAAGTAATGGTGGCAGTGTGTGTGTGTGTGTGTGTGAAAGTAAAATATGCCATACTTGTTTAAACGACAAGTCTACCCCAGCAAAAAGATGATTTGAATATAAAGAGAAAAATCCAAAAAGCATAACACTGAAAATTTTCGTTAACTTCTGTCGGGCATACCTCACTTCGTGCATTCGTGATGAGAAGCGTAATGAGGTCAAAAAGAAGATTGAGGAGAATGAGTGTAGTGATGATGGTGATGGTGTTTATGGTGGTGATAATGATGATGATTGTGGTGATGATGGTGATGTTGGTGATAATGATGATTGATCTTCCTGTTTGTCTTTCTCTATCCATATTTCTCCCTCTCTTTTTTTATCCATCTCTCTTTCTTCGAAATGTTAAATTGTAAATACTACTGCTTTTTTTCTTAATGTACAATAACTATACACCGGTAAATGATAATCTGGATCACCATATGTCTGAAGGATAATATTTTACTTTCGAATTCTTCTAACTATGTTTATTCTTAGGTAAAGCCTTACAACTTCATGTTTTTACCTCTTTCATGATGTTTGTACCTTCTTTTCTTCTGACTTTCTACTCTACTCCTTCCCTTCACCCCCTCTCTCTCTATCCCTATCCACCCCCCCCCCCTCTCTCTCTCTATCTGCCTCTCCTCCTTCCCACCTCTCTCTAACCTTTCCAAAATTCCACAGCACAAGTAGTTTTCAATACCATACTTTATCCGTATTATTTATTTTGTAATTATCTGTGTTATTGTTTGAATATTTTTTGTGTCTTTATTACCTTGTGAATACATCGCAATTCGGCCTTAGCCGCGATGATGTCTTGATTTTTATTAATAAACCATTTATCTATCTATCTATAATGATGATGATGATGATGATGATGATAGTATTGATGTGAAAAATGGTGGATGTGATGGTCATGAATATTGGGTACAACGGTGAAGGTAGGTGTGATATGTTGCATTATAATGAGTGGCGGCAAGTTGATGTTATGAGTGGGCATGGAACTCTGAGTCACCGTCTTTATAAGCAAGTTTATAATTTGCACAGAAAAAAAAATCAAAAAGATTAATTTTCACCACTAAGATGGAAACCTGACCTATATTATGAAAGTGACTTCGGATTTTGAATCTATATAACTATTGGCCTCTTTTCTTAAATGAAAAAAAAGTGTTAAGCTACACAAATCCCAAACGAAAATGATTCCCCCCCAAAAAAAAAAATAGGGGCGTGTTCCCCTCACCCTTCAAAGCGACAATCTTCCTTGGTCATTAAGATGGTACTACTAATAATGATGATTAAAATGAACTTTCATTAGTTTGTTAAATGATTGGTCAGTTTTGAAAATATCTCAAATTAAGAATTAGATATTTTCTTGTGGAACGTTGTGGCCAAGTGGATTAGTCTTCTGAATTTGAAACAGTGGGTCGACTCTCAGCCATTGCTTGATTTCCTTCGGTAAGAATATTAAGGACATTTTGCTGCACTCAACACATGTGAGGTAAATGCGGGGTAAATTTCAATACCTTATATTCAATATTTCGTATTTTAATATATATGAGTAATATTTTTTTAAACACATTTTCATTCTATTTATCTTGTCATTTCATTGCTTTAGTGAAACTATTTATTGCAAGCCAAATTAAAGCGGGTGAATTCGGTCGTTATATTACCAGTACTACCACTAGAACCATGAATGAACAATTTTTGTTTCAATCAAAGACCAATTCCGCGTTGTCTTTTCATAGTAGGTCCATGGTCTTTTCAATTCAAAATAGAACTCTATGAATTGATGTGTAATGTCCCCCTCTGCTGGTGTAACACCGAAAGTTCGAAAACCCACTTGTCCTTTTATTCAGCGAGATCTTTAATTTCTGACTTTATCTGCCCAATTTCACAGTTCACCCTGACATTAAGTTACTTGTTAATTTTAAAGGCATTTATTCATTTGTCATATCTTTATTTATTTATCTATTTGCACATATCTAAACACTAACTCAGCAACAAGATAAAGTTCTGTCTGAAACCAGGAATCCGCAATGTTTACACTATAAATGGAAAAAAAAATAAATCCTAAATGACATATAACGCTTTAGATCTTCGTCAATGATATGAATATTTCACGTTCAAACGAGTAAAGTAAACAATGTTATTAAAACTGTCAAAGTCATTTGGCAGGTTGTATCTGATTAGAAAATGGATACTCCAGGCTTTAGATATTATTGTAAGGGTGCCAAGATGCAGCATTCTATGCTCCAGAAAATGAGCATAGAATAAAAAAAGTCGCCGAATTGTTGTGAAAGTTGGTTGTGAGACATCAAGGCCAAGACCAATGCTTTAATGTATAAGGCCAATGTCAAATCCAAGGTCAATGCATTTCAATCTTATATTGTGCATAAAAATGGGATATAACAAATTAAAGAAAGGCATGTACACATTGGGAAAATAATGAAATATTGAATGAACTCGGTGTTATTTTCATATTAAATTCACTACATGGGTATCACTTTCCCCCTTATTACAACAAGCATATCAGATGTATTCTTCCATTCTTCTTATGATATATGATTGCATTGATTTAATTATATTTAATGATATTGATTATATTGATTTAAACTTGACATGTTTGTTAATTTATATTTAAATCATTTTCGAATATGTATATCATTTTTTTTTCAATATTGAATTTTGTTCATGTTTTATTTAAATTGAATCAATCTATCTTGTACTTATTTGTATTATTTTGAAGAATGAAAATAAATTGAATTGAATATGAGATTTTATGATAGATTTTACATAATATTCACACTGTAAAAACGCTGTTTAAAATATATTAAGCACGTTGTTTAAGGCCGTCACTAACTACTGTTTATTTTTTAAACAACTGTTTAAACTTTTTTTAACGAGTTGTTTGATAAGTTTAAACAATTACAAACAAAGTTTAAACCACTTGTTGTTAGAGTGACAGCTTAAACAACGTGCTATTTTGTTTTCATTGTGCAGAAATATCATGTATCAGTAGTATTGTACTCTTTTTACTTTCTCTTTCTTCTTTTCCTTTTCGGTTCTGAACGTTTTTGGGTCCTCGTCCCCTCCCGGAAGTCAGTGATTAAGATTTTTAAAAAAGTGGAAAATTGAAGTAGCAAAATAACTTTAAAAGAAAAGTCATTTTAGTTTTATTTGCTTCAATACTTAGAGCTCTAATTTATAATCTGTGTTCTTTAAGTCACAATTTCATATTCTATTATTATTATTTGCTATATATCGTTTCTTTTATAGGCCTATCTGTGCGAGCAAAATACAAACATTTCATTTTCGTTGTAAGAGTGTGATTTATGGGCCTTTACATACAAATTTTCAGCGCTAGATATGCAAGGAAAAATAGTGTATTTATGAGTATCAGTAGTTGCTCACCTCCCTTTTCGGAACAAGTCTTTCTCCTATATGAGCCGATGCAGAATGCGTTGAAGGAGAAAACTGATGCTTTTTTCCTGAATGATGTATAAATTCATAATCGAATGATAATGATAGCTATCATATATTTGAAACCCCAATAATTATTATCTGTCGAATATTGTGGGGGCACAACATACGGAATATGGAAAAATTTCAAGAAAGAAATGAAAAGAAACAAAATAATTTAATCCCTCCTTTTTTGCAGACTTAACTAAAATTTTCATCTTCCTTGCCACTGCAAAAACTCCGGTGTTGATTTAACACCAGCCCGGAACCTATATATGTCCACACCAGAGAAGTCAGTGTTAAACAACACCAGTTTCGTTTTGGTCTAACACCAGAAATGTGTTTATACAACACCCATTTCGTCGTGGTTTAAATTAACAAGTTATCCTTAAACATAAGTAAAACTCATTTTGTTCGTTTTCAAGGCACTCATAGGAATGACGATTTTCCCCAAGACATTCTAATTGACAATGAGCCAATAGATAAAAAAGAATCTGTGAAATTTCTTGGCATTACAATAGACAAACATTTATCATGGAACCAACACGTAAGCAACTACTATAAGAATAAAAATAAAGCATACATTATGAGGACCAAGCGTCCCCCCTCCCCCGTCATTATGCACCTGCACCCTTACGTTAAGATATGTAGTAAGAATAATAATTATCATCGTTTTCTGGGGTTGCCACGCAGTCAAGCTTAGCTTATAGTGGCAACCCCTGCAACCTTCTAATAATCGATGTTTTAATAGAAATGCATTTTTTGTATGTTTTGCTTGTCAATTATATGTATATTATTATTGTATTTTCTTTGTTAATATGTTCATGAAAAAGTGTTGCAGTAACCAATAAATAAAAAAAAGTATGAAAACAGCAGCGGTTTGATACCAAAATGGTGTTGTTTCAATAGGCTTATTTCGAAAGGGTGGGTGCTGTCGCGTTAGGGTGCGTCAACGCGAACGCGAAGATTCGTCCAAAGCCCCCCCCCCCGGTTTGGCCGAAAGGGTGCGTTGGGAGCGCCACGTCGCGTCGCGTTCACTGTCCGCCCTTTCGTCCAAAGCCCCCCCCCCCGGTTTGGACGAAAGGGTGTGTTTAATAATGAATAAATAAATAAAAATATTTATAAGAAAGCTGAACAAACAAAAAAGACGAGTGATATGTGAAATTTGCATTGGAACATAGATCATCATATGGCACAAACATTCTTTTTAAGGTAAAAAAAAAAAAACAATGACGGCATGCTGCATGAGGATTTTTCGGTGGAAATGTTTTATGGTGTATACATGTAAAAATTATGACTGATTTCAAGGTTCTTTCAAATAAAAAAAAAGTAACTTACCTTCAATTTTATACTTTGCAGGTGTGTATTTATTACAAAGGAAAACATTCGTATACCTGGAGATATTTGGTGTCCCCCAAATTATAAAACTTACGGCAGATGTGTCCTGGAAGGGCAAGGCCAAAATTGATGGTCAGCATTCACAGCGTTTAACTCTTCAGACCCTACCTTACTATATTTTACACTTGAGACCCTGCCTCAGTATATTTTGTGAGATGTATCTGTTGTGTATGTGTGCGTGTTGTGTGTATAATAATAATAATAATAATATGTGCGTGTTGTTTGTATAATAATAATAATAATACTTATAATAATAAAAATAATAACAATAATAATAATACTACTTATAATAATGATAAATATAATAATTTTCACCCCAAAGAGTGAATTTATGGAAATGAATTTGGAATGGAAAATTGGCACCAAGTGGCTTATTGCAAGGGTGGGTATCTGATTTTATTATCATTATTATTATTATTATCATTATTATTATTAGTTGAATTTTTCTTTCTTTTCCTCAAATTGTCAATGCTTTAAATGATTGAAAATCCACTATTTTACGTGCAAATTGGCAATGTTTGACAAAATACCTTATATTCAGCTTTCTTATAAATATTTGTATTTATTTATTCATTATTATTAAACACACCCTTTCGTCCAAACCGAGGGGGGGGGGGCTTTGGACGAAAGGGCGCGTTCCAGTGAACGCGACGCGACGTGGCGCTCCCAACGCACCCTTTCGGCCAAACCGGGGGGCTTTGGACGAATCTTCGCGTTCGCGTTGACGCACCCTAACGCGACAGCACCCACCCTTTCGACATAAGCCGTTTCAATACATCTCTGGTGTGGACATAGATTCCGGGCTGGTGTTAAATCAACACCGGGGTTATTGCACTGTGCTGTAATGGGTCGCTTTAATCGTGTTTATCATATATCTATTGTTTCAAGTACGAGCGTGTCCAATACAAGGAGGAAGGGGATATCAATGTCTTGTTTGAAGCATATATGTATACTGCGATAAATTACCTGGTATTTATACTCTCACATAGTTATGAAGATGGTTATATCGTAGCTACATCGAAAGAACATGAAGAATGAGGAAAAAATCCAATCTTATCTCCCTATTGGTAGTCGTATTCGTTTGTTCTCCCATTAAAAGCGTACAGTCGGTGAATAAATAATCATTTTCTCGTTTTAGAAGTATTACACGCTCTTATTTATTTATTTATTTATTCATTCATTTATTTATTTATTTATTTATTTATTTATTTACTAGTAAGTTTGTTAGTTATAGTAAGTTATTTATTATTTGTTTGTTCTGTTTGTTTTTCTTTGTAATGTTGATGATTTTTTAATGGTATATCTATTTCGTTTTATGTAGCTTAATTGTATATACATGTAATGTGATTTTAATATGTACACACGGACGTTCAAAAGAACAGCCTTTGGCTGAAGTTCGTTTACCGTGTTGAAATAAAATAATTGAAAAATGAAATGAAATTTATTTTATACTGCAGGGTCGGCCTGTTCAGTTTTGAAAAAAAAAAACTACTTTACAAAGACTTCCTGCATCATTCAACATGAAAATGCATCATGGCATCATAAACTACAAACAAATATAACATCATAAACATCATAAACTTCATTTAAAAAAAACAGTTTAGGGTGTTTTTCAAGTTGTTAAAGAACATGAAACAACGAAGCATCGAGAGTGGATAAATCTAGAAATATAAATATGGCTAGCAAGTACTGTTAAAAGGATACTCACTGAATCAATATTATCAGTGGCTTACCGTGGGTCATGGCATGGGGGCACCAACATTTTCAGTCACTAATTGGGAGCGCGAAGCTCGCTCAATTGCCAGGTATGCTGACCTAATTAGAGACATTTTAAGGACTGTGCCATTAAACGGATATGTATCTCACTGATCAAAATAATGCGAGCGCGATTTTTGGGATATTCAAATCTAAAAAGGAATATTATAAGCTAATTTCTGTAATCATGATACATACCTGTCTCAATAAACAAACAATGCGAGCGCGAAGTGCGAGCGGAATTTTATTATACATGTATATTGACGCCAAACAGGGTTATTTTAAAGACTTATTTAAAAAAAAGGTTTTTTAAGGAATTAATGAAGGGCATACAGTGGCGGACCGTGACCCCGAGGAGACAAAGCATTGGGGGGCACGGCATTGTTCACAAACAAAGCAGTGCCCCCCAATGCTTTGTCTCCTCCGGGTCACGGTCCGCTACTGGGCATACATACATCATAATCTCACTATAGTGCTGATTTTGTTATAATTACAATTAAACACATGAAGCACTTTTTAAGTCATTGTAATCATGAATATGATATGTATCTCTCTCATCAAATATTGCGAGCGCGAGCTGAAAATGTTTGAAATTTAGACCTAAAGTGGGGCATTCTAATGCTTGTTTTTAAGAATTCACTAAGACCAAACGCATCTCACTCATCAAATACTGCGAGTGCGAAGCGCGAGCTGACAATTTTTTAAAATTCAAACCTGAAGAGGGACACTCTAAGGCTTGTTTTTTAAGAATATCTGAAACTTAGACCGGGAGAGGGATATTCTAAGGCTTGTGTTTTTTTAAGAATTCACTAAGACCATACGTATCTCACTAATCAAATATTGCGAGCGCAAAGCGCGAGCTGAAAGTTTTTGAAATTCAGATCTGAAGAGGGGCATTCTAAGGCTTGTTTTTAAGAATTCATTAAGATCATACGTATTTCATTAAAAAAAGATGTGACGAAGCACGAGGATACATATTTGGTGTATATTGACTTGAAAATGGGATGTTTTGTAGTATAAAAGGATGAACACCCTGAACATATAGGCCCTAAGCAATAATGTTTCATAAAATTATGGGGAAAAATAATGGCCTGATGGATGGGTTGGCGTGAATGAAGCAGATGTGAAATTATTATTCTTAAATTGTACTTGTTCATGGTTCTTGTGTAGTATTTATATAAATTTCTATAAAATCTAATTTTTACATTGTAAAAGAGAACTGTTGCTTGGATAGCGCCATGAGCGTCTACTGACGGTGTGTGCGCAAATTGAGGAATTAAGCGTGTCCTATGATGTTTGGGGTTCATTTACATATCAATGATTCTAAGACGGTATTAGATTGTTTTAGTAGGCCTATCAAAAAAAAATCACAATATTAATATCTTATTCGCTGCTCAAATAATTGCCATTTCAGTATGTGTAACAAGGAGCGTTGAGATGTATGATTCAGAATCATTCTGGCAAGTTCATTTTGGAGGTTTTTTTTATCATACTCAAATGAGTCTTTACACAATTTCCACAACTTTCCCAAATGTACCAAAATAATCAAAATAAGACAAAATCATGGCAAAGTCGAGACTCTTCCTAAGTTTAAATGACAGTAAATGCTTAATTCTTATTATACAACTCTATACTATAACCCGAAATGTTTTGCAAACAATAGCAGAAACATGTTCATACTAAGTCAAACAGGAGTCGAGAATAACAACTAGGTATTTGATCTTCATTACATTTTGTAAAGGTAAGTTTTTAAAGTTTATTGATAAAATAGTATTGCCATATTTTTCTTATTACCAAATGCCATTACCTTCGACTTTAAGGAATGTAAATACATATAATTCAAATTTAAACACTACTTCTGCCCTATTCCACCCCCCCTCCTGCATAGACCCACCAATGTAGTTACTCTATAAGATAATTTAATCACTGGCCCCCAGTATGGTATTTTCTTAGATTTTCTTTGAATATCCAACCAATTTGAACTGCTAACCCTTCTATCAGTCAGTCAATGACAATAATAATACTTAAAAATTATAATAATATCAATTTTTTCTTACTCATTCAAAGATTACCGTATACTCCATTATATTAGCATTTTTGTTAGAATATTGATCCTTATTAATCACGATTTGAATTTTATTGAAGAAACGTTATATTTTTAATGAGTTTATTACAGGGAACCCACATAAACAAAATGTGCTTTCCAGTGTTTTTTTTTCAATTGTGTACATTCTATTTTTTCTTTACATTGTAAGTTTTAGTGAATTTGTTCTAAAAAATAATGGATGAATGCAATCAATCAATCAATCAAATAGTGCAATATTTAATTATTCCTCTAGCCTTGGTGCTAATTGGGTCGATGGTTAATAGTTATCTAGGGGCTAGTAGGGATAGTGATTTTATACAACAATTGTTGTAAATATCGAGAGAAGTGAATGAACCTAAAATATTCAATTTTATAAAAGTGATTTTCTTACGAAAAAATCATGATTTTGTTTATTTGGATGGGCGATTCCATTTTAGACTGCTCTTCCCTTGATGGCAAAACATATAAAAGTTGCAATTCGATTGGATCAAAGGCCAGTGACTTGTTGTCATTTATTTTTCATATAAGATAAAGTGAAAATACTATTATATAGAGAAAGTCACAAAAAAAATCATTATAAGAAATGGTCCCCATTTGAAGATTTTGAAATGACTTAAATTACCTTGATTCGCACCATATATCATTGTATGTAATTGTGTTTTATACTGTAATTGCTTGTATTAGATTGATATTTGATATTGTTCTTCAATGTACATCAGTAGTTTTTAATCAATAAAATTTCAAAAGATAAAAAACTGAGGGGGGGATGACTCCCCCCCCGAAAAAAACTCACATCGGCATGTTTAGGAACACAACACACAGTCATAACAGACACACTTTAATCAAAGTACAACGAACTGAATAATAACAGTTATGTTAATGCATGACTGAATGAAAAGCAATAATGAGTGAAAAGTTTGTAATTTATGAGGAAGATACTTTCCAACAGACCCTATAAACCTGCAGGTATCGTTTTACATACCCATCATTATACAGGGCGTATAAAATAAGTTTACACTTTGAAATAATCCTATAAAATAATATATCTGTAATATCCTTAAACTTTTTCCACATTTATAGGTTGGTACAGATCTCTTTAGTCCATGCTTTAAAAAATTTTGTAAAAAATGATTTGCGCAGAACTTGGAAATAAGTTATGCGAATAAAACTTAAAAGTAGACGTTATTAATGTACGGGCCATGGACTTAAGCTAAGAAGACTGATTTCAGATATCTTCTCCCCTTTCAACTTGTTCGCTTGCCCAAAACACTCTCTTAACCACCAATGCCCCCCTCCCCTCCCTACCATTGCGATGATATGCTTAAATTGTGATTCACATGAAATGGCTTAAGCTTGTTTTTGCTTTTGCTATTCATTGTCATGCCTGTAAAAGTGTCAAGAGAGAAGTATCAAATAACTTATGTATGGTAATAATTGAAATAAATCTGATTATAAAGAGCTGGAGATATTATCTGAAATAAGCTTTAATTTGCATTGATTTGTTTCTTTGAATGTCCTCGGATCCAGCTGGCACCCAAAAGGGTAAAAGCTGTGCTTATATACCTAGGGCTGAAAATTTTATTTGAATGGCAAATTTGCGAGAAAGTATTAAATGTTTTTGTTTTATTTCCAATGACTACAAATGCAAAATAATATATGAGAAATATACAGTAAGGTAAATTTGTTTTTCGTCCTGTTTTCTTTTTCACGGCGTGAAAAATTGAGCATCCTGCATGCGCAAACCGATTTCTGCTTTTGATACAAAAGTGGACAGTGCTCACTCAAGTGTAACAATCTGTCAGAATTGTTACCTTCATCTGATAGATGAGACTCAACTCCAAATATATATGTCAAGAAATTATCCCCATGATGGAACTTTTTTAATGCTGGATTTTTTCAAAGTGTAAACTTTTTATTGATACGCACTGTAGTATAATTACAATATTTATAGTTACACTCGTAATAAAATATCTGTCTTTCATTAATTTTCAGGAACTAAAATATACAACTGAGCTTACATTATATCTTACTAGCAGCAATTACCCGTGGCAGCACAGGGGGTAGGAGTCATTTTTATTTATCAAAGTGTGTGGGGGGGGGGGGGGGAGGGGGTGACATTCTTGTATGTACAGCTAGACTGCCTATTCACACTGAAAGCCAAGCAGTTTATTGATGAAATATATTTAGACAACTGATTCATAGCAGACTTCTCTTTCAATATAGATAGGAGGTTCAATTAAGTTAAGCATCTTGGGTTGAACTGGAGGAAGAACTTCAATAATCATTAGAATGAAATCCAAATCTAACTATAAAATGGAAAAATGTATATTAGAATACGGTGTGTTCAGTAAGCAGTCAAGAGGCAATTATTGTGATATAGAAATGTTATGATTACATGTATTGGGTCAGAAATAAATATGTAAGTACATTGCACATGTACATTAGACTGCGGTTGTTTGTACTTTTTAAATTAAAGGTTGCTCAATCATACATAAGTATGGAAGGATGTCGAAAAGAAGTGAGAGTGAGAGAAAGGGGGGGGGGGTGATAAAATGAGTGAGACAGAAACAGTGGTGGAAAATATGAGTCAGACAGTGAGGAAAATGAGAGACAGAGAATGGGAAAAATGAGAGACAGAGGGGAAAATGAATGACAGAGAGACAGAGGGGAAAATGAAAGAGACCCACACGGGGAAAATGAATGAGAGAGAGATAGACAGACAGTGGGAAAAATGAATGAGAGAGACGGAATGTGGGGAAAATGAGAGAGACAGTTGGGAAAATGAATGCGAGAGACAGTGGGAAAATCAGAGAGAGATGAAGAGAGAGATAGAGAAATTAAAGAATACAAAAGAGCGAGATAGAGAGAGAGAGAAAAGGTTTTAGATGTGAAGGAGCTAAAATATCTGCACACAATAAGCTCATTTGTGTAGTGTTACCACTTGTATTTCGCTGACCCGAGAGAGGTAAAAGGGACTGGGAACTTCGAAGCTATACTCAGGGCTGCGAAAAGGAATGCCAAAAAGTTACGAATTGTAAAAAAACTTTAAATAATGCGACCAAAATACCACAAACAACCCCCCTCATGACAATCTGTGAACAATTTAACCATGTTTAGAAAAAATTCCAGCTCTATTGAGTGGAAAACCACGGAGAAAAGCTGCTTCAAACAAACGGAAGGACACACAAGATTAGCCAAATTATAGTAAGGATACACGAGTGCACACCAAGATCATTTTTTTTCCTCATTGGTGATATTATGGCCCTGTCTGTGGAATTCGCAAACCGGCTAATTTGAAACTAGAATAATAATTGAGATCAACGTTTGGAAGAATGAATTCGTTTTGTTATATGGTTATCATTAATGCCTCGAATTAACTATAGAGTATAACAGTTCAGAACGGTGTTTGGTGACGGGACGGGATAATAGTGTTATTCTAATAAACATCTTTGCCTTTATAAAGTTCTCCCTTCAGTTCTTCTGTCTGCGGGTCTAATTTTCTTGATTTATTTTCGTTAATTTGGTGTTCTTACTTCAATATCGTAAACTGGTTTGTTATCTCTTCATGTTATTCAATGATTTATTTTGCCCACCCCTTACCCTCAACTATAATAGGTGTCCTAGCAGGGGCGGATCCAGCCTTCGCCAATAGGGGGGGGGGGGGGTTTTCAGCCATATTTTTCCCGATCGGCTGCTCGAAGATGATTTTTTTGTTTTCTTTGAAGGGGGTGTCCTATAAGTCACTTCTTAGCTTTATTCTTTAAATCAACATAAATATATAATATCATAATCCTTATTGCATAATGCGAGCTCGAAACGCGAGCCAATTTTTGTTGAAATTGTATGTATTTTTTCCTAATATTTGAACATTCTGAAAAAAAGATGTGCCTGCAATAATTACTGCGAACGCGAAGCGCGAGCATAAATTTTTGATACACGTTTTGAACTGATCGGAAAGGTAGGCCTACCTGTTAAAGACTGCTTGCAGTTAGCCATGAAGATGTTACATATTTCAACAATCAAATAATGCGAGCGCGAAGCGCGAGCTGAAATTTTTTGACATTTCTACATAAAGAATGGAAAATTTTCATCAAGTTTTGTAGTCATGAACAGGATAGCTATATAACTAAACAATTGATGCGAGCGCGAAGCGCAAGCGGTAAAATTATAGTTTTAGACCTAGAACGGGACACTCTATTCATGTTTTGTAAATCCTGAAAAGGATGAGTAAGAGGGGATCTTCCTACATTAATAATGCGAGCGCAAAGCGCGAGCAGAAAATGTTTGTATACGTTTTGAACTGATCGAAAAGTGCCTTTTAAGGACTGCTTGCACTTAGCCATGAAGATGTTACATATTTCAACAATCAAATAATTCGAGCGCGAAGCGAGAGCGAAAAAAAATCGAGATTTAGACCTAGAACGGGACACTCTGTTCATGTTTTGTAAATCATGAAAGGGGTGAGAAAGGGGGATCTTCCTACATAAATAATTCGAGCACGAAGGTCGAGCAGAAAATTTCTGATATTGTGATCTGAAACTGGATAACTGAATGAACATGCGCACGTGTTTCAGATTTAGACCTAGAATCTAGGCACTCTAAATACATCTTTTATCATGAAAATAAAAGCGAGTGCGAAGCGCGAGCTAAAAATATTTGATATTCCGATCTGAAAAAGGGGGTCAATTTCAGCTTTATATTTCAAACACTTTGTAGGAAAATTGTAAGGTGGATATAAATTGCACTTGATAAAGAGCTGATATTTTTCATTATTACTTTGAGTTTGAGACAAAAGACCGTGACATCCTTAGGACATGTCATCATTATAAATATGATGACCATATATCTTCCTATTCATCTTGCTAAGTGCGAGATTAAACAAAAGGAACAATTTAATTATTAAATTGATATCTTATTTATCAATGCATAATGAGGGCGCGGAATTTGATGATATCATGGCCTGAACACTGTACATTTCAAACACTTTTTTTTATTATGAATAGGATGCATCAGTAATCAGTTGATATATTTTTAACCATTAATGCGAGCGCAAATCGCGAGCAGAAATTTTTGATAAACTGTCATGAAAAGGGGATTTTAAGTAGTTTGTTATATAATCAATATTGAGACATACATAACCTGTCAATCAAAATGCAAGCATGGCAGCGCTAGCTGATACGTTTTGACAATCAGACCTGAAAAGGGATATTTTGAAAACTTTATGGAATACATGAAAATAATAGCCGGTACCTGATAAATAAAAATTCGCGAGCGTGCAGCGCGAGAGGAAAATGTTAATATTCAGACCATAAAACTTACATTTTTACAGAGCACTTTTTAAAAATAAATTTGTAAATCACACAAATTGATAAAAGTTCGATTCCCGAGGAGAAATATGTTTTGTATATTGACTTCCAAACAAGATATTTAACAAGATATGTGAATCACTTAACAGGCAATGCGAGCGCGAAGCGCGAGCGAAAATTTTATATAGTGACATAAAATATTTTTTTCAAGTCTTCCTCTCATCTTATTTTATTCAATCGTCTTCCTCATCTTTTTTTTCTCTTTTCTTTTCCTTCCTTTTTTCTTTCTTTTCCCTTTTTTCTTCTTTTTTTGCTCCGCCAATAGGGGGGGGGGGGGAGGGGGCGGGCCCCTCGGGCCCCCACCTGGATCCGCCTATGTCCTAGTAGTAATGAGTCGTAAAAGGTAATCATCTTTTTAAAAATCATAAATATATATATATTTTTCATTTTATTTCTGAATTCATACGCAATGAAAGGTAATACATAATTATATTAAAATATAATACAATAGTCGTATAAACAATGAAAAATGAAGATGCATTATTCTCTTGAAATTAAAATTTATATTAATGCAGGAGGCCGCCATCGTGAGTGATTAAACTTGAAATGATGGCGGCCTAGCTCGTAAAAAATGTCTACTTTATAATTGTAGAGAAATAAACCGAAGACACATTTAGATCACCCATCTCGTTAGAATCTTCTTAGAAAGAGACGGGACTGGGAGAGGGGGAGGGAGAAAGAGAGGGAGGGGGGCATTTTACTGGAAGGGGGAGAAAAAAACCCACATACACAGACAAACATTAAAGGGCTGGGGGTGGTATAATTTCTGAGTATCAAAATATAAATTAAGCCTACGTATAGACTTATGTATTCCGCAAGTATTGAGTGGTTTTGTACTCTACAATGAAGCGCTAATCAAATTCTGTTATTTTGCAGTGTGTTAAAAAGATGGGGGCCTATATAGTAAAATGATATAAATCAATTTGATCCTCAGGAATCATTAATAGTCAGGTCCAGATTTTAAAAAATGTGCTCAGAAAAAGTGCTTTAGGCATTTTGTGTTAATGCTGATTTATCAATTGTTTTAAGGTAATTCAGGGGTGCTGAACCCAAAAATGCTGTTTGCCAAACTTGATTCCGACGTTTTCATCCTCAAATCGGCAAAAAACAAAATGGCGGCATTTTTAATGCAGTTTCCCATATTAAACGATTTTTATGGGTGATTATATTTAAAAAATTGGGATCTATGCGTTATTTTTGATACCCAGGGTTGCAAACATAATGTGTCCGATTGATTCGTCAGCAATCTTTAATTCCAAGATGGCTGCCATGATTCACAGCTGCTGATTTGATAAATAATATGGCAAAATGTTCGATAATTTGGGGGCGATGCTGGCATATTCACATTGGATATCTTTAACGTGTCCGCCATTTTTCCTCGCCTGCATAGCAGAAGCAAGACATGGACGTCGCTTTTCCGACGGCGGCGATGTCAACATCAAATCTTAACCGAGGTTAAATTTTTGAAATTTCATCACTTTTAGGGTTTAGATGTCTATTTCATGAAACTTAGGCATGTTAGGATTAAACAAAGTCTATTGACACAGGTTATAGTTACAAAACGTTGTCAAGGTTACCTGGAAATCCAACATAGCGTCCACAACGGCAGTCGTTGTACCATCAACTCCAAAAATAAAGTAAATCCTCAAAATCAAAATCATCAAAAAGCTTTCAAGGCAAATAATGAATCAGGACATGTTTACAAGATAGTCAGTGAGTGTGTCAGAGAATCCAAGATTACCTTCCAAAATGGCGTCTATAATGGACGTTGTAACTTTGAAATGGTCCAAATTCATATAATATCCACCTGGTAGAAATAACTTTGGGGTCTACCGAGAATAAAATAAAACATATAAAAAATCATGATTCCAAAGGGAAAAATTACATTGGAAAAATTTCAAGGTTTATCAGTGGTGCAGTTTTGCCCCCCCCAAAAAAAAAATGATGGCTTTAAAAATAGTTGCTATTTCTTAAAAATCTGGCTGCAAGGTTCATATACTATCTACCTCCAATGTAAGAACATTTTTGTGCCTTTCTCATGATTTCAAGGGTCATATGATATAGGTGAAGACAGATTACAGGGAACCACTGTTGTCCATTTTGTCAAAAAATTGAAGAACGCTCCAAAAATTACATTCAAATTGGCCACCATTATTACAAAATGACAATCGTTCATATCCCATCTAGTGCCACTATTTTGGTGTCTCTGTTTCTAAGACTCATGAAAATATGTTTTACAAGAATTAGTGACATAATTAGGTGGTGGTGCAACAATAAGTAAACATCCAAAAACAAACTTTAAAAAATAAGGTACACTTTCACCTAAAAATTTCCATAATTCACTGATAAGTATTTCAAGACACGTCATTTTTGTGCTCAGGACTATCCTATGGTTTCATGATTAGGGGACAGCAGTCATTTTCACGCAATTTTAGAAGTCGCTTTGGACTTTTTACGACGAAAAGGAAACTGACCATCTTTTTTATTTGTTCCGATTTATTATTTCAGCCTTCAAACCACAATACATGTAGTGTAGATTTTGTTCACCTAATTATGACTATGTTTAGCTGATGGAAGTCTTTTAAGACTCACTTTGAAAGCCAACTTTAAATAATAGGCAAAATGGACCGCTTCATACCATTGTAACTAATCCAAAAGTATTATTCAACCCTTGAAACCATAGTGTAGACACCAACATCATATTTCCCAAATGGATTTTAAATAGATTATGTCAATTTTTGAATATCAGCAGCCATTTTAGACTCCTTAATTGGAAGCCATCTTTGATTTTAGACATACAGGACCATAGATTGCCCTTGTAACTTTTCCTAATGTATTACTTGACCATTTAAACCAGTGGTTAGACAACATAATCATATACCCCTGGCGGATATTAAACACACTATGACAGTTTTTAGGTAACAATAGCCATTTTAGACTCCAATTTTGGAAGCCTTTTCGGATTCTTGGACATGCTGGACCTCTGACTGTCCTTGTAACTTGTCCTAATTATTACTTGACCCTTTAAACCATGGGTTAAACACCAAAATCATATACCCCTGGCTGATACTAAACAAACTATGTCAGTTTTTCGGTGAGAACGGCCTATATAGACTCCATTTTTGGAAGCCATTATGGATTTTTGGACATAATGGAACCACTAACTGTCCTTGTAACTTGTCCCAATCTAATACTTGACCCTTTAAACCATGCGTTATGCTAAAAAAATCATGTCCAGGCGGTTATGAAACAAACTGTGTCAGTTTGTAATTAACGACAGACATTTTATACTCCATTTTTTTCCAAACCATCGTGGATTTTTGGACATGGAGGACCATAGACTGTCTTTTTTACTTGTCCCAACGTATTTCTTGACCCATTAAACCATGGGTTAGACACCAACATCATATGCCCAAGGCAGGTATTAAACAAACTATGTCGGGTTTGGGGTTTTTTAGATAACAACAGCTATTTTAGACTCCAATTTTAAAAGCCATCTTGGATTTTTGGACATAGTGGACTGTTGACTGTCCTTGTAACTTGTCCCAGTTTACTTCTTGACCCTTGAAATCACCAATGAATAAACAACCCAAATAAAAGACACTAAAATACGTAAAAGATGAATTATGAATTTTTAGGCCATGGCAGCCATTTTTACGCAATCTTGGATTTTCAGGTACCCTGGAGTGCTTATGTTCACTCTTTCCTTTTTTCGCCCTCCAACATTGAATACATGTATGCACCGAAAAAGGTGTCTTGGGTAGATAAAGCGCCGGTTATTATAATTTTCAGTTAATGGCGGCCATCTTAGACGCCATCTTAAAAATAACCACTTTCCTGGATACGGATATTGGTGGATTTTTAGTATGTTATTTTTTTAGATCAAATAGTACCAAAAACCGTTGAAAAACATTTTTGTTACAAGTTTTGGGGATCAGAATAGAGTAAAAATTGGTGTAGAATGGCGGCCATTTTGTTTTTGCCAATTTAAGGATTTTAACATCAAAATCAAGGTTGGCAAACAGCAAATTTGGACTCGGCGCCCTCAAATTATGTTAACGCACTTCTCAATTCAGCATTAACACGATTTGCCTAAGGGAGTCTACTTTTCTCAAATCTGGACCTGACTATAAACAACGCTTTATGGAAGGCAGAACAAAACATATAGCTTCGTTATGAAAAATTATATTTATTTTAATTGCTTTGTTATCATATCGGATGACAGGAACTAGAAAATCACTTACCACCAGCATGCCCTCAGGCATCTAGTCTCGGGTATTTTTAATTATTTTTTTTTCATAGGGCTATGGAATTATGTAATGGGTATGACCAACACAGCAATTTGACCCTTCTTTTTTGAATGAAGTGTGTGGGTTCTATTACCGGCTGAAGTGTTTTTTTTTCTCAACACGAGTCCTCGCGGAATATGTCATATCCGAGGGACTAGGGAATAAAGTGCCAAACCCAAGGACAAAACAGCCGTGATCTGGCATTAATATCACGCCAATGACCATTTATTAGGGAAACCAAGGAGGAGAAGGAGGAGGAGAAGGAGGATGAGGAGAAGGAGGAAGAGGAGAAGGAGGAGGAGAAGGAGGACGAGGGGGAGGGGGAGGAGGAGGAGGAGGAGGGAGGGAGAGAAGGAGGAGGACAAGTAGGAGGACAAGTAGGAGGAGGAGGAGAAGGAGGAGGAGGAGGGAGGGAGAGAAGGAGGAGGACAAGTAGGAGGATGCCGGGAGGAGGAGGGGGAGGAGGGGGAGGAGAGAGAGGAGGAGAAGGAGGAGCTAGAGGGGGGAGGGGGAGGAGGAGGAGGAGGAGGAGGGGGAGGAGGAGGAGGAGGAGGGAGGGAGAGAAGGAGGAGGACAAGTAGGAGGATGCCGGGAGGAGGAGGGGGAGGAGAGAGAGGAGGAGAAGGAGGAGCTAGAGGGGGGAGGAGGAGGAGGAGGAGGAGGGGGAGGAGGAGGAGGAGGAGGGAGGGAGAGAAGGAGGAGGACAAGTAGGAGGATGCCGGGAGGAGGAGGGGGAGGAAAGAGAGGAGGAGAAGGAGGAGCTACAGGGGGGAGGGGGAGGAGGAGGAGGAGGAGAAGGAGGAGCTAGAGGGGGGAGGGGGAGAAGGAGGAGGAGGAGGAGGAGGAAGAGGAGAAGGAGGAGGGGAAGGGGAGGAGGAGAATGAGGAGGAGGAGGGGAAGGAGAAGGACTCGGAGGAGAAGCCGTAGGAGGAGAAGGAGCCGAGAAGGAGGAGGGGGGAGGAGGAGGGGGGGGGGGGGGGAGAGGAGGAGGAGTAATATAGAAAGGATCGGAGAAGAACATGTGTTCCTTATCCTGTAACCGAAAAAAAAACACATAGCAGTGAAATATCTCCTGGAAATATCTCCATCAGTGATTATTATTGTTTTTTATTGAATTAATCGTTATTATTTTGTCATCTATGCTTCATGGGTTTTAGATCAATATGAAGAGCTAGCTACCCATTACGAATATTGCTTTTTATTCATTTATGACGCAATTATTATGCTAATACAAAAATACAACCGAAATGGAAAAGGGGGTTTTCCTTGTTGAGAGAGCGGTGTGTGTGTGGACGTGTGTATGTGTGTGTATGTACATCCACATGCAACCTTAACCACACGCCGTGGCAATAGCATTTTTCGCATGCAAAATGTGGTCTCGTATTCTGATGACCCAAAATGAATGGAGCGATGCATTGAGATATTTTCTTATGAAGTCGTTTTATCATTGAAAAGGACATTACTCTACCACATTATTGCGGAATTAACCTTCGATATTTGTGAAGCACTATGAGAAGAGGCTTACAAAGCTTTGACGGAAGACCTAGAGAGTGAAATAAAGCTGCAATTTAACAGCTTTAAATGCTCGCTCTCGAGGCTATCTGCAGGAGGAGCGCGAACAGAGCGATGGCTATGTGCCATGAATTGCCCGTCCTACCACTCGACCGACATGTACCATCGCATGTACTGGAACGACGTGGGGCCATATCTTTCAGCTCAGGTACATCATTGTTTAGCAGTCTACCAAGACTTGAGGTGAGATTTTCCGTGGAATACAAGTGGATCTTTCTAAATAATTTAATTTTATGGGTTGAATTTATAACACATCTGCTGGAGATTGTTTGTAGTTGTGGTGAATATCTTTGGTGTGGAAATAGAAGAGTGGGGTGTTACCCCAGCCCGGTGTGACCTTCCCTGAGTGACTGCCCTGGGCCTCGAGAGTTTTCACAGAACAATAGTCAATACACTCCAACACGGCATGTGTGAATTTGAAGTTCGAATTCTGGCCAAGGATATTAGGGGCAGAAGAAGTGTAGCATTTCTAAAGAAAGGAGCCGTTGAAATAATTTAGTTCACTAGAGTTTTGAGAGAATGGTAGTGGTGGTGGTGGTAGCGGAAGGGGTGGATTGTGAGTTCACTGGTGTCAAATTGTCATAATTGAGAAGGGTGGATGACGGTGTTTCCCTTGTGATGTGTTGATATTGAGAGGGACAGTTAGCTAAGACTGAAGAGTGTCATTTTAAAGCGAAAAGGTGTAGGCCTACATGAATGGTGATTCAAATATACTAAGTGAGTTTATGGCTGTGGTCTGGATGGTTTTGGTCAAAATATACATACTGAGGTACTTCTTGAAATAAGTGATATTACTCTTATTATTGAAATGGCCTGGAATTGAGTTGATGGAGTCTTGGACTAACATTGATGGTTTCAGTTTGAATGTTAATAGTGTGGATACATGCATCAGGGACTTTACTGCATGCACGATGAATGGAGTTTGTTTTGGTTGATATGGCATAACATTTCAGAAAATGGCCATGGTTGATGAGAGAAAATGTGTCATTTGAAGTGCAACCGTTACTATCAATCTGACAAGGTAATATTTAAATTCCATGTCTTCAAGAATGATAAATGAATTTATTAAATATTCCCTCTAAAATTCCACAGTTGCCAGTCCCACTATTCCTCCTTGTCACAAGAGCCAGTGCCATCCCCATCATCACGGTCACCATTACCACTCCTACCACCATCACAATAATCACAATCGTGTCAGTCTCCATTTCCCCTCCCACCAACACCACCATTACCACCACCACCACCATCACACCATTCACCACCACCACCACCAAAATCACCACTGCCACCAGCACCACCATCTGACCATCACCATGACAATAGTCGTCATCACCACCACCACCACCATCATAAGAATAATCACTGTAACATCAATCATCATCACTAAGACTGACTGCCATGATCCCATCTTGTAATACCATTCTTTACCACCATCACTTCCACCACCACCGACAGCCACAACATCATTACTGGCACCAGTACCACAACGACATTACACTGTATGAATCTTCATGGTTCCACCACCAGTCCACCACCATTACCCTCATGAATCATCACCTCAAACACCACTACCATCACTACACAATCAGAAAATTCATTTTATATTGAGGATTGCTTGTTTCCAAGTTTTTTGTCTCACCTGCGAAGCAGAGTGAGACTATAGGCGCCGCTTTTCCGACGGCGGCGGAGGCGGCGTCAACATCAAATCTTAACCTGAGGTTAAGTTTTTGAAATGACATCATAACTTAGAAAGTATATAGACCTAGTTAATAAAACTTGGCCATAAGGTTAATCAAGTATTACTGAACATCCTATTAGAGTTTCATGTCACATGACCAAGGTCAAAGGTCATTTAGGGTCAATGAACTTAGACCATGTTGGAGGGATCAACATCGAAATCTTAACCTGAGGTTAAGTTTTTGAAATGTCATCATAACTTAGAAAATATATGGACCTAGTTCATGAAACTTGGACATAAGGTTAGTCAAGTATCGCTGAACATCCGGCACGAGTTTCACGTCACATGACCAAGGTCAAAGGTCATTTAGGGTCAATGAACTTTGGCCGAATTGCAGATATCTGTTGAATTCCCATCATAACTTTGAAAGTTTATGGATCTGATTCATGAAACTTGGACATAATAGTAATCAAGCATCACTGAACATTTTGTGCAAGTTTCAGGTCTCATGATTAAGGTCAAAGGTCATTTAGGGTCAATGAACTTTGGCCGAATTGGGGGTATCTGTTGAATTACCATCATAACTTTGAAAGTTTATTGGTCTAGTTCATTAAACTTGGACATTATAGTAATCAAGTATCTCTGAACATCCTGTGCGCGTTTCAGGTCACATGACCAAGGTCAAAGGTCAATGAACTTTGGCCGAACTGGGTGTATCTGTTGAATTACCATCATAACTTTGAAAGTTTATGGATCTGATTCATGAAACTTGTACATAAGAGTAATCAAGTATCACTGAACATCCTGTGCGAGTTTCAGGTCACATGATCAAGGTCACAGGTCATGTAAGGTCAATGAAATTTGGCCATGTTGGGGTTTTTTGTTGAATAACCATCATATCTCTGTAAGTTTATTGGTCTAGTTCATAAAAAGTGGACATAAGAGTAACCATGTATCGCTGAACATCTTGTGCGAGTTAGAGTAGTATTCAAAGTCAGCACTGCTGCTATATTGAACCGCGTGATGCAGGTGAGACGGCCAGAGGCATTCCACTTGTTAACGTTTTTTAGCTATCCTGGGCCCTGTTGCATAAAAGTTTATGTATTGATTTATGTCATGATTTATGTCACGATTTATGTCATATAGCATAAATCATGACATAAACACAAATATTGACATAAATCCGTTGCATAAAGCTTTATGTCTTAAATCACGACATAAAATCATGACATAATCCATTTGAATGACATAAATTTATGTCGTGATTAAAATCAAGACATAAACGGCGGCTTTCCGCAATAAGTGACTGAAGGGTAATTTTACGATTATTTTCTATAATTACGTCCTCTGTAATTTGATGATATTTTGAGTTTTACTTGGACTTTCGAAATAATTTTTGTGTCATTGGATAGCGTATGATGTATTCTTTCAATGTTTGAAAAGCTAACAATCATAAATATTTCCCGTATTTTTATAAGCAAAACTAGTCCCAAGCATAATAGTTAATGTGTTTACTTCGTTGAGGATAGGACATTTTCCTTAGAATGATAACATAATTTATATCAACGCCACATATTTTTCAAGCACCACCCCTCCCTCCCAAAATAATGATAATAACTCTGACTTTCAGTCTAGAATCGCCCCTTTTGTGCTTAATTCAAATGTGATTAAACAAGAAATTTGGTACGCACACTGGATGATTTCAAGTCCGGTGTTGGCGTTGGTATTGGAATTTGAATTGCTTCCCGTAGCTTTAAAATCTATTTTGTGTGTCAGAATTCATGTTGCCATGGTAACGGCATATTATATGACATAAAATTGGTAAAAACTTTCAGTTTTAATTACTAGATCAATTTTCAACCAATTTTCATGAAATTTGGTTCATATATTGAGTTTGAGGTAAAGATGTGAAAGACACATATTTTGTGTGTGTCGGAAATCATGTTGCCATGGTTACCACATACTACTTGCCAAATTAGGTAAAAATCTATTGGTTCCTGCTTCTTGGTTAGTTTTCAACCAATTCTCATGAAATTTGGCTCACACATTGGTCTCGAGGTAAAAAAGTAAAGGACATATTTTTTAATGTGTCGGAATCGTGTTGCCGTGGTAACAATATATATGTCAGAAATTATGCAAAATCTTGCAGTTCAAACTACTCAATGCTCATGACTTGCTGGTGGAGGTCTCCTTCGCAGAGAACAATATTTGTGTCAGTCATCCCCAAACCATGAACACCGATTGAAAACCATGCATATATCCCTGTAATCAATGATTAATTTGTTTTCTTTATTTCAATTTTGTATTTTATAAGCTTGTCATGGAACCACCTTGCCAGTGCAGTTGGGGAGAGGGTTACAAATGTGGAAGCACAATGGGGGAATTTCTTCAAGAAAATATTTGACAGAAAAAAACAAATAAACAAGCCTATATAAAAAAGAAAAGAGACGGGGTTTAATCCTTGCCCAAAACTGGCGATTAGAAATGGGGCGATGGGGGGGGGGGGTCCACTTTAAAATATGCTCACTTATTGCCCAATTCCAAGAGGAGTGCACATGAGGGGCCACTACTCATCACGGCTTTGTGCCTTAATTGGGACACGTTCATACCACCTGTATCCCTTAATCCATACCTCTGTCACCAATCATTTACATTTATTCATCTTTGAGCACCAGGCCATTTTCTTTCTATCTCTCTCTCATCAAATGTAACCCCCCCCCCCCCGAAAAAATGCTTTATCCTTTTATCGCTGTCATTGTCTCCCTCCCTCCGAGATTAGGCCACTATCATTCACGAAATTTATCTTTACAATTCTCCATACATCTCTCTATCTCTGTTAATGACTCTTTCACATTTATACTTTTTTATTTCCCTTTTCCCTTTCCAATTCACCTCGCCCGCGCTCTCATTATTACTTATACATTGCATCTCTACATAGATCTATCTCATTTTCATTTCTCGCCCTCATTTACTTTCCAAATTTGCCGATTCATGGGACAAAATTTAGGGTTCATAAAAACAATCCTACAATTTTCTACAAATATTAATTACTATTTTTAGTAGGGAAACAAGTGTGTTCTGGGGATCATATTTTGACCACACCCCCCCCACGATTCAATAAAAGCAACAAAGAGATGAAGCAAAAAGAATGACATTTTATGTAAATTTATTACTTTTAAAATAAATACACACTAAAATTTGTGAAACAATGTTATCTTGTCACCTGTCCTATGACTTTATAAACATGATTAAAAGTGGAACTTGGATTTAAATAAATTTTTTCATACATTATACATATTATTCATAAATATTTCCACTTAAAGATGCAGATTTCTGTAATATCGTGAAGAGGAACTCACAGTGTTGTAATTTATTCTTATTCTCCTTTTCTCCTCTTCCACCCCTCTTCTTTTTCTTCTTCTCCTCCTCCTTCTTGGTTGTCTTCTTTTCTACTTATTGTTCATTTGTAGTAGTATGACCTATCATCATTTACATTATAATAATTTTATGATAATCATAAAATATATTCACAATGTCAATATAATGATTATTAGCTTTGAAAAATGAAAATTGGTACTTTTATTAATGTTCAAATTTTTAAAGCGTTTTTAGGATACTTGAGTAATAGATTTATGAACAGTAATATAGTTCCCTTGCCAGGTGCTACCAGGTCCATGACGTCACCTCTTCAACAGTCTTGACTCTTGAACAATCTGAAATAAGAAGAATCAGTGAAAACAACTTTAGCAACTCAACTTGATAATAGCAGAGTGTTCACATACATTTACATGTATTATATATCTCTAAAAGATTAGGGAAGAGCCTTTTGAGATTGCAATTACAAGCATAATTAAAAAAATATAGAATGTTAAATAAAAATTGGGTAAATAGCTTCTGAATATTATTTTTTTATATCCTTATAATTAAAGTCAGAATGTATTTAATTTCAATCAAGTCATTTGAGAAAATTTTCATATGTGGTGTTACTTGAAAATGAAAATATACCCTTCTACTACTACTATTATTTTATTCTTAAATGCACTTAAATTGCGTTTATGCTTGTAAGCTCTCATTGTTAGTCTCTTTGTTGAGATTCTAATAAAATATAAATCAACCAAATCTGAATCTCTTACAAAAGTGGAAAATAACTGTTAAATAGTATGGATCCAATAGCCTTCCTAGATTTTGTTTTCACTTTGACAAGTTACATTGTTGTTGCTCTTACATGTACATATTTTTGAAAATGCATTCCATAATAATATTATCATTAATTGAAATATTAAGAGGGCTCAGTTGTCTATTAAAACTTGAATTTCTATAAAAAATCATGAGATTGATATTATCCATTTTGTGAGTAAATTTAAGATGAATTTATTACAAGATGTGGATGAATTTCAAGAAATTCATATTTGAAAATTACTATAACAGGACATCACATTTACAACTGCTCTTAAGAACAATAAAATAAACAAGAATAAATATTACCGTACAGTAGTATACTTGTATTTACAAGTAGAATGTTCAATAAACTCAACTTTACATAAAGACTCACCTTCATACTAGAAGCTTGACCCCCTGATCCAAAGAGACACTTCTTATTCAATGGCAGACCGTGGAAGAGTGTCTGGACTTTCCTCTCCTTTCACTTGCTGTGCCCCTTTCTCTCTTTACCTCTTCTCACCGTTTGTGTGGGTCACCTGTTAGAAAGTGAATACCAAATTTTTCATATAGTAACAGATGAGAATGAATTAATATTTACATTTTGTATAAAAAAAACAACTGAAGTCCCTTCTTTTAAAAAATATATTTTTATCATTACAGATTTTGCCAAATATATTTGACAGGGGTGTTGGTACAGCTATACACAATATTTTATTTTAAGGCAAATGAGGTCTAGTCTTTCAACCTTGAAATGGTTTGATGAACACACTAAGAATCGGGATTCAAATTTTAACCTTAGGGGTTGGTACAATAAGGGGTGCTAATTATTTATGGGTGAAGCATAAGCTATATCAACCACCATATAGGGTGCAGATTTGAACCATGTAATAGAGGTTAAAAATTTAAACATTTTTAAGTATTATGCACCTTTATAAAAGTTTAAATCTTTCCCCTTTTATTGTGTAAACGATTTTTATGGGTGCAAACAATAACAAGGCCATTTTTTTGCACCTTTTATCACTTAGGGTGCAATATCAAAAGGATAGTACAAGTGATTCATTTACGCTTTATTTTTTAAATGTTAGAAAAATTATTTACACAATCAATATATGAATACTTCTAATGAAGATAGGTTTTGATAGGTAAGAAAATTGTAGGCCCTATAATTCTATTATTTATACAATTAGGGATTTTCTTTACTTCAAATTGCCAGGGGTTGTTTTGTATAAAAAAAAAAAGCAACCCTCTAATTGATCTAAAAGAAATCCTCTTTACAGTAAATAGGTAAAAGGAATAGAATATACTATGAGGAATTCTTAATAACAGTCATCAAGAGAATTTCATTTATCATGGTTATTTTTATCCACAGATCAGAAACCAAATCCTGTAGTTACCAGTAATGAAATGCCTTTTCTCCAAGCATATTATTTGTGCACTGGTTTGAAAATTAATAGAAAAGGCATTTGATAAGTTTTTTTTAACCTGTAAAACAAATCAAAGAACTAAAATGTGTATCCATCATAGATGTACAATAATATCTTTATTAGATATTAACATAGAACGTAGTCATCAGTTTTTGTGAAGTTACGTCTTTTCAGTTCAGTGTTTAACTTAATTAGTTCAGTGTGTAATTTTTTTTCTCCCCCCTTCCTGTTTAGTAGTCCCTAGTCTTCATTAACACAGAGGGTGACCCAGGATTTTCTAAATTATTTTATCACCTTTATTACACACCAATCACTTTGTTGTTTTTTCTGACCCCCCCCCCCACACTCGCTGCTAGGGTCATATACTCTACACATGTTATTGTAGTGCACATCTACCAACTAATAAATCATCTAGGCCTCTACTCCTGGCACTAGAAAACAATATTATATTAGAGCTAGACACCCTATTCCCTAGCTCTATCATAAACCCAGGGGGATCCATCACCGTAGCGTCGGCAGCGGAGGACCCGTCTCCCAAAGGTCTAAGATATAACCTACACATACTAGATTGTATTTGAATTTTGATGTCAGAGTTAAAAAGTCCGCTAAAGATTAGATATAGAATAGATCTAAAGTAACTTTTGTAGTTCTAGTAGATCTATAATGTTACTTGTTTCATATAGATGATATAGTCTATAGGCCCAACAAATGATTAGCTTACTAATGATGTAAACACAGTTTCAATTTTGGGCCCTGAGCTAGACCTATTCTGGATCTCTTGTATTGCTAAACTAGATTAGGTCTCGATTTTGATCCATTAATAAAAGCATGAATGGAAGGAGCCCCAGCCAGACGCAGTCCAGGGGCAGGGCTGCACCACCTCATTCACTGGCCAGGAGAAAGGCCCAAACCAGGGTAGGCCTAGACTAAATGGTAGAGCCAGCTCAGCTCACCTAAGTAAGACAAGTTTAACTTAGACCCTAGACTTGATCTAGTTCTAGATAGAAAACTAGATAACAATAGATCTAGACTAGAATTTAATAAAGGGGTCAAGCTATTACTTGCTAGGGCCTGGCCCTGCATTGACACTGAAATGCCTAAATTTCAGGTTTTGTTTTGTTTTTTTTTCTTTTAATCTCCGAACATAGGCTCAGCAAAACTATTTAGGCCTGGGCTAGGCCCTCATGGTGAGTGACAGAGCTGTTTTGTATAGACTCTAGAGTGTCTAGTCTAGACTTCTAGTTGAATCTATTAGACAATCTGGCTCTAACGTTAGACTAGGCCTAACGAGTAATGTTAACATAGATCTTTCCAATTCCAGGAAGAACAGGGTCAGGGATGACTTTAGTCTTAAAAAACCTTTAGGCCTAATTTCAAATCAATGAAAATGTCCAATAAAATTAAAATTAAAACTGTTTTCTGTCAGTGTTCATCCCATGAATTATTTATTTAATTATTTATCCGACGTCGGAACCTTAAAATCAATGTTCAAATGTCTTGAAGATTATTTAACACTGTTCTGTTGGTGTTGATTCCATGCATTATTTGTCTTTGTCAGACGCCAGAACCTCCGGCTAGCACTGCCGGCGTTGTACGGCTAAGAAGAGCAGCCGGAGAGTATCCGAGCAATCGTTACATAAAATTGACGGCGATAATGATTTATTTAAAACATCTCTTCATACTAAGAAACTTTGAATTTTGGTCAGAACGTGAGATATATATAATATCTATGATATACAAAAATCAAAATTTGATACATACCAAAATATGCCTCTATCCCGTCCAAATAGGAAGCCGAAGACCCTTTTTCGCAAGAGCTTCCTGCGGCTGAAAATTGACGACTTATGCCAAGTTTATGTCAACAGGCTCGTTCATGACTATTCAGTTTATGTAATGATGATTAATTCGCGTCATAAGCTAAAACAATACATAAATATTTTTATGCAACGGAATTTATGTCAACGGCATAAGCTATGCATGATTTTATGTCATGATCGAAATTTATGTCATTATGACATAAATTTTTATGCAACAGGGCCCTGGTATTTTATGTACTACGTTGTTTATATATATTATTGTGACTTGATTTTATCTTATACCAAAATGTTAATCTGAATATGATCAACATTGTCAGGTCCAAAATCCAAATTGCACCATGAACAACCCTTATGCCATCATGGATATAAAATATTTGATACAAATAAGAAAATTATAAAAAGATTGTATTTTAAATTTTGATAGCATGAATCTAGATTAAGATGGGATAAGAAAAACATGTAGGCAAGAATTTTCCATAATCCCAAATGTAGCATGATGTAGGCCTACACTGTAAACACTGTATTAAGCGAAAAGATTGTCAACTTTTTCACAATTCTTTAAGTAACAAGATTGAGTTTCATAATTCATATTTCATATAAATTGAGAATAATCAATAAACACATGTATTGAGTAAAAATAATTGTAATGAGTAATAGTTCAAACTGATGTTGCATTGTTCTTTTGACAGTCATACAGTACATAAACCTGAGCAAAATTCCTCGTGAAACTTCTTTGAATTTGAATAAAAGAAGTAATCATATGATAATATCAACATTTGTAGAGGGGTTTTGGATCTTTCAAAGTGGGTGGTTGCTAAAGTGCCTCCCATGTCTTAAAATTGCATTGGTTTCATTTGCTTTCGCACTGAAAAAAAAGCTGGTTGTGGTAAAGTTATCTGATCACTGCAGTCTGCAGGTATTTTTTCTGGTCAGGTTTTTACCTTGGATGCACTTAATCAAGTTAATGGTTCCCTTTTTCTGATCACATTCTCTAAACAATGTCAGATAGGCCTGCTTCACTGTAGTAAATGCATCATGGAGCTGTGTTAATAGCTCCATCATCCATGAATACACCATGAGATGATACTTGCCTGGAATGCATTGTACACTGATGTCTGAATATATCTCCACAGTATGAGCTTGTTCAGGTGCAAACCTCTTAGCATAATTAGCACATAATTTTAATGGGTTGTTACATGTATGCTTCATTAAAGGGCAACCCAATCTTGGCTTCCTACTATGTAATTTGCTCATTTTTTTTGTTGCATATTTTGACTGACTGTTTCAGGGGCTGCGGAAGTGGGGGGGGGGGGGGGGCTTCAGCCCCCCTCTTTTTTCCAAAGCCGTGTACAAAAATGTAAAATGACCATATAATTGTGATTTTTTGCATGGTCATCCCCCCTACTTTTGGCTCAGCCCCCCACTTTGAAAACTGTTCCACTGCCCCTGTGTTTGCTAGTATTTTTTTCTTTTAAATTGAAGCATTTTATCAAAGAGATTCACCATAAAATGTAGGCAAGTTGATATTGCAACTTATACACTTTATTTCTCTGCAGTGCTAAAATGAATTTGGGTGAAGCCCAGTCACCATCTAGGCACACAGTGTTTCTGTCAGGAAATGGTCCTGCTAGTTCATGTTGATTCTCATTTACCACACCCAGGATGAGTGCAGCAATGTGGATAAATCTATTGCTGCAAGTACATGTATCATGTTTTGAGCCCGAGAAGCTTGCCTAGGGGCTACATGGTCTTACATATATGTAAATGGGGAAAAATATTACATACGTATGCTGGCTCTGGGCAGTTTAACCCCAAAATTCTCTTCAAAACCCCTGGAAAATCCACATTCACACCATATATATGTTTTTTTTTTCATAGTTAATCAAATGTTGCAAATTTAGTCTGCATTGTGTGAATAGTAGCAACCCTGTCAAATGGCCCTCCTGGAATTCAATTACCCAGTGTGCCCATTATACAGATACAATGGGTCTTTACATGGGGTCAATAGAACATTCTATTCCATGCCCATTTATAAAGGATACAATGTGACAGTCTGTATGAGGGGTCAATATAGAAGTCTTTAATATCGATCACTGTAGAATTGGCTGTAGGAGATTTATTTGAATTTCTTGATCATAATATTGTTCTGTTGTACAGAGGATTAAAAGAAGCATGATTTAGAATTGTCCCAGGAGGCTAGGTAAATACCATCTTCCTGTAGAGTTACACTGTATATTTGTGAGTAGCATATAAATCATGACAGGCTTCGTAACCCTTTTAAAGGACAAGTCCACCCCAACAAAAACTTGATTTGAATAAAAAGAGAAAAATTCAACAAGCATAACACTGAAAATTTCATCAAAATCGGATGTAAAATAAGAAAGTTATGGCATTTTAAAGTTTCGCTTATTTTCAACAAAATAGTTATATGAACGAGCCAGTTACATCCAAATGAGAGAGTTGATGACATCACTCACTCACTATTTCTTTTGTATTTTATTATATGAAATATGAAATATTTTGATTTTCTCGTCATTGTCATGTGAAATGAAGTTTCATTCCTCCCTGAACACGTGGAATTCCATTATTTTAACATTTTGTGTTTCAGGCAATGAGGTCCTAATCATTAAATTCGTAAAAATTGAAATATTGTATAATTCAAACAATAAAAAACAAAAGAAATAGTGAGTGAGTGACGTCATCGACTCTCTCATTTGGATGTAACTGGCTCGTTCATATAACTATTTTGTTGAAAATAAGCGAAACTTTGAAATGTCATAACTTTCTTATTTTACATCCGATTTTGATGAAATTTTCAGCATTGTGCTTGTCTGATTTTTCTCTATTGATTTAAATCAACATTTTTCTGAGGTGGACTTGACCTTTAAAACAAAACCACTCTGCTCCGCTTAGCATGTTCCAGGTATTGGATTTTAGACAAAACCATTTTGGTCAACAGTTGTCATGAGTGTTTGATCAGATTCGCTTCTCACAAAATAAACAAAATGAAAAAAAATTTAAGAATTGGGTTGGTAAAACCACACAATATTGAAATAAATATCAGAATTTGGTGAATTTGAAATCCTGTGACAAAAAAGTCTATTTCCTGTATTTTATAGTTGGGTCAATTCGAACTCTGGTCTAACGTTGTAGTAAACTATGGATAGCCATGTTTGATACAAATCTCTACCAGTAGTAAACTATGGATAGCCATGTTTGATACAAATCTCTACCAGTAGTAAACTATGGATAGCCATGTTTGATACAAATCTCTACCAGTAGTAAACTATGGATAGCCATGTTTGATACAAATCTCTACCAGTAGTAAACTATGGATAGCCATGTTTGATACAAATCTCTACCAGTAGTAAACTATGGATAGCCATGTTTGATACAAATCTCTACCAGTAGTAAACTATGGATAGCCATGTTTGATACAAATCTCTACCAGTAGTAAACTATGGATAGCCATGTTTGATACAAATCTCTACCAGTAGTAAACTATGGATAGCCATGTTTGATACAAATCTCTACCAGTAGTAAACTATGGATAGCCATGTTTGATACAAATCTCTACCAGTAGTAAACTATGGATAGCCAAGTTTGATATAAATCTCTACCAGTAGTAAACTATGGATAGCCAAGTTTGATACAAATCTCTACCAGTAGTAAACTATGGATAGCCATGTTTGATACAAATCTCTACCAGTAGTAAACTATGGATAGCCATGTTTGATACAAATCTCTACCAGTAGTAAACTATGGATAGCCAAGTTTGATACAAATCTCTACCAGTAGTAAACTATGGATAGCCAAGTTTGATACAAATCTCTACCAATAGTAAACTATGGATAGCCATGTTTGATACAAATCTCTACCAGTAGTAAACTATGGATAGCCATGTTTGATACAAATCTCTACCAGTAGTAAACTATGGATAGCCATGTTTGATACAAATCTCTACCAGTAGTAAACTATGGATAGCCATGTTTGATACAAATCTCTACCAGTAGTAAACTATGGATAGCCATGTTTGATACAAATCTCTACCAGTAGTAAACTATGGATAGCCATGTTTGATACAAATCTCTACCAGTAGTAAACTATGGATAGCCAAGTTTGATACAAATCTCTACCTGTAGTAAACTATGGATAGCCATGTTTGATACAAATCTCTACCAGTAGTAAACTATGGATAGCCATGTTTGATACAAATCTCTACCAGTAGTAAACTATGGATAGCCATGTTTGATACAAATCTCTACCAGTAGTAAACTATGGATAGCCAAGTTTGATATAAATCTCTACCAGTAGTAAACTATGGATAGCCATGTTTGATACAAATCTCTACCAGTAGTAAACTATGGATAGCCATGTTTGATACAAATCTCTACCAGTAGTAAACTATGGATAGCCATGTTTGATACAAATCTCTACCAGTAGTAAACTATGGATAGCCATGTTTGATACAAATCTCTACCAGTAGTTAACTATGGATAGCCATGTTTGATACAAATCTCTACCAGTAGTAAACTATGGATAGCCATGTTTGATACAAATCTCTACCAGTAGTTAACTATGGATAGCCATGTTTGATACAAATCTCTACCAGTAGTAAACTACATGTATGGATAGCCATGTTTGATACAAATCTCCACCAGTAGTAAACTATGGATAGCCATGTTTGATACAAATCTCTACCAGTACAAGTTCAGTTTATCTGCTCATTTACGCTCATAAAAATTGATAACCATCTCCCTAGAGACTGTTACAACTTGAACACAAATTGATATTACTGTTTTTTCATCATTAAAGCATGACACATGAGCAAAGTAAAACTACATGTAAACTAGAATTTAATTCGTCATGCGGACGAATTAGGTGGTCTGTCATGATTTGTCATTCAGTGTCGGCTGATGTATGAAATGAATCATTTAGATATCATTGATAATCTTGATCGTAGACATCCTAAGAATAAGTTTTGACCATTGCTAAATGTGATTATTGATGCGGTGATGACAATCGTCAGACATACATCTTCAAACAGATACATACAAGATAGATGATTATACCTCACGGATCAACACGGCAATGCCGGCATGATCCGGGGAGGTCCGGGATAGTTTTGCCCCAGATGACTGTGAACACGGCATCAACGCGGCAGCTTCACACGGATCTACACGGATCATGCCGGAAGAGCACGTCGTCAACACGGACCAATACGTCAGCAGCACGGACCTACACGTCAGCTACACGGACCACCACGTCAGCAACACGTACCTACACGTTAGCAATACGGACGAACAAGTCAAATGCGTTATCCATTGAGCTAGCATATTCCCCATAGAGATTACACGTAAGCAAATTTGAGAATTACAATTCCAATTTTGCAAGCGAAAGACGGGCATGATTCCGGCGTCTGATAAAAAAATGGAGGGCACACGGGCGAAGGCTTAGAATCTCAGCTACAACATATTAAAAGCTCAGGGAAAACCGACAACAAAAAATGGAGATATGGCTCACGAAATAGAGGATTGTCGAATCTAGTTTTGAGAAAAAGTCATGTCCCATAGAGATTACACGCAAAATGAGGAAAAATGACATGCCTCTTTTCATCACTGTTTTACGCAATGATGCGTTTCTCAAAACGATATTTCATGTCCTACTGACAAGAAAGGGTACATTCTAAACTACAACATATCGAAATCTGGGCGAAAAACGATCTATATTCGAGAAGTTACAACCAAATTTGCATAAATTTGATGACGTCATTTTTGAAAAAATGAAATTTTTAGTTTAGGCGCCATTTTGATGACGTCACGATATAATTTAGGGACAATGGTGACATGAAATCAAATCTAGAACTCATACTCTATCGATATATGAAAAAAAAGTTGGGGGTCAACAGACTTTTTAAAGAGCTACAGTGAATTTACAATAGGCATGTTTTTGCCCATATATGGCCTATAGTGAGAGCTCGCGCGCACACGTGCTGCAAACTTTAATGGGTGTTAATTTCGTTATTAATGGTTGTAGAAGGTTGATCAAGGTATCAAATTGCTCAGAATTTTATTAGCAATGCAATGATATTAAAAGAAACGGTTTTTTCTGCGTTGCGTTAAGGTGTAACGCGCGGAAACGCGCGCGCATATGTGCGCGCGCGCAAATTTTTGAAATGCTTAAAATGACCTGAAACGTACCCAAAAAATTTTATAGGTCATTTGGACGATTTTTTTACCTTTGACGCGCGCGTACGCGCGCGTCATGACCTCTACATGACCTTTGATGACATTGACAGTTGACCCTTGACATGAAGTTAATGTCATGTAAATATTGTCAATTTTTGATAATTGATATTGAAGATATGATCAAATGAAGAATTTTACAAAATGGTGCGTAGATGACGTCATCATGACCATATGACCTTGAAAAGCTTATTTTGCCGTCTCTATGATAGATTCTATATATGACGAAAAAATCAGCAAAATTGATTCAGCCAATTCCGAGAAAAGTTGGCGACAAACATAGGTGCCAAGAATAAATAAAGAAAATTCTGACGAAAACAATAGGTGATCTGTCGTAGACAGACCACCTAAAAATATGCATTTAAACAAATTTGTGACATTTCGGCTTCCCATAATTTTAGCACAGAGTTACATGTAGACCACAACCTGCATATAAAGTTGTCCCTTTCAGTCCACCTACATGTAGAGGTGTCAGGTTAGTCTTGTAAGCAGAAAGGAAGATAAGAATAGAAAAAAATGAATCCATCTTTGAGTAGCTCCCCATATTGTATCAGTATGTTTTGACATAATTGGTCCATGATCTGTTTGTGGAATCATAACAAATCATTTTCAGCTTATTGATAAAATAGCAAAAATTTTAATTGTGAGAGACATACATGTAATTCGCCAAATAAGATTTTGAGCGAGACTAGCTACAAGTAGGGTTGGTCCTAAATCCTCAACATTACGAGAAACAAACGCCCCATGTCCGTTATCCGTTAAACATCCGCTGTATCCTCTCTGCATCCTCTGGGCATCCTCGCAACTCATATCCACTGCAGTGAAACGATGGAAAGAGGGAGGAATCATAAAGGTGCATGGAACGTCTATACATCGTTAATAGCACGGAAATAAAAAGGATGTAACCGTACATGTATGCTTCTCGTATCATATAACATATTCAAAACCCCTGGTAACCCCTTCGGAGCTGCCATTTACTTTCACCCCCTTTTATCCGCTAGGCTTCCGATAAACATCCTTGCTCCGCTAAATACTACCAATGTTTGTTACTTTCTGTTATGTTTTTGCAAAGTTTTTGCTAATTTTATCCATCTGTGGAGCGGATAAAAACAGATGGAGCCATCCTCGAAAGTTTTCTCATCAGCGGTGTCCGTTATGAATATGTTCTGCACCCATCGACCAGTGGGACCAGGTCTCTATGTGAAATATATGTGTTTTTGTTTATCCTTTGATTTGAGTATAATTGAAATAAAGTATTGCTCCAACAGACACTTCACAATTTCCCTCCACCAAATCTTCTCGCACATTCATTACTGGTAGTCTATAAATTAATACAACCTTTAGTTGTATACATTGTATGTATAGGCCTATGTGCATTTCTCTTGATACATACCAGGATACATATCATGATATGTCAGTAACTGTTGTTAAATCAGCTATTATCTTTGTTTCCAGAGTACTACATCCTATCATGTTTCCTGTCAATGTGTCATTTACCACCTGCATTTAATGCTTTTGTAAATAGAAAGATCTATCTATGGGAACTCAAATTTTGATTTGTAATATTAGATCGATTTGATATAAATCAAAGCAAAAACAATTCCTATTTTGTTGCAAGATTTGGTCTTATCCTTTGCAGACATGGAATGCTTTTGTATCTAGCACAACTGAACTTGATTGCTTAATATAACCAAGATCATCAGATTTGGACTTGCCTGCACACAATGTAAGCACTCTCCACTCCCTGTGGAGCACCAGCTACTGCATTACATTAACAACTATTACACATGCAGTACATATATTGAATGAGAGCATTGTAATACCAACAGCATCTCAAACCAGGTACCCATTTAACACCTGGGTGGAGAGTTGCAGAGTTCATATTGATGCCTCTACCAAATAACACTAGGCCATGTTGGGATTGGAGCACATGACCCTCTGATTACTAGGCATGTTTTAGAACCGCTTTAAACACATACCATTCGAAGACTTACACAGTGTAAATGGATTCAAGAATTGATTTGCAAAAAATGACTATGGATACATGTATGTCTAGCACTACAATGCAGATGCCGCTTCAGCCCCCAACTTTTTTCCCAAACCGTGTACAAAAAATGTAAAAATGACCATATAATGCAATTTTTTGCATGGTCAGCCCCCCCACTTTCAAAATCGTTCCGCGGCCCCTGCAATGTACGTGTACATGTGCACAGTTATGTGGCTGGTATTAAAGTTATAGCAAAAAAAAGATACTCAAGCTCATTTGATAAAATTTTACATTTTGATTTAAAAATGCATAATTTATAGATCTTATAATTTATAAAAAAGGAAATTTGAGTTATTGAAAAACAATGACAAATGTTTATAGACCCAAAGGCCAAGGGGATTTGTACCCCCCAAATAACAAAAATATAATAAATATAATTCCTATGTTGTGAAAGATTCACCAGTGATTTATATTGGATTAAGTAGAGATTTGATTATTTTGAAGTGAATTTGTATAAAATATATAGTAAATTAAAAGGCATGAAAACTTGACTATACAGAATCTTTAAACCAGAATATTTTCATGAAAATGTTAAATGTATGGAAACTTAAATGTGTCTTTAATCCAGAATATTTTTTTTAGTAAATTCACTATTCAAATGTATAGAAGCTTAACTGTATTCTTTAAACCAGAATATTTTTATAGTAAATTCAAATGGAAATTCGACTGCATCTCTGAAAGGAGATGAAAGATGGGCTGCAGCTTTAAAACAATAACCTTCATGCCCATGTTGAGTAGGGATAAAGACTGAAGCCATGTAATAAAACATTTTATTACTGTGAATCCATCTTCAAATCCACTCAACCATTTTCTCAATTTGTGAGATAGTTTCCCTATCACATTGGGAATAGCCCCAGACAATTTCATTAAGGATTGGGTCAATTGGGTTGTTACCAAGCAAGCCATTGACTTTAGGAGCAGACGTGAAGACACAGACAAGTTATTTTCTACCTGGAGACTTGGTTCCAAAATAAACTAAAATTGAAATAAATTTTAAATGGGTTTTATGAGGTTTTTGATTTGTTGGCATGACAATAAATTACCGGTACAATGTAGCAATTACATGTACCCACTAGCATTTGAAGCCTGTATTATAAAGTTCTCTACATTTATAGTTCTAGTCTGAAGGTTATTCACTTCCAAAATCTTGAGTTATCTTCAGATGCTAGATACAATTATAAAACATGATTTGTGTTTAAAAGGCATCTTAATATTTAATTGGCTTTATATACATGTATAAAGTACATACAGATATGTAAATACTTTTTTAAGAGAAATACACAGTAACGTTTTCAGGCTGTTACATACATGTATGTGTATGATGACAGCATAAAATCCAGCCAAATGTCTCCTGTTCTGCTAAAAAGATTTTGTTGCATTGAAAATGCAGTATGATCATAGAATATTGATAGGATATTGAACTTGGGCCTTCTAAAAATTGTGTTTTTAGAATGTCATCACTTACATGTAATTTTATATATATGTATATCTCTTTGAACATACATGTACATGTACTCTTAAATGTCTTAAAATTTAATCTACATGTAGAGAATACTGATTATAATTAGTCTTGAATTCAGGCTAGTCTCCCATGTACATTATATTGTCTGAGTCAAAGATGAGGGTACATGTACATAATGTCCACCACGCCTGCACACCTGAAATGAGCTGATGTGGTCAGATTTCACACGATTCATCCTTTACACTGTATGAATCGTGATTGGTTTACATTGACAATGGATGAAGAGGGGAAGTAAAGCATTCAATTTTGATATTTTAAGGCAAGGCCACCGTAGACATTTGTGGAAAAATGATATTCATCGCTTGAAAATTGAACAAAGATATTATATATTTGTCTAAACTCTTACAAATCAACCAGTCATTTTAATATTTGAACGCATGTTTATTGATAATGATGTTAATGATGTTCTCACACCTGGTATCATTGAAACATGTTTGGTTCTCTGAATAGTATTGACGTAAAGTGCTTGTGTAAACAATGATGTTATGAACATGGACTTTATACTCATGTACAGTGTAATAAATATAGTTTGATGGACAGAAAAAGGAGGGGAGGGAGGGGAGAGAGGAGGGGGGGGGGGGGGAGGGAAGAGGAGGAGCTACATGTATGAGGGGAGATAAAAGGAGGGGGGGGGTCAGAGAGGCAAGAAGGCTGCAGTGGAGTAACTAAGAATCACAAACAAGTAAAAATTAATTAATGCCCATAATATTATAGGCTGATTTAAAAATTAACAAAACAGACCGGTAGTCCTACTCAATGTAATGTACATGTATTAAACACCAGCCTGCCTTATGGATTTCCCCACCCCCCAAAATTATGTTTTTTTCTAATGTTAACACCGTGAAAATGACCGCGTGTACCAGAAGATTTTCTTCATGGTGAGTCCTAGCCTATAATTGAGGTGGAAACTGCAGTTACAATGTTGGAATAATCGTAAGCGATGTCTGATGGGTGAGTCGACAGTGGATGCAAATCATCTTGTTATAGTCATTCTTATCTTTTATCAAAGTATGGTTTGGTGCAGGTTGTTTTTATGAAAAACAACGCCGAACTTCATATTTCCAAGTCCCTAGTGATAAATCTTTACTATATGTACTGTATGCAAATTAATGTTGAGATCTTATGTACCTGTTTACCATAGTCTTGCTGGAACAGACCCTTGGTTTTTGCCATTCGCACCTGTGTGCATAATGTAGGGTCTGAAGAAGTGAGACTAGATTCACTACATGTACATGTATGTACCTTGGTCAGCTCTCGTCTGACACAGACAGAGACAGAGTCTTTGGAATCTAGTCTTTACTCTAGACCTGTTTGAGTGTTTTAGGAATAGTGAACAAGAACGGCGTCGCAGTCGTCTGATCATTCCGGTCAATGTTGTCGTCTGCCCTTGTTCACTACAGATGAGAGTATTGTGTATACATGTATGTCCACATGAAACAGCGCGATAACCAATGGGTCGTGACATGTTTCCCGACCCGGAAGATCTGGCTTACCATCGCCTGGCGACCCGGTAGGGTGATGCGAAGGTGCAACTTTTGCACACTTGCCCTTTCACTTGCTTTGATGCCTTTTATGTAAGTTAGGATATATATTTTGGAGATCAGAAAGCAATTTCAAATACAGTTCGACCTCTCTTATCCGGACACGTTGGGACCAGCACCGATCCGGATAAGGGATTTAACCGGATCTGGGAGACCCAATATTGAATACACGCAGCTGCTGCCTCCCCGGTCCAAGCTACACGTTATCTATTGTGGGCGTACAGACAGTATTCACTGCAGTTTCAGTGCAAATTGTAGGCTGTAAATCGAACGATGGCCAAAACTGTATTGAGCATACCACGAAAGAAAAAGAAAGACTTGATGAAACTAAGTTTTACAATTAGTTCATCGCGGTGGGTATCGCAGCTTCGCAATGTCAGCCAATGTTATACTGACTGTAGGCTCAAACATGATAGGTGGCGCTGTGTGTATTGAGGCCAAGCGTGAGCTAGCAAGACATGCGTTGTTTTTCCCGGGAAACGAAAAGAGAACATGATGAAATATTTGCGCTGTGCCCTGATTTACTCGATAATTATCCTGCCAAAGCTCTTTTGGTGATTTGGGTGAGAAATTTTCATAAAAAATATTCTTGTTGTAGGTAGACTGTATTGGAAAATATATGTAATCAAAGAGAGTTTGTGAATCCTGATTGAGTTTAGATTGAAATCTCATTTCCTCACGTGATAGATAGATTGAATTGAAAAAAAAATCTTGACAAGTGTGCGTCCAGATAATAAAGAGATCCGGATAAGGGGAGGCTGGATAAGAGAGTTTGGACTGTATGATAAACATAATGCATCGTACAACTTACATTAATTCTGTGAAAAGTCACTGAAAACTGTTTTAAAAGGGATAGGTTGATCTTCATGCTGAGTTTGAGCGGTTAAAATGACATCCCTCATGTGCATGTCGACTATGATTTAGGATAACCGCAAACTGGATGTGGCAAGGTTCTCGATTTTTGATAGTGGACGTGTGTGAGGATCTAAGGCATATTATGGCAGGCCAAAAAATGATGTCATGTCGTACCAGTCGTCTATTTCGACGTATGTTTCTAAAGTGCTGATTGGTTAAAGTGTCAAATATGAGTCTACTCTTGCAGACTATGTTTACCTTATGGTTTTAAAATGATATTATATTTGTTTGTAGTACATGTACAGTTATTACCTTGCATCTTGCGCTTAAATACTCGGTGATCTTTATTTTCTAGTAAAATGCTCATACATGTACATATACAATGTATGTGAGGACACATGACTTTGGGTTCTCTTCAAGATCAATAATTACATTTCCCCCTTTACAGTTTATGGTCATGAAAATATTTATTTTGAATCACAATAAATATTCTGTGTATAAAGAATCCCTCTTATAGTACATGTTAGTTGTGTCAACTTCCTTGTTGACAGTATTTACATTGCATCTAGAATGTGGGCGGAATATTTGTTCTTTAACGCATAAACCCTGACATTGAGTTTGAATTGAATATGACTGAGCTTAAATAGGATGAAGACAAAAAGGTGATTGGCACCCTGTAGCAGACCTTCTTTTTTGAGGAGCGCGCTCGCGCCGGCACTCCTAAAAAAAATAAGGAGAGCAAAAAATCGCGCTCCTAAAAAAAAAAAAAAAAATTGCTAAAATTTCACATCTTTAAATCCATGAATTTTTTCCATAATTCCTTGAAATTACTTTGATTTAGTTGAAAACTATCAGAAAAATGAAGAATATTCATCTCTTTCCCGACTCTGATTTTAATTTAAACTCGGTAAATATTGCAGTCCCATGTAGTCCCATATGTAGATTTTCATGGCAACACCATGGAAGTCTACATGTGGGACTACAATATTTACCGAGGTAAGTTCAAATCGGAGTCGGGAAAGAAGTGAATATTCTTAATTTTTCTGATATTTTTCAACTAAATCAAAGTAATTTCAAGGAATTATGGAAAAAAGCAGGCCATTTCATGGATTAAAAGATGAAATGTGAAATTTTAGCAATTTTTTTGCAATTTTTTTTTTAGCAGGAGCGCGTACGACATCTTGTAAACGTATTGACGTGACCCAGGCCTAGTTTCACCACAGATTAATTAATAGCTAACACAGCTATTGCATACATACAATGTTAAGAAAAATCTACAATTTATCATACATGTATTGTAATGAATTGATTTGAGCTCCTTACGGAAAGCGATTCTGAGGAGCTCAATTGAGCTCCTCAAAAAAATATGGAGAGCGATTTATTGAGCTCCACGAAATTATAAACGTGAAGGACTGCTGTAGCATAGTGCTTTGTGGAGCATTGTGGCCCAGTGGATTAGTCTTCGGACTTTGAAACAGAGGGACATGGGTTCGAATCCCAGCCAGGCGTGATTTCCTTCAGCAAGAAATTTATTCATCCAAATTGTGCTGCACTCAACCCAGGTGAGATGAATGGGCACCTGGCAGGAATTTATTCCTTGAAATGCCACCGCGCTGTAAAAAGGCTGCGGGGCTAAAGCCAGAGTAATAATATCCAAGTCCTTTGGAAGCGCATAGGGACGTTAATGTGATATATGTAATACTGTACAAAAACAGCGTTATTATTATTATTAAGTATTAATAGCTATTCACCGTGGGGCTGATATTATTGATTGTGTTCATTATCGTGTATGATCAATCACATATGTTATAGGGCCCTGTTAAATAATACTTAAAGATAAATGAAAGTAGTTGCAGTAAACACTGATTTCACGAGAAAGTGTGTGAAACCAAGCTTAATTGCTCCTATATCATCGAGGATCTATATCTGGTGCAGTAACATAAACTGAACTATCTGAAAAATGTTCACACTGAACATCACTAACAAAGATAAGCACACGTGGGACAGTGTATTATTATTGCTTTGAATGTCGGCCCTACATTCAAAGCAATAAGGTCCAGTCGGACAGTACATGCTGTGTATACCAGCCTACCTGTACATATTGTAAAGTCTTATTTCCTGTTTCTGTTTTGGTAGTATTTTGTTACATTATGAACGTAGCTAGCATGGAAAGACAGAAAAGGGAATCTACCTTTTTATATTGTAACAGGATATAAAGCAAATGGCAGAGAAAATTATTGCATTTTGAAATGGGATAGGGCCTACATGAGGGCTATGCATGTAGTACCGCTAGTCAGGTACAAGTAAAATATTAATTTATGTAGTTCACGCAAACAATGTACATTACATGAAGGCTATACAAAAATGCCCATACAGCCACAATTCAATTGGTTTGAAACAATCTTTTACACAAGTTTACCCATTAAAAGTTAACCATGGACCTGTATCTGTGATATCTAAACTTAAGATTGTTGTACTTTTGTAATGCAACATCTACTCTATGCTGACATGTTTTCAACAACGTACCTTTTTTAAAAAACTCATAGTAACAGGATATGATTGAGGCAGCCAGTGGTGTAGCTAGGATTTTTTTCCTGGGGGGTCCTTGCTTTTTCAGGGGGCACCATTTTTTCCGGTGTGTGTGTATGTGTCACAAGGGCGGATCCGACTTTCGCCAATAGGGGACGGGGCCCGAAATAATCTTCACCTACATGTATATTTTCCCCGATCAGTCACTTCTTAGTTTTATTCTTATAAAACAACATAAACATGAAATAATCTCATAAGCCTAATAAAAAGTGCGAGCGCAAATTTTTTTTTTTTTACTTTCATGTATTTTGTCCTGAAAATTTAATATTCTGGGCAATGTTATGTGTGATCCCGAACAAGATTCGTATGTAACTAGATGGTTACTGCGAACGCCAAGCGCGAGCAGAAATTTTTATTAAATGTTCTAGCATTATCTAAAAGGGACCTGTTAAAGCCTGTGAATAGCTTTGGTAAAGGGTCAATAATGTGATTGATAATCGAATATCATCTAATATGACAGTCTTACTGAAGCGTAGAGACCGTTAGATATTTTTCCAACTGCACTTCTCTGAGAAAATTTCAAATATTCAAATCTTGGATATGTAGCGCCCTCTCTCGGCGATGCTTGTTTTAAATTTAAAAAATGGGCATTCAAGAACTTATCTTATAAATTTAGTGATTAGATATCCAAAAGTTACAGACAAAGAACATATCTTGAAAGTTTCAGCCCATTCTTTGATTTGGAATAGGATTTAATTGAAAGACAAAAACACACAGATATTTTAATTTGATCGGGTGACCCGATCAAGTTAAATTTCCATGTAAAATCGCAAAATTTATCTTGTAAAACACATTTTCATTTCATATCCTCCACATCATAACTGTTATAGGGCATATCCATTCATATTAGCTAGCAATGAATTGGAATAGTGATACATGTAGGTGCATTTTGGTGGATTTACCAAAACTATACACAAGCTTTAAGGACTGCTTATACATGTAGTTACCCACAAAGACGGTATATATTTCAATAATGCAAGCGTGAAGCGCGAGCATATTTTTTTGGCATTCCGACCTAAAAAAAGGTAATTCTAAGCACTTTTGTATTGATAAATGGGATAGGTATGTAACTATACAATTGATGCGATTTGAGATTTAAAGACCTATAAGCGGGGCCACTCTATTCATATTTTGTAAATCATAAATAGGATATAGTTAATTGGGTATCATTAATAATGCGATCGTGAAGCGTGAGCAGACAATTATTGATATTCTGATGTGAAACTGGATAATTTAAGTACACTTTAAATAAAGAGCGTGCAGGCTATCGCGCATGTTTTAGATTTAGACCTAGAACCTTGGCATTCTGAATTCTGAATACATTTGTTTAATGGAACATTATGGAATACACATAGACAATAGGAACTTGGCAAATCAAACAATGTGACCATGCAGCGTGAGCTTAAAATGCTAATATGTAGACCATAAAACAGACATTTTACAGAGCACTCATTGTAAATGAAAAAAATAATGAAAGCTCGATGTTCCAGCTAAAATATGTTTTGTATATTAACTTTAAAACTTGCTCCATATCAGCCATTTGAGCAAGATATGAATCTCATCGAATAGGCAATTCTGGCCAAAAATTTTATATACATGTAGTAACATGAAAGATTTTTTTTTGCAAGTCTTTCCCTCACATTTATTTCATTCACTCGTCTTCCTCCTCTAATTTTCCTTTCATTTTTTTCTTCTGTCTTTCTTCTTATTTTCCTTTTCTTCTTTCTCCCTTTTTTTTTGCTCTGCCAATTTTTTCAGAAGGGCATCTGGGGGGGGGCATGTGCCCCCAGGCCCCCCTAGCTATGCCACTGGAGGCTGCCCTTGAAATCTATGTTAAATTCAAATTAATTTGTTTTATTTCATTTTCAACAGAACAAAGTAAAGTGGTCGAAAATAATTACAAGGAAATTTGAAAATGAAATTTCCAAATTCTAAAATTCTGAAAAGTAAAACTTTTCCAAATATTTATAGCCAAAATGTGAAAAATTGAAATGGGCTCAAAAATCAATTGAGACCAGTGTAATGGGCACTGCATGAGGCCAATAGATATGACCCCCAAGCCCATGCCTTTACATTGACTTGAATTCAATAAGAGTTGCAGATTTAATGAATGAGATATTTCAAAAATAATTTATACTGTACATGGAAGACATCTTTTTCAACATTAGAAAAAATATTACTCATATTAAAAGCATTCAAGAGATACACCATAGATAACAAAAATACTAAGATCAAAAGTAAATATTGCTTTTAATAATTGGTCAGGTCATAAAGGGATAGGTCAAATACATGTATGTATCGGAAAGAAAAGTGGATAGTTGAAAGAAGGAACACAAACCGTCACATCCTGCTGTACCGATATATAATGTTGTAAAACATATATTTTTTCGATTCTTTTCTGGCGGGACATAAAACCACGTTCAAAATCACTTTAAACAACTGAAAGTTTCCCCCCAAACTGCGGAGGCCGATACAGGCGTCTGACTACTGAACCTTTTAAAAAATGGAGTGCCACGTCAACGTACTTATACATCAAACTCCACTTAGTGGACTTAATTTGCATAAAAAAAACGTGTTTCATTCTATGGTATCCTAAATCAATGAAGGCAAATAAATTCAAATAATTTAATGTTTCCAATATTGGAATTATACAAATTCAAGCAATCTTTTTGCTGGCGAAACAGAAAGTGACCTGTAAAATTTGATTTTTTTAATTGAACATATTGTTTATCATACTGTGAATCCATATATATTTCACAAATGAAAAAAAAAGCTCTTTTAAAAAGCAAAACATTTCATTTGTATTATACACATGGCAGAATTGATGTTGAACATTGGGCCAGTGTATAGTGAAATGCTACATCAGTTGATATCTGCTTTGGACGTGTGCCGATCAATGAAAATATATAAAGCAGTCAATATCACTCTCTAGCACACAAAAGAAATTAATCCAAGTGATATGATAGAATGAATAGTACATATGGCTTTGACATTGAAAGCAGATGTCAGGGTCTAATGTACATACTACTGTTTGATGATAAATAGATGATTGCTAGGAATATGTTGGGCATGAATCATAAATGATAAAGAAGCATTAAAGAGAAGTAAAGAAATTACATGAAGGGTAAGAGAGGATGAAGAATGTATTGTAGACAATCATCATTACAAAAATTTATTAGATAAGTTAAAAAAAAAACCCAAACTTTTAATGCCCGGGGGAGGGGGGCACTTCCATTGGTGAGTGGATACCAGGCGAGACAAAAAAGAAACACGTAATAAAAAAAGGATTATGTTTTAAGTCTTTATTAATGAAAAATACACAAATTTTTTATGTAATGCAGCATATTAAAGCTAGAACAACATAGAATCCACTCAATAACTCAACATTGTGATAGCCATTTTAAGTTCACAGAGTTTGAGCAATATGTTTTCTCCTCAAATATGCAAGTCCAATTTTACGTCACTCTGTAACCATGTTTATGAATATTCATATCTTATTAATAACAAATGTTAGTATTTTGAAAAGTGGGTTTCAGCAACTGCTGATAGGTACCATTTCTTTGCAAATAATTATTTAAATATGGGTGATATCTCCATTACGTAACCGTGGAACTGCCCATTACTGTTTTGTTTCCAATACTTGTTAAGGGTAGGGTTTCACACGTCAATACTTGTTTAGGGATTCATTTTCAGAATATGGATAATACTTGTTTAGGGTGCTTTTTGAAACCTCATGGTGGCACCTGGTATCCACTCGTCAACGGAAGTTCCCCCTCCCAGGTTTTAATGGCTTAAAATCCCCAACCATTACTGCACTTACATGTACATTCTTAAATTCTTACCATTGGCCTGTCTTGTCTGACTCACCTGACACACCAGCTTCTCAGCTTTTATGATAATGATCATCGCATGAATGAATTGATTCAAAACCAGATATCATAAACTGTTATTAATTTTTAATACAAAAGTTTAGATAATAGCATGAATGTTTTAGGACCAGGAGAGAATCTAGGCTCGGTGGAGGGACCCTATCCCAATGAACATTGAGAGCGCATATATTATGAAATCCACAAATTGGAGAAATAATCATCCCTCCTACCTCATTATTATTTGATTGATGGTTAATGACATGTAAGACATGGTTGATGCGTCTCGAGGTTACAGCTCATTGAGAAATGAATCTCATTTTTCATTCCAGACTTTATCCCATTAAAGGGGGAATCAGGCTAGGAGATAATTCTTATTTTCAGGTGCCTTTTTGTCACCTTGATGTGATTGCTGAATTTGTTTGGCTATTTGAATTATTTCAAGGGCTAATTTTGGGGGGAATGAACACTTATGCAGTAAGTAGAACTATCACTCTTCTGCAGTTTGTAGAAAATTTACTATAGATATTAATTTTCTTGAATATTGTTAGTGGCAGATCTTGAGGGATCTATAGAGGGCGTATCTTGAAAAGATATTTACCCCAAAGCATGTTATTTGTGGAATTTTAGGTGCAGTTTTTGCTTTGAGGAGGGCAAACTTGCTGTTATCCTCTTGTATTTAACCTACGCATGCAATTATCAGCTGATTTTGTTTTGAGTTGACCTTGAAAACGCCTTAACGAGGGGGTTTCCTGAAACCGCGAAGAAAGATTTTCATTGGTTGAATGAGATGAGAGTGCTGTAAAACAGCATTAGATAGAGCTTCTAAAATAGATGTGTTTCACAGTGATAAATGATTGTAAAATGGTTCTCAGATTACCAATTCAGAGATATTTTAAGGGTATGGTATCTCACTGATTTTAACAGAGATAAAATATTTTATTTTTAATATCTGAGATACCAACCCCGTATTAAACCAGTAGATTGGCATTTTTACAGTAATTAAAAGAGTAAATGAAATTATGCAAGTTTGTAGGGTTCGGAATGAGTTTCTAAGATGGTGGCATACTAAATTTAAAAAGGATGAAGAGATTTTATTCAGAATTAAAAACAAGCAAGATGTGTTATTAAATCATTGCTTTATTGTAGCAAAGAAAACTTTATATCTGTTTAGATATATTAATATCCTTCCTTGTTTTGACTTGTTTATCAGTAAATTAAAACAAGTGTACCAGAAAAGTGTATTGCTTGTAGGGACACTACTATGTATAGATTTGTTAAAAAATGGAATCTATTAGATTTTGGATAATGCAGACGAACGGACCTGTATTGCCTCTATGTTTATTTTCTTTTCCTTTTGTTGTTTTTGTGTGTATTTTTTTATCAAAATGTAACTTATCCATACTGTACACCGTTATTTTATATTGTTATTAAAATTGTTTTGTAATATGTGTATGAGATGGTTATACTTAATCAAAAAAAAAGTTTGTAGGGTTCCATGACATTTTCTCAGGCCACAATTGCTCCGATGGTAAATCTGCATGCTATTAAAGCCAAACATAAGATCTAACCTCCAAAACTAAATAAACCCTAAGTATTTATTGTTCTGAACCAAACCTCCTTAAATTCTTAAATCTAACACTATGCCCTCTGATATTAGCAAATGTCGTATCACTCAAATTGGAAGAGCGTTTTACATTTTGCACGATAAATGCACTGAATACAGATAAAGCTGAAATTTTAACGTCAGGCCAATTATGTATGGTAATGGGACATTTCTTTAACTCTCAAGTTTAAATAAGCTCTAAATGTTGAATTAACCCCCATTTGACCCGTAAAAAGTGTATGATACCTTCTGAAAGTTAAAGAGATATAGAGCAGATTGAATATATTTGGTGTTCTTGTAATTGGTGTGTACTTGAGGGAGATGGTATAAATGAGTTGATAGAGTGCATTATGTTCATTGGAGGAATTGTGTGAAGATTAGACCCGTTACATCTGAAAGTTTCCTACCCGAGACCTGACCGAGTCCACTTGCAACCTTGACTGGATTATTGGCGGATTAGCTTCGCGAACGGACCAAGTCCGAAATGTGGTCTGTTTACATCACAGCGTTCATTCCCTCCCATATCGGTACGGTTTCGAGCGGTATCCGATTGCTGACACCAAAGGGTGCTCTCGATGTAGGCTCTGAATAATTTGCGCGCGCTAATTGGAGTTGTTTACATTTTGTTACACTCGTCGGCTGCTACACAGAAATGACAGGGTAGGACATGTGCCGATCATTTCCAGAGAGTCAAAACGACTCTTTACCTTTACCTTTACCCGAGATTCTGGAGAATGCTGATGATCCCAGCAGTCGTTCAAGATATGATCGACTTGAAAAGGATATGTTTAAAATGCTTCCTTCTTTCCACTCAAATCAAAGACTTTATCAATCACAATTCACATGTCGCATGCCGCAAAACATTCGAAGAACGACAGGGCTGGGGAGGGAATAGCGCTCGCTATGACGTAATTTGACAGCTGGCGAACGGACCGAGATAGGTTCGAAACAAAGTGTGCGTTTACATCTACGAATCGGTGCACCGGGGCTGGCCCGATACCTACCTGAGACTACCTCTGGACGTGATCTCGGGTAGGTTCGCTAAAAGGTGGCCCGAGGTAGGTTTGGGATGTTTACATCTGATTTCTTTCCAACCCGAGTTAGGCCCGGGCCGCCCTAGGTAGGGAATCTCTCAGATGTAACAGGGGTCTTGTTCTACAATCGACCATTCCACTTCGTGATGAATTAACACTGATACAATGGAGCGATGTGGCATGTCACGATCGATGCGTTTTCACGAAGCGACCACTGGAAGATGAAAAGTACAAGAGCCTATGGATGGGGGTGGGCTGGATGAATAGTAGGAGACAGGGATGTGTTGATTGTGAAGATGGATGGAGAGAGAAAGAGAGAGGATATCAAATGATGCTGTTCCTCTTGTAGTACAGGGCAATGAGGGCATACATGTACAGGTCACTGCTGCCTGGGTAGGATAATGAATTGGGCATACACAATAGGGAACCACTGTCATTCCCTTGTTTTATATTGAAAGGAAGCATTTCCTCATTCTATCTAGATGTAGATCTTCCTTTAGCGGATATACCCCTTTCTCTTTATTGTATAATCATTGCAAATTTGGAAAGGGTTTGGTTTCTTGGGAAGAAAAACCAAACAAACTTGTGAAGTTGTGCTGTTATTTTTCTTTAAAAGGGACATTTAAACATTTATCTTACAAATATAGTGATTTTATTTCAGAAATCTGTATACAATGATCAAATTTTGAAATTCACAGCCCATTCCATACGTGAGAAATAAGTGCTTTCATTGAAAGAAATTACTCACAGATATATCGGGTGATCAGCACCCGATTGAAATAAATGTTCCTGTGAAATGTTAAAATACATCCTAAGTATTAAACTACATGTATGTGTTTATTTGAGGTCATTCACACCGTAAGAGTTTTAGGACATGTATGTACATTCACAGAATGATGGACTGTACTAACAGTGACAGTCACTTAGGGGGGGGGGGGGATGTCAATATTTTTGTAGAACAAATAATTTCCTATTCATGGATAATGATAGTAATTGTGATGTTTATGATTTATTCATAATGCACCATGTTCACTCTGTACATGTAGATGATCACATTGCAGTGAAAAAAAAGAATAGACGGAAATGTATAACACTGTATGCATTTATAGAATTAAAGGACTACATTGTTGACGATTTCTTACTTATTTGGTATTCATATGAACATGTATCTTAATATTCATTAATTGCTATTTAAGCATGAAGGCATGAGTAATAATTTATAATATTGATTAACCATTTTTTTACCTCAAGTACATGTAAATGGTAGACATCCCTCAAAATATTTTTGACCATTACAATGATTTTTCTCTTAAAGACTTTACTTGTAAACAGCAAAAATTCAGATTTTCAAATTCAATACACATCACATACAGATAAAGAAATGAGATTCTTGATGTTGTTTATATGCTGTCAATCGTAGGCTTTATGCATGTATGCATAGGGGCACGACCTAATGCTGCACTTTTCATCGTCTGTGTCGGCGGCGTCCGTCCAGCCCATCTCATAGATTCTTTGTGGCTGGTACAATACCGCTTCTCATTCCCCTTCATCCCTAGTGTGATATAAAGGCCTGTGATACGTGATTATCATGCATATATTCAGCTGCGCTACTGCTGTTGTCTGAGGATAGCAGGGTTGTTTGGGGAGATAACCCGGGATGGCTAGATGGGATGGTAGGAGATGGATGAAATTGAAGGAGAAAAAGGGAGGGGTGGGAGGGGGAAAGATGGAGGGGTGAGATAACCTTGGATGGAGAGATGGGATGGTCTTGAGATGGAGGGATGGAATGGAATCTAAGGAGAAAGAGGGAGGGGTGGGAGGCGGAAAGATGGAGGGATGAGATAACCTTGGATGGAGAGATGGGATGGTCTTGAGATGGAGGGATGGAATGGAATCTAAGGAGAAAGAGGGAGGAGTTGGAGGCGGAAAGATGGAGGGGTGAGATAACCTTGGATGGAGAGATGGGATGGTCTTGAGATGGAGGGAAGAGATGGAATCTAAGGAGAAAGAGGGAGGGGTGGGAGGCAGAAAGATGGAGGGTGAGATAACCTTGGATGGTTAGATGGTATGGTCTTTAGATGGAAGGAAGAGATGGAATCTAAGGAGGAAGAAGGAGGGATTGGAGGCAGAAAGATGGAGGGTGAGTCACCCGGTGAGATAACCATGGATGGTTAGATGGGATGGTAGGGAGAATCAACGAAGGGATAGGATGGAATCTAAGGAGAAAGAGGGAGGGGTGGGAGGGGGAAAGATTGAGGGTGAGATAACCTTGGATGGAGAGATGGGATGGTCTTGAGATGGAGGGATGGAATGGAATCTAAGGAGAAAGAGGGAGGCAGAAAGATGGAGGGATGAGATAACCTTGGATGGAGAGATGGGATGGTCTTGAGATGAAGGGATGGAATGGAATCTAAGGAAAAAGAGGGAGGCAGAAAGATGGAGGGTGAGATAACCTTGGATGGAGAGATGGGATGGTCTTGAGATGGAGGGATGGAATGGAATCTAAGGAGAAAGAGGGAGGGGTTGGAGGCGGAAAGATGGAGGGTGAGATAACCTTGGATGGAGAGATGGGATGGTCTTGAGATGGAGGGATGGAATGGAATCTAAGGAGAAAGAGGGAGGGGTTGGAGGCGGAAAGATGGAGGGATGAGATAACCTTGGATGGAGAGATGGGATGGTCTTGAGATGGAGGGATGGAATGGAATCTAAGGAGAAAGAGGGAGGGGTTGGAGGCGGAAAGATGGAGGGATGAGATAACCTTGGATGGAGAGATGGGATGGTCTCGAGATGGAATCTTAAGAGAAAGAGGGAGGGGTGGGAGGCAGAAAGATGGAGGGGTGAGATAACCTTGGATGGAGAGATGGGCTGTGAGATGAAGGGATGGAATGGAATCTAAGGAGAAAGAGGGAGGGGTTGGAGGCGGAAAGATGGAGGGATGAGATAACCTTGGATGGAGAGATGGGATGGTCTTGAGATGGAGGGATGGAATGGAATCTAAGGAGAAAGAGGGAGGGGTTGGAGGCGGAAAGATGGAGGGATGAGATAACCTTGGATGGAGAGATGGGATGGTCTCGAGATGGAATCTTAAGAGAAAGAGGGAGGGGTGGGAGGCAGAAAGATGGAGGGGTGAGATAACCTTGGATGGAGAGATGGGCTGTGAGATGAAGGGATGGAATGGAATCTAAGGAGAAAGAGGGAGGGGTTGGAGGCGAAAAGATGGAGGGTGAGATAACCTTGGATGGTTAGATGGTATGGTCTTTAGATGGAAGGAAGAGATGGAATCTTAAGAGAAAGAGGGAGGGGTGGGAGGCAGAAAGATAGAGGGGTGAGATAACCTTGGATGGATATATGGGATGGTCTTGGGATGGAGGGATTGGATGAAATCTAAGGAGAAAGAGGGAGGGGGAAAGATGGAGGGGTGAGATAACCATGGATGGTAAGATGGGATGGTAGGGAGAATCAATGAAGGGATAGGATGGAATCTAAGGAGAAAGAGGCAAGGATGAGGTGAAATCGCTGGGAATTCAAAACTTAATTGGTTATAAAAAGGGTATGAAAAATATGGTAATTGGCTGATTTCGCTTTCACACCGCGGTAAAAATTTGGTCAGGCTCAGAGCGATCGGTTGCTGTATAGCTGACCTAGCCGGAAACGGAATTAGAGGTAGCACATGGGAATGTATATGGGGGGGGTCATTCATTGCATTTTGATCGGTTACTGAGTACGATGTGCTTTCATATCAAGCTTTCTTCGGTCGTGATCGGTCTCTGAGTCAGTCGCTGGGTATTGGTCTCTTTGACAGTACTCAGAGACCATACTTTGATGTGAAAACAGTATGAGAGAAGTCAGTATTTGTGTTTTTGAAAGATAGAGACAGAGAGAGAGAGGGGGGGGGGGGGGGAGTGGGAGACAGACAGAGAGCAAGAGAAAAGGACAGATACATAGTAAAAACTGTGGTGTTAAAACTGACACAATTGGTGTTAATAGAGGACCACACCCTGAGGTGTTAAAATTACACCCTAGAGATTGAACATAACACCAAAGAGTGTAAATGTAAACAACCAAAGGTGTTGTAATAACACCTATGGGTGTAAAACTAACACCACCAATGTTTACATCGGTGTAAAATAACTGGTGTGGTCCTCTATGTACACCGGTTAACACCACAGTTTTTGCTGTGTACACAGATAGGAGAGAGAGAGAGAAAGTGGATATAAATAGAGAGGAGTCTGTAGAATAGAGATGAAAAGACTAGAAATAGCAAGTAAAAGAGAGAGAAGGGGATAGAGGAAGCTTGAACTCATCCAAATAATGTATGCCTATGTATAACACTACCCAATATGTGTTATTCACCAATCATTAAAATGGTCCCACGCATTTTCAAGATTGATTCTTGTCCATTCTATGATGAGTATTATTAGTATTAGGATCATTAAAACAAAATGTCTGTCCCCCCTCTCTCGCATCATATACCCTTTTTACACAGGATTTTCTTAGCCCCGGACTATCCTTAACCCCGTACTCTTTTTTTTCCTTTTCACACATGCCAAATTGTTATTGCTAACCCCGGATAAGGAATGCTTGCTTTTCACACACGAAACTCGCTAACCCGGACTAGTGGTAGCTCATGCTTTAAATACATTTGTTGATCATTCGTAGTACAGGTACTTCACTCGTACACTTTTTACACACGCTAAAATTTCCTTAACCCCGTACTATAGGTGGGGCTAAATTGCCATTTAGCCCCACCTATAATACGGGGTTAAGGTTAGCCCACTTTCGTTTTACACTAGCGATCTTAACCCCGTACTATCGCTCTTAGCACCGCAATTGTTGGGATAACCCTGCTTTTTTGCAGGGCCAAATAATCCGGTACTAAAGGTGGGGTTAGCCCACTTTGCAAAAATGCTGTGTTAAAAGAAAGTGGGCTAAGCTTAACCCCGTACTATAGGTGGGGCTAAATGGCAATTTAGCCCCACCTATAGTACGGGGTTAAGGAAATTTTAGCATGTGTGAAAAGGGTAATAGGTGCTTCTCAGTAATTCATAAAAGAGTATTTTCATCACTCAAATAGATCTCAGTTTTGTTTAATGGATGTCCAATTGTAGCTCTCCGTTGGATGCAATTAATATTGCCCTATCATAACTGGAGAGAATCGCAAACAATATTTTGGCAATAAAAATGGGCAGTAAACTCTGAAAAGGGATGTTTGTTGGTTTTACAAGTGATTGATGGAGGTTTTTAAGAGTTTTGTAAATTAACGGAGTAATTTTAAACTCATATTGAGTTTCTTCAGAGTGAGATAAGCTGAATGTTGTTTTGACAGAAAAATCAGAGGAACGATATCTTGATTCATCCTAATTAATTTGTCAGGTTTTGTTATTTTTAAAATGAAACATCCCCCTCTTTCTTTCTCTTTTTCTCTTTCAAAAGTAAAATTTTTACTGATGCTATCCCATAGAGCAAATAACAAGAATAATTTATATTAAAATCATGATCTCTCTTATTTGCAAAATGATATGATCTAGGCCCCGTCTTACAAAGAGTTACAATTGATCTAATCAATCGCAACTATGGAAAGCCAGCAAAGTCAACATATAAAATGCATGTTTGTTCAAAAAAAATTCTAGATATGAATGCATATCCATAAATTCATTGATTTCTTGACAATTTGGGGTGTTCTCCTTTGATTACAAAGGACATTTTGCAAATTTCCTGTAGAAAAATTTATGACACTGATGGATTTCCATAGAGTTACGATTGATCGGATCAATCGTAACTCCTTTTACAACGGGGCCCTGGTTTCTTTTGAAGGCTTTGGCGCTATTGGAACCGGTGAATAAACAAAATTTGGTTGTAAATTTTATTTCTCCATATTTTGAAATCATATATCAGAGTCAATCTAATAACATTAGTTCAACACTCTGTAATGTCCATCATTTTGAGATGTTTATATTTTGGGAAGAACAGTGATAATTTTTATGTAATTAGCAGGGGCCGCGGAACCGGGGGGGGGGGGGGGCTGGTTTTTTTCCAAAACCATGTACAAAAACGCAAAAATGACCATACGATTGTGATTTTTTTTGCATGGTCAGCCCCCCACATTGAACACCGTTCCGCGGCCCCTGATTAGTTGTAGGATTATCAATTTTCAAAATATAAAGTTCATTGACCCCCAAGTCCCATTCCATAATTAGATGTGCTTTGAGTAAACACCTTGAAAAAAAATCATACATTACATGTTGATTTGGAAACCCTTTATAATCAAATTTAATATGAAAGTATAGCCTACATGTATGTCAGGGTGTAGATCACATCTTTTTTGCACATAATTCTACTTAACAATAATTCAATTTTTGTAAAATTGAAAAAGTTTGATCTTTGGATTTAAAAAGTAGGCTTTAGTTCAACCAGGGATAATTCTCAATTTCAACCATATTTCTCCCTTTTTAATGGGTACTTGTGGATTGGAGGCCTTACGTTAGGTAGGGGTATAGGGCAAGAGAGAACACTAAAACTGTTTTGGATAATTCAGTCCCCAATGGTTACTTGACACCATCATTAAAGGGGAATGAAACCTTCGGAACAAATAGGCTTGTGTAGAAACAGAAAAATCAAAGAATAAGAATAAAAAAGTTTGAGAAAAATCGGACAAATAATGAGAAAGTTGTGAGCATTTGAATATTGCAATCACTAATGCTATGGAGATCCTCCCATTGGCAATGCGACAAGGATGTGTGATGTCACTGATGAACAACTTTCCCTTTGGTGGACTATAAAATACCCTTAAAATGTCTCTTTTTGCTTTTTCTTATGATGATGCAAACTCTTTATCCATGATGTATTCTTAAAGAAATATGTATTACATGCCCTCATGTAGAAAGAACACATGATCTATGGATAGATGTGATAAAAGAGGCAATTCAAGTGAAATATATACTAAAGTAATGGGGAGAGTTGTTCATCAGTGACTTCACACATCTTTGTCGCATTGCCAATTTGCTATCTCCATAGCATTAGTGATCGCAATATTCAAATGCTCATAACTTTCTCATTATTTGTCCGATTTTTCTCAAACTTTTGTTGATCTGTTTCTTTGATTTTTCTGTTTTCACACAAGCTATCTTGTTCCAATGGTTTCATTCTCCTTTAATGTTTCATTAATCTCTTTCACAGTCACATCCAACACTTAAGGTGTATACATGTACATGCATCATGACACCATGAAGAATAGTTGAAAATCATATGGAGCCCCCTCTATAGACCGTAAAGAGAGAGTATGAATACTGGATAAATGCGAGTGGTGATACATGAATGAATGGGCGTTGTGGCGTGCGCCTATAATCCAAGCTATGTGGGGAAGTTACAAATTGATGCAGAGGTTAGAGGTTCGAACCCTGGTCACGTCTTTCGGATGGTGACGTTAAAGGTCGGTCCCAGACGTAAATAATCATATCTGATTGATACACGTCTGACAAAACTCAAATACACACACAATGAATGAATTGAAACTTGATGTACATAATAATATTCCAACGAGCACAATTACCAAGGAATTGAAATGAGGAAAGAAATGATAATGAGAAAGGGTACTGATCCATAGATTACAGTGCCTCTCTCTCTTTCTTTTGAGACAGATATACATTTCTCTATTTTCTGTATCTTAAATGTTGGCATTCACACATGGAGTATCATCTGAAACCGAACAAAAATTCTCAAAACTAATCCATTTTTACTGCAGTATGTGTTGTTGTTTCTGAATAGGAGTGAGGTTCATCTACACAATACAGATTACTTATTCAATTCATGCAACAAAATCACTGATTAATTCTGGAAATTATTACCTTTTTGTTAAATTTGTCATAATTATTTTTGACTTAAACGTTAATAAGTGATTAACATTTATCTTTTGAAAATTATGTGAGTGAATTAATTAATGATCATTGCTATTTCGAGGAGCAAAAGTGTAGATAATCTTGATTTTACAAAATCTTTGCATTTTATTTCGCTCTATGTTAAATGAAAACAAGACTGCTTCCAAGAAGAAAAGAAAGCATCATTATGTGTGAGGTCATTTAAATTTTGAGTAGAGTTAGATAAATGAAAGGAACAGATTGAAGTATACTAAAGAGAGACATTGAGACATGTTTTGTAGGTCTATATGAAAGTATTAGAAAAGGATGAGATTTGGTGAATCAAAGCAAGGTATTATTATTATTATTATCTTTGGGGTATTTTTACAACAAACTTTTTGTCAGGGTGAACTTGTGGCATTTCACACATTTCTTAGGCTATACCATCTCTTTAATAGCTCCATGGCTATACATTCACACTAACAAAACAATCAAAGCTGATATGTCATTTCAAATGGTTTATCATTGGTGGAAACCTGACCAATCACAGATGATATAGTATTTCAAATGGTATATCATTGGTTGAAACCTGACCAATCACAGCTGATATATATATTTTTTTCAAATGGTATATGATTGGTTGGCTTGAAGACAGTTTTGCTTGTTTGACTGTCGAATCAGAATTTCTAATAAAATGAAAATGAAGACACAAGCATAGGGATGCCCAGACTTTTTATGGTAGAATATATCAAGTTAAAGATTGAGTTATAAATAAGTTTACATCACTTTAAGGTTAAAACGATCAAATAACCACAGTTAACTTTTAGGATGTGAGACAAACAAAAGAATGAGAACTGGAACAAGTATCTAGGGGGCTCATTCAAAAGCCATTTGGGTCTTCTTATATGCTGGTATTATCCTCAATCCAAAAGCCTCCTGGATAAACTGTATTTGTACTTGTTAGCAGGTGTAACGGGCATCCAAGATCCCACTAGTCAACTCAGGGAGATGGAGGGGCCGGAGAAAGAGTACTCCTCAGGTTATAAAATCAATACCAAATGGAGGGGTTACCATGGAAACGGCCACAATAGCATGTAAATAATATTTAAACGGGTGCTCCTTATAGATGGTCTGATAGAGTAGAAGGGGAGTTGGTCCTTTGATGATTTCACACCAGCTCTCTAGTGATGAAGGCCTTTAATTTTGTACCATTAAAGCCTCTCTTTAGCTTTGGTTAATCCTATGGATGCATCTGTCATCATAGTGTTATTAAAAGGTTTATTTACAAAGACTAACATGGTATCACACGGTCCTATGTACATGTATAACACTATTCATCTCCTGAAAGAACACCCTCCCTCTTTGAACTGTGATGACTTTTTAATAAATTATTGCATGAGTGTGAAGATAGTGGCCCAGCAGATGTTTGTGGGGGGTATTAAGAAGGTGATTAAATGAAAGGAAGGGAGGGGGGTGTTACAGGGCTGACCGCCAGAAGATGGGAAGGAGAGATGTTGATGGAAGAAAGATGATGAGGGGATTGAAGATGCTGGTAGCAGTTGATGGAGATGATGAAAGCTAACATTTGCTTTGGATGATTAAAGAAAGACTTGGGATGTAGAAGATGATGAGAGAGGGTTGGTGATGTCTTAGATGGCAGTGCTGATAATGATCGAGATGATGATTGTGGTAGATAATGGTGATGTTGATGCTGGCATATGATAAATGATGGAGGTGATGGTGATGGTTGGGATAGTGATGATGATGATGATGGTGATGATGATGATGATGATGGTGATGATGATGATGATGGTGATGATGATGGTGAAGGTGATGATTGATGATGATGGTGATGATGATGATGGTGATGATTGATGATGATGATGATGATAATGATGGTGGTGATGGAGATGGTGATGATGATGGTAATGGTGATGATGATGGCAATGATTGGGGTTATGATGATGATGATAGTGATAATGATGATTGTGGTTGTTATGGTGGTGATCGTGGCAATGATGGTGATGATGATGATTGTGATGATGATGGTAATGATGATGATGGTTATGATGATGGTTATGACGATGGTGATGATAATGATAATGGCAATGATGATGGAAATGGTTGATGTCGATGATATGAGGATAACATTGATCATTGACGATGATTGTCGATGACTTTCAGTGATGGGATGATACTGTTAGTATGTGATTTAACAGAATAATAATAAAAAACCCCAAACAAATATATTTGGATTTTTTATGGTTCAACCATGAAATCTTGCATTATTTGCATCAAATATTTGTCTATTATTATTGCATTCTTAATGCTTCTTTTTTCTTCTTTCTTTTCATGTTTTATGTTCCTGCCCCATATGTTGTTGCTTCTGATGGTGTGTGGATTCTCAAATAATAGGTAAGAATAGATAATACTAAAGTCCTGAAACCAGTATCTACAGTGCATGTATTATATGTTTTACAGGTTTACAGGAGTTAACTATAAACTTAATGATACATTGTAGATAACAAATCGAAAATTAAACCAGTTTTCGATAAGAAATGAATTTGTATAAAAGTCAAGTCCACAAAAACAAGTTAATTTGAATAAATAGAGGAAAATCCAACAAGCATAGCATATAAATGTAATTAAAGTTTAATGTGAAATAGGATATCCATAACATTAAAAAATGCATATCACTGCCTGTAATGTGTGTTTAAAAAAAAATTGTGAAATATTTAGTTCTACAAAACAGATGTATGAAAACCACAAGCATTGTACAAATGAAAGAGGTGATGATGTCACCCATTATATGCTTTATATTATATCAAATATTTCAATTTTTCTCATTTATAAGTATAGAAATCCTTGATATCCGATGATAAATAGTTTATGTTGTAATACATGGAAATATGTGAAGAACTATTGCTGAAATCGTTTTATGCAAAGACAATGAGCAATGCTTTATTTGCATTCTAAAATTAACCCCCTTCCCTCGCAAAATACGTAGATTGTAAAGAAAATTGCTTGAAAAATATAACTCTACCCACCCACTAATTGCGTCATAGTTTAATTAGGATAATTTGCTATTAACAGTATCATGCATTTTGTACACTTGTAAATTACAAATAGAAATTTAGAAAATAAGGGAGCGTAATTTTCCAGGTCATTGTAAGGTATGAAGCCCAGTTTGTCTCTTTCATCTCTCAGATCAACGCCTGGGGTTATGAAGCACTTTATGATAATAAATATTGCAATGGCCTTTAATGACTTTTATCCCAAGTTGGGGAGTAGAATAACAAGGCGTATTGGGGTAAACAGATGAGGACAATGCATAGAGTAGAGGCCGACCACATGCATGGAGATGTATTTCTTTACATTGATGATGAGGGTGTCACCATCTCCTCTTAGGGTGATGAGTGATTGCTTTTAATTGTCTCCTAATGTATCATGTCAAAGCATAATAATTCCAGAGTATACCTGCGTGGAAAGACTTTATCTCAATTTTAGGAGGGCATTCTCCTGAACATTCACTAGTAAAATGATGATTAAAAGTATCTGCTGCCACCTTGAGTTGAGGTTAGGCCATTGTGAAGCTGGTGTTACAAATTGATGCAGAGGTTCAAGGTTTGAGACCTGGGGCCCCCTGTTGCATAAAAGTTAACATTATGGTAAATTTCATGGAATCCTTGATTTTGATTGGCTGTTGATCAGCGTTTCCATGGTAGTTACCATTGGTTACTATAATAGTAGCTTATATGCAATGGGGCCCAGGTTATGTCTTTTAAATGATGACATTCAAGGTCGATACTATGTACGTAAATAGTCATGATATCTGATTGATAAACATCTGAAAAAAATAATTACACACACACACCAGTGAGGGGAGAGGATAAAATATGCTTTTTGGATTTAAAAAAATGTCAAAATTGCAGCTGCTTTTTTTTTAATGTAATGATCTTGAAAACTGTTCTTAGATTTTCTGCTGACTTTTAATGATACCTAGCTAAATTAGGAAAGAATCTCCAATCAGCACTGGTGTAGATTCAGCTCAGTAGAACTTTTGATTGGGTTGGGTGTGGGGGGGGGGGTGGTCTGTGATGTCATTTCTCATCCAGAATGCAGTATCTTCCAAGAATGGAATAACATCTCTAGGTGGTTTCAGACCGCCTCGAAGTTCGCCAGTTCCAGGTATTCTCTGATCGGGAAATTTACCCCGATCAGAAAATACCAGGTATTTTGGAATGTGAAAGCAAACTACGCGTAATCTCCCCGAAAGAAAATACCCGCTAAATAGTAGGTACTTGGCGAAATTACGAGAACTTTCGTGGGATTTTTCCAAGGTCGCAGGTATTTTGGCGATCTGAAAGCAAATTACGGGAACTTTTATCCCAGCGTGTCGTTGGGCGCGGCGGCGTGGGTGGCTGCTGGGCTAGAGATTTTGAATCTCCCGCCTTGCCTGCTTATCAGACCACACTGCGCATGCTCGTAACTTCGGGAACTTATCCCGAAGGATGTGTTTCGGGGCGGTGTGAATGCAGGAATAATTAACGGGTATTTTTTAGCTTTAAAAAGTTCTCGTAATTTAACGGGGATTCTTGTGATCGAGGCGGTTTGAAACCGCCTTCTGTCTGTGAAAACTTTATTGTTTTTGTAGCATGGCAGTAGGCAAGGCTCCACACTTATTTTTCTCTTGGTGACCCGATCATTCCCCCTGAATCATCAATTCTCTGGGAGAACTGTGTACATCACTGATGAGGCTATCCGGGATAAATAAAACTTTATAATTTAATAATGATTATAATAATAATAAAACAATTTACAATACTTAACAGGTTATTATATGTAGTGTAGATGTAATGTCTCCTCCTATTTGTTGTATTGCAATTCCTGCCTTTTATTTTCTGGTAATATTTTGACTCTCATCCTTCTATTTTATGTAACGACAGTCAGTAAAATGGACTTATGGCAGTATTTCATTTCCCTTTTGCAAATTGTTGAGATATGATATGTAAACAAAATTATAGAAAGTGATCTGTGCAGATTATGTGATAGGTCAAGATTGTTTTTATGTATGCCTTCAAACGTGATCAGAATTTGTTCACCCAAGATTGCGTTTCCTCATTAAGTATTCACTTATGTTTCTTGTCTGTGCGACGCCCGATTGGGCACGTGGCTGATCGCTGGAGCTTGACTCAATGATCTCTGATGCAAGACGATGCAAGTTTAAGAAACCTGATGCTTGCTTGAGAGAGGGAGAGATGGGAGGATAAAAAGAGAGACAGGGTCATAGAAAGGGGGTATAGTAAGATGCTTGATAGAAGGAGAGATAGAAGGAAAAGATTGGTGGAAAGAGGGAGAGAGTGAAAGTAAGAAGAAGTTTGGCATGGGAGAAATAGAAGGAAGAGATTGGCAAGAGATGACAAATTTAGGCCGTGTTTATGCTTCCACTTTTCAGGCCAGAATCAGCGTTTCCAAACGTGATTAGTCCAAAACACGGTTGCGTCCATGCTTACTTTCATTTAAACGCTGTTTCAAAACGCTTGTAAAGTCGTTTGACCTGAATCAGGCTTTCTGGGGAAGTATAAACAGAACCACGAGATCTAGTAAACGTGTTTAAATGATGTCATTTGGTACATGCTTCCGGTGAGATGAAAATCCGCGGGCAAATACAGTCGCATTGCTCCATGTTATCTCCACGTAATAACAACACTCAGAAAAAACCTTTCAAAAAAAGGCGCGCCCAATTTGACCTCGCTTTCCTGCGAAGCCAGCTGGAGATCGTGATTTCGCCTCTGAAAAGTTAAGCATAAACAGCACTCCCAGAACCACGTTTACGATCGGCGTTTTGAATCGATGTTTGAAAACGCTGATTCTGTCCTCGCAATGGAAGCATAAACACACCCTTAGACCCTTTAAAAATGCTATGAAATAAACTTTCTGGTGTTGAAACCACCATCAGTCAGTGTAAGGGAGCAACCATATCCCCAGGTGTTAATAATACACCAGACAGTTTGAACATAACACCATTTAGTTTTGATATAAGCATTTTGATTAAAATGAATAGTTAGCATTGTAAAAACTGTGGTGTAGAACACAGCACTCTCAGGTTTCAAAATACACCATGGTGTCTGAACATAGCACCACATATTACATGTAGTTATGCAGTCTGTTTGAGCTCCTGTTTAGGATAAGGTCGTATGACCTCAATGTGTGTTGGTTCGAGTGCCGCTCTCGCTGAAACATTTTCAAATAACTAAAAAAAACTGATGTCAACATTGTGTGTAAGCTCATCTTACTGCTTTATTGAATGGATGTGTGAAATACAGCTGGAAAACTCAGTCCATCGGAAAACTTCATGCAAATGTTTGTCCCGTGTGTATGAAAGCAATAGGCCTATAGATGTACATTAAAACCAAAACGATATTTGTCAAATAGTAAGATGTTCACCCAGTGTATTACACCTGCATGTCCCTGGCAAACCTCAATAGTATGATTATACACCAAAAGGTGGTCACTACTAATTACAGAAGAAGGGAAAAGAACTGCTTGCCAATTGTCGTGAGAAACATTACAAGTCGCAAATGTTTAGCAATGCTTTTAAAAGATACTTAAAGGTCAAGTCCATCCCAGAAAATGGTTGATTTGAATCGATAGAGAAAAATCTAACAAACTTCATCGAAATCGGATGTAAAATAAGAAAGTTATGACATTTTTAAGTTTCGCTTATTTTTCAAAAAATAGTTAAATGCACAACTCAGTGATATGCAAATGGGTGAGTTGATGATGTCCATCACTCACTATTTCTCTTGTTTTTTATTGTTTGAATAATACAATATTTCAATATTTACAGATTTGACAATAAGGACCTACTTAACTTTAACCATAAACTGTTAAAATAATGGTAATTCCACTTGTTCAGGGGGAAATAAAACTTTGTTTCACTTGACAAAGAGGAGAAAATGAGAATACTTCATAGAATAAAATACAAAATAAATAGTGAGTGGGTGACGTCATCAGTCTGCCAATTTGCACACCGACCAGGATGTGCATACAACTGTTTTGTGAAATTAAGCGAAATTTAAAATGTCATAACTTTCTTATTTTACATCCGATTTTGATTAAATTTTCAGTGTTATCTTTGTTTTCTCTTTTTATTCAAGTCAACCTTTTTTTGGGGTGGACTTGTCCCTTAATATGTGTATGTCCAATTTTTTGTACAATGTAATGATGATTTCACTTCCCTATTTTTCTTGTTTTTTCCCCAGATATTTTGTATATTCTTATTTCTTTCATTTTCTTTGCTAATAGCACTTACGTTTAAAGCACTTTAAAAATTTTTTGTATTATCATTATGATTAAAAAAGTTACCTACACAAACTGATCTATAATAATTGAATTCATTGATTTTGGGGGGCAAAGATTATGCCAAAATTTTCTGTTAAAAATAATAAAATATTTATTTTTTACAACTAGAATTGATACCATCCCCAAACTTGTTGATTTTCTTAATTATTTACTTGGATGTAACTTAACAAGGATGTTGCTATTTTGTTAGCTCCAATTGCCAAATACTACAATAATACAATGATAACAATTGAATGTATAGAAGTGGGATTTGATGATAAAATTTAGTTCAGTAGTCATGGCTATATAGTGAGAGGAATGACATACAAACCCAGAGAGAGACTAAAAGAGAAAGTATATCATAGAAAATGAGAGGAAGAGATACAAAAAGAAACAATGAGAGCAACAGTTATGAAAGAAAGAAATAAAGAAGGAATGAATGAAACAAAGAAAGAAGGAGGGAGGGAGGGGTGGGGGTGGGGAAAGAAAAATGTTGGAGGAGGGAGAATTGGATGAATGAAGCATATAAAAGAGTAACCCAACCATGTAAGAGAATTGTTTGTAAGTTGCTATGGTTCTTATGACCCTATCTTCACCATGTTTGCACACTCTTCCCTAGCCTTTTAATTGTCACTCTCTCTCTCTTACCTTTTACTCTATATATGTACTTAAAAGCTTTCATGACATACACTCATTAGCTACCCTCCCAACTTCCCTATCACAATATTTGTTTGAAAGTAGAGTTGTGAACCGTTCATATTTGCTCTCCATCATTCCACCTTACCTGCTTCGTGTAGTCTTTCCTCTGCCACCGGGTTCAATCACCGTTCCACTCGCGGGGGTCGTTACGCTAAATTTGTAAGCTGAAGACATAATGACCCTTGTCGTACTATATAGTAATAAGATGCCCTCATGCGTGTCGTGTTGTGATTATTAATATGCTCTAATAGATTGAGTGGAATCACTCTGTTGCAACAGCCGTTTTGTAGAACATGATGGTAGAATCCACCGTACATCATTGTGTATTAGGAGCAGACTTTGTGAATAATATCTGGAATAAGTGCATTTCAATTTCTACCACTTCCCACCTGTATGGAGACACTATATTCACCAGGAAAGTGTGTTAACATCTGAAAAGTTTGAATACTCATTTAATGAAGTAATAGCCTTCATTTTAATTTGATAAATTCTGAACTTTGGAAATTGTATACTCTTTGATTTCATCTGGATTCTTGGTGCCATTGCACTGTTAAATAGAGATAAGTTATACATATCAAGGTAGGTCTGCTAATTCAATGATGAATAAAAAGTTAAGTTCGATGGTATTTGTGTCATGAGAAATGATTAATTACCAGGTTTTTTTTCTACATTCAGAGGTGCTTGATGGGGTGGGTAAAATTCTTGTGACTTGCTTTCATACTTCTTGTATTCTTTGATAAGCATACAACATGTAATTTTGGTTTTTGAGATTGTCTGAAAACATTTCATATCTCTGGAGGCAAAGGCTTTGGTTCATTTCACTCTCAAGTAAAATATGTCGGTTTTCATTTGTAGAGATTTTCATGGAAATATGGTGTGGTAAAGGGCATTCTAGTACCGACAGGACAAAATGAACAAATAAGGATGAATACTTCAATTTTATAAATTCATTTGTTTTCATTTGATTTGATTTGAATTATTCATATAGTATTCTACATGATACAAAATGTATTGAAAATTTTTACATGCAGTTTATTGCAAATAACAAAAGAGGTAATTAATCTAAGAAAAAGATTTGGTACAATAAAGCCTCAGTATGAGATCTGTATAATACATTGGATAATCAAATCTTTAACATTCTTTTTTTAGAGCTTAGCATAAACTTCTCTCTTTTATTTATTTTTAAAAAGTTTTTGTTCCAAATCAAGAAAGTAGGTGTGAGTGTGAACACATTATTTGAGGGTTATGAAACACATTCATGATAGCCTGGAGATACTATTGGGATCAAAACTTCAAATTGACCGTTACCATAGCAACCTGTACATCCCATCTCATCTTACATATTTTCTAGAGGTAACCCAGTCTATTCCTCTCTACTTATCCATTTCGTCATTCCATCACTCCATCTTTTCTCTCTCTCTGACTCTATACCTCTCTTTTTCTTTCTTTTTTTCTATCTGTTTTTCTTTATTTTGTTTTTTTGTGTCTTTCTTTCTTTCTTTCTTTCTTTCTTTTTCTATTTCTCTCTTGCTCTTTTATGTAAATTGTTTATCAACTCAACCTTTTAATATCATAGACAGTACTAACTTGTATCCAAGCAGGCACCCCCCTCTCTTTCTCTGTTTTTTCTTCCTCTCCAGGTTTCTGTCTTCTATCTCTTTCTCTTTTCTCCTACCTCTTTTATTTTTTTTCTGTCACTATACCCCCTTATCTTTGAATTTTCGTGAATAAATATTTTCCCTGTTTGCTCTTTCTGCCTCCTCTCTCTCTCACTTTCCTGCCTGTTGTCTCCTCACACGCCATGCCACTGTAAGCCATGCATTCCCTGTCTACCAGGCTTGTTTTAATGCGCCTCTGGACTCTCTCGCTTGAGAATTAGCTTTCCTTCTTCATGCATCTCAGTCTGGATTATTATCCTCCGCACATAATGGAGCAGCAGGTGATGGTTGGAGCGTTATGAGAAATACAGTTTCCGTCTTCTTCTCTTCCTTATAGTAATGTTCTTGTCTGAACGAGCAAGTCTAGCATTAGCCTTTTCATCTAGAAGCAATACTCTATTCACCATCAGCTTGGGAAGTTTACAACCATCATCTAGAAATACTCTTGGAACCATTGAGCATTACTCTCAAGGTCTATCGCAGTACCTGTTGCATCTATTGCATACTCTCCCCCTTTGACCTTCGCGAGATATTCTTTCATGCTCTATTGTTTTATTGTCTATGGATTCTCTCTGTGCATGAGACCAGTGAGTGGTAGGTAGGATGAATTTTCTGGGGCATTTTCTCTAATTTGCTTTTTATCAAGTTTCGACCGGCATGCGTGCGATACGTGGATGGTGTGATGGGTAGAAATGTCATTGCCAATGATAACTGTAATATCATCCACTGTGTACATCTGTGACTAGAGTCTCTCGAATCTATTGTCTGTTAACATTGTTCTTTCTAACTACTGGAGGCATCTTCCATTAATCAATTAAACCATGTTCTACTCCAGTTGGTAATTGTATTCAATTATCCCGTGTCTCACGTCATCGCTTGTCTGCAAGCCTGAGGGAGAGTGTTTGCATGTTGTATTATTACGATCTTCCACAGTCTTCGGAAAGTATAATCATCTGAATAGCATCCAGTAGAACATGGCTCTCTGTACGAGCGACCCTCTGTTCAGCCTGATGAGTGCCAATATTGGTAGATTGAATTAGGAATGAATACCAAGTGTTTATTTTACATCCTTACATCAGGAGCAACCGTGATCACAGAGAAATAGAGTGTGACATTCAATTGCTGAATCGTGTACAGATATATTTGGAAACTTATGACTTAACATTGAATGACCACACAAATGAAAATAAATGTTAGATGAATTATTCCTGAAATTGGTCCATGAACCAAAATTGGTGTAAAATTTGTGATTTGGATGGCACCACCCTGGCTGGATATATACATTCAATTGTTTTGTCTTTTAACATCTAAACTTTGTCCTTTGATGACCATGATTAACATTATCTCATTTATAATTGTCAAAGTAAGCCTGGAGTTATAATCATACTTCACAAGAAATTGAGTGTTTTACAAGAAATTACAATATTCAGGGAGTTAATCACTTGTATAAAGTGTACTTTATTCCTGAAGCCAATGAAAGTGTTTGTCATGTGACATGACCCATGACCTTAGGTCATCTCAAACAAATACTTCTAACATGCAGCGCTACATCACCTTCTTGGGTAATACATAACACAGTCATAGCTTCTGAACTAACGCTTAGAATTTATTCCTCCGCTGAGCACATTTGTCACTTTAAACTTGTGAAAGACTCTCTGTACTTCTAATCAGCTTGTTGAACTTCTCCCAGGAGCTAGTCTGTGATGACCCCTAGCAACCTTGATGACCCATGGTGACCTTGATCGACCTCTCAGATTGTATTTTTATGTAAAGTAGCCTACCCATGGAGAGACTTCTACCCAGGGAGACAGGTCTGGTACATGTGAGTCTGTTTGTTTGCAGCTATACATCTCACTGGTAGAGAAAGCGTAGAGTGGAGTGAGCAAGCGACTTGATGTCATTCTTGTTTCATAGCATTGAGATCAGTACTTCCAGTCTTGGTGGATTATACTTTTTAATGACGATTCATCTTTTGAGGGCATTTGATGACCTTCAATGACCTCAAAGACATTTACTGGTCACTGGTGGAGTGGAGTACAACGTGATATAAAACAGTTCTTTGGTTGAAGAAACATTAGGATGGAGAAGATGTTTTTATATATTGAATGTGAAGATGGTAAGAGCCGTGCTATTTGATTGTGGATCAGTTGATTTGGCATTTATTTCTGATTGACCTTGAAAGGTATCACCTTGTTGCACAGGTCTCTTAATACCATGGAGTGGGCCTATATATACATGCACATGCATGTCCTCGACAATAGAAAATGAATGAGAGTGGCCCAATATGGAAGTCAGAGGATTATCTCATGATGTTATTATCCGATTAAAGAGATAATCCATCATTAAAGATAATTCTTGAGTGACCATCACAAGTTCCAGGGATATTTATTGATCAAGCGGAAGAAGCTCTGTGGCAGCTAGAGACGACATTTCATTCTCAAACTTTACATCGCAATCTCAAGCTCCTCAGGTTTTCCGTGAATAATATTCATCTCTAGTGTTTCCTCATTGTGGTTGCTTCAGCTAATTCAAACCTTACTGGTTTGCTGGAAAGGTGAAATAGAATATTGAAGCTCTCCGCTATTAAAGAAACAGAAATCAATTTATTTGTTGATAACCATCACATTGAATAGCGATTCCTCCTTTGACCTCTACTTTATTTTATGGATTTGCATACCCTGGATGACCTTTAGGATTTTACTGACTTGCTAGGAGTATAATGATGTCAACGACCTACAGGGATATATTGCAAGCTTTAGATTATGAACGGTTGCACTGCTGAGGACCCAGAGGTAAGATATATTATTTTGATGAAAAAATGATTAATTTGATTTAAACTTCATTTAGTTTGAAATTCATGCTCATATAGGAGTGTATATATTCATATATTCATGCAGGATTTGATGGTAGCTATGGAGAGTACCTGAGGTAAGGCCTTTTAGCTTGGCCTGGCTGGACTAGAAGTAATTTAGTATGTCATTAGAGGATTTACAGTCTGAACTTGGTGACAAAACAACTGAATCCTAGCTGTATGATATACTGTAAGTAGCTTTCAGACCTACCCAATTACACAAAAATACCAGGCATTATTTCAGTGTGAAATAAATATGTCCCTATTAAATCTATCATGAATTTCTTTCTGGGGGGCTGTTTCATAAAACTGTTAATTAAACATGACTAAATGTTACGCACAATCTTATTTGCAATTTTGAGCACAACCAGTGACTCTTTCTTGTGCAAAAGATGTACGCCCTATGTCTACGCATGAAACTGGCATATTCACTTTCTTTGATTTTACGATTCGCTGTAAACTATTCGCTATCAACAAGAAAGTTGCGATTGATTGATATCGTAATCCTGCGGTGGAGTAAACTAAAAGTGCAAACAATGCAAATGCAACAGAATGGATGCGCTTATGCAACTTGGATTATAACAATTCAGGCCAATGAATTCAAGGAAGAAAACTGAGAAATCCTGCTTCGGTACTGTTATTCTAATCGCTCTATACTTGGTTGGATTTTCGTTTAGAAATATATATGTATAAGTTTGATACATAGATCTAAATGAAGAAATAAAGGCCTGAAAATTGGTTTCCGTTGTCTTTGATGACACTGTATGTGTAATGTATTTCTTTGTTTTGGCGGTTTCTGCTGAAAAATCCTGGGCAGGCAATGGTCACAATAAAAAGGATGACTCATAATTGGTATAGAACACAGTTATAGAAAAGAATAAAACCTACAAACATTTAAAATAAAATTTTCATGGGCTAGTATTCCCAACCTACCTAAATCTGTAATATTGGATGATGAATATAAAGCTTTTCACTTTGCAGTGTATGAGAATGTCCTGGGGCTTTCTTTTTCATTTTCCAAGTTTCTTTTGAACATTTCAGAGGTGAAACTGACTGAGCCTAACTGTATTTTTCCTCCTGGGATAAAAAGTTTTAAAATTCCCTTTCTCCAGCTTTATTTCAATTTTCTTCTTTTACAACTTTATTGTGTAGGCCTATATCACAGTATCTTTATTTCAAACACAGTAATGAGAGGTCAATTTATTTAACTAGCCTTAGTATAATATTAATGTAATATTATAAGTTACATCATTATTTGGCCCTATGTTCTGTCTGTGCAAAACGCCCTTTGCAAAATATTTTCTCGCATTGGTGCAAAAATGCCCTTATGTGATACACTAGAGTCTCTTGGCTATATAAATTTCAAATATCATTATGCGCGCTGCTAAGAGCGTTTTTTTGTGCAAATGCAATGCACAATAGTTTGGTGTTAAAGGGATGGTCTGGGCTGAAAATATTTACATCTTAATACATGAATTCACTGAGCAAAATGCCAAAAATTTCATCAAAATCGGATAACAAATAATTATGTTATTAAAGTTTAGCAATAATTTGTGAAAACAGTCATCACAAATATTCATTAGATGGGCTGATGATGTCACATTCCCACTTTCAGTTTTATGTTATTACATAAATTCATAATATTTTCATACTTAATAAGTTGCAGCAATAAATATCTAATGCACTAATTAGTTGTCAATCCAATTTTTCTAGTTCTTGGAGGAAATTTTTTGAATAAACCTAATTTCACATAATAAAATACAAAAGAACAAGTGGGATGTGACATCTTCAGCCCACCTAATGAATATGCATGACACTGTTTTCACAAAATATTGCTTAACTTTAAAAGTCAATAACTTTGTTATTTTTATCCGATTTTGATGAAATTTTCGGCATTTTGCTCAGTGAATTCTACTCTATTTATTATGCTCCAAATACTTTCAGCCTGGACCATCCCTTTAAGGGCATTCTTGCACCGATGTGATGGTGTATAGAAAGTTATCCATTTAGTATCCACAATCATGAAAGAAAAGTACAGCATCATTATAATGATGAATGATGTAAATAATACATGTAGTACTCCGCTATCAAATGATATGCTGGTAATTATCTGAACAAAATGTATCCCGACTTCTGACTCTAAATGACTGATAAGTGATGAATGTAGCTCATCTTGATAAATGACAGTATCTTTGGGTTAAACATTGCTCAAAAGTGCAATTAGACATGGTTGAATGTGTATATCTCTCAAGGACCGTGCTCTGAAAATTTTAAGATAGCCATGTATTGTCATACAGGCTCTATCAATTATGTTGCTCTTCATTGAATATTTTCTTTTTGCCTTTTTTACTTGAGAATTTCTCAGAATGGTATCACCCTGAAATGATCTCTTGAGAGTTCCATTTAATTATTGTTTTTTATGACACAATTTAACCTGGGAATTCGCTGGTTTAACAAAAAATATTCATTTGTTTACATTCATGTACTTAGTATATTCAATCATATGAATCATTATCTCAGTAAATTAACCCCTTTAGTATGACTGTGCTTCTGAAATAAATTGTTTGGTATCAGATTAAATTTGCCTTAATTCAAATCTGAGTAATTCAGAAAACCAGTCCTTTTGACTGGGAGAGGTTTATCTCCTTCCCCCTTTAACAGAAATTATGACAGTGTAAAAATGCAATTTTCTTGACAAGTTTTGCCTGAGGATATATAAAAATTATTATGATCAACTAGATGGGAAGTACACACATTTTCCTTTTCTTTTTATTTGTTTTAACTATTTCTTCTTTTTAATGCATTTTTCAAAATCACAATAGTCTATTGGCTGTATAAGTCCACCTTCCATAATTCTAGTATTAACTATAATGAAAGCATTGTTTAAAAGAAAATAATGCATGTTATGCAGTGCATCTAACAAAAAAAGGAAACCCATTTTCAGAGATAGATTTCAAAATTAGTAAATATGATTTTACTATGAATTTGATACTCGTGGCAATAGTGGACTCTCATCTCTGATTTGAAACGAACAGCTTACAAAAGAGATGCTAATGAGCCAATTGTCACAATTTAGGCATCATAGTCGTCATATCACAAACCAATCTTGTTGAATTTTTCTGCTCAATCTGGTTTTGACATACAACTTCAATCTTGTCTTGCTCATTAATGCGAGAATTGTTTGTCTTATATTACATATCAAATTAAGGAGGAATAATTGAATTATGTTATTATGTAAATGAAATATCATAATTCATTTCCTTTGAAAAAAAAGACATGAGAATCCCGGTTTCCTTTTTTTTCTTTGACACATTTTACATGTATATGCAGAATGTTTTTTGTATGCATTTTCTATGTTTAATTTTGTTGAACAGAATTTTTGTGGTCTGAAGAGACTTGACTTTGCAGATTCTACTGCAGTATTGATATCTCTTAATATATATGAAAAAGATGCCACTATAGATGCATGCTCTAGTTTTCCCTACTGCATTTGAAAGTATAGGCCTACACCTTGATAAAGCTAGGATGTCAATCTATAAATTCAAATCAATTATTTCAACTGCCAATTATTCTCCTGTTTTGGTGAATTTACCTGATCTGCTGTATGTTTCTTTTTCTGATTTCACACAAAATCACAGCAATGTGTAAACCATTTCCTCCTGGTAATTTGCTCAAATTTCCGCTTTTGTGTATACACCTGTCTGCGAGTGAAGAGCTGTTGAACTATAGTTCACACGTGTGATATTTATTGTTAAGGATGGAGCGGGAGATGTCGTATAATGTGAGTTGACTCCAGTGGTTTTAAGATTTATTTATTAACTCATTGCAACCATGACATTTAATGCAAAAATGAAAATGGTACAATTGAATACACAATTACATATCAATTAATTACTTAAATACTAGTGCGAAATATGTAACAATATACACTATACATTAATATCAAAACAAATGGGAAATAATCAGTATGAAGAAAGAAAGACCAGAGAAGACTTGCAAGGAAGGAGGAATATAATATAACAGAAAAAAGGAACACAGGATATGAAGAAGAAGCATGCAGGGAATGGAAAAAAAATCTATTTAATAAAGCACATACTCACATGAAACAGGCGGGGGGGGGGGGGGGGGGCAAACAACCTGAACCGCATTTCTTTAAACGGATGCATGAATGGTTTACTTTAAATGGTCAAACCAGATCGTTCAGATTAAATTAGGATAGTAAAAAGGCAATTGGAATGGGAAGGAGGAAGGGGGGGGAGTAATAAGGAATCTGATTTATTGATCTCTAGGCTGTCAATCTTCAGGTATTTGGTTAAGTCCACCCTCGGCTGTGAATTTTGCTTTAAATTCCAGGTTTCCCAAAATGTTCATTACAGACAAAGATACATATTTGAAGGTAAAAGACAGTTGAAGCAAGCAATGATTTCATGAGAAAGTCTTTTAAATCAAGGTTAATTGTCAAAATATTATCATACATCTAGATCTGGTGCTTTAATGTAAACCCATCTTTGTTACATCATGAAATCTTAGCTCAAAATTGATAATTCTTACGATCACTAACACAGAAAAATATATGTGGGACAGTGATAATGCTTCAAAAAATACCTGGCATTTGATGCTTTTTTTGCTCACTTCTCAGCAATTAGGCATTTTCTTCCAGAGCTATTTGGCATATATATATTTTAATTCATACATACAACACTTAGGTGATAATTTCATTGGATTCTTTTCAAACTTATTTTAAGATCGTTACCACAACTTTTGTTTATCTTGAAACAAAACAAATTAGTGTCACAGAGTGCTTTACTGTTACAATACAAAGGAGCAGATACATACATCACAAAGTGATTGCACAGTGAATCTCTCATTATCTCGCACTACTCGTAGAAATAAAATTTACATAATCAGAATGATCTCTGCTCTGGTTCTACCCTAGCAATGCATGATTCTAATTTATGGCTGTCAGAGAAGCAAATTCACTTGGTTAAAGCCAAAATCTATAGGAGTCGCAATGAACCATAAATTTCTTTTACATGTAGAAATTTTTGCATTTTAAGATCAAGATGAATGTTAAAATTACATCAAAGTGTTTTAAGATTGACCATATGAAGTATTTTACGCTAGTGTTGAATTAACAACCATTGGTATGACTAGAATAAATTTTGATTGTTTACTTGCAACTATTTGGTATTGTGCTCGAACTCAACAGGATTTGTGAAATTTATGAAAAAAAATTATGGCATTACCTTGAAGATTCCCACATATCTCAGAAACTTATTGCTGCCTAGAAATTTAACTGTGTATAGACAAGTAATTTCATTTTCTGAAAAAAATCTCAAAATTGATATTGTAATCAAAATTTTCTGATACAATGGTTGGAATGAGTAATGACAAAATGTATGTATACTGTACATTTTTAGTTGAACTTGATTGTTCAATTTGTCATTTGTGCTCATTACATCGAACATATCAGTGGAGAGTTGTGAGAATAGTCAAAGTTTTGCAAACATATTACTCCATGATGAAGTCAGCATATCTTTGTTATTATAGAGTATGTATTTAGATCAGTGTCTTTGTATACAAACATACATCTTTGTACAATATATCTACCATAAATTAAATTTGAATGTTATAAAAAGAAGATAAAAGAAAAAAAGCTAGAATGAATTTTTGACAGAGATCCAAAGTGTCAATCGTCCCATTCCTACATGTAAATGTCATATTTAAAAAGTATGTATCTATTACACTAGAAACCATAGTGGGTGTGAAATATATCATTATATATACCACCATATTCTACCATGGTTGGCCATCAGTTGGTTGTATTGGGTTTCATTGTAATTTGATCTTGTCATTATAAATTTGATTATTTATTTTTGAAAAACTAGATTTAAATGGTAGGCCTGCTTGTTTATCACTATACCAGACATACACTGTAGGCCGATGTACCATATGTTTTGTGTTGGATATGATCATGTGAATTTGCTTCAAGATAGAAATTCATCTTTTGCAAATATATTTTGCTTTTATTCACATTTTAATTTGTATTTATAACATGAAGGGGCATTTGTCTTTCATATTTGCCAGAATGATACCACCTACAAATATTCATTATGTTATACAATAGATATAATGTGATGTAAATGATGATGATAGATAACTGCTTTAAGACTTTGAATGTATACAATATGGGCTTCAGCAAAATAGTTTGTACTTAAAATGATATATATATTGTAATGATGATGGTGATGATAAGGATTATGGTGGTTATGATGATGATGATGATGATGGTGGTGGGGGTGATGATGATGGTGACGATGATGGTGATGGTGATAATAATAATAATATTTAGCATTTAGGTGCCGATTTTTATCTAGTTGCCTATTCAATGGCGCACTATATATTACCCCTGCTGTAGCTCCAGCTGCTGAAGGTGCTTGGTGCATTCAAGGAATAAATCCTGCCGGGTACTCATTCACCTCACCTGGGATGAGTGCAGCGTAATGTGGATAAATTTCTTGCAGAAGGAAATCACATCATGGTGAGATTCAAACCCACGCCCCTCTCATTGAAAGGCGAGATTTGTAACTGCTAGACCATGACGCCCCCATGGTGGTGGTGGTGTTGATGATGATAGTGATAAAGATGGTAATGACCAAAACATCAGTATTTTTGTCAAAACAGCAACAGGCATTATTCTAAAAGTAAGGACTTGTGCTAGCCTTCTGTCAAGACCCTCCTATCGATTCCAACACTATTTAGGATCTGTGCCAGTACAGCAGTGTTGTAAACAAGTTTCAAAATAGCATTTACCTTCACATCATTCAGAAATGAGCAATCAAGAGGATAACAAATCAGAAAGATATAAAAAGGAAATCCGATCAGAGCAAAAATGTAGACATAAGCCGATATATTAGGATTAGTCACTGTGGCCCTTGAGGTAAGCTCTATTATGAAATGAATAATAAAAGTGAATAAGCAAAAGACTTGCAAATTAGGCTATTAATGTTGATACAGCATGCGTGTCATTATGGGATTAGTATAGATGATGAGCAGCCTAACATTACAGTCTCACTGGCAATGCTGACACCAGTCCAACCCAATCTATTCCATTATGACCAATGACATACCATTGTTTGGTTTAGAGTGTGTTTCGTTGGTCTGACTGTACCAGTATGCAGGGCTCCACACTAACCCCTTTTTTCTACTTGTCCAACCTATTCATGTCGGACCAGTAGATACCTAGTTTTTCCATTTTTTACTGGTCCAAATCTAAAATGTACTGGTCCAAAAAAATAAAGAAAACATAAAAACAGGCGCGAGTTTACAGTCAGACCGCAGGTCCCTATGCTAATGAGCAAAAAGGCCAGATTCATCCAAATCATCTCGTGGCTGAATCCTCCTCCTTGCAAAATCTCGTGATTCGTGAGATTTTCTTTCACTAAGAATTTACCTGTTTTAACCTCAAGTTAAATGAAATATTATTGCACCATCAGATAGAGTAAAGGTTACTCTTTCATATTGGTCATTTATTTTGTATACAATATTTTGTTAAATAAGTAAATATCTGGCCTGAAAATGTGCCTCAAACCTGAATTTTCTTCCTCTGTTTTCTTTTGCAAATTGTGCAAAACTTTTTATTTTGAGCCTCAATGATATCTATATCACCATAAAGCTGAACTTCTGTACTTTCTCACAATGCCACTCTTGATATGCGGCACCTTTTAATCGGGTCAAGATCACACTTTTCCCACCAAGGTACAAGACGAGATTTCTGAAATTTTGTACTTGCATGAAATCCAGAGTTCTGATTGGCTGGATAAGGTTCACAGAAAAACAGGCGCGGGGTATTTGAGGAGATTACCACATGGGAAGTGTGACCTTCCCACGAACCCAGGCACTGGGACCGTTGGAATTTGCCATTGTGTGGTCTCTTTGACCAATCAGAGTGCAGTATTCTTGCTTTCAAACTGCTTTATGTACTTGGCAAATGAAAAGTGTGATCTTGACCCGATTAAACCAATTCTTATTTTGAAACCTATATCATTTCAAAGCATACATATTCAGCTTTATCATGATATAAAAATCATTTGGGCTCAAACAGAAATAAAGTGTGAAAATAGCAGCTTTTGTCAGGTGAAAATATTTATTTTTTTAGCATATTTTAGATCAAACTTTTAACCTATATTACAAAATCTTTGAATAAATCCAAACACATGACATGAAAGAATGATTCTTTGTCTTTACAATGATACCAAATTCATGAAATTCGATGCACAATGAGAGCAGCAATGACCGAATGAAAAGAGGTGTTTTGGTCCGCATCAAGCTCATTAAATATGCAAAACATCTCAAGTCATGAATATCACTTGGATGAAAGAAGCCACTTTTTGGGGACCTGCAGTCTGACTGTTTATTTTGCTGTCCTTTCTTGTTACCCCCCCCCCCAAAAAAAATGAGGGCATGAATAAAAGACAAAAAGAAAGGAAGGAAGGAAAATGAAAAGGTAAAGAAAGGCTAGACATGCACGAAGGTAGGGATAAAAAAAGAAAGAACTAAAGAAAGAAAGAAAGAAGGAAAGGAAGGAAGGAAGGAAGGAAAGAACAAAAATAAGGAAGAAAGAACAAAAGAGATAAAGGAATGAAGAAAAGAAAGAAGGAAAGAAATTAACCAAGCAATAAAGAAAAAAAGAACAAAAGACAGAAAGTAATGAAGGAAAGAAAGAAGGAAAGAAGCACTAAAAAAGAAAAAGGGTAAAAGGAGAGATGGAAAGAAGGAAAAAAGAAAGGAAGAAAGAATGAAAGACAGGGAAGAAAAAAGAAAGAAAGAAAGAAAGAGAAAGAAAGAAAGAGAAGGAAGGAAGGAAGGAAGAAAGAAAGAAAGAAAAAGAGAGAGGAAGGTATTTCTATTTTTTGAAAAATTACTGGCCGACAGCCATTTTTACCAGTCGGGGACCGGCGCTAGTGTTGCGCCCTGCAGTATGAAGAAATATTAGAATACCAATAGCATTTTCCTCTCAAAAATAAAAACTTACATTTGGAGAATTGGTAAAGAAAATGGTATCTTGGAAGTAAAAAAGGGAACCTCTATTGGTGGTTTCAAACTGCCTTGATCACAAAAATTCCTGTAAGATTACAAGAACTTTTCAGGCCCAAAATACTCAATTATTCCTGCATTCACACTGCCCCAAATCATGCCCTTTGGGGAAAGTTTTTGAAGTTACGAGCGTACATGTGCAGTATGGTCTGATCAGAAAGCAAGACGCGAGTTTCAAAATCGGTAGCTCAGCAGCCACCCACTGCGCCCGCGCCAAACTACACGCTGGGCTAAGAAAGTTCCTGTAATTTGCTTTCACATTGCCAAAATACCTGCGACCTTGGAAAAAATCCAGCGAAAGTTCCCGTAATTTTGACAAGTACCACTATTTACCGGGTATTTTCTTTTGGGGATATTACGCGTAATTTGCTTTAACACTGCCAAAATTATATCTTATTTTCTAAGTGGTGTAGATCAGGGCAAATTTCCTGATCAGAAAATAACTGCAACTGACAAACTTTGAGGCGGTCTGAAACCATCTTATCCCAGATTGAATATATTTTGTAATCTTTCCCAGAATCAATTATATTGTTCATCCTTTTGGGCAGATATATTTACAACATTGTTTATTGAGAGATGCCTGGTTTCTAGACTAACTGACTGGACCACATAAAGAGCCCTAATTGGATGAACTTGGAAGATCTCCACTAGGGGGCCTGGACCTCTGACCATGGACCCGGACGATGACTGGTCCGAGGCAGGTGGTCAGATAGAAAGGTCAATGTAAGGGTCAAAATTCATACAGATGTTTTGATTAGTTTGTGCATGGACCCTCCATGATTTGTGTATGGTGATTCTATGAAATCGGACAGCAGATATGGAATTTGTTGCTCTGTATTGTAGTGTCATAGGAAAAAGGAAAAATGAAATATATGAAATAAATAATCAATAGTAATAAGTGTATTGTAGTGTTATAGGAAAATGAAATAAATACTATTATTAAGGTGTATTCACACTGCCTCCATCACCAAAGTACCCGTAAAATTACAAGAACTTGTTCAGGCTGAAAAAATATTCAATAATTATTTTCCACATTCATACTGGCCTGAAGCACACGCTTCTGGAGTAAGTTCCCGAAGTAACTAGCATGCGCAGTATGGTCTCTTTAGTTGGCGAGGCCCAACTACTCATTGGATGGAGAAAGTTCTTGTTATTTGCTTTCACATTGCCAAAATCCCCATGACCTTTGAAAAAATACCTGTGAAAATTTTTGTAATTTCAGCAAGTACTAACTTCCAAGTTATTTGCTTTCACGTTGGTAAAAATACCTGTTATTTTCTGATTTAGGTAGATCAGGGTGAATTTCCCAATAACAGAATACAAGCCACTGACAAACTTCAAGGCGGTCTGAAAAATGCCTAATTTGATCGATATGGTGCTGATCTCATGGGGTTTGTGTGTGTGGATTGATCTATTTTTGAAATAAATTGTAAAAAGTACATTTCATATAGAATGTCCCAGAATATGTTTTTTATTGTTATGCCTATACCATTGAGAGTTGAGGTCCCAGGGAGTGGATAGGGTGTATACATTGAGTGCGTTCAAGCCTGAATCTGTTACCTGGGTGATACTGATAACATGTTCCAATGAAAGCACAATATAAATTATAATATTTTTATTACTTTCATAATTAAGTCCACCAAATGGTTGTGAATATCCATTCATACTGTTCATACTGCTACATCTGTATGGAAACCAAACACAAAGGAGAACAGGAATTAATTTGTATCACCCAAGTACGTATCTTTATCAGATCAAGATTTTCTTTCTTGTGACTGCATATAATGTCCTACCCAGCTTCCATACAATCTACTGATTAAGTGGATGCGTTCAGCCCTCGAGCGTGAAAATGAATTTGGAACGAGTAGAACAGATTGATGAGTTGTAACTTTGTCTTGTTTTTTCCCCGAAAGGACATGTTCATTATTTTCCTTTGTACTGTAAACAGGAGCTTTGTAATGTTCTTGGTGGTCATCCAAACCGTGATATGGCGATACAACAGTGCGAAAAACATTTCAGAGAAAATTGACTTCAAATTTTATTATGACTGTCCCAAGTCTGACAAAATATTCATTTATAGAAATATACATGGTAGAAAAGACCAAGTTCAAGACAAGTACTTGAAATTGCTATCTTAATTTTTACACAGAACCAAGAATCAGTTGGAATATCGCATAAAGAGTTCTACCAGGTGCGGATTAAGAGTCAGACTTTCACCGGGTGAAAATTTTTCTAAAAATTGTACAGGCAAAAAAGAAGGAGGGTCATTAGTCACAAATGAAGGGCGTTTTGTCTCCCAAAAAAATTTTGAGGAGAAAAAAGAAGAAGCAAGAAAGCTCATTGCTCATTTTAAGAGGTGTGCAATGTGATAGAATAATGGAATTACCTTCTGTTACCCCTTGGATCCATGCCTGTATATGTATGCTTGTTATTATTACAGCAACACTAATCGCATTTTCAATATGCGCGATCAGCAAACCGTTGTATCTCTCTTTTACATGCAATGTCAATGCATACATAAACAATGACTCGCTGACCACGTATTTGCATATTTAGTGCGTGCAACTGTATGCTTTGCTACAGTCAACGTTTCAAATGAGATTTGCATATTTTTTTCTCTCCAAAATTTGGATGGCATTGCCATGAAAATCCCAACTTATCTCACAAAGTAAAACAAATTTCTGTCTCAAAATTTAACCACAAGTCTTGTACTTCCATCATCTGCAAAAATCTAAAAATCAATATTTTGACCAAAATCAACCAATATGATGGTTCGGATGAATGCTATTGATGTGTTCATTTCAAAACATGGTTTACAGATCAAAAGGTGTTGATAGAGGACCACCTGAGTCATTTTACTCTGGGTTGAATATTGAGTGTTGGTTCAACACCTATTGATGTTATTATAACACCTTAGGGTGGTACCTGTACACTCTTTGGTGTTGTGTTTATACTCTAGGATGTAATTTTAGCAGGGGGAGTGGTGGTGTTGTTTAATCCTGACTTTATTGAAGTTCAAAACAGTGATAAAGGCAGCAGATAATTCGTTGACAGTCATCCGAACCATTGCATCACACATACAACGTTGCCAACCCATTTCAGAGAAAATTGACTTCAAAGTTTATTATAATTTTCACACTTAGTTCCCCTGCCTTACAACACATATTTATTGCCAGAAAAATACCTGTTTGGAAAGACCAAGACAATTGCTTGACATTGGTATCTTTATTTTTACACAAAACCAAGGATCAGGAAAAATATCACAAAACAGCTGCATGTACATGCTTGTATTTTCGGTTTGAGCGATTTAGATTTTCCCTGTTCAAAAACGACATAGGCGATACAGCAACCCTGACCGCGATTCCAATGCACCCTGTCAATCAAAACGTTATATTGTCTTTTCACGTGCAAAGTCAATGCAGTGTTGATACGATGGTTTGACTGACCGCACATTTGCATATTAAGTGCGCGCAGATGTTGTTTGCTTTGCTACAGTACACGTTTCCTATGGGATTTGCACATTTTATCAACAATTTGCATGGCATCACCATGAAAATCCCCACATATTTCAGAAAATACAATAAATTGCTATCTGAAATTTAGTTATGAATAGAATAGGACATGTACTTTCATTTTCTGCAAAAATCTCAAAATCAATTTTTTGACCCAAATTGACTGAAACAACATTTCGGATGAACGCTGACAAATTATATACATGTACATGAAGAGAGACCTGGTGCGTGTTTCATAAGATAAGAGCGACTTTAAGAACGACTGGTGATCCTTTCTTGTGGTAAATGGTATATTCATTGGCTATGGTTTAGCACGTAAGAAAGGATCACCAGTCGCTCTTAAAGTCGCTCTTATCTTACGAACAGCTTTATGAAACGGCCCCCAGGTCCATGATTTCATATCAAATAAAGGAACAAAACTTCAAAGAAATAGGAATTGGACGGACACATAAATGGGACTTTGAATAACAAGGTTTGCGAGTAGCCCATGGAGAAGAATTAATTTCTCTGAGGTTTATATCTTAGTTTCGGGTGCACAGAAATCATGTGCTTCTAGAAGGCGATTGATTGAAGGGTATAATTTAATTATAGGTGCGTCATGTTTGCTGGAGTGAATAGGGAAAAGTGTAGTTTGATAGAAGAATAGATTAGCGAAGAAACAGAGGAGGGGAAAGAGGGAACTACATGTACAAAAATGGTAAAGGATGGATAGTTAGAGGCAGATTATTAAAGATCAAAGTGAATTGATAGATAGTTAGAGGCAGATTATTAAAGATAAAAGTGGATTGATAGATAGTTGAAGAGATAGGCTTGGTGGGTACATGAATTAAGAGTAGGTTTACATGTTGATAAATAGATATAGATGTATAGATGAATAAAGTATTATAGATAGATGGATGGATGTACTGGTAGATAGATGAAAGTGTAGATTAATATCTTTCATTTTGAGAAATGAAAGATGTGTTGATGGATAGATAGACATACAGATAATCAAGAGGTTGTTAGAGATAGAAAGAAGAAAATAGAGAGAGAGAGAGCTCTGGGATTGAAAATGACAGAACAGATAGAGTAAAGAACATAACGGATAGGAAGAAGAAGAAAAAACATGCATTGCATACCTTGAGTGTGTAACATAAATCATGATAGAAAACGTTATTACAAAATGCAGATATGAGAAACAAAGGGTGTGTTCAAAGTCACGTGGTCAGTGAAGTAAACGTCTTTCAGAGCACAATTTGGAGATAACTTTAAGCGCAAAAAAGGTACATTTGGAAATGTGATCAGCTCAGATTTTAGGATCGCAATGCAACAAAATATAACATTAAACACAATTGACTTTTGAAACATATTTTGGATTTGCTCTCGCAGTGGAAGCCTGAATAAGCACATGCCAAAATTGTCCTTTCTTGCGATCGGTAAAACTGCGCTAACCAGAGTGGGAAATTTAAAGACAATCGACCTTATAATCAGCCTTGTATTCTTGATACAGAACAGTGTTCCACTGATTGTGTTTGTGTTCTGTGTTTTGTAATTGCCTTCTCAGTCATGATTCGTGTTGGTGTTTAAATTTGAAAATCAACGTTGAACACACCCTCATAACTGAACACCTCTCTATTCTATCCACAGCTCTTCTCACTAATCAATCCATCCCTAAATTTTTCTCGCTTTACTTTGCGATCGATAATGTGACTTCTCTCATATGAAGCCTTTCCCTGTAAACCACCCTGTTTTCTTTCAACTGCCCATCCTAGTTTTTGTCCTCCTGAAGAAAGTAAAGGAAAATACAATGAGAACAGGGTTGCCTGTACACTGCAAGTGCGAATAATATGGTTATGTAGACTTTAACTTGATTAAGACGTGCCTTGTTATTAAGTTTCTGCCGCGTGCTATGAAGGGATGTCACTTCCTTCAACAAGTGCAGTACTTTAATTCAAGAAACCGTCAATTACATTTTAAGTTTTCTTCCATGGAAAGAATCTCCTGAAGTGAGTCGTGCAATATATGTGTTGGAAAGATGGTTAGATTTGAGATGTTACTAAATTGAATCAAGAATATCTTTTGCTCATTTCTAATCTTCCTGGTATTTTCATGCTTGGAACAATTATTTGATGAGGTACAAACTGGACAAGGCAATTCCAAATTCTTGCTTTCTTTTCAACAATTTTCTGAATAGTATGAAATATTACTTTTGAATCATATATAGGCCTTTACAATTTTCCTATACAGAATCATTTCATAGATGAAATTTTGAATATAATAATAAGAATAATATAGGGTATTTATATTGCGCACACATCCACCTTGTTAGGTGCTCAAGGCGCTCCTATATTATCCAGCTAAGCTAGGCGTTCATAGCGCACACAGCTTTTTGAGGAATTACTTCCTACCGGTACCCATTTACCTCACTTGGGTTGAGTGCAGCACATTGTGGATCAGTTTCTTGCTGAAGGAAATTACGCCATGGCTGGGATTCGAACCCACGACCCTCTGTTTCAAAGTCTGAAGACTAATCCTCTGGGATTAGAGAATGGGTACCTTTTTAAAATGGACAACCAATCTGAAATATAACAAGGAGTTTCATGCAGATGCTTGGTGTCTTTTTAAAGTTATTTTATACTACTCGATTATTGACATGATGTTTAACAAGTTGTGGTTGTCCTGCTCCTGGTTTTTCGGTCTAGTTATGACAAGAATTGAATTGTCCTTTTAGGTTTATGAAGAGAAAATATAATTGTATCCAAATACCCTTCTGAAGAGATTGATCTGTTAAAGCAATAAACCATGTGATAGGATAATAGGATCATGTGAAAGGTGAGAAAATACTTGGAAGGTGTGAAATGAATAAAAGAAAACCCTCTCTCAGTTGATGCTATACTTGTTTGAAATGATCGGAAAGTTGTATAAAATGACTGTAAAATCAGGGAAATGTTTGACAGGTGTGAAATTAAACTACTGACCCTTGCTATATACCAGTCTTAAAAAAATAAGCAATGATTTGTTTGAAATTGGGTTTAAAATCTGTAAATATTTTGATAAGTGTGAAATCAAAGTGATTCATCAACCTTGCTTGACTTGATTTTATTGTCAATGAGCAATATAATCATGTTTAACTGGTTGACTACTGAATTCATTGGTTCGCACTGACTTAGTACATGAATTATCTGGTGCCAGTAGACAATGGGTTAAGTTACTATCTACAAAATTCAGTAAATCACATAGGCTTTGTACAGAAATCACCCTGTTTCAGTATGTAATGGGTTAACTAACCTTGTTGACTGCTGAATTTTGTCATTTGCATTGAATTTGGGGAGAAGGAAAGTTTAGCACTTATTTATTTTGTTTATTTGTTTTTTATTTCACAGAAATAAAGAAAAGTTGCCTAACCAAATTTCCAAAGGGTTCTATCAATGGGTTTATTGTTCAAATACCCATTATTAAATTCAATTAAAAATTCATTAAACTTTGCAATAAAAAAATGCATAACATTATAACATCAGTCAGTTAGAAATTCACATAATAATTCAGTAGACATATAACAAGATAATTAGCAATACAAGAAACTAAGAAAGGATACATGTATGTAAAAGTGCAAAGTGGGTTGTGGCCAGAAAAGAATGGCCCTTATGAATAGGCCGACCCAACAATTATCATGAAATATGATATTTTCAAGATAGTAATTCAGTAAATGAGTTATAAAAAATAACACACACACACATGAAAAAGACAAAACAAAAAATATACATAATATATAAAAATTATATGAGCCTGTACCTAAGAACCGTAAAAAAATGTCAATTTCATCCAATAGAAATTTACAATACCTATTTTTGAAAATATTTAATGATTTAGAATTTTTTATTTCAGAAGGGAGGTAGTTCCACATGAATGGGCCCTGGTAAATTATAGATTTTAAATAAAATTGTGCGGACTCGTGTTTTATACCCATGTACCTGATAATTGAATATGAAAAATTTGGGAAGAGATGTAGGGAGGAGGTCATGGTTAAATAAATACATAAATACTCCAACTTGAAATAAATACAGATCTTAAAAATGTAAAATTTTAAGGGTGTGAAAAATTTAATATGTATATTAAGTGGAAGCGCTGTGGTGTAGCGGTTCTGACTCTCGCTTTGTAATTAGAGGGTCGTGTGTTCGAATCCCACCATGGCCTAGCGCCCTTTGGCACGGTGTCAATCCACACATTGCCACTCTTACCCAGGTGCTAATTGGGTACCGGTACGAAACAACAGTCAATGTGTTTGATTCAGCAAGTGTGCGCCTAACAGGCTGCTTGAAATGCTATGAATCCAGTGACTGGGTAATAATAATTGTGAAGCGCTTTGAACAGTCGTAGATTGATAAAGCGCTATATAAATGCCAATTATTATTATTATTATATAATTGTATATATTTTTTTTTTTTTGGGGGGGTTGGGGGTTGGGTAGGGCAAATATTTGCTGATTATTACAGTTCGGACAACATGTTATTTTTTGTTTTTTTCAGAGAGAGAGAGAAAGGAGAGAAAGTTGTTAGGGAGGGCTTGGGGTAATATTGTGCACAACAATAAATTGCTATTTGTATTGCGTTATTAAACCAGTGCACATAGTACCAATGGGTGTTATGACAGACCATGTTGTTATTTTGGCACTCTTTTCTTGTGAAATATGTTCAAACAAAAGGGTGTAATTCTAACACCTCACAGTGTGGGTTATTAGGGACACGATCTGGCGTTGGTTTTAACACCTCAGTTTTACACTGTAGAATATTTGGGTTTTTTGTCTGATAGGCGATTTTTAATTCCTGTCATATGAACTGAGGTTACTTGCATCATTAACTTGCTTTTTATAACTGCTAAATTAATTGTTATGTTATTGTAACAATTATTTGTTATCATATTTGACTTGTTTGATATTCTGCCAAATAAAATGATAATAATTATAACTATTGCACGAACTGAGAGAAAACAAATGTCATCAATATAATTTATAAACATATACTGCATATATCAACAGTGTAAATTTCATCAATGTACAATATATGTGTTAGCATAATGCATTATATACACCACCAACAACAACAATGGAGAAGTGTATGCGTAGTGCTTTGCAACCGAAAGGAAAAGGCGCTATCAAATGACCTTTGGATTGAAAAAAAAAGAATTACAGATGATGATGTAAGACGAAAAAGGTGAACAAATTATACCCATAAACAAGGTTGTAAGGAAAGTAAAATCTGTGAAAATCCGATCTAATAATCTTCTTGGAGAACTTATTAGCCTCTTTTCAACACCTTTTTTCTACACTGACTAGGATAGGATAGGCTCCTTTGCACTTGTACAATACCTCTTATGTAAAATGAATACAATGCATCGCTTGTCTATAAAATGAGATTATTGTGGTTGGGATAGTTTTTATTTCTGTGCCATGATTGAAATATCTTTTAATTTGATTTCAATATTATACTAGTTATATATTAAAAAAAAAACACTGGAGAATATGTACTATAGCGGGTATACAGAGTTGGTCTAATAGCAGATGGTTTCATTTCAAGCATTGTTTCGGACGACTACAGAAAAACAAAAAGTGTTTGTCTAATATCACTTGATAGATTTTGGATGGAATTTTCATTTTTAACTGAAAGCAGTATATCTTTCACAATTACCTGAATAAAAAATGAATAAAAGAAAGTAGTAGATCTCTTGCCTTATTTTTAGGAGGTTATATGTTAACTTTGTATATCTTAAACTCAGTATGTTAACTCTTACTCTGTACATAATCGTAAACTGAGTCTGGCATAGGAATAGATACTTAAAAAAAAATCTGTTCATCTTATCATCAGGTCATTCCGAGTCTCAATTCAACAGAAATTACCAAAGGAGAAGCACAATATGATCACTCGTCTTCCTAATGGCAATTTTGGTCATTTTCGCCAGGTCGCAATCATTCGCGTCAGGTCAGGGCAAGTTAAATGAATTGGATTAAGGACCCTAATTTGCTGCTGAGAATATTTCGCTATTAGAGGCTATTTTTTGTACTTGGAGAGGGGGGGGGCATGTCTGGACAGATGCATCTATGAGGGGGGGGGGGATCATAGGGAAAGAAAGGTCAGTTTTGTGAGGAAAGGGGAAAGAATCATAAAGAGAAAAAGAGATAACAAGGCCCAAATGATGAAAGAAAGCAAGAAAGGAACGAAAGAATGCGGGAGGGAGGAAGGGAAAGAAAGAAAGAAAGAAAGGAAAAAATAAGAGAAGAAGGAAGTTCTAAACAAAGAAAGAAGGAAGGAAGGTATGAAGGTATGAAGGAAGGATGAAAGGAAGGAAGGAAGAAAGAAAGAAAGAAATACAAACAAGAAAGAAAGAAGGAAGGAAAAAAAGAAAGAAAGAAAGAAAAAATAGAATGGAAGGAAGGAAGAAAGACAGGAAGAAAGGAAACAAAATCAAAATGAAACATAGAAAGAGAGAAGGATAGATTTTGTGGGGGTGGAGAGTCGGCATGAGTAAGAATACATAGCTGCAGGTATAATTACTGTTATGGCAACTGGAAAAGCCATTAATTACATCTCGTAACTTGATTATGAGTAGTGTCACAATTAATTAGGGATTTAGCTTGGGGATATCCTTATGTACTTCTCTCGTGATGTAATGTATACTCGTTAGCAGATGCTAGAATCTTCCTTTCCCCAGCAAAAGGGATAATTGATCTTAATTTTGATCATGTAATGCAGTTGAATTTCCTACACTGAAAACATTACCTTGGCAATAACGTGTCCTACATTGAAGTAGAGTTCAGAAGACAAACGGATTTAGTTTAACTAACACCATGAATTTAACACTGTTAAAGGTATTGTTTAACTTCGTGAGCAGCCGATTTAAAAAATTCTCAAACCAAGATGAAACATGTGTACAAGTGCATGTATTAGAACTAATAAACCCTGAAAACAACCATTATTGAGAATGAAAAGCTAAAACTACAAGGCAAACACCGATTTTGTAAATAGGTGTCTTATAGACGCCTTAATACTACACATAAGTGTATGGGATGAAATTAAGATGGTGTTTCCGGTCACTTTATATTTCAATTTTTGAAGCACTAAATAATTATTTTCGAACGCAATTTTTTCTGGGCTTCATTTTTGTAACATATCACAGACACAGGTGACAAGTGTGACCTTCTAGCTCAGATTTTTTAAAAGTCAAACCATTGGTGTGCTGTAAATACCAGTGGAGCAGTTAAATACTACTAGTATTTAATATTTAATATTTATTGAGTAACAACATCAGTGTTTGTTTACTTCTGTTTTAAGTTTGAGATGTTGCAATTTTCCTTTTCATCTAATTTTGATTGACACTTAGTAATTTTGAATGATTTTAGATCACATTGAGGTGTTGGACTAGGGCTGTAGAAATGAGTAAATGTCCCTGGTGATTGTTTGGTTGATAAGAAAATTTATTTTTAATATATTTTGGTATTTTTCTCTTTTCTTTCATGTGCTGTTACCTTTCCATCGTTTGCCATTTTTGGGGGTTCTTGTAACAGGTAAGTGGAAATTTTTTTTTTAACATTTCTCTTGTTATTTGATATATATTTTTTAATGTGAAATAGTACATCTACACAGAATCAATGCAAATAGATACAGATTCACTAGCCACATATTTCAAGTCTATCTATCTTTCAAGGCTATCTATCGACATTGCCAATTTGAATTTATATATGTTTATTTTTCAGTGGGAGAAAAATAAGAAATTCAAGATCAGTTTTTACACTAAAGACACTATTTCGATGAATACCAACCCGGGACAGTGAAATTTCGTCATGATATTCACGTCCCATTTAAAAGCATTCACAGAAAGCGACTCGTCAAATATTGTAACAAGAGTGGGAGAGAGGGTAAGATTTAGGGATCGTGTCTGAAGTTAATGTTTGAGTAAGCCTCAACTTGAAGTGGTGGTCATTTGATGAAAGACTGATGAAGGCATTAATCAATCTCTTTGTAGGGGTTGATGTAGTAGTCATTGACAATAATGTAACTATTTAAAAAGCTGAGGGATGGAGTGTAGGGGGGGGGTAGGGTGTACATGTCTGCGTTTTTGTTTGTCTTTATAAGTTTGTAAAGTATTTGGGCGTGTGATCGCTTGTTTGAGATGAGATATCCCGACATGATTTTTGTTTGTTTCTATTATCAGCATTTTGTATTTGAGTCAGTGTAAAAATGCTTTTGTTACATACTCATGCTAAATTCATTTTGACGTTAGACCCAAAAAACAATCTATGTGAGCATTTTATACAACTTTTTTTTATATCTGCATATACTGTGTATATTGGTCACCATGGGATGCTGTAACTCTCTCTAACTTGAAGTAATTCTCTAGGCATGGAACCAAAATCAGATTTTGAAGTGTGGGAATTTGTTGGAAAAAAATTGGCATGCCGAAAAGGGGTCATCACGCACAAATGAATGGTATTTTGCCTCCCCAAAAGCCTTGACAAAAGAAAATCATTGCTCATTTCATCTAATGCACTAAATCAGTTGTCAATCCAATTTTTCTAGTTCTTGGATAAAAAATTTGAATAAACCTAATTTCATATAATAAAATGCAAAAGAACAAGTGGGGATGTGACATCATCAGCCCACCTAATGAATATTCACGACGACTGTTTTCACAAAATATTGCAAAACTTTAAAATTCAATAACTTTGTTATTTGCTCTCCGATTTTGATCGAATTTGCAGCATTTTGCTCTTTGAATTTTACTCTTTTTATTGAGATATAAATATCTTCCGCCTGGAGTATCCCTTTAAGCAAGCTTTATCCACACCAAAACATGGGCTCATTTGACATATTGGATCAGGGGAGGGGGGGGGGGGGGGTAAATCAGCCTTAGCCTCAATGTGGACCAGTGTGAACTAATTTCTGTCTGTTACCACTCAACATGTTAAACATAGCAGCAATGATTTCATAAGTGGGGAAGCTAAAAGGGGTTTTCTGTAAATAGGTCTCGATGGCTTCAATTTGACGAGAATAAATCAAATAATTGTTAAAAGGTAGTAATGAATAGGGTCTTAGGTAGTCACATAGTATACTGTGTGTGTTCTACAAACAAAAACCAATTAAAGGTGACTGTTTGCTTGATTGATGGCAATCTATACATGTAGATACACACTCCTTTCCACTTATCTTCGAGTAGTGGTTTCACAAACCTTAAGGCAAAAGGTATTCACCCACCCAACCCATTCCCAATATATTTAATGTGATAAAGCTGAGTGACAAAAATGTATGCTTTAGCCATCTAACGCTTATTATTGGAAGGGCAATCGCTGAATTTCCTTTACCAAAATGGAGAAGAAATATCTCTTAACTTTTGGAACTATTTGACTTGCGGAGAATTTGGGCTATTTATTGTTTCAGTTTCTCAAATTATTATAAGTTTAAGCTTCATCATGTTTTTTTTTCAAATTCATTTTAGAGGAAGTGAAGTAAACAGTCTGAAAAATATAGATTCCTATCTTGATTTTGCCTTACAGTACCCCCCTACCATCACTAGTTTAATTTTCAGGTCACTTGTTTTTACTTAGTTTTTGAGGAGCTTAATTGAGCATGAAATCCTCAGTGGGACGTAGATTCTTTTGCTTGGATGGATGATTACGGCTTTCAAAATGGCTTGAAAATCTTTCTTATGATGAACCTGAAGATGGAAGGAATGTTTCCACGGCCAAGAAGCCACACGTAGGTGGAATATTTTTTCATGGAATATGGTTGTTTCTTTCAATTATCTTTATATCTTGATGGATTCTATGGTGGAAAATAAACAAATGCAGATATTTGATGCTACAACATGTATCTTTCATTGGCATATGATTGGTCATGAAAAGACAGGTGAGTTAGGGCAGTCCTTTTTCTAGACCAAACACATAAACACATGCACCCCCCCAAAAAATATATATATGGTGTACCATGAAACCACTGCATTAATTTCCAGAACATTGAATTTTATCCCTGGTAGAGGTACATTTGTTTGTTAAGATTCCATAATCTGAAATTCATTTGGGAAATATGTTCTGAATAAAAAAAAATTACATGTATTAGGAAATTGCAAGTGGTAACATGAATTCCTGAAAGCTGTACCTTCCTTCTTTACTTCAGGTTAAATCATTACAGTCTTAATCCCAGTATATACACATGGGAATCCATGGAAACGCTTTCCTTTCTGATCAATCTTTGACTTAATTTGTCAACATGTTATTCCTCCGTTTTTAGGGATATGAAGATTTCCTTTTATTGATTTTACATTCGTCAGTGGATACATGTTTGTGGAAAGGAGCTTGAGACAGATTTTAGTTTAATCGAAAAGCGAGACTGATTTCCCCCAAAACATCTGCCCTTTTTCAGTGTTTACTTAAGTTTCCCCCTATTAAATGGAAAAGAATCGACTTATGTTGAGACTGTTCCAACTTTGGAAGCCATATCTATGTTTTTTTTATAGTAGAAATACGTTTTATGGTTCGTTTATTAAGTGTTCTTGGTTTTTCAAAAAAATATTTGTTTGCTTTCTAGGCAATATAATTTTTTTGTTTTCATGTAAATGAAATTACTTGCGTGAAATTTGAAATACAGTCATAGTTCTTTACTATGTTAGGAAAATTCTTTTACTCACAATTTAGCACTACATATTCCAGTTCTCAGAGTTATCCATTTTCAGCCCTTTACAAGAAGAGTGAAAGGTCGACCATTATAATTTTCTGTATGATTAAAACACAAAAGAGGATAAATGTTTTTAAAAGCTTCTTCTAACCTTAGCAATAACAATTTGTTCATTTGGCAATTTTTTTATTTTTCACACTTGATTTCATTTGGTTTCATGATTACTTCTTGAAATTTGCCAACTATTGAGCGTTTTATGCTCTGAACCGTCTAATTCTTGGGTTTAACCCATGGCCTGCTGCAACCTGGATGATTTCAGTTTGAATCCGTTTGAAATTATAAATTAAATTCAGTGGGTTAAAGACTTGTATAAGACAATCTATGCTGTGCTTCAGTTATCTGTTAGTAATGGGGATGCTTCTATAGGACATGTGTTTATCACTACTGAGAGATACTACCAAATCAGATGGTCCTCACTCACTGATAGCATATTACCCCATGAATTAACACCCAAATGGAATCTTAATTATTTGGGGTGCATTGCACCCATTATCACCACTGCCAATGGGATAAGAGATTGATGCGTCACTGACTCACAGGTGAATACATCCTTCATCATTCCATGCGCTCGTCTTTCCTAACCCACTCCAAATGTAAGCGATATGTCGCCTTGTATTATCTAGTGGGGTTGAATAGTGTTCGGTATGGCAGAGAAAGCAAGGAATCGATTTTTAGGTGGGCGTCGTTGTCTACCGACTGTTGTCTGTAATGTGGGACATTATGCAGTACAATTGAATGTCAACTTCATGGAAATGTTGATGCCATCATGGGCGGGTAGGAGTCGGAAAGACTCATTGCATTTTAAAGCCAGATTCAAAGTAGCTGCAGACTCACAGTTGGAGGTGATTTCAAGAAAAAAATCCTTACTTTACAATAGAATTGATATCCTTATAATTTTGAGCTGATCTTATGCTGTGAAATAATGACAAATAACTGAGTAATGCTAGAAAATGTTTAAAAGTCAACAACACAAATAAGCACATGAGAGGCACATGTTATATCAGACATGCATAGCAGATGACAAGCACAACTCCCCTGCATAAATTCTCTTTAAAAAAGGGGCAAATCTTTTTTAAAAAAAAAAGACTTCATATTTTGAAATAAATAAGAAAACTTACAAAGTTGAAATGTATTGATAATGCTTTTATGTAATTTCATAAATGTAACCTCTTTTAGTCTTTAACTGTTTATAAAGAAAGCACTTACATTCTTTTAAGTAAGAATATAACACAAGGTTGTATATGCCAGAAATACTTCAGACTTACTTAGGATGTACCGTGCAATTATCATTCCACTCTGTGTCTCTTTTAATTACAAACATGAATTATCTTCAGAGCACAACGTTGGGCATTCTGTCTAGTCTTCTTTTCATAAACCAAGGTCTGATTTATTATGTGCATATTTTATTAATTTATTCTATATTGTTGTCATTAGCCATGAACATGAAAGGTCACTCAGATGTGATGAGGGAGTGTGCGGTATACTCTATGACGAGGGTAATGACCTATGCTAAGTTCAAACGAGGGGAGGTGCAAAGAGTTAAAGAATCACTGTTATTACAGTCTTTTGTAAATGTGTTATTACATAACAGTCCCTAATGCAAAAAATGAATTTTCCTATTTGTCATCTATGTAAGATATGAAGTTATTATTTGAACATTTTGATGATGGAAAAATTAAAGGGATGAATGGATGTGGGAAGTTAGGGAGGAATGGGTAGATGGATGGATGGATAGAGAAATAATGAATAGAAGGAATAAATGGATGGATGGATGGACAGAGGAATAAATTTAAACATGAAGGAATGGGTGGATGGACTTAAAAATGATTAGATTATAGAAGAAATGGATGGATAGAGGAATAAAATGAATAGAAGGAAGGAATGATGGATGGATGAATTAGTGAATGAATGAAGAAATGAAAGGGAGAACAAATAAAAGAAGGAAGTAAGGAAGGACATGATGAATGAATTAAGGAAGGAAGGCGGGATGGATGAATGATAGGAGTTGATTGATAAATAAGAGAAAGAAGAACAATGATTAGATGGATGGAAAATTGGACAAATGATTGGATGAGTGAGTGAAGAAATGTACTCGATAGATCAGGAAGGGAGGCCGGAATAATGACTGAATGAATTAATAAATAAATGTCTAAATAAATGAGTGAATAAAGGGATGGATGAAAGAGTAAGTGGAGTAAATGGATGAACAGACAAGAAAATGAATGAATGGAGAGAAAAGACACTGATGAAGAATAAATCATCACCCCACCTCCACTGCTTGCCAACATTCTTTTTTTTTTTGGGGGGGGCTCATCCATGTTGATCTTGTAAATAATATGTCCTTGAAATGTGTGAGGATCAGTATGTGTAGATTTGTCAACATCGAACATAATATGCAAGAATCCCCCATGGGACTGTTAGAAAGATAACATGACTTAATGTCATAAGGACACATGTGGCATCTCAAAGCTTGGAAGTTGATTCTTTTCCAATTTTTTTTACTCTTTTTTTCACAATGAATGAATGCGTGATATTAGTTAATCTTTTTATATATTTTTTTATTTTTGCACCTTTGATACAAATAGTTATTTAAAGCTATGAAGAATTCTGAACTTCCGCATTAGGTTTGGATTACAGGCACACATCACATTGCCCTGTATAGTTTGTTCTTTGAAAGGAAATATCATTATCTTCACATACTTCCTTTTGTGACTGTAGAGCAGTGTTATGGTGACATTCTATGGTCAAAGACTTGGGATGTATTCCTATAAAGTACAGCTTGTCGTTTATTGACGAGGACGGCAGGAAATATATGGCCAGTAGTATTGACAGTGTGGTTGGGACAGCTGAAAACCATGCATACTCTATAATAAGTCAATAAACTTAATCTGCGAAATAAACCACTTCATGATTGTAGGGAAAGATGGATGGATTCAGTGTATTTATGAGAGGAGGAGGGAGGCTTAAAGAGGAGAAAGAAGAGAGATATACAGAGCAAAAGTGCTATATAACATTTTAAACAACACTGTGTATGATATGAGCTTTACAGCAGTTTAACATTTCAAACAACCATGCTTAATTCATTTAAGTATTAATATTAAAAATTGCGTTTTGTTGCCGAAGACTCTTAACACTGGTAAAAACTAGTAAAACAGTGTTATATAAAATTTTGACTGTAGGCATGCCCGACTCGCAAGATGGAGGTTTATTCTATATTTTTCTGAAAGACTATTTTCAGTATTTAGTAAATCTATTTGACAGTTTCATAACAATAAAGATACAAAACATATACAATGAATTACTCTAGAAAATCAGTATAAAAACAGGCATGCAACTCCTATCATGCAACATACTAATGCGATTTTAATTACATGTAATAGATGAAGTCAGAGGAATTGTTTGTTTGCATGCTACAAACTTTCCTGAAAATCATGTCAATTGAAGTGACATTCTAATATTGTTGATATCCTAGAGCTGTTGATTAATGAATGTTGCCAATTTGCAAGACATTATTACAAGCTTTGATGGGGTATGATTACATCTTGAAGTTAAGAGACACCTATGAATCAAAGATGCTTTACTGGTGATAAGACCTGTCAATCATGCACAATTAGGAAATCTTAGTCATGACTCTAAATTACTATAGCAGAGGTATATGGCAAGCCAATAACTGCCTTCAACGTTTAATAAAAAATATTGTTTTCACTTGATAAACAATATTTATCAGCAACAAGGCCATATTATATAAAAGCTGTTTATTGGTGAAAAACTGTTTTTTATAAACATTTTTTTTGATGAAAATAGTGTTTTTCGATAAAAATTGTTTATATGTCGATAAATTTATTCATCAATAAATAGTGTTATTTTGCAAACTTTACACCAAAACACTGTTAATCATGAAGCACTTTTTATTGATAAACAGTGTTTTTTTTAACAGTAAAAAAAATATTGTTTTTCATAAAAACTGTCGAAAAACTATGTTTACAAGTCGATAAACATTAAGTGATGAACATTATTTTTAGTAAAAACACTATGTTTATGAACTCCATAAATGTTTATCATTTTTTTTCACAAGCCAACTGTACAACAAGTCGATAAACAGTGTTTAGAAAAACTGTTTATCGACAATGTTTTTTTAATGAATATTGAAAAAAAACACTGTTTATCAACAAAGAGTGTTTATCCAACGAAAGCAATATTTTTCTGATAAACTATTTATGGGTTGATAAACACTGTTTTTTGGGGTAGAAAATCTCTTATTCTACAAAAGAATGTTTTTTCCAAATGAACAGTGTTTTTTGATAGTGTAAATGAGGGATGAATATAGTTTATAACAAGAAACAATGTGTTTTTCATTTGAAAGAAAAGGTTTGTTGATCCACTGAAATATAAATTTTATGATCATACTGCTGCAAGAATAGATGCTGGAATGTGTCTATTTTTTGTATGTAAGACTAAAATTTAACAAAGCATTTACTGATACAGAAAATATAAAGGGGAGAAATTCTAAGTGCAATTTTATTTAAGCATTGATAAAGCACGTAGTTTGTTATTATCATTATGTTGTAAAATGATCAAGTTTTCATGACTGATTTATATTTAATTGGAATCTGTGAGGCAGTATGCTTGTGAAAGTAGGCTGGTTCACATGAGAACATGAACAAACCATCGTTTTATCTACCCTTGTACAATTTTGAAGTTGCCATGTCGTCAATACACTCCAATCTTTCTTTTTATTTAACTCTGAATGGTTATTCAATAATTGTTGATGCACTAGAGTCTATTGTTTCCATTCTGACTCTCAAGACTTTAAGCAGTCTTGGTCGAGAGGAAGTGAGAGTCATTGATTTAGACCTTTCTAAAGTGTCTAGTCGAGGGGAGTGGTAACTTTCACACTAGCCGGAAGCACCCGTTTTAAGTGTGAGTGTGAATGTAAGGATGAAGATGAAAGTATCTAGTCAAGGTAGTAAAAGGTTTCACACTGCCAGAAGCACCCATTTTATTTTTTTGTGATAGTAGTATGACAGATGAAAAAGAGACAAAGACTGGAAAGTAAAAAGAATAAAACAACCCCCAAAAGAAAACAAACTAAAACCCAGGCAACATGATTAAGAATAATTAAGAAATGAATAATAATTGAAAAAATGACTAATTTTGTAACATGAAAATAATTATTTCATATAGATAAGCCTAAGAAATTAATCATAAAATTAAAGGAAGAGAATGAAAAAAAATCAAGATAGTAGAGGAAAGGTAAAGAAAGAGAGAGAGAGTGTTAGGGGGGGCAGGCTTAGATTAATAAAAGGGCAAGGAAATGATACTTGTCCATGTACTGTTTCTACAACTATTTGCTTTAATGCTCCTTCAATCTGCAGGTTGTTTACACAGCAAAAACTGTGGTGTACACTGGTGTACATAGAGGACCACACCAGTTATTTTACACCGGTGTTAAATTGGTGGTGTTAGTTTTACACCTGTAGGTGTTATTACAACACTTTTGGTTGTTACATTTACACTCTTTGGTGTTCAATCTTTAGGGTGTAATTTTAACACCTCAGGGTGTGGTCGTCTATTAACACCAATTGGTGTCAGTTTTAACACCACAGTTTTTACAGTGTATATACATGCATATTGTATGTACTCTTTAAACATGAATAGTCATATTCTCTTATAATGTATCATGTCTCAAATGTGTGGGTTGACCAATTATACTGCTCTTGAGTTCTAGGGTATTGAGAAACTTCACTCCCTATATCATTTACTGTAAAAGCTGTTATTTTCGCGTACAGAATTTTTCGCGAATCGCGGGGGTCCCGACATTTTTGCGTGTTGTTAAATTCGCGGCCGATCGGCAATTCGCGAAATCCACGAAAATAAAACCCCCGCGAAAATAACAGCTTATACAGTATCAGAAGGTCATGTAGCAAATCAAGAACCTGCACCTGAAAAAAAATCTTTACAAGTGCTAACAAACATGAGATGTATGTGCTGAAACATAATGTGTAAGGAAAGAAGTGTGATAAGTGCTCATGATGTAAATTAGGAATGAAATGACAGTTTTAGTTAATCATCATAATAATTTAGATGCATATTTCATGTCACTATTTTATGATAGGCTCCCTCCTTTTAGATGTCGTTTTAATACATCTCACAAGAGTCTTATCAGTGAGTGGCAATCTGTTATGTGTGATTTAAGGCCCCTTGAGATTGGTGTGAAGCCAGATTTTGGAATAAAACGTAAAATTTGATGAGAATGTTGAGACATGGATCATCTTACGGTTTAAACTTCTAAATCATGATGCAAATCACTGTATTATGTCAAATCCTTGACTATGCTTCCATAACAATAAAAGTGAATTTAATATATAGTCGTAGTGACGTCATTGTAATCATAAGATTGGCTATGATTTCAAACCAATCAAAGGCTTGCAATCATCCAAAATTGTTGTTGTTAATTTGAACCTCAAGTAAAAAGCTACTTTTCATTCTATTTTTCAGAAAATAACAAAAATTCAAAATCCATATCATTTCCCGGTTGTAAGGTTTGTGGAGGGAGGGCTTTATACATTATTAGGTGGTCTGTCTATGACAGATCACCTATTGTTTTCGTCAGAATTTTCTTTCTTTATTTCTTTATTTCTTTCTTTATTCTTGGCACCTATGTTTGTCGCCAACTTTTCTCGAAATTGGCTGAATCAATTTTGCTGATTTTTTCGTCATATATAGAATCTATCATAGAGACCTCAAAATAAGCTTTTCAAGGTCATATGGTCATGATGACGTCATCTACGCGCCATTTTGTAAAATTCTTCATTTGATCATATCTTCATTATCAATTATCAAAACTTAACAATATTTACATGACATTAACTTCATGTCAAGGGTCAAATGTCAATGTCATCAAAGGTCATGTAGAGGTCATGACGCGCGCGTACGCGTGCGTCAAAGGTAAAAAAATTCTCCAAATGGCCTATAAAAATTTTTGGGTACGTTTTAGGTCATTTTAAGCATTTCAAAAATTTGCGCGCGCGCACGTACGCGCGCGCGTTTCCGCGCGTAACGCCTGAACGCAACACATAAACACCGTTTTTTTTACATCATTGCATTGATAATAAAATTTTGAACAATTTGATACCTTGATCAACCTTCTACGACCATTAATAACGAAATTAACACCCGTTAAAGTTTGCAGCACGTGTGCGCGCGAGCTCTCACTATTGGCCATATATGGGCAAAAACATGCCTTTTGAAAATTCACTGTAGCTCTTTAAATAGTCCGTTGACGCCAATTTTTTTTTTCATATATCGATAGAGTATGAGTTGTAGATTTGATTTCATGTCACCAATGTCCCTCAATTATATCGTGACGTCATCAAAATGGCGCCTAAACTAAAAATTTTAATTTTTTTAAAATGACGTCATCAAATTTATGCAAATTTGGTTGTAACTTCTTGAATATAGATCGTTTTTCACCCAGATTTTCATATATTGTAGTTTAGAAGCTACTCTTTCTCGTCATTAACATGAATTTTCGTTTTGAGAAATGCATCATTGCGTAAAATAGCGATGAAAAGAGGCATGTCATTTTTCCTCATTTTGCGTGTAATCTCTATGGGACATGACTTTTTCTCAAAACTAGATTCGACATTCCTCTATTTCGTGAGCCATATCTCCATTTTTTCTTGTCGGTTTTCCCTGAGCTCTTACTATGTGGTAGCTGAGATCCTACGCTTTCGGAAGTGTGCCCTCCATTTTTTGATCAGATGCCGGGATCATGCCCGTTTTTCACTTGCAAAATTGGTATTGTAATTCTCAGAATTGCTTACGTGTAATCTCTATGGGGAATATCGTAGCTCAATGGATAACGCATTTGACTTGCTTTCTCGAGGGCGGAGGTTCGAGTCTTGGGGTGAACAAGATGATTTTTTTTTCAATTTTTTTTTCTTTTTGCCACCTCTTACCTGATCCTTTATGATAATTAAAAGGCATAAAAGTTTAAATTTAGCAAGATAAAACAGATTATAATTGCTTTTTTCATATAACATGCACTGTCATACATCAAAGAGACCCTTTTCACAGAGCTTTATCATCTCCCGTCTTTCACAAGTATTCCATCCATAATGAGCATTTCGATGTCATCATGAAGATCATATTGACATGCATGAACATGGTAATAGTGATCATGATTGCGAGTATAAAGACAGACCACCTAATTCGTCCGCATGACGAATTAAATTCTAGTTGTTATTTGTGATAGAAAGCAACATTCATACATTATCATCATTTACAACAGGTAGCATGTTCAATACATTGCTACAGTGTTGCGGTGAACATATCATACGTCACAATGTGTGCTATTCATGGTCATACATAATACGACACAATGCATGAAATAGCACACTGGGCATTATGGGGGATTATTTATGATCAAAGATTCTCCAGCACAAACTTGGTCAGATGTAGATTGCAAGAGATGACTGATTGCTTTTGGCTACTGATAACATGATAAATATCAATTGATGATAATATCAGAAGGGAGAACGATGTCAGTGAATTGAAAATAAGTACAGTAAAACCTTCCTATTAAGACCACTCAAGGGAAACTGAAAAAATGGTCATTGTAGACAGGTGGCCTTTATAGACAGGCTCTATAACACATATCCCTTTCAATGGGAGACAATGTTCGTGGCCACACAGTAATAATATATATGTCATGCTGTTTAAACCCGTCACTTTGACAAGTTGTTTAAACTTTTACACAATTGTTTAAGCTTTTTAAAAAAAATTATTTGGAATTTTTCAACATCTTGCTAAAAAAAATTAAACAACTTGTTTCAAACTTTAACCAATTGAAGCTAGAGTGACATGCTTAAACAACCTGCTTGAAATTTTACACAGCGTTTTACAGTGTACTTGACTGCTAGAAAGGTTTGACTGTAATGGTTTGGATGTCACCACTCATAAAGAATGTTTTTAATCTTGTAAGTAGATGGAAGGGAGAAATTAAAACATCTATTATCCCCCACCTGATGAAAAATAAGTTGCATGTGATCATGAAATTAAACATGAAAATATGTCAAATATTTTTGACATGAGATAGCGAGCAAAACCCCTCCTGAATATGAAGATGATCATTCTTGAAAACGTGAGGAAAAAAATATTAAATTGCAATGATAATCTTAAAATGATATTGGTCGAAACATCATATGGCAATGGACAAATTGGTCTGCTTGACAAGTTTGCCTCGAGGCAATGTCTGCTCTAAAACATGTTTGCAAGTCAGAGATGTTTTATTTGAAAAGATCAAGGGGAAATTAAAACGTTTGAGAAATGTGATGTTTTGAAGGTTTAATATTTTGCAAAGCTATTTTTGGAGTTACCTCTTCTTTTTTGGTGCCATGGAACATTATTTTAAGGTTGCATTTTTTGGATGTTAAATGCCAAGTTGATTTATATCTGGAAATAACATGTTATGATGAAATCAAGAAAACAGTAAAAGCCTTTTAAACAAAGTGATGAAATATTACAGCTATACCAAAATGTATAGCTGAATGTGCACTGTTAAAATCATTTCGATCTGCATAACCATTAGAAGTGCATTCTTTATAATCATAATCACCAGTATCTGGCTGTATAAAGTTTACCATGGAATAGTACACTATAAAAGTAAAAAAAATATGAAAAAAAATTAAAACAACATATATGTATACAATTCATACAACCTGGCTTATCTTATCTTAACATTTCAAAGTTTGAATCAATCGTCGGCAGTCTTGCGAACCATTGTATCACACAGAGAAAATCGACTTCAAAGTTTGCTATAATTTTCACACTTAGTTCCCCAGCCTTGGAACATAATCATTGCTAGAAAAATACATCGTTGGAAAGACCAAGACAATTGCTTGACAATGGTATCCTTATTTTTACACAAAAGCAAGGATCAGAGAAAATATAGCAAAAGAGCTACATGCTTGTCAATAAATCGTAAAAACAATTTATACTATGCCGACAAGATAAATCGTTCAGAGAAGTCGCATCGCAAATACACCATGTATAAAAATACCCTCACAAAAATTTTGCGCAGCGAAAAACGAAAATACTTCACAAACCAATTAATTCATTTCAAGCATGATATAAGAAAAACGGTTACACTTCGTAATTCCGAAGCTTCGTAATTCCGAAGGTTCTTTATTCCGAAGGTTCGTAATTCCGAAACACGTAAATTGCCTATACCTCGATGTTCGTTAATCCGAAAACGAAAAAGGGTTCGTTAATCCGAACATTTGTGGCGTAATTCCGACGATTCGTTATTCCGAAGGTTCGATAATCCGAAAACGAAATAAGGTTCGTTGTTCCGAAGGTTCGTTAATCCGAAAACGAAATAAGGTTCGTTGTTCCGAAGGTTCGTTAATCCGAAAACGAAAAAAGGTTCGTTGTTCCGAAGGTTCGTTGATCCGAAAACGAAATAAGGTTCGTTTTTCCGAAGGTTCGTTAATCCGAAAACGAAATAAGGTTCGTTAATCCGAAAACAAAATAAGGTTCGTTAATCCGAAAACAAAATACGGTTCGTTAATCCGAAAAATGAAAACCGGGAAAGCAGAGGCAGAGGCAAGGGGAGGGGGGCGGGGACACTGTTGCCGTTCAATTATTATGAGGATGCGAAGGCAAGGGCGGCAGAACGAATTTTCGTTGGGGGTAAAGCCAAAAAATGAAACTCATACGTCAAAAGGGCACTTTGGTGATATTTTCACCTTAAGATTATCATCTGCTTGAAGTCATTGTGTGTTTGATAGTGATTAAGTAGAGAAAAACTTTTTTGAAGTGACTTCTTATTATGGCAAAATGTATATTTAGGCTTTATTTTTCGGGAGAGAGTATAATGAGCGAGCGGCTTGGTAAAACAAATTCAAAGGTGAAGTTGTATAACTTTTTTGTGGTCAATTATTCTTAAAATGGCATTATTGCGAGGTGTTGCGAGCGTGAATCACAAGCTAAAACTTTAGGTTATTTCAATAAAAAATGAAAATTAGTTTTTAAAAATCCGAGCAGATTTCTGCTGTCATTAAAAAGATTTGCATCTAACTAAAGAATTAACACGAGCGCAAAACGCGAGCTTAAACATACTGACCAGAAAAGAAACATGTTAAAGAAAGCATTTAGTGACCTCTTTAGGATGCATATTTCACCAATCGAATGAGAGTGCGAAGCGCAAGCTGAAAATTTTCAATATTCCAGTCCTGAAAACTTAACTTGTATACTTTAAAAAGAGTATTTTATTTAAAAAAAACATGAAAAACGGCATATTTATTTTTGAAAAAGGAACTTTCCCATTTGGGAAAATATTAATTCCCCTGTTTGTTATTTCATTTTTGATGCCCCCTGCCTCCCTCCCGGCGGATCAAACTCTCGTCAAATAGAGGGGGGGGGGACAATTTTTTTTAGCCATATTTTCCTTGATCGGCAGTTTAAAGTTTATTTTTGTTTGTTTCTTTGAAAGGGTAGTCCTAACAGTCAATAATTAGCTTTATCCTTATAAAATAAAGTAAATATGTAATAACATGATAAACCCTTCTTAAATAATGCGAGCGCGAGCTATATATATTTTTTAATATGTTTGTGATCTTCAAAGCGAGATGCCTATGTAACTAAATTTAGATAATAACTGCTAGCAAGAAGCGCGAACAGAATTTTTAAATATATAAGCTCTGACCTGATCTAAAGGGGACATTTTAAGAACTTTTTGCAGTTAGCCATGAAGACGATGCGTGTTTTAACCAATGGCGGCGGAAAGTATTTTTTTTTTTTGGGGGGGGGCAAAGCAAAAAAAAGGGGCCAAAAGGGGCAATTTGGTGCAAACGGATATTTTCACCATTAGATTATCATCTGTGTAAAGAGGTTGTGTGTTTTGTAGTAACTAAATTGAGCACAATTTTTTTAAGTGATCACTAAAGTTATATATTTACGTTTCATTTCTGCGAGCGTAGAGAGCAAGCGGTTTGGGGGAAAAAGTCAAATCTGAAGATGTAAAATTCACCTTTTTGGTCAATTACTGTTAAAAGGGCATCCTTGTGAGATGTTGCGAGCGAATCACGTGCTCAAACTTTTGGAAATTTCATGTGGGCCTAGAATGATAATATTGATATAGATATTATTTACCCAGGGAAGCCACTTCAGTTCTGAAAACTATTCTCCCAGCTATTATTATTTTTTTACAAGAATGCTTAGAATGTCCAGTTTTTAGGTTGGAAAATCGGAAAAATTTGGCTCACGTTTCTCGCTCACATCAAGTATTGTTCATTGAGGAACTCATTCTATTCCTGGTTACAAAAAAAGAAGTATGAAATGTCCAGTTTTCAGGTTGGAATATCACAAATTTTAAGCTTGCTGTTCGCGCTCTCATTATTTAGTTCGTGAGATATATATTCTATTCATGAGTCACTAAATGCAGTCCTTAAAAGATTACTTTCTGAAGCCTGTTGCATAAAACTTTTTACCTGAGAAAACTCTGGTAAAAACTGAAAACTAAGGTTAGTCTGATTTCCGCCATTGACTTTAGCACAGGGCAAAAACTCCTGTAAAAACAACCTGAGTTTTCTCAGGTAAAAAGTTTCATGCAACGGGCCCCAGGTCAGTATATAAACAAATTACAGCTCGCCCTCGCATTAATTCTTTAGAAAGATACACATCTTTCTCACGATTACAAAAAATGCTCCGAATGCTCACTTCGCGTCTTGTTACATGAAATGTCTACTAGTTTGAGCTTGCGATTCGCGCTTTCAACATCTCGCAAGGATCATTATTAGTATTATTTTTATTTTTATTACCACCAGCAGAAGCTGTTATTAAAAATGACATCCCCTCCAATACAAATCCTATTATCTAGAGGTTGCTCGCACGCTTCCAACACACTTGATCCCCTGCATCTTTAATTAAACCATTTGCTTAGGCAGCAATTGCTCAGATAAAATCGAAATTAGCCTATGCTTGATCAGGGCGCCTATATTCTTAATGAAATACATGCTTTGGCCCCAACACACGCATGTATCATCGATCGTTATTACTATCATTGCATAATATCGTGTAATCTTGTAATGACAACATCGTTTTTGTTACCAAAATGAATTATTTTCATTTTCGGAAATACGAACCTTATTTAATTTTCGGATTAACGAACCTTATTTCGTTTTCGGATTAACGAACCTTCGGAATTACGAACCTTATTTTGTTTTCGGATTAACGAACCTTCGGAATTACGAACCTTATTTCGTTTTCGGATTAACGAACCTTCGGAATTACGAACCTTATTTCGTTTTCGGATTGACGAACCTTCGGAATTACGAACCTTCGGAATTCCGAACCTTCGGAAATACGAACCTTCGGAATAACCGAACCTTCGGAATTACGAAGCTTCGGAATTACGAATGTATGCGAGAAAAACATGGCAAACTATGAACAGGGCCTTGAATAAGTATAGCGTAAAATCGAACATAAGAACAATAAAACACAATGATATCGAAATTCATGATTCTGCGCGGATAGCTGACATATTCAATCAATATTTTTCACAGATCGGAAAAAATCTAGCCGACAATATACCATTAACACAAAAGAAATTTACCGATTTCACTCACCGACCAAATCCTAATTCTCTTTTTCTATTACCAGTACATAGGAATGAAATAATAGATACAGTGAATAATTTAAAAAACAAAAAGAGTTGTCGTCATGATGGTATTGAAAATATTTTATTAAAAAATGTCATAGAATATATTGTTGATCCTTTAGTACACATATTTAATCTATCCTTAATTAATGGCGTCGTTCCCGACAATATGAAAATATCTAAGGTAATACCTGTGTACAAATAAGGAGATAAGAATAATGTATGTAACTATAGACCGATATCTTTATTGCCTACTCTATCAAAGATTCTAGAAAGAGTGATATATACAAGACTATTAGAATTTTTGAATAAATATAACATAATTTCTGACTTTCAATTTGGATTCCGCCAAAAGCATAGTACTTCTCATGCCACTCTTTCATTTGTTGAAAAAATCACAAAAGCTATTGATAACTTTGAACATACAGTAGGTGTTTTTCTGGACCTCTCCAAGGCCTTTGACACTATAAATCATGAAATACTACTATACAAACTTGAAAATTACGGAATCCGTGGAAAGGCCTTGGAGTGGTTCAGGAATTACCTAATAAACCGTAAACAGTTTGTTAACATAAATGAACAAAATTCTTCTCTACTAAAGGTTAATTGCGGTGTTTCTCAAGGCAGCATACTGGGCCCACTTTTATTTTCGATCTATGTAAATGACATTCACAATTCTTCGACAATGTTATCTCATATTCTTTTTGCAGATGATTCAAATGTACTTTATTCTCATCCTAATCCCGATATTTTAGTCAATATATTGAACATTGAACTGGAGAAGCTAGTACAATGGATAAGATCTAATGAATTGTCAATCAATGTACAAAAAACGAAATGTATGCTTTTCAGCAATTCTTTAGATAAATTACCATACGATATTAAATTGGACAACGCTGACATTGAAGTGGTCACTACAACAAAATTTTTAGGTCTGATAGTAGACAACAATTTATCTTGGAAAACACACATTGATTTTATATGCCGTACAATTTCACGCAATATTGGTGTTATAAATAAGGTCAAGTTTTTTCTTCCAACTTCCTCCTTAAAAATGCTTTATTCAACATTAATTTTACCCTATCTAAACTACGGGATAATTGTCTGGGGAAATACACATACATCATATCTAGAACGAATATTGCTTTTACAGAAAAAGGCATTGCGTGTTATTTTTAATATGTCCTGGAGATCCCACACAGACCAATTGTTTATTGACAATAAAATCTTAAAAGTAAAAACATTATATCAATATAACTTGGGTCAATTTATGTATCAATTAAATAATAATATGCTACCATCAATCTTTGATTCTTCGTTTAATAAAAACAAAACTATTCATAAATACCCTACACGTCAATCAGAGGAATTTCATTTTCCTCTACCCCGGACAATTCTTGCCAAATCCATCTTCACTTTCGAAGGCCCTCGACTTTGGGGCACTCTTGATAATACTATCAAAGATTCCCCAAGCCTAAATTCTTTTAAATTTAAGTTGAAAAAGTTTCTCCAAGATACTCGTTAGTTTTTTTAACTCTTCATCACTCATACATTATATTTTTCATATATACTCAGCACTACGAGCTGTGAAATATGATATTTTTTGTTTTCCTGTTCAGTAAATTCGCTTTGAATGTTGGGGCAAGAATCTGGAGACCACTGATCTTGCTATTTTCTCTCATTTTCTATTTCTTTCTTTTTATTTCTTTTAAATTATTCATTCAGATAGATTTAAGTTCAAATGTCTACTATGTTGGGTTTGTGTTTTGTTTATATTCTTCATACGTGTGTTATAGGAGGCTGCATCCTACAAGCTTCGCTTTTTAGCAGCCTCCTCCGTTTCCGACCTGTTATCTTGATTATTATACATAATAAGTTTCTTTGTTTTATTGATTATAATTATATCAAGATGTATGTAACAAAACTATTGTAAATGTAAATGATTGTTGGAAATGGAAAATAAATGAAATGAAATTGTAATTTCGGTTTGAGCGGTTTAGATTTCCCCCGTACAAAAGCTCCATAGGGAATACATCAACCCTGACCGCGATTTCAAATTTTCAATGTGCGCGGTCAGTCAAAACGTATCGCTTTTCACGTGCAAAGTCAGTGCAGTGCAGATGACCGATACGGTTTAGCTGACCGCGCACATTGAAATCGCGGTCAGTCAAAACGCTGTATTGCTCTGTTACAGTAAACGTTTCCAAAGGGATTTGCGCATTTTATTAAAAAAATGTATGGCATTGCTGTGAAAATCCTCTCATATCTCAGAAAATAAAATAAACTGCTGCCTAGAAATTTAGTTATGAATAGAATAGGACTCGTACTTAAATTTTCTGCAAAAATCTCAAAATTGATTTTTGACGAAAATTGACTGATATGACGGTTCGGACAAAATATTTTAAAAATATAAACAACAATTTTTAATTTTTAGAGTAAAGAAGCCCCTACATAGTGAGGGAGATTAACAAATAGAGAGAGGAAGACAGACAGACAGATAGACAAAAGGGGAGGGGGTCAGAACATAGTGAGTTAAAAAACTGGGGGGGGGGGGCATGAAGACAGCTATGCAGAGATATTGAGATTGTCATACACATATTGACAGTGTTGCAGAAGGCAAGCATCAGGTTAACCCTAACATTGGAAAATAAAGCAATGATTTGATTTACAAATTGATCAAGTATTGAATAACTAGTAGAAGTGGGTCGAAAATGAGCAAATGCCAATTGGATTGTCATACTTACTGTTACCATGGCAATGACATGATTATGCTACCTCATCTCGGGAGCATTTATTCCTTACTATAGCGCTGAAAGCAAATGATGTGCATTATGCATGCAGGTTCTGTCTGTCTGGTATAAGGATGATTGAGTCGGTGAATAATACTCCAAACACTTCTGGATTTTAGAATAAGGGGAATAGGAGGTGATATTTCTTTAACCTTCACTGCATGTTTTAGCAAGGTCCTCCTTTGTTGAGAAGTCGCATGATTGTCTATCTCCACTACTTCTATGTCTACTACTTCTACATCTACTACTTCTACATCTGCTACTTCTACATCTACTACTTCTACATCTACTACTTCTACATCTGCTACTTCTACATCTACTACTTCTACATCTGCTACTTCTACATCTACTACTACTGCTGCTGCTATTACTACTACTACTACAACTACTACTACTACTACTACTACTACTTCTACATCAACTACTTCTACATCTACTACTTTGACATCTATCTACTTCTACAGCAACTACTTCTACATCTATCTACTTCTACATCTACTACTTCTACATCTACTTCTTCTACATCTACTACTTCTCAATCTGCTACTTCTATATTTACCACTTCTACATCTATCTAACAATACATCTACCACTTCTGCATCTATCTAACAATACATCTACTACTTCTACATCTACTACTTCTACATCTACTTCTACATTAACTACTTCTACATCTACTACTTCTACATCAACTACTTCTACATCAACTACTTCTACATCTACTACTTCTACATCTACTGCTTCTACATCTACTACTTCTACATCTACTTCTACATCTACTACTTCTACATCTACTTCTACATCTACATCTACTACTTCTACATCTACTACTTCTACATCTACTACTTCTACATCTACTACTTCTACATCTACTACTTCTACATCTACTACTTCTACATCTACTACTTCTACATCTACTACTTCTACATCTTCTACTTCTACATCTACTACTTCTACATCTTCTACTTCTATCTCTACTACTTCTACATCTACTACTTCTACTACTTCTACATCTACTACTTCTACATCTACTACTTCTACATCTTCTACTTCTACATCAACTACTTCTACATCTACTACTTCTACATCTACTACTTCTACATCTACTACTTCTACATCTACTACTTCTACATCTACTACTTCTACATCTGCTTCTACCTATACTACTTCTACTACTTCTACATCTACTACTTCTACATCTGCTTCTACATCTACTACTTCTACATCTACTACTTCTACATCTACTACTTCTACATCTACAACTTCTACATCTACCGCTTGTACATCTACTACTTCTACATCTGCTTCTACCTATACTACTTCTACTACTTCTACATCTACTACTTCTACATCTGCTTCTACATCTACTACTTCGATATCTGCTAATTCTACATCTATCTACTTCTACATCAACTACTTCTACATCTATCTACTTCTACATCAACTTTTTCTACATCAACTACTTCTACATTAACTACTTCTACGTCTCCTACTTCTACATCAATTTATCTACTACTTCTACATCTTCTACTTCAACATCTGTTATTGCTACACTCGCTACAATTCTACCATTACTACTGCTACTTCTAATTGTACATACTAAAATATATCTAAAACTTTAGTACTAACCTACTATTTGTTTTATTTGTGTGTGTGGGGGAAGGGTGTGTGTTGTGTGTATTATACTGTATGATATCTGCTATTTATAATATTAGTATGTTCATCTCCTTTCCAATGATGCATGATTAACGATCACCATGTGAACTCATCATGACCCGTAATGTCTGGTTAAAACAAAGGCAATGCTTTTGTCTTTCTCAAAAGCAATCTTTTTCCAAAGACGAGGGAGCCTCAAAATCATCAGCGTTCCGGGAAGCTATCATTATTTACCTTTTGACCGAGTAAGATCAATTTTCTTTCTAATGGAGAGAAACGTTATCCCTGGCCAGTTGAGTGGTAGAAATCCGAGTCATCTGTCGATTTTGAGTGTATGGGGCATCCATCCATTCCTCTCACTCTATCTTTCTTCTTGTCTTTCTCATACTCTATTCTTTTACCTCATGCTATGTCTAGTTATCTTGCTTTCTTGTTTCTATTCTTTCTCTCTTTCCTCATACCATCTCCATCTCTTTCCTTTTCCCTGTTTCTTTTTCTCCCCTCACTTCTCTTTCTTTCTTCTGTCCGACTGTCTTCTCCCTCTCTCCATCAACCCCACCTTCTCTTCTTTGTTCTTTTCCTCTTTTTCTCCCTTGTTTCTCTATCTCTTTCTTTCCTTTATCTGTTTTCGTCTTTCTCTAATCACCTTGTTTTTTACTTTCCTTCTCTCTATTGTTCCTCTCTCTTAAGTTGGCCCCACTTTTTTCCTCTACTCCATTAGCCTCTCTTTATTTTCTGTCCCGTATCCCTCTTTCTTTCATCTTTCTCCCTCTCTCATATCAGTTGGTTTCTCTTTTCCTCTCTCTTTTCTTTTTGTGTTTGTCCTTCTCTATCACTCTTACCTAGACTCCTCCCCTCCCTTTACCTTGCACTCATATACTCTAGGTATGAATAGTGTGACCAGAGGGGTGTTTCATAAATATTTGTAATCTGTCCTTTATATGTTAATTAGGCTGAGAAACACTTGATGTGGTAACTGTAAAAAAAGGAGTGTTTCGTGAAAGGGCTTGCCAGACATTTTATCCGACAAGTTCCATTTATCCGACAGTTACAATACTAATAGTGGTTCTAAGACAATCAGAATGAAGAAAAGTTGTCAGATCTAACAACAAAAAAGGTTTATGAAACACTCGCAAAATTTTGTCTAAAGGCGCTGTCACACCTTGGCGTTTTAGACAGCGTATGCCCAACGTGTGAAGAATTTGGCGAATACGCTGGCGTACGTCGAATACGTTACGGGTAAGTTTTGCATACGTTAAGAGTACGCTTAAACACGCTGGTATACGTCGTCATACGGCGAGGTCGTCGAAAAATTTTGTGCAAGCACACAATTTTTCGACGTATGCCAGCGTATGGCTCATACGTCCCGCATACGCGGGCCATAAGTTGGAGGCAAGTTACGCGATCGTTGATACACGTTGACACACGTTACTCGTAAGTTACTCATAAGTCGATGTACGTCGAGATAATGGCCAGCGTACCTTAAAACTTACTTCTAACCTATGATTAACGTGCTTTGAACGTATGTGTAACTAAACTCCAACCTATATTGACGTATGAAATTTGACGTGAAATATATTGACGTATAACTTACAGCTACCGTATAATGGCGTATTGACAACGTTTATAGGAATTGGTATATAAAGGTGGGGTTCACAGGAGTTTTCTTCGGCATGGCGGTGGTGTTGATACGGTGATGTATCGTGCGGTTATGATTTGAATAGTCGAGCGGCAGCATTTTTATAGGCTACGACACGTGTTCGTCAGCGATACGCTGCCGCGCGCTATGCGTAAGTTAGGCTATCGTAGGGCATAAGTTGTGTACGCCAGCATTACGCTAAGCATTCGTTGGAATACGTTACTTATAAGTTAACGAAGCGTTCGATATAAGTTACTAATACGTTATGTATACGTCCAACTCGTTATGAATACGCTAAGTATACGCCCAGAGTTGAACAAAAAATATCAAAGTTCAGCGTATGCCGACGTTTTAGAGAAATTTTGATACGTCGGGCATACGCTGAATAAAACGCCAAGGTGTGACACCACCTTTACAGAGGATCCGACAACTACAAGTCCTCCCCTAGATTCAGGTTTAAATTTAAAGCTTTCAGATAAGAATTCAAATCCTCTGAGATTAAAAAACTAATCCTAGGCATGAAATTGAACCTGGATCAGCACTGGATTAAAATGGCTAATGTGGTTCTTGATGTAGACCAATCATCATCCATGTCTTTGCAGTGTAAGTACTGGTAATCTAGTCTACTGCAGTCATGCTTATATAATTGTTGCACCTGATCTCGGGTAGATATGAACTAAGCTGAAATACTTTTCATGGTTCTCTTAACATCCCTTGATAAACAACCAAATCCAAGAGAGCCAAATAAAACTGTGTGTTGAGAGGCAGAAGAGCATTAAGTCAATGTTTGCTGATGTGAATAGTGTCCTTTATGCACTGATCAGTATGTCTGGCTGCATGCTTGAAGAGAGCTGACACATCCCTGAGGCACACACAGCATATGGTTCTTCCACGTGTTGCACAAAGAATGTAGAAAGTAGAAATAAAGTTTCACTTGATGGTTTTATTTTTATGATGCTCTGACATTTCAAGGAGCGTTGGAGGCATCAGTATCCAAATAAAGCGGCATTGGATTACCCGCAAGGCGTCAAATTGGCAATCCTGATTCCGTATGTGCATTGACGGTGGAGCGAGCTGCAGAATTCTATTCAGAATGGAGCCAGATTGCATATAATGACTCAAATCATGGTGCTTCCATTTCTTCCTCAGTTTTGCTTTATTGCGATGTCTCGTTGGAATTGCAGATTTCAAGTTTGGCGAAAGGCGATCCTATGAAAAATGTGCCAAGCACAGAATGAAGTCACTCTAAAAGAACACTATGCCCATAGACCAGGCAGTATATTTACTATGGTTTCTAGTCTCATTGTCTACATATTGATAAAGGGGTTGAGGGGGGGGGGGGTTCGGACATCAGTTTAGTTCCGGGTTCCGAAAGATGATAATGGATGTTTAGAAAATGAGAGAAGTGTTGAAGACTTCAGTAGTAAACTTTCCCTTTTGATGATTTTTAACCAGAAAAATGATATAAAATTACTAGTGGATAATAAGAAAACCCCATGATGACGAAAATTACTATGGCAGTGAGATATAGTGTTCCTACTGTTGTTCGTTCTTTGCACTAAATCAATTATACTGGCATACATTCTTCACTGGTGTATGTTTGTGAACTATGGATATTCAACAATAGAGGTTTAAGTGATAAGTACATTTGATGCTCAGTTCCTTATCAAATGTCTGTATAAAATAAATAAAATAGTTTTCTTCACTTTTGAAGCATGGGCAAAGAATAAAGGGTATATAAGAAAGGTAATAGCCAGTCCCATGGATGCAAAGCGGATGTAAAACATTAAAAAAACCTTGCCATCCGTTGTATAATGCTATGCATTTGTTGTAGGCTCATTGCATAGGTGTTACATATGCTCTATCCAAGTCTCCGTCCACAGTGATTTTATCCGCGCAAAAGTTTTGAGCTGCACAAAACTTAAAGAGCAGATGAACTTTCCACCGTGTATGACGTAAATCCACAAGGTTAACAAGCAACAAACATCCCATGTCCGTTATCTTCCGTTAAACGTCCGCTGCATCCTCTGGGCATCCTCGCAACTCCAATTCACTGCAGCGGAACAATGGAAAGAGGGAGAAAATCTAAGATACATGGAATGTCTATACATCGTTAGTACCACGGAAATAGAAAGGATGTAAGCAAATGCATCTCATATATAAAGTATCAAAGCCCCCAGTAACCCCTTCGGAGCTGCCATTCACTTCTATCCACTAGGCTTCTGATGAACATTTGTTTAACATCCCCTCTAAATACTACCGACGTCTATTATTTCTGTTATGTTTTTCGCAAATTATTTCGCTTAATCTGTCAATTTCTGGAGCGGATGAAAATGAATGGAGCCACCCCTGAAATTTTGCTCGTCCCCTGTGTCCTATATGAATACGTTTCGCACCCATTGGCCAGTGAAACCAGGCCTTGAAATATGTGTAGAAATAAACTGTTTAAATTTTTGGCTTCCCATAATTTAGCCTTAGGTTAGACCATAGTCAAAGTTAGTTGGCTCTGTCACTCCTTAAATTCGTTTTTAGATTAAACTTTATTTGCCCTGTGGATGTTTTATGCTGATTCATGTAGCCCTAGAAACATTAATTTATCATTAGAAATTATTTTTACTTGCATGACAGGGTCATTGCACTCTTCCCATGGGATTTCTCAGCATATTGATGATCCGTGGAACAGTGATTAGGTCTAATAAACTTCTAATAATGAAGGTTCATTCAGAGGCCAGTAACTCATAAAAATGGTTGTAACACTTTATCTTGAGGTGAACTTAAATGCTTTTCACACTGCACTTTTTGTCCTAAATTGGTGGGGCTAAGGGGGGGGGGTCTTAGCTCCACCAATTTCCCGGGGTTATAAGCTTAGCCCACTTTGTTTTCACACTACGGTTTAGCAAAGTGGCTAGCACGGTAAATAGTACGGTACTATCTTGCCCTGCAAAAAAGCAGGGTTAGCCGGCTTATTGTGGTGCTAGCACCACAATTGCGGTGCTAAGAGATGCAGTGTGAAAACGAAACAGGGCTAAGGAAAGTGGGGCTAAGCATGGGGCTAAGCATTAGCCAATCACAGAGGTCGAATTGCACGTTAATCACGCTCTATTTGTAAAACCATCAATATTCATGAGCTGAGGGATAGTCCGGGGTTAAGGCATTAACCATGCTTGAGCAGATAGTATGGGGTTAAGAAAGACAATGTAAATCGAAAAAAAGATAGTATGGGGTTAAGGAAATGCAATGTGAAAAGCATATTAGAGTCATCTATGACACCTATTCAACTTGTCCATGAATCTGCTTCGTGTTATATCATCACATCAGTATTTTTGTATTATTTGCTTTGAATTTTCAGTGTGCGACAAGTTCTTCACGCAAAATTAAAGCATGACATAAAAATGCTGTATTTACAAACATTTATCAAACCCAAATGTAGAGAGTTCATGAGAATAAAAGAACCCAAAAAGGTGCAAAGATAAGTGTCACTGAATGGATGCTGTTTTTGACATAAAAATAATCTTTATTAAGCGATTGTCTGCTTCATGTGAAATATTATCCTCTCAAAGACGTAAACCAAGTCAGAAGTGCCTAATGAACTCTTGCACGCGTGCACTGACTGCGTGTCCCAGATAAGCTAATGTTTCAACCCCCCCTCTCACGACGAACATGTATTCATCCTTCTTAGGAAGGCCTTTGAAGATTTCCTTTCAAAGACTCCTCCTTGAGAGGGAAATTGATTTCTTATCCGCATGTTCTACTTTAGAAGGGTATTGTCTTCGGGCGTTTGACGACATTCTGACCTAACTCTCAACGCTCTATTTGAGAGGGGTAAGAAGAATGAGCCTGTACAAAAAGTCGAACGATCTTTTCATTACACAAGAAGGCGCATGTTTTATGTAGTAGTCCTTCATTGAGGCCATCATAAAATTAAACATTAAAATTGGCTTGACTTGTGTTACAATTACACTCCTTGGGAGATAAATTGAATGATGAGTTTTCTGTCACAGATATTATGAAAGTAAGTAAATAAACTGTACATTGTAAAGAGTATTACTATAGGAAGATAAGCCTTGAGATGAGTTTTAAACATTAAGGCCCGTTTTCTGAAGTCAGGTTTAACTTAGACCTTGGTCAAACTCTGTGCTAAAATTATGGGAAGCCAAACATTTCAAAAATTTTGTGTACAGTGAATGCTTCTCATGTTTACTGTGCTCTTTACTAATTCTTCAATGGTGAAGACAACTGTCATACTTATTCTTCCCAGGCAGTTAATAATGTTTTGGGAGTCAAATGAGCTGGTAAATTGAACCTCTACTGTCCCTTATAGAGCGTGTCCCATAATTTGAGAGCCACATACATGCAAATGCTTTATCAGTAAGGGTAGGTTTAGATTTAGAAAAAGATGAATAGTTGGATGTGGTATCATTGTAATTGCCTTGATTCATTTGAGAACACAATCGTATTCATAATAATAATGTCACCCTGTCCCCATGGCATGCTACTTGTTGAATCTTTGCTCCAAAGTTGAATTACATGAAAGTCCAAGGTTTCCCGGGTGATGGGCTAACTTCAGGAGAATCTGCTTTATAATAGAAAAAAGCAAGAATTTGGCAAAGTCACAATTTTTTTTTGTTGTTTGAATTAGCAATTTGTATCATGATTTACATTTGGTTTAAATTCTCTGCCAAAATTTTTGTGTGAACACGTCTCCCATCTCGCATGAATGATGTATTATGTGATATCCAAATTCACCTGCACAGAATCACCCCACAATTCCTCTCCATACTTTACCCTCATAAACCCTCTGTACTTTATAGAGTCTCTCTAAATCTAGCACCCATTAACGCTTTACAAGGTAAAAAAACTTCAGCTGCCTCTCATCCTGTCCTATCTCATCTCAGTTTTTTTTTCTGTCAGCTATCTAAAATTGGGAAAGGGACTTAAAGGTATTGTTCAGTTTTTGTGATAACATGAAAGCAATCCCTGGAGGCTAACAACTGTTTTTAGCACCATGGGTATGCTGTGGTGCACTCTACATTCCAAGGATTTGAAATAAATCTTAAATTCATTTTAAATCTTAATGATTAACCTTTAAATCTCAAAAGATTTAAATTCAAATCTTTTAGATTTATACCCCTTTCATAAACCCAATTAAAATGAGTTAGGCGGCTAATAGCAGCATAATTTGGTCGTAAAATTGGAGGAGGACAAGAGTTATCCGCATTACTCTGATGCTGCTATTATCCGCATAATAGCGGCATCGGGATAAGATTTTGAGTTTATGAACGCATTTCCAAATAATGCGGATAATTGCCATGGTGCGGTCACAAGGTCACCCTTTTCCAACACAACCGCATCGGAGGGGGCGTGTCCAGTTGTCATGGCGATTATCCGCCTTTTTCAGGACGGGCGCTCGTAAAAATAATGCGGCTTATTTTCGGAGTTTATGAACGCAATTTTTATTGAATTATCCGCATTACTCTTAGGCGGCTAATTGGAGGATAGGTTTATGAAAAGGGTATTATATTTAAATCAACATGGTTTAAATCTAAATTTAACATTCTGCAGGTCACTATTCACAGTGGATCTGGATTTATTTCAAATCCTTGGTATTAAGATGTGACCTTGTAAAATCTGTCATTGTCTAAACTCAAATACAAATCACCTTATCACCTTGTCATTTAATCAAAATGACAAGGATTATTTGAACAATCAAAGACCTTGCACTTGTGCAATTCTTTTTTTTATTGCAATGCCCACAATATGACCCTCATTAAAATCAGTAAGGAGCCCTTATTGTGTAGGCCTACATAGTATCATTTTCAATTTCCAAAAAATGTTAAAGCTAAAGTACAGCTTTGACAAATTCAATTATCCCTCTTGTCTTTGAATATTCTTGTTTGTGATAATGATAATAATTATACTAAGTTTTTATGTAGCATAAATTAGTTAAGTCTCTTAGTGCTCAAAAAATTTGGAATGAGAAAGCCAAAAAAAACAACAAAAACAATCATATAGAACATCGTTATACCATGGACCTACTACAACATGAGTTTACAAATATAAAGCTGAATTGAGAGAATTTGGGGAATTTGGAAATACATATAATGGATCAATATTAGGAAAGTTTAAATTTATCTTTGGAAAAAATAACATTATCGCTATTAAATACAAACTCCAAGGCAAATTGGGGGGATTTAATACATACAAAGAAAGTGGACTGAGGCCAGCTCTGGAGGCGGTTTGATGTATGTGTAACATACCCCAATACTGACGCCGGCTCGGACTGAGTCAAACCTCTGGATGTGGTTTGAAGCTAGCATCGTGCCGGCTTCAGTCCTGGTTGGTGTTTCATAAAGCTGTTCGTAAGTTAAGAGTGAATTTAAGAATGACTCGTTATCCTTTCTTAAATGGTAGATGGTATATTTAATGGTGATGGTTAGCGCGTAAGAAAGGATCACCAGTCGTTCTTAAAGTCGCTCTGAACTTACAAACAGCTTTATCAAATGGCCCCATGCAATAGGTATGTGTATCACCCTCAAGTTGGCTTGGGCCAGCTTGACATGATAACAAACAAAATAGCTAACAAACTGTGTAAGAACCATGTAGAATGTTTACATTAAAAGTCAGGTGACTGGTATCAGGAACCAGTGTCTTGGCTAAGTTGGTAGAGCGTCCGTCCCACAACCAGGAGGTCGGGGGTTCAAACCCCAGCCGCATCAGACCAATAGACGTTAAAAGATGGGAGTTGCTGCTACCCTGTTTGGCGTTCAACAATTAAAGGGATAGAGCCTCGTCGATCTGGCGCTGCACAGCGGCTGCCGGGCCCACGATCAATTGGGCAAAACAAATTTTCGGAGTATTTCATTTCTGGTGTCTATTTCAAACAATAAATTATGGATTTTAAGATCACGTGAATAGGAGGCGTGAAGCCGACTTAACTGTATGCACTTGATTTGGAGGACTTGGACCATGTGTAACAGGGGACTAGTGATGTTGAGCTGGCTTCAAATTTCAGGTTTGATGGTGATTCTGGGCCAGCTTCAAAGTTGATGCATATGTATCAGGGGCTGTAGAGGAGATTCACTTGTTCAAGTAACCAGCAAGAAAGAGGCAAAATAAGGAGCATGCACACATGCATTATCAATAATAATAATGATATTGAAAATATGCAACATATCAAATGGCTTTAGTAATGATAATGTGTATGTGCTTTCGGGCCCAGTCATATCGTTCCGGGATTGCCTGCAACTCACCCGCAACAAAGTTATGATGCATCTTCAACATTTTTCTGTGTGCAAATCAGACTGCGTGTGCTTGAGCAGCAACTGCGTGTGGGATTTGTGCGAGATATTGTCAATGCGGGTAACTTGCGGGTGAGATGTGGGTAGCAAAATTGGTCACCAGTAAGTCACACAGAAAGCTTGCACGGAACAATGTGATAGGCCGTAAGCTTCTGTCTAAGTTACCACAAAGTATTATCATTATCTAGTAGGAAACTGATGTCAACCTTTAAGGAGTCATCACTAAATAAAAGTAGACTATTCTGACTTACATAGTCCAGACCCCAAGTATTTATAACTGTCTCCTCAGCATGTAACGAGATATGAGCGGATAAAGTCTGAAGGCTTTTGTTGTTGTCCAGATGCAGATATTTTAGGAAGTTTGTGGTTGATAAATCATCTGACTCTCTTCCTCTTCAACTTCAATTTTTATTCTCTTTTTCATTTAAGATAAATGGTATTTTCATGAAAATAGACCTACTAAGGCAACCCTGGAAAGATTTTGAAGACATTCTGAAGGATGTGATAGATGTTGATTAGCATGACGATGTTGGTAATGGTAATGATGGTTGTGATGGTGATAGTGGTGATGATGGTGGTGGTGATGATAGTGATGGTGGTGATGATGGTGGTGGTAGTGATGTTGGTGATAGTGGTAATGATGGTGTTGGTGATGATGATAGTGGTAGTGATGGTAGTTGTGGTGGTGACAATGATAGTGATGGTAATGGTGGTGATAATTGTGATAGTGGTGATGATGGTAATGGTGGTGATAGTAGTGGTGATAGTGGTGGTGATGATGGTTATAGTAATGATGATGATAAAGATGGAGAATAGCATTTGTTTAGTACCACTTGCTGTAGAAAAAAATTCAAAGCCGCTGACTGCCCAAATATTTCACACAGTTGCCGGAAAAGATAGGTTTTCAGTTCAGATTTGACAGTCTAAATATTTCAATTACAAATCATGATGGGATTAAACAGATAACAGCTTGTGAAAGTTCTTTTGGTCCCTTCCGAATATGGAAGTATTATGTACAGGAGCAATGTGTAGTCACAAGGAAATTTTGTTTCATATTCATCTTAATTTTTCTCAAATTTATGACAAAAAAATGGGAATAATTCACCATATTACCCCTAATAGTCATAGGAAAGATTGTCAATCCCATCTATAGTGGTTTGTGTACCCATTGATTGAGTACCTCACATCCTTGTCAGTCCCAAATACTTAATTTCGTGTCAGCAATTACTGCTGGTAGACCCTAAAGACCATAAATGGAAACAGATTGATGGAAAGAGAATATTGATTGTTCAGGATAAATTACATCTTGTCCTCTTCAATAAGAAGGGATCTTTCACACTGCTCACAGAATAAACTATCTAATCTCCTCCATATACTTGTAGTCAGACCTGCCAAGCGGTACATTTTTGGCGTATTTTGTACGTTTTTGCTACCAAAATACGACAGTACGTTTTTTCTTTAAAAATATGTTTTGTTTAATGTTTTTTGGTTATACAAAATCATAATTTATTGAGAAAAATCATCTCTATATGTCACTATTTCACAAATATGGTTATTAGATCAATGAATTTCAAGTAACTTGTTTTTTTTTCAATCATTTTGTTAAAACCAGGGTGAGATATACACATGTTTCAATGTTTTTTTTTTTTCATATGCAAGAGCAGTGTGCATTTCAGCTTGCATGCAGCTTGAGCGCCACGATGAGCAAGTGTGCCACTCACTTTATTATGAAATACACTTTTTTGGGAAAAATTATTTTTGTTTAATGAAAGAATACAATTTTTAATTCCCATTGGTTGGCAGGTCTGTATAGTGGATGGTTTAGTGGTTCTGATTCTCATCTTTCAATCATAGGGTTGTGGGTTCATATCCCAGCCACAAGCTGTTTTCTTTTACGCATCAGCAAGAAATTAAACATTTTGTGAAACTGATCACTGGCTATTGTTATAAGCTTCTGAAATCCTAGCATCTGATTGGCTAAGAGCAAATTACTTTGTGAAAACCACTGAAAATAATTGAAATGCTCCCAGGGTGGGAAGAGATCGAACCATACATTAGACCAAATGGGAGTGGACTAATTTCACCTACTCTCATTGCCAGGAGTATATCATCTTCAAGGTGTGAGTGGGGCCTCATGTACATATCTCAAGCTAATGTGATACCTATCTATCTATGTCACTATCACTGTCCTTGACTTATTCACTAAGTGTTAATACACATGAGAGTACTTGTGGAATATTTGAACCTGTGCCAAACTATGTACTGTTTTCTTGCATGTATGCCAACACATACTACATCTTATTTAGGTCTTAGAATGTTTTATGTGAGAAGGGGTGTTGGTTTCTCAACCAATACAGTTTTCCAGTTATTTTTCACAGGGAAAGTCTCCTTTTCAGTAGAAAAATGTCATATTAAAATTACATTTTAATAAGAGATTGATGACGAGACTGTGATTCGCTTGTGTTCATAATATGGAGTGCAAAGACCCCTGAAGTTATAAAAAAAAAATAAAAAAAAAGATACAGAAGCTATGATTCTTCTTCTCATCTTCCTCTTCCTTCAGTTTCTCTTTCTCCTTTCTGTTATCTTCTTCCTTTAAATTTTGATTTTCATTCATCAGTATCATACCCTGATAGCTACAGGTTGAATAGCAAAGAGTCTTATCAACAATTAGACCCTGGTTTGGTTGCCATGGTTACATGGCAATTTGTCTCTACTTGCATTTCACCAACCAAATGGACATAATGCGTGCCACAGATAACAGTAACCTATCGTCTGTTTGTCTTTTGTCAACGATGAGACACATGAGACGAGACGATAAGCTGAGGTGGTTCCCAGGTCTCTTGTTATGAATAGAATCAAGCTCAATGATGGTTGCCCTATAAAAAAAATGATGGTCAAGGCTGTTGTCATTGAGGCTTGAATAAATATTTGTTATTGATGAAAGAAGTAAAATATTGTCAGGATATTGATGAAAAACTGATTCAAAACATTGGAGTATTCTTTATTGCTACTATATACTAAACACTTCTACAACATATACTACCATGTCTACTATTTCTTCTTATTCTTCTACTTCTACTACTACTTCTACTTCTTCTTCTACTACTACTACTACTACTACTACTACTACTACTACTACTACTACTACTACTACTACTTCTGGTATTACTACAATACTATTACTACTACTACTACTACTACTACTACTACTACTACTACTACTACTACTACTACTACTACTACTACTACTACTACTACTACTACTACTACTACTACTACTACTACTACTACTACTACTACTACTACTACTACTCCTTGTACTTCTACAACATGCCACTATAAAAAGTGGCATTTGACGGATCAGCCTATATCTGATTTTATTTAATTTCAATAGTTTGAAAATGAGATGATACCTCTCACCATGTTCACATCTACCCAGGATAGCTAGCTTGTAATTATCATGTTTCTTCTACAAACAATCACATTTATTAGTTTTAATGAGTCTAATGATCCTTTGCTACCTGGTGATGATGCATGCGAGATGATGTTTTGAAAGTTCATATTAACATCATTTGATTTAAATGAGTGGAATCCATTGGATATCAGGTGGACATTATATCTTCAGCTTGAATAAATTGCAATCAGAGATTGATATCCAAATGGTATATTTTCTAGGGAAAGTATTCCACGTCAGCAGTATTTATGTAAGTTGAAGGATGAATATTTGAGTTGATCTTCTGAGCAGTCTACATCTGTTCAGGACAAAACTTTGCTCTGAGCACCAGTGAAAAGTTTCGTAGAGCTAGATCTAGCTCTACCAAACATAGTTTTCATCATCATCATCATCATCGTCATCACCATCATCACCATCATCATCATCATCATCATCATCATCATCATCATCATCATCGTCATCATCATCATCTTCATCATCGTCATCATCATCGTCATCGCATTTATCACCATGATTGCTGTTTCAATGCAGTCATCACCATCTTATATCATAATCACCACTACCAACTCTGCAACCATCACTACCACTGGCAACACTCTTACCACTGCTATCATCACTACCACCATCATCACTACCACCTCGATAAATACCACTAACACCATCACATGCACCACCAACACCACTATCATTCCCACCGCCACCAATATCATCCCCACTGCCCCCATCAATATCATCCCCACTGCCACCACCAATATCATCCCCACTGCCATCACCATTATCATCCCCACCACCATCATTTACATAATCACCATAACCATATCTATCTTTTTGAAATCATTATCTCATTTCCAATGACCTAGTAATGGAATCACCATGTAGCGATAGATGTAACATGGCGTAACCCCCTTTACTCGCCCCTACCTTGCCCCTCCCCCTCCATATTACTCACATGCAACATTCCTTATAATCCTCCTTTAACATGAATGCATATTCATGTAGAAAATCATTATTGATATTATGAGAACAAGCAATTATCCTGCTAAAGATTACCCAAAGAAAAGTTCTGAGTACAGGTGCACAGTTTTTTTTAATATTAGACACAGTTCTCATTGCAATCTTAAAACAATCTTAAAACTAGTTAAGAAGAAACTGGTTTAGGGTCAGCCAGTTTGGAAGATAGCTTGGGTATCATTCCCATTCGATCACGGTTCTCAAAACCCACTTCATGTGAAGCAGTCTTGTTGCCACGGGAACGCTGTCAGTGGGATGATGTGTTTCGCGGGAAATTTGAAACCACAACGTACGCATTCCGCACACAGTGTACGTGTGGAGTAGCGTGCTCAAAATGTGCGAAGATCACTTCCTGAAGAATGTTGTGTCCTCACGCTAAAACCAGTTTAAAGAGGTAAAGCGATCCTGAAAACTACATCGCGAGGTGTTTTCCAAACCAGTTAAGAAGATCACCTCCAAGACTTCCTTGACTGTTCAGATTACATGTTCAACTAGTTCCCACTAAACTAGTTTAAGGATGGTAATGAGAACAGGGTTGTAGATTCTGATGATCCAGCTGATGAGAGTCATCAACTGTTGTTGATAATTAGTAGAGCCAATTTCAGATTCTCTTAACTGATGAATGATGAACAGGTGCATAGATGCAGCTATGTAATGTTAATTGACCTGATGAAGGTGTTATTCTTCAATAGAATATCATTGGTATGGAAGCTTTATTTGCATCCTGGTGTCGTGGTTTTGACTCTTGCCATGTAATCACAGGGTCGTGTGTTCAAATCTCACAGTGGCCTAGCGTCCCTTTGCAAGGTGTTAACTCACACTTTGCCACTCTGGACCCAGGTGTTAAATGGGTACCCGGGAGGATATGAATGTCAATGTGATTAGATTAGCACGTGTGTACTGGTAAACGATTGCCTGGCCAGTATACTCCCCAGGGAGTAAAATGACCTTTGACCTTACCATGTGACCTCCGACTGCTGCCTAACATGCAGGTCCCCAAGTGCATCTACCATCCATGTTTAGTTGAAAAGTGACTTACGGTTGCGGAGTTAGGTGTCATAAGGTTTGTGACGGAAGGACGACATTTGGCTCCCTATAAATCTCGCCTTCACCTCTGGTGGGCGAGACAAAAAAAACTGGTCTGTTTTGTTAAGAGTGGCATGTAGTACATACACAACTCAATCTGGGTGGATAGGGTGTTAGGCCCCCCTGCATTTGATTGAATCTTAGAGAGGGCGCCATTCGTATGATTATGCGGCATTCTCACGGGGCTCGCAAATTTGCAAGGCCATGTATATAAAAAATGGTATAGTACAACATTCGTAATAGATACAACAAAAGTGTGTGAAATATTCACCTAAATGCTTGGCAGCTTCGCCCATTGTTCGTGGGGGTTGCTTAGGTTGCTTTTTATTCGGAAGAAACTTAAATTTACTCCTGAAGAAAAAGTGACTACAAGCAAACCCCATGAACAATTGGCAAAGCTTCCAAACATTGAAATGCACATTTCGTGCACTTTTGTCGCATGAAATACAAATTTTGGATTTTGGTCATTTCTTGAGTTTTGCATCCTTAAAGAATCTTCACAAAACCTTCATGAGCCCTGTGTAAACAGCCCCTTAGAAGGTTCTATTTATGACCTGTGTATAGGACTGATATTTGACCCAAATACATCAGCAGCTTCTTTTTTTTTTGGGGGGGGGGTGGGCTGCAGAGGAGGCTTATTTCAAGTTCCTTTGCACATTAAGAGCATTTCCATGGATATAGTGGACCGTTATTGATACTACATTATCACCTGTATGAAATCCATTTGCAAATTGTCTTATTTTTTCACATTAATTTTAGAATCCTCCCATTGATATCGCTTAAACTAGGAATAGTTTTGTGGAAACCTTATGATGATAAAAGTTGAATTGATATCATGAGAAACCCTCCAAGATACTAGTCATTAGTGATAAAGTGTAGTTAACAAATTAATCCTGTTAATTGACCTCTGCGTAAAGAGCTTCCTCTGGGATCACGTATTCATCCCCTTAGTGTGAAAACTATAGGGATTCATGATATCAGTGTTTTCATTTAGTGAGTCTTTTACTGATGAAATTAAAACATTGCTATTTATCCTGTACATGTTTGGATTTTACACTTATATAAGAAAAACTGGAAACATACTATGCATATTTATTTATTCTGTTCAATTTGGCTTTGTTTAAAGGAAGTCAAAATATCATTTTTGTCTCCCCTGCATAGCAGAGCGAGACTAAGGGGCCGATTTTCCGACAGTGTCATCAACATTTAAATCTTAAACTATTGGTTAAGTTTTTGAAATATCATCATAACTTAGAAAACTTAGAAAGTATATGAACCTAGTTCATGAAACGTGGAGGCTATCAGGGAGACTAATCAAGTGTCACTGATCATCACATGCAAGTTTCAGGTCACATGATCAAGTTCAAAGGTCATTTAGAGTAAAATGATGATTATGTTGGGGGAATCAAAACAAAATCTTAACCAAGGTTATTTTTTTTAAACATCATAACTGTGAAAGTATATCCATGGGTCTAGTTTATGAAACTCTGATATATGAGACTGAGAGTAATCAATTATCAGTGAATATATTGCTTATATATATATAGCTTAATAAAGTAGAATTCACTGAGCAAAATGCCGAAAATTTCATCAAAATCGGATAACAAATAACAAAGTTATTGAATTTTAAAGTTTAGCAATATTTTGTGAAAACAGTCGTCCTGAATATTCATTAGGCGGGCTGATGATGTCACAACTCCACTTCTTCTTTTGTATTTTATCATATGAAATGAGGTTTATTCAATTTTTTTCCTCCAAAAGCTAGAAAAATAGGATGGACAACTGATTTAGTGCATTAGATATTTATTGCTGCAATTTATTTCACTATAAGGGAGACATATCATTCACACAAGTCAAGTATGAAATAATGAAAAATATGATTTTTTGTAATAACATAAGAAAACGAAAAGTGGAGATTTGACATCATCAGCCCACCTAAGGAATATTCATGACGATTGTTTTCAAAAAATAATACTTTATTATTTGTTATCTGATTTTGATGAAACTTTCGGCATTTTGCTCAGTGGATTCTACTCTATGTATTAGATATAAAATTGATATTTTCAGCCCGGACCAGCCCTTTAAGTTTCAGGTCACATGACCAAGGTCAAAGGTCGGTTAAGGCCGATGAAGTTTAATCATAACTTTAAAAGTTTAAGGATATAGTTTATGAAATGTAGACATAGGGGTAATCAAGTATCACTGATCATCTTGGGTGAGTCTTTGGTCAGGTGATCAAGATCAAATGTCATTTAGTGTCAATGGACATAGTATTGTATTCTCATATGAATGGTGCTTTTTGTCAATAATTATTTGATAGTCATTTTCAAAGTCAACACTGCTGCTATATTGAATCACACTCTAAAAATTTGAAATCATTAAATCAACATTTGAAAGGTTGGACGAGTGACAACCTTTTCCAAATGTTAGTTACATCCAACCTTGTATAAAGCTGAATCCAACATTTTGAGTGTTGGGTAGAACCATTTAAAGTGGTAAATGCAACAGTTAGAAAATGTTGTCATTCCTCCAACCTTTCAAATGTTCAGTTAACATTTATTTTTTAGAGTGCACGTAATGCACGTGAGACTGCCAGAGGCAGAATAAACGTTTTCATAGTAACTTTATTTGATTGTACATTGGTTGTATTTTGAGAAATAGTTGATGTGAAACTGCATACTGTTTTGTTCTACATGTGCATGTAACCTAGTACAAACCATATAGTATGGAATTCTAATTCAATAATTGTTGCATATATATATGCCATATGATATGATTTTTTTTTCATCTTACAAAATGAATACTTATCTGAACTAATTAAAAGAAGTAAATTAGCTAATATACCCTCCAATTTTGAAAGCTCAGATTTTGTATGCTAATCAAATTATTTTTTTTATCTCTCGCTTGCTTTTCTAACTCTCCTCTCATCTTCTCTCTCCCCTCCCCCCCTCTCTCTCTCTTTCCCTGTATTTCATCTTACATATCAACAACCTGTCACTGATCTGATACTAACAGGTAAGTTCAAATATTTTATATTCATGAGAGCAAAGCATCCATTTTACTGTGTGAGAAAATTCCAATAGTTCGTTAACAATTGATATATGGTTTATATTTAACTTGATATAAAGTTTACATCAATCAAGTGGTTATTAGATGAGCGACTTGTGGTCATCAGATTGAAATGTGGAAGAAATTGTTTGGGTGATGTTGTTTATGATGTTCTGAAGACAGATTGTGTATGTTAAATGTTTGGACCACCACTATCAAGTCAACCACATTTGCTGAGAGCAGTGCATCTTTTACTGTATTATCCCTTGATGAATAACGTGGAAATTGATAAAAAAAATGAATTAAAGAGAAATACCAGTAGTTGCAGTAAACACTGATTTCATGAGAAAGTCTGTAAAACCAGGCTTATTTGTCAGTTCATCATCGAGGATCTAGATCTGGTACAGTCACATAAACTGAACTTTATGAAATCTTGAAATCTACGCTGAAAAATATTCACTGAAGATCACCAACACAGATAAAGCACACGTGGGACAGTGTATTATTATTGCTTTGAATGTCGTGCCCGACGCTTGACCCGAATCTTGTGCTTATTTGCTAATTTCTCAGCAATTACACAATTTCTTCCAGAATCCTTTGGCACATATTCTTTATTTATACAAATAGACACTTTGTGGTCATTTCATTGGATTCTGTACGAACTCATTTTGATATCGTTACCAAAACTGGCATTTAGCTTTAATGATCTCCACCTATGATATGTGGAATCAAATGATGCAATCTTGAGGATTGTCATTTTATGAAAACCCCCTCTCTTGCTGGTTACACCATGCTATCAGTTTCCTTTGCATAGAATCAGAATTATTATTCATTTCATTTAAAAATTGTTGTCGATATATTTATCAAAACATGCTCAGAGATTCATATACTGGGTAATTCACATATCTCCTGAAAGACTGTAAAGTTATAGGGAATATCAATAAAGCTTTGAAGTGACTTTCAACATTTAAAGTTAATCATAGAGTATGATTTCCAACATATGATGGGGTTTCCAAACTTCGCACACTTTTCAAAAATATTATCAGGCTTACATTTTTTCACAAAATATTCATAATTATACAAAACCAATTCAAGATAATCTATAAAATCATAGACGAAAATGTAAAGTAGGTCAAGGGTTTACGCAGGTGTCGTGATCTCAAAATTCCATTCCGATCGGCGAATGCGTGCTGTGCTGTAAAACCGTTCAGAAAAGTGTGACCTAACTTCACGGACCAAATTTTTTATGGAGATTTAAACAAAAACTCAAGCTCAAAAAGTGAAATATTTATATCAGATTGATGGCAAAATGCTATAGAATCGGTAAGTACCACATTTAACTCACATTTTTTATGATTTCTGCTTGCAAAATGGTGATATCGTGATGCTTGTTGAGAATATCAGATTTCTTAAAAAACGGCCGCTAACGGTGACAAATTTGCTGATGTTTTGTCAATATTTTCATGAATACTGAAGAAACTTTCACCAAAGGGTAATTTTTGGTCGCTTTTCATGTTGGTGATATCAAATTTTAAGGATATTGGCTAGTTTTTGAGATAATGACCATCCGCGAAGTATGGACACGCGCGAAGTTTGGACTCACTGCCATACATAGTACGAATGATGCAAAAATGATGATCACTAACTTACAATCTGAAGTCAAAATATTTTGAAATATTTCTAGTTTGGTATTAAATGAATATATGGTGACATTTGACCTTGGAATTTAAAGACAGTTTCAGGATATCACTGCGTGCTGCGACCCTGAGTAAAGCTTTAAAAATACAATACTTTTTAGGAGTAAAAAATACTTTTCATCTCAATTTTACCCATGTAATAAATCCGAAAACCAAGAATGCTGCATTTCAGATAAACAGATAAGCACAGGTGGAAATGGACAATATTTTGACCCTAATCTAATGCTTATTTTGATAATTACAGAGCAAATACATATTCTCTCCCCAAGTCATCATTTCATCTTATGGATTCATTCACTTTAAAGGGGAATGAAACCTTTGGAACAAATAGACTTGTGTAGAAACAGAAAAATCAAAGAATAAGAATAAAGAAAGTTTGAGAAAAATCGGACAAATAATGAGAAAGTTATGAGCATTTGAATATTGCAATCACTAATGCTATGGAGATCCTCCCATTGGCAATGCGACAAGGATGTGTGATGTCACTGATGAACAACTTTCCCTTTGGTGGACTACAACATACCCTCAAAATGTCTCTTTTTGCTTTTTCTAATGATGATACAAACTCTTTATCCATGATGTATTCTTAAAAAATATGTAATGCATGCCCTCATGTAGAAAGAACACATGATCTATGGATAGATGTGATAAAAGAGGCAATTCAAGTGAAATATATACTAAAGTAATGGGGAGAGTTGTTCACAAGTGACATCACACATCTTTATCGCATTGCCAATTTGCTATCTCCATAGCATTAGTGATCGCAATATTCAAATGCTCATAACTTTCTCATTATTTGTCCGATTTTTCTCTAACTTTTGTTGATCTGTTTTTTTTATTTTTCTGTTTTCACACAAGCTATCTTGTTCCAATGGTTTCATTCTCCTTTAAGTTTTGCACTTTTACTGCGTAATCTAACAATTTTTCAAGGATCCCCAACAGATTCATCACAATTATAGGATAAAAATGGGGGAATCCCCATTACCGTCAGTGATGGACATAGTAAAAAAATAATTCAAAAAGAAAGAAATGACGAATTAAGAATACGGAAAGAACTTGACGAAATGAAATGGGAAGTTTATAATGGAACACTGAAAACAATGCAAGAGGAAAAATAGGAAATAAGAGTATTAAAAATGATCAAGTGTATCACTTGTAAATGACATTGAAATGAAGTGTTTTCAGTACAAACAAACAAGATCACTGTGATTGGTTTGATTATGATATCCATTTCCTCTTTGAGTGATGGCTTGTAAGGATAGTGCACAACAAGCAATACATGTCACAATATTAATGGGCTTTACTGCTGTGACAAGACGATTTAAATCATAATTGTCATAAAACTATCTGAATATATAAGTATCATTGTACAACTCATATTCCAATATCATTTGGAATTGCAATACAAAGAGGTAAAATGAAAATATATAAATATCTCAATTCTCCAAGGTGATTAAATCCATTTTAAACTATTATTGACAACATAAGGAACGTGTTTGAGGGTGTGTGTGTGCAATTTAATTTAATACAAATAATAAATCAGATATTATTTATTTCTGGGACTAACATTTAAATTTTTCCATCTGAAAGAGGTGACCAGGGCTTGAACCTCAAACCTTTAGCATTTTTTAAATAAATAACTTAAAGGGAAAGTTCACCCTGAAGAAAACTTTGTTGTAAAAATAGCATAAAAAATAATAAAAAATATTGGTGAAGGTTTGAGGAAAATCTGTTAAAGAGTAAGAAAGTTATTAGAGTTCAAAATTTTGGATTTGTGACGTCATAAACGAGCAGCTGCCCCATGTGTTATGTAATATAAAATGTATGAATTTCAAATTTTGTATGGTTCCTGATGACTTAATTTTGTTTTCTTTTCATGATCTGGTGTGAAATCATTTGTCTATTGATATACAAAAGTTACAGTGAAAACCATTTTCAATTTTCTGAGAAAATGACATTCATTGATTTTTTACCATTCGCTGTGTAGGAATGCTGCTCGCATATGACGTCACAAATCAAATAATTGAAATTCTAATAACTTTTTAATTATTTGATGAATTTTTCTCAAACCTTCGGCAATATTTTTTATGATTTTTTCTGCTTTTTTTACAATAAACTTTTTGTCAGGGTGAACTTCCCCTTTAACCCATGTAGCATGCCCTTCGTGGAATTAGTGCTACACTCCTCACAAGACCAAAGAATTTTATAGAAGTATGACAAGAGTCTTTGCATTGAGACTACAAAATGTGGATTTGTTGTTGTTATTGTTGCATTTAATGGTGTTCATAAAGAAATAATAACCTTTCACATTTTCATATATATATATGTTGTGGGGTAATAGTAATTATTTGTTTTCAGTATATTCTTGAGTACAAGATATCCTGAGCCAACTATATTGTATGGGGGGCTGGGCTGATAGTTATGAATTAGTCTGCAGGCACAGACCCTGATTGAAACTTTGATCAGGAAGTGTGTCTCCACGCAGAGACTAGCACGTACAATACTTGCTGTTTCAATTCAGAGGGCCTTCAGTACACAAGGCATGAGTAGGCTGCACATTCAGACTCTTAACTCGAGTGAAGGGTTTGCACATCAGACTAGTTATGAATCTGATTTATCTTTGTTATTGTTGAGCTGAATCATAAATCCAATGTTAATTTTGAGGATTATGGTATTGTTTTTAGGGGGTAACTGTGGTTATGTCTGGTTTCATAATCTAGACAATCACTAATTGAGCTCATATTGTAACTCAGTCAGGAAATTGAAGAGGGATGGGATAGAGGGAGGGAGAGAAAGAAAGAGGGGCCGTCTAGGGAGGGAGAGTAGAGAAATAAGGGGGACATTTTCAATATTTCCTAAAAGAAAAGAATCCTCTAATACCCTTTTTACACAGGCTAAAATTTCCTTAACCCCGTACTATAGTGCGTATCAAAAAAAAGTTTACACTTTGAAAAAGTCCTGGGAATTAAAAAATACACAACACGTGGGTAATTTTTTCACATATGATCTTGTGTTTGGGTCTCATTTATCCAATGAAAGTAAAAAATTTGTCAGAATGTTACACTTGAGTGAGCACTGTCCATTTCTGTAAAGCTCGCAGAAATCTGTTTGCGCAGAAATGTTCGTTTTTATGCTGTGTCAAGTCGAAAGGACGAAATCAAACTGACACTACGAAAGATTTACCATACATTTCTCTTGCACTTTCAGTCAATTGGAATAAAACGGATAGATTTAAGCATTTTGTGACAATTTTGCCACCCAAATTGAAATTTCAACATTCAATAAGCACAACCTTTACCCTATTTGTGCCAGCTGGATCTGAGGACATAACTGAATCTGAACAAAATTTTATATCAGACATCTCCAGCATTTTTTCACTAAGTTTTTATCATTGAAAGTTGGTTTACATTTCATTTTTCATTTAATACTTGTTTCTCCACACTTTTCCCAAGCTTAGCGATGATTAACAAAATGAAAATCAAGCTTAAGCCATTCCATGTAAATCACAGCTCAGTGTAAAGCAAATATCGTCACGATGGCCTCGGTGTGTGGGGTAGTGGGGTGGGGCAAAATGCACTCTTCGAAGTGTTTTGGGCAAGGAAACAAGTCAAACAATGTAGACGATATCTTCAAATCACTTTTACTAGCTAAATTCCATGTGTTCTTCATGATTAAGGGCTACTTTTATTCGCATAACTATTTCAAATTTCTGCGCAAATCATTTTTCACTAACTTTTCAAAAGTAAGTGGTGCTCACTCAAGCGGAAATATTTTTGACAGTTATATCGTCATTTGCTTTAATGGACCTGTACCAATGTTAAAATGTGGAACAATTTTCAGGATATTACAAATGTATAGTTTTACAGGATTTTATCAATGTGTAAACTTTTTTTTGATACGCACTGTATAGGTGGGGCTAAATTGCCATTTAGCCCCACCTATAGTACAGGATTATTTGGCCCTGCAAAAAAGCAGGGTTATCCCAGCAATTGCGGTGCTAAGAGCGATAGTACGGGTTAAGATCGCTAGTGTAAAACGAAAGTGGGCTAAGCTTAACCCTGTACTATAGGTGGGGCTAAATAGCAATTTAGCCCCACCTATAGTACGGGGTAAAGGAAATTTTAGCGTGTGTAAAAAGTGTACGAGTGAAGTACTTGTACTACGAATGATCGACAAAAACCACTAGTCCGGGGTTAGCGAGTTTCGTGTGTAAAAAGCAAGCATTCCTTATCCGGGGTTAGCAATAACAATTTGGCATGTGTGAAAAGGAAAAAAATAGTACGGGGTTAAGGATAGTACAGGGTTAGCGATAGTCTGGGGTTAAGAAAATCCTGTGTAAAAAGGGTATAAGGAGCTCGGGATTCTATAGGTGCATTTGCTTTAGGGTAGTCTTGCTACATAGACCCTTTCATGAAACATTTAGCAATACATGTATTATAAGTTTGCTTACGAGCTGCCTTTGTTCTGCCAGTCTTGTTCGCACCAGCGTGACTATTGATCAAACCGCTAGCAATCTTGTGCGCTGAAGGGAAGATAGTGCAAGTAAAATAGTTAGGCAGCATATGTCATCTACTTCAACAAAGTCTGATTTTTCACTTTTATGTGTGAAATGATGTCTTCTTAGACTTTTCAAAACAAAGAACCAACTTCTAAGATTATAACCGTTTTGAGTGAATTTTGGCTACCAATGAAAGTTTGTCGACCTTTGACCTTTCCCTGACCTTGTCTTGACCATTTACATCTTCTGGTTAAGGACTTCTGAAGATCTAGAACTTATCAAAATCTGAATTTAAAAAGTACACACATATAAAAAGAAGAAAAAATAGCTTTCTAAACACCTTCAGTGTAATTTGACATTTAACGAAAGTTCGTTGACCTTTTGACATTTCCTATCATTACTTTTTAACAGGAGGTCAAGAGCATATGGTTGTGTACACTTTCTAGTTCAGTATAACAAGACAAACAATTTGAGGTATGACTCGACACAATCAGGGCAATTTCAAAAATTGACCCCTATTGACCCGATTTTGACCCCTCACATGGTCACGATGACCATTAGAAATTTGTCACCAAGTTGGAAGTTGTTCGTTTAGATGTCACCAATCACATAAAAGTGAAAAATCTGACTTAGCCAATTTCTTGAAGTAGCCGGTAAATCATGACAAATGCTGCCTGACTAAAAGGTTTTGCATACAAAATCAAGCAATTGCTCAGGCTTGATCTTTTGCTTTGATATCAGGACATTAATCTGACCCAATGTATAGATGATTCAGTATGAAATGATGATTGTGACTGTGAAGTCTGTCTCAATTTTGTTGATGTTGACAATTAAATGAGGGGGTTCATAACAGCTGTTATCTCTTCATGGGTATGTCTAAGGTGTCATACTTTAATCATGGCCACATGAGTACCTTGTATAAACCCAATTCACGATGACCTATTTCATTGCTCTCTGCAGCTTTGTTCTAGTAGATATACAGTATAATGTGAATGATTTTTTCACTACTCATTATTATGATTTTTGTTGGACATTCAAGAGCCATTAGTCCTTTGATTAATAAATGATATGTTCTACCGTGCATGCTGTTGACAAGAAATATTGACAGAAGTCATTATTTATGTTATAATTACTTAGACTGCGCTTTTCCCAGTAGGCCAAAAGTGCTTACAATACTTTAGATTAATTATTCTTAAAACTACAATTGTTTTTGCTTCATTACTTAGTTTTATATACTACATTCCGCACCTCCAGCTGTTTTGCTCATAATTTTCATGCAAAGATATGTTCTTTTCATTTTTGTCTCACCTGCATAGCAGAGCGAGACTATAGGTGCTGCTTTCCCGACGGCGGCAGCGGCGGCGGCATCGTCAGTATCAAATCTTAACCTAAGGCTTTATAGATGACATCATAACTTAGAAAATATAGACCCAGTTCATGAAACTTACACATAAGGGTAATGAAGTATTACTGAGCATCCTGCCTGAGTTTCAGGTCACATGACCACGGTCAAAGGTCATTTAGGGTCAATGAACTTTGGGCATGTTGGGGTATTTGTTGAATTATCATCATAACTCTGAAAGTGTACTATTCAAGTTCATAAAACTTGGACATAGGAGAAATCAATGCTGAACATCCTGTGCAAGTTTCAGATCACATGACCAAGGTCAAAGGTCATTTAGGGTCAATGAACTTTGGTCATATTGGGGGTATTCGTTGAATTTGTTGTAGGTAATTGTTGAATTGCCATTATAACTTTGAAAGTTTATGGATATAGTGAATGAATTGTGGACAAAGGGGTAATCCAGTATCATTGCTCATCTTTCACAAGTCGTAGGTCACTTGATCAAGGTCAAATGTCATTTAGGGTCTATGAACACAGTAGTATATTATGTGAATGGTGTTTGGGGGGAATAATTATATCATAGTCACTTTCAAAGTCAGCACTGCTGCTACATTGAATCATGTAATGCAGGCGAGACTGCCAGAAGCACTCCACTTGTTAGAATTTAAACCCTTTTTTTGCTCATGTCCCCCATTCAGTTCCGTCATATCTATAATTTCCCCTATAAATGTGGATTTAGAATCACCTTTCATGTGTCACATAAACGGCATAGATTTAATTACATAGCATCACATGTTACTTGCCAGCAAAGTTCATTTCCTTGAATCAGTGATGTCATTACTTTCCATCACGTCCCGTTAATAGATAATTCTGAAACTATATTAATATTTTAAGCCGCAGTCACACCTGAATGTTGAAAACCAGTGCAGGCTATGGCAAGCTTTTTCAATTTCTTGATATCAAGAATTAATTCTTTGTTTTATAGCAGCACAAATGATTCTTCACTCAATACTGAACAAAATCAAATGCATTTCAGATGATTTATTAAAACATAAGCACACATTGTCTGTAATTCCTTAACTCCTTTACCTTATTTTATCCCTCTGTACCTCAGAATAATTTCTAGATTGATGAATTATGATAAACACTGTGTTTATCATTATTATTTATTCTAATTTTCTTCCCCAAACTCTGATCTAATTTCCTTTTTGATTGGGCTAGGTAATACTCACCTTTATCTTGTACTTGTAGGTTGAAACAGAAACAAGGAAATCATTTTTTGTGATTGTAAAATTTAGAATCACAATGTGTTTTTTCACACAACATTTTCATTGATTTCCATTTGATATTTCCCTCTCTACCAAATTTGCATTATTTTTTATGCCTTTGGGTAAGGGTTTTTATACCTTTTGGTTGCACTTGTCTCAAAACCAAAACAAGGGGATGGAATTTGATACTAAATAAACATGCAAGCAAAACTACACACTATTTTACAGGGGGGGGGGGGGAGGAGAGAGGGGGAGATAAATAATCTTAGATGTATTTAATAATTCTCTTCTAAATGCAGTGTTGGAGTAAAGAGAAATTGTGAGAGAAAGAGGTTGACAATGAAAGAAACTTGGGCTGCGTTTATGCGACCTCAACCCAGAATCATGATTGGAATCACGATTTGAATCATGATTCAAAACAGCAACATGAATCACGATCCGACAGAATCAGCGTTTATACGACCATCTTTCTAACGCTGTTTCTCCCTGAATTCGGGCCGATCCAGTGCGCATCACAGTGCGCAGTTTGACCCAGGAAGTATAGGTCAACATTTTCGCGCGTGTTTCTACCAACAGCTGACGAAGCAGGGACAACAATTAAATCGATAACTGTAAACTTTTGCAAGTTCTGCGATGATTTCTTGCTAATACATTGCAAACGAACTGGCCTCCTGCCTGTGTGTGGCAGGCTACTAGCTAGGCATGGAGGATCGAAGCAAATTCTCAATGGTGCAAACACCTCACATGATAAACAGTTTTTCCACCAAAATAATCACAAAATCGGCGGGAAATTCTTATAATTATACTATGGATTCTCAGTTTAATGATTTGGAGATGTAATCGGAGGAAAATGTTATTGACTTTTCTAGTTGTTTCAGCTTTCGTTTTGAGTCTTGGTGTGCACGATGCCGCGATGTTTCATCTAATTTTTAAGTTTGACAATATGTTTCACTTTGAAATTTTATTCATTTCTAAAACATTTTATGTTTAAAATTTTAAAAATACATTTAAAAAACACCAAATAAAGTTATGGTTTTTATTAGATGATTGGATTTTTTGTTTACTTGAAGTTTGAACTTTTCCCTTTTCTTTATTTTATATATACCCTATCCTTTCTGCTTGCCTTTTTTGTTCCATCTATCTTTCTTTCCTCGACATTTTCTTTTCTCTCTCTCTCTCTCTCTGTTCATTTTTCTTTCTTTCCTTCTTTGTCCAATATACTTTTTTATTTCCTTCATTCTTTCTTTCCTTATAATTACCTTGGCTTCCTTCTCTCTTCGTCTCCTGCTTCTTTTCGTTCTTTCTCTCCTTCCATTATTTTCTATTTTTTCGTTCTCTTCCCCTTCATTCTTCCCTTCCATTCTTTATTCCTTTCTTCATTTTTTCCTTCTTATTCTTTTCCCTTATTTTTATTTTGTTTCTTTTGTTTCTTTCTTTCATTAAAAGAATGAAGGAAACATGTTTATTTCCTTCATTCTTTTTTTCCTCCTTCTTTTTCTCACCTTTCCCCCTTTGTCTCCCCTTTCCCCCTTTGTCTCCTTTATTTTGCGAGACATTTATTAATCTTCCCTTCCTTCCTTTCTTTCTTTCTATATTCATTTCAAAGAATGACGGAAACCTTTTTTTATCTCTTTTATTATTTCTTTAATCATCCTTTTATTCTAACTTTCTGTTATTTTTTCTGTTTTCCTTTATTTTCTTTCCTTCCCAATCATCTCTTTTCTTTCTCTCCTTCATTCTTTCGTTCACCTTCCCTTCTAATTCTTTATATTTTTTTCAAAAGTCTTATAATTATACTATGGATTCTCAGAAGCCCACACTTTGTGTGGGCTTCTTTGTTGATCTTCGTTTGTCAATTGTCCCGTATTTCATTTTGTAAAATCTGGTCACCCTGAGTGAAATATACAAATGACGCTACAGTACAACCCCGGGGTGCAATACACAGAATGATAATTCCTAAATGCACATGACAATTGGCATATACCGGTACTAGTACACTGGCAATCTGCTACACGAAAATTAACCTGCACGAAACACAGCGCGCGCCTTTGAGTCGAACCCGGAAGAAGCACGACACAATGACGTCATAGAATCATGATTCAAATCACGATATCGTTCATACGACCTTTTTCGTTCGTGATTCTACAGAAACGTCTTTCCAAACGCCCCTTTTTTCGTGTTTCATGTTTGTGATTCTAATCATGATTATATTCAATTTCGACTAAACGCAATCGTGATTCTGCAGAATCGTGATTTGAATCATGATTCTAATCATGATTCTAGGGTAAAAAAGTGTCGAATAAACGCACCCTTGGAGACAGGTAGCAGATGAAGCCTGAAGGATAGGAAAATAGGGGGAGGGGGGCAAGGGGGAGGGGGGCAAGGGAGAGGGCATAGGGGAGTGAGTGAATAGAACATAGACTGAGAGAGTGTGTGATAGAGAGCAAGAAAAGTAATAAAGGGGTGATCCGGGCAGAAAATACTATCTTAATACATAGAGTAGGATTCACTGAGCAAAATGCCGAAAATTTCATCAAAATCGGATAAGAAATAATAAAGTTATTGAAGTTTAAAGTTTAGCAATATTTTGTGAAAACGGTCGTCATGAATAATTCATTTGTTGGGTTGGTGATGCCATATCTCCACTTTCCGTTTTATTGTCTCGCCCACCAGAGGTGAAGGCGAGACTTAGGGATCCAAATGTCGTCCATCCGTCACAAACCTGTAATGACACATAACTCCACAACCATATAAGTCGCTTTTCAACCATACTTGGATGGTGGATGGACTTGGGGGACCTGCATGTTATGCTGCAGTCTGAGGTCACATGGTAAGGTCAAAGGTCATTTTCAGGTCAATGTTAAAGTTTACATGCAAGACTCTTAGGACACCTAACTCTGCAACCGTATGTCGCTTTTCAACCAAACTTGGATGGTAGATGGACTTGGGGGACATGCATGCTATGCTACAGTCGGAGGTCACATGGTAAGGTCAAAGGTCATTTTCGGGTCAACGTTAAAGTTTACATGCAAGACTTTAACTCTGCAACCGTAAGTTACTTTTCAACCAAACTTGGATGGTAGATGGACTTGGGGGACCTGCATGTTATGCTGCAGTCTGAGGTCATATGGTAAGGTCAAAGGTCATTTTCAGGTCAATGTTAAAGTTTACATGCAAGACTCTTAACTCCGAAACCGTAAGTCGCTTTTCAACCAAACTTGGATGGTAGATGTACTTAGGCGACCTCCATGTTATGCTGCAGTCGGAGGTCACATTGTAAGGTCAAAGGTCATTTTCAGGTCAACATTAAAGTTTACGTGCAAGGCTCTTATGACAAGTGTTGTTCCATCCCAGTCATTTCACAATGAAGTTTCGATATAATCCTCTTGCGTGCCCTCACAAATCATGATATTTCTGGTTATTTCTGGTTAAGTGGACGAGACGCAAAATTGCTTTTGCCTTGTATGTTATTACATATAATCATAATTTTTTCATTATTTTATACTTGTGTTGATAAAATGTCTCCCTTATAATGAAATAACTTGCAGCAATAAATATCTAATGCACTAAATGAGTTGTCAATCCAAGTTTTCTAGTTCTTGGAGGAAAAAATATGAATAAATCTAATGTCATATAATAAATTACAAAAGAACAAGTGAGGAGTGACATCATCAACCCAACTAAGTAATATTCATGATGACTGTTTTCACAAAATATTGCTCAACTTTGAAATTCAATAACATTGTTATTTGTTAATATCCGGTTTTGATGAAATTTTCGGCATTTTGCTCAGTGAATTCTACTCATTTATTAAGCTATAAATACTTTCAGCCCGGACCCGAACCCTTTAAATTAAAGTTTACTTCCGACTTCATACATTTGGTGACGAAAAATAGGGGATAGCCCCACCAGGCGTTTGTACATCACACTATCAGATGCAGAAGAGGAAAAGAGGGAGATAAGGATTGAGAGAAAGAGAAAGAAATAAATAGAAAGACAGAGATATTGAGCAAGAAAGAAGGGGGATGGAGAGAGATATAGAGGTGGAGAGACATATACGTAGGGAGAAAAATATGAAGTACAAATGTGGAAGATCCTGTTGAAATTCGCAAGAACGAGTGGTGCGTGGGGAAAACCTGGAAAGCGAGAATTTAATTATAATGAAAGGAGTGCGTACTCAGGCTTATTTCCCAGATGGCATCACTTCATCTTGATTGAACTCTTGCAGTAAATTGAGGACCTCACATATAACACTAAGATCAAAATATTCATACAAGAATTAAATTTTTTGTTCCCAATGGGAGGTCGAACATGTTATGGCGTCTCCATCCTAAACAAGCACAGGAGATTTAGAAGAAAAAAGATATATAAAAAAGATTATTTGTATTTCTATGTGATCCAAACCCTGTCTGCCCCTATTCTCATAAACAAATGGCAAATGTATATCATATCAAAATAATAAAGCACAGAAAAAGATATTGTTTGTAATGATGACACAATATGGAGTCATAGATTTGCTCATCAATATGGTGATGTTAGCTCAAAGCAGTACTGTCCTAATTTCCTTACTAAAATCAAGAACATGAGAACCATGATTCTTACAAACGTAGGACAGCATGCAGATGTTTCCACTGGTTTTGTTGCAAGCCTACTAGCTTCCCTCAAATGGTTTTTATCAAGCAGAGGACTTCCAGTTATACATCCTTTCTGAGGGACTGGGTAATGAGAATGTTCGCTTTACTAAAGGACACTACTATCTTTGGCTTTAAATGTGATATTAAAACCACTGAATAAAACTGTATGTTATCTATGAAGAGAGCATGTATACTTTTGAGACTAACCTTTTATCTGTCATATTATCTTCATAAATCCTGGTATATCTTTAATATTATATGACCACACCATAAACCTTAGGCCTTTAAGTATTGAGCTATTGGCTAAAGTTCATGGTTAAAATCAACACTCTGGATCATGCGGTCAGTCGCAAGGGAAGTTTGTGTGGTGATTGTATTTGAAAGGTGCTATCACACCCCCTCTCATCACAGAAAATACTTGTATTATTACAAACCTTTGTTCTGAACCAGAAAGTGTAATTTACTATTTATTTATTAAATTATTTATTTATTTATTTGTTTATTTATGTATTTATTTATTTATTCATTTATTCATTTATTTATTTATTTATTTTTTTATATATTCATTCATTCATTCACTCATTCTCAAATATTTAAACAGAGTGCCCAGATCAGCATATAAACATACAAAATGTATATACAATATATGAAAAAAACATAGTAACAGGACATTGTGAGATACAGAAAAATATCAGATGAACAAAAAAGTAAAATTTGAGAATATTTCATAAGATACAAATGGCAAGATACATGTATAAATATGCAAAATACAATAACATTAAAAGCTGGTCTTCCTCAGGGCTCTGTCATTATTTTAAAATTAATGAATGATTGATTGTTAAAACATAAGACAATGTATTACACAGTACTAATAAATTTAATTTGGGAATAAAAAAAAACCAAGCAGAAGACATACCGCATCAGTTGGTCATCTTATCACTAATATACATCAAGATAAAAAGTAAAAAAAAAAAAAAAATTGTATGCCCTTAACATCACACTTTCCCCACATCACATGCGTGCACAAATTCCTTTAGCAGCACCCATAAGTGTATTGCGTAAGGGCGTTTTTGCACTAATGCGGTGTGGGAAAATGTTTTGCTAAGTGCGTTCTTGCACTGACACGACGACTTGTATTCCTTTACAAATGATGCATATTCTTGTTATTGTGCCCACCCGCCATTACACCCAACAGATCAATGTTTCTTGTTTTTATTGAAGTAATTCACTAATGTCAGGTCCAATATCAATGGAATAAACACTATTATCATACATTTATAAACTGGAATAAAGTATAAGCCAACAAGAATAACGGTATTTCACTATTTGAACCTGTGCCATTACAAGAAGTGTAGTGTAAAGCATGGCCTATGAGAAAGTTATAGTACGGGCCAAGGAAACGATATATTAAAGAAAAGCATATAAGTCACAGTAAATTCTTTATGAGTGCCCCCAGGCTTTTTTTGTTTGATTGGGTGGGTGTAAATGCATCCTCTAGAAACCAATTCTTTGTATATCCTGGGTAGGACGATGAGGGATCGTCAAGGGCATTACTTACGATGATTCTTCCGATTCTTCTTGTGACGGTGTACAACTGACAGCTGCTTTTTGATTCCTTTTTCCTGGTCTTGTGTTTTTGAATGGATAACCTGGTTTTGGTGAGTCAAAGTGAGAGAGAGATGCTGTCATTAATCGCAGTAGTTGTGAAGATAGTTGATGATTACTCGTTTATCTTCTGTTTCAACCGCATATGATTTCCATGTGATACCATTGAATATAAACAATTGATTTATTTATATGCTCTTTTGGTTAAGTCAAAACACAAAACTGACTCCGTGCAGACCAATCGTATGTCATTGGAAAATTTACCATTTTACCATTTCACAAACTCAAATTTTTTTCTTTTCCTCTTTTCACCATTTCTCGTCTTTTCATTTCAATTTTTCTGCCTGTATTTCCTTTCCCTTCTTCATATATCATATGGTGAACCAAAAACCTTCACATCAAATTATTTTGTTATAAAATGTCTTGTTTTCGTGCAGCCTTGGCCTAATCCCACCTGTCTCCCGTAACACAAATGTTAGGAATTGATCGCACGCTTGATTTTCACGATAGATTGTACGTTGTAGTCAATGCAATCAATCGTAGAAAAGTGTTCTACGATAATTGCTAACCTTTGTGTTACAGGACCCTGGTCTTAATTCCACCTCATCTTAAATCATTGAAAATTTAGATTGGTCACTATAGTCAAAATGATTCACAAGGGCTTTTTAGTCAGTGTTTGTCATGAAATAGGTCTGTAAATTACCAGGAAGCTAGAGAGAACCTTGGTATTTATTTTAAATGAAAGAAAGAGAGCCCCATTCAGAAAATGTTGATTTTCTGCTCTGTTTTATTGAATTTCTGGGGCCTTTGCCCAATAAAGTTTGTAAATGCAAACTGAAAAAAAAACTCATACACAATTTGATTTAACAATCAAATGTGGACCTGATATTTTTAAGGTTCATTTTAATGCAACTCATTCTATCAGACATGACCGTAGTTGTCTGATAATATGGTAATAAGACAAGACAATGAAAGATCTATATAGGGGAACAGAAATGGGGCCATAGGGATTCATATTTGAGTCCTGTAGTTATTGACCTTTTTTTTTGCCAATATGCGTGTCAGATGATGGAGGTATCTAAAGAGATAGTCTAGATGTATCATTTGGTCAATTGTCTATGGTATCAGACCTGTCAACATTCATATTATAGAGACTTTTAGGAGCAGTGAACGAGAACTGCGTAGCAGTCGTCTGATCGTTCGGGTCAACGTCGTTGTCTACCCTTGTTCACTACAGATGCGAATACTTTAGATTTCACTTGACTTGTATGTGTACGTACTTCCACGTGAAACAGCGCGATAACCAGCGGGTCATGACACGCTGCCCGACCTGGAAGATCTGGCGTACCATCGCCAGGTGACCCGGTTGGGTGATGCGAAGGTGCAACTTGAGCACACTTGCCCTTTCACTCGCTTTGATTCCTTTTTGCGCGAGTTGGGATATATATCAATATATATTTTGGAGATCAAAAAGCAATTTCAAATATGATAAACACAATGCATCGTAAAACTTACATTGATTTTATAAAAAGTCACTGAAAAATGTGTTTCAAAAGGGAAAGGTTGATCTTCATGCTGAGCTTGAGCGGTTGAAATGACGTCACTCACGTGCACGTCGACTAAGATTTAGGAGAACTGCAAAATGGATGTGGCGAGATTCTCGATTCTAATAGTGGACGTGTGTGAGGACATGAGGCATATGGAACGCCAAAAAATGACGTCATCTCATAGCAGTCATCTACTTGGACGTACGTTTCTAAAAGTGCTCAATAACATTGAGGGCATTAGAAAGAATTACAGTCAAACCTGTGTATAGTAACAGCCAATGCGCCACTATAGACGGGTGTGACTGTACAAGGTACCTTTGGAAAAGTTCTAATTAGCCCAAAGTCAAATACATTTAGACTGTTTTAAAGGTAACAATTTATGTGATTCCAATGCCCAAGCAAAATGATGCATGTTAAATGTAGTCATATTGTAGAACTATATTATGGGTACCAGCAGGAAGTAATTCCTCAAAAATTCCTTAAAAAGCTGTGAGCACCAGAATCGGTAGACTAGCTAGCTAGCGTAATATAGGAGTGCCTTGAGCACCTTGCAAGGTGGATACATGCGCTATACAAATCCTATAGTATTATTATGACATTACTACCAGTCAGCAGCAAATTTCCCTATTAGCTAAAATAAATGACTGGTTATTTCAGCAAATCATTTGATTAAGATCCATATCACCATTTTAAAATTATTATCATAACTTCATTAAGAATTTTAACACTAGCAATTTAGGAGAGAATAGAATATACATAGATAAAATGAATTGATGTTTTTATTACCAGTCTAGGTCGCCTGGGAAAGTAAAACGTAAAATTGATTTCTGTAGTTCTCATGCTTACTTGCTCACCTGGACTAAAAGTTTTAAAATTGCAGGTCAGAGTGAGAATAAGTTTAAAAATTCAAATTTGTTTATTACTTTATTTATTACCCGATACTTATTTGCTTTGTCAGTATTTAACACATTGCTTAAACTTAATTTGTATAGAGCAAGTGCTGTAGGAAGATCTTTTCCTTACATGAACTCTATCAACCTGACCTACTTCTTGTGTGTTGTTGATTGGGTTCAAGGGTTGGAGAAGTGTAGCCTCTTGTCCAACCTGAGGGAAAAATACTTTACAAGTGCTTCTCTGAGTGTTTTTTTTCCCTTTAAATCTTTTCATATTTAGGTTTATAGTACAAATTCACATATAAATATATTGGCCTTGGCCTAACATAAATCAATTTGTACAATACAATGAAAACATAAAATTGAATGGGAAAGAAGAGTAGCTGCTTAGGCCAAAAGTAAAACAACACACCAATAGATTAAAAAAACAGGGTTTAAAATCAGAGACTACCAAGTTGTGATTATTAAAGTCATGACCTACTATAGTTTCTGATTAGATTTGAGGTTCCAGTTTATCAGTACTGGGTACCCCTTATAAGACCCTGTTCTCATTACACTTTCTAAAACCAGTTTACTGGAAACCGGTTAAGGAAACCAGTTTGGAAGATCGCTTGCTAGGGTTCCCATTTGATCACCTGAAAGTGTTTTTCAAAATCACTTAATGTAAAGCAATCTTGTTGCTACTGGAACTCTGTCAGTGGGGTAGCAACGTTTCACATGTCTTTCACATAGTGTGTGGAGTAGTACGCTCAACATGTATGAATATCGCTTCCCGATGAATGGTTGCGTCCTCACTAACGCTAAAACCAGATTAATGAGGCAAAGCAATCTTGAAAACTACATCACGATGTGGTTTTATGAACCGGTTTGGAAGATTGCTTTGACCGTTCTCATTACATGTTGAACTAGTTTCCCACTAAACTAGTTTTAGGAAGGTTATGAGAATGGTGCCAGAGACATTATAGTGCTTAAACAAGTATCAAAATCTAGATATCTCAAACCCTGTTCTTATTACCTTCCTAAAACTAAGTTACTGAAAAAAAGTTTAGTGAAACTAAAAACATGATAAACTAGTATGCGTGAAGCGGTCTTGGAAGCGATCTTCCAAACCAGTTTGGAAATCCACCTCTAGTTTTCAAGATCGCTTTGCCTCGTTGCACTGGTTTTAATGGTATCTTACTCATGCAGTAGTTCATTAATTGATTTGATTTATTCATACAAAAAATATATATATTTACATGTCATTGGTTGCAAAACAAGGTTGAAACAACAAATCAATGTTGGTATCTCAAATGTAACAAATGTTGACATCAAATAAGAAATTCAAATATAGGTAAAAGTATAAGTAGCAGGCCAAGACATAAATTTTCTAACATGTTATTTGTTACGTTATTTTAATATCATATGAATGGTGTCTTTTGTTAATAGCAATTTATCTTACACCCCTTTCAAACAAGACTCTTCATTTTTCCCTGGCGAAGAAAAAAATGTACTCTTTTGCACTGACATCTCTTTCCCGTCGAAATGCGATAGGTGATTTTTGTAATTTGAATTTTAATCATACTCTTTCCTTATTAATTGCAGATACCTAATTAATTTTATCAGCGAAGTTTTGGAGATGACGGGTAAACACTTCTCAGCTGCTGATCAGCTTACTCGAAACGTGCATGCAGAATTAGAATGATTGAAAAGAAAATTGTAAACATTGCTTCTTACCGATTACAAAAAGGTGTCAAAAAATGAATTACAATATATTCTAGAAATATTAGAAGCAAAACAAAAAGGAATCAAAGTTGTTTCCAAAGTCATCACTGCTGCCATATTAAAGGGGAAGTTCACCCTGAAGAAAACTATGTTGTGAAAATAGCAAAAAAAAATAGTTTAAAATATTGGTGAAGGTTTAAAGGTACTGTAAATGCTAGTTTTGGTAACGATATCAAAATGAGTTCGTACAGAATCCAATGAAATGACCACCAAAGTGTCTGTTTGTATAAATAAAACGCATGTGCCAAAGAATTCTGGAAGAAATTGTGTAATTGCTGAGAAATCAGCAAATAAGCACAGGAATCGGGTAGGGCGTCGGGCCCGACGCCCTAAGCAATAATTATACATTGTCCCACGTGCGCTTATCTGTGTTGGGATCTTTGGTGTGAACATTTTTCAGCGTAGATTTCAAGATTTCACAAAGTTCAGTTAATGTAACTGTACCAGATCTAGATCCTCGATGATATACTGACAATTAAGCCTTGTTTTACAGACTTTCTTATGAAATCAGTGTTTACTGCAACTACTGGAATTTCTCTTTAAGTAAAATCCGTTAAAGAGTAAGAAAGTTATTAGAGTTCCAAATTTTGGATTTTTGACGTCATAAACGAGCAGCTGCCCATGTGTTATGTAATATAAAATGTATGAATTTCAAATTTTGTATGGTTCCTGATGACTTAATTTTGTTTTCTTTTCGTGATCGGGTATGAAATGATTTGTCTATTGATATACAAAAGTTACAGTAAAAACCATTTTCAATTTTCTGAGAAAATGACATTTCATTGATATTTTACCATTCGCTATGTAGGAATGCTGCTCGTATATGACGTCACAAATCAAATAATTGAAATTCTAATAACTTTTCAATTATTTGATGAATTTTTCTCAAACCTTCGGCAATATATTTAATTTTTTTTCTGCTATTTTTACAATAAACTTTTTGTCAGGGTGAACTTCCCCTTTAAATTGCATAATGCAGATAAAGACTGCCAGAGGCATTCCGCTTGTTATGAAAACTAACTTGTTGCCAGCTTGAATGTTGCCTTTAAAGCAGTCTGTCTATTTGCTTCCCATCATTCCCTTGCAGTCTTGCCTTTATATATGACAGGGTTATAGGCACGAGACAATGGCATTAACGTTGATGCTATGATCGATAGAGTCACACCTAGTATCTGTAACCTCTAAACTGACTTATACAAGGCCTCATGATCTTGTGATGTTAGTTAATCATGATCTCTAATAGTGTAACTTGTCCTTGCGAATAAGGCCAAGGTTATATTTATGTATTGATTCGAGAGACTGCTTATACTATCACCAGATCGGAAGTGGTAATTTAATTGTTTTCACATCTCTTTTTCTGTCACATTTTGGGACCGTCATTATTTCATTAGTATATGGTATGATGATGACAGATTATTGAGATGATGATGATGGTATGATGATTCTCGAAATTGTTAACAGTGATGATGATGATGATGGTGGTGGTGGTGATGATGATGATGATGACAATGGTGGTGTTGGTGGTGATGATGACAATGGTGGTGGTGGTGATGATGATGACGATGGTGGTGGTGGTGATGATGATGAGGAGGAGGAAGAGGATTAAAGAAATAATGGCGATGATGATGATTATGATGACAGATTATTGAGATGATGATAACATATTGTAAGTTAAAGTATTCATTGTTTCAATATAAAACTGTGAAAATATTTCAAAATGGTTGTAAAAACCTATCAATACACACTATAAAACAAAAAGTTAACGTCGTTTGAAAGCTAAAAGGAATTCACAAATATGCAAATGTAGCGAAAAAACAAACCATTTTCGCAAAGAAGTTGAGGACTCTTTAGTGCCTGAAATGGGACCCTTTTGATGCATTTTCTGAGGCGGATGTGATTTCATGGAGAATGTGACAATCCCCACCCGCCTCTCCACAAAACTTCAAGCAATGGAAAAAGCAAAGAGAGGATGCTTGCCTGGGGGATGGGGGCAGTCAAATATATTGCTGTACACATGTGTGACCCCCAAAAAAATGTTTAAAGGGGTGTTTTTTCAATTTTGGATGCAGGCATGCATTGGTTAAGGGTATCAAAAACGATTCTCATAAAAAGGGTGGTGTTTAAAGACTGGTCAATGGTCAATTGTCGGGTCAAATGTATTTATGTTATGTTTTTTTTTCTAAAGCTTCTTATTATAATACTAGCCAAACATGTTTAGGGTATGTATTTTCAGTACAGCCTATAGGCCTATATGGCGTGGAAATTGGTCACGAGTCACTGCAAACAGTCTATTTTCTTATTGTATATTATAGTGTTGCCATAAAATTACATTTGTATGTGTTTATGATCCAGAAATAGTATTCAAAGGTAATTATTTTATTTAATAAAGGATAAATAAAAATTTTTGTATTAAAGGCTATTAGTAAGGACACAATTTGATGTAACATACCTTTTAATTTAAAAATTAATTATTACCTGATGAATTTTGGATGAGATTTACAGGGTTAACCTTGTATTCTTTTGTTGTATTATATTTATAACCCTATACTGCACTGGGGGCATGCAGTACCCAATATAGTTTTGTCTATAAGCTTATTATTAGCAAATAGGCAAAACTTGTTTTGGGGTCATATTCTGGCGACAACTTGTTTAGGGGCCAAAATGTGTAAATGAAGCCCGCGAAAAACGTGTTTTAGGGGTTAGTTTGCACACAGAGAAAAACTTGTTTAGGGGGTTTTGGGAAATAAGTAAGTCACGCGTGTGTACAGCAATACATTTGACTATCAACCCTGGGGATGCTTAAATTTTATTTTCAAGTTTTACTTTTAAGGCTACCTTGAGATGAACTGCTGAGCATAGTATCTGGGATACTTCATGACCTTTCTTCTATAGTACAAGGGACATTTATTTATTGAGAGTTATAAATCATGCCACACATCGTCTTTGAGATAAATGTTTGAATGACTCTACTATCTCTTAGGGCTTGTTTAATGTTTATTGCTTAATAGTTTACTCAGACACCAATGATTATAGACCAATAAATTCAGACCAATAAATCTATCCCCTGGGATACTTAGCCTCCCACCAAGGCTGTCAGGATCATTTCTTTCATTTCCCCAGCAGTGTGTTAAAGTTGAAGTTCACCCTGATATGCTGCTGTCATGGTAGCTACCATAGAAACCTTGATTTTTAGCCGATGCTGAGCAATTTTACCATGGTAATTACCACGATGGTAATTAAATTGGCAAATTGAGCTATTTTTTAAAGAGGGGACCCTGGTTTATATATGATTCAGGAGTTTGCAGTTCAAAAGTTTCAACGCATATTGGTTTCCGTGCGATAAGTGTGCCATGTCCTACTTGTAAAATCTTTATTTTTTCTTCAAATTTTTGTTTCTTGTGATTAGAGTTTGTCATTGAATAAGCTATGAAATGTCCATGTGATACTATAAAATGCAGTATTCACATAAAAAATAATGCAAGTGTTCTTAGCGTCAAAGTCAGGAACTAAATTCTGTGATTTGTGTCCTATGGCAGAAAGAATAATAAGAAGTCTTTTGAAAAATGAAATATAATAAAGAAAAAAGAAACCCTCTTCTTGGATAATTTCAATTTTTTTAAGTAATCATTATGGTTAGTTGAAGTTTAAACTATTTAAAGCCTCTTCTCATTTAACAGATAGGGATCCACAACATGTGTTTCAGGATTGAGACTCATAAATTAGGGCTATTTTGGATTATTAGAGTACAAACAGAAGTATGATTGTTAAAAATCTGATTGGAGATTCTGTTTACTATGCCATACTGGAATCAAAGAAGACATTGAATATAGGGAAAGTTTGATACAGATTATATAATAGGGTAGTGTTCATTGTAGACAGTGTGAATACGTTATTGATTTCATTGTTCCAGGTATTGATTATTGTGTAGTGTTATGCGCTTTATGAGATGCATCACACTTCAAGACATACAATAGCCCCTTTAGAAGTCGTGTCTTCACCTTAATCCTCTCATAGATTTTTGGTTAACTTCCTTTCCTTCCTTGGCTTTACCAATAATCAGTTTTCATCAAAGAAATCAGTTTCATCTTATTAAATTGTACAGTTGATTAATTGTGTTTGAAATTCATCATGGGTGAGTAAATTTTTTTATTATTTCCCTTTGCATGGAATTCAAATTGTTGCAAAGGGAAGTTATTGCTTGAGTCTATTTCTATACTTGATAAATTCAAGTTTTGATTTAGTCATCTGACATTGTTTAATCTTTTGTCTGGACAAGGTAGGAAATACAAAGCCTTGAATAGAGGTTAGAAGGGATTAAGACTTATTGAAATATTACATAACAATAACTGTACAAGTTTCACCAATGATCACTTTGTAGAATTGAATTGCCTTTATTAGATAGTTGAACCAACAGAACAATGGTGTGAGCCAAGTGATGTGACATTTTACACTTCTTGGAACATATTTTGATTAATATGGATTTATAAATATAATTCTAATCACCATGGAAATTGCCATGTTTTTCACTAAGGTAAGTAGTGATGTTTGTAGGAATATTTTTTTTTTTTTTTTTTTTGGGGGGGGGAATTTGTGATCAATCTATAAAAGGAAATGTGCGGAGAACATGAAAGTCAAGTATAAACTCCTTGGTGGTGAACAATTTCATTTAAACAGATAAAACTTGAAATTTTTTATTTTTATTTTTGTTTTATATTGAAAGAATAAAAAATATTAACATAGAGAAAAAAAAACAATCATATTACCATTTCTAAGTAAAAAAACATAAAACGAAAAAGGACAACACAAGATGACACAACACACCACAATATATACAAAACTGGATTATTGTCTCCCTTTTGCGAATATACTTCCCCACTGCCTGCGGTTTCGCACACGCAACGCCTGACTAGAACCAGCTTAGCCAGGCTGAGTCCGCGCCAATGCACGGAAAATCCTTGCGAGTAAAATAAGAATGTGCAGTGGAGAAATCTGCCCCAATTAGTAAACCATTTTATGACCTTGCTTTTGTATTTTGTTGAACTTGAATCCATGTTTTTTTAATCCCTGGTTGTGTACTCTATTGTAAGGATATACAGTTCATTCCAAAGGGAATGGTTCCAAGTATCACTCTGACAAAAGACACTTAATTATCTTGTTTACATTCAGGGAGTAGTTGTACATGTTAAGGGCACCATTTTCTTGGTAGATGTAGAAATAAAGAATTATTTCTTGTCCACTGCATCAGTCTGTGGGCAAGTCGAACTGTATTTTTATCACAAATTTAGCCCTTAAACATGATGCCATAACATGTATACGCTCTTTCGACATTTGTCTGGTCCTGATATTTCACAGAACATTGGGTTAGAGTTAGGATTGTAAATTGATAGAGTTTTTGTTCAGAATAGCCTAATGTAAAGATGATGATTTTGGTTTATTTAGTTTTGGAGGTTAGGTTTTGTGTTTGAATCAACATGCAGATTGTCCATCCAGGGAAGTGTTATGTAGAAGGAAATGAAACTCGAAATGTTCCCTTTGTAGCATGCGCGGAGCCGATGTTATTCTCCATAATTGTCTTAATCTCAAAGCTCGTAAAATGATCCCCTCCGGTCGGTCGTAAAGTCCGCTCACGGTCGGTCGCGACAGCTGGGGGAAGTACAGGACCCGCGCAGTGCAATATGGGATAGGCTTATTTGCTAAGATGGACGCCGAACATAAACACAGTGACATTGATGATATTCTCGACGAAGAATTGCTGTTGGAGCTCTCCGTTTGGGAAGTCAGCGACTTGGGGTCCACCGTTTGTACATGTGACATTCCGTCTACGGAAAATTTAACTCAATGTCGCGGACCAAGCTGTCCAATTGCTTGGTTTCACCGGCAATGTGTCGGACTCGGAGTAGGCTTAACCAAGCCAGGTGTAGATCTAGCCTCATCGTCGACTGACTCGCCGGCCGAGAGTCATGGGATCAGGTAGTAGGGGAAGAATGTAGAAGAAGGTAGCTGTGCAGCCTGAGCCGCACGCAAAATACGGTAGTTCCCATCGAAACTGAACTTAAAATGAAACTTCCCAAAGCCCACCAAACAGCATTTAATGATTTATAAATAATGGAACATAAACTGAAATAAATAAATCATGATCATTTCCATGCAATCCTTTACCATTATTCAGCTGCACGAAAGTCGCTTTCCATGCACGCTTGGCGCTCGAATCAAGTCGATCGTCTGCCAAACTGGAGATTTCAACCAACTTTGAAATACCATAACTTTTAGGCACGCGAGAACACGCCAATGAGACAACTACCATCAGAAAGATTTTTTATTCCTCTTCAATTACATATAACAGAAGATTAGCCAAGATTAGCGGGTCATACAATGAAATCTATATATCATATCATATACAAAAATGTAAACAAATAGATAACAAACCTTGTTACTCCGGTATACGAAAGGTGAATTTGATGAATGAAATATCGGCTGAATCGTTAGAATACACTGGGTGCGAATGTGATAACTGCGCATGTCTCCAGCAATCAACAGGGTAGTGCGCAGCCAAAACGTGTACATATAACTTTTCACTCTGAACTCGGCTATTCAGAAATCATGTAAATGACATCATGTCAGCGGCTCCGAGGTAGTGAGATCAAAAGACGAAGTCGTTTGGCTAGGAGAGCGGAGATTAGAGAGCGAGGCAGGGAAAGCGATAAAAGTAAGCCTTAGTTGCGTAATCATTGCGGTCGGGGGGGGGGGGGGGGGGGTAATTTGGGGGCTGGTGAGAGACTTATCAGCAATTATCAGCAGGGTGTCCCCTCTCAATTTCACTTCGATTTACCTGAAGGGGGCAATAAAATCTTACTTTTCGAGTTTCATTTCCTCTACATAACACTTCCCTGGTCCATCAAAGCAAATGTCATGGAACCTTTAAAGGTCAAGTCCACCTCAGAAAAATGTTGATTTAAATCAATAGAGAGAAATCAGACAAGCACAATGCTGAAAATTTCATCAAAATCGGATGTAAAATAAGAAAGTTATGACATTCAAAGTTTCGCTTATTTTCAACAAAATAGTTATATGAACGAGCCAGTTACATCCAAATGAGAGAGTTGATGACGTCACTCACTCACTATTTCTTTTGTTTTTTATTGTTTGAATTATACAATATTTCAATTTTTACGAATTTGATGATTAGCACCTCATTGCCTGAAGCACAAAATGTTAAAATAATGGAATTCCACGTGTTCAGGGAGGAATGAAACTTCATTTCACATGACAATGACGAGAAAATAAAAATATTTCATATTTTATATAATAAAATACAAAAGAAATAGTGAGTGAGTGATGTCATCAACTCTCTCATTTGGATGTAACTGGCTCGTTCATATAACTATTTTGTTGAAAATAAGCGAAACTTTAAAATGCCATAACTTTCTTATTTTACATCCGATTTTGATGAAATTTTCAGTGTTATGCTTGTTGAATTTTTCTCTTTTATTCAAATCAAGTTTTTGTTGGGGTGGACTTGTCCTTTAAATACACACCTGCACAGAAAAGGCTACATTTCTGTTCACCCATTCACTGGGTTTCACTACACTCTAAATTCCAAGAATTTGAAATAAATCAAGATCGGCTGTGAATAGTGACCAGCTGAATTTTTATTTATGTCAAACTTTAAGGATTAATTTTAAATTATCAAAAGATTTAACTGCAAATCTTATAGATTTATATTTAAATCAACATGGTTTAAATCTAAATCTAGTATTGGGCTGGTCACTATTCACAGCCGACCTGGATTTATATCAAATCCTTGGAATTTAGAGTGTATTTTGTAAGATTTGAAGTGTTTGTATTTCTCAGGTTATCATTCTTCCCTGACCTGGCTGCATAGTCTAAACTAGAAGACCTTAGATCTATCTAGTCTGGTCTTAAAGGCCTATAATCTAAAATATGTAAATAGAAGTAAATTATATCTTAAAGGACAAGTCCACCCCAAAAAATAGTAGATTTGGATAAAAAGAAAAAAATCCAATAACCATAACACTGAATCAGATGTAAAATTAGAAAGTTATAATGTTTTGAAGTGTCTCGTAATTTCACAAAACATATGTACATCCTGGTCGGTATGCAAATGAGATGACTTGTGATGTCACCCACTCACTTTTTGAAACTTTTTTTTATTTTATGAAATCTCATAATTTTCTCATTGTCCTGTGAAACAAAGTTGTGTTCCTCCCTGAACATGTAGTTTTACCATTGTTTTAACATTTCATGTTTCAGTCAAGTTGGTCCTGTTGTCAAACTGTAAAAATTGAAATATTGTATAATTCAAACCAGAGACAGAAGAAAAAGAGGGATATCATAGACTCACTCACTTGCATATCACTGAGTTGTGAAAATAACTGTTTTGTTAGAAATAAGCAAAACTTTATGATTTCATAACTTTCTTATATTACATCCGATCGATGTTGATGAAATTTTTGGTGTTGTGTTTGTTTAACTTTTCTCTATTTATTCAAATCAACATTTTTCTGGGGTGGACTTGACCTATAAATACAATTATACATGCTGTTGAGTAACAAAATTGATATTAAATCTAATTTTATTGGGGGGTGGAGTTGCTAGAGCTCGGTTTTAAAAGGTCCTGAAAATGTCACAAAAAAGATGAGGCAAGCATCAAAGAATATTTTGAAGTTTGTTCATGTAATTACTTTTATGTAATAACACATTGAAAATTAGTTTGTTGCGGATAAACTTGATTTAAGTAGTAAAAAAATTACTATTGGAATGAAAGGGAATACCAGTACTTTTACTCATTTGATTTTTTTTATCAATACCTGAAATTTTTAGATGAATTTGAAATCGTTAAATCAATGGGGAGAGGGCAATTTTACATTCACATTTGTGTCCTAATGCATTGCATTGTCTTCTTTCTTTGCTCTGGCATTTCGGTTACACTTCGTAATTCCAAAAGTTCTTTATTCCGAAGGTTCGTAATTCCAAAACACGTAAATTGCCTATACCTCGATGTTCGTTTAACCGAAAACGTAAAAGGGTTCGTTAATCCGAACATTTGTGGCGTTATTCCGAAGGTTTGATAATCCGAAAACGAAATAAGGTTTGATGTTCCGAAGGTTCGTTAGTCCGAAAACGAAATAAGGTTCGTTAATCCGAAAACGAAAAAAGGTTTGTTAGTCCGAATGCAAAATAAGGTTCGTTAATCATTGTTTTCGGACTAATGAACCTTCGGAATTACGAACCTCACTTTGTTTTCGGACCAACGAATCTTCGAAATTATGAACCTCATTTCGTTTTCGGACCTACGGACCTTCGGAATTATGAACCTTCGGAAATACGAACCTTCGGAATAACGAACTTTCGGAATATCCAAACCTTCGGAATAACGAAGCTTCGGAATTACGAATGTATGCGGGCATTTCATTACTATAGCATTTTTGTGTTTTGTTGGCTCTTACAGCCTCATTCCATACTCGGTAGGTTTAGCTGTTCTAAAGAACTGCATTGGAATCATATTTAAAGCATTGAATTATGAAGAAAAAATGAGAAAGAGAGACACAAAAATATTGCAAATCAGATGAGATCACAAAGAAAATTCACAGAATTAGAAACAGAATAAAATTGAGCAAGAAAGAGAGAAATAGAGAAAAAAAAGAAATGTGGCTGTATTAACTTGTATTGGATATGGTCTGTTATTGTTAATAGAACCATTTTACTTGATACACTAGAATAGGAGATTATAAATGGTCCTGAGTTGGGCATTGGTGTGATTATGAAAGCAATGCGACCTCATGATATTGATAACACAGTACTGTGTGTAGAGAGCGAGCGAGTTTGATTCCTATTGTACTTCGCTTCAATGCTGAGTAGGGAGACTCCACGGTGCATGTAACGCACCTATGAATTGGTAGTGGTGGTAGTGATGTTGGTAGTATTATAGAGAGATTAGTGCGCTGTATATGATCCCTGCACTCAGCGTGGTATGAGCTGTTATACAGACAGTCATCTGAAAAGAGATCAATGCCTGTTCTTTTTCATGGACTTCATTGTCCCATACACCTGTGTGTCAGTCGTGGATATAGTTGTGGTGCGTGTTGGTTTATTGAATTAGGTTTATTCAATAAGCACATGGGCCACTAACATGGAACCTGAATTCAACATAGTTGTGAAAACTCGTCACTAACTGGACCATGGCTACAAGCGACCGTGGTTGCTGTTTTGTGTGGAATATTTCAGTTGACACTTTGTGGACATGGTAACTTCTTCATCACATGTGTAACAACTGTTCATCAGGATTCACCTTGATAAAAAACTGAAAGGTTGGTAGACGGGGAAATTGTGAAGCTGGTATGGTTTGATTTCTGTTCAGATACCAGCACGTCGTCTTGGAAGAAATGAGGCAATAAATTCAAGTTCATATAGTTCAAGTAGGAAAACAGTCAGATGACAAGTCTAGTACTGGTACAAGGATTTTTTTTCCTAATGGTACTGGCATTTGTTTAAGAACTGCTGGTTGCTTGTCTTTTAGTTATGAGACACGAATTACCGTATATGTCATCAAATACTGGTATAGACTGGTCTTTGGACTTATAAATCTTGACATAATCTAGTTCTCATTGGCCTGTGGTATGAACCTGGACTATTGTGCCTGACTTGCATGGTCTTAGACAAACACAAAGATTATAAAGTAGACAATAGAGAGGAAGGTAAATAAAAGATATTATCATCCTGAAGGATAGGCCTATTACTTTGTGGATCACTCTGTCTGGTCACTACTGAGGGCAGTAATAAACCTCTTATACAGGAGCTGTTACAGGATGAACAGATACCTAAGGACTGCTTTGAAATTGGAATATCACCAAAGTGCACATGAGGTTCTGAATACTGTTTACATAGATCTGGAAGTTGAATTTAGCCAGCTATTGATAGCTTTGATACATGCAAGAAACTTTTACACCAACACTATTCAAATTTAGGACTGTGTTTGCCTATCAACTTTGATCAAGCAAGGTGCTGGTCACATACATGTACCTAAAATTGCTGGAATCTAGAAGTTCAAGGCAATATCATGCTCATCCTCTGGAATTGATCAGAGCCACCGGGGAAAGTTGAACAAAGTCGGGTTTATCCTACACTGCATTAATTTTGCTTGGCCTGGACCCACCTCATTACCTGCGGGTCATTAATTATCCTGAGTAACCATATGATTTGATTATGAGTGTTAGTTGTCATACGCCACGCTGGAGTGCACCGATTAAGGATTTAACCCGACGATGCGTGGCAAATTCTGACGCCACTTCCAGTGAAGAGCTCAAATCCATCGTAATATACATGTAGCTACGTCCATCGTCAGCAGGGGATACAATCACCCACGTCAACTTACTCTGTCATTAAGACATCAAGCAGGAGGAGTCGACTCATCCACTCTCAGTTTAACGATGGACAACTATTTAAACGACGGTGTCAAGAGGAATGTTCAAACGACTCTGATTGCTCTGTTAATCATCAGTGATATAGATATGCAAGGCTGGGTTTGGTGTTAATTGATGAGTGTCCTAGTGGAGTATCCTCGTGCAACGAGATGCCTAGATTGATGGCAATGGTGATTTGTAAACTACTCTGATTTTCATCCCTTGTTCTTTAGAGTGACATCACTATTGATTCACTTCTATTGATATCACAGATGTTTTGGATCATTAAATCTTCTATTTGATAATTTGTGACTTTTGTAAACTGCTTGTGATGACAACTAAACTACAAAAATCCAGATGATCATTTCATATTGTTTGTATTCCTTATTGCCATCAAAATTGTGCTGGTAGATAGGGAAGTACATGTATGTCAGAGTGACCTTTGGAGAAATCTGAATGTGAATGTTTTGACATCTTGAAATGTGTTTAGCTGTGAATGGAACCCTCATATTTCTGTGACATTCTCAAGAAACGTTCAGGGATACTAGGAAAACTATTGCCGTGCTGGAAAACATTACTCCAATTTCATTACTCGGCATTCATAATTGTAGTGGGCTGTGCTTTTAACAGGAAGAGCATTCAGGAGTTGACCTGTTTAATCTATGACCAGAATTTCAGTTCTTCCCTTTTTGGAATTACATCTGTTTAAAATAAAAGGTCTTTTCTTTCCTGGCATCGTGTGAAATAGACTCTGGAAGAACTTCCTCTAGTAATTTGATATCTTTGATTCATTCATCTATCAAAACTAAAACTCTTAAAATCTCATTCAAGAACCTTCAATGGAACACATGATAATTACGCTCATGATATAGATGGAATCCCCTCTTTGATTTGATTCTTGAGGATTACATTTCCTCTTTCGAAAGTGCGTTTCTTTTTCTCATCCTAAGTGGTCGTGACTGAAATCTCGGATCGAATCAGTGTGCTGAAGACTCTTATGACGAGACATAGCAGGAACTGATATCAAAGATTTACAGGAGGAACTAAACTGAAAGTAGTGATTGAACACCGATAGGGATATTAGAGGGAATTTACCCAGCAAGTGTAGGGGACAGTAACCTACCAAACGCTGTTATCGTCAAGTTCTTCTAGCGGTTACAACGAGACCCTGATGGGGACATGTGTTATACCTGTGAGTATGTACAATATTCTGGTTTATTTATACTTTAGTATTGCTTTATTCAAAGCCTCTGTTTGTATTTCTAATGATATTCTTCAAATTGAGTGCTCTTGATTACTGGTATTAGTTTGGTCAATTCTTATCCGTGTCCTTTCGGGTTCCATTGGGAAGTTTAATGACAGCTAACCGTCAGCTGTTGAAGTTTGCTATATTTTGATTTAGAATGGTGCAGAAACATTTCACACTTTTCACTAGAGAGATTTCGATTGTCTGCGACTGCAACGTATTCCTAGTTCACCGGAAGTGGTGACACCGCTCGTTCAGTATCACGTTCGTACATTGATGAAAACAGTTTCGACTTAATCGACGTGTCCGTACTGGGCCCGTACCAGACCACAGCATATTCCAGCGTGATAGCGAGCGGGCGGTGGGCCGATGCTCGGCCAGAGAGTCAGGCGCAGCATCACCCTACGAACCAGTGGGGCGACTGAGGGTGCAACACTTGCACTCTTGCGCAAAATAACGCAAAAACACAGTTGTTTGGAAATAGAACATCAATTACCTATCGGATATATGTAGTGTCTGAAAACAGGATACACTAGATGTAATGGAAAAGCTGGTAACAAGCAGTAATTTGCAGTTTACCAGCCCTGCTGAATCAACGAAACTCAAGTGTTGATGCGGCTTCATTCATTTTTGCTAAGCTTGGATGACGTCATCATGCACGAACAAGCGCTCGTTCGAGCACTATGACAGCGAACGTCAAAACCTTCAAATACGAGTCACAGATTTGGGCAGTGAACAAGAAGGCTCGCCACAGAATACTTCGCGCATGCGCAGTGCTCCCAAAATCCCTTATTAATCTCGTACGTCCACATGGCTCTTAGAAAACGAAAGGTCTCAAGTATCAAGTCTAAGACCTGGCGGGTGTTTCATAAGTCATTTATAAGTTACAAATAACCTTACGTATGATTGGTGACTCTTTCTTGTGCTAAGCGATATACAGTTAACATTGCACCTAAGGAAAGGTATACTATAAAGTTTTCCATAATATTACAATTACAAACACCCTCATGGAACAGATATTGGGTTGTTTAAAACATTTTCATGATGGAGTAGAACCCAGCTACTATCTATTGGTGAACGTTCCTAATTGTTGAACTGAATTTGCAGTGCAGCAGTACTAAATTAAAAAAAAAAGGTGCAGATTCTGATTCCTGTGTTCTCATGACCTTGCCACTTCCCTTATTTCTCTCTCCACTCATCATTGTGTTTGCTTTCAAAATACATTTGTCACTGATAACACTGGTACCTTACTACAATACACAAATCAAATCTGCTGATAACTCACATTCTTTTGAGAAATGAAATTCCTTATTGACTGTTTTTTGTATAGATATATATATATATATATATATATATATATATGACATTCAAATTGAAACATGCAATGTGTAATATTACACTTTGTTGAACTCTACCAAGTAATGGGATCCATACATAGTTACATACACATGTTGGTATGCAGTATATAGGGTACATTTGAAGCCCAAGTACATGACACTAGTATCCAGGGGGATCTATGATGTGTGCCTTTCAATATTTCAATTGCATTCAAACCTAGATTTGGTTTTTTTGTCGCTGCTTTGGTCAAAGGTGGTCGAGGTAAAGTGTGTGAATTAGGGTGTGTTTATGCTTCCACTGCGAGGACAGAATCAGCGTTTTCAAACGTCGATTCAAAACCCTGATCGTAAATGTGGTTCTGGGAGTGCTGTTTATGCTTAACTTTTCAGAGGCGAAATCACGATCTCCAGCTGGCTTCACAGGAAAGCGAGGTCAAATTGGGCGTGCCTTTTTTTCGAAAGTTTTTTTCCGAGTGTTGTTATTACGTGGAGATAACATGGAGCAATGCGACTGTATTTGCCCGGGGATTTTCATCTCATCGGAAGCATGTACCAAATGACGTCATTTAAACACGTTTACGATCGTGGTTCTGTTTATACTTCCCCAGAAAGCCTGATTCTGGTCAAACGACTTTTACAAACGCACTTTTTTGTGAGTTTACGATCGGCGTTTTGAAACAGCGTTTAAATGAAAGTAAGCATGGACGCAACCATGTTTTTGGACTAATCACGTTTGGAAACGCTGATTCTGGCCTGAAAAGTGGAAGCATAAACACGGCCTTAGATGACATGGTTCTGTGTTCTATCAACAAGACTTTGACTTCCGAGTCTCTTTATCTTTGTTTATTGATCATTGGATAGTCTTTAGCTCAAGCTTTTTTTTTTAGTGTGGAATAATGCTTTCAGGAAATTTCCTGGACCAAGTATTTGATAAGAATTATAAAAGGTCAAGTCCACTCACACTAAGTTTTTTTTCCAATTAGCATTGGACTGAAAACTACATGAAAGGGACTTAGAATAAGAAAGTTATGTTTATTTTCTCCCATGATAACTTGGTATGAGCATTTTTTAGGACACTTTAAATAAATACCCTGTGAAGTCCGCCTCCATCCCCATTTGCATAGTGAAAAAATTAAACGATTTCAAGGAAAATATTTTTTTCAATATCACCCAATCTTCTATATTCAGTAAAGTATCACATAATCAGGAGAGTCTGATTTCCGTGTAGTGGTTAGCCTGCATGAATGTATTGTTGGTCCTAACCACTTGTGATCAATTAGAATATTATTCACGGAAATCTGTGTGGAAAGTATACATACCAGTACTCCGACCACACAAGTTGATCTAGACTAAAATTTTGCATAATCCACTGTGCTTGAGAAATTGAGAATAATGTAAGCAATGTTTGTTTAATCTGTGAGTTGGATGAAAGGGGAAACCCATGTTTCTGAATGAATAGATGACTCATCATGGTGGGCTGTTTGGTATACAGTTGACTACCGGTAATGTCTGGTATGTGGGTACAGAGAGAGAGAGAGATGGTGTTTCAGAAATCTAAGTTGGTAAGTTACACACAGATAAATGCCTGTTGTAGCAAATTCAAAATGAGTTTGTACTGAAATCTCATGAAATATAAGTAAAAATGAAATATATGTGCTAAATAAAGGATTACAGAATAAATCGTGCAATTGCTGAGAAATTCTATACAAGTAAAAAGTGCTTTTTAATAAATATTGTTAGGAAAAAAAATAAGTTCGAGGGTATCTACTTGGCCATAGCATTCAGCTGAGCTTGCAACTTATCGCGCGCGGAATCTCGGTAAAGAGGACTTCAGGAGAGAAAAGAAGTGATCTCTGACATCAAAACAAGAAGATGTTCTCCGGTTTGCTTTCATACTGGCCTTTTCACCTGCGAACTTCGCTGGTGAAATAGTTTCGCCAGTGAAGTTCGCTGGTGAAGTTCTCCTGTGTACCTTTCATACTGGACACTTTCCCCTTCGCTGGCGAACTTCCCTGGTGAAAAGCGCAATTGATTTTTTTGTTATTTCATGATTTTCAGTTACAATTGTACCAGATATATGTGAAAGGGGAGACCGGGGTTAGTTGGAACATGGGGTAAGTTGAAACATTGTAATTTTCTTTAACGCCTGTAAACTAAATTTATGCAATACTGCCCTCAATTTATTGTTATGGATAATACAACAGTTGTACTATTAATAACAATAAATTGAGGGCAGTATTGCATAAATTTATTTTACATTGATTGATTATATTCAATGGAAAAGAAAATTACGTTTCAACTTACCCCATGTTCCAACTAACCCCGGTCTTCCCTATAGTGATGACCTTGTTCTTTATCTTTAGCACATGACTGGTTGCCTTCTCTTGTGATATATATTCTCACTAATATGTATCTCGATGAGCGTCAAACAGTTAAATGCCATTTTGTGTACAATTCTCTATTGAAATGATGATACAGGTAATAAAAAAATATTAGAATAGAAGGTAAAAAAAATTTACTTCAAAGAAAAAGTTGGCCTTGTTTGGTATTATTGGGCTGCCATTTTTCCAGAGGACATGCACTATATAGCTGTCAACGCATCATGTCAACAATTTAAATGCTCCCCACTACTTACCTCACTCCCTGGGGAGCTTTACAGTAAGAGCTTGTATAGGGACTTAATTACAGGGAACGTCAGTAGATTGTCATTAGAATTGCCCTTTTGTACAGGTTTGATTTAAAAGAAGTATTCGACCCTGAAAGAATGTATTGATTGATTATATTCAATGGAACAGAAAGGTCAGACTGGGTTCGATGTTATTGATTGATACCATTCTCAATCTAGTTACACCATATCTTAACATGATCTAGCACCAGTTCTAATGAGTTTCATACCCCTTTCATAAACCCAATTATGCGGCTAATAGCAGCACAATTTGGTCGTAAAATCAGAGGAGGACCAGAGTTATCCGCATTATTTTGATGCTGCAATTATCCGCATAAAAGCAGCATCGGGACCAGATTTTGACTTTATGAACGCATTTCGAAAGTAATGCGGATAATTGCCATGGTGCGGTCACAAGGTCACCCCTTTTCCAACGCAACCGCATCAGAGGGGTGTGTGCGGTTGCCATGACGATTATCTTCCTTTTTCAGGACGGGCGCTCGTAAAAATAGTGCGGATTATTTTCGGAGTTTGTGAACGCAACTTTTATTGAATTATCTGCATTACTCTGAGGCGGCTAATTGGAGGATGGGTTTATGAAAGGGGTATAAATCTCAGGTATAATTTCTCTTTGCAAGTTCATTGGAAAATGATGCAAATATTCTTTCATTGGTATTTTAAAAAGTAATTTCTTTTAATACTTTTACCCTCCCTGACTGGTGAAATGTGTCTCAGAATTATGTCTGATTGTGTGGAGTGGGTTTTGTTTAGATGTATCTGATAATATACAAAACTAGAAAAATTATATAGTAATAGTAATACACACTTCTTGTATGAAGTGCATATCACATTAATTGTAGGGGAAGTCGTGGTCTAGTGGTTGCGACTCTCATCTTTCAATCAGAGGGACATGGGTTTGTATCCTAGCCATGGCGTGTTTTCCTTCAGCAAGAATTTACCTGCATTGTGCTGCACTTGACCCACGTGAGGTGAATTAGTACTAGGTAGGATTTATTCTTTTGAATGCTTTAGCCCCTATATGGCGGCTCAGCTACAGCCGGGGTAATAATTTGATACCAAGAATCAAGCACAGTAGAGTATATGCAATTGTAGTAGCTGTGCTATACAAATGTAACATATTACATTTATTATTATCATTGTGTAACATATTGTGCTTCCAAAATTGAAATTGTTACCCCATCTTAAACCTGTAGGCTTTTTACACAGGATTTTCTTAACCCCGGACTATCGCTAACCCCGTACTATCCTTAACCCCGTACTATTTATTTTCCTTTTCACACATGCCAAATTGTTTTTGCTAACCCCGGATAAGGAATGCTTGCTTTTTACACACGAAACTCGCTAACCCCGGACTTTTGGTAGCTCATGAATATTCACGAGCGCACTGAGGGGTCATTCGGGTCATATCCAAAATCGCTGACTTCTGGCGCGCGCTTTTTTCTTCATCGCAGTGATCGCTGTTCATGAATATTCATTATACTTACCTCTGATTGGACAACAGGGCCGGCTCTGTTGCGGGGCATGAATGGGAGCGCTTAGCCCACTTTCGTTTTACACATGCGATCTTAACCCCGTACTATTGCTCTTAGCACCGCAATTGGTGGGATAACCCTGCTTTTTTGCAGGGCCAAATAATCCCGTACTATAGGTGGGGTTAGCCCACTTTGCAAAAACGCTGTGTAAAACGAAAGTGGGCTAAGCTTAACCCCGTACTATAGGTGGGGCTAAATTGCCATTTAGCCCCACCAATAGTACGGGGTTAAGGAAATTTTAGCCTGTCTAAAAAGGGTACTGGTGTCCTTTGACAGCATGCGAGCATTTCAAGGAATTCATTCTCCCAGGTAACTCTTCACCTCACCTGGGTTGAGTACAGCATAATGGGGATCAATTTGTTGCTGAAGGAAGTTATGCCATAGTTGCGATTTGAACCCACAAGCCTGGTGCGAACCAAAAAGATGATAAGTCACCGAAAACTGTATATGTTGCTGTTATTGTTTGGGATTTAGAGGTGGTCCCATTGTGAATATTGTTGTTCTCAGTAAGTAGTATATTATTTTTTTAACAAAGGTTTCACAGGATAAACAGATAATCTTCAATAGTCTGAGTGGGATTGTTCTCTAGTCTCAACCCTCTGAGGGACTATGGGACCAACACTAGGATTTATTGATCACTGGACATTGACTCCTCTAATCCTGTCCCTGATCTAGGTGTCCCTTGACACTGACAAGACTTGCACTTGAGAGAATCACCAATGAGTTTGGTTATGATCAAAGGGGAGGTTCCACTTCAGAAGAGGGCATCGATTTCTGTGGAGAATGTGTCAAGGTTCTGTGGTTCTGACTCGTCTTTAAAAACAGGCGGCCATGGGTTCAAATCCCTGATAAGTCTTCTATCAGGAGGATATCGACACCTGATGTACTGCACTCACTGGGGTGTAGTCTTTGTATGCACCTGGGGACCGTTTCATCAACATTTTTGTCTGACAAGTTGTCAGATCTGACATCTTTCCTTGATTCTGATTGGCCGAGAGGCTCTGTTTATAGTAACTGTCGGATAAAATGGGACTTGTCGGATAAAACGTCTGACAAGAAACGCTCCCCAGGTTTGTCTTCAACAGAATGAAGTGTGTACCTACCCTGCAATGTTTGTTCTGATGAAGCAGCCTTATCAGAGAATATTGGGCTTATTTTCTGCTCTAGCCTTCCATTTTTCTTAAAATGCCAGCCTGAAACATCTTGGACAGACTAGTCCGCTTACCACAATATTTGCCTGCTATTTTTCTCAGCATCTTCATCTGCAGAGTCTCAATTCTTTACAGAGAAAATGCTACACACAGAGTTATGTAGAACTTGAAAGCCTGGCCTGGATAGAGCCTCTTATTCCGAATGAAGGTCTAAATTTCATCTGTTACTAATTGTCAATGGAATAATTGTATCATATTAAAATTCTGCTGTCGTGCAAAGTGCAAATGGTATCTTCCTGAAGAAATTATTGATATTGCCCTTTGTATTAAATTAACTCTATTTTGTTATTTTGACTTACTGTGGTATAATTTTGATGTTGTGATACAGTCAAATCTGTCTATTAAAGGGGAATGAAACCTTTGGAACAAGTATGCTTATGTCAAAACAGAAAAATCAAAGAATAAAAAAAAGTTTGGGAAAAATCTGACAAATAATGAGAAAGTTATGACCATTTGAATATTGCAATCACTAATGCTATGGAGATCCTCCCATTGGCAATGCGACAAGGATGTGTGATGCCACATGTGAAAAACCTTCCCTTTGATGGACTCTAAAATACCCTCAAAATGTCTCTTTTTGCTTTTTCTTATTTTGATACAAACTCTTTATCCATGATGTATTCTTTAAAAATCTGTATTACATGCCCTCATATAGAAAGAACACATGATCTACTGATAGATGAGATAAAAGAGGCAATTTAAGTGAAATATATGTATGTACTAAAGTAATGGGGAGAGTTGTTCACTAGTGACATCACATCTCCTTGTCACATTGCCAATTTGAGGATCTCCATAGCATTAGTGATCACAATATTCAAATGCTCATAATTTTCTCATTTGTTCGATTTTTTTCAAACTTTTGTTGATATGTTTCTTTGATTTTTCAGTTTTCACACAAGCTATCTTTTTCCCAAGGTTTCATTCTCCTTTAAGGCCATAAAATGGAACAGGAATGGTGGTCCCAGTGAGGACAGATGAATGGGTAGGTTGAATGCATGTACAGTATTTCTATCAAATGGGATTCAATAATCGATGCGGCCAATAAAGAGAAGTTTTTGTTATAGACAGGTGGCAACTGAGACTGGTTGACTGAAATTTGAATTTTTAGACCTTCCTGTTCATTTTTTGTTGCTCATCCATGAGACCATTTTCATGTAGTCTAAATCTTGAAACACCTCGTCAACATTTTAAGAGCACTTTGTTAGAGCATGGACTGTAAGTCCATGGTTAATGCATGTTTGGAACCTGCTTGAATATGGTCTCTAGTCAAACCGTACTTTATAGATTGGATTAATGTGATGGTGATATTAACCCATCTCCTTGACAACAAATCCTTTGAGCAAGACAAGGTAGTATGACGTATGGTTATTGTCTGACATCGTTAGAAGGATTTTACGTCATATTACTCAGCTGTGTTCAGCCAACGATTTTTTAATTGGTAGCCTAGATGGACATTTTTCAAAGACCTTTTTCTCCACTAAAATTTTTTTAACTTTGTTTTTATTTCCTGTTTTCACAGATTTGGATAAAATTGTCAGCATGAAGTTTACTCCCTTTTTTTAGATAATAATTTTCAGCCTGGAGTAGCCCATAAAATGCGATTTTAAAAATCATTAAAGTTTGTATGTTAAAACTCATGCCCTCAAGGGCCTTGTTTCTCATCAGTAAAAAGTCAACTGCAACAGTTATTAGTTAACTGAAATCTCACAATTTTAGATATGGTTAATAACTTTGATAATAACTGGATAGTGGAGTGAGTAGATTTGGGAAGAGACCAGGTGTATTCAAAGCAAGGGAAGTGAATCCCGCTTCCGTACCCAGTCTGTTCAGAGAGGACCTTCAGCGATTGCTGCGTTGACTCAGTGGTGTCATCAAGGTTTCCACGCACTCTTACGCATTCATTGTGGGATATGCTTGATGAATGAACCTGGACAATCATCTCTTTAGCAGAGCATGAACATCAAGAAACTAAATAATACCTCTGATCTCCCACTCTTTGCATGGATGACCTTAAGACAAGACACCATCTGGCTAAGGAGCAGAGCTATGCTCTTCTGCATTCAAAGTAATCACGAAAGTGTCCATTAGAAATCTCATATTGCATTTGTGAGAAGAAATAACACAGAGAAGATAATGGTATCAAGATTTTCTTAAGACAGTTAAGATAAAGATTTAATAGGGTATGTCAAATAACCGTCAAAACCCTTATGGCGAGCCCCCTTCCCCAAATATGTTTGAATTACATACACAGGTAGGTCACCCTGATCATAAGTTTAATTTGATAAAAAGAAGAAGAAATATATAGACAATTATAATAGTTAAGGTTAGATGAAAATTCAGTTATGAATTATTTTGGTCTTTTTTGGAACCTGCAAACTCAATATTGGTTGGATACGTGGATGATGTTCATGTTAATCTTCAATTGTTCATTGTAATCCCTTATCAAGGGAAGATGCTGTATATATTATTTTTGATATACCATTGAATACAGTTGTTTCCTCTGGATCTTTTTTTCCCCTTTTTTTTCTTTCCTTTTCATTCCAGAAAATGAAAAAAAAACTTTATTTCATAATATAAACAAAACAATAACGAATCAAAGTTTCTTACATAATTCTTTTACAACACATTCTTTCTTATGAAGAGCAAACCAGTAGCCAGTAGGTCTAAATTTATCTACAGGCTACCAGTAATATTTAACAGGTATTTTGTAATAGGGGGTGCACTCTCAGCCCACCAAAACTATATTTAACGTGGTGTTACATCAGAAATCTCTCACTTGGTCAATGACTTTAGTTGGAGATAGACATCTTGCGATCATGTGTAGTGTGTATTCCTGTAATAATCAAGATTTCACCTGGAATGTAAGTTGGATTTATATCTTATATTATCGTTTGTGAATATTTCATAAGGGGGGGATTCTCCCTTATAATACATTCTTTTTTGAAAATTATGACTAAAATGCGGAAAATTTTGAGGAAAATATTGGTGAAAGTTTTATGAAAACTCTGTCTAAGAATACCAGTTATAATTTTTTTGAAGTTTTGTGACATCACAGAAGAGTTGCCCCCCCCCCCTATGTTATGGATTTAAATTTCACAAAATGCATTTTTACCCCAAGATATGCAAGTGAGTTTATTTATGCAGAGGATACGTCATCAGGCACATCATTCTCCACCCCTTCCTTTAAGAAAAATATTAGCGAGTGATCACGAATTTCCTTGTTGACCATAGTAGATTGCGAGACAAATAAATACCCTCTAGCGATTATTTCAATCCGCAATAATGAACCTATTTAGTACCATTGTATTCCGTTAAAATATTTAATATATGGGGAAGCTGCTTGCATTAATGTCATGACAAATTGAAAACTTAAGATATTCATAACTTCCTTGTTCTTTTTTCATCAAGGCTTCACCAATAATTTTCTTCTTTTTTTCTTCTGATTTTACTAAAGCGAACTTATCACCTAGGTGAACATCCCTTATAAAGGGGTAGTCCAAACCAACAAATTCACTGGCTCCCTCTTTAGTAACCAGGGTCCTGTAACACAAAGGTTAGCGATTGATCGAACGCTTGAATTTCATGCTTGATTTTACATCAATCGTAGGAAAATGTTCTACGATCATCGCTAAGCTTTGTGTTACGAGCCCCTGGATGTGCTTGTAACCGTTTATTTTACAGTTTACGGTTCTAATGAAATTTAGATCCAAGGCAAAGAAGAATGTCAGGTGTAGGAATGCAAGAGTTTTTTCTTAGCTCATAACTATTAAAACTTTGTGGTCTAGTGGTTACGACTCTTGTCTTTCAGTCAGAGGGATGTGGGTTCGAATCCAAGCCAAGGCGTGTTGTCCTTCAGCAAGAAATTTACCCGAATTGTGCCACACTCAACCCAGGTGAGGTAAATGGGTACCCGGTAAGATCAATTCCTTGAAGTTACCAATTTCCTTTAGCAGCCTTGAGCTACAGTTTGGGTACTGAAAATGATAATATGCAACATTTGTATAGCGTTTAATAAATGGTTTCTAAGCGCTGCACACTATTACCCCGGCTTTAGGACAGCTGTCCTGATCAGACGCTCAAGCATTCAAGGAATTAGTTCCTACCAGGTACCCATTTATTACACCTGGGTGCTGCTATGGGATTAGCACCCCATACCTTGTGGTTCAAAGTCCAGAGGCTTATCCACTTAGCCACAACACCTCTAATACCCTTCTCATAAACCCATCCTCCAATTAGCCGCCTAAGAGTAATGCGGATAATTCAATAAAAATTGTGTTCACAAACTCCGAAAATAAGCTGCATTATTTTTACGAGCGCCCGTCCTGAAAAAGGCGGATAATCGTCATGACAACTGGACACGCCCCCTCCGATGCGGTTGTGTTGGAAAAGGGTGACCTTGTGACCGCACCATGGCAATTATCCGTATTATTAGGAAATGCGTTCATAAACTCAAAATCTTGTCCCGATGCTGCTATTATGTGGATAATAGCAGCATCAAAATAATGCGGATAACTCTGGTCCTCCTCCAATTTTACGACCAAATTATGCTGCTATTAGCCGCATAATTGGGTTTATGAAAGGGGTATAATATATAGTGCGCCACTAAATAGGCAACTAGATAACCAGCACCTCATAAATGCTGTATATTATCATTACAAGTCCACCCCACCAGAAAGTTGATTTTCATTAAAAGAGAAAAATCCAACAAGTATAACAATGAAAATTTCATCAAAATAGGATGTAAAATAAGAAAGTTATTACCGGGTTCGACACGCGAGCTGTGCTAAACACGGCAATTTTATGCTGTGTAAACGCGATCAGTGTGATCCGCGAGCCGTGTCGAACACGGCTTTTTTGATCCGCCAAAATCGTAGGTTTCAACCCGTGAGCCGAGTCAGACTCGGCAATTTTTTCGTGTGTAAACAGAAAGCCGTGTCGAACTCTCTTGACCAGGTCACTGCGCGCGCTTTCACTTTTGGCATTGTTGTTGTTCGCACGGACAAGATTCGATTCCGGCGGTGAATTTCCCGCGTTTAATTTGCGACGTCATAATTCTTCTTCCATTCGAGATCCGCGAGCCGTGTTGAACTCGCCTTTTTATATGTATGTATAAACGCGATCTCTGATCCCTTCTTCGCAGTGTTCAACCCGGCTCGCGGATTCAACACCCGAGCCGAGTCAATGTGTAAACACGGTATATGTCATTTAAAATTTTCGCTTAATTTCACAAAACAGTTATATGCACATCCTGGTCAGAATGCAAATGAAGAGACTGATGACGTCATTCACTCACTTATATATTTTATATGAAATATTAGATATTCTAATTTTCTCATTTTCAAGTGGAACAACGATTAATTCCTCCCTGAACATGTGGAATTAGCATTAAATACTGTATGGTTCAGTCAAGTTGGTCCTTGTTAAATCTGTAAAAAATGAAATATTGTTTAATTCAAGCAATTAAAAACAAAAGAAATAGTGAGCGAGGGACATATCATCGACTATCTCACTTGTATGTCACTGAAATGTGGATATCACTGTTTTGTGAAAAATAAGCAACATTTTAAAATGTCATAACTTTCTTAAATATTTTACATCCAATTTTGATGACATTTTCAGCACTATGCCAGATTTATTTTTTTCTTTTTATTCAAATCAACATTGTTTTAGGTGAACTTGACCTTTGAATTTATATTATATAGGTGGATGTGAACACACTTTATTATTAATCAGGTCAGGTGCATTTTAAGGCTTGAATATTTTTTGTTTTTGCAATTTTCAGGTATCAAAGCAACTACTCTGAATTCATTCTCAGTGTTTTTTTAATTGATTTTCTTGATAAAGACTTTGCACAATGGAGACCCTTGACTTCAATCCTTGAAGACTTTATCTTCTCGCACAGTCCAAGGCATAGCAAACAGTGTTATCTCTGATGCATTGACGTATGAACAGGTTATCCATCTAGTAAGCATTGTGCGTCATGTGCTCATGAAATTACAGTTTGTTGATATGTAGCAGTGAAATATGTCTGCGTAGTTACATAAGTAGTAATTGATTTTATTGATTATTCCCAGTTTTTAAATCTTATCCCTCATCGTAATGATCTTCAGAATGATATTGAAGTTCCACGTAGAAGTGAGATCGTCAATAAGTCGAGAACAAGAAAAATAACATTTTCTCTCACGACTTCACAGGGAATATTTTCTTGTTAGCTGTACGTGTACCAAGGTTTGTCGGTGATAAGAATGTTGGTGCTTGGAAGCTCATTAGTGGTAAACCTGCTTCTGACGTTATGCGTGTGTCATTAGTAAGATCTTGTGGGCGGAGGTGGTGATGCATTGGAGTCGGACTTGTATAGAATACAAAATCATTGCAGTTTTATCACTATCTATCAGAATACATCTTTGCATCTGTTCGGATTTGATCTTTTTTCTCGCGATGCATCGCTTTGTTCGATTTTATTGCCTTCGTTAAACTTCAATGGTTCTTATCGTCAGTATCTAAGAGTTTGATGATATCCCTCAGATAACAATTTGTTATTTCAGAACAGGATGAACGTGAAAAATTCTTGTTATCATGTGTGGATGAAAACTTGATATTCTCCTAAATTCAAATCTGCTTGACAAAATATCTTTTTTTGTATTGACCACATATGCTGTTTTCATCTTATCATGCTGCTCGGTGAAGGAGTGAGTTTATAAAGACCAACTGATTAGCGACCAAAATGCTCTGAATAAATGAGTTCTTTGACATTGAAGTTTTACAGTGCGTCAGAATGGTCAGAAGTACCAGTATTCTTGCAAATGATTGATATTAGGATTTCAAATCTACTCTAGCATTCTATCAAAAGCTGACTCTTGCTGTGTTTATCAACATTCTCCAAAAAACAGAAAGCAGTAAGCTTTTGAGAGCAGATACAGCTATGGAGTTTTGGATGGCCAAGGAGAAAGGATACGCACAATTAGAATGATGTACATGATGCATGTCTCGTGATTTTCACAATTTACAGAGATTTCATCGACTAGGACATTATCTGTCTGGGACATAAATGACCTCCCCACCCTTATAATTGGTTTTAAAAATAGTTCAAAGGCTCTTTTCTTATGCTGTGATATATAAATATTAAGTGATTGGATTAGGAGTTTTATGCTGTTTATGGAACTGCCCATCAGAACTTTGTTGAGCTATTTGGCAAGAATCATCGGGAGTGACATTTAAACAAAAATCTTCTGCAGTTTGGCGAGTACTTCTCTTTGTGAGGTCACTGTGAAGGGGAGACCCTGTGACAACACACTGACTCAAGCTACGACTCAACTTCCTTTTTCTTTCTACCTTCTCCTCCTTGTTACAGACCCCCATTGCAAAATTATACAACCTTTGGCAAAGCTTTTAATGCCTCTACATTTACCCTGCTCCCCTTCCCCTCCTGTCACATCCTAGCATACCCCCCCCTCCTCTTGACGGGCAATCATCTCTTGGCTGAGAGTGACGATTGAAGCGACTTGTCTCTGAGTAACGGTACAGGTCTCTCTCTCTTACTCCATCGCTGCAGAGCTGATTGTCTACATTAGTTAGCTCAGTCGGCCGGTGCTAGTTGCCGGGTGAACTCTGCATGCCAGCAAGCTCTCCAAATACACTGTTTGGGGTTGCTGCAATGCTAGGCAGACGGGGCAAGGAACCATGATTTTCTGTCCGAAAGGCAACTTTATTTTGCTTCTTTAAACTCTATCATGTCAATGCGGCAAATTTGACAAATTTTAATTTAGTACTGAACCTTTGCTGCTGCTAGAAGTAGAACTACAATTGCAACTGAGATCTGAATGTGATGTCAATTGAACAGAGTACTTGCAGATGAAACATTGTCAGTAAATAAGGAACTGGATTTTAATGTGATTGACACTTCTGAAAAAAAGGAAACTTGGAATTGAACGATTTGGAACTAAAGGAGGTTAGATACAACTGAAAATGTGCTGCAGGTTCAGTTTTCTCTGAAAGTCAACCACTTCTAAAAGGCACGACAGAATCTGTTTGACTGCCTTTACTGCATAACGCAACACAACACAACTTGAGGGATAAAAAAAAAACTTATGACTGCCATTACCAATCCACGCTTTCCCATGAATTTAGGAGCGCTTGACTCTAGGCACTACATGCCTAGTATGAATACCATTAACTATTCAAGCTATAACAACTGGTGTGCCTTGGCTGGGTTCGGGAAAGGACAGAAAACCAAAATGTATGACAAGTTCATGCATGAAAGGATACTAAACCTTCTCTTGGAGGTAAGTCCTTATTCTGCTCAAAACTCTGGTGCAGCAATTGCTGATTGTCTAGTGCTATAAAGTCTCATCTTCCTTCTTAAAAATAAAGGAACTTTGAATATGTCAGGAAGATTGTATGAAGTTTTTAATGAAGATATCTATACAGTATATATACATGTAGTTAGCTCAAGTTTTGTGCATAGTGCAGTAACAATACCCAATCAATGTTAAATGTCAGTAGAGTTGAAGCCTAACATTATAAGGCTTTATAATTGCTTTCTTTTTCTTTCTTATATTTTCTTCTATTTGATTTTGTAGTTCATTATAAATCATTGAAATTGTTCAAAAATACAAACTGCCATATTAATAGAGGTTAGAATGTTCTATGGTGTGATAAATGAATAGGAATCATTTTCAAGTAATAACATGTTGTATAACAGCACACATATTTTTTTACAACAAAATATTTCATTGTTTTGGTTTTTTATCCAACAAGATTATTTCCCCAATTTTGTTAAAGATTTAATTATTTCAATGATATGAATGATATAGGATTATGCTTTATAAAAAAACTTATATGAAATGTTATGACAGTCATATTATCATACCTGTATATTTTAGAATAGAAACTGCATAATTATTCATCTGACTATGAATTCTACCTCTGAAAATGAATTATAATTTAGAATCTGTCCTAATTCATATGTATGATTTATTATAGTTGCTTTATTATGTTACATACATACAGCACATCATAAGAATATGCATTTTTCTGAAATAAACATTTAAGAAATATAAACAGATATTGTAAAAAAAATACCCTTTTTCACTTGAAATTAAAACTACACTTTCATATTAACAACATTGTTTTTCAGATTGTAGGAATTCTGCAAATAATGTGTGTCACATGGGCAAATCAAAAGTCTTATCATATATTTACTCTCATTCCGTAGAAAAGGAAAGGAGAAAACTTAAAAAGTTTGGTTAGATTTAGAGAGGTCTCCTTATACGTATGTGCAAACCTTGAAGCCTTAACACAGTTGTTAATGTGATAATTAAGTTTTATCAAGGCTTATTCAAGGATTATCATTTATATAAGAGGAAAAGATAAGATGTTATCTTATTAAATGGCTTCTGTTGGTATCTGTTGTTATAATGATTTTCACAGTTGAACCTTGTAGGGATTCGTGTAGGAGAATGAAACATAACCAGTTGAATTCATGAAGTTTGCAGTCATCTTAACCTTTTTATCAAGATATGATTGTGCAAACCCATTTCAGACAAAATCAACTTCAAAGTTTACTAGAATTTTCACTTTTTTTGCAAGTCTTGCAAGATTTTTATTGCTAGAAAAATACATGGTAGGATGGACCGAGAAATGTGCTTAACATTGATATCTTTATTTTTACACAGAACCAAGAGTCAAGAGAAAAATATTGCAAAACAGCTACATGCCTGCAATTTCAATCTGAGCCATTTAGATTTTCCATAAAACAACATTGACTGCATTTTCAATGTGCGCAATCAGCAAAATATTGTATGTCCAAAGTCAATGCATGCAGATACGATGGTTTGGCTAACACTTTACACAACTGTTGTTTTCTTCGCTACAGTACGCATTTCCAATGGGATTTGTGGATTTTATCGAAAACTTGTATGACATCACCTTGAAAATCCCCACACATATAAGAAACTAAATGACTTGCTCCATAGAAATTTAACCATATACAAAATGGAGCTTGTACTTTTATTTATCTGATGAACGCCAACAATGTAAAAGAGAAAAATCAAAAGATCAGATGAAGGTTTAAGTAAGATTGAATAAAGACCCAGTAGTTGATCAAAGTTTCAGGGTACGTGTCTGCAGACTATAGGTGTGAAAAGTGCCTTGCTCTCAAAGTTGAATAGCATACAAAGAAATTAGATATGGTTGAATATGATTTTACCCGTTAATAAAATTTAATGATATTTAAGAATAACAAGTTGTTTGTGGCCATAAAATGCTTTAATGACCCTTGTCTTTGGGGTGATCATTATACAATTTGAAAAAAGAGATTCGTTAGTTTTTCATTCGGATTTCATTGCAAGGCAACATCGTATTCTATTCAAGTAAACATTTATTTTCTCCCAGTCTACCTAAAGTCATGCAAATCTATATTACAAAACACAGAGCCCAATTAATGTGGATACAGTATTAACAAATTATTAAATGTGAAAAGGCATTCATAAATCCCAATAAGCCGAGTCTTTTGACTGGATATGCATTATGATATTCCTGACTAGGCATGTGTATTGAGGTTTGAACCTATGATTCACAAGCTTGTGACTCTCACGCAAACCTCTGCACCACCTACGTATTGGATCGTACTTGAAGACTCAGGATGTTGGCTAGGACGTGACTTGAAGAACTGATACTGTTGGCAAGCTATCATGATGAGAAGTGATACATAAGGGAGGTAGAAGGAATGAAAGTAATGAAATATGACCCAGGCAGGGTGAACCTTTTATCGTGACCTTGACGGCTAAGTGTCCATGACATCATATTTCCATTTCTAACGCTCTGACACTTACAAGAAGTAGTCAATACTGAAGGAATCGTCAAAGCACATTGAATTAGTAAAGAGTGTCTGGATTTGTATTGATATCAGTTTTACTTTTCATCACAAAGTTTGCCTTTGCCTTAAATTGTTGATATTTTTAATTTTGAGTTTTGCTCTAATTCAAACTGTCCATAAATGGATTTTTTTCTCAACTTCTGTACTTTAAAAACATATTTTGGCATTTTTCTGCCACTGGGATGAAAATCTGAGACACATGGATATATTTTGTGCAGCATTAGATTAATAGTAGTAACAGATGATATTGTGGTACATGTCTTTTGAAATAGATTTAGCATGCTTCTTAAACTTATTTTATTATTTGATTAGAAATTTAGGAAAAAATACCAAAGCATTTAAAAAGGACATTGAAATAGTTGAAATGACAATGGAAGTAATCCCAATATTCGATTATTGAATTTCTAATGAAGAGGGTTGCACGATACACTGTACATAAAACATAATTACTGATTTGATTGGAAATTTAACAACATATGAAAGTTTTTCCATCTAATCAGTAACGTCATTGATATTTTTGTAGGGAAACCAAATTGGTATTTGATTGAACTTTATGTTGCTATGGAAACCAAGTAAGTAGAAGAGTTGCTCTTTAATGTCAAGTGTCGGTAGATGTAAAGAGATCTTGAGGGCAATTGAAGGTAGCCGCACTACCTGTGGATTGATGGCTGTAGAAAGACGTTACAAGTGTATCCTCTAATTTCAATTAACCCACCCCTCATCTAACAAGCGCTTCAAGTGTTTCACATGGCGGATTCCGACGTGCATTAACGGTTCCCAGAATGCAGAGGGGTTCATGAGGCACGTTACAGTTGCGCATCCAATGTCTCTCCAGTGGCATAAAAGCATAGTTAATCCCTCCAACTTAAGCTTTGGGAATCCTACAGAGACTGGATAGGGTAATACATACCAATGAAGGAGTATGTAAAGTCTGTCGGCTGGGATCAAGTGGAGGGCAAGCTAAACGTGACTTCTGTATTTCTTGTGTCAGTAGTTGTTCTGTTTGGGGGCAGTCCGAAGCTTCTTTCTGTCGTTGTACTTCTCAGATTCAATCGAGAGTGATTAGAGGCGATTGTGAGCTGATGTGTGAAGACTGCTCAAGTGCATTAGAACTTGCCCCCCTCCTCCCCAGCTTTGAGCTTTGTCTTTATAATATTATCTTTTTGGCCATTATAACCCCCTTTCTCCCAATTTATCTCTCTTGTTTTTCAACATTGTGTGTTCTCTACACCAGTATCATTTTTTTTTTCATTTCCCCCCTTTTATAATGTTAACTTTTATTTCTTAATTTTTCTGTTTTGTCATCATGCCCATATTCATTTTACTATTGATTGTGATTTGTTGTAAATAGTTAAGCTTTGAATAATTTTCCAGTTACAAATAATTTTGCACCTGATGCTGTTTATTTTGTTACTAGACCCAAATTATAGGTTTTTAAATTGAAATTCTCATTTTAGTATCATGAAAATTTTCTTTTTCTGTAGTCTCTAAGTTTGGGCTAATACACCTTCTGTTAAACCACAGAAAACCATACTGGCATGTTGTGCCTATTTCCTTTCCACATTTTTAATGACATGAACAAGCTCTGTGATGCAGTTCTTGCTACTGGCAAATTTGTTCTATACACCAAATGTTTTTCATGAAGGAATGATAGACAGATGGGATGAAAGAAGAGAAATGGTATAAAGGGATGAGAGAGGTGAAAATAGAACGATGAATGAGCATGCATATAGGATTAAATATAAAGTAAGTTATTAGCATAAGTTTGTGACTAAGTTATTAAATTTCAATACTAGTAGTGATAAATTAATGGGTAGATTATTTTCCTCATCCGTATGTGACGAGTCTTGTGATGGAAGCAAGGAAATTCTCATTAAATTCTGAAGCACTCCATATCACATGAAGGACCTGTGTATGTTATGAACACACATGACGAGTATTGTTATTCATCTGATGTCTGCTGCTACCCCAGGCAAAAAGCAGTCAAATTTTCTGATCTACATAATTAGAATATTTGTCCTTGCAAGCTAGTTTCTCAGTTTATTCAATTATCTGTGTAGGTGTGGTATAGTCACCTGACTCCCTATCCAGAGCTATAGGGTTCTACTCCTAACCGGGAAAGGAGAGGGGGTTTGGGGGAGGGCTTGTGTCATGACCCCCTTTTGCAGGGGAAAGGTAAAGGAAAAATTGAAAATAAAAGCCTTTCTGTGAAGACTGTGATAAGGTATTGGGCATAATGTCATACTTTCCCATGTTCTGTTTACTGTTATTGCACCACTGTTCCAGTTCTAGAACTTCTTGCATGACATTAATCCAAATTTGATGCCCTTAACCCATGATGGCCTCAGGTATATACAGCTCAGCTTGGCTTTTAAATCGTCATTTTCCATTTTTAAATTGGATTCAGAAACAGCCAGTTGTTTTATTGTCAAATCACTATTTGTTTTTAATTCCAGTACGTTAGACTGTCTTTAAGCTGTATTTTGATATGTTTAATCAGTTTGCCGGTAAGGCTAGCGAGCTAGCTCGCTGTCGAGCTTCGTTTATTTGTCATAATCTTCCCGCTCCCCACAGAATAGATCCTTAGATCTGTCAGCATTAAAAGCGCTGTAATCCGTAAACTTTTAACCTCTGGGGAAAAGTACAGAAGAGTGAGACGGCTGGAGGGGGGGGGGGTGGGAGATGTTAGAAAAAAACGTGTCAGATATTGAAGATCTCATTCTGCTTCAATTAAACCATCATAATGTTTATCATTTACAGCTACCTTTTGCAAAAAATTTATATATTTTCAATTTGCTGATTTCTAAATGCATTGTACCTTTTTGGTTGTTTTGTCTTCCAGTGTTGCACGCTAGGTTATTATTAAGTATTTTTTTTCTGTTGGTTGTTTTTCTTTGAAATATTGCCCCTCTTTTTTTTTATTTAATTCATCTATTTATTTATTATTTTCATTGAAATGGGGAGTGGCTTTGACATCCTAATCTGATCACAAGTCAATGCCAGCAAAAACTTCCTTTTCACATATCCTTTGGTCACATGTACTTATACCTTTTAACAGCGATAACGTTAAGTGCCCCATTCTCAACTGGGATAAAAGATTACTTTTGGAAACTGCCATAAGGTCATTTGTATGTTGCTTTTGCACATTGAACGAGTCAATGTTATTATCCTTTTTAAAAACTGCTGACTAAGCCTCTTTTCAGACACATTAATATGTGTCCATGATAATATTGAAAACAAATTATTTGTGAGTTGAAGCTTAGCTCGTACTCTCCCCACCCCCCAAACAGAAAGAACTAGTGAAGAATAACATCAAACAGGAGATGTTTTGCACAGTTGTGAAAATTTTGAAGCGAAAGCTGACTTCAAAACAATAGGAAGTTCATTTTTTGGAACAATCGTTTTGCGTTAATGCAAAAGTGTCCCAAAGAAGATTCTTAACAGGATAGACATCATTAGAGCTGCAAAGTCCCATCAGTGTGCCATCATTGAGAAATGCAATTCTGTTTTTTGGAGAATTTCTAGATAAAAAAAAAATTATGTTAATTCTCTAATATTCTTGTACATGAACTTGATTGGTAAAAAATTTCATAAAGGCAAAGTGTGTGTTGTCTTGAAAATATGCTTTCAAGTTTAAGCTTATACACCTCAAATTTTCACACTAGCAGGAATTTTGTTGCGTTCTGAGAGTGAAATTCATGAGACAACCTAGAAAAAAAACCCTAAAACATACACTCATACTTTTCATTTACATCTGGTTGTACTTAGCTTTGATGATAATGATACTCGTTTATCAATAAATTCACATTTTTTTATAATGATAAGTTAAGAACAATATTTCATTAAAAGATGTAGTAAAAGAAAAAATTACCCGTTTACAATGATGACTTGTTTTAAAGAACACTTTAATTCATAATCAGGCGACATCACGGAATCAGAGTTGTCTATGTGACTACTCTTCATTTTTTGAAAGACAGGGACTTGGACGATATATATTGGCATACTTTTCTATATTTTATACACAGTAGGTCAATAGATACAGACTACTTCAAAGTGATGTAATTAAAGGAATAATTTCATCCGACAAAACAATCAGTCGGGTATAATCAATCAATACTCCTCTATTTGCTATTTTCCAAACTCTAGCTTGCACGAAATTCACCCTGCTAAGGTGAATTAGCTAATCATTGTAATTTTTTGTAAAAATTCCAATTTTGATGACGTCGCCAACAGACAACACACCCCCATCCGTGATTCCTGGCATCTCTCGTCAGGTTTTTTGTTGTTTGATTTTCTGATTTTACGTAGTATGGTGATCAGTTCAGAGAAGCAGAGTGCAATTAATTGTCTCTATGTCCGTTTGGCTATCATGTCGTTGAATGTTTGCCAACTTTAAAAACATGTTTACAACTGTTTTGAAGTGTTTAAAGTCCAATTCTCTTAGTAGATCAAGGGTAAAATAATATTTGTTTTGAAACAGATGAGAGTGATATAACATGAGTTTGTACTTTGATTCATGAAGATCATGTTTAACCATTCTACTCAGTAAAACTGGAGTTTTGAAACTGACAACCAATTGGTATAGGGCCACTCCATGACGTGTTCAAATGACGCCTAGTAGAGTTTGAACATAATACCAAAGAGAAAAAAAGGTTAACAGCTAAATGGTCGGCAGTCGTCCGAACTGCTGTATTGCGATACGAGAGTGCGGAAACCAATTTCAGAGAAAGTCAAATTCAAAGTTTGATCTGTGTACTTTCCACTTTTTGTCCCAAGCCTTACAAGATTTTTCTTGCTAGAAAAATGATTTCTCTGTACAAAATTCTATACGGAATACAACAAGGCTGACCATAGTTTTAATACATGCGATTAGCAAAATAGCTCTTTTGTGTGCTAAGTCAATGCATGCAGATACAATGTTTTGCTGAAATGCATATTAAGAGTGTGCAAATGTTGTTTGATTTGCTACTTTAAATGTTTCCAATGGCATTTCCCATTGTATCAAAAAAAATTATGGCATCATTGTGAAAATCCTCATATATCTCAGAAATTAATATAAATTGCTGGCCAAAGTAAATGTATCAAGTTGACTACATGTACATGAGTACCATTTCTATTTGTTAGATTTAGACATTTTAGATTTAGAACATAGTATGATTACTAAAATCCTCATGTTTAAAATTAAATGATGAACTTCCACCATTTGCACAAGAATATTTATTCATCTTATTGATAGCATAGAGAAAAATATGATATAAGAGTAAGTTTTATGTCTGATTAATAGCAAAAAAAGTGTAATATGATATGAGTTACTTTCATGTCTGACATATGAAAAACATATTTATACATAAAGGAAGGTGATATTTGAGTTACATAAGAGTTACTTTGTGTCCTATTAGGAATAGCGTATCAAAATAAATCTAGGCCTCTGGTTTTATTGTGAAGATTTTCAGTGACCCATTCCTCTTAATTTCACCTAATAAACCGTTTATAAGTTTCATTGCTGAAGTCTTTGATTAGTACTTGGCCTGTTAACATTAAGTGTAGCAATTGATTATAAGGCTGGGTTTTATGATTAATCCTACACAATAATCAGTGCAATGAAATCATAGAATTCAGGCCTATGTTTAGTTGCTAAGATTAATGTTACAGTGCCCTGTAAATGAACAACGAACCACATTACAATTGGTATGACGTATGCAAGCATCATACTCCATAAACCTTCCTCATGGCGCCATTGCGGCATTCCTCGAAAACACAATGCCAACAGCCCGCTACTTGAGCCGGAAGGATGTGGATACATGCTTGCCAAATCAAAAGACAAGTTGTCTGCAATGATATTAACCTCCTTACTTCGGGGAAACCCTTCATGTTTATGATCATGTTTTTGTGACATCATTGCTATCATATGAAGGATGGTATGATAGGAAGGTACCAAGAATGTCTTATTATTTTTGTAAGGCCTGCCATAGGTTTGACCATGGGTGTGTACAGTAAAATTTCAAACAAATATCACATACCGGTATAAAATTTCAAACACAAAATAAAGTTTGATATTTTTGGAGATTATGAAATTGTACCACGTTTTTCCCTCCCTTTTTTTTGAACATCGGTGAATTTGACGCAGGAAGCAGAGGTCAAATAAACCTTTGACGTGGAAGAAGTCAACCAATCATGAACAAATTTGTTAGAATTTAGGATGTCATTTGTCATTAATTAGTCTAGCATTAAATTCATTTCTTTTCTTTCAGAGGCGTGGTGGGATATCATTTGACCGTGCAGATAAGACAGCTCTTTATGTTCGAATGCTAGGTGAGTATGGAGGATAAACTAGGTGGTTTCAAATCGCCTCGATCATAAGAATCCCTGTTAAATTACGATAATTTTTTAGGCTAAAAATACCCATTAATCCTGCATTCACACCGCCCCAAAACATAACCTTCAGGATAAATTCCTGAAGTTAGGAGCATGCGCAGTATGGTCTGACAAGCAGGCAAGGCGCGAGATTCAAAACTACTAGCTCAGCAGCCACCCACCTTGCCCGTGCCTAACTACAAGCTGGGCTAAAAGTTCCTGTAAATTGCTTTCACATTGCCAAAATACCTGCGACTTTGGAAAAAATCCCCGCGAAAGTTCTTGTTATTTTGCCAAGTACCTACTATTTAGTGGGTATTTTCTTTCGGGGATATTACGCGTAATTTGCTTTCAAATTGCCAAAATTACCTGGTATTTTCTGATCGGGTAAATTTTCCCGATCAGAAAATACCTGGAACTGACAAACTTTGAGGCGGTCTGAAATCACCTATTGTCTTGTCACATTTCAACATTTCACTCTCTTCTCAATCCGTACTCTTCCCCTCCGGGGGGCCCCCTGTCTTACAAAGAGTTACAATATAAGTCTATGGACATCTATTAGTGTCATAATTTTTTATCCAGGAAATTTGCAAAATGTCCTTTATAAACAAAGGAGAACACACCAAATTGTAAAAAAATTATCGATATACATTCATATCGAGAAAATTTTTCAAACAAACATGCATTTCATTTGCTGACTTTGCTGGCTTTCCATAGTTGCTATTGATTGGATCAATCACAACTCTTTGTAAGACAGGGTCCTGATATGCCCTCATATCTCCCTCCCTCTGAACTCCTCCCTATCCCTCTCTATTTCTACCTCCCTATTTTCCCCATCTTTATTTTCTACTAATTCAGTTTTATGCATTTCATTTATTCCATGTGAAACTTGTATTTAAAGCAGCATTCAATTTGAATTGATAAATGAAGTACGGGGGCCTCTGGAAAGATTCTGAATGAGATAATGAATATCACAAGACCATGAATCCTAAAAATATACACATTTCTTTGGAAACCTCATATATGATTCATGGATCGGAGGCTAAATACTTTAATAGTGAACCAGTCAGTTGATTCTAACTTTCAGACATACATTTTGATGATATTGAACCTTTAGTACTAAATCTTTTATATACAGGCTATAACATGTTTTTTTTATATTGCTGTTTTAATAATTGTTATTATCATGCATTCTGAATTAACATTGACATGAAAGTAAAGAAAAGACACAAGTAGACCTGCATGTTTATGTTGATACTAAACACATTTCAAACACTTATTCTACCCCTGTAAACTTGAGCGGATGCACCTTCAAATTCTTTGGCAGCATCATTCCCAATTAGCTGCTATTGTTTTATGGTTATGATTGTTTGAACCCCCTTAATAGTTCCACTATGGTTATAAAGCCTGACCTGTCAAACTTGACATAGGGGTTTAGGGGGGCAAGCAAATTGGTATTAATTACCCAACGGGTTTATCCTCTTCCTGTCATTGACCAACTGTCTACTGACCCAGTACACATGACCCAATGACTAGCTCATGACACTGCTTTATCATTCTTGTTCCCCTTTTCCTGATTTAAAGGTCAAGTCCACCTCAGAAAAACGTTGATTTGAATCAATAGAGAAAAATCAGACAATCACAATGCTGAAGTTTTCATCAAAATCGGATGTAAAATAAGAAAGTTATGACATTTCAAAGTTTCGCTTATTTTTAACAAAACAGTTATATGAACGAGCCAGTTACATCCAAATGAGAGAGTTGATGATGTCACTCACTCACTATTTCTTTTGTTTTTTATTGTTTGAATTATACAATATTTCAATTTTTACGAATTTGACGATTAGGACCTCCTTGCCTGAAGCACAAAATGTTAAAATAATGGAATTCCACGTGTTCAGGGAGGAATGAAACTTCATTTCACATGACAATGACGAGAAAATAAAAATATTTCATATTTCAAACAATAAAAAACAAAAGAAATAGTAAATGAATGACATCGACTCTCTCATTTGGATGTAGCTGGCTCGTTCATATAACTGTTTTTGTGAAATGAAGCGAAACTTTGAAATGTCATAACTTTCTTATCTTACATCCGATTTTGATGAAATTTTCAGTGTTATGCTTGTTAAATTTTTCTCTTTTTATTCAAATCAAGATTTTGTTGGGGTGGACTTGTCCTTTAATAAATATAAACAAAAAATTCCACATACATTTTACAGTTTAGGCCTGTTACTCCGGACATTGAGGCCATTTTCATTATGCTTTCTTAAACTAGTTTACTGGAAACCAGTTTGGAAGATTGCTTTGCTAGCATTTTCACTTGATCACAAGAAAGTGGTTTTCAAAATCACTTCATGTAAAGCGATCTTGTTGCTATGGAAATGCTATCAGTGGGCTTCCCGAAGAACGAATGTGGACATCCTCACTTACGCTAAAACCAGTTTAGCGAGGCAAAGCGATCTTGAAAACCACATCGTGAGGTGGTTTTCTAAACCGGTTTGGAAGATCGCTTCCAATATCACTTCGACCGTTCTCACTGCACTTAAAACTAGTTTCCACTAAACTAGTTTTAGGAAGGTAGTGAGAACGGTGTCTCTGATAGGCCCAGTTACCGGGTCATGGGGGGTGCTATGACAATTCTCTTCACCACCAGTAACAATACAATAATTCTCCATGGCCAGGTCCCTGGACAGGTCAAAGAAAAAGTAAAAGACGGGATGTAAGAATTCAATGTTTTTCAGCATCAGATATGAGAATGTGGTTGATATGTATAAGCCAGTAAATAGGATTGTTTCCTTTGTAAGATATGAATGCTAGTTGGTCCCGTCCATACCCCACCCCCTTCCCCTCTATTGCTAACACCTTGATTCTAACCCATTAACATAAACTGGAACTTCTAAACTGGAACATGACTGTAAACTGGGACATATTTATTGATATTTCACTTTACTCAATGCAGCCCAAACAAACGAATGAGTCATTTATAAAGCGATCCCCAAAACAGGCTGTCTGTTTGAAATGTGACCCAAATCATTCTTGAAAAGAAGAATGACCGAGTTGGCAACTTTCTTTGCTACCTTGAAGATATGATGCATCCCCCCCCCCCCCCATGATATTACATGAAATCATAATTGTTTCATTTTTTCATAAATGTGTAAATGATGTGTCTCCATTTTAGTTGCAGCAAGAAATAACTAATGCACTTAATCAGTTGTCAATCCAATTGTTCTAGTTCTTGGTAGGAAAATTTTGAATAAACCTTACTTCATATAATGAAATATAAATAACTTTGTTATTTGTGATCAAATTTTCAGCATTTTGCTCTGTGAATTTAACTCTATTTATTGGGATATAAATATCTTCAGCCCTTTAATGAGCACCTTTTTCATACAGGATATTGAATGTTACAAGTGAAAATTATTGATTTTTAATCTATTCATTCTTGATGAAGATTTTAACTTGCCTGGTGTATCAGTAATGATTTATGTATAAATACAAATTACAATCCTTAAATTTTTCTGATAATGGATTCAAACTTTGAAAATCAGTATTACAAAGGTTTTCAAATATAGCTTATTAGCTTTCAGGTAGAGAGAGAAAAAAAACACTGTTGACTGACTTGATCATAATTTTTGACCAGTCAAATCAGATCAATATGCATATTTTTCTTCCAAAATCTCTTTAAAACTTAGTGTATTGTTGAAATCATCAATCTATTTAATTTTTGAAATACTTAACAGTATTGAGTGGACACATTTTCTTAACAGTTTTGCCTAAAAGACTGAGACTGTGGAACCAGCTTAAATGAGGAGTTTTCAAAACCAACCTGCCTCATATCACTCCGTGAGAACCTAACAAAGAGTTTCACTTATGAAATAGTACAACTGGGTATGGAAGAACAGAAAGTATAATGATGTAAACTCAAAAGTTCCTTGCCTATTTTAGGCTGTGTTGTGGCAATGGTTGTATTTAAAAAATATTTCTTATGTATAGAAACCGATTCTGTTGCTAGTAATAACCTAATTTCATGCAGGTTCTCTTCTTGCTTGAAGGCTTGTTCATGTGAACACATGTTCCTGCAAACATTTAAAACAAAACTTTCAGATGTGTCATTTGGTGGTGACACGACATTTGCTCCTCCGACATTTTCTCTGGTCTTAATATCTCAGAGGGAAAAGTGTTAGAGTAAGGATTGTAATAGAGTTTTTGGTTCAGCATAATGTGAACATATGGATTAGGATTGATTTAGCTTTGGAGATTAGGTTTTGTGTTTGGCTTAATGAGCAGATTTTCTATCGGAGCAATTGTCGCTGGAGCAAATGTCATGGAACCTGCTTGGTAAGAACGCTACAATCTTAGAGTCTTTTTCTCATGTATGCTCCCATTTCAGCATAGACAAGACAATGGGAAATGCTGCAGAATGCCAAGTGCTAAGAAATGCTGAGTGGGATTCCTACTCAGTAAGGCCGTCTGCACCATCCCGAGTTTTCAAATTAGCGCGCTATTTCTGATCTGGCGAATTATCCCGATCTGAAAATCTCGAGATTATTTGCAATGCAGACGCAATTATCGCGCTATTTCGTAGGATTAATCTTGAGATTGCAATCCCAAGTCAACTTGGGATTATTTGCAAAATAGCACGCTATTTGACAAATTATCGCGCTAATTCGTAGGTGCACACGCACTCGGGATTATTTATACACAGCAATGCATCGATGCCTCGCTCCAGCAGGAATTGCTCTTCTTGCGATGGTGGAGATGGGGTTTCTTGAATCTTGAGATTAATCGCGAAGAGGGCCGATCGGGCTAAAATCTTGAGATTGGGCAAACTCAGGATGGTGCAGCACCGCCTAACGTCTTGACTACCTCACTTATCCTTCCATGTCCAGAGCTGCCAAGTGGTACTGATTTTCAGTATTTAGTACTGAAAAATGAGAAGAATACTAATAATTTCATGTAAAATACTGATTTCTTAATTTTCAGCTTTACATGTGGTCCTATGGTATTCTTTGAATATTACTGATTTCCTCACCGAAATACTTATTTTCAGCTTTAAAAATACTGAAATGTTCTTTTTCTGGTTGGCAGCTCTGCATTTCAACATTGACAATAACAATGGGAATTCTGCTAATGCAAAGCTGCCTCACTTTACAACAAAGTTTATAAATACTTTTGTGTTTTTTGTATTTTAACAAAATATTTTGACAAAATTTCAAAGCGCTCTAATTAGAAACGATATTTTTTCTTCATGGTTTTTGTGGAACCATTTTTATCCATGTCGGGTCAAATACAGAATTCAAATTTGTTATAGTTAAATTTAAAGACATCTTTGTAATATAACTGTTTGATAGGTACTTGAAATGGAAATTTTATTTTGTTATTATGTCTGTTTGTGTTCCATTATTGCGGAATCTAAGCAGGATAGCGTTCTGCTGCATAATGCCAAACTGGTACAACCAATTAAATCAGAAAAATGTTACAATCTGTGGTATCTATATGCATTTCAAGGAATTTTTATTAAATTGTAATTCTTTAGATTATATTTCTTACATTCAGATTAGTTGCTTCATACATATTGCATCTGTCTTGCAGAGCTATTGCTAGATTGACTACAGTTTCTAAAAGCATGAAATCACTCTTAAATAGGGTAGTCATTAGTCAAACACATCAGTACATGTTTGCAAAGATAAGAGTTTACACCGTAGAGTTTGGTTCCATGTGATTCCTGACCCAAGGAGCTTGCCTGACCTAACAGTTATCCTTTATTTCCTGCATGATTTTCAACTCTTGATTTTTTTTTGAAGTGGTTTATTTTCCCCAAAATCATTGTGGTACAATTACAGTGTGAGAAACTTTGAATGGTTTGTCTACTCAAAGGATGTATTATTTGATTAGTTATAAGATTAATGAGATGTAAGAAGGGAGTTTTTCATGAAACAAATAGTGACTTTCACTATTTGTTATGAGCTACCAAATTTCTCATGTATGGTTGCTTCAGAGCAAACTATTCAGGGTAAATTTTTAATTGAAATATGAGTAAAATATGACTATTTTTTTTTATTGATTTCTACAAAAACAATCAGTTGAACTTACTAATTTGAGGGTTTTATGAATGATAATTTTAATGTTCTTTCTTTACAAGCATGCTAAAATGAGAAAATAATTCCATCTAAAATTGTTTCAATCTTCCACGCATTCATACATGAAGCTACATGGTAGGGTACATAATTATGATGCTAAGAATATGAAATTGAGAGTTTGTGAACTGTTTAGAATTTAATAGCTGGGCAGAATAGTGATATATACTTGCGTGGGACAGTTTCACTACAGACTGTGCATGTGATTTCTTGTTAATGAAAGCAATGAAGCCAATGAATTGAAAGAAAGACAATTGATTCACTTTCATGTGGGATGAGTTTCTTCTGAAAGATATAATTTTCTTTTATAAGAGATGCTTATGGAATCCCCTTATTTTATAGGGTATGGCTGACTGTTTTATTAAGGGTAGAATTGCAAAAGTATACAGCTGATCAAAAAAAAGATTAAAAGAAAAAAAATTATCATGATTTATTCAGGTATAGTTGGTAGAGAGGGATAAGTGTAAAGCTATAAAGTCAGTGGTAATAGAGTTAGTGTTAGGTTTAGAGTATGAGCTATTATGTTGTATAATTTTGGGGTTAAATGTAGGAATGGTTAGATTTTTCCCAGAGAATATTCAGTAAACCCATGCAGATGGGCTGTAATGTGACATTAGGTGGTTTCAAACTGCCTCGATCACAAGAATCCCTGTTAAATTACGAGAACTTTTTTGGGCTAAAAAATACCCATTAATAATTCCTGCATTCACACCGCCCTGAAACATACCCTTTCGGGATAAGTTCCCGAAGTTACGAGCATGCGCAGTATGGTCTGATAAGCAGGCAAGGCGCGAGATTCAAAATCACTAGCCCAGCAGCCACCCACGCCGCCGCGCCCAACGACACGCTGGGCTTAAAGTTCCCGTAAATTGCTTTCACATTGCCAAAATACCTGCGACCTTGGAAAAATCCCTGCGAAAGTTCTCGTAATTTCGCCAAGTACCTACTATTTAGCAGGTATTTTCTTTCGGGGATATTACGCGTAGTTTGCTTTCACATTACCAAAATACCTGGTATTTTCTGATCGGGGTAAATTTCCCGATCAGAGAATACCTGGAACTGACGAACTTCGAGGCGGTCTGAAACCACCTATTAGGAAGACGTTCATTCTCACTAGTCATTACAGAATGAGGGAAGGTAATCTTGTTGATGTAAGCCAAGGGATTATTTCTCTCCTGTTTAGGTTTGAATCGTGACAGATGTAGGATTTAGATTATTGTATGTCAGGCAAGGTCAAGTTCATAAACAAGCTCAGTTATGACCATCTTTATAATGTCCAGTAGGAAGTAGAAAGTAGAGACTTTTAGGAGCAGTGAACAAGAACAATGTAGCAGTCCTCTGATCGTTCAAGTCAACGTCGTCGTCTGCCCTCGTTCACTACAGATCGGATGACTTTAGATTTCACTCGACTTGTACGTGTACGTATGTCCACTTGAAACAGCGTGATAGCCAGCGGATCATGACACGCTGCCCGACCCGGAAGATCTGGCGTACCATCGCCTGATAACCCGGTCGGATGATGCGAAGGTGCAACTTGTGCACGCTTGCCCTTTCACTTGCTTGATACCTTTTTACGCAAGTTGGGATATATATCGATATATATTTTGGAGATCAGAAAGCAATTTCAAATATGATAAACATAATGCATCGTAAAACTTACATTAATTTTGTGAAAAAGTCACTGAAAACTGTTTCAAAAGGGAAAGGTTGATCTTCATGCTGAGCTTGAGCGGTTACATGACGTCACTCACATGCGCGTGGACTATGATTTAGGAGAACCGCAAAAGGGATGTGGCGAGGTTCTCGATTCTGATAGTGGACGTGTGTGAGGACCTGAGGCATATGGAACGCCAAAAAATGACATCATCTCGTACCAGTAGACTATGTCGACGTGCATTTCTAAAAGTGCTCAGTATTGTTGGTGTGCACGAGGTGACCTAAAAGGAAGAGTTGCAATGAAATATAACCCTTGTTGCATAAAAAGTTTTTAAAAGGTACATTATATGTCTAAAATGTGTATCCTGTCGTAAATACCTCTACGATATTGCTTCTATATGAGAGCCATACAAATACGACCAAAACTACCTTTATCACTGCTACAATGATATTGACAATTCATGCAATTTAAACTACCATCATGGATGTATTGGTTTGTATTCATACGTTCTCCTAGCAGATGGCCTTAGTCCAAGATCGTCTTACACCATCGTGGCTTAACACCCACTAGGTCTATTATCATTTGGTCCAATTGTCATTTGGTCCACCCATCACTGGATCTAACATCCCTATATACCCCTGCCGCTCCTCAACTCGGTCCCTACCCCCCCTCCACCACTACCCTCTGTTCTATGCCTCCTCAATCTACTATCCACTAACAATACCCCCCCCCTCCTTGATTACCTTTAAAGTGATGAATAATAATTATAAAAGAAAATGAAGATGGCAACATTCAAAGAGTATTGGAAATGAAGGCTGGGTCATAGAACAATTTTTTTCATTTATAAAATGTCGCATTTCTTTGACCTCCTTGCCCCCATACCCTTGCACTTCCTCTGACCATACAATGGTGCTCGAAATTGAGTGAATCCCACCAGATAATGAACATATCTAAATTGTTCAAGTTCATCCATGTTCAGCCTATATCTAATATTTAATTGTGAAGTCAGGTGATAAAATATTACATTCAATTAAGTTTGTTTCTCTGGGCTTACCAAACATTATGCAGTGTTGTTGTCTACTTCAACGCTCAGCAAGGAGTGCATTTTATGGCGGGGTTCACTAACTTTTGAGCACCACTGTACATATTACACCATTTCACTGCCACCCCCATAAATATGAACTAAAAACATGTGACTATCAGTCTACTAGCAAGTGACCAATTCCTCGCTATTACTTTCCATCTCTTGTAAAACTATAATTTCAATTGCGTAAGCCTCCAGTCTTTGGCATCCTACAACCATTATCATTGACAAACCTACTTTAAATTGCTTCTGATAGCAACCAAACACATCTTTTAATAATGCATGTTCTTGTCTCGTCCACTCCGCCAAACATGTGATGGTGAAACTAACATTAATGACTCACGAGAACTGAATGAAGAACATTCTCATTAACTCTGCGCCAACAACTCTCGAATGAGGCTTTTTGTTTTGTGGTCAGAAGTGCTGTATTGACTATACTTTCATAATTATAACATGTAATGTTCACGTTTTATCTTGTAGGTGATGTGATAGTCCACGGTAAGCTGGTGACAACGGATCCTCTACCGCTCCGCCGAGGCTCTGTCCCCGAAAATGAATATAAGGCACCACAGAGTAAGTTTGCAGGGGCTACAGAATGGCTTTAAAGTTCCAGGTTAGGGGGTCTGCTGACCATGCCTAAAATGCAATCAGTTGGTAATTTTTCAATTTATGTGGATGTTTATTGAAACCCCCATTCTGTTTCCTTGGGCTTGTATCTAGATCTCTTGATAATTCAGTTCAAGTGTCAAAATCAACAAGGGCCCGTAACACAAAACTTAGCAATGATTGTAGAACATTTTCTACGATTGATTCCATTGACTACAATGTACAATCAATCGTGACAATCACGCGTACGATCAATCTCTAATATTTGTGTTGTGGTTCCCAGGTTTCAAAATTAACCAATTGCCTACTGGAATTGGTAGGTACCTGTACAAAGCCTATAGGAATATCTGATTCTGGTAGTCAATAGGTTAACTCAATGTCTACTGGAAACATATTATCCTTGTACAAAGTCTTTGGGAATTTTTTGATCCAGAAGTCAACAGCTTGTTCAGAGATGCTACCTTTTCGGCAAGTGGTGTCCTGATATATATTTGTTCTTTAGACTAAGAAGGAAGAAAATTTTGTACTAACAGACCCTTTCTAGATAAATTTTCCTCTTTTGACTCTTACCACTCAATGTTTGATGGATAGATTGGTTCTCACTGATTGTAGATTGAATTAGTTATTTTGAAGTTTATTTGTTTCTAAGCTCGTTTATGATATTCGTTGTACATTTCTAAGTTTCAGAGTGTTGTATTGAAATGCACAAAGCAGTATCTTCTCTCACTTTTAGATGAGCAAGTCTAATTGCCATCATTACTATGAATTCAGTCTTGACTTAACTGACAATTAATACAGACATACACTCTAAATTCCAAGGATGTGAAGTAAATCTAGATCGGCTGTGAGTAGTTAACAGCCAATTTTTTAATTTATCTTCAATCTTGAGGATTAACTTTTTGATCTCAAACGATTTAAAGTCAAATCTTTTAGATTCATATTCAAATAAACAAGGTTTAAATCGGAATCTGATATTCGGCTGGTCACTATTCACAGCCGATCTGGATTTATCTTAAATCCTTGGAATTTAGAGTGTACTGTTTTAGCTTGACTCCTCCCCCACTCTGTTTATTTACAATGTTTTGCCATGATATCAAGGTATATCTGGCTTTGCCCCTCTTGATACCCCCGTGGTACTCGCATGTCAGGCTTCATAAGAACTGATGCGAATGAGATTCATGCACGACTTCCATCTTCATCCGTTTGCTTTTTTTCGCTTTCATAACATATTGGTCTCTTGCTTCATTGAATAGATGCGATTTGTCTCGGCTTCTTGTTCAATATCTAGACAGACTTGAAATGATTTTCAAAGAGAAGGAAAGTCAAAAGACCCATAACCTTTTGTACCCCAATGACCACATTTCCATTTATAAATCTTTCAAGGTCCTTCGTTCATTCTTGTTGAGAACCACTTCATTGAAAATTGATGAGAAAGATAGAGAATTAAGAAATACAACAAAGAAAAAGAAGGAATTCCGTGATTGAGTCACAAAGTAACCTTCATTCGTGTTACCTAGAAATGTCTTAAACGATCACTTTACATTTGATGCTAGTCTGATCGTCAACTGTTGAGCATCGCTGGTTTTGGGTCTGTATTGCAATAAACCTACATTTTAATGGAACTAATATTCAAATATTTCCTCAAAACATAGCTCTGATTAGTATGAAAAACATGTAGCCATTTGTCCTGTCACACTAAAAAAATGACCCCAGATCAGTCAAAGATGTATTATCTTATTTCTAATGATGGTTTGGAATCAGATTTGTTGGTGTGACTAATGCCTAAGATTTTTCGTATTAACATTCAAGTTCAATTTTTATGCAATTAATGGGTCATGGTGTAGCAGTTCTGACTCTCACATTGCAAATCAGTGGGTCGTGTGTTCAAATCCCAACACGGCCTCATGTCCTTTTTGTAAGGTGTCAGTCCACCCAGGTGTTAAATGGGTACCCGGTAGGATGTGAACGCATCTTTAGTATACCTAGCAATCGAGTCGTGGAACTCTTGTTGGAATGCTCCCCAGAGAGTGGAAAATGTGCATACATTATGTGCGGGCATGCCAGGATTCTAATGACCAGGATAATAATAATTACAATGCAGAGCACTAATAGAAACAAAGTGTTATAAGCATGATATGAATGTATTAACTATTTTCAAAGATTAAAGCGCTAATACATTGATAGATGTTATTATTATTAACTTATAGTAAGTAACTTCTTTCAAGTTTTCATTGAAAATATTTCAATATACTATTATACTATCATAAAATGATTGGAGGGGTTTCTGATCATGTCTCATAAAGATCACGCCTAGAAACATAACAAACTAACTGTTCTCAATCATAAACAGAAGATGGAAATCACAAAATAGTTAACTAAATTCAATATGTTTTGCTATGAAAGAGCAGAAATTGTTCTGTCATTGACAGAGATAACATCTGACCACAATATCCTCTTCTGCAGAGAGGCTATAGTTTTTGCTATATCATGATTTGATTTTTTATGATACAATTATTGGTTTCTACATTTAAAAAAATTGATTGCTTTATCTGTTCCTGTTTCCTGTTGCCTACTAGGTTTTGAATATATTATCACTTTCAAAATGAAATCATTTAACATTGTTATTTACGATGAGTGTGGCAACTCCCACATTTCGCATAAGTGCCCGATTGCTTCATCATAGTCCTTGTCATTTGATTCTGTGTATGGTTGATGAGTCGAGAGCAAATACTCTCGATATGGTTTTGAGTGAAGGGCAAACTAGAAGGGGGAAAGTTTGGAGGACAAGATGGGGCAGAGAGGATCAGAAAAGATAGTTGTGGATTTCCTCCCGTTCTTGAATTTCTGGAAACTCAGTAATGTGACGAGCATACGCAGTAACCCAACACGCATTGGGTTTCGATGGTTTTGAAGGGGCGCAGCACTTGGGCCAAGCGAATGAGAAAAACAAGCACATTTCACCTAATGCAGAAAGATTATTCTTGCTAATACCAAACAAGCACGGTCTTTGCTTGTTTGATAATACAACTTCATGATTTCAAATTGAATTACAGAAGATCACTTTATGTGAAGGAATATTTAAAATATGATTGAAAAAGTGTTAATAGAAATAAGAAAGAGGAGGAAGACAGAAAGAAGGAAGGAGTTAAGAAGAGGAGAGGAAGAAGTAGAAAGTGAAAGAGAAGATGGGATGAGGAAAAATAAGAATTTTAGGAATACAGATATGAAGAGGAGTTAACGTGAAGATGATAAAGAGCTATATATGAATTTGCAGAATAACAAAGATTGCATATAAAGCCCAAGCAATTGTTTCAAACACACAAAAAAATAAGTATGAATAAAGAGAGCTTCTGATTAATATCATCAAAAGAAATAAATGCAAGTGATGTATACAAAATTATAGGAAAAACTCAGCATATGCCTAAGGACTCCATTCCTCTTAATGATGACATCATTACAATACGTCATACTTTATCTCAGTCCTGTTTAATATCTTTTTGTAACCATAGCAACAAGTTTGTAAAGCCCGTTTTTGATGACCTGTATTATGAGATATAGAGCGGTTCGCTGTGACGATGTTGTAGATCCCTTTAAGCATGTTTTCATCAAACTTTGGCTGAGGGGGTTGAGTATAATTTGTGTTTTTTACAAATAAGTTCATTTGTAGGTCATTACACCTCTCCCTCTCCCTTTGTGCTACAAAACTTTTATCTGCACCTTCTTTTTCTAGTATAACCCAAGATGCGAAAATCTATAAAAAAAACATTTTAAAACATATTTTTTGTCTTTTTTCCTAATGTTTGGCCATCTATAACATGACTATTTTAGGGACATCAGCAGTCTCTCTGCATTCAAAATGACATTATACCTTTATCATTTCAAAAATTATATTTAATCATCTTTTCAACTTTCCCAAATCCTCCCAAACAAAAATTAATAAATAAATGAACTAAATCAATTTATCTCCAAAATTTGTTTCTGGCCCTCTTTACATTTCATATATGCAAATTTCTAAATTCATGCAACTTTTGTGTGTTGACCATATTCCTCCTATATTTTTTGGTTTTCAGTTTTGCCCAGCAACAAGATTCGGCGGACTAGCCTGCAGACGCCCACGGTGGCGGCCATTGAACCCTCCCCGACATCCACGTCAGCTTCGCAGGCGAAGCAGACGAAAAACGATGACGGTAACGATGACCAGGCGAAATCGTCTACTGCCCAACATCGCACTCACCCTACAGTACTTCTTGATGCTGCCTACCATGGGAAAGCACATGTAAGACCAATAATATATGCAAATTTATGCTAAATTATGCTTCAGATATATATCACGTTTGGTATTTCTTCCCTTTGTCTATTCAGGCCAAAGTATTGCAAGTGCACACACACTCGCATGTTAAGCCACACCGTTTTATTCTTCCTTCAAGGGGGCCATTGTATAACAGTTACAAATATCAAATGTAATTTTGCTATGGGACAATTGGAAATGAAAATCTAAATGAAAATCCATAATTTATTGTTCGAAATAGACATGAAATGAAATACTCCGAAAATTTGCTTTGCCCAATTGATCGTGGGCCCGGCAGCCACTGTGCAGCGCCAGATCGACGAGGCTCTATCCCTTTAATCGTTGAACGCCAAACAGGGTAGCAGCAACTCCCATCTTTTAACGTCTTTTGGTCTGACGCGGCCGGGGTTTGAACCCGCGACCTCCCGGTTGTGAGACGGACGCTCTACCAACTGAGCCAACACACCGGTTGGAACCTACCTTATGTAACAATGCTCAACAGTAAAGTGATATACAAGGATTCAATATTAATAATAATAATGATACATAGGGCTTATAAATTGCCAAATCCATTCTGTAGAATGCTCAAGGCACATAAAGAAAATAATTGAGAAGTAGAAAGAAAGGTTTTAAGAACAAAGACTCAACAGAGATACAATATTTGATGTCTTCAGGAAGTCTGTTCTGTAGTATGGGAACCAGGCTCAGACACTCAAAAAGGTCATTTAAGGGCCTCTCTCAGAGTGGCTATTGGTCTTTAATATCTTAATTCAATGAGAAAAACTGTAACGGAAGCCATACTTTATCAAGATGAGTAGTTCTTCAAACCTTTAATGTTTACACATACTCTTTGTGTTTTCTGATGCCTATCTGTGAAAGATAAAACAATCTTCTTGTTGACGTCAATATCAACTTTGCCAAAGACAATGTGATGATTTGTCACAAATGACTGTCTTTGTGGTTTGGGTATATGCCTGGAATTGACCTTACGTCCTGCTTTTTTTCCTTCTTAATAAGACCAGTATGTTTTCTATGCTTATATAGCACTTCCTTTGTAGGTTACCTTTGAAACAAAGACCAAAAGCTCTGTTGGCAATGATTTCATTCAGCAAAACCTTTTCAATGGGGTTTCAATTTTATAGATAGTGATATGTTTCTAAGTTACAGTTCATAAATTCAATTGGAAAAGTAAATGAAAAGACAATTTGTAATGGGCCGAGTGAAATCATCTCCCCTTCCAGAAATCCCAACTCCCAATTTTATTTTCATTGTTAAAGCTTTCCTGATTTGGCTGTGAAGAAAGAATAGAACCCATAGATTACCTGAAAAGAGGAGACAGGTGGTGATAGTAGTTATAAGAATTATCTGGGACTATTTCATAAAGGAAGGGGTGAGGAGTGGGTCAAGATATGTCCCAATTATTCTTAATAACAGCACGATTTAAACACAAATTTGCATAGCTTGCAAACGGGAACAATTTTTTTTTGGTATTTTATCATATAACCAAAACATGATGATACCCTTCTGAAATTCTTAGTATTCCATTCTGATCAAAAAAAGAAAGAAAAAAAAAGAAATGCAACGAAGGACTGTAATTTCAAGGCATTTCTTCAGGTCATCGCTTCAAAAGTTTGTTTTACCTTGATTTTTTGATATGTGATATACAATTTTGTGGCTTGAAGGAAATTCTGACTCAAGGTGGTATCACTCCCATGGTGTCTACTATGGTGTAGTCAATGACACATATCTCAAAGTAAAAAAAAATAAATCCTGGTCCATAATTAATGATTTAAACATACTCCCCTTAACTAGAGCAGATTTTTTTTCCTTCTTGAAGACAATGAAAAACATTAACAATAGAACAACTTAAAATACTTTGATATAAATCATAAAGGTGTGTGCTGTTTTCATTTTCTCTGAAGCAAAGGAATTGACATTGATTACTATATTAACAATGACCTTTTTAAGGGTTACATACAATTAGGTATAACTACGCTTGCCAGCTGCGGTACTAGTAACAGTGCCATTAAAAATGAAAAACAATGTACAACTTCTACTTAGTTGTACGCAAGCAATAGAGAGGCCGAATGTGCAATATTTGTACCATCACACACATTACGTCCATATATGTACTGTTGCACAGTTTGATAAATGACATCACTATCAAATGCTTGTTAGAAAAATAAAGCTTTTTTATAAGTTCATATGTTACTTTTTCTGAATAAAGTAGAACTTTCTGGCATTTTTGTTTTCTTCTTCATATCAAAGTTTGTGTTGTAACCTTGCAAGGCCTTTATATACAATAATCTCACACATACAGAAATCTCTCCACCTGATTTTTTCTTTTATCTTTTCTACTGGACAGTCTTCTTTATTTTAACATCTTCATTTTACATCTTCATTGGAAAAACATTAACATTGTCCTGAAGAATTTACCTTGTATTTGTTGATTTCTAATGCAATTTTATAAATAATTGTATCTATGCATGTGATATATGCAATATGTAAAATGTTTTATTACAAATGTTAATATGTGAGCAAAATGAGTTTCCATATGGACAATAAAATGAAAATGAAATTGAATTGAATTTTTAATATGAAATCTTGTGACTATATATTCACCAATAGGCTTCTGTCCTTTGTATAAACTGAGCTGCAATTTTACAGTATCTATGGTAGATAAGGATTAACCCGTACTGGAATTCATATCAATGTTAAACGTATTTTATTAGTTTTGATTTATTGGACTATTGTCCAACACTTGTTTGTGGGATTCATTTTGGATAAAAATGATTTATATCATTATTTTATTCACAAAGACATATTTATGGGACCTTAGCTTGTCTTTGCTTTTTTAAAAAATAATTCTATATATGAAGTAAAAACACTTTTTGAAATGTTTATACGATGCTCTTTACTATAGGAACCTTACACTAGCTGTTTAAAAAGTTTATTACAAGTGTATAAAATCTTAAACAGAAAAGTTTAAATTTGAATACGTAATTCTCAATAAATTCATCATGGTTGTTTAAACTATTAAACAACTACGGTATAGTAAACAGCATGGTATAATTCAAACAGCGTTTTTACTTTATATGAGAATAGGCCTGACTTGAAACAGATATTTCAATATTCAGATACCCGACACTGAAAACCGGACGGCGGACGGGTATCCGAAATTTTACCCTGAAATATAAAAAATAATATCCATTTGCACTTAACCGTTTGGATATCCGTTTGGTGGCAGCACTATATGAGAATCATGCATTTGATCCTCTCGCAGAGTGCAGCCATTCATATTTATGATTATTTTGCATATAAAGCTTGTAGCAAGCAACAGTTAGACTCTTGAGGTGTATTTAGGTGAATACCCTTTCCTGCACTTTTCAATCTTGGTACCCTCATCTTTAGTCTCAAGCACAGACCCTTAATCGCACTTTGATCATCAAGTGAACCTTTAGAGGAGTCTAGTACAAGATCTTACTAGTATGTGCTGATTCTTTTTGAGGAAATGCAGCACACAATTCTTATTTACCTCAGGTAGTCTGAAAATTCAGACCATCAATGCATGTTTTGACATACAGGAGTCTGTTTTTGCAGACTAACTTCTCCTTGCCTCACCTGTAATACACAGTCTGATTGAAGCAGACCAGTGAGAGAAAGGTTAGATGCAACTGACCTATAAATATAACTCTACTCAGGGATTGTCCTATAAGGGTCATTTGAAGTCATACCACAACTTATCATGTTGATCTCCTTGAACTATCCCAGTAAACAATTGAAAAACAATCAAATGATCTAGTTCTTAGTTATAGTGCAAATTGTGACTGGCTTTGGGTTTATTGATCTTGAAAAGTACCCCACATGGATGTACAAGTATGCTCATTGGCAATATTGTAATGAAGCATGCCCGCAAATATAATTTGACTTCATTTTTATGTCGGAAAGAATCACCACCAAAATCAGCATGGTACATTTAATCCAATGAGCTTATAAGCCTTGTTGGTAAGGAATTATGGAAATAGTGCTGATTGATTTCTTTATGGGATCTATGAGGCTGTTCTCACTATGTTCCTAAAACTAGTTTAGTGGAAACTAGTTTAACGCGTAGTGAGAACGGTCAAAGCGGTCTTGGAAGCGATCTTCCAAACCAGTTTGGAAAACCACCTCGCGATGTAGTTTTCAAGATCGCTTTGCCTCGTGTAAGTGAGGACACAACCATTCTTCGGGAAGCGATCTTCGCACATTTTGAGCGGGCTACTCCACACGACAGGTGTAGAATGCCTATGCTGTGGTTTCGAATTTCGCGCGAAACGTGTCACCCTACTGAGAGCGTTTCCATAGCAACAAGAGCGCTTTACATGAAGTGATTTTGAAAACCACTTTCGTGTGATCAAGTGGGAACGCTAGCAATGCGATCTTTCAAAGTGGTTTTCTGAATCGGCTTCCAGTAAACTAGTTTTAGAAAGCTTAATGAGAACGGCCTCTATGATTCTTTGCATTGTAGCCTTCCAAAATAATAGTACTCAAAATCACACCTTAAAGACTTAGCGTGGTAGTTGGACACAATATTGTTATGTTAACCATTACTGAATTTGCTATTATTTGTAAGGAAAGATTTCAGGCCCATGTTTGATTTACACAGAAATTCAGAGCTATGATAAAAAATGAGAACATCTTTCTACCCTTAATGATCAGATATTTGATTTCGGTAATTAGAATCTTTTGTGACTGGCATCCATTATACCAACCCACTCTTTTTCCCCTCTGTTAAGGCAAACAATTTTATTTTGAGGCCGAACAGTGAAAGAACGATGAAATTATCATTACTGAACATCAGGTGATTTTATATGCCTAGAGCCCTCGCTTGACTGAAGATAGACAATGATGTCAAGATCCTCTTATTGTCAACGAAATACAACAAAATATTTGTTTTATTGGAAGCTTTTGTTAAAATATAATAATGATAATTAGACTTATATTGCGCCAAATCCACTCTGTGGAGTGCTCAAGGCACTTTTTAGGAAATTATAAAAGAAATTAAGAAGAATTGAAGAGAAATATACATTGAGTTTGATATTCTATTTGAAAAGTGCAGAATCTTGGTCTGAAAGCCTGAAAGATTTCAATCAATCTCATATTTTATAAAGATATTCCTGAGTTATTTTGCCATTATATTCCAACTGACCACTTGATGAATTAATTTGTCATTATTAATATTTTTTTGTTTTCTACTACTTTTCTATCTTTCAGCACATGCTTCAAAATATTGGGCAGTGGGACTTCAACATTTTCAAGTTTGATGAAATTTCCAATGGTAAGAACATAAATTATGATGAATAAGAATGACTTTTGATTGAAATGAAGTGATAGTCTGATTGACATGTTAGGTGGTGAATAAAGGAAAGGATATAAATGTTATTGGTAGGATGATACACATAGGAACGAATTACAGAATGGAGACTCATACCCCTTTCATAAACCCAATTAAAATGAATTAGGCGGCTAATAGCAGCATAATTTGGTCGTAAAATTGGAGGAGGACAAGAGTTATCCGCATTACTCTGATGCTGCTATTATCCGCATAATAGCGGCATCGGGATAAGATTTTGAGTTTATGAACGCATTTCCAAATAATGCGGATAATTGCCATGGTGCGGTCACAAGGTCACCCTTTTCCAACACAACCGCATCGGAGGGGGCGTGTCCAGTTGTCATGGCGATTATCCGCCTTTTCAGGACGGGCGCTCATAAAAATAATGCGGCTTATTTTCGGAGTTTATGAACGCAATTTTTATTGAATTATCCGCATTACTCTTAGGCGGCTAATTGGAGGATAGGTTTATGAAAAGGGTAATAGACTTTATCAGAGAAGGAATGATTGCATGATAATAATGTCTATAGGTGGTGCTGCACCAGCTCGAGTTTGTTCAATCTCAAGGTTTTAGCCCGATCGGCCTTCGCGATTAATCTCGAGATTCAAGAAACCCCATCTCCACCATAGTTAGAAGAGCGATTCCTGTTCAAGCTAGGCATCGATACATTATTCATAAACACGAGTGAAGAATCTGCACAACAGACTAGTTACTATCTACCACACCTGAGTTGAGTGCAGCAGAAAGTAGATTAATTGTTGCTGAAGGATAGTATGCCACGGCTTGTATTTGAACCCTTGACCCCCAGTTTCAAAGTCCAGAGACGAATCCACTGGGCCACAATGCTCTGGAATCAATTCAACAAGGTACTAGTTTGTTTTTCATCTATAAGAATTATCAGACTCTACCCCCATGCATTTAGTTTACTGTAATCCTTGCAGTTCATCATTGTTGGATTATGACAGTATCAGATCTGGTGGATGATTAGTATATACATGTATTACCAGGAGGGAGCTATGCTTGATGTATTCTGAGTTTAAATCACCCCCCCATACCTAATGATGACAGCTAATCTTATACCCTTTTCTCACTGGCAAGATTGTTCTAAACCTTGTACTATAGGTGGGTCTAAATGCCTAGTCCACTTTCTTTTCTCGTAACATTTTTTGCAAAGTGGACTAACCCCATCTTATTTGGTCCTGCAGAATAGCAGTTTTAGCTAGGCTATTGCGGTGTTTATAAGTGTGAAAATCCGGGTTATGTGTCATTGTGAGAAAAGAAGGATGATGCTCTGTGTATGTCCTAGGGGTAACGGAGCCAGAGCTGTCGTCCAATCAGAGACAAGCATTGACGAATGGTTACCACTAGTTTGGGATTACTGATTTTTAGGTGAGATCCGCAAGTATTTCTTAAAGCAGGGTTAGGCAGAAAATTTGACCCTTGCAAAAAATAAGTATGGGGTTAAGGATAGTCTGGGGTTGAGAAACCGTCGTGAGAAAAGGCTATCATTCATCCTGGGATTGAGTATACTTAATATCTCCTTCATCCTGCGTTAATAGGATTGATGATAATGAAGAAATACTCATGAATAATGGAATAAGGTGCTTTCCCTTCATATCTGATACTAAATCCTTTTCTCTGATTATTCAAATGATGCAGTCTCATCTCAGACTCTAATCCAACAAATGATATGCTATTTGTAATAATGCTTTGACTGGTTTTGAAGTCCTTTTTCCCAGACTCTATCAGGTCATAGCATTCCTTGCCAGATGAACTACCCAATGTCACCTCTGTTAGCCTCTTCAAGCAAGAGGTACAGAGCATCCTGCTTTGTTTCCGATCTTACTACCTTCCTAAAACTAGTTTAACGTGTAATGAGAACGGTCGAAGTGATCTTTGAAGCGATCTTCCGAACCAGTTCATAAAACTACCTCGCGATGTAGTTTTCAAGATCACTTTTCCTCGTTAAACTGGTTGTAGTAAGTGAGGACACAACCGTTCTTCGGGAAGCGATCTACGCACATTTTGAGCGTGCTACTCCACACTACAGGTGTAGAATGCCTATGCTGCAGTTTCAAATTTCGCGTTAAACATGTCACCCCACTGAGAGCAATTCCATAGCAACAAGGTGGCTTTACGTGAAGTGATTTTGAAAGCCAATTTCGTGTGATCAAATGGGAATGCTAGCAAAGCGATCTTCCAAACTGGTTTTCTGAACCGGTTCCAGTAAACTGGTTTTAGAAAATGTAAAGAGAACAGTGTTTTGGTGTCTAATAGTAACTTTGTAGAATCTTTTTAAATGGCACTGTTCATATTCCACCCCAGGGGCCTGTTTAATGAAGGACTGACAACTGTTGTAACTTTGCCAACTTTGGCAACTACCATGGTAACAGGGCTTAGCAGCCAATCAGAATCAAGGTATCCATGGTAGTTGCCATAATGGCAAAGTTGCAAGTCCTTTATGAAACAGGCCCTAGACCTGCCCAATATAGTATGGGTGTGTTTATGCTTCCATTGCGAGGACGAAATCAGCGATTTCAAACGTCGATTCAAAACGCCGATCGTAAACGTGGTTCTTGGAGTGCTGTGTATGCTTAACTTTTCAGAGCAAATCATGATATCCAGCTGGCTTCGCATCGCAAAGCGAGGTCAAATTGGGCGTGCCTTTTTGCGAAAGTTTTTTTCCCGAATGTTGTTATTACGTGCAGATAACATGGAGCAATACGACTGTATTTGCCGCGGATTTTCCTCTCACCGGAAGCATGTACCAAATGACGTCATTTAAACACGTTTACGATCGTGGTTCTGTTTATACTTCCCCAGAAAGCCTGATTCTGGTCAAACGACGTTTACAGACGCACATTTTTGTGAGTTTACGATCGGCGTTTTGAAACAGCGTTTAAATGAAAGTAAGCATGGACGCAAGTGTGTTTTGGACTAATCACGTTTGGAATCGCTGACTCTGGCCTGAAAAGTGGAAGCATAAACATGGCCTATGATAATACACCAGTCGGTGGACTGTACTTTATCATCATCAGAAGAAGAAGGAGTTGGTTTCATTCATGTGACTGCAGGCAATAGGTGGTTTTGCCCACATGGCAGGCTAAATCACCCCCTAACATTCTTTCAATTGAATTTTTGGGGTGACCATCTTTTCTGCAGTTACCCCGAAGTCTGCTTCAAACAATATTTAAGAAAGTTTTCAAAAAGGAGCCAGTGAAATGCAAGAAATAGCCCCCAAACTTCATCAATTTTCCCACTTGTGGAAAAAAGCAGCCCCCAAAAATCTAAATTATTTTCTACCCTTTACTTTAGTGTTAGGATATGATTCAAATTAATGGCAGAGATGCAAATACCTGGATCATGAATTGGATTGTGTATTGTGTAATCTTTCTGAAGAAGGCATGCTTAACTCCTTTTTTCTCACTTTGCCATATTCATTCCAAATGTTCAGTCTGCATTAGAATATTAAGCATAGTCAGCATTGATACCTAGTAACAAAAAGAATGGTTGAATGATGGGATAGATGATCATCAATGTGGTATAAGTCTCAGGTGGATTGGTTGGCCTTAACAAGCATAATAAATGCATTGTTTTTACATCTTTCTTAGAATTAGCTCATGATTGTCGTCAGTAGCTGACGACAATGTCTGTCTTCAGTTTGATTGAACACCCCCCCCCCCCTCTCCCCTTGCCATCTCACCTGTGTTTCTCTTCGCTGTTTTGCCCTGGGGCCATACTCTTTCCATCGCGACCATCAGATGGCGAAATGGACAAGAAGATAACAGGAAAACAAGCAAGTTGCTAGTTGCCACGGAAACCGTGGTGATGAATTTTACCATCATCAATAACAAGCTTACTCTGCAGGTGTTTGTTGGACAACTGTTATCCCTATGATGGGTTGATTGTATTTATATGTGCCCTATTCATTAGATCTCTCTGTCTCATTCTCCCTTTCTTTATCTCTTTCACAGTCCTAAATCTTTTCCTCTTCGTATTTATCAGCTCTCAGTTTACAATACCTGATACATTCTCTGAATAATCTTTAAAAGCATACATGTGAATATGCTAACATATGACTTGGACAACTGAGCTGCAAGGCCCCCACTTTTCACATGTGTCTGTGATATGATACACAAATGAGCCCCCCCCCCAAAAAAAAAGTGCTGCCCTTGACTCCATCACACTGGTTCGTACCCCTCACCCCTGCCCTCAACTGGCAGGGTCAGCCATATCGAAAACATTCACATGCACACATCGTATGATTTTAATATGGCTGTGTTGCTGCCCTCTAAGTTCGTAGATGTAACAGCACGATATCGCAGTCTTGAAATCCAAGATGGTGGATAGGCGAAAATCATTGACTTCTCAAAACGATGTCTAAAAAACCCCACATTATCAATAAAATTTCATTCAACTGTAAAATTATGCTAATAATGTGAAAGGTGAGGATGTGTTCATGTTAAATGTGTTTGTCAATATGTTTTGTGTACCCGGATAGATACGATTAGAACAGATTATACTGCATTGTTGGTACAGTAGCAGATACACACGTTTCATCTTGGTTTGAAATTTTTCTTAACTGGTTTTTCGAAAGACTAGCCAATGCCTTTAACTAACCCAAAGTTGGTTAAATTAACCAACCCAAAGTTAGTTAAACATTAACAGCCCATTTGTTGTTTAAAAACAATCAATTTATTTTGCATGCCATTCTGTTTTAACCAAAAGTTGGTAGGTTCATATCTGAAACCAACTTCTAAGTTGCTTGAAAAAATTATCACAATTTTACACAATTCTGGAGATTTCTTGCATTTTGAAGGAATAAAAGAAAACAAATGAAATAGAAGGTTTTAAAGGCACTGTGCATCTTTACAACCCATCTAATTTGCTGTTGGCCTATTATGACTAGTGATCCTATAATTCAGTTATTATCAAATTTAGTGTTGCCAATTTGGCCTTATGAATAGGTTAAACCCAGTCACCCGTTATAGGATCTTTTGTTTTGTATCGATGGATAATATTGTGCATCCAATCTGATATGCCCTCTGGCCATCGTTCATCACTAAGAACACTTGGTCAGAATTTCAGACTGACCTATAATCTGGTTTGCTTTCTGATTTATTTTCACATTTCTTGTTCATCCCTAGATGATTCATCCTGTTCATGTAGGTGAAACAAATGATTTTTATTGGCTTTGTTATATCTGCTGTTATCATAAATTTACAAAATTTGTTTTATGATAATATATTTAAAGTGTTTTTTTTAACAGGTGACCTGTGAGTCATATCATACAATTCATTGGCACTAAATTTGAGAAAATGACGTGTGTCTTTTGCCAGAAAGTCATATCTTCCAAGTTCCCAATATGATAATAATAGTTTCCTAAACTGATTAAAAGAAACAATTTCAAGAATGTACATGATAATGTGGTATTGGAGATAAATTACTTGCCTTTGAAACAAATAGAGGAGAGTTTCAATGTCAACAATGGTGCATGCTGGTTTTAACTGCTGCCAAATATTGAAGCCGAGTAACATTATACCTTCTTAAAATTGATAGCTTGTTTCTGTGTGTTTGAACGTGACCATAGTAATTCAAGAGTACTGAAAGCCTGGAAATGGTTTAAGTAGAAATCTGTAGAGGCTGTAATTACATGCAAACGCGTAACCACATAGTAATTTCATTTCAACCGAGCAATGCTGTCTCTTGTCCAAGCTTTCTCTGCTGTCCTGTATTCTGTTTAAGCGCAACTCTTTCTGCAAAGGGTCCCAGGCCTGTTAACGATCACAGAACAAATGCTATGAAGATCCAGCAAATATCTAACACTAACAAGCATTTGAAAATTGTATCTTTGTAGTTGAATATTATGACAAATTATTCTGATAGGGAAAAAATAGATTGCTCAGGAATCTGTGATTTAATTTTATAAAATGTATTTTCACAAGATAAGTCTTTCTTCAAAGTGTGATATAACACATGCCCACATGTGCTTATTCGTGTCAGGTATTTTCAGTGTTTCCCAGCACAACCTTTTTCCCATTTCATTCAAATTTGTCAAAACATACTCCAATCCACTTTGATTGTAAAGACTTTTGAAAAGTATTACTGCATCTATTGCTAAGGATGTAAAGTGATGATTTTTTTCAGCCAGGAATAATGGGTTACTCATGCAACTTCTTTTGATCCAAGATTTAAGAATATCTATCGCAAATGCACAAACAGTCGTTTCTAAACATATTTTTTAGAGTGAAGTCACAAGTTTTTTCCTTGAAATTTGAACATTCAGTATTAAAATGAAAAAAAAATATCCCCCTAGAGTTTGAGATGTGGGTGTTTTGCTTGGTGTACAACATAGTTTTATTTAACTCTCCTTTCTTGAACGTGAGATTATAGTTCGTATCTCAACAAGCCATCTCATGTGAACATACAAACAAGAAAGTCATGATGAAGGACATCTCTTTCATATTACATGCCCTTGCCATTGTCTCTATCAATTTTTAGTATCCGTTGTTAAGTTGAGGACACCAGCGTCGATCCCCATGTGATCAAAAGGGGTACTAACTTTCCAAGGGGCAGTTTATGAAACCCTGAAGCCTCCCCCATGGAAAGAGAGGAAATTAATAGTGAAGGGGAACCCTTTCCTGAGCCCTATGTTATGTAGTAGGCCTATATAATCAGGAGCTTTATGTATCAGAGGCTGGGAATTCATTGCCAATTTAAGGATTGGATTTAGTGATTTCAGTAAAAGTGCATTTATCAAATCTCCTTCATCACCCCCCCCCCCCTTTGATGCCCAGGCAGAATGAGTGTGCATCTGTCACGTGTTATACCTCGTGGAAGCAGTGAGTCGCATGTACGGCCATTCTTGTAGCAATGCCGTGCACAGGTGGGGGTAAATGAGTTGGGTCATTTTGAGGGGCACAATCGTCCAAATGAAAAGAATAAATTGTTGAGTGACTCAACTTGAAGATGGAAGGGGGATGGGGCACCATCTCCCTGATCTCCCCTAGGGGACACTCTCAAAGGAGAAGGGGTATTATTATTCAGCCTCATTTGATGAGATGAAGTTCTGACTAGAGTGATTTTATAGGGGTACTTCTGTTTGGCCCTTGAAGAGAAAAATATTGTATAAAAATGCATTATGGAGTATCTGTGAGTACAGTTAAGAGCTTTGGTAAAGGCTTAACAACAGTTTTAGAACACTTTTATAGGACTTACTAAAAACTTGAAGATTCCTGCATATTGTTGTTCTATTAATAACACGTATGCAGTGAAATCAAAATCAAAGTTACTTTGAATTCAAAGTTGTACTAAATCAAAATGAAGGAATGAAGTCATGTTGATATATCCAGATATGTGTTGTTACAAGCAAAGATCACACTTCATTCTTACGTGAGTTTTGATGAACTAAAAAAGGATGGATTTTGTGCTTTGCTAAATCATAATTATCAAAATCGGTGTTCAAATTCCTCCTCAGTACTCGCATCCTTTTCTGAGGCATTTATCTACATTTGTCACTCTCCATCCAGGTAGAGTAAATAGATAACCTGAAGGAAAAATATCTTGAATGCTTGAGCTCAATTAGGGTTGCTGGCTTAAGACACAATAAATAAAATAAAAATGATACAGGATTTATGTAGCGCACACATCGAACTTGGTAGGTGCTCAAGACGCTCCTATATCAGCTAAGTTAGTCTTCTTATTCCGGTGCTCATAGCTTTTTTAGGAATTACTTGTGGTCTCATGGTTATGATTCTGAAGGATGTGGGTTCAATTCCCAGCCAGGGCCTGTTTTCCTTCAGCAAGAAATTTACCCACAATGCTCACATCAGTATAATGCTAATAGTAGTAAGCAGGGCTTTTAAACATTGTATTAAGGGCTAGATGAATGTTGCATATTATTATTATTAAGAGTCTGTGTATGCAAGACTAGGAAGCTGTCTTGTGACACATAGGCATTCTAAGGAAGCTAATCGGTCTGAATTTGTTTTGATCATCGTCATGGGGATAACTGTCATTTGGAAAACTTTTACTCCCCAAAATATAGGATGTGACATCAGTGTATAGTTAAATTTTTCATCGGTTGAGAGCCATATTACCCCCCCCCCCCCTCTAGTCTTGTTTCATAATAGAGATAAGAAACCATTGTGTAATAGCTCAAAATGTAGATAAAATGATTGAAAATGGACATAGTGCACTTTTGTTCTAATTTCCCAATTTTATGTATAATCTCCCACTTGCTATACAAACTTTGGATCTGTATGAAGAAATTCAAATAAATTTCTCTCATCCATAAATATGTTTCAATTATTAAACATTTTGAAACAAATATTTTAGTCAAAGTGACTGAGGTGTACCATGAATGAGAAAAGTTTGCAGCACAAAATTTTGACCTTCTCAGAAAGCACTCTTTCTCAAAGGAATTGTCATTGATGAAATATTCCTTGTGGAAATAAGGTTAAGAGGCAGCTGGCTGGAAAAAGTCAAAAGTTAGCTAACATATCCCTTGTCCAGGTTATGGACATAAATAGCCATGGTGATGACAAGGTAACAAATGGAGAAAGACGTAAACGATGAGTCAAAAATTTGGCCCTTCCCATATGGAAAATTGTGCAAGCTTGCGACGAGCTCCCCGGGGAATTGATTTAATCGATGAAATAAAAGACCTTATTTTCCCTCTTTGTGTTCTCTTTTTAAGAATGGCATTTTGGATCAGTGCCCTGAGGCTAGAATCTTAAAAACTTCATGAAGTCTGAATGTTTGTGAAGAATCACATTGAAAGAATGATATTATGTTGTGAATTAACAAGACCACTTGACTTTATGTAGACATAATGATTCTATGCAACATTTTTATAGTGTATAATGCAATGTTTCTAAGCCCTTGTATACTGTATCCCAACTTTAGTATGGCTAGTTGGGTAGCCTGATCAGGTACTTACATGTAAGTATTCAAGGAATTCCTTCCTACTGGGTACACCTGCTATACCTGGTAGTAGAGTGGCAAAGGTAGATAATTGCCTTGCCTAAGGATATGAATGCTGCAGTGGGCTTTGAACCTGGGACCTTGTGATTCAATATCAGACTTATCCACTGAGCCACAATATCTCTAAATATGAGCTCTGTGATAGCTGTTTCTGTTGTCCTTGATCAGACCGATATGTATTGTAGTTCATCAGGTTTGAAACTGATTTTGGTCTAATAGGAACAGGGCATTGTGTGTGCAGTTTATTAGGAAGAGCTGCTACTACTACTACTACTACTACTACTACTACTACTACTACTACTACTACTACTACTACTGCTACTGCTACTGCTACTGCTACTGCTACTGCTACTGCTACTGCTACTGCTACTGCTACTGCTACTGCTACTGCTACTGCTACTGCTACTGCTACTGCTACTGCTACTGCTACTACTACTACTACTGCTACTACTACTGCT